>NC_080696.1:19255660-20505660 GCF_030445035.2 Dasypus novemcinctus | reverse complement strand
CAAATATCTCAGTTTTAAATTTTGGGGGCTATTTACAAAGGAAGTGGGATTGCTGGGTCATATGGGATCACCAAACTAATTTGCACTGTGGCTGCACTATTTTAATTCCAGCAATATTTACGAGGGTTCCAATTCCTCTGCATCCTTTCCAACACCTGTTATTTTCGATTTTTCTGATAATAGCCATCCTAATAGGTGTGAAGTGGTATTACATTGTGGTTTTGATATGTATTTCCCTGATAACCAATGATGTTGAGCATCTTTTCATGTGCATATTAGCCCCTTGTATATTTTCTTTGGAGAAATGTCTGTTCAAGTCCTTTGCCCATTTTTTAATTGGGTTGTTTGTCCTTTTCTGTTGAGTTATAGCAGTTCTTTATATATTCTGGATATTAAACCCTCATCAGGTATATGATTAGCAATTATTTTCTCCCATTCTGTAAGGTGTCTGTTCACTTTCCTGATAATGTCCTTTGATATGCAAAAGGTTTTCATTTTGACAAAACAGAATTTAGATCTTATGCAATTCAGCTGGTAGAGAAGTCTACAAAGGCCATTGCCTCTGCATCTGGTGAACCTGAAGTCACTGTAGGCCAGTAGAATGGGCTGTCTAGAAGAAACTTGGATGTGAAGGAGAAACCCATGGTGACAAACTGGAATCCACATGCATTCTTACCAAATCCAACCTCAGTGACCCAGGTGATCTTCATTGCACACACACTAGCCCAGGACTTAGAGAAGTTGAAGGAGGAGATCAATGGGAGCTGGGGAGTTGCAGCCTGGCTGCCATCCCATTCCCACAAGGTGAGCCAAGATAGTGACAACTCCTGACTACCAGGACTGCTTCTACCTTTCTTCCTTCCAGACTCACACAAATGTCCATGTTCACCAAAAACTAGAACTATGCAGGGAAGGGAATTCTTAGAAACTTCCATGTAAGCTGACACTGTAGAAAGCCATCACAATTTCCCTGCATGATACATCAGGGATGCCTGCCTGCAGAGTACTGGGAAAGTTAAACAAGACAATGCATATGTCAACCTCCATACAGTGTAAGTCAACACACAAACCCCATGTTCTCTCATCATTCTCTATATACTACAAATCTGTATAGAGATTTACAATATACAACTATCCCTTGCATAATAACTTTAATTTGTTCCTGAAAACATGTCCATAAGTGAAAAGCCATTAAATTTACATTTTTCATTCATACTAATGGGGAAACTATAGATTTTATCAGAGCTCATGTTTTTAAAAAATTTCACAAAGAGAAAAATAAACAATGAAAACAAATTTTCAGGGAAGCGGCTGTGGCTCAATCAGTTGGGCTCCTATCTACAATATGGGAGGCCCTGGGTTCGTGTCCTGGTGCCTCCTTGTGAAGGCAGGCTCACCCACACGCTGCGGAGTGCCACCCGACCCTCAAGTGCCACGGAGTGCCGCCCAGCCTGCAAGCACCCAAGAGAGCCAACTCAGCAAGGTGACGCAACTAAAAGGTAGACAAGCAAAAAGAAATGCAGAAAAGCACGCAGTGCACGGACACAGAGAGCAGAGAGCAAGCAAGCTGCAAGGGGGGAGGGGAATAAATAAAAATAATAAATACAGACAAAATAATAAATACAGATACAGAAGAATGCATAGCAAATGGACACAGAGAGCAGACAGCAAGCAAATAAAAATTTTTAAAAGCCACAAAGGGGTGGGATAAAAAAAATTTTTTCACACAACATGAAAAGCAAAAATGTTCATGTATAGTGGAAGTGCCACAATGCTGGAAGAGGTTGTTGATGTGGGAGGGGTGGGGTGGGTGGGGTGGGGAGTATATGGGGATCTCATATTTTTTCAATATAAAATTAAAAGAAAATAGAGAAGAAAAATAAATAAATAAATAAATAAATAAAATCATAGAGAACTAAAAAAAGCTTATTATACAAATTCTTTCTTTTTTTCCATGTTTTCTTCACCAATTTTTTGACTTGGGGGGAACAGTTCTCCTGGTTATTTTGCACACTGAGCTCCTGCCTCCCACATGGGAGGTCCTGGGTTCAGTTCCTGATGCCACCTGAAAAAACAAAACAAACAAGCAAAACAAATGAAAAAAAAAACTCAAGTAAGCTGATATGGTTCACTGGTTGAGCACTAGCCTCCCACACATGAGGTCCCAGGTTGATTCCCCAGCCCTAGTACCTTAAAAAAAAAAAGTGGGCAGTGGACCTTGCCCAGTGGTTAGGGCATCCGTCTACCACATGGGAGGTCCCCAGTTCAAACCCCGGGCCTCCCTGACCTGTGTGCAGCTGGCCCATGCACAATGCTGATGTGCACAAGGAGTGCTGTGCCATGCAGGGGTGTCCCCCGCGAAGGGGAGCCCCACATGCAAGGAGTGCACCCCGTAAGGAGAGCCCTCCAGTGCGAAAGAAAATGCAGCCTGCCCAGGAATGGGGCCGCACACACAGAGAGCTGACACAGAATGAGGCAACAGGAAGAAACACAGATTCCCATGCTGCTGACGACAACAGAAGCGGACAAAGAAGATGCAGCAAAATAGACACAGAGAACAGACAACCGGGGTGGGGAGGGGAAGGGGAGAGAAATAAATAAATAAATCATTATTTTTTAAAAAGTGTAGTGCAGAAAAATGCAGGGCAAAATGAAGGCTGACCATGAAAGTGCTTCAAAGCACATGTACATAGAACACAACACACCAGACTCAAGACTTACAGGCCTTCTTACTAAGTCTAAGCACATGAAACAAAACTTAGTAGGTTCACCTAAATAGGTCACACAAATCTCAATGAACCCATGAACCCATGCAGTGTTCTCTGCTCGTGAGTGTGGTATCCAGTAAATAGTTACATGTGTGACACTGCCTAAAATTGTAGTGTTGGGAAGCGGACTTGGCCCAGTGGTTAGGGCATCTGTCTACCACATGGGAGGTCCGTGGTTCAAACCCCAGGCCTCCTTGACCTGTGTGGAGCTGGCCCATGGGCAGAACTGATGCTCGCAAGGAGTGCCCTGCCACGCAGGGGTATCCCCGCGTAGGGGAGCCCCACACGCAAGGAGTGTGCCCTGTAAGGAAAGCCGCCCAGTGCGAAAGAAAAGTGCAGCCTGCCCAGGAATGGTGCTGCACACACAGAGAGCTGACACAAGATGATGCAACAAAAAGAAACACAGATTCCCGTGTGCCACTGACAACAACAGAAGCGGACAAAGAAGAACACACAGCAAATAGACGCAGAGAACAGACAACTGGGGCAGGAGGTGGGAAGGGGAGAGAAATAAAATAAAATAAATAAAATAAAATAAAATAATAAAATAAAATTGTAGTGTTAAAAAATCAACTCTTACAGTATATTTATTTAGTGTGCTTATGGGTGAGATGCTTAGCATACCAAAAAAAAAAGGAATTATTGCCTGGAAAGTGGTATAATTTTTCAAGAGCTATTACAGTGAGAAGTTGACATCTGTACTAAGTGAGGGATGTATGTATAAGATTCCTTCACCTACGTATCTTGTTTAATCCTCCAAATCACAGCCAAAGGGAGTTTCTCATGTAAAAACTTAAATATAATAAGCACCTCTAATGCTATTTGGATTGCTAGAAATAACTTCTGTGCTCATAAATCTGGGCCTCCAAGGAAAAGAGGTTGGGAATAGTGGCAGTCTCTGCTACCTGTCTACCCAATATCTATTTGTGCCCTTTTCCTTACTAAGAGAAAGCTGATTTTGTTTGGGACAACAATGTGTCCAGTTAAAAATACTTAGCATCCCTGACTCTCTTGTAGTGAGGAAGGGCCGTGTGACCTAATTCTGTCCAATTACACAAGCAGAAATACAACAGCTGGAGCTTCCAGGGAAGCAGAGTTTTCCCAACAATAAAGTTCAGATTTAGCTGAATTTTTACCACGGCCCTTTCCTCCTCTCCCTAGCCTAAATGCCATCTCAATGACTGGGGACACAGGGCCCACCTGTGACTCTGAAGGTGAACGGTCCCAATCTAGGAGAGCAAAGCATGAAAAGGCAGGGAGCCTGGGGCATTTGTGGCATCAAGGGGCCCTGCACTGGCCCTCAAAGAGCCGCCTCTGGGCTTCCTGCCATTTGAGAAAAACGTAGCTGCTATTATTTGAGTTTTCTATTCCATGCACTAGAGGGATATCCCAAATTATTAAAGAAAACAAATTATTAAGAGTAACAATGTCCTCCATATTGCAAACAGGATTTACAATCTTAAATAGTGGAATGGCCTGAATCATAACCCCACAAAGACATGGTCAAGTCCTAACCGCAGGTCCCACGGGCATGAACTCATTTGTAAATAGAATCTTTTAATTATAAATTAAGATGAGGCCAAACTGAACCAGGCTGGCCCTTAATCTAGTTAGACTAGAGTCCTGAGAAACAAAGGAAATTTGGACACAGAAGAAGGAGATAGATGGAGAAAGAGGTGGCCAAGTGACAGAGGTAGAGACTGAGTGAGGGACTGCAGGCAAGCCCCGGCCAAAACTCCACTGACTTCAGAGAAACGATGGTCCTGCTGACATCTGGATATTGGCCTTCTAGCCCCCCAAACTGTGAACCAATAAATTCCTGTTATTTAAGCCAACTGTCCAGGGTACTTTGTTACAGCATCCCTGGCAAACTAAGACAAATAGTAAGTTGGCTTTGTAATAACATGAAAAAAAAGACTTGATTAGCAAAAACAAAGTCTCTTTTAAGAAATATGCACAAAATGAGAAAGGTCTTTAACCCAAATTAATAATGATTGCATTATCATTGCCAGAAAGAAATATTTTGGAAATATTCCTTCCTACCTGGAGTAAAAATTTCATTTCAAGTAATGATAATAAAATAAAATAATACATCTCCTTATTGGAAGATCATGGGTATGGGATTTATTTGTTTGCTCATGTATTGGTCAATTATTTACTTACACCTAGAATCTTCTTCAAAAACTAAAATAAAAATGAATATACAACAATGAAATTAAAATAGGAATTAAAAATTAGTAAAGCATGTTTTTAAAGAGAAAGAAATCATTACAATTGAAAACTAGACCGAGAATAGTAAGTACACTTGAACATCACATTTTGTAAAGAAACAAATACATTGCATTACAAGGCTTTCATTAGCTGACAGAAGAAAACGTACCAGGTTTTCAAGACAATCTGTATGCCAGCAAAATATTATATAGATCTCTTATATAGAGTCTTATATAAGATACTTCTAATGATCTAACATTAACTTATATTTGCATGACATTTTTATTTTATTCAACAAAAACCCAGCAAGGTTGGCAAAGCAAGTATTACAATTATCCTCATTTTACAGATTAAGAAACTGGTTTGGTGGGTTAGTCAAGGTAGACAGCAAAGTTTTCATCTCTCTATATCCATATGTCCCACAATGAACAATGTCTTTAATAACCATTTTGTCTTGAAAATGTTTTTCTCCCAGTGGATTCCAACGTTGATCCTTGATAAAAGTAAATCAACTATATTAAGTTATATTCCTGTGAAGTCACTTCTACAGGAGTTGAAAAACAGTCTGGCAATTCCTCAAATGATTAAACATAAAATTACCACACGACCCAGCAGTTCCACTTCAAGGTGTCTGCTCAAAAGGAATGAAAACATATGTTCACACAAAACCTTGTACATCAATGTTCAAAGCAACATTATGCATAATAGCCAAAAAGTAGAAATAGCCCAAATGTCCATCCACTGGTGAATGGGTAAACAAAATGTGATTGACTCATACAATGGAATATTATCTGGCCATAAAAGGAAATGAAGTACTGATGCATGAGACATGGATGAATCTTGAAAACATTATGCTAAGTGAAAGAAGTCAATAACAAAAGAGGTGATGAAAATGATCTATAATGGGTTATGGTGATAGTTGTACCTATCTGTGAATATACTAAACATCACTGGAACATACACTTTAAATGGGTGAATTGTGTGAATTATATCCCAATAAAGCTATTGGAAAAATGCAACTATCCAATGATTTAACTTTGATAGAGCAACTTAAGAAATCTAAGACTACTTTTAGAGTCATCAAATATTGCCTGAGTAGAATTTTGGATAGGGCTCAATAGAAACTAATGTGACCATAAGTTTTTCAGCTATTTGATAATTCATAATGAGAAGCCCTTCCTCCTTATCCAGTACCATTTGAAATGCTTTACCTGCCCTATCTTGCTTAGTCTCCAATATAACTCCATGAAGCAGGCACTACTAGCATAGCTCCATTACACAGATGCGTAATTGAGGGATCGTAAAATGGTGCAGCCACCATGGAAAACAGTTTGGTGATTCCTCAGAAAGTTATTTACAGAATTACCATCTGACCCAGCACTCCCTCCCTGAGATATATACCCAAAATAACTGAAAGCAAGGACTTGTACAGATATTTCTACACCAATGTTTAAGCAGCATTATTCACAATAGCCAAAATGTGAAAAGCAACCCAAGTGCTCATCTACAGATGAATGGTAAACAAAATGAGCTTTGTATTCACAATAGCCATAAAAAATAATGAAGTTGTAATACATTTGATAATATGAATGAACCTTGAAGACATCATGTTGAATGAAATAAGCCAGACACAAAAAGACGAATACTCTAGGAACTCACTTATATGAAATACGATAAGCAAAATATGAAAATTCATAAAATCAGACACTAAAATACAGTCTACTAGGGGCTGGGTAGGAGTAGGGAATAGGGAGTTCATTTTAATTGATACAGAATGCCTGTATGGGGTGATAGAAACGTTGATAGTGACGGAGGCACAACTTTGTGAATGTAATGAATACCACTGAATAGTATATTGAAGAGCAGATATTTTAGGTGGCATATAAGTTATCAGAAGAAAAAAAAATGCAGAACTGTACAACACAAAGAGGAAACCCTAATGTAAGCTATGGGCTATAGTAATAATATAATTACATCAATATTGTTTCATCAATAGTAACAAAGGTACCACACTAACACAATAATGTTAATAATAGGGCAACAGCACATGTGAGAGGGTAGTATATGGGAACTCTGTATTTTCTGCATGATTTTTCTGTAAACCTACAACTGCTATTTTTTTAAGTCAATTTGCCCCCCAAAAAGTGCTCAGATTCTTGGAGCCACCAAGGTGAAACCTGGATAGATGGAAATCCTAAAGCCCAACCCCTTGTATACATGCAAACACCTGAGGCCCTGAGAGAGCCAGGCCTGGTCCAGAGAAAGAAGCTGCTAGATTTCCAGCTCTGGTTGAATAAAAGAACAACTACCTGAGGAAATGAATATCTCACTACCAAAATATAAAACTGCCTCCAGGGAAGCAGATGTGGCTCAACTGATAGAGCATCTGCCTACCACATGGGAGGTCAAAGGTTCAAACCCAGGGCTTCCTGGCCCGTGTGGTGAGCTGGCCCATGTGCAGTGCTGCCACGCACAAGGAGTGCCATGCCACGCAGGGGTGTCCCCCACACACAAGGAGTGTGCCCTGCAGGGAGAGCTGTCCCACACAAAAAAAGCGCAGCCTTCCCAGGAGTAGCACCGCACATACGGAGAGATGAAGCAGCAAGATGATGCAACAACAACAAAAAAAAAAGAGACACAGATTCCCGGTGCCGCCGAGAGTGCAAGCAGACACAGAAGAACATACAGCAAATGGACACAGAGAGCAGACAACAAGGGCAGGGGAGAGAAATAAATAAAATAAATCTTAAAAGAAAAACCTGCCTCCAAGTTTCATTGTCAGTGTTTATTTATATAAGCTATTATATCTATAACTAAGCGATTTATTGATGTATAATATAGATAAAAATATATACATGCATAAGTATATATACACACACACACACATAAATCATTAAAAATTCACAAATTCTCACGAACTGGACACCCCCATAGAACCAACTCCTAGATCAAGAGATAGGCCCATCCAGTTTCATTTTTCAGGAGTTAATTCTAGTCTAAAAATTCTTGCTCTCAAGAATTCTGATTAGGCTCAAATTGAGATCAAGAATTCTGAGGAGGCTCAAATTATGTAATGGTTAAATCTTGTTCTTAAGAAATATTTATGCTGTTCTTTTTATCATTAAGTATAAACTGAATCAGATGTTCTCAAATTTTTCTGGATAATTTTATAGTAATTTGGTACAAAAAGAGCACTTGGAAGTCAAAATAAACCCACGAGAGTTGTAAATCACAATAAAAATCCTCATACTTTTGAATAAATGTATAGATATGTGATAGAACAAGGAAAGTAAAATGTTAATGGCAGATTCTAGGTGTTGGTATAGGATGTTCACTGCAGAAATCTTTCATCTTAGCTATACACTTGACAATTTTCACAATAAAGTTCTT
This sequence comes from Dasypus novemcinctus, assembly GCF_030445035.2. Taxonomy (NCBI): domain Eukaryota; kingdom Metazoa; phylum Chordata; class Mammalia; order Cingulata; family Dasypodidae; genus Dasypus; species Dasypus novemcinctus. Next base: position 20,497,291 of record NC_080696.1, on the reverse strand, counting down.
GCTTGTTTACAGTAATGATTTGACTTGATTGTTCTACAGTGATAATATTTTAGACTCTCCCTTGGAGGGAAATATAATTGCATGAAAGCTGATTTTTTAAAATGAGCAGCTGGATTTTAAATATAGATTTTCTTATCATATATGGCTAAATACTTTTTAAATGAAAATTATTATCATTATTAACAAAATTGTGTGTCTTTTCCTGATTACATCTTTCATGTTAGCCTTTCACTGGCTCCTCCAAAGAATTTTGAAATGTGTGTCATTAACTGCAAGCATCCAAGGTTAACCTAGACTATCACAGCACGCCTGTATCCCACCAATCCCTTTCATTTGGGATCATCAAAAGAGCATTTGATGCACAATTGCACTGACCCTCTTTAACCAGTGGTCAGAAGGTCACATTCCAGTGGCCAGGGAGCCTTGATGGAGAGATAACATAATCAGTGGTGGCCAGAGCTCCACCAGCCTGAGAGTGAAACTCTGCCATCAGCTGCCCCAGCATTTCTGTGACAAAAAAGGCCCAAAGGAAATGTGTTTAAGGAAAAGACTCGCACAACAGACAGGTGAAAAAATTCTCCAGGTTTCAGCATGGCTGTAATCCTGCACTTTTTTTCAGTTTTCCTAGGACAAATAGCTAACAGAGAAAACATACATTATTTGAGGACTGTATTTTTATGCACAGGCTCCCAGTGGGTGATCGTTCAGAATGGGGTGCTGCTCTGTGTGCAGTTGGAGCCAAACATTGTGGAGCATTCCAGCTTTTTCCCAATGACTGCCTCTTTCTGGGGCACCCATTTCTTACATCAAACTAAGTAAATAAGTTCAAAAACAAAGACTGTAATGTAAAGCTCTCAAAGAGTGTGCAACACACAGACATTATGCTGGTTAAATATCATCTACCCGGGAAACGGACTTGGCCCAGTGATTAGGGCGTCCGTCTACCACATGGGAGGTCCGCGGTTCGGGCCCGGGCCTCCTTGACCCATGTGGAGCTGGCCCATGCGCAGTGCTGATGCGCGCAAGGAGTGCCCTGCCACCCAGGGGTGTCCCCCGCATAGGGGAGCCCCACGTGCAAGGAGTGCGCCCCGTAAGGAGAGCCGCCCAGCGCGAAAGAAGGTGCAGCCTGCCCAGGAATGGCGCCGCCCACACTTCCCGTGCCGCTGACGACAACAGAAGCGGACAAAAGAAACAAGATGCAGCAAATGGACACAGAGAACAGACAACCGGGGAAGGGGGAGAATTAAATAAATAAATAATCTTTAAAAAAATAAATAAGTAAATAAATATCATCTACCCAATAAGCCTGAAACATCTATAAGTACCTCAAATAAGCTCCGAGACACAATGTCCCAAAAACCAGACACTTTGGTTTATGCTACAGGATGGCTGCATTCAGATGACCACAACCCTGGACCCTCATAAATACCAAAGAGAATGTGACACTTGCATCATTAACTGAGTACTTGCTATGGGCTAAGTACTAGCAGACATTTCATTTATTTCTCACCACAAACTCTGTGGAAGGTACTGTTAACCCACTTTTTTTTATGATTTATTTATTTCCCCCTTCCCTTTCCCCTCCCCCTCCCCCTGCCCTCCTATTTTTGCTGTCTGTGTCCATTCATTGTGTGATCTTCTGTATCAATTTCTCTTTTTGTCTTCTCTTCTCATTTTTCTCCTCTTGTATTGACCAGAATTTGAACCTGACGACCTCTGAAGCAGAGAGAGATTCCCTATCAGCAGTACCACCTCACTTCCTGGTGTCTGCTGTGCTTCGCCTTGACTCTCCCCTTTGTCTCTCTTTTGTTGCGTGATCATCTTGCTGCGTGACTCACTTGTGCGGGCAGTGGCGCACTGCGCGGGCACTTGGCTCGCCGTGTGGGCACTCAGCTCACACACAGGGACTGGCTCACAAGTGTGGGCACTGGCTTGCCATGTGGGCACTCATGCAGGCACTCAGCTCACCATGTGGACCCTCAGCCCACTGCGTGGGCACTCACATGGGCACTCGGCTGGCCACGCAAGCACTCATGCAGGCACTTGGCTTGCCCCACAGGCATTTGGCTCGCCGCGCAGGCATTAGCTCACTGTGCAGGCACGCTTTCTCTACTTCACCAGGAAGCCCCAGGGATCAAACCCTTTTCCTCCCATATGGTAGGCAGAAATTCTATCAGTTGAGCTACATCCACCTCCTGTTAACCCATTTTAGAGAGGATGAAACTGAGGTCTGAGTTTTCCATCTGCTCTGGTTTCGTACGTGGAAAAACCTGAATTCAAAGCCAGCTCTGCTTGAATCCCAAACATGTATCCCTTTAAGCAATATGCCAGACCATTTCCAACATTCAGTGTAACTCATTCCCTGTAATTTCTTCCTCAATGAAGCAAACCCTGACTATAGTTAAAAATGTTCAGGGTTGAAAACATAACTCTCATAGCATTCAGTTCAGCTTGCACAAAAAACTATTTTAAATAAATTGTCTTTCTCTTCTACCAGACAGGTTTCAAAGTTATTTTTTTCTATTCCAGCAAGTTTCAATCATTTGCATATCACTTCTACAATTTATCCCTCTCTGTGCTAGTATTTAGGTAAAATGTGCCTTTAAATCTAGTTACTTAAATAAATATATATTTTTAATGAAACTTGATTATCATTACTGTAGGCATAAAACCAGCAACTTCAACAATAGGCACATAACTTTGAACAGCAATATAAAAATATCCACCCATGCTCCAGGTAAAACCATTCTATAAGAATGCATGAAAAAACTAATGATGTGTAAAGAATGACCCACTCACCAATAGAAAACCCCATCAAAGTGGTAAGAAGTAGGCTAGGGACAAGGAACTTTTTAATTTATTGCCTAAGAGAATGATCATTTGTACAGGTAATAAGTACAGATGCTGCCATAAATAGTGCTATGGCATCTTAGGATACCTGGGCTTATAGGACAAAAATGTTCAACTGAACAATGGATTCTACCACAACTGATTAAAAATAAATTATCAACCTCGACTCCTTGAGGCTGCCAGTCAGAGCCAGCCAGATTCAGATAAATAGGAGAGTTTGAGCCTAAACGACCCCTGGTATCCCCCTTCACCTGGTATCCCTTTTCAATGCCCTAAGAGACTCTCGCTCTTCATCACTACTTCTTCCACCTCCTATCATCATTCATCCCCAGAGAGCCCTCAGCTAGCTGTCACCTAATCCCTGACAAGGTGGGCTGATAAGACTTAAAGCTGAGAGTTTTGCAGCAGTAAATACATTTATGAAGGGGCTCTGGAAATCTCATTCTTCCAGACCCCAAGGAATTCCATCTCCAATGTTGAGTTTTCATACACCTTGACGAACAAGTGATATTTTAGGCCAGAGGGGCCTCCTAGACCTCTTGGATATTGCCACAGACCCTGCCACCTTTTCATCAGATGAGCTTTACACATAACCGTTCATTGTCTTTGCTTTGAAAGCTTTAAATGACAAGACCTAATTAATCACCAGAAAAAAAATTTTCTTCCTTGTCGTTATGGAAAAAGTTACAAGAGAAAGCCCCATATTTTAAAGATTGCGATAAAGCATGAAGTGGATAATCTATAACCTATGTGTTAAGATGGGAAAAAATATTGTGTGTGTGTGTGCATGTGTGTGCATCTTTTTAGTACCTCCCACCTAGAGCTAGTCTATGCTGCTATCTCCATTTCAGCATTTCTCACATTATAAGAAGTCTCTCTTCTTAAACTTGGGAGAGACAGGCATCATTTCTTATTTGGATCTTCAGCACATAGCCTGATCATAATCAATGAATGAATGAATGAATGAATGTATGAATGACTAAATATGATATCTGTTCTGGAACCCATTCTGATGTGAAGACAATGTTTCCCACTCATTTCATTTCTACTGATGAATCCTAGATCCAGATATTGAAGGAACAAGTCCAAAGGCCTATGAATCACTTTCCCTTAAATTTGGAAACAAAGATATATTTAGGTTTTTAAAAAGGATCAATGTCAACTCTGGACTAGAGTCAACTGACAAGGTCAGTTATCAGCCGTAGGCTCTTGGGCATCTCAGCTTCTGAATGTCAGCTTTCTAGCTGTAGAGTGAAAGGGTCTTATAGAAATCAACTCTGTAGTGCAGAAAACTGAAAACAACCCTGAAATCTAGGCTTGCTGTGAATTTGTTGTAGCCCTAAACCCTTCTTGAGTTCAGATTCTAAGCCCGGATGCTGAGAGCATTTAAAAGATGACTTCACAATTCCACTTCTTGGTTTATAATCAAAATAACTGAAATCAAGGACTTAAACAGATATTTCTACACCAATGTTTATAGCAGCATTATTCACAATAGCCACAAGATAGAAGCGATCCAAGTATCCATCAACAGATGAATAGACAAATGAAATATGGATACACACTGTGGAGTATTATTTGACAGTGAAAAGGAATGAAGTTCTGATATAAGTTACAGAGACATCATGTTGAGTGAAATAAGCCAGACACGAAAAGACAAATATTGTATAATCTAGCTTATATGACATACCTAGAATAAGCAGATTTCTTAGGGACAAATAGTAGATTGCAGGCTACCAGGGGCTTGGGGAAGATATGAAAAGAAGAGGGTGTAATTGCTTAATGGCACAGAATTTCTGTTTGAGGTGATGAAAAAGTTGAGGTAATGGCTGTTGGTAACAGTAGCACAGTATGTTAAATGTAATTAATATCACTGGACTGTACATTGGAAAGTGGTTAAAACAGCAAAAAAAAAACAGGAAAAGGTTTTTTAAAAAATTAAAAATAAATGTTAAAAAGACGACTTCAGCTTTAAAATCTCTAGGATAGCTTCCCCTTAGCAAACATCACTAAGTCTTGTTGCTTCTCTCTTATTCTGTCTCTCACATCCATCTCCTATTCCCCATTCTCAGAGCCGCCCCTCTAATAGTGACCTTCATTACTCTTCTAGTGTGGGTTCCCCCAGAGCAGACCCTAAGGCAAGGATTTGGGTGCAAGTCATTAATATGGAAGGTGTTTCTAGGAAACACTGTGATGGTGTGGGGATGTGAGACAGTCAATAAATAGTGTGTGGATGAAAGAGTAGCTGCTGTGGGAAACAGGGACCCAATCCCATAAGGACCCTCTGAGAGACTTGAGAAGCATGCCTCAGCGTTGACCTGGGAAATTGATTAACTAACTCTATGAACTTCATTGATTGAGCGTTTCCTCAGGGACATTAGCTTCTTGACACTTCCAACCTGTCCCATGCTCAGGTTGAGTTCTCCTGCAGTCAAAGAACACCCTTAGGTGGAGGGAGAAAAGGGTGACAGAGTGCTACAGTTGCATTCCTCCTTGACCACCGTGAGAGCCTCCAAACTGGTCTGTCCACTTCCAGTCTCTTCTTTGCAAAAATCCATCCTCTACACTGCCACGTTACATGAAGCCAGGGACCAGTGCCTCCCAAAGTGCACGGCACACAGTGTCCTCCAATGAATGTGGTCAATACATAAATGAATCAAAGAATGAAAGCTACCAGATTTATTGTAGGCTATAAAGAAGATGACTGCATTAGTTGTCTAATGCTGCCTCCAAAAAATTTCTCCAGAACTTAGTGACTTAAAACAACAAACATTTATTATCCCACAGAGTTTCTGGGGTCAGGAATCCAGGAGTGGCCTGAGTGGTCTGGCTCAGGGTCTTTCAGGAGATTGCAGCCAAACTGTCAGCTGGTGCTCAAGTCATCTGAAGGCTTGACTGGGGCTGGAGGACTCACTTGCAAGATGGAAAACTCACATGGCTGCTGGAGGAAAGCTTAGTTCCTTAATGACTGTTAGCAGGAAGACTCAGGTTTTCAACCCATGGGCCTCTTCACAGGACTACTGGAGTATCCTCATGACGTAATGACTGACTTGCTTCAGAGTGCACAATCCAAAAGAAAGCAAGGAGGAAGCTGTCTTGACTATTATGATCCAGTCTCAAAAGTCTGGGTCGAAAGTCACATACCATCATTCCCACCTTATTCTATTTTTGAGAAGAGATTCACCATCTCCAGTTCACACTGAAAGACAAAGAAATTCAGCCCCATCTTTTGAAGGGAGTGTCAAAGAATTTGTAGACCTATTTAAATAACCACAATAGTCATATCTTCCTCCAACTCCCTTTAATCCTACCACATAAATGTATCATTCTCAACCTCATTTGGTTCCTCCAGGCCTCTCATTCCAAAAGTATCTCCCAGACCCTCCTTCATTTGCCCTCATTTTAATGGGCATATGAAATGAATCAAGCATGCTTGGTAGTCTTCACACAAGTATGGTGCTTTCCCATCTCAACCTCTTGTGTCACTGCTCCTTTGACCAGAAATAAGCTACAAAAATTTTGGTATATTCAAATCTCTACCCATCCTTCAAACTGAGCTCAAACTTCACTTTTTCCATGAAGTCTTTCCCAGTGCCCCCAGCCCTAAAGCACTTTGTAACATGTATGTCACTATTCACTTTTTTCCACTTCTAATTGTATTAATGTCTGTGTCCTATCTTTCCCAACTAAACTATGAGTTTCTCAAGATTAAGGTCCAGGCATATCACAGTGGGTCCAAGAGTGCTTCTCCCACATACACAGATTTTCACTGGATGAAATCCAGTGAAATTTTCTTAAAGGGCCAGATAGTAAATATTTAAGACTTTCCTGGCCATTCACTCTCTACTGCAATTACTCAGCTCTGCCATTACAACACAAAAGCATCCACAGACAATCCATAAACAAATAGGCATAGCTATACTCCAATCAATCCTTATTTACAAAAACAGGCTGCAGGCCAGAATTGGCCCATCGACCGTGATTTCCAACTTCTGAACTAAAATATTGCCTCTTACGAATCTTCCTGATCTAGAATTCTAAGGTAAAGATGCAATGATTGCTGCAATTATCCTTACATGAATTATTTTTCTGTTGTGGAATGGTGTTTCTTTTCTACTGTTCCTACAATTTGGGTATATTTACTTTTTAGTAAGAAAAAAAGGTATTTTAAATTTACAAATCTTTCTCTTTCAAAATTTTAGAAATCATTTTAAGAGAATAAAGACTGGATGAGCTATACACATATATATTCATACACACTACCTAATAACCATTTCTTGTCATTGTTCTAGACAGAAATCTACTTCTTCCATATTTTTTCATCTCATGTAAAAGATAAATCAATGCTTTAATACTAATTATAGCAAGACTTCAATTCTGCCACAGCAAAACAGATATTTCAAAGCTGAGTTTTTATGTTATTCTTCTAATAAGGGTCTTAATTTCATCTTTGACATATTTAACTTGTTAGCTTCTTTTCAAGAAGTTTAAGAGTCAGTTCCCCACAATCCTGTACATGAAAACTAATGTGATTAGCTAAAGAATGAAGTTGAGCTCAGTAAGTATATAATACCAAAATAAATAATTGTCAAGCTTTATTGGGACAGCAAGAGGATGTAAAGGGATATAAGTCTGAAAAGTCAAGTTACCATTTTTTCATGAGGAAATAACATTGCTCAACAAAACCACTCTTAAAAAAACTCAACTCACCTTTACAATAGTGGATATGAAGCTTGAAAACCACCCTGGTGATAAATGCAACTTGCCATTTTCAGGGAAATGTCAGGATGCAAACTATATTCTTGTTTAAACAAAGCTAAAAGGCAGACCACTGTGTATGTTTGACAATGACAAATGGCTTCCAAAGAAAATAAGGCAGTGTCTCCCTGTTTCTGCCTTCAGCGAACCTGTTTTGTGGGCTGTCAAACCTTTGTCCCCCTCTTCCGTCTCCACACTCAAGTGATTATGGAAAATGATTGTGAATTACTTACTGTTTTGAAATTTAGATTGGCACAATCAATTCAGCCCATTTCACATAATCTTAACCTTTATATGCAAGGGGAGGAAAATACTACCTGAAACATAGTTAAGAAATAAAGGTTTGAGATATTCGAGTTGTCTTTTGGCCATCTTCTCTGTCTTCCCCAACAACTCTTCCCTGGCTGCCTGTAGAACTTTGAAGAAACATACATAAGCCTCAGTATCTCAAAGACACGAGAGTAAAATGAAGGAAAAAGATACTGGACATGGTGAAAAGATACATACTTAACTCAAAGTCCATGACAGTGATCAAATCTGGTTGTTACCTCTTTATTTTACTGATTAGTTGGATCTGAAATCGATGGAATAAATCTGTAAATCTTTTTTTGTTTCTGTCCAAATAACTTTATTTGGACTCTGGGACATTAGTTGTAGGTAATAAAACTTACTAAAATGTTACTTAAGAATATAATATTTAGAATGGAGGTGGCTCAAGTGGTTGAGTGGCTGCTTCCCACATGGGAGGTCCCAGGTTTAGTTCCTGGTGCCTCCTAAAAATAAAAATAGAACAACAAACAAACAAATGAGAAAACCAACTCAGGGGAGCCAATGTGACTCAATGGTTGAGTGCCAGCTTCGCACATACGAGGTCTGGCTTCAATCCCCAGCCCTGGTTAAAAAAAAAAAAAAAAAAAAAAAAGACAGAAAGAGAATATAAGATTGTTCCATTAACAAGACAATGGAGAACTAAATTGTGATTTATTTTTTTCAATGTAATACCACACACCAATAAAAAAGAACAAACCACTGGTACCAACAACAACATGAATAAATTTCACAGACATAATGTGGAGTAAAAGAAACCAGGCACAAAAACAGAAGAATAAATTGGCAGGAAGATCTAGAACTTTGGGGATAAAAAAAGAGACGTGAGGTAGAAGAAAATATCCCAGTGATCCTATATCAGAACATATAATAACAATATAATAATCAAATCAGTGTGACAATAGTGTAAGAATGACATACAAGCACACTGAATATAATAGATAACCAGAAAAAAACATAATACATTATAAAATGTAATAGATTTTAAAAGAGTCATTAAACACAAATGATGAAGGGGAAAAATGTTCAATAAACTGTTTCCATACAATTGGTTGAATCTGAATATCCATCTAGATGCAACACCAAAAATCCCAGATGTCTTAGAAGATCTGAATAATAAGAAAGATAAACATTTGCAGAAATAAGTGTTGTTATGAAAACTGAGTTAACCAAGAACACTGTTAGAAGAAATACAAATATTTGTGTTGTTATCAAAAATAATAAACCCATAATCAAGGTATTTTAAATTTCCCCAACACAGCAAATAGTCCTCACTAACATAGTAAAAGAGTTCTCTCATTGCAGTGTCACAGTATAATTCTGCCATCTTGCCATATCTCTTTTCTGAACATTTGTACAGGTTGTACCCTTGAATGTGTGTTACTACTTTGTGCATTTTCTAAGAACAGAGATATTCACCTTTATGTAACCACCTTAAGTGTAGTTACCAAGTTGAAATTTAACTTTGATATAAAGCCTACATTTTTGCATTCAAAAAAAAAAAAAGAAGAAGCAGCCCATACTGGGATAACTACATCTTCCTCTTCATGGACTCAGAGGCTAACCAAGGAAAATCATCCTCTTCTCCATCCCTCTTGGCAGAGATGGTGTTCCCCTTAGGATACTACACACACAATAGCATGGTTTCTTGTGCTCAGGTTTCAGCTTTTGATGGTGTTACACTGGTGAGATGGAGATGAGTAGTAGGAGGAAGAAAACTTGCTCAAAAGTAGAAATTGGGTGTACCAATTTCTAAAACAATTTAGTAAACATGCTCAAACAGAATATACCCTGAAGAAATAATCTAAGACCTAGACTAATATTTCTGTGCAAGAATATTTCTTGCAAAGCTGTTTATAAGGATAGAAAAATTTAGAAGCAACCTATGAGTTCACCTAAAGGGGACTGGTTAAACAAATTGTAATACATCCATATCACAGAACATTATACAACCAAAAAGTTTATGCATTTGAGGAATGCACTTTACATGCTTTATGTCATCTGATCCTCTACAAACTCTGAGAAGGGTATTATCATCTACAGTTTACAGAAAAGGAAGCTGAAGTTTAGCATGGCTGTTGGCAGGAAGCCTCAGTTGCTCACCGCATGTACCTCTCCTCAAGGCTGCTTAGATTTCTTCATGATACAGCAACTGGCTTCCCCCCAGAGGAAATGATCCAAGTGAAGCAAGCAGGACCTGCAGTGTCCTCTATGACCTAACATCAGAAGTCATGTGCTTTAAACTCATCACTATATTCCATTTTACTATTAATGGAACCTGGCAATATATTGGACTTCATTTTTGAAGAAGTTTTGGATCACAGAGAGGTTCAACAACGGCAGGGGAGGAATACTGGTGTGGGATGTTATTGACAGGGGACACATGGTTGGCAGGGAGTTCTCCAGGGCATATATCCAGGGTACATAAAAATGTTTGGATATTTTTATAGTGGTTACAATTAAAAACAACAACTGAGGGAGTGCTGTGTTCCTAGCCAGGGAAGCTCTATCACAGTCCCTAAATGAACAGCAACAATCCCCCAAGGGCAATGGCAAAGACCAAAAAAGAAGGAAGGTCCAACAATGAGCCCTTGATACTAATGACTATGCTTATAAGACTGTGCACCTGAAATAAGAACATGAGGCCTAGAGCCGCAGGGTGCCTAAAAGTTACCTTCTGGAAGCCTCCATGTTGCTCAAATGTGGCCAGTCTTGAAGCCAAACTCAGCATATAAATGTGTTGCCTTCCCCCCAGCATGGGACATGACTCCCAGGGATGAGCCTCCCTGGCACCAAGGGATTACTACCAAGTACCAGCTGATGATGTAACTAGATAATGACCTTGAATAAAAGGGTCAACTCGGACCAGCAGAGTGTCTAAGTCTACATATAATACCAGGAGTTAAAAATGCTTTTTGACCTGAATCTAGGGGGAAATGGAAAGGACAAATGAGTTTATATGCCTATGAGTCTCCAAAAAGAGCTGAGAGGTTATCAGAGGGGTTGCCCTTATGCACACCTCAGCAGAGTCCCAGAGACAGATAAAGTAGATACAACCCCAGGTATTGGGTCTGCTGAGGGCTACAGAGACCCACAGGTTCTATGGTCATGGCAGATGGAAGTCAGTGCCATGTCAGTTGGCCCTACTTTGGAGTTTGTGTTTCTGTGTGATGGAGCTGGACTCAGATCTGATCTTGTCCACAAGCCTCTCCTGTTACTTTTACCAAATCTGTAGTTGGTGCTGAGGTTTAGTGTATAGCCAGGGGACCTGAATCTCTGGACTGACCATGTGATAGCCAGGCCCTGAGCCCCAACAGACTTGCAACCCCTACACTCTGGTTTATTGAACTTACCCCACTCAACTAACATGGAGGTGAAGAAGGTCAACCACCACACCAGGGAGCCAAGAGTGTCTACAACTGAAAGCAGGAGAATTGCATCCAGCATTCATGTGGAATCTAAGCCCCCTCTTGATATAGATGTGGAGTGGACACAACCATTCTAAGGTCCACAGGATGGAGGAATAGAGAATGGATTAGAGTGGACTTACTGATATTCTATTCATGACCTATTGTGATTAGTAATCGAAGAAAATGTGGCATTGGTGTAGAGAAAGTGGCCATGGTGGCTGCTGGGGGTAGGGAGTGGGAGGAAGAGATGAGATGTGGGGGCATTTTCAGGACTTGGAGTTGTCCTGGGTGGTGCTGCAGGGACAGTTACCAGACATTGTATGTCCTCCCATGGCCCACTGGGTGGACTGTGGGAGAGTGTGGCCTATGGTGTGGACCATTGACCATGACGTGCAGCGGTGCTCAGAAATGTATTCACCAAGTGCAATGAATGTCTCATGATGATGGAGGAGGTTGTTATGGGGAGAGGAGGGGGGAAGAGGGTGGAGGGTATACGGGGATCTCATAATTTTTTAATTTAACATTGAAAAATAAATAAAGACAAAAATAAATAAATAAAAATGGGAAAAATTAAAAAATCATGTGCTGTCATTTCTGCGATGTCCTATTGGTAACACACATCACCTCTATACAGTGTAGGAGGGGACTATAGAAGAGTGTGAACACCAGGAGGGGAGAATCATTGGGGCCATTCTGGAGGCTGGCTACCACAGGGTTCTTCAGGAAGGAAGCCTGCCTCCCCAGGGTTTCTTTGGGTTTCACTGGGAGCCAAAGATTAAGGCACAAAGGCTGTTGCTGAATATTTTCTGCCCGATTTTGTTTGCTAAATCTCCCCAGGTCCTTCTGGGAGTCATTTCTTCAGAGACTGAGGAACAAATTCTTTCCTTGCTTAAGGATGTTGGGAGCCTGATAGTTGGTGTTGATGACCCAACTAACATGTGTGTACATGTGTAAGGCCTAAGACAAGATAGCAAGATGGTGGTGCCCTCAGCTGAAGCTGCTCCTATTCCATACCTCAGAGAAGCCCTCCTAAGCCTATTGCCCCTCTCCCTCCTTCAGGCTACAAATCCATCACCTTCCCCACGCATTCCTTTCCCACTCAACACAGATGGCAATGATAGGATAGATCATTGGTGCCTTCATTCAGAAAATAGAATTGAAGACCTATTATATAACAGCCTCCCACCAAATCTTGGGGTCTTAATATTGAGACAGACAGACATGTTAGAGAGTACAGGGGGCAAGTGGCATAAGTGGGCAGAGTTTGAAGATTCCTTAACCATACCAGTGTAGAATTCACTCAACCATCATCAAATTAAATGAGAGAAATGCAGTCCTGTCTTCCAATGGTAAGTACTTTCCATCACTATGACTACATACATGTGCACTGGGATAAGGTAAGTAATGTTTCAAGTTACTTCCCTGAAACAGACTATTTGACAAGGATGTAATTTGGCACATACTCTTTAAGTTCCTCTTCTAAAAATTCAGAGATCTCACTCCCCGGGGACTCAGGCACTAGGACTGATAGAAAATCAAGATGGTCTCGAGAGACAGGTATGAGGTCAGCCTCCAAGTTCCCAAGAGGAACTGTTTTGAAGTCTCCTATAAAATAATTTTGCTTGAACAGTAACCTGAAGCCCTATACATTTTGTGACCAAGACCGGAAAAAGGATATGAGGAATGTGGGGGAAACATCTGTTCTATTTGTATTTCAGGTAGTGTGCTCCTCCAAGGAGCACGGAGGGCTGTTTGAACATCAGTTACCATTATATATGGTGCTTCTGTTCACACGTGTTTACTTGGATAGTTCAGTTCTGCTTCTGCTATGATTTCTTTTTTTTTTTTTTTCTTTCTTTCTTTTCTTAATGCTACTAGCAGTTATAACGTTAATCTGTTATATCCATTTACTTAGATGGCTTAAAACTTGTTTTAAAATACCAAGACAGCATACTTGAAAATATATTTTTTATGATTGCTACATAGTGATTGAGCCTTTTCAATATAACATACTCAATAAATGTATCAGCATGCTAAGAAATATTAACAGCGTGGCCTGCTTCTGTCAAAGTGCCAATGAATATACGTCCAGCTGTTGAGAGCAAAAGTGCCGAGAAAGGAGGGACAGATGTTCTTCCTGTGTGGGATTAGGCTGGAAGGGATTCTCCCCAGATTATAACCCAGTGGGGATCAAACTAATAGCTTTAATAGGAAATTTGGCTGTTGTTGGAAGGAAGACTCTAGATTGGATTTAAGGCCAGGACTGGGTACACCCCTTGAAGGGGAGACCTCCAACCTCCACAGTTGGTCTGTCCAGTTCCAGGTGGACTTGCCACGTCTGACTGCAGAGGGTTTCAGAAAAAGAAGGACTTGTCCAGCCTGCTTATAACATGGGAAAGAGATGTATGTGGGAGTCCTGGTAAGTTTTACTCTTTCATGAGACCGGCAACACAAAAGAGAAGGAGAAAGAGGCACCTGTTTTTGGTTTCTGTTTTTGGTTGCTCTTGAGGGCCAGTAACTCATACCCTTGGGCAATCGCCATCATATTAGCACCTTCCTTTGGGGAAGAATAAGCAACAGAATACTGAAAGTCTCTATTCCAGTGTTTCAGTCTCCTGTAAAGAAGAGATGCAATGTGAGCAGAGGGAAATGGGTTTTCTCGTTTCACATGCCTTTGTCAGAAATGGGATGGTTGAAGAGAGTATGTTATTTATGGACACAGCTATTATTCCTCATTCTTGAAGGTATAAGAGGAAAAGAATTGGGGCTAGAACTTCAAGGCCAGCTTTATCTTGAAAATCTCCATTGATCAGCCACTATGATTTTGGGGGGGAGGGCCGAGGAGGGCAGGTGGAATAAAGACAAGTATTGTTAGCATGTCATCCCAGATTGTTTGAGGGCCACCAAAAAATAGTCTTATGCTTTTAGCTTCTCCATAAAAAAGCAACCTGGCACTCTCTTCATTCCCCTCCCTGCCTTGCCTCCCTTGCCAGCCCTGATGTAGCATTCTCCATTTATTCTCCAATTGAGGTCAAACTTCAAATCCATCCTGCTGATTCCTGTTGGCTCAGGTGTGGTAGAAGGAAAATGGTAAAGGAGGAGCTTTGTGGCTTGTACTTTCTGGTGTTATGAATAAAGCACTTATGTACTCAGTTCCTTTTAGGCTGAGCCAATTGTCTCTCAGGCCAAAGGTCTGATCTGCACCACTGGATATATGTCCAAAAGGTAATAAAGATTTCTTGCCCTGTTTTCTAAGTCAACTGACTGCTAGAGAAATTGTTCCTTCTGTCTCTACAGATCTGCTGTGTCTATACAGATCTGCTGTGGAAATGGTCCTATGCATACCTGAAAGTCTTAGGTTGTGTCATGAATGAGTTACTAATCTGACTGTCTCCATCAGAAGTGTGGCTTCAACCAAGCTCACAGTTAGAACACAGGGTAAGATGAACAAAGAAGCTTAGTTGACCTCTCCTGGCAATAAAGCCATCACTCATTTCACTCCTTTACTCTTTCTGACATGTCCAAACCCATCCTTTATTGTCTTGGCCAAGATGTCAATCCTCAGATGTGTTCCTACAGGGAACTGTGGAGTCTTGAGAAGGGGATGGGACTTAACTTCAAAAACCCAGGTCAAAATCCTGGTTCTGCACTTAACTAGACATGTAACCTTCGGAAAAATCATTCAGTCCTCTGGGCCTCCAGTTCATGAAGCACAAGATGAGGAGATGTGAGATTTTTTTTCTAAAAATGTTATACATGATTCTGGCGATGGTGGGCTAGCTCACCAAGTGCAGGCCTAAAGGCTAAGCTGCTATGTAGGGCTTTAGGCTTTAGGCAATCTCACAAAGTTGGGTAGAGGGAACAAAATAAGAACTCAGAGCCTGCCAAAGAGGAGAGGCCCAGAAAAATACTGCCTGCTGAGGATTGCATCCAGCATTCATGTGGTATCTAAGCCCCCGCTTGACATAGATGTGGAATGGACACAACCAAGCCAAGGTCCACAGGATGGAGGAATAGAGTAAGGATTAGAGTGGACTTACTGATATTCTATTCATGAACTATTGTGGTTAGTAATGGAAGAAAATGTGGCATTGGTGTGGAAAAAGTGGCCATGGTGGCTGCTGGGTATGGGGAATGGGAGGAAGAGATGAGATGTGGAGGCATTTTCAGGACTTGGAGTTGTCCTGTGTGGTGCTGCAGGGACAATTACCAGACATTGTAGATCCTCCCATGGCCCACTGGATGGGAGGTTGTGGGCTATGATGTGGACCATTGACCATGAGGTGCAGCGATGCTCAGAGATGTGTTCGCCGGATGCAATGGATGTGTCATGATGATGGGGGAGAGTGATGCCGTGGGGGGAGTGGTGGGGTGGGGGAGGTGGGGGGTGCGTGGGGACCTCATATTTTTTCAAAGTAATATTTTTTTAAAAATGAATTGAAAAAAAAATACTGCCTGCTTTGGGCTGGGGCCCCAGAAGGGATGACCCTAAGAGTAAAGGCAATCCAGAAAGAGACAAGCCATCACAAAGGATACCAATGTGAATCAACTCAATTCCTGCTTTAAATAAGATGGTCTCCCCTTCTTTAAAAGCCTGCTTGAAACACAAGTAAATCCTATCTCAAAGAAGATATGATTGTCCAGAGCCTCAAATTATCTCTAAAATGTGTCATATATATTATATCTGACATTTAATAAAGATCATTGTGTACCAGGACACAAGACAAAAAGGCAATACACAGGTATAACAGTCCCATAGGAAATTCAGATAAGAGAATTTGCAGAAAAGATCTTTATTTTAAAATAACTGTAATCAATATGTTCTAAAAATAGAATTTCAGCAGCTAATTAAAATCAATAAAAAGAATAGTTAAATGTAGATTCTATAACGGAAAAATAAAGATACTGAAATTTATGGGTTTAACTGCAGAATAGAACTGGTGAACTGGAAGAAAGATTAGTAGAAATTATCCAAACTGAGGCACAGAGAGAAAAAAAAGGATGGAAAGTGCAGAAAAGAACATAAAAGAGACATGGGACAGGGAAACTTGCCACATAGAAATTCCTTGTACACAACCAATCCAATGTCCACATAGAAGAGGTGGCATTGGATTGGGAAAAGTGGACATGGTGGACGATGGGTATGGGGAAGGGCAGGAAGAGATGAGAGGTGGGGGCGTATTTGGGACGTGGAGCTGCCCTGGATGGCGCCTCGGGGGTGATCACCGGACATCGTGGATCCTCACAGGGCTCACTGGATGGAATGGAGGAGAGTATGGGCCATGATGTGGACCATTGTCTATGAGGTGCAGAGGTGCCCAAAGATGTACTTACCAAATCCAATGGATGTGTCATGATGATGGGAACGAGTGTTGTTGGGGGGGGAGAGGGGGGGTGGGGGGTGGGGTTGAATGGGACCTCACATATATATTTTTAATGTAATATTATTACAAAGTCAATAAAAAAATAAAAAAATAAAAAAGAAATTCCTTGTATCTTTTTCGCAACTTTTTGTAAGTCTGGGATTATTTCAAAATAAAAAATTAACATAAGAAAAAAGCAAAACAATAAATTCCTGCAATTGAAAAAATACATATATATGTGTGTGTGAAAGAACCTAGTATCCATCACAGACACTAGGCAAACCAAAGATATTCCATTGCATTTAAAACTGAATAGGAGGGAAGCAGATGTGACTCAACTGATAGAGAGTCCACCTATCATATGGGAGGGTCCAGGGTTTGATACCCAGGGCCTCCTGACCCTTTTGGTGAGCTGGCCTGCATCAGAGCTGCTGCACACAAAGAGTGCCATGCCACTCAGGGGCACCCCTGTGTGGGGATTCCCCACGTACGAGGAGTGCGCCATGCAAGGAGCCGCTCCATGTGAAAAAAAAAAGCACAGCCTGCCCAGGAGTGGCGCCACACACGCAGAGCTGATGCAGCAAGATGACGCAACAAAAGAGAGATGCTGTTCCCCAGTGCCACCAAGGGTGCAAGCAGACACAGAAGAACACACAGCAAGTAGACACAGAGAGCAGACAACAGGGGGAGAAGGGGAGAGAAATAAAATAAAATAAATCTTAAAAAAAAAAAACTGAATAGGAATTAGTGATGTAAGAAAAAAACAAAAGCAAACATACCTGAACTTGCACTACCTGGAATCAGGTTAATCTATAGGTTGGCCTCCAAAATAGGAAAGGAGGGAGAACCCCCAAAGACCTTCATCCTGGGTACCTCAACTGTTACCACAGATCATACTCAAAATTCTGGCTAAAAGAAAACTTTAAAAAGTATCAAATAGTATCAAAACATTACTGATATTACAGATTTAACTTCTACACAATCAAAGTCATAGTACAAAGACAAGCTTCCTGTGGCAGAGTTTTCCATTATTTCATCTCTGGAAATATTATGTTACTATCACACAAGGCCCCAAATTTAGATAAGTGCTGGAAATTTTCCCTTCCAAGTTGATTATTTTGATATTGTATAGATCCAAGTTACGACTCCCCCAATTAGCACTTGTTCTGGAATCTTCTGCTTGGCTTACTAATTATTTATTCATCCAGCAATTGTTGAATGTCCAATATGTATGAGGCATGGATTACAAGTTAAATGAATAGAAAGGTAAATAATGCAGAATACTTGTCTTTTTAAATTTACCTTTACTTAAGATGCTGAGAATAAATGTTGTTTCCTTCATATTAACAATAGGAATTTGGGGGAATTAAATTCTTGTACATCTTTCAGCAAAATGAATCCGGTCATCTCCGGAGATTTAAATCTTCCTGAGAAGACAAAATTGGTGGGTTTTAGACTTCTTTTCCTCAATAATTTGAAGGAAGGTCTTCACAATGTGACGCGGAGCTTTCTGGGCTCATAGAGAAAGTTTAAATGTAACACTTGCTCCGACGAGAGGCCTGAAAGGGACCTTTCCAGAGCATTCTCAGATATGGGACTTCAAAGACTCTCAAGTCTGTTACTATTTGGATTTTAGCATCTGTGGTTTGGGAGGGGGAAGGAGAATGCTAGGAGGAGAGAACAGGAGAAAGGAAAGTGTGTACGTGCTGGGATAGGTGCTGCCCAATCCTCACCAGCCAGAAAATCCATTATTACCTCCCCCACATACTCAGTTTCTGCAAAAAGAATCCTTTTCAGAAAAATAAAATAAAATAAAACAGTTTCTTGACTTGAAACATTTGAAAACCAATGGCTTCAATTACTGTGAAATTTTTAAATACAGCTAAATTCATTCCTGCTAGTGATGGTTTTCTTCTCTCTGGCCTTTTATTGAAATTAGGCTGGCCAATATACTTCCCAATTTAAATTATGTTTTCCATTTCCTTGTTTCTTTGCCCCTGCATTAATAAAAGGCAATTGTTCTGTTAATATCAGATAAAAAATCATTATACTAAGTGAAAGAGACCAGATACTGAGTACTAATATTGCATTATTCCATTTATATGAAATGTAAATATAAATCAATTCATAAAGATGAAAGGAGATTAGTTGTTATATAGGTCTGAGGAAGGAACGCTAAGGGATTTGGAGTCTTTCTTTTTGGAGTAATGAAATTGTTCCAAAATTTTTAAGATGATGAATGTACAACATTTACTAAAAGCCATTGATTATACATTTTGGATAGAAAAGCCAGAAACAGCAGTTAAGTACAGCGGGGAAAGCATAGAGAGATTGAGAAGTAAGGAATTTTCTTGTCTGTCTGTTTTTTTGTTTATTATTATTATTATTATTGAAATCAATGAAAATGCACTAACAATGATTAAAGTGAGAAATGCACAACTACATGATTATAGCAAATATCACTGATTATACACCTTAGATGAATTGTATGCTTTATTAATATGTATCGATAAAATTGATTTTTTTAAATGTAATTGTTCTGGGTCTCTACTAATGTTAAAAATGTTTGAATAATAGAAGGCTAGAATTTTTCCTTGATTTTTGACCAAAACTCAAAGATATTGTTCTTTAAAAATTAATAATTCATTTTAAAGTTCAAATTCAAATATTGATTCAATTATTATTACTACTGATGTGTGTGTTTTAGGGGATTCACTTTTATTAATCATTCTGAATGTTTTCTCAGTAAATTTTAGCCTTGTAGGATAATTTCCAGTTTCACAGAAGAAAAACTATTTAAAAATGAAGTTTTTTTTATATTCTTCTCCCTAAGTCTGCTTTTTCTTATCTCACTTTTTTATATGCTTTCTACTTTTTTTTTACCACTTTTTACTATGATTACTCTTGAGTTTAAAATTTCTTTTTTATTCTCAAATTTCTTTACTCCTAATTTTGTAGCCCCATGCTTTTTAAATACTACATACAGTCCAGTGATTCTATTTTGGCATTTTTTCCTTTATTCCCTTATATTAGTTTCCTACAGTTATTGTAAAAAAATTACTGCAAACTTGGTTATGTGAGACAACAGAAATTTATGTCTCACATTTCCAGAGGTCAGCAATCCAAAACCAAGATGTCAACAGAGTATTGTCTAGAAGGCTCTAAAGGAGAGTTTTCTTCTAGAACCTTCTAGAAGTCTCTATAGGAGAAGTCTTCTTCTAGAATCCTCTAGAAGGGTCTGGAAAATAAGTTTTCTTCTAGAGTCCTCCAGAAGGCTCTATAGGAGAAGACTTCTTTAAGGCTTCCAGCTCTGGTAGCTACAGGTGTTCCTTGGCTGGGCTGCTTCTGTTTGCATCACACCAACCTCCGCCTCAACTCCTCACATGGTCCCTTCCTCTTATATCAGTATAATCTCCCTTTGCCTCACTCTTATAAAGGCACTTGCCATTGGGTTTAGACCTCACCTGGATAATCCAGGATGATCTCTTCGTTTCAGAATCTTTTCCCAAAGAAAGTAGCTTTCACAGATTCCAGGAATTAGGACATTGACTCAACTTTAGTGGGACAATCATTCAACCCAGTACATTCTTCTTGCACCACGTTTATGAGAAATGAAAAATATTTTTCTTATTAAATGAGCGCAAACTTTATTGGTAATTTCTCAAAATACAGGCACACAGGCTACTCTCTAAGCCAAATTAATCATGTAAATGCATTATCTTCCCCCCAGGAAGGGACATGACTCCCAGGGATGAGCCTCCCTGGCACCAAGGGATTACTACTAAGTACCAACTGGTGATGCAACTAGAAAAAGACTTTGAATAAAAGGGAGAAATGGTAAAGCAAATGAGTTTATATGGTTAAGAGACTTCAAAATGAGTCAGAAGGTCATCAGAGGGGTCACACTTATGCACATCTCAGCTGCATTTCAGAGACAGACAAAGTAGATAGTCCCCAGATAGTGGTACTCCTGAGGGTTACGGAGACACCCAGGTCCTACACTAACTCTGGAGTTCAGTGGCTTGCCAGTGGGCCATACTTTGGAATTTGTGCCCTGAGGGTGATAGAGTTGACCTCAGATGTGACCTCTCTATGCATGCCTCTTCTGTCACTTTTACTGAACCTGTGGTTGGCACTGGAGTTGGCATATGCTCAGGAGACTTGAATCTCTGGACTGTCCATGTGCCAGCTGGGCCCTGAGTCTCAGCAGAGTTGCAACACCTACTCCCCAATTTGATGGACTTACCCAGGTCAGCAAACGGGGAGATGAGGATGGCCAATTACCACACCAGGGAACCGAGAGAATCTACAGCTGCAAGCAGGAGAATTCCATCCCTCAGCCATGTGGGATCTAAGGCCCCTCTCGATTTAAAGGTGGAGTGGACATCGCCATCCCTGCATCCTCAGGATGGAGGAATAAAATATGAATTAGAGTGGACTTACTGGTATTCTACTGTAGAATTATTGTGACTCTAGCATGGAAGGAATTATATCATTGATGTGGAGGCAGTGACCACTGGCATTGCTGAAGGTAGGGAGAGGGAAAAAGAGGTGTGATATTGGGCATTTTTGGGACTGGGACTTGTCCTCAATGATATTGAAGGGACAGACGCAGGACATTATATATCCGGCCATAACCCAGTGAGTGGACTGGGAGAGAGTGTAAACTACAAAATAAACTATAACTGATGCTGTATAACAATGCTCCAAAATGTACTCAATGAATGTACCACACTAATGAAAGAAGTTTTCATGTGAAGGGAGTGGGGGGTATGGGGAGTGGAGTATATGGGTACCTTTTATATTATTTAATTTAACATTTGTATAATTTATGTATCTTTTTTAAAAAGATAATAAAAAATTTTAAATTTAAAAAAAATACAGGCACACAAAAATTAAAATTCAAAAAAACTCCCACTTTGGACATTTTAAAGGCTTCAATGTAGATATGCCCAGTCCTTTCCTTAAGTAAATAGTGATTTTCTGAAAATGAAGGCACACTGTAAACTGTTTGTGGGTCAACCTATAGAAATTAAGGACATCCAACATGGAAGGCTACATGAGGATGGCCAAACCACAGAGCCTGTCCATGAGAGAACCTCCGGAAGGCACTGGGAGCCAAAACTATCCCCCGCTGTGTCCACGAACTTGCTAGATTCTCTGCCCTCCGACTCAGCTCGTGGGGACTACTGAAGGCTCCCAGGATGCACCACACACCTGCCGAGGTGGCCCACCTCCAGAATTTAAAGTCCAAGGTTGGGACAGCGCTGAAGGGTCTTCTCTTCTATTCCCCTCTGATCTTCCTGCTCCCTTCTCTTCCCTTGCTTGTCAGTCAATCCTCTTTCTCAAAGCACTCCCAAATCAGCGTCCTTCCTCGGGACTCCTCCCTCACACTTATCAACTTGGACTCCAGAAACAGCACTTCAATCTCTCCACCCTCCTGTAAGAAAATGCCCCATTCTTTCCCCCACCATCAGGCTCCATGCTTTAAAATAAATTTTGTAGAGTCAATGAACAACAACAAAATAAGAAAACCTGTTTCATTTTGCCTTTCCTTGATTACCAATGAAGTAGAATTTTGTTTTCCTAGCTGATTGTCCACTTGAATTTTTTTTCCTTTTGTGACCTCCCTGTATTTTCACTCCTTCATTTTCCCAACGCAGCGATTATCTTTTTCCTGCTGATTGATTGGAATTTTGTATAGGAATGTTAAGTCTTTGCTACATATTGCAATACTTTCCCTAAATTGGTCCTTGCCTCAAATCCTATTTGTAATGCTTTTAAATAAGTTTAAGTTTTCATTTTTATCTAGTCAAATCTCTCCATTTTTTCCTTTGGGATTGAGCTTTTACTATCACATGGAAAAGAGTCCTTTCTCATCCCAACATTATATGATGTAATTGTCACAATAAGTTGGGAAAACATTGGTATAGTCAGGTGCTCTGTTGCTGTTAAAAAAAAATTATCGGTGGCGGACTTGGCCCAGTGGTTAGGGCGTCCGTCTACCACATGGGAGGTCCGCGGTTCAAACCCTGGGCCTCCTTGACCCGTGTGGAGCTGGCCCATGCACAGTGCTGATGCGCGCAAGGAGTGCCATGCCACGCAGGGGTGCCCCCAGTGTAGGGGAGCCCCACGCACAAGGACTGCCTCCTGTAAGCAGAGCCGCCCAGGGCAAAAGAAAGTGCAGCCTGCCCAGGAATGGTGCCGCCCACATGGAGAGCTGACGCAACAAAAAGAAATACAGATTCCCATGCCGCTGACAACAACAGAAGCGGACAAAGAAGACGCAGCAAACAGACACAGAGAACAGACAACTGGGGTGGGGGGGGAGGGGAGAGAAATAAATAAATCTTTAAAAAAAAAAAATTATCTTGTCAAGATAAAAAAATTAAAAGCCAACCACTATGAAATCCAGAAAAGTTTGGGTTCTCCCTGCCTCTCTGAAGGCACAACTATTCCACAGGCCAACCAAATACCCTGGTACTATCTTTATCAGAATAAGCTCAACCTTTGCTACCTGTTAAAACACCTTCCCAGGACCAGGACCAGCAACAAAATTTGCAGGACCCAGTGCAAAATGTAAATGTTGCTCAACCATTATGAGGAGTTTCAAGAGCATGACATTAACATTCAACCAAGTCGGGTCCTCGAGAGCCCAGGACCCTGTGTGACTACACACGTTGTAAATCCATGGAGCTGCCAAGCCCGGAAAATAGAGAACAGTCCTCCTTGTTCAACACTTTTGGCCAATTAGATCAATCAAGTCAGTCAAGAGAGTTTCATGAGCTTTTCATTTCATGAGTTGCTAAAATAACATGACTAAATTCTTTTTGACTGAATGAGCTGGATCTACTAGATGGGTGGCGGTAGGAGTGAGATTATCAGGCTGAAAGTTCTGCAAACAGTTTGGGAGCAATAGCTGAAGGGAAACCCCGAGATCTGTTATCTTTGAAGATTCAAAGGCAGAATTTCAAAATTAAACAATAATTGCCACAAACAGTCAACATTGACACACCCAAAATTCTGGGCTAAGGGCATTTTCCAGGAAGGTTTCTCGCAGCTTTCATGGCAATCCCACATGGCAAGCACTTCATGGACCCACTTTAAAGATGGAGAAACTGAGGTTTGGAGAGAGACGGAATAAATGCCCTGGTTAACATAGTCTGTCAGCAGCAGAGACTCAAATTCAAATCTGAATCCAAAGCGTCATTCATCTTCCATGTTGTTCTGACATCATAGTCACAAACATTACTTCTACAAACATAAGTGAAAATTTGGATTTGGGAAAACAGTGCACCCTGCCCCTCATCCCAGGGAGGCTTACCTGGTGGAGTTGCAGTTCACACACCCTTAAAATGAGCCTTGTGCTTGCAAAAGACCTGAAGTTCCTGAATCTAGTTGAACTCACAAGCCCAAGTTCCAGGGCACAGTTTTCAACTAAGGTCAATTTTTTTCCCTCCTCTGTATAAACAGCAGGTTGTTTCCCTAGTTCCTAAATGAATGCCAAGCCTCAATTTAAGAAAGAAAGAAAAAAACATTCTTGCATAGAACATTAAAGATTCAGTGAATGAATCTCAAAATATAAAAATTCAGGTTCCAGTAAGTCACCAGCATTCCCGGTACGTATTTAAACCACAATGTAGGGGAAGGAGACTTGGCCTGGTGGTTAGGACGTCCGTCTACCACATGGGAGGACCATGGTCAAACCCTGGGCCTCCTTGACCTGTGTGGAGCTGGCCCATGTGCAGTGCTGATGCGCACAAGGAGTGCCGTGCCACACAGTGGTGTCCCCTGCGTAGGGGAGCCCCACGCGCAAGGAGTGCACCCCATAAGGAGAGTCGCCCAGGGCGAAAGAAAGTGCAGCCTGCCTAAGAATGGCGCCGCCCACACGGAGAGCTGATGCAACAAGATGACGCAACAACAACAAAAAAGAAGCACAGATTCTGGTGCCACTGACAACAACAGAAGTGGACAAAGAAGAAGACGCAGCAAATAGACACAGAGAACAGACAACTAGGGTTGGGTGGGGGGTGGGGGGAAGGGGAGCGAAATCAATAAATAAATGATTAAATAAATAATTAAATAAATAAACCACGTTGTATCAAAACACTTGCCTTTGTTTATTACCCAGTAGTGTTTAAAAACTGATAATTGCGGGTTTTTACATTAGTTTGACCACTCTATTATTGATTCTACTAGAAACAATGCCAAAATGACCCACTTACAGAGCAGTATGTGTTACTTATCTGCTTTCACAGATGTCCTCAGACCCTGGGCAAACTCTAAAAGCAAGAATTGAACCATCTATGTGATTGAAGCCAAAATCAGGATTGTTTGGATAGATAGATAGATAGATAGATAGATAGATAGATAGATAGATAGATAGATAGATAGATAAATAGATAGATAGATATAGACAGAAAGAAATACATAGGTACATGTATGCATTCATATACACATCCAAATACATATACATACTGATCTGAATAATGTCCTATTTTCCAGTTTAACTCTTACATATAGATCTCAAAATAAAACTTAAGTAAATATACCTTTTCATAATTTCCATGCTCCTTTCAGGATGCTGACAGCTGGGCAAAGTTTTAAAAAGACATTTACTTATTCTTCTCACTCATATCTAATTTGATAATTCAGAAGTGCCCACCCCCCTAATAACATATCTAGCATTTGTTTAACACAGTGATAGCTGATATTCTTATTATTGAAAACCTTGACGTAAGATGCTAAAGTGACTTCCAAATCATTAATGTATTCCATAGTCTTATTCACAAACTACATTTTCATTATTTAGAAATTGATAATCCTCTTAATATCAATCATATCTCTTTTTAATGGTGTCTACTATGGTAGACTGCAAAATTTGGCCATAAATCTCTCTCTTCCAGGTACGCATGCCCCTTTGCAATGTAATTTTGCTGTTCTCCCATAAAGGGATGGAGAATTTGCACCAAGAATAAGAAAATGATGTTATACAACTTTCAAGAGCAGACCTGAAAAGAACTTGCACTTTCACTTTTACCAGCTGGGACCACTGCCCTGGAGCTGCTAAGTAATTGATTTAGCTTACTGAATGAGGAGAAACTATGTGAAGCAGAACCAAGGAGCTCCAGCCAGCCATACCAAATGCCAGCCCCGTGAATGAGGTGACCTTGGACCTTCCAATCTAGCCAACCTCCAAATGAATACTGTATAAGTGAGTCCAGGGAAAACCAGCAGAAGAGCCACCCACTCAATCCACACAATCATGAGAAATAACAAACCGTGGTTGCATTAAGACGTTAAGTTTTGGGATGACTTGTTACACAACAACAATTGATACAGCTACAATAATGTTGTAAATATCATGCACAAACGATAACTCTTCATTTCCTTTGAGCCAACTCCAAAGTTAGGGATACTCCAAACAGAGCATTATACAGAGACCACAAACAAGTAAAACATCAAGAGCAGAGATTCTCCACTTGGGGGAAAAGAGAAGAGAAAGTGAATCTCCTGGGCGTTTATTAGTACAGGCTCTGGCACCTAACCATGTGGATTCAAGCTCTAGACCTACCATCGATATAGTCAGGTAGCCTCAAGCAAGTCATAGTCTCTCTCCTTCCTCATTTATTCATCTGCCAGTGGTCATAAAAATCCCCCGGAGGTCTGTGGGGATTAAATTAGAAAATATTCATAAAAGATTTTGAAACATGTGTGGAATCTAGTAAGAGCATAATAAATAGTAACCTTTATTATTAGAGGTAGAGGGAAACTCTGCACTTTGTAAAAGTATATTTAATGTTTTAAAATGGAATCTACATTTGTGGTACTAGTTTTCTTGCATGTCTGGTTTTACAAAATGTAGCCTTCACATTGGATGTCATCAACATTATATCTTTCTATCTCTGCTAGAAAAGCTTGGGACAAACCAGGGACTCTATCTATATAATGATACCTGTGGATCCCATAAGAATGTGACTTTTTCAAGGTTAGAACTTTTTTCTCCTAACATTACCCCTATTTTAAGTCATACTTGTTTTGAAAACTTAAGAATACTTTCTAAGACGGAGATGTGAATTTTATTCTTATACTAAGGATCTTGGATTTAAAGGCTCTCCATTGGTTAAAAGAAATGGAAATTAACTTGATTACTTATTATTTTCACTTGTATTCAGTTCTCAAAAGAAATCTTCTACTGGGCCAATGTGATTGGTAACATTGCTGCTGAAAGTGAAGCTTGCAGGAAAAAATATATGTATATGCTAATTTGTTTTCAGTTGACAAAATGAAATGAAATTCTTGCAGCCAAAATTTCTTCTTCTTTTGAACCTAGTAAAACCTGAGTAATTCTCTAAGACTGTATGTTATCCAATTTTTAAAAATGTGGCCTACAGTCTAGACTGAGCTGGTAGATCTTTCTATTGATTCTGAGCACAACTCAAATACAAACATTATTTTACATTCTTTGCAAAATCCACTCCATGTGACCGCAAGGACCAGAACACCGCTTCCCCTGCACTTTTTTTCTCTCTCAGGCCTTTTCTGCCTCAATGTAAATATTATCATGAAGCCACAACTGTTTGACTTGACTATGCTGTTATCCACATTTAAAGAGGATGATAGTGGACTTAGCATACCAACCTGGAAGTTTATATAGGAAGAAATGAGTCTGGCCATAAACTCTGGAATGTGCTTAAAAATAGAAATTCACATTGCTAGTGCCACTACGGAGATACTTTCAGAAATGCACTCTTTGTGGGCCATGTTAACCATTATCTGATGGTTCAAATGGCATCACAGGATGGAGGGGTCCTCCCAGTTTTTTAATATTAGACTCCTCTGATTATTTTCAAAGTCTAAATGAAAACTAAAGACATGTTGCAGCCAGCACATTGTCTTTTTAATTTTTAAAGTCATGCATAGTATAAGAGAAATGAAATCCATATGCTTACACAAATTCATTTACACTTTGAGCTTCAGAATGTGTGACAGTCCTTTTATAAAGCATTCAATGCCTTTGTTTACTTTCAAAAGCATCCAGTTTGTGAGAATATATTCCAAATAACTTGGAGTCAGAACCCAACTGCCATTTTCAATTAATACACACTCCTCACACAAGCCTGATAAGGCTGCATACATCTGGAAAGAACACAGACACCCACTAGAGCAAAAAAAATGCTGAGAAAGACCTAGATGAAAGCATATGAATGTCACTCTACATGAAATTCTAGAGCTACCTTTTAACTTTTTTTTGTCATTGATTTATCACAAGTTTTTGTAAAGTTCTGAGCATTCGTGGATTTCCTCTGGTTAAACTTCAGCAATATATGAAGATCCCACCTACATGTCAAACTCTTGAAATGAGAAAGTAAAAAGGCAGCCTACTCAATGGGAGAAAATATCTGATAACCATTAATCAGATAAAGGCCTAATACACAGCATATATCAAGAAATCTTACATCTTGAAAATAAAAAACAAAAAACCATTTAAAAAATAGGCAAGAGATATGAATGGGCACTTTTCCAAAGAGGGCATGCAAATGTCTAAAAAGCACATGGAAAGATGCTCAACATCACTAGCTGTTAGGGAAATGCAAATCAAAACTACAAAGAGATACCATTTTATACCTATTAAACTGACTGCTAATTTAAAAACAGAAAACTGCAAGTGTTGGAGAGGATGTGGAGGAATAGGAACACTTATCCTCTGCTGGTGGGAATGGAGAATGGTGCAGCCACTGAGGAGGACAGTTTGGCGGTTCCTCAGGAAACCAGAATTGTCATATGATCTGGCAATCCCACTACCGGGAATATGTCCAGAAAATTGAAAGCAGGGTCACAAACAGATATATGCACACCAATGTTCATTGTGGCATTATTCACAATTGCCAGAAGTTGGAAGCAACCCAAGTGTCTCTCAGTGGATGAATGGATAAATAAAATGTAGTATGAACATATGATGGAATATTACTCAGTTATAAGAAGGAATGAAGTAATGACACATGTAACAACAAGGATGAATCTCGAAGATCTTATGTTGAGTGAAGTAAGCCAGTCACTAAAGGACAAATATTGCACAATCTCACTGATATGAGCTAAGGATATTAACCAGACTCACAGAGGTAGAATCTGGAAGATAAGTTTCCTGGAGATAGAAAGGAAGTAGAGAGTGATGAGCTAATGCTCAATCTGGGGGAAATCTATAATAAGGTATACTGGGGAGGTTTGGCAGTGCACAGGGGTGCTGGTTGGGCAGTGATGTGAGTGGGGTCTACAGGGCTGGAGTGTGAGTGTGAGTGGGTTGGAGGAGGTAGTTTGGGCTATCCATAGAGCTGGGAGGAAGGTTGGAGGAAGGAACAGGTGACCTCTGGGGAGGATGAGAACTGTGTTTGAGAATACAGTTGTGGGAGCATTCTTTTGGCAACTGTTTCAGAGGAGGGTCACTGGTGCAGGGTGTCAGTGATGGGGAGATATGTGGGGAAGAATGCACCTGGGGCATGCCTCTACAGAATATGAATGTGTTCATGTGGTCAAAGGTGTCATCTCAATATGTCAGTTATCTCAATAACCAACAAAATATTAAATTCCCATCCTGGGGAGTCCTGCTATATTCTCTAATAGAGTGGCAAGAATCTCTAGGAGTACATAGGCAGTGCCTAATAAAAGAAAACAGACCATCTGTCAAGCCCTTGATATTAATGCTAGTACTTATCAGGCTTACTCTTATAAAATCAAAACTTAGCCTAATAAGATCTATTGCCTAAGATTTACCTCCTGAAAATCTCCCTGTTACTCAAATGTGGCCTCTCACTAAGTCATACTCAGTAAATAGACTCACTACCTTCCTCCCAGTATGAGACAGTACTCCCAGGGATGAGCCTCCCTGGGAGTTAAGCGATCATCACCAAGTGCCAACTAGGGTTGCATTTGAAAAAAGACCTTAACCAAAAAGGGAAACATTAAATACAAAAGAGCTTTTACAGGTAAGAAATTTCAAAGTGAGTCAAGAGGTCATTCCAAAGGTTGTGCTTATACACATCGCAGGCAGATCTCACTAACTGCCACAGTAAATAAAGCTTCAAACAGGAGTTCTCCCAAGGTCTCTAGAGACATCTGGACACTATAGACAAGGCACACAAACCCACGAAATCAGCACTCTCTTGATAAACTATTTCCCCACTGTAAAAAGAATTAGCTTCACTTAAAATTTCTCTATACATGATTCTTCTACCCCTTTTATTTGAACTTATAATTAGCACTATATCCATTAATTATATGACCAAGAGACTTAAATCTTTGGTCTGAACATACGCTGGTTGAGCCCTGATTCTCAGCAGAGTTGTATCAAACACCAGTTCTCCAGTTCATCAGACTTGCCCAGGAAAACTAACAAAATGATGATGATGGACAATGCTCATCCCAAAAAGCAAAGATTAACTACAACTGCAAGCAAAACAGTTCCTTCCATCTGCCCAGTAAGATCTAAACGCACTCTCAATCTGAAGCAGAGTAGGTATCAGCATCCCAAAATCCTCAAGACGAGTAATGAACAAACAGAAGGGGGGAAATGCAGCCAAAGTAGACTTATTATTATTGTAGTAGCAGAAGAACTTGTAACATTGATATAAAGATAGTGGTCACCAGAGGCTCTGAGGGGAGGGGAAGGAAAGAATAAGTGGAACATAAGGCATTTTTAGGGCATTGGAATTGGTCTGCATGATATCACAATGATGGATAGAGACCATTATACATTTTGTCGAAACCTATAAAATTGTATGGGGCAAGGTGTAAACCATAATGTAAACTATAGATGATGGTTAGTAGGAATGCTTCAACATCTGTTCATCAATTGGAACAAATGTATTACAGTAATGTAAGATGTTATTAATAGGGGAAAATGTGAGGGGGGATGAGGGATTATATGGGAATTCCCTATATTTTCAATGTAACTTTTCTGCAATCTAAAACTTCTTTTAAAATAAAGTTGAAAATAAGACTCTTGAAATGGATGTCTGAGGAAGATAGGGGAGTTCCTCTCTTCAGATCCCTAAAATTTTCTTAGGCTTTTCCAAGGGGAAAAGACTTTAAATATAATACTTATGTAAGATACCAAGGTGCAGGCCCTCCTGCTAGCTCTTACAGACATTTTCTGATACATGCTTTGTGTCTCCAGTGGCAGCCAACCAGAGACAGGGTCAGGATTGGGATGGCTGTGCCTTAACTAAAGTCATTTACAACACCAGGAGAAGAGGGACACAAAGCAAAACCCAACCTGACTGTTCATCAACAGGCAGTCACTGCAGATGCAGCAGACTTTCTAGTCCCTGGAGGTGAATACATTCCCCAGATTAGGTCAAGGTCTCTGTATACCAGTTTCCAGTTCTATTGAAACAACAGAGGTATGATCTAAGTGCACTGAACTTGCCTGGTAAACTCTCCTTCATTGTAGTGATGATAGCTACCTGGCGGCCATTCATCCTCACAGATCTAGTCATAAACTCATCAGATCCTCTTAAAAGTCTTGGTGAATATCCCAGGGCTACCCTCTCTGACGAGTAGATGACAGAGGCTCTTCCCCCTCCTGCTGTTGAAGGTTTCCATTCACTCAGCATTAGCAGTTGTGATGGATTTTGTGTCCTTCACAAATATGGTCTTGCATTGGTGTAACATGATTTAATTCAACATAAAATGCTGATGGGGAGTGAACAAAGAAACAAAAGGAAGAAAACAAGAATGATAAGGACACTAGAAAGGACTAACTATGACCCAAGGCCCTGGTCTCTACTCTTTACATGTGTTATCAAATTTATTTATTCCTAATAACACCCTAGGAAGGGAAGACTTATTATTCCCATTAAACAGATAAGAAAACTGAGGCTGGGAAATTTTGCCTAAACTTGCCAAAGTGACACAGCTGGTAAGTGGCAAAATCGACACCTGAACCCAACGAGCTCTGCCACCACTTCCCCCACCACTCCCTGTATTGCTTCCTGCAGGGGCTGTCCCACAGCTGATAGTCTGAGCTTAATATGTGTAAAGTCCAGGTTAGAGACTGTAAGGGAGGCTCCCCTGTTTTTTAAGCTAAGCGAGAAATGCTCCTTTCCTTACTGTAAGCGATAATTCTAAATTTTATCCTAAAATAAATAGAAAAATATGGCAATAGTCACTCTCTTGCTCTTTGCTGCCTCTCTGTGATATATTGACCCTTATAGAAAAATATTGAGTTGTGTCTTTAAATGATTACAAACGTGAAAAAGATCACTACAAGTGGACATGTTGTTGCAAATGGAACAGAATTAAACCAAATTAGTCAAAGACTTCAAAATCACACAAGTATAGATGAAATTGATTTTATTTCCTAAAAATGTCCATTTAAATTAGTTTGCTTTTAGAAAGTCATATTTTCTTATTCTACATTCAAATAATTGAAAACATGTATGTATTAGAGTCAAATTTAGAAATGACAATTATTTTAAGGTGTTATTGCTTGTAAACTGATTTAACAATTTGTAAATGGATGAGCCTAGAAAATCCATTTTTCACCACAAGCCCCTCATACTCCCTTTGTTCCAGAATCAGAAGATCTGGTTGTCAATAACAAGAGCACTTCGCTGTAAATAGCTGTTGTTCACAATTGGAAAAGTTACCACTTTTAATATTTTTGTATTCAGGTTTTTTTTCCTCGCCTATCATCATGGAACAATATGTGCTCCCCCTGGTGGTCAGAATTACATTTAGCTTCCTAGATCAGGCGAATCACATTACAATTTGTTTGCCAAAGAGGCATCTTATCCTTTTCTTTCACAAGTTTCAGGTTCCGACTCAACTTTTAAAAAGTCAATTTCCTTCAGGTCATTCAACTATCTTATTTAGTTTTCATCCAAGAGAGTTGTCAAATCAAGAACATCTAGTTAAAGAATTTTTATTTGTTGTTTGTTGTTTTTGGTCAAATAAAATCTCATAAACTTAAAACCACATCCATCAGTAACAGGGAGAACTCCAAAAAATTAAAATTGGCTGATACAAAAAAAGACACTGAAGATAATCCATCAACTCAATATACCTCACCAGAGAAAAAGGAAACAATGGAATGGAAATGTAATTTAATTAAAACAGAATAAACACCCGACGAGTTTATTTCATCCTTGAGAATTAAAAAAGAGAGTGGGTGCAATCCAGGTGGTTAAATTTTAATACAGCTGAAATCCCATCACCCATGATGGGATTCCGCTTTTGGATTTGGTCAGCCCAGGAAGAGATGTGGCTTCCAATGAGGAGCACAAGCTGTTTCTCCTGGGGAAGAGCTCTTTAGAGTTAAATGGGGATTTCAATTGGTTTCAACTCCAAAGAAAGGAACAGACTAAACTGAATGTAATTGTTCCAAGTGTTTAGAATTCCCAAGTTGAATTCGGGCTAAATTTGCGGTTCTCATTTTATTGACTACCTTGAAAAATAAGGCAGTGTGATTCCTCCCTGCATTGTCATAAAAAAAATTTTTTTAGGCCCAAAACAGAAGAATATTTGTTTTAAAAAATAGTTGAGATCCACTAGTTTGATGAGAAATATCTCAGCCACAGGACATTTCTTAGTGATCAAGGCTTTAGTTCAGACAGCAAAGTCAAGGTGAAGACCAAATACCATTTTATCCGTAATTTCCACCCATTAAAAGAAGGAGTCAAATGTTTCTCATTACGTACCTTATCTGGATACACAATCCTTTCAACTGAGTTCTTATGCACATTCTGGCAAGATTCTAAATTTGTATTATCCAAGCATAATGCAGAGCAGTTAGGGACATTAGGGAAGCTGATGCCAGGAAATCTAGTGCACTTTAACCTGGACCATGGGTCAATTAAATAAATCCCAACCTCTTTAACAGGAGTCAAGAAACAAGCAAACCCGGAGAGTGAAAACACAGTTGTCCGAGAGTGCTCTCAACAGTGGGTGGCAGTGGGCTTGCTCCAGCAAGAGGTTAACCCTTTAGGAGGTTAATTCCACATTGATTCCAAGCAAATTGGGATGTGTAAAGAGGATGTCCTTGCCAGTACTCGATTTTAAAATTTTATTTGTATCCAATATTTCTTCAGACAGCTTCTTTCCCTCCCCCCTGTTTCTCTTTCCTGGCCTGGAGAGACTGAGTCTCTTCAAAGGCAGGACAAGTTGCCTTCCTAAAAGCCCCTTTCAGCTTCGGATGCCCTTTGGTGATCAGCAGAATAAGTCAGGATGTCAGTCAGAAAGGACAAACCCTACCCATCTCAGAGGAATTAAAAGGCAATCTGACCTTATTGAAAGCTCTCTTCTCTGGTCTTTCTGTCCTCCCTCCCTTCGGTTTGCCTGCTTTCTCCCTCGCCAAAAGCAGCCACCTTTCCCAGGAAAGTTCTTTCAGGCCGCTCTAAGCACTTCCTCCCATAAGGAACGCAACCAAATCCTCCATATTCATTTAAAGCACGAAGCTGGTCCCCTTTACAAATAGTCTGCTTTTAATAAACCCTTGTTGCTATGCATCCATGCAAGAAAACAAAGTGAATCCTGCGGAACTGAAGCGGCTAGTATGCAAAGTTCAGCTCTCCGGGCCATGTCTGTGTGTGGGTAGTACGACTACTTGGTGTGCATTTTGAAATAGCACAGATACACAGACATAGATATTCATAGATGTTCTGCTATAAACATTTGTGTCTGGAAGGATTCATATAGTGTTCACCTTAAAGGACAGAGATGAGGGCAGGAAGAAACTTTCACTTTTCATTTCAATTCTTCTGTACTGCTTCAATTTCCCCAAGATATTACATGACCTTTTCTTTTCCAAAAAGTCAAAAGGGCTATCAGAATGGTTAGATTGTATATCCTTTTTTGGGTTTGTTTTTTGGGTTTGTTTTTTAATTTCTGTATATTTCAGAAGACTTATTTTTAAACATCGAAAAACTTTGGGGAATGATTCTTTCTCAAATTATTCTACCTGTCATGGCACTTAGTAAGTTTATTAAGAGTCCTCAGCTCCTCCAGAAGTTCATAAGCACAGAGACAAAAATACAAGGTTTCAGTGGGGTCTTTGGAACAATATTTTAATTCTGGGTCCCCCACCAACTGAATAAACCACTCCCCTACCCTTTATTAACAGCTCAGCAAAATTCTCTCTGAAGAAATGGAGCAACTCCGGAGCCTATCTTCACACAGGGCACCCCGCGCGTTGCTGCATTAGAAGGTGCATTCAGAACACAGAGGCTCAGAGAGGGCCCGGGTCTGTCACCCTGCAGGGCAGCAGGGATTTAATTGGAGCTCACTGAGGTCTGTCCATGGCCTTCAAGAAAGAAGGAATGTCTTTGTATATCCCTCCGAGAAAGGGGAAAGCAGTTGGCTTCAGTGAATGCCAGAGTCATGTAACTCTGGAAGGCTTACCTCCAGACACAGGATACAGGGACAAGAGGGGCAAGGTTTGGAAAGTGCCCCCTGGGCAAGTGGCATTGAAAACACAGGCATCTTATATCCTCCCTGGATTGTATGTCCAGGTTTTTCTCCCTGGGAACCCTGGTCACCCCAAACACACATGAAGTGAGCAGTTGCAGGAAAATGGAAATTGGAAATGGAGACAACTCAGAAATACAGGTTCTTCTCCTTTCTTCAAGAGGGATGAGAATGCTTCCTCCTGGCCCAAGCAAGTCAGTCCTCCTCCAGGCAGCAAGGATGGAGTCATGAAAATCCAGTTCATTATGGGATGATGGAGCATGTAAAGCTCATCTGAGTACAAGGAGACAGACTGAATAGACCTGGGAACTCAGGGACATTCTCCTTTAGCAGACATTAGCAGGATGCGCTGGTGCAGAAGGCTGGGCAAACCAGGCTCACAGTTCAGGCCCCAATCCTGGCTCTCTGATGAGAGGGTGTCACCTGGTTTTCATGCCCAAACCTGCAATTAGTAACTTGCTGCATGGGTTACAGGGACAAGAGAAAACAAATAAATCTCCAGTTCTCAGTATCCCTGTCTGTGACATGGGAATTAAGGAGGAAAAAAGGCAAGACTTTAAAAACCTGGAAAGAAAAGTCTCTATATGGAAAAAAAAGAAAAAAAGCTAGTATTCTTTAATAAACAAGACCTTCAGCAGGTACTATTGCAAAGAGATACAGTGAAAATAGTTTTTCCACTCGCTCTCTCCACAGTCATACCTCCTGAGCAAACGCACACCCTGCAGGCAGTTCTGCCCAGCTATTAAAAGCAAAAAGCAAGGAAAAAAGTCAATTCAAAAATCTCTTCTGCCAGTTTGTAAATTGATAAGTCTAGAAAGCAAAATGCTGGGAAGTAAAGCAAAGCAATTAACCAGAGGCCCCTCAGATTTGGTGGCCTGGGATCATTTTCTCCAGCTTCTAGAATGTTAGAAATGTTCTGAGAGAGTCCCCAGCGATTGCTCCCTGCCTTCTGTCCTCTGAGAGTTGACTTCATTTTAGGATGATTTCTGTGTATTACCTGTCTACCTCAGTTCTCCACAACAGACCTGGCATTTCCTGGGATGAACCCCTGAAAATGCCCAGGGTTGAGGGTGGATGGTAGGACAAGCCTCACAAAGCAAATGCCTCTTCTGTTTCGCTTTCTTTTCCACTTCCTGCCCAACCTGGGCTGTGAGTGAGAATGAGCGAACCCAAAAAAACAATTTCCTCTCGATAATGTTCATCTTGAACACTCAAAGGGATGGAGAAGGTGACGCAGAGCTATAGGACACTGCAGTCAGTTGTAGTCACCCACTCGCTCACCCTTATGAGCTGCACTTAAGACACTTTTATTCAAAGGTGACCACACATACCAGATGGCATCAGACTCTCACTAGTGACATTTGTATGACTAGAGAATTGTAGTTTCATGCCCATCTACCTGAATTTGGAGCAGTTAACAGCTCTCATGGATGGCTTAGAACTCTTTCAAGGGTTTTCTGACTCCCACCCCTTGCAAACCATTAGTTTGAAAAGCACCTTGGTACCCAGAAGCAGTTTGTAGTTTAAATTAAATGCTGCTGCTGTGTCTCACATTTGTCAGAAACACAGAGTCAGGAATGGAGGGTGGGGAGAGGGTACACCCTGGGCACAGTTTTCTAACTACAGCAAACACCACCTGCCCCAGTGTCTGCTCCTCCTACCCCAATTTTCTTTTAAGTGACATCATCTCTGAGGAAGCAAAGAAAAGCCCAACCACTGGGCACCAGGAAAATGCAAAATTTCCAGACAGTTTACTGGAAGAGAAGGGCTGTCCCAAAGACGACAGTACATTGGGGTTTTATTCAGGTTCATTAATATATATATATATATATCAAAAGTCTTGACCTCTCTTTCCACCTCCGAGATACCAGGCTTGGCAGAGGGAGGCTGGGAGGCTCAGAGGGGTGGGGGCCGCAGAGGCCCAGCAGCCCTAGGGGGGCTGTCCTGGAGACCCAGGTGGGGGCTAGAGGGCCAGGGAAGCAGAGCAAATGAAGAGGAAGAGTCCTGGGCCAGACAATGAGCAGAAGAGAAAGGCTGGACCAGGGGGGAGCATAAGCAGGCAGAGAGGAGAGAGAGGAGGAGGGGGAAGAGGGAAGTAAATGGGAGAAAATAGGGAGGGCAAAGGGAAGAAAGGGGAAGGAAAGGAAAGGAAGAGAGTGAGGCGAGGAAGGGAAGAAGGAAAGTGAATGATAGCGGAAAAGAGGGAGAGATGGGGTGGAAGGAGGGAGGGAGACCAACCTGAGAGGAGAGGGAAGGAAGTGGAAGCTGGCAGGGGAGGGAGGCCACACGGAGCAAGGAACCTGCCTAGGGTGCCGCAGTCAAAAGCCAAAGTTCAGAAATTGTCATTTAAAAAAAACAAAAACAAAAACGGCCCAATAAAGCGTGTGGTCGGTGGGGGAACCAAGAGCAAGCGCGACCCGGGGGCTGAGGGCGTACAGCCCCCCGCGGCGGGGCGGGGCTGCGGCCTGCGTGACCGGCTCCGGCTCCCGGTCAGTGTCCGCTCGGATCCCGCCTGCACCGCAGGGCGGCAGGTGCCGAGGCTGCACGCAATCCTCCCGCCGGTGCTCCCGCCGGGGCCTCCGAGCTCCGGGTGGGGCTCGGGGAAGAGCTGCCCCTAGGAAGTGGAGGCCGGGACGGGCAAGCCGTGCAGGCTACTGAGGGCGTCCGAGGCCTTGCGCCCGGGGCTGGGCGGCTTCCGGTCGGTCCCTGCAGGGGGGAAACACAAGGGGCGTCGGGGCACCGCGGAGCGCAGCGCGAGCCGCGCCACCCGGGGACCCCGGAGCCCGCACCTGGGCGGCCGCGAGAACACCTGGAAGAGGGAGGACAGCTGGCCAAGCCCGCCTTGGGCGGGAAACAGAAAGCAGGGTCCCCGCGCTCTCCAAGGTCGCCACGCGCCCGTTGGTGCCCACGCGTCCCCTCCCTTTAACGCCGCCTGGCCACGCGGCTGTCCTGCTGCAAGGCCGTTTCGCAAACGCTCCCTGACCGCTTCTCAGGGCGATTCCCTCTGCCCCCACTTCTGCCCCTCACACACACACAAAAGAGGTGACGGGCGCAGGGAGGCGCTGCGCTTCTTCGCACCCCGGGAACCGGGATTCTGGGATCCGACTGAGGCTTCGCGGGTAAGAGAGGGGCTGCGCGGTGCGGGGCCCTCCTCCCGCCCCAGCCGCGCGCAGGTCCGCGCGGGCCCGCCGCTCCCGGCCCAGGGGCTGGGGGAACCCGGGACGGGAAAGGGATTGCCAGAGATTCCCCTTGGCGAGGGCCCGCGGCGGCCGGGAGAAGTCGGTGGCGCCCTAAGTGGGGCGGCCGCCTTGGCTAGTCCCGCGCGGCGCAGGCATCCAGAGACGCCCCCACTGTGGGCCCAAGCAGATCCCGGGGCCTCTAGGCCTCCGGATTAAGTGACAGTGGATTTGCCAGATTAGGCGGCATTCCGCGCGTTGCTCTATTATTTAGGGTTTTGGGAAGGAGCCCAGGTTTTGCTGCTGGAAGCCAGAAAGTGACGCCAGGATTGGGCAAGCCCTGCTTTTGCTTTCCCATCTACGGCGGCTCAGCTTCTCCTTCCCAAGGAGGCACGAGCTTGTTTATAACTAAAGGAGCCCATTTTCAATTTTCTTTTTTTTTAATCCCAAACTCAGAGCACCTCGATTCGGAGGTGGGAGAACTGTAGACTTTTTTTCCTGGTGCTTCCCGGGGTCCTACACCTGTATGCGAGTCTCTCTATCTAGAGTGTATAGAGTGTATCTATCTGAGAGACACACTCTGAGAGACGAGAGAGAGAAAGAGAGAGAGAGAGAGAGAGAGAGAGAGAGAGAGAGAGAGAGAGAGAGAGAGAGAGAGAGAGAGAGAGAACGTTCCAGAACAAAGAGCCTCCTCTGCTCTCCCGCTTTTCAGTCCCCTCTCCTAAACACATTTCTGGCTGCCCATCCAGGGAATTTTTTTTCAGACCTTTTCTTTCCATTCTTCCACACACATCAAGGTAAGGACCTGTTTAGAAAACATCTGAAAGGAGGAGGTTTCAAGGGAGAAAATGAACCCGTGAAAAATAAACAACCATGAGCTCAGGGACGGATTCCACCCCCACGCTACAGGGGCAGATCCTGCTGAGTTTTTAGCTAAAATGCGAGGCGCTCTGCAGGTACATCTAAACCCAGGGGACAGGAATGGAGACAGGCTCTTAAAATATAGGGACATGATTTGCCTGAGCCTGCGGTGCGCGCTCGGAACGTCACGGAGGGGATTCCTGGGGAGAGGAGCCGAGCTGAGAAAGGTTTTTCCCAGAGCTGGGTCAAATGGGGGCGGGTTTGGCGGCCGCCGGGCGCTGCCTGCGTCCAACCCCATCGCTCTCGTGCTCCCTGGCGAAGTTCGTTTTTTTAATCCTCTGAGAACTAATCCTGGAGCAGAGATAACTGCAACCACGCTGCGGGAGGCTTCTTTAATAAATATATACAACTCATGTCCTTTGTGCACACGCAATATCTCATAGGTTTGATTTCCAAATCTTTAGCCTTTCCAACGCCCCACCGGGGAGGGACTTTGATGGATTTGGGTGGTTTCTAAAAACACATTGTGAAAATAGTTGTCTTGAGGGAAACTTGGTGCCATCTGTCACCTGTCAAGAGGTTCTGCCCGGGCTAAGAAAAGACCTTTGGATGGATATGGAGATTGCTAGAATGTCTGCTCCTCAACAGAGAGACCAAATGAAACTTTTCTATTCTCACTGTCCTGCAAAATTGAAGTTTCCTTTCACTGGATGGCAGCTGTAGATCACACTTATTTACCTACATAATAGGGAACCCAGACTCAGTATCTCTGACCAGGATAAAACTAATAAATTTTAATGCAAATATGATATTTGATTAGACTTCCTTTGGAATAACCAATAAGACGTTCATTTGCGCCTAATTTGAAGGACACATTTATATAGTACAGAGTTTGTGTTTGAGTGTATGTGTGTGTGTATACATATGCTCTAGATGATCAAAAGTGTTTGCTTTTTTACTGAACTTTCATTATATTGTGAAATTGTTTTTCAGTAAAATCTTCTACATTTCTTGCAAAATGTTATTCTTGTTGTTCTCATTAATTGAACAATAGTAAACTGTCTTGTGAGAGGTTTCTTTGAAAATATTAACATAAGCACTAATTAAAAAGTAAGAGGCATTTTGCTTTGAAGATTCAAAGACCAATGGAGGGTGATACATCCTTGAAATCAGTCTTTCTGCCAACAAGGAGAGGAGTAAGAAATTCATAAACCAAGAATGTATGTAATTCTCATGTTGTGAAAAAAAATCGCAAATGATAATTTTCATGTTCCTGTTCAAATGCAAACACTTGCAGACCAGCTTGAGAAACTGTTGTTAATTATGGGCCTGATTTATCTGATGATCCTTTTACCCACGACTTTAAAGAATTGTGTCCATCAGGAAATTGTTCATTTAATAACTAGTGTAACTAATTCTTGCTGCTGGTTTTGTAAATAAGGTAGAATGGGTCAGAAAAAAAAGGAGTGGATAGGAAAAGGCAACCAGAGCCATTAAATGGTGAGTTTCTTCCGAAAGATCTTCTAAAGAAAAACGACCCCAGAGTCTAAATATAGAACCCTCCCCCACAAAAATTAATTAGAAATACTTTATAATTTGGAACTGTATTTTGACCTTGAGATTGATTCAAATGTTTCAGACTGACTTCCTAACTGTATCATTTGAAGAGAGCAGGTCCCTTTTCTATGTATTCCTACTTGTGATCAACCAGAGAAAATGATTTTAATTTGTAGCTATACTTTTCTAACCCAAATGAACCTGCTTAACTAAGGGATTTATTTGTTACTGAGTAAAATGATGTCAGTTCCATTTTGATTTCTCATTCAACTGATAATCCAGATTTGTTGAGAAAAGAGACAAGAAACTGAGCTAAGCATTCTCCCTGAGACCTACTATCTGTCCTTCAATTTAAAGCTTAAACGAGTTCTACTGTTCGATTTTTTAAACATTTCCTTTACTGGGATTTTCCCACAAATGAGCATGTGTATTATTCTATTATTTAAATTAAACTGAAAGCTAAAGGAATTTCATTTCTCCATTTTTGTCCATTTCTTTACTTGGATTGGCCTAGCATTAGGCAAAGGAGTTTTATCCTAATATCTCCAGATGTTCTAGCTGTAGGAAAGGTGAAAATAGAAATATTTTTGCTCCTCTGATCCCACAAAGGTAGATGACAGCAGTTTACATGACTGTCAGCATGTCTTACCAGAGACTACTCACAAGCAGCACTTTTTGTCCAGACTTCACCAAGGAAACCCCCCGCCTCCTGCCCTGTGTCTCATCTGCCCTATCACCACCTGCCTTCCACCTGTCATGCCAGCTGGGAGACAGTCTACCAGTAAAGGTCTTTTTGTAATCTGGGAACCCCCTCGGCCCCATGCTGCCCCTAGCTGTTTGCCCAGCTACCTCTCTGCCAGGGCTGGGACCTCTGGGCTGATGCTTTCCTTTCCCAGCACAGTAAAGTTCTAAACTCCTGGCCTGTCAGAACCCAAACCAATGAGGAAAATGAAGACTGAATGGGGGGTTGCGCTTTTCTCCAGTTAAAGGAGAAAAACAGTGACCAAAATCAGCATAAGAAGATGCTCCTCTCACAGCTGGCCTTCAATTAAATACCTCCCCTCTGCTAGGTGGCTTGTCAGGGTGTAATTGGTGGAGAAGAAGAGAAGAGAAGAAAGAGGTAAAGGTGGCAGAACTCCTAGTCTGAAAGGAGGATGGACCCCGAACCACACAGAGTTCAAAGAGCCCGGACTGAGGGATGCCTAGTGGAAATCTTCTCTGCTTTCCCACAGAATGCATTAGGAAAGGATCAAATTCAATGGGAGACCAGGGCCTGGCAAAAAGGAGCAGTGCCCTGGCAGGGTCCAGGTGCCAAGGTTTGGGCAGCTCACATGCCCTGGCAGGTACGCTACAGAAGGCAAAACTCCACAAGCTGCAGAAAGGTAGGCCTGGAGGGTATTCTAGACCCTTCTGTGGGAAGAGAAATTGAGGCCAGAGAGAGGGAGTAATTTGACCAAGGCACAAGCACCAGACCCAAACCCAGGAGTGCTATTTGCCAGTCTGACCCTCTGTCTCCTCTCTCCCTACCAGTCGGGAGTCTCTTCTGAGCTGGAGGACAAAGCTCAGGCCTCGCTCCATCTGGGCGTACCTATACACCTGTTTGAAATTAAGCTACAGACGTAACTTTTAACCCAGAGGAAGAATTTATTCCATGTATCACCCAGCCAACCCGGTATTTTAGGTCTTGTTTCTCTCACTATCTCTCTCTCACTTCATCCCACCCCCGGCGCCATTATCACTTTTTCCCAAGCTCACACCACCTCCCCGGCACCTTTCCTTCTTGTGTCCCCTCACCTTCTCGGCTGGGATGCTTGAAGGTCATTGCTGCAGCGAGCTCCCCTCCATGCACTGCCACGCCAACCCCAGGGGCTGCCAGCGGGGGCCCCTGCGTCGGTGGCCACGGTGGACCAGAAGCCAGGTAGCCGCCACCAGGGGCACTGTACACGCTGTGCTGGTTGGAGGCCGGGTAGGTGCAGGCTGGTAGGAAGCCTCCCACTGCGGAGAGGCCAGAGGTCGACTGGGGGAGGAAGGACGCAAGGGGATAAAGCGGGAAACAGTCAGTACCGGGCAACCCCAGCGAGCTCCCCAAGCCCGTCATCTCCAGCACACGCGATTGCTGGGGCAGGAGAATCTTCACTCCCCCCAGGCTGTCCCTGTATGGCCTCTAATTTTACTAATAAGGACTCTACGGCAAAGCGATTTGTAAAATTCCAATCAAACTGTTCTAAATCCCCAAAAAAAGGTGAGGGGTGGCATGGAACTCATCCAACCACATATGGAGAATGCAGGGTCCTAGAACCATCTGTGGTTGGGGATTCCAGCTTTTTAAGTAAAGCTATCGTGACAAAAGGCAAACGAATCCACTGGAAAGTCAGTTCCCCCAAAGCCCAAGCGCTAAAGAAAAGGAGCGAAATAAACCGCCTGCAGGCTCATGCCCAGTCATTCTTGCCAGGGATGCTCTCTCCTCCTCCTTGTGTGTGTGTGTGTGTGTGTGTGTGCGCGCGCCTGTCTGTCTGTCTCTCTCTGTCTCTCTCTCTCCTGCCTTCCGTCCCTTCCTCACCCATAATGAAGGGCATTACCTGAGGGTATTTAATATCGGCCTCCAAGGCAGGTTTCTCAAGCCCATTCACTGCTTGGGTGGCCGGGAAGGCCGTGCGGTTCACGCTGGCCCAGTCTTCCATCTTGGGGGAGTAGGCCGCGCCCTCGCTCCCCGCCAGGGCCCCTACGGGGGTGGGGGCACAGAATTGATTACAAGAGGTGGCCGATCCTGCACTGGGTCCCTCCCCCACCCCCTGAGCGATCTGCCCTCCCACTCCTCACACTGCTTACAACCACCCAACTCGTGTGCGAAGGTCGGGCCGAGCCGTCCCCAGAGCAGCCAGAGGTGGCCAAAGGCTCCAAGAGCCATCAGAAACCAGACGGCCCGGTGTTTCCTTTTCACTCATATGGGAGCAGAGAGAAGGAAAGTGGCCAAGCCAGCTTTTTCCCTTCCACCCACTTCTCCCGAAACAGGAGGCCTTTAGCAATCTGTGGGTCCTAGGCTGGGCACCCTCGGTGGATAAGGCAGTCCTCTGTCCAGAGGCTGCACCTGGAAAGGGGTGCCGGGTCCGAGTTCCAAATTCACAGCCTCCTCAAGGGAATGACCTG
Organism: Dasypus novemcinctus; assembly: GCF_030445035.2. NCBI lineage: Eukaryota > Metazoa > Chordata > Mammalia > Cingulata > Dasypodidae > Dasypus > Dasypus novemcinctus. The sequence goes on along the minus strand of NC_080696.1, from coordinate 20,453,380 downwards.
GGTTTCTCAAAGTCTCAACAAGCGCCCAGAGGTCTGGGAGACTCTCCAGCTCAGAGCTGCCTCCGGAGACACCCTGTGTCTCTGGAAAGAATCGGTAACTCCGCGACCAGTGCCCGTCTGGGGTGCAGATCTGCTCCTCGCCCACGTGTGTGCAAGCGCTGAACTCAGTGAAAGCTGCAGGTCTGAGCCAGGTCTGGCGAGGCCACCTCCCAGTCAGCTGCCCACCGACCACTCCGAGTGAAGCTCTGGCCGGAGGGCGGCATGGGCTGGGTTGGAACGGAGAGGAACCACAGCGGGTGCGCAGCCTCAGGAGCGTGCCCCGCGGCTGTTAGAGCTAAGTCTCCGCAGTCTCTTTCCGGTTGTCCCTCTTTTCTCCTGGGCTACGGTGAACTTTGCCTTTTATTTATCCCCTTTCTGTCTCTGCTCACCTAAGAGGCTCCATCACCCGGCCGGCTCCAGAGAGACAGGGACAGTGCGAAGTCAACGAGACACAACGAAGTCAACGAGACACAAGTCCTTTCGGAGCCGGCTTGGAGACAGGCTCAAACCTTCCCCTTCCTCTCGCCCTCCCTCTCCCACCATCACCGAGAGAGACGGTCAAAAGTTTGATGAGTTCTAATAGCAGGCAAAGGGCAAATCCTTGTGAGTTTTCACCCGGAGGCGCCCTGCAGCCTGGAGGTCCTGCCACACAATATCCCGGCTCCAAGATCCTCAAGGCGGCAGGGCCTGCTGGAGATCCCCCGCGCTCTAGCCAGATAAAACCAGCCACACGGCCACTCTCCTTTACACGCAAAAGACCCGCTGGCCCTGGAGAGGACGAAACCCTTTAGGGAATGGTGAGGATCTTTAAAGCTAAAGAATCACAGAATTGTCCGTTTGTTTGGCTTAGAAGGGGCGCTAGGGGTTTGCGTACTTTTTGCAAGAAGGAAAAAGCGCAATTTCAGGCCTCCGAATTTGTGGTCGGCGATTGCTCTTCCATTTGGAGAAATATTTTCCATATTTGTCTTAAAAATTTCAAGATGTACAAGCGCTCCCACAGAAGGCCCATGTACCCCGGGGGCCTCGCCAGCCAGCCCAAGCCCCTCCCGAGCCAGAATCGGTCCTGGGAGAAGGGCGATGTGACACACACACACCCACCCCCGCACTCCCGCCGGGAGGCAACAGAAAGACCGCCGCAACTGACCTGTTTGCTCCATAAACGTCCTGATGCCCAGGATGTTGCTGACCGAATGAGCCGAGGGCCATGAGCGGGGGATGCTGACGTGGCCCGCTGAGCCCGGGACCCCAGGGTGGCTGCCCATCTTGGCGCCCGTGGGCGACACGGGGCTGGGGTAGGGGTACTGGTAGATGTGGTTGTAGGGCAGCGCCGGCTGCGGCGGCGGCTGCTTGCTGCCTTCGTAGGGCCCGGCCTGCGCCAGGCTGCCGATCTTGTTGCGCAGGATGCGGCTGATGGAGCTCACCGAGGGCACGTTGTACTTGTCGCAGACGCCGTCGGCCAGCAGCCTGTCGCGGATCTCCCAGGCAAAGATGCCGGGGTCTCCCTGCTTGTAGTCCCGGATATGCTTGACCACGTTGGGGGTGGTGACGCGGGGTTTGCTGCCCCCGATGGCCCCGGGCAGGATGGAACCCGTCTCATTGTACCGCGCGAGGATCTTGCTCACGCAGCCATGGGAGACGCGCAGCTGCCGGCTGATGTCACAGGGTCGGATGCCCAGCTGCGCCAGCTCGACGATGCGCAAGCGGATGGCGTTGGGCAGAGGGCGGCCGTTGACAAACACGCCGCCCAGCTGGTTCACCTCGCCGTACGTCTGCTCTGCAAACGCGCCCGGCAAGGGCGAGCGAGCGGGGAAGAGAACGCCGGCGGGTTAGCCAAAGGTGGCCGCGCGCGGCGGGGACCCGCACCCGGCAGGGCGTCGGAAAGGGACCCGCGGATGGCCCAGATGGCTCGGAGTCGCACCGAAAGGGCCTGAGTCCGATTCCGGGAGTGGGCGCGGCCGCAGGGACCCAGGAGGAGAGCACTGCCCGCTCCAGTCCTCCTCGCCCTTTCGCGTACTTTGGCGCGACTGCTTGGGACCCCTTATCCGCGGACGCGTCCAATTGCCCACCCCCACCCACCACCCCCGAGGGCTGGGGATGTGCTGAGAACGCGGCTTGCCCAAGGCCCCGGGACCTAGTGCAGAGAAAGCAGGCGAGAGGGAAGGCAGGCACCGGGACAGGACCCAGCTCGTCCCCCTGCCCGCGCCCTGCCCGCCGCCTGCCCCTTACCCATGGCGCGCGGGCCAGCCAGCTGCCTGGCTCCGGGGCAGCCGGGGCTGGGCCCGGCGCGGTCCGGGAGAGCTCGGGCGCCGCCGCCGCGGGAGAGGCATAGAGGGAGGGCGCGCGCGAGCCGAGAGCCGTGGCGGGCGGGCCGCAGACTGGAGACGAGCCGGCTGTCGCGGCCGAGCGCGCCGTCGCCCGCCCCCGGGCCCGCCGCCGTCCGCTCCCAGGACACTCTCCACGCCCGCGACCCCAGGCCCAGGGTGAACTTCATCCGATTAGGAGAAATTCGTCTGACCGGGAGGCTGCGGCGCGCGGAGATCAATTTGACGTGCCCTCCACGTCAATCTCGGCAGTCACGCCGGAGACGCGCTAGTTGGCAGCTCATTGGTTCCCGTCACTGCGCCCCGCGTCCCCCCGCCCGGCTCTGAAACTCTACCCCCTCCTCCCGCCTTCCCACCTCAGCCACCCCCTCCAGAACCCGCCCCCTCCCCAAACACACACACCCGCGTCCAAACCCCAGCTGGGCCTGGGACCGTCCATTCGCTCCGCGCAGCTCGCAGCCCCCTCCCTCACAGGCTTTGGAATAGCTGCGGAAGTGTTTCCAGTTGATTAGGATCGTGCCGGTATTAGTGTCTACTAGCGCTGCCTTTGGTTGTAGTTTTATCCATCGCCTCCATCGCAATGACTCCTACTAAGATATCGGAGGATAAAAGTGGTTGCAAGATGCTCGTGCGTGGTTGCCTCTACTCGCTGCCCCCTGAGGAACCCTCAGGAGTGGGGCCAGCGCTCAACTTGGCGCAGGGTGATGGGTGAGGCGGGCCAAAGCGGTGGAGCAAAGTCGTTTCTGAAAGACTCCCCGACACCACTCCGGGGAGAGCTTCACAATGTTTAATAGCCACCCACTCCTTTTGGGTGGTGGGGTGACTTCCATGCTGCAAGAGGCACATTCCAAATTCGGTCTCCCTCTGGCCAGACTCACCCCACCTCCTAACTCATTCCTCTCAAGATTCGCCGGATGGTGCAGGCCAGAAAGGTATCCCGACCTAGGGCTCCCAGGAGCAAGGATTCGGTGTCCCTCGACCCCAGCCCTTGCTGGCGGCATGTGTAGCTCTGGGCTCCAGGCCTGACAAAAGTCTATTTCTCTCAGGCCTGGGAGCTCCGCACTCTTCCTTCCCGCAGCTGCCAGACTTGGTCTTTCCCAGAAAAGCCGCAGCCTCCAGGGCTTTTTTGGTAAAGCACAAAGTGGCCCTTTCCCCTTCCTTTAAGCGGGGACTCGTGCGCCTCTGAAATCTACTGCCCTGGCATTCACCCCATCTCTTGTCTCTGTTCCTATTCTGCAGCAATGGTCAGTTCTGGACTCCCTGGCTTGTATCGCTAGCCGTTGCCCTCCTGGAGGGAGCCACTCGAAGGGGGCCAGGAAAGAGCAGGTGGAGGCAGAAAGCTCCTGGTTTTGCGTCTGAACTGGCAAGAGGAGGTTGCGGACTGGGCTCACAGAGTTCCCAGCTAGAGGCCAGGAGAGGCCAAGGGCTTTGGGGTGGACATAAGGGAGCGGTAAGGGGAGGCGCTGAGAAGGGGGTCTAGGAACAGCCACTATTCCGGGGACTCCCAGGCGCTCTCAGCCCCCCTCAGGAGGCAGGAAGCCCATCCACCCCACCCCCAGCATCGGGCTACCTGTAGCCACCCGAGAGAGCTGGGCACCGCACCTGCACGGTGATGCCGCCGCTGCCGGCGCAGATGGAGCCGATCAGCGCAGCCCGGGAGCAGCGGCGGCGAGGTCCTGACCCCTTTCCCTCCGCTGCTGGGCCAGGGAGTACGGCAGGCTCCTAATCATCTCCTACGAATGCGTCAATTAGGAGGGCCTGGGCCATAAATCCTAGGCTCCCTGGAGGGAGGGCAGGGGTCGCCAGGCCTGGGGCAGAGGCCACGGGCATGAATTGCCCTTGGAAAAAGAAAAACCAGGTCCCAAGGAGATAAGGACTCTCCTCTTAGGCAGCACGGAGCACCTAGTGCAGTCTCTGGCTCCGGGAGCCTTGGGCAGGCGGCGGGGACAGAAAGACGTTTGAGGGCCGGGGCCTTGGCCATCAGGTTTGAGAGCACGGGGAGAGGGATGGGATTAAGGAAACCATTGGAAGGACCAGGACTGTCCACGAGGGCGCGCAGGGTCGGGGTCAGAGCGGGGGAAAGGGAGTGCTTTGGATGAAGGTGGGCCAGCGGAACCAGGAGCTCCGGCAAGGTGCCGAGCCGAAGGGACTCCGCAGCCCCCGATGGGAGCGCCCCTTGGTCTCGGGGAATTCTCGCCAGATGGCTTGTAACCTGTCCGCCCCTGACCTCGATTTTCGTTGCCTATATCACAGGAAAGGTTGATTTCGAGGTGGACTCGAGGGTAAACGCCGCAAACAAGGCTCAGCCCGGCGGGTCCCCATGATCCGGAAGAGCAACTTAAGCCATTTCTTTCCCCTTCGGTGACGGGCGCGCCAAGAGAAGAGCACATAAAGCCGGTTGTCCTGCCCTGAGAGCCGGTTCGTCCCCAGCCGCCCTGAGAAGAGATCATCACTGCCACCTCTGCCCGCAGAGCGCGGGGCGCTGTCAGGAAGGCGCTGCCCAGGGCGACAACTTCTCTCCTTCGGCCTAGGCCCCTGTGGTTGGGGGAGGCGTTAGGGGACTGGGCCCGCGGGCTCTCTGGGGTGGCAGAGCCCGCGGGCCCTGGCCTCACCCCCCAACCCCGCCGCCCGCAGCCAGCTGCTCGGAACTACACCGCCGTCGCCGCTGCCCTCTCCGCCGCCCGCCCGCGGGAAAGGCTTACCGTTTGTCGCCCCCTGTCGGTCCCCTCGCTGGGCTCCGCGGATTCCCGCGCGACGGGCTGGGCCGGGGACAAGGTGGCCCAAAGATGGGGTTGAAGAAGGAAAAGAAGCGTCTCCCCCACCTCCCCGGGACGCAGCGTGGCCCGCTCCAAGGCCCGGGAACGGCGACGTGGTCGGCGCGGAGCGCGCAGAGGTAAAGAGCGGGTTCCGCCGGGGTTGGCCCCGCAGTTGTCCCGGCCCGGGCGCAGTGTGTAACGAGACGACGAGCGGTCCCTCGGGCGCGGGAACCGCGGAACGGAGGGCGCGCGCCGGGGACCCCGACAGGCCACATCCGGTTAGGACCGATCGCCTTCAGGGGCGAGGACGGATTCCGGGGAGCCGATCGACTCCGGGGAATTGACCCAGGTTTCCCGCGGCGGGGAGGGAAGGGGAGGGGAGCTCGGGGCCAAACGTCTGAGACAAAGAGGAGGCAGGAAGGAGGTGACTGCCCTCCAGGGGTCTGGGATTGGCGGTGGGGAGGACTTGCCGGTGAGTGGTCCCTGGTAGATCACGCTCCCTCAGTGAGCCCGGCACCGCTCAGGCACTCGGCGGACCTTGGAGAAACAGCCGGCCCTCGCTTCACTCTCCTGCGTCGCTTTGGGTTTCCTGGGACTATTTCGGGGAGTTTTCTGGGTGCTAAAGCAGCGAGCATATAGGAACCCGCGGGGGTGTTCCCGGTGCCCAGGATTCAGGGACTCCAGGGCAAATCAAGGCCAGCAGATGAAAGTCCCACTCGCGTTCCGCAGAGCTGAAGGAGCGACAGTGGTCCCGGCGCGTCGGGGCGCGTGTTTCGGTTCTGCCAGGAAGGACGCGAGCGCAGAAAATACAGACGGCATTCCCCAAGGGCCCTGCGCAGAGCCCGCGCCTAACTACAAAGAACGCGGGGTTCACCTGCCGCCGGCACGCGTCAGCCAGCTTCGGCGACCAGGGCTCAGCTTTTTGCTGTTTTAGGAGCCGTGAGTCGTGTGGTGAGAAATCAAAGCCAAACGAACGAGTTTCTTCATTTTCTACTTTTAGAAACGCGCTGGCTGCGTTTGCCCCCACCCCTCACAGTGTGCAGAGGAGATCCCGCTACACCACGCTTAAAAAGAAGAAGAAAATTGGTAAAAGGGAACTGAGAAGTGGCTAGCTGCAAGGAGCACTTGGAGGGATGAGCTGACCCAGATCGGGGAATTGCAAGTCCTCAGGGAAGGCGCCAAAAGCGGAACTAGCTCGTCGGAAACGGGAATGTGCGATAAGGCAGCCCGAACCTGAGGTGCCAGGAGGAGGGTGAGGGGAGGAAGGCGGCGGCGGCGCGGCTGACGTGGCCGCCGTGCTCCCTCCTACCCACTGTACCCTCTGGGGAAGGCGGGCGTGCGCGCAGCACCTGCCACTCCAGACTGGAACACGCGGGCTCCAGGCTCTCACTGGAAGGTGAAGAAGGCGCTGCCAGTTAGGATTAGAAGAGCCCGGAGAGGCGTAAATACTTTGAATAAATACCGTCCTCGGCTTCTCACCGAATTTTTCCCGTGGTTCGTTTTTACTTGGCTGCTTGTGGGTGAGGTGGGCTAGCTTCGTTTTATTTGCTAGCTTGGAAATGTTTATCTTCGAAAGCGGTCAGGTTAGCAGTGGGATGGCGAGTCGTTTCTGTCTACACTGGCTGCCGAATGTGGGAGTGTTCTTGGAAGTGTACCGGGAGATAAGCAAGGGGGAAATGTTCATTTTCCTAAAATGAAATAAACAAAAAAAGATAGCTTTGACCCCCGTGATTAACAAAACAGTGGACAGCCAGGCTTCCCCCTTTCCGTTCGGAGGTGTAGGAGAAAAACAAAAACCAGAAAACTGATTTGCGGTGAAACCCCTAGTTGAAATAAACAAGGGGAAATTGAGCGTGGAGAAAAAAGGTCTAAGATACTTTCTACCCTGACGTGCAACTTTTTAAGTTGCAACTTTTAAAATGTAGCATTTGGGTGATAAACTGCAGGAGACTGGTGCCCTTTGTAGGAAGATGGCTTTCTTTGGGAAGATAAGAGCGAAGGAGCAGTGTCCTTGAGGCACTTCTGTGCATGTCATCATGAATGTAAATTTCAGGTCTCTTTCTTGCTATTATGTTTTCATTTTTTCCCTGGCAGTGACCATGTCAGACCAGTCTCAATTTCTCCTTATATAGATGACCTATACTGTGTCAGATCTATTTCACTTCATTCCATCAACATAAAACCCACAGAAGGCTCCAGGCACTGGTCAAAATTCCACCTTCTCAGTGAGCCCCCAGAAATGATTGTGATATCCCTCAAAATCTGGAGAGCAATATTAAAATGGAAATATTTGGGAAACTTAAAATGTCCATGGGGCATATAGGTCCTGATAGGTGGGCAAAAGGGGGAGGTCTAGGAGTAGCAGCAGGGTTATAAAGGATAGAAGTGGGCATTTGCAAAAGGAACAGACAGTGGTAGAGTGACAGAGTGACCACCTTGGAGACTTGCAAAGGCATTATTGGGTGAGGCTGTCCCGCTGGCTAGAGGATGCCCCTGCAGCTCATGCTTGCTTTGCTGCAAATATTGACACGTGTGAAGCATCTACACTGGCCCAGTCTAATTGGAACCAGCTTGAAATGTACTGCCTTTGAATGCAAGAGGGATGTTTTTTTGGAAATTTCTGATCTAACATGGACCTAGAAGTTAGAGAACAGATCTACAATACTGAAGAGCTCGGGTGGAGTTCTTGCTCTTTACGGTAAAAGAATGCCTTTGTTTACCTGGATTTGCCCTATTTCTTATCAAACACCAGTCCTCTCCAATTGTAAGTACAGAAAACGTAATGCAATTGCTGGAAACGGGGCAATCCGGAGAGCTGCAGGAATGTTGTTTAATGATACTTCACCCATGAAAAGAACGCTGAAACCTGATGGTTGACGGTTTCCAGGTTCCCCTCCTGCCAACGCACAGTGAGACTGGATTACTGCCCCATCTCAGGCACCCATTTCCAGCACACTTCAAATCATCATCCAGAACTAGATGTTAAGGAAGTCATTTTGCATAACCCACGTAACTGTGGAGCAACATCACTCTTTTGGAATCAGGACATTGTTCCAGGGTGTGAAACAATGCCTTTGTTTCTACTTTAAGCTCAGAAGCCTCAGAGGCCTCTATTGCTTGCACATTCTCATCAAAGGAGCATTTCCTTCACATTCATTTATCATATGCATATCCCTAAGCAACTTCTCCCTGCAATACCATTTACATCATTTTCCTTGTCAGAAATCAAGTGTCTTTTATGATGAGCTTTCTTTAAGGCACAAATGGAATTTTTACTTGTGCATTACCTTTTACCACTGGTCTAGTTTTAACAATTATTCCTCGATCTTTTTCTCTCTATTTGCTGCACTATCCCCATGCCTGCTTCAGATAAATGTGTATGTATATTAAATATATATGTGTATATGTATGTGTGTGTGTGTGTGTGTGTATACAGAAAATATGTCCTCAGCTCAGTGATGGTTTTCATTTTCTCCCCCCTCCCCCTAGGTAGGGGCTATGGAGTTTTATTGAAGACCCGTAAGGCCTCCGGTTTTGATTTAGGGTTTTGGAGTTTGTGATCTCATTGCCCGGTATGGAAAATATTAGACAGGGTCTGCAGATTGTAGGCAGGAAGAGACCCCAACCACCACTGTGGGCCGAGTGCCCCCGACCCAGCGCTGCAGTAGCCCACAGCACAGCCGTCCAGAATGGAGCTTCAGTTTTTATGCCTTGGGACAGAGACCTCTTCTGCCAGTGCTGCTGGTGAGAAGGGTTCTCTAAGTCGTGGATTCCAGGGCAGCTTTCAGATATCCTGAAGGATGCCAGGGTCCCAGGCCCAGAGATTCAGCTCCAATTAGTCTGATCAGTCAGGGTTCTCAAGCGCTTTCAGGAAGTTCTCACAGGACTTCAAGTTGGAGGAGCCCTGCTTTAGGAGAAATGAGGAAGGGAAGGGACCGCGTGTCCTTGTCCCGATGCTTCTTCCTTGGCGACTGTTTCTCGGATGCGCAGGGAAACACCGGCGGTCGTCTCGGCTCTTCTCCGGCAGAACCCTCCCATGACACACGAAAACATGTCTCAGCCCCTGACTACAACGACCTGCTCGTGGCTTTCACACCGCCGCACTTCGGCCGGTCTTTGAAACAGCCGCAAAGGAACAGCCGCAAAGGGAGCACGCTGCCTTCTCAGTCTCGGGCTGTCCTAGGTTTGCGTCTTTAGAAACAAAACAAAACAAGAACCCTCTGCTTCCAGCCCTCACACAGGTGATTCCAGCCTCCTAGTTAAGTGCAACCATCTGTCCAGGGAGCTGGAGGGGAAGCCTGCGGGAGTCAGCGACTGCGTTAGCCGCTGGCTTGGGGGAAAATAGGCTTCCCGAGAGTCGACAATGAATCATAAACACTACCCACCGGGAGTCAGAATAATTTGCATTGTCCAAGTAGGTAGGAGTTGAAATGGACTTTTAAGGTTTATCACCTGCAAGGCAGCAGGGCAGGTTTAACCCTTAAACTTCTGATGAAAGACTGAAATCATCTTATTTGGGCTTAACGTGCTTTCTTGTTTTTGCCATGATTGTTATAGTTATTACGGAATTGCTTTGCCTCCAGGTGGGAGGAAAACCTTTTAAATCTGGCTATGGTAATGCTGCATTTTTGAGTGCTTTTCTCCAAGAGTGCTGACTTGTTGTGATGATAGAGGCATTAGTGAAACATCAGGGTCCCGGGGACCAGCAAAGGGGAAGCGACAGAGTAAGGGAAAGAAAGAAAAACATTCCACCCACCCTTTGTAAAGTCTCAGAAATCAATGCAAAGGAAGCTCCTTCTTTTCATTTTCATCAGCCTCATGTAGGTAATAAATGTTAAGATTTAAGCTTTTAGGTTCCAAGAAAATCTGGGGGTAGTTCCTTCACAGCAGGAACTTTACGTTCTCCACTTTAAGAGTAAAGTGTTGCCTGCAGTGGTTTTTAATTTCCACTTTAGCTATAAATTCTTGTTTCTAAGTCACCACTAAGACTAGGAGAACAAATACACAAATTCTTGTGGACGTTTTAGGTTTTGTTTATTTTTAAAAATTAAAATCTGCTGTGGGCACCACTGGAGGAGATCTTAAAATGTATATTTTAGAAACCTGCATCTGTTTTCTCAAATATCTTGTAAAAAAATCTTTATGTTCGTCTATTTTTATGATTATAATATTTGTATTGTTATAAGTTAATGTTAAAATAACTGAAAAGCACATGGAAATCAATAGAGTAATAATAACAGCTAAAATGCCCTTAAAATGTTTCATTATTTCTTAGCAATAACCAGAAGCTTAAGTACTATGGAGTTGTAGCACAGTGCAGTAACAGATGCTGAACACGGCTATAGGACTGTAACTTTATGAACGGATATGCTGAGAAAATGCATTTTGACAGGATTTCTAAGCACTTCGACACTGGCAGAGTGGATAACTGAATTAATATCTGTCAGGCTGGGAAATTTGGAATATAACCGTTTGACAGACCGACAAGCTGGAGATTTGCTCCCCTATGGGGGAAACGCATCAGAGGCGCTGTCCATTTCAGTTTTCATGATGACACCTCTGTTGAGCCAAGACTCTGTTTGGTTTAATGTCTTCTCTGTAATTATGTTACACAAAATATAACCCAGGTCATTGTGCAGGGGCTATTGTTGCATGTGCAGAACATGTGTCCACATTTGCAATGTCTGCCAACTGATTGGAGCTGGACGAATCTGGCACTTTCACCTTGGTTTCTCTTTAAACTGGGGCATGGGTTTCTCTCCAGGTCAGGCCACTGGAATAGGCTGGGTCTTGGTGGAAGGTTTGATGGTGGTTTAATAGAACTCAGGCTTCGGTCCTTCTGTCATTTTAGGCTGTCCTCACTGTAGCCCCTCACTTCTACAGAGGGAAGGGGGGTTCAATTCGATGGCTTTTTGCTCTGGCAGTGCCCTAGAGTTTTTCTTTGTGTCTCTAATTTCATCTTTTCTTTTTTCATTTTTCTATTTTTAAATGAATTTTATTTGTTTTTAATTGGAGTAAAATAGACATGACATAAAAATCATTTTAACCATTTTTAGGTAGACAGTTCCATGACATAAAGTACATTGACAATATTGTGTAACTTTCACCACAATCTATTTCTAAACTACTTTCATCATACTCATCAAGTAATAACTCCCCATTCCCCACTCCCCCCCACCTCTGGTAACCCCTATTCTGCTTCTTGTCTCTGTGAATTTGTTTATTCTAACTATTTAAGTATTTCATATAAGAGAAATCATACAAAGTATACCCTTTCATTTCTGGCTTATTTCATTCAAAATGACCTCTTCAACCTTCATCCATGTTATAGCATGTACCGGTACTTCATTTCTTTTCATGGATGAATAACATTCCATTGTGTATATATACCACATTTTGTTTATTCATTCATCTGCTGATGGACGCTTGGGTTGCTTCCACCTTTTGGCATTTTTAAACTGCTGGGAAGGTTGGAGAAATTCATGAACGGACTTGATAAGGGCTGCTGCTCACAGCATGAGTACGTGTGTGTGTGTATTTTCAAGGGTGTGTTAGCACACACAGAGAGGGACCACACTTCAAGGCATATTACCTAAAGCTCCAAAATGCTTACACACCCCCAACTGAGAAAATGACCTCCTGACAGAACAGCATGAAATTCACAAGTCTAGGATTTTTCTTAGTTCAAAAGTCTAAGGTTTGAATCCTGGCGGTGCCATGTACTGAGACCTCAGCATCCTCATTCACAACGTAAGGATGAAATGACCTAACCACGGAAAATGCTCACTAACAGCAAGAGGCCTTTATTATCATTGCATATACTTCACATGTATATTGAGAAACAGATACATTTTAACTTTTGTTCCTTTTATGGGACATCTGTTAGACAGGCATTCAATGGTTTGCTAATAGAAATATTTATAAATCAGTCTGTATTGAAGTGTGTCTTGGGAAGAAAACAGTTTTTAAGTATTTTCCCACATTCCCATTTGCTCGCTATGCTCTTTTGTGGTTGAGGTGCATCACGAGACTGGATTCTAGACGCTCCAGCTCCAATGATAGTCACCAGGGAAAGAGCATTAGCAACTTTTTAGTGTGCTTTAAAGAGCTGTATCTGCTGCCAACAGAAGGTGAGTGGTGGGGGTATAAACTCCCCAGTTATAGGAAGAAGGAAATCAATGGCTGGCCCAGCGTTTTCAGAGAGTGCCAAGAACTATGGTTCTTTATGGGGCTGTGTTTTCTTGCACAGCTGGGTCCTGCATTACCCAGGAATCCTGGGCTTGTTCTGGCGTTACCTGTCATGGGACAAGTCCTGCCTTTATTGGAGATAGATCTTTTACTTCTCAGTTTACATTTTTTGCTTTTGTTTTCCTGCGTGATGTTCATTTCTCTTCCGTATTTGCCTTTTGAACATGTTCTTTCTCCTCTAGTTCTCTGACTCTGAGAATGAGCCTTGACCTTCAAGAGCCATGTTTGAACATGGTGTTATGAGACCATCTCACTGTACAGGCTGTGGCAGGCAACTGACTCCCAATTGTTTAAGGGTGACATTGTGCTAGTTTCGGCAGCGCATATACTAAAATTGGAATGACACAGAGAAGATTAGCATGGCCCCTGCACAAGGATGACACGCAAATTCGTGGCGTTCCATATTTTTTTATTTTTTACTTTTTATTATGCAAATTCCTTTAATGTCTGTGTTCACACATTTATGTTTTTATATGGCCATAATCAGAAAATTGAAACATTATATTTCTTCATTATTACCATTATTAAAATCTATATAATTACCTTGAAAAAAAAAGGGTGACATTTTGCTCCCCTATTACTACAAATCACCACACACACATACTCAAAATCACATTGCCTCTTCCTTATGCTACCCCACATTTCTAAGTTTTTCCCATTAGGCCTCCAATCCAGGATTTCAGTTAAGTGACATGTTCTATTTTTCAAAAGGCCATATCTTTGGGGGAATCAGGCTGTTAGTTATTTGAAATTTATTAATTCAAGTGGACTGCTTTCATAATCTGGAGGCTCCCATTTATTGGATGAGATACTTTACACGTTGTAGAGAACAATGTTGTGTATGCCCCCCCCCCCACACACACACACATACCTCCTCTCAGGACTAAAGCACACCTTCCCCCAGCTGCTGGGAGGGTTGATGACTAACAGCTCGCAGTTAAGTCCCCCTTCCAGAAATTTCTCTAGGCTGAAGGGAGTCATCCACTCAAGGAAAACACCCCTTCCAGGAGGCAGCCCACAGCTGGTGACTGGTCCCTGCAGGGATGCAGAGGCAGCTCTGAAGGGCCATAGCCACTCCAGAGTTCCCCAGGGGGATCGGCTGAGACCTTTACTGTGGTTGCATCAGAGCCCAATTTCTTCACTCTGCTCAGTCCCTCTCCACTCGTTCCTCAGAAGTGTGGATCCCAAGAACACTTTCCCCATAAACCACCTGCACATCCATCTCCCACTCAGTCTGCTTCCTGGGATACCCAGCCTAGGCCATGCATCATCTCATGTGCCACCCATATGGGTTTGTTATACCAGTTGCCTTGTTCCAAAGAGGAAGGGTCGAGGCATGGAGATAAAGTCATTGCCACCAAATCTTTCCAGGATGGTAGTTAGGGTAGCTGGCTCCCAACCATGCCACTGCCCTCTGCCCTCACTGAGAGAGCCTTCTAAGCAGGTGGGAGTTCTCATGCAAGGAAAGTGATTTAGCTTGTGGTGCCCCCAGGGTGAGCAGAGGGCTGGGGGAGCTGTGGCAGAGTCATCTCAGATTAGCATCAGGGCTCTCAGAATCTGAGAAGCAGGCAAAGGGCGACAAATGGGGTGAGGGGGGTGCTCCAGGACAAATACAGTGATTTTAAAATGTGGTCTGGCTCTGTTACCAACACATGTACATTTCTGAAATTGAAATACAGCAGAGCCTCGCAGGGACCCCACACATTAGAAGTTGAGAGCACGGACTGTGCTGGTGGCTCTGAAAAAAATAGCTTCACTGAGCAAATTAGTCAAGCAGTTTCGATTACAAGGGAAACATGTATCTACTGAGAAATGATTTTCAGACATTTTAGGAGGTCCTATGAAGATGTCATTCATTTGAGAAAATATAAAGAGCATTCTTTCTACAGCCAACACGCAGCTGGCCATGTGGAGAATAGGAGTAAGATGCTATTTTTACCCTTGAGGATGTCATATTCTGGCCCCCATTCCTTAAGCTTGGATGTGCATCTCCTGTAGGTCTCTGGCAGTGGGATTGATGGAGCTCCCTGCTGCGTGAACAGCACACCCTCTGAAATCTCAATTTCACATAATGATTTTGGAAAATAGCACTCTTTTGGTATTAAAACAAGGGTGGATTCTTTATGGCCTTGGAGACATTTTTTTTTTATCCATTTGAAAGACAAATTAGAAGATGTCAAAAAATGCCACCCAGGGAAGTGGATGTGACTCAAGCGATTGGGCTCACGTCTACCATATAGGAGGTCCAGGGTTTGATTCCCACGGCCTCCTGGTGAAGGCAAGCTGGCCTTCATAGCAAGCTGGCCCAAGCGGAGAGCTGTCCCACACAGAGTGCTGACCCGCACAGGAATGCTGGCCCAAGCGGAGAGCTGGCACAGCAAGATGACGTGACAAAAAGAGACACAGAGGAGAGACGATAAGAGACACAGCAGACCAGGGAGCTGAGGTGGCATAAGAGATTGAGCACCTCTCTTCCACTCCAGAAGGTCCCAGGATCAGTTCCCAGTGCCGCCTAAAGAGAAAACAAGCAGACACAGAAGAACGCGCAGAGCGCAAAAGAGCAGAAAATGGGGGTGGGTGTGGGGGATAAAAAAATAAATCTTTAAAACAAAAATGAAAAAAACACCACCCTGGTTACCTCCAGTTCTCCTGGAGAGGTGGAGTTCATGCCTGTGCATCAGAAAAACAGAGCAAATCCATGGTTGAAAATGAACCTTGAGAAATGTGCCAAGTCTTCCCATGCTCCCAAGGCATGTCTGGCCAGGGAGCACAGAGTGTCCCTGAAGGGAGTTAGATCTGAGATGGACCTGGAGGGAGGGGTGGGGTTTTGACAGGTGGAGACCCAGAGGGCAAAGGAGGGGAGCAGGAAGGGCCTTTCAGGAGAGCAAAGATGGCGAGTGAAGATTACAGCACAGGCAAGCAGGGGTCCACAGTAAGTCTTTGGCCTGGGAGGAGAATGGGGACTCGGTGCAGGCAATGGCAGTGGAGGTAGTGGGAAGACGGCTGAGCCTGGAAAGCCAGGTGAAGGGGCACCTACTGAATTCAGGGGACCCCAGAGAGGGGAGATTTCTGAGCTCAGGCCCAAGTCCTAGGGGACCAAGCAGCAGCTTTGGAACCCAAGGTACAGAATCTGAAGGTGACCCCTGACTCCAGCACGTACACCCTGTGACCAGGGCACTTCACTTACCTTCTGAGTTCCCATCTGGAAAATAGGGTCATGTGGGGAGCTCAGGAAGATTAAATGCGACCAGGTAAAGAAGGTGTTTCACACCACAGCACTGCAGTGCAAGTACATCAACAGTTGTGTTATTAATTATTATGTAATTGTATATAATTACAATTTTAATATATTATAATGTAATCGTGTTATAATTATATTATTACATTCATATAATATTAATAATTAGCACTAATATATTACACTTATAAATATATTGTGTAAGTGTAGTATATTATAAATATATTATGAAATTATAATATATGCATGTTATTAATAATAATATTATTATATTCTCAAGATCACTTCATGAAGTAGTGAGAAAATCAAGAGGGAACAAGATGAGCTGTGGTGGGGAGATGCAAAATGGGGAAAGAATCCCAGACGGGCAGTTTGCTCCAATTGTAAAACGACCTCTTTCTTCACTAAATCAGAATTTCTGCAAGCCCCAGCCTGCTGGCCTCTGATATGTTTATCCCCGGAGAACAACAGGACTGTCGTTTTCAGTCCCCTCCCTCCGCCCACCCAATACACTCGGTACTGGGGGTGGGAGGGGCGGGGGGCGGGGCTGCCATGGAAAAAGCAAAACAGCACGGTGAAGAGAACCCTAAACGGCTGGGGGCCGCAGAGGGAAGCAGAGATGGGAGGACATCCCATCCAGGGACTTCCCTGGTGGCTGATGGGAGGAGGACTAAGGACAGAGTTTCTGTGGTTCCCTTCCTAACTTAGCTTTGCTTTCCAAAGGCACCACCATCTCCCCCATTATCTGCCTTCAGGGCTTCTGCCCAGCAGCTAAGAACTGGGGGTTCCCCAAGCGCAGGGCAGGATCCAGCCTGGGGGACCTCCTGGCCTTGCCTGCGGCCCTGCAGTGTGGTGAGCCTGGCCCGCAGAGACCTCTGCTCCGCTTGCCCTCCTCGTCCTCATCCACCTCCTGCCCGCCCACACTTGTCTCCACTTCCCGTCTCCTTCCGAGGGGCGTCCAGCCCATGCACGCTATGCTCTCAGCTGCTCCCTGAGATTGCACACTTCTGCCTTGCATTGTCAGACTCTCCCTGTCAACACCTGGTGAAACCAAGACCCAAGTGCTTCTCCTCACCCCATGACACTTTTCTTAAACATCCCCCCTTCAAATTGTAGAGCCCGTCCTCTGGATGCTTCCTGCATGATGTGCTTTCCATGTCTTTGTCACATTGTCTTCCTATTTCACCCACTGGAGACGGGCCTTCTCTTCCCCAAGAAAGTGACACACTTTGGGGACCCTGCCTCATTCATTTTTAAAAATTTAAAACTTTTTGCGAATAGATAATACACTCACATGATTCAAATGCCCGAAAGAATAGTAAAAGGTCCACTTTGTTCTCACCCACGTCCTGTCCTCTTTGTTCCCTGAGCCATTCAGGGACCCACTTTTATTAGTTTCTTGTGTCTCATTTTATGCAAATATATGCAAATAAGGGCACGAGGTCTCCTTTTTCCCTCTTACCTAAATGGCAGCCCGCCAGCCGTCCTGCTGTGTGCTTTGCTGTTTTCACTCATCCTGAGGATCTTCCAATACCAGCACTTAAAGAGCTTCGTATTCTCATTTTCAACAGCTACATAGTGTTCTACTGTCTGAGGTCCCAGAGTTTATTCAGTTTTTGAACACTGACCAAGTCATTTGCTATCACAAATGATGCTACTGCATCATTTGAATGAGTCTGTCCAGGCTTCATTTTGTGGACGTGCAGGTAGGCATCTGTGGGATGAATTCCAGAAGTGGAAAATTTATGTGTGTTTGTAATTGTGATAAACATTGACAAATTATGCCAGGGGTTGTGTCATTTTGCACTTGCCATAGCAGTTTTTTTTTTCATTCTATGTGATGGAGTTAATTATGGCATATATGGTAGTATATTATTGCAGTTATATATTTGCATTTTTCCACACATTTTAAATTTGTAGTTCCTTTTCTGTGAAATGTCTTTGCTCATTTTTCTATTGGGGTTTGGCCCCGTTTTTCTCAATTTCTAGGAAATCTTTATATATTAGGGAGATTTGTCCTTTATTTGTGATATACAGGCAAGTTTTTTTTTTTTTTCATTTTCTCATTTGTCTTTTGATTTTGCTTTTGGTGAGAAGTTCTTGGCTCTTAGGAGTCAGATCTATCTCATTGATTGCTTTTGGATGTTATGTCAGGGTTAGAAAGGCTTTCCTCTTTACAGTAAGAGTTCTTCCATGCTTCCGTCTACTTCTTTTCATCGCTTCATCTTTTAAAACCAATTTTATTGAAACATATTCACAAATTATACAATCAGTTCTAAAATGTACAATCAATGGCTTTTGGTATAAACCCAGAGTTGTGCATTCATCACTGTAATTCATCAGTATTAGAGCATATTAGTGCATTCCATTATTCCAAAAAGAAAAGCCCCCAACCCCTTAGTATTCACCTTTCAAACCCTCTGTCCTTCCCCTGCCATACGTAACCACTAATCTGTTTTTTCATAAATTTGTTTGTATTTACATCTTGTACAGATGGAGTCAAACAATACGTAGTACTTTGATTCTGGTTTTTGTACTTGGCATAATTTCTTTTTTTTTTTTTTTTGCAATTCATAGAATATTAATATATTACTATTCTCCAAGGTCCTAGTTTGCTTCAGTTGTATTTTTACCCTAATATCATCCTATTATTAACATACATTTGTTGTTTTATGAAAAAAATATTATTATATTTGCTCTATTAACTACACTCATTGTCCACAAGAGGGTTCACTATGCTTTACAATCCCGTTTGATCATTTAGCTTTTCTTTTAGTGATATACATGACCTTAAAATTTACCTTTCAATCCATAGCATACCCAAATATTAGCACTGCTAATTATTATCACTATGATGTGCTACTATCACTTCTATTCATTTCCAAAAACTTACAGTCAACCTCTTATAAATTAATTCTGTGCAAATTTTCACAGCTTCACTTTTTACGTTTTATCTGTGATCCACTGGACTTAAATCGAGCATATCATATGAGTGTGCACCCATTTTCTCCAGGGGACCAACTGATGGCGGTGTCGCTCTGAACTGTGATTCCTAGCTTGACCATCACCAAAGCCTCTTAACCTGCCTCTGTGCCTCCTACTCTGACGTCCCATGCCTTTCCTCCTGTGCATAAGTGACTGTTGAGTGTTTCATTCTAAAATGCCTTTTAGGCCGTGGTGTGTTTGTTTGCTAAAAGCTGCCAAAAGCAATATACCAGAAATGGGTTGGCTTTTACAATGGGGCTTTATTTGTTTGCAGGCTCACAGTTCTGAAGCCAAGGATGTATCCAAATCAAGGCATCATCAGGCAATGCTTTCTTCCCTAAGGCTGCTGGTTTCTCCCTTCTCTTCCAGGTTTCATTGCTTCAGCTTCTAGCTTTCTCTCTCCTGGATCAAATTTTTTTCAGCTCCTTGCTCTTGTGACTTTCCCTCTCTACTTCAATGGCTTTTTCCTCTATGTTCTGTAGGTTTCCCTCTCTGTTTCTGTGGGTGACTCGCTCCATAGTCATCCCTTTTATGAAAGACTCAAATAAGAGGATTAAGACCCACCCTGGGTCACATCCTTCTGAAGTTATCTAATCAGAAGTTTCCACCTACAATAGGTTTATACCCTTAGGAATGGATTAGACTTAAGGACACTATTTTCTGGGGATCCACCCAGCTTCAAACTATCATACATGCTGTTTTCCAATCTATAATCTTCAATGTTTCCCTTCCCCTACTCCACAATGCCTATGGTGAAACACATTTGCCCACTTCTGCAAATGGCCCAGGCTCAATGTCACCAAAGAATGAAAATTCCTCATTTCACAAACAGAACCCTGGGTTATCATACTGCCTTAGGGAGGTAGCAGAGTATAGAGGTTAAAGCTAGCAATAGAAATAATATAATTAATCATTTAATCTTGTTATGCACCAGGCACTGCTCTAAGCCCTTTCTATGCATACAAAACATTTATCACAGTGCCTAAATTATGTGTTCAAAATAATGTTACTATCTCACTTTGGCTTCATCTCACCTTTCTTCCTTACATGAGCCGTCTATTTTTTTTTAAGATTTTACTTATTCCCGCCCCCCCCCCCGGCCCGCCCATTCGCCCTGTTGTCTGCTCACTGTGTCTATTCGCTGTGTGTTCTTCTCTGTCTGCTTGTATTCTCATTAGGCAGCTCTGGGAACTGATCCTGGGACCTTCTGAAGTGGGAGAGAGGCAATTACTCTCTTGCACCACCTCAAATCCATGTTCTGCTGTGTCTTCTTATTTTCTCTCCTCTGTGTCTCTTGTGTCATCTTGCTGCACCAGCTTTCAGCATCAGCCACCACTCCTGCATGGGCCGGCATTCTCACACAGGGAGGCACTCCTGAGCAGGGCGGCATTCCAGCGTGGGCTGGCACTCCATGTGGGCCAGCTCGCCACAAGTGCCAGCTTGCCCTCACCAGGAGGCCATGGGCATCGAACCCTGGACCTCCTATATGGTAGAGAGGAGCCCAGTTGGTTGAGCCACATCCATTTCCCTCTATTTTTGGTAATAGTCTATTAGCTATCCCTGGAATGCACCTTAGAGTTACAAAATTGTCTTCAGGCATTTTGATGCTCTTCCTCTCTATCAATAGGGCCCTAATGGAATTTTGTTCATCAATAAGTCTGACAACATCTGAGCCCAGCAATCAATCTCAACTTCACAAAAAGACCAACTGCCAGACCACATGTGCCTCTGTATGATGCTACAGGAAACCCCAGAGCCAAAGACTGAACCTGAAGCTGATCAAAACTCCGCATCTAATCATCATCTTACAGGAAGTAAAAGATAAAGGGCAGCTCTTAAATGATCTCATGAGGCTGCAATTAGCCAAATCCAGAACGTGGGTAATTCTACACAAGCAAAGACCCAGTTCATTCAATAAATGAAAGTAATGGAAAAAAGAATGAGGGATATAATATATAAAGATAAAATTAGAATAAATAAGAGACCTAAGAGACACATCAGCCAATGGAATGAGTTAACCTTTTTTGAATTCAAACAAATCAACTGCAAAAACTCACTTTTTGATCAATGAGGGAAATGTGAACACTGACAGGATATTAGAAGCTATTAAGAGTTATTGCTAATTGTTTAAGTGTTTAATGGTGTTGCGTTTTTGTTTTTTAAAAGGGCCGATCTCTTAGCAATGCACACTGATGTATTTACTGATCAAATGGCATCTGGATTTCTTACCCACTAAGTCTGACCTACTAAGTCAGAAGCCATTCAAGTTCAGGAAGCAGGTCCTACATACTTCCACTGAACTTTGAGTAAAGAGTCACAAGAAAGTGTTTGCTGAGTTTCCTGAATATAGACTCACCATGAAGTAGGAGCATAGCTTGGTTTCCAAATGTTCCTCAGTTTGAGGGTTGCCTCTAGATAAGTTGGGTCACTACAGAAGTCTGATGCAATGATGGTGGTTTGCTAAAAGTAGCATTCTTAGTTTTTTTTTCATTGCAAATATTATCATTAGTGGCTTTCTCAGACCTTTCTTCAACCCTTAGCTCCTTTCCCCCAACAGGAGCCTGGGAATGATGGTAGCAAGAGCTTTGTCATTGTGACATCCAACTCCCCTGGAGTGTCAGAGACACAGGAAAATAAAACAGTCATGTATGCAACTTAAAATGGTCCTTAAGACTTTTATTGTTTTGTTTGCAAATATGGTTGACCTCAAATGGCTCTCTGAAGAAAGAGTAGATTCAATTGCTCTGTTTCTCTTCCTAAATGCTAACTTCCTGCATATTTATAATTTGCTCGTTTATAAAGTGTACCAGTGAATTTTGAAGCTAAGTCTATATAAGCAACACAAAGCAGTTTTCTAGCCTTGATTTTTGTCAACACATTAGCCTGGAGGACATTAAAATCTTGTCCATCACTGTTCCCTGCATGATATCCTTGAATGTATTATTTAAAAACCACCCCCCCCCCAGTTGTCTTTCTTAAAGAACTGGCCTGTTTTCTCTTCAGTTGGAGAGCTGTATAAGCCATCATATTTCCCCCAAATTTTAATGTTCAATTGCAATATTATATTGTATATTATCACTACAGTTATATATCATCATCCTTTTGTGACTTCCTTATTTTCTTTTTATTTTGTTGACCTTACAGATATAGAGCCTTATTTATAAACTGATACAAAATAAAATAGATTTTTAGAATTTTCAAGGAAGCCTAACATACTTAGCAGCTGCCAGACTTCAGTGGAATGGAAGGAAGGGTGGGTGATGGCCTGGTATTTTGGGGGGAAGTCTTCCTACTATTGATATCATAATCAATGATCTTGCCTACCTGTGAATACATTGTTTCCCTGTGGGACGGGATATCAGCCATCCCATTTCATCGGTTTTCCCTCATCTCTAAGCTCCTGAATTTTGTGGGTCACTCTGAATAGCAGAGATCTCTACATTGTTCCCAATAACCACAAGCAGATTCTCTATAGTGAGAGCAGAAACCATAGCATGGTCTGTAGCTCAGAGGCAGAAATGTCATCATCATGACCTTCAGCCTCATCAGCCCCAGGATTTCCTCTCGGCAGCGGGAAGAGGTCTGAGTCCTTTCATCTCAGGTGAAACAGTCTTGCAGGTGAATTGTCTCAAGCCTTTACTGCTGCCAAGCCCCAGCTGCCCCAGGAAAGAGCACCTATTGGGAAGCAGCCACACAAGCGGGGTGTGATTTAAGCATCTCTTTTTACAACAGTCTTGAACACTGAAAAAAAATCAGAGGGTTCATTAATATTTTCATCCAGGAGTAACCTGCTTTGCGTTACAATTAAGGTCATAAAAGCAGAATTGGAGCTTAGAATTTCAGAAGAGTTGAAAAGGCTTTCTGTATTAAAAGAAAAGAAAAGATTATTTTAAAAAGATAGATGAAGTGCTTTTCATTTAAAAACTGCTCAGAGAGCTCATTGCTTCTGTGCATACAAATATAAGCTGTGCTGGGTGCTGAACAATAGCAGTGAGACTAGGTTTATAACCAAGGAAAGGAGTGGCATTGAAATGCTGAAAGATTATGGCAGGTTACAAAGAGCAAATAAACAACCACAGAGAGTTAAGAAGTCGATGGTGTCATTGATTCCATAGAAAATAGTTCCACTCTTGATAAAACATCATTTACCTGGCCAGATTTTGGGGGACAGAGACCAAAGGAAGTAGAAAAAAGATGCCAACTTGGATGTTTAGCCCTAAGAAGGACTACAAATGCAGACCTCAAGGTCAAGTCTTGCTCAGCTGCTGAAGAAACCCAGCAGCTGCCTCCTTCTGCGTGCTCTGGTACCATATTGCCCCAAACTGACATGCTTCTCCTTGGCCTTGATAATAGGAGCTGAGTCTTGCTGAATGCCTTCTATGTGTGAGGCACTGTTTTAATTTAATAGTCACATATATTTTCTCACTTGATTCTCACAACAGCCCTGTGATGGTTAATTTTATGTGTCAATGTGGTGAGGTGATGGTGTCCAGTTGTTTAATTGAACACTGCTCTAGTTGTCTCATGGAGATACATCATAGAATGGAATTAGCATCATTAATCAGTTGACCATATGTAAAGGAGATTAGCCTTACTAATGTGGGTGGGCCCCATCAAATCAGTTAGAGGTCTTAATAGTGAGAACCGAGGGTTTCAGGGATTGGGATTGGATTGGAAGGAATTCTGCCTCAGGAGTACACCCTCCATCTCCTATGGTAATTTGGAACTGTATGTACTCTGGAAAAGCATGTTCTTAGAGTTAATCCTTTCCTGTGGGTGTGGACTCTTGTAACTAGGACCTTTTGATGAGGCTACCTCATTTAAGGTATGACCCACCTGATTCAGGATGGGTCTTAATCCTCTTACTGGAGTCCTTTATAAGCAGGATGAATATATATATATATAGAGAGAGAGAGCCACAGAAGCAAGAAGCTGAAAGCAATGAAACCTGGAAGAGAGAGACCAGTAGACACCACTATACACCTTGCCATGTGACAGAGAAGCCCAGGATCACAGGCAGCTGGTCTTTGGGAAGAAAGCATCACCTTGATGATGCCTTGATTTGGACATTCTCAGAGCTTCAAACTGTAAGCTAATAAATGTCCATTGTTAAAAGTCGACACATTTCATTGTATGTGCTTTGAGCAACATACCAAACTAAAACACCTCCTTCCTGATGTTCCAGCATAAGGAATTTGGACTCAAGACTTCAGTATTGGGAAGCGGACTTGGCCCAGTGGTTAGGGTGTCCCTCTACCACATGGGAGGTCCCCGGTTCAAACCCCAGGCCTCCTTGACCCGTGTGGAGCTGGCCCATGCGCAGTGCTGATGAGCACAAGGAGTGCCCTGCCACGCAGGGGTGTCCCCCGTGTAGGGGAGCCCCACGCTCAAGGAGTGCGCCCCCTAAGGAGAGCTTCCCAGCGCAAAAGAAAGTGCAACCTGCCCAGGAATGGCACCACACACACAGAGAGCTGACACAACAAGATGATGCAACAAAAAGAAACACAGATTCCCATGCCGCTGACAACAACAGAAGCGGACAAAGAAGACGCAGCAAATAGACACAGGAAACAGACAACCAGGGCCGGGGGAAGGGGAGAGAAATAAATAAATAAATAAATCTTTTTTTTAAAAAAAGACTTCAATGTCACTCTTACTGTAATTTTCAGCCTCCAGCTCACCCTTCTAATGCCCACAATCTCATGAGCCAATTCCTAATAATAAATCTCTCTCCCTTTTTCTCTTTCCCACTTTTTTCTCCCTTGCCATCCTGTTGATTCTGTTTCTCTGGGGACCCCTAACTAATATAAGCCCCCCCCCCCTTTTTTTGAGTTAGCATCAGTCTTTAATGCTGTCATGCCATGCATTGACAGGTCACATGCTTTGGTCTTGTGTTGGCAGTGGCATCTTATAACAATGAGTCTGAAGAGCTGAGCACCAGACTGGCCTCCAGGGAACAGACCCTTGTTCCAACTCCCCTTCCCCCAAGATTGCTTTTGGAATCCAACATGGCTCTATGCAGAGCAGGAGCCATCAGGGACTTGCTTCAGGGTTTGCATGCACACCAACTTTTACATGGAGTTATAAAAACATATTTAAACCCTTCAAGACTGAACTAACATTAAATTATCCCCATTTTACAGATGAGTAAACTGAAGCACATAGAGAACAGTTTGCCCCTGGCCACACAGATCAGCATCTGACTAAGCCAGGATTTGAATCTTAGCATCTGACTCCAGAGTACATACTTATTCCCTATGCTAAATGGGAGACAGAAATGTTAGGGTGTAGACCCTCTGTTCTCAATTCAGGAAACGTCAAGTCCCCTCTAAGATTTAATATGCAGCCTCCTCAGAATTTCTCAGAAACAATTTTCTGGCCAATGGGCTGTCCAGGATCTGCAGGTCTCCTGCATTAGCCTCTGCATGCTTTGCTCACCAGTGCCCAGGAGGTGGCTGGTAGGATGTAAGAAGATGAAAGGCAATTGGGAAATTTTACTAAGCCTATTTTCAAAGGAAAAAATTAATTGGTAGAGAAGACTCTTGAAGGTAATTTATAGAATGAAGTCCTGGGATAATTTGAAGATTTCATTTATTCATCCATTACTATTTAACTCAAAGTCTTGGGTCCCTTAGACAGGCTGCAGGTCCACAAA
This sequence comes from Dasypus novemcinctus, assembly GCF_030445035.2. Lineage (NCBI taxonomy): Eukaryota > Metazoa > Chordata > Mammalia > Cingulata > Dasypodidae > Dasypus > Dasypus novemcinctus. The sequence continues at coordinate 20,428,138 of NC_080696.1, read as the reverse complement.
TCCCCTAAAATTGATTATAAAATTGTGTCTCTGTATATTTTCTAGGGAGAGAATCCTTTGTTTTCATCAGATTCTCAAAGAGCTTAACAACAAAAACAAAAAACATCTAAAATCATTACTGTCTTTGATATTCAAAATTATGGGTAAATAAAAATTTATTGTGAAACCGATGACTTAGTTTCAAGTAAAAAGCATTTAGGCTAACACAATAAGTTTTGCTGTTTATTATCAGGACTCAACTCAGTATATTTGCTGGGAAGTAGCCATAACTCAACTGATAGAGTGTCCATCTACTATATGGAGGGTCCAGGGTTCGATCCCCAGGGCCTCATAGCCCATGTGGTGAGCTAGACCACATGCAGTGCTGCCATGCACAAGGAGTGCCCTGCCACACAGGAGTGCCCCCAAGTAGGGTGCCCCACACGCAAGTAGTGCGCCTCACAAGGAGAGTCACCCTGTGTGAAAAAAAGCGCAGCCTGCCCAGGAGTGGCGCTGCACACATGGAGAGCTGATGCAGCAAGATGACACAACAAAAAAGAGATGCAGTTTCCCATTGCCCCTGGACAATGTAAGCAGGTGTAGAAGAACACACAGTGAATGGACACAGAGCAGACAAAGGGGAGGGGGAGAGAAATAAATAAAGTAAATCTTTTTTAAAAAAATTCAGTATATTTGTAAAGGCATTGAACTTGAAATCAGAAGACCTCAGTTCCTACACCAGCTGTGCCTAGTCTCCAAATGGAAATCTTGCATTTTTCAGTGCCTCAGTTGGTTTATCTGCAGAAAGGGCAGAACAAGATTTTCCCTGCCTGCTAAATGTGATGGACCAGTTTACAGCTTCATTGTGAAAGTACTTTTACTCTAGAAAGTGACCACAGAGTTTTTACACAATATCTCCCTAAATTTTGGAGAGTGATATGGAGCACAAGTGATTAAGGACCTGTTAGATCTTTCCCTTCCATGAAAGGTGGGTGTTAGAATTAAGAGAAAGACATGTACGTGTCCTTTCTTGAATTGGACCAGATATTGCTGCTTTCATAGATTGTAAGGATTGCTGGGCCCAAGAGCCATGATGGATTGCTGCAAAAGGAGAGCTACACTGCTAACTGAGGCATGACTGTGAATGTTAAACACTTTAGAGCCTCCTCTATCTTTTTATGCAGCTCCATCTCTGATTATGATTCACACCAACCTCATCAGAATAGCGTGTGGACATAGTTCCTGGGCTGGGCAAAAACTTGTCCAGAAATTTCTAACCAAATATTGCTGCTACTAAGGAGCTCAGGCTCCACTGGTGACAACCTCAATCCCTACAGATTAACTGCCTGCATTCATTAATTCTGATGGCCCCAAATGCCAGTGATCACGTCAAGAATTCCCTCTCAGGCCCCATAATGCTCTTCGGGGGCCTATATTTGAAATAATTTATATTCTCTGGTCTGGTGGCTTTGTATTGCTAAGTCTAATGGCTGTTTCTATTTAATTTTCAGATGCTTAATTACAGTGGAACACTTCAACACCATTAAATTAAAACAAGCTACTAGCTTGTTCTTGATTGTGGCCTGGCTAACTTCCAAATGACGTTTACAGCAATATCAGATATTTAATGCATGCCACACATTTTGCTAACTTTGGAACAAAATGGGAAAAGGCCTTCCACAAATCCGCTTTTGAGCTAGGCACACTTCCATAGGGCAGGGGGTGGGAGGGGTGGAGTTTTGGCAGCACATCTCATCTGCTAATGAGTTTTTAGTGTTTTGTGGAGGCCAGAGTCCCTTTTCTTGGGGTATAATGATTTTCCAATTTGGCTTTCATAAGAACTGCTTCTATTACATTTTGCAAAAACTAATGAAATTACATGTTTCTTATAATCATGCTCTTATTTGCACTGCCATGTGACTGAGTCTAGTCTTTGGATTTAGCAAATGAGGAGATGTGCCAGGAATTCATGGCCTTTTGTTGTGGAAAGCAAGATTTCTAGGTGCCACAAAATTCTGCCACACAGGTACACATGTTTGAAGGGAGCTAGAGGCAGTATAAGGCCCCTCTAAGATCATATTCTTGGGGAATGGATGTTAAGAGTTAGTGTGTGTCTTTACAACATCAGTCATATGGGTATTGTTTGCATCTGACAGTTTTTCTTTTAAGATTAATGTGCTTATGAAAACCTTGTGCGTTACTCTACGAGGCAAGCTTAAAATCCATCAGCATTACCATCGGAATGACACGATGCTGGGAGAGCAAACCAAATGACAAACAGAATCTGGTTTTCAGAGGCCAGTGTGTGTTGAAGAGAAATGATCTGAAGCCAAATTTGGCCTCCTTCCAGAAATTCCTCCTGCTACACTGCTGGCACAGCCCACAAAAGGAGGGAAGCAGATGACTATGGAAGGGGAGACTGTGCGGCGGGGAGAGAGGGGAGTCAGAAAGGAAGCATGATTAATTGAAAAACTTGGTCTTCGCAGCAGATAATAGTCACATGTGAAACCAAGCCGTGGGAAAAAAAGGAAAACTTTATGAAAAATGGGGCTTTTTTCTGGATCATTAGAGAAAGCCATTTCTAACATCGCCATTTGGCATGCAGTTGGTGATGTCCGGTTGAAATCCGCATTGGGAAACTTCAACATCTGGTTGGATTTGAGAAGTAAGAGCAGGAGGCCGGGCAGTGATTTGCAGCAAGGAGACCCGCAGTGGCCCTCGCTGGTTTACAGGGGAATACCCGAGCTTGTGAGAAGTGCCTAAGATGAGGGGAAATCAACCGATGCCCAGCTTGGGAAATGAGGGTGGGGTGGGGGCTGGTTTCTGTGGAAGGAGGAGATGCTTCAGGCACTTGCAGGGGTCAGGACGTGTAATCACATAAAGATGGAAAATGGACGTCAGACCCCCCCCTCCGCCAGGCGTTGGAGCTGACAGCCGACCCCCCCCCCCCCCATCACGGTGGGGTACCATCTTTCTTGACTTCAGACAGTTTCACTTCTGCTCAGCTTGGCCAGATCCCATTTGCTCAGCTCAGAAAGTGGGTGGCCAGCAAGGAAAGAGAGCAACACTTCAGAGTTTCCCCAATCCGCAGCCTTTTGGAGTCCCAAATCACTTCCAAATGCGGCAGCCCAGCCGAACGCCAAGAGATTTCACTGCACGGCAACTACACACTCAAGATGTGATGGATCGGGAAGGACCCCAAGGCAGCCGTGGTCAGCAGAACGATCCAAGAGGCTGTCACTGCCTGGGGGCGTTAGGAAACTGTGGGGAGACGCTGGGTTTCCACGGTCTCAGACAGCTTCAAACGGGTGTGTCCTCACTTTGGCTGGGGAGAAGCTGTGAAAGACCAAGAGTCTGAAACAGTTGACCCAAGAGTGAGTGGCATGATGAATAATCAGCAAATTCTTAGACACCCGCATCTGGAGAGCCCCTTATTGGCTCTGTGTGTGTGTGTGTGTGTGCACGCACATGAAGTTCAGAGATGGGATTGCCAAACAGGCAGCATGTACATCCTCTGCAGTTTTCAGAAAAAGGAAACAAGTCTGGCATCTATGAGCTGGGGCCGGCAGCCTCTGGGGCCACGTGGGTCTTCGTCCCCTCTCTCCACCTCCCGGGGGTCTCATCTGCAGAACAGATGAGGGTCATCCCTGTGCTTTAGTGGGTGGGCTACTTGGCGTGTCCCGAGGGCCTCGAAAGCCCGCGTTATTATAACGTGCAAATGTCTCCACTTTCTCTTCTTGCTCTGAATTCCGGCTGGGGTGGATTCTTGGTGAAGGAGGCCCTCTTCAAAGCCAGTTCCGGGGAGAGAAGCAATGACCCAGAACTGGGTGAAACTTCTGTTGGACTCGTTTTATTTTAATCTCCATGTACTGTGGGAAGGAGGCGCCCTGGTGAGGAAGTTTAGTGTCCCAGTCTCACACCTGTCACTCACTCCCAAAATGTGCCCGAGCAGGTTCTCAAGCCCCTGCACTTCTGCCCCCTCGTTGTGAAACGGGATAGTGCAGCCGTGGGATGCATCAGGGGCTGCCAGTACCTTGGGGGAACTTACAGGTTACCCGGTTTTACAATTATCATCCTAAATAGACCTGTCTGTTGTTAGAATACTGGATTTTCTAAGATTAAAGCTCAAACTCTTCAAAAACTAAACAGAGTGTATTTTAAAAGCTTGAGCGTCTTTCTCATGATGATGATTTGGAATTATCTACTCCATTGTGATGTCTAAAGCTCTGGAGAATTCAACATTTCTTTCATTTTCAATGAATAAATCTCGTTTCCTTTCTCCTCCCCATAACCCTGTACCATAAATCCACCCATTTGTCTATTGTGCCATTTTTTAAAAAATGTCCAGAGTGGACATTATTCTAACAGGTCATAAGAACATGCCACCTCGCTTCCCTTTTTCTTGTTAAATGGTGCCGTTTGGGCACATTCGCAACCCCTGCCTGTCCTGCAGGCATCCTGAGCTCCTTTGAACTATTTTTCATGAGTGCTCCTTCAGCAGCTGGGGCGAAGCCGAGGCACAAAGCCAGCTGGGATGGGGACCGGGGAGGCACCCTCACACCCTGCTAGGGGGAGGCTCAATTGGTACCAACTTTGGGAGAGCAACTAGACAATACGTCAGAGAGTTTAAAAATTATTCTTCTATTATAGAATGCATTATTAGTCTAGCAATGGAAGAACTTTTATCATTGGTGGCAGTGTACACCAGGGTTCTGAGGGATGGGAGAGGGAAGAATAGGTGTAATATGGGGACATTTAAGGACACTGGAATTACCCTGCATGACATTGCAATGACAGATACAGGCCATTACGTATTTTGTCAAAACCTATAAAATTGTGCAAGACAGAGCATAACCTACAACGTAAACTATAAACCATGGTTAGTAGAAATGCGTCAATATTGTTCATCAATTGTAACAAATGTACCACACTAGTGAAGGATGTTATTAATGTGGGAAAGTGTGAGAGATGGAGGGGATGAGGTATATGGGAGTCCCCTGTATTTTTTATGTAAACATTTGTGTAATCTACAGCTTCTTTAAAAAAATTTTTTTAAATTAATAATAATAATAACAAAGATTTAGTAAAAACAAAAACATGTTTTAGTTTGCTAAAGGCTGCAAATGCAATATACAATAATCCAGAACTGGGTTGACTTTTATAATGGGACTTTATTAGGTTAAAAGCTTACAGTTCTTAGGCTGTGAAAATGTCCAGTTCGAGGCATCATCAGAGATGCTGTGTCGCCAAGGTCAGCTGCTGGCAGTCCTGGACTCCTGCCCTGCAGCAAGGCATAATGGTGACCATCTCTGCTTTCTCGTCCAGGCTTACTTTCACTCCGAGTTCAGCTGTGGGCAATCAGGCACATGGCTTATCTCACTGCCTGTCCACTGGTCTCTCCCCTCTCCTCCAGGCTGCTCCATGGCGCTAGCCTCTCAGAGCCTCTTTCCATGGCTCTGTGCTCCACTGATTCCAGCCTCTGGCCTCCAGGACCTCTCCTTATGTTTCTGAGGCTTTTTTTCTGTGTGTCTCTGCCTTAAAGAACTCTGGTAAGAGGATTACCACCCACCCTGGGTCCTGCAATCGCATCAAAGGCCCCCATCAAATCAAATCCAGTCAAAAGTATCCCATATGAATGATGTTCATAATAACTTAAATATATAAAATTTAATTCTATTTTTGTTACAATATTAAAGGGCTTATTTTTAAGTGTTGCGAGGAGAGATGATTTGCTTATCTTCATATTTTTGATGACATACCTGTATAGTTTGTAATTAAAATTTGCTTCTTATAATACCATTTCTCTTACAGATTCTGTGCCAAATGTCCTGAGAAGCCCTGTCGGGACCTCCACCGACAAAGCCATGTCAATGCATTTTGTAATCACAGCCTCAAATAAACGTGTATTTTCCACCCAGTTTCTAAAGCCTTTGGGGCACATTGTCCAAGTGTCAGGATTATTTTCTATAAGACCAAATTACAGCCAGTGGACTTGGCCCAGTGGTTAGGGCGTCCGTCTACCACATGGGAGGTCCCCGGTTCAAACCGCGGGCCTCCTTGATCCAGGTAGAGCTGGCCCATGCACAGTATTAATGTGCACAAGGAGTGCCATGCCATGCAAGGGTGTCCCTGCGTAGGGGAGCCCCACACACAAGGAGTGCACCCTGTAAGGAGAGCCGCCCAGCGCGAAAGAAAGTGCAGCCTGCCCAGGAATGGTGCCGCACACATGGAGAGCTGACACAACAAAATGATGCAACAAAAAGAAACACAGATTCCCATGCTGCTGACAACAACAGAAGCGGACAAAGGAGATACAGCAAATAGACACAGAGAACAGACAAACGGGGCGGTGGGGCAAGGGGAGAGAAATACATAAATAAATCTTAAAAAAAAAAAAAGACCAAATTACAGTTGGCTTGGAGATAATCATCAGAGGCAATGTGATATTACCCTTCACACTTGAATTCCAAACAACTCCAAGAAGTTAGAAATCAAATTCCAGTGCTATTGTTTTCTTGATTTTCCCTTATGAGAATGATAAATCATGCCCCATGTGGTGGGGATGGAGAGGCAGGGCTAGAGCTATCATATCAATTATGCCATGTGCATCTCAGCCTCTTGCTAGGTGGTGAGTGGTGGATGCCACAGATAAAAAATAATTTGCACACACATTCACTTTTTATGAAATACTGAAGAGGATATTCACACTTTTTTCTGGCCCAACCCTTGCAAGTGGGCTTTAAAAGTTCTTTTTCTCCTTTTGAATTATTTCCAAACTTTCAACTTTTGAATTATTATTTGAATTATTTTCTCCTTTTGAATTACAGGTACAATACTTACACTCTTGTTTTAACTTTTTAATTTTATAAGTTACATACAGTAAAATGCCATTTTCTTGGAGCACAGTCATGTAAACACAATCTCAGTAAGGACATATCCTCTTTGCTTCCAAGAAACACGCATATTGAATTGTACTGAAAGTTTAGGAAATTCTCATACAACCCCATACATACACATGCACATGGTTTCTCCTATTATTGACATGATAGATTAGTGTGATACATTTGTTACAATTGATGAACCAACATTGAAGCATTGCTACTAACCAAAGTCTATAGTTTACATTATGGTTTAAAACTTTATGCTGTACAGTTCCACAGACCTTGACAAATGCATAATGTCATGTGTTCATCATTGCGGTATCATACAGAAGAATCCTACTCACCCAAAGATGCCCTATATTTCACCTATTCATCCCTCCCCCTCCCTTCTGAACCCCTGACAACCTCTGTATAGCAATATTACAAGTTACTCTGTAACTTGCTTTGGTCCATGGTTACAATCCCCCTTTATGAATGTTCATTTCTTAGTCTGGAGTGATTTGGGATGATGTCCTCTCTGACTGCTTCTGGCTGACGGGGAACTTAGATATTATGGGGTAGATGGAAGGAATTATTTTACTTGGACTTGTAGATACTCCTTGTTTTGGGGGACAGGACTTGTCCATCACCATTGTTTTGCTGGGTATCCAGGGCAAGCCTGAAGAACTGGAGAATAGGAGTTGGCTACAACACTGCTGGGATTCAAGGCTAAACCGGCATAGAAGCAATCCAAAGATTTAAGTCTCTGAGAAAGATGCTTAACAGGTACATTGAAATTTATGGCTTCAAATAAAAGGAGTATCAGAATCATGATTAGGGGAATTATGAGTGTCAGTATGTTATGTTGGGGGAAGAGGTTCTCATATATTCCCAAATAGGGCCTGCTGAAGGGGTGTTGATTTCATGAGGCTCTATGCCTTGCCTCTGGTATCTGAACATTCCTAGATTCCTTGTGAACACTCCTGTTTGAGGCTTTGTTTAGTGTGGCATTTAGTGAAATCTGCATGAGACCTGCATAAGTGTAACCTCCAAAAACAGTTCCAGGAAATCATTCTTGGGAGTTGAACTTGAAGTGCTTTCACTGCTTGTGTTTGTGGAGTCCGTGATGAAGCTGGGTGGGGCCTGTTGTCACCCCCACACTGGGCCCCTCTTCTTCTCTTTTTGTCGTTCCTCTGAAGCTGATTCCTCTCTTCCCATCTTACCACCAGCCATGTTTCCTACAGCTTCCACATCATGTCTTCTTACCCAGCACCACCCCCTCTCCCCTGGACACCTAGGCCTTCTTTCTGATGGATTACATTAATTAATTTTGAAATGGTGAAACAGCCTGGCATAACTGGAATAAACCCCACTTGACCATGATGTATAATTCTTTTTTTAGACTTCGTTGGATGCTATTTGCTAATACTTTGTTGATAATTTTTGAATCTATGTTCATGAGAGATATTGGGCTCTCATTTTCTTCTCCTGTCCAATCTTTGTCTGGTTTTGGTATTAGGGTAATGCTGGCCTCATAGAATTAGTTAGGAAGTGTTCCCTCTTCTTTTTTCTGGAAAAGATTGCAAATAATTGGAATCATTTCCACCAGTGAAACTGTCTGTGCCTGGTGCTTTCTTTTTGGAAACTTACTTATTATTGATTCAATATATTTAATGGTTATGCACCTATTCAGTTTAACTATTTTTCCTTGTGTGAGTTATGATAGTTTGTGTCTTTAAAATAATTGGTTCATTTCACCTAAGTTATCAAATTTGTGGACACATAATTCTTCATACTATTTCTTTATTATTCTTTTAATGTCTTTGGGATATGTAGTGACAACCTTTTTTTTTTTAATTGATTTTGTAAAAATATTACATTAAAAAAATATATATATGAGATCCCATTCAACCCCACCACCCCCACCCCACCACTCCCCCCCCCCCCCCCCAGCAACATTCACTCCCATCATCATGACACATCCATTGCATTTGGTAAGTACATCTCTGGGCACCTCTGCACCTCATGGTCAATGGTCCACATCATGGCCCATACTCTCCCCCATTCCATCCCGTGGGCCCTGGGAGGATTTACAATGTCTGGTGATTGCCCCTGAAGCACGATCTAAGGCAACTACAAGTCCCAAAGGCGCCTCCACATCTCATCTCTTCCTGCCATTCCCCATACCCATCAGCCACCATGTCCACTTTTCCCACTCCAATGCCACCTTTTCTCTGTGGACCTTGGATTGGTTGTGTCCATTGCACCTCTAGTGACAACATTTTTTCATTCATTTGTAACATTAGTAATTTGTATCTTCTTTCATTATTTTCTTGGTTAGCTTAGTTAGACATTTATCAATTTTATTAATCTTTTCAAAGAACCAGTTTTTGGTTTCATCAATTTTCTCAATTGATTTGCTGTTTTCATTTTCATTGATTCTCCTCTAATTTTTATTTTATTTTCTTCTTCTTGATTTAGACTTATATTGCTTTTTTTAAATTTTTTATTCATTTTTTTAAAAAAATTACATTCAAAAAATATGAAGTCCCATTCAACCCCACCGCCCCCCACAGTAACACTCTCTCCCATCATCATGACACATCCATTGCACCTGGTAAGTACATCTCTGGGCATCGCTGCACCCCATAGTCAATGGTCCACATCATATCCCACACTCTCCCACGTTCCATCCAGTGGGCCCTGGGGGGATCTACAATGTCCCGTAGTTGTCCATGAAGCACCACCCAGGACAACTCCAAGTCCCAAAAACACCTCCCCATCTCATCTCTTCCTCCCATTCCCCGCACCCAGCAGCCACCATGACCACCCTTCCCACACCAATGCCACATTTTCTCTGTGGACATTGGATTGGTTGTGTCCATTGCACATCTATGTCAAGTGGGGGCTTAGATCCCACATGGGTACTGGATGCAATCCTCCTGCTTTCAGTTGTAAGCACTCTAGGCTCCATGGTGTGGTGGTTGACCTTCTTCAATTCCATGTTAGCTGAGTGGGGTAAGTCCAATAAATCAGAGTGTAGGAGCTGAAGTCTGTTGAGGTCAGGGCCTGGCTATCATATTGTCAGTCCAGAGATTCAAATCCCCTAAATATATCTTAAACCCCAAAACCAACTACAATTCCAGTAAAGTAGCATGAAAGTCTTGTGAAAAGAGATCACATCTGAGTCCAGTTCCATCACACAGAAACACCAGCTCCAAAGAAGGGCCATCTGACATGGCAGTGAACCCCATCTGCCATGACCATAGAACCCGTGGGTCTCTTTATCCCTCAAAAGAACCAATACCTGGGGTTGTATCTACTTTATCTGTCTCTGAGACTCTGCTCAGGTGTGCATAAGGGCAATCCTTCTGACAGCCTCCAGACTCCTTTTTAGAGACTCGTAGCCATAAAAACTCATTTCTCCTTTCCATTTCCCCCTTACATTAGGTCAAACAGCATTTTAAAGTCATGTTATAATATGTAGACAGGGATATTCTGCTGATCCGCATTGAACCTTTAATTCAAGGTCATTTTCTATTTGCATCTTCAGCTGGTATTTGGTAGTGATCCCTCGGTGCCAGGGAGACTCATCAAACACACGTGATAACATGGATGAATCTTGAGAACCTTATGTTGAGTGAAGCAACCCAGGCATTGAAGGACAAATACTACATGACCTCAATGATATGAAATAAGCAAGCTGCCTCAGAGAGCTAGAGACTGGAAAATAGGCTTACAGGAAATCGGGGGGTGGAGGAAGGATGTGAGCCGACGTCTGCAGGGGTGGAATCTATGATGAGCTGGCGGTATGAGCACAAAGAAGAGATAAAATGGGGGCAAGGGGTTGCCTTTGGGTGGGGCTTTGTGGGTTTGAGGGGGGCTGGGGATGGGCGGATGGGTAATATTGCCCACAAAATTGGGGGGAGGGAGGGGCAACATACGAACATAGGAGAGTGTCAGGTGTTGGTTGAGAGTAAAATGCTGAGAAAATCGCACCAAAATATAATTAGGAGGGTTACCTGTTTAGGATGCTCCGAGGGGATGGTCTAATGCGGGACGGACTCCTGGGGAATGTCTGAATGCTCATTTTGCCAGGGTGGGTTGTACCATTGGGTAGAGACACAAGAAGTGAGAGTTGGGGTGGACCCACATCCTGGGGAGAACTAATGCCATCAAATAGAGAGAACTGTATCTCTCGAGAGAAAGGGTGGCTCCCAGGGCATTAGGGCAGTTGAGCAAGTCAGGCCCTGAACACTGTTGCAAGTATCTATGGACGTGGCTCCTCAGGAAATGGAGATTGGCTGTCGCTGTGGGCCCCAAGGGGAGGGGGAAATGGATGTTGAATGGATGGAACCAAGGTAAATGTGGGGGTAAGAGAGGAGTTTCGCAAGAGTACACGAGGATGAATATAAAACATGTACTATTACACCAAAAACATATAGGGGACGACAGACTAATAATGTAAACCATAATGTAAAACATAGGATAACTAAAAAATTTAGAAAACTGTGTATCCTAAAGTATGGGCTACATTGTAAGCACAGATGTCACCTTGTTTGAAAGCTATTGTTTCGGAGTCTGTACATCAGTTTCAGTAAATATGATATGAATAAGTTAAAAGATTATCGCTGTGGAAGGGAAAAGGTTTTATGGTGGATGTGTGGGAGTACTGTATATTGTATATATGAATTACTGTGATCTAAGACCCTTGTGAAGAGAAGCTCAATAATTAGGAAAAAAGAAAATAAAAAGATAGGATGTAGAAATTTTTCCAAATCAATATGTACTCTAGATCTAATCTTTAAACTCATCGCTATATTCCATTTTACTAGTAAGGGAACCTGACATTATATTGGGATTCACTTTACAGGAAGTTTTGGATCACAGAGTGGTTCAGCAATGGCAGTGGAGGAATACTGGTATGGGATGTTATGGACAGGCAATATATGGTTGACAGGGATTTATACAGGGCATATGTCCAGGGTGCATGGTAATGTTTAGATATACTCATAGTGGAAACAATTAAAAACAACAGCTGGGGGGATACTGGGTTCCTGGCCGGGGGGACTCTGTCGTGGTCCCTAGGGGAGCAGCGGCAGTCTCCCAGGTGCAACGGTAAGAACCAGGAAGGAATGAGGGTCCAACAGTGGGCTCTTGATACTAATGACTATGCTTGTGAGCCTATACGCCTGCAATAAGAACAAGGCCTAGAGCAGCACTGTGCCTGGGAGTTTCCTCCTGACAGCCTTCATGTTACTCAAATGTGGCCAGTCTCGAAGCCAAACTCAGCATGTAGATGCAGTATATTGCTTTTCTTTCTCCAGTTTGCTAAGGTGGAAGCTTAGATAATTGATTTTCTATTTTTGTTCTTTTCTAATATATGGTTTCAATGCTACAAATTCCCCCTCTAAGTGCTGTTTCATTGCATCTCACAAATTTTTACAAGTTCTATTTTCATTTTCAAAATGAGTTTTAATTTCTCCTGAGGCTCCTTCTTTAAGACTCAAGTTGTTTATATAGAAGTATGTTGTTATCTCCAAATAATTTTTTAATTATTTGTGGCTTAATTCCATTGTGATCCAAGAGCATACTTTGTATGATTTCTATTATTTAAAATTGGTTAAGGGCATGAGAAGAATGTATATTCTGTGATTGAGGATGGAGTATTCTATAAATGTCAATTAGATCCAGTTGATTGATGGTGCTCTTTGGATTAATTATACCCTTATTGATTTTCTGCCTGTGGATTGGTAAATTATTGATAGAGGGTATTGAATTCTCCAACTACAATATGGATTTGTCTATTTCTTCTTGCATTCTTTCAGTTTTGCCTCCTGTATTTTGATGTTGTTATGGTGCATACACTTTAATAATTGTTACATCTTCTTGGAAAATTTACACTTTATCATTATGTAATGCCCCTTTTTATCTCTGAAAATTTTCCTTATTCTGAAGTCTGTTTCATCTGAAATTAATACAGCTACTCAAGCTATGTTAATACTTTTGATTAGTGTTATAGCATATCTTTCTCAGTCCCTATTTTGTCTTTATATAAAAAGTGGATTTCTTGTAATCAACACATGGTTGGGTCTTGCTTTTTTTTCACCCTGTCTGACAATCCTGTCTTATAATTGGTGTATTTAGACCATACATATTTAAAATGATTATTGATATAGTTGGATTAATAGGTGCCATATTTGTAACTGTTTTATATTTGTTGTAGTTGTTATTTTTTCTTTTTAAAAAACATTTTACTTTTCCGGACTTTTTAGATTTTAATTGAGAAATTTATATGATTTCATTCTCTCTCCTCCCTTACTATATCAATTACATTTATTTTTATTATAGAAGTTGTAGGTTTACAAAAAATCATGCAGAAAATATGAAGTTCCCATACCACACCCCCATATACAGAGTTTTCCCTCTTATTAACACTTTGCATTAGTATGGTAAGTTTCTTACAACTAATTAAACAATATTATAATAATTACACTATTAATTTTAGTCCATAGTTTGCCTTAGAGTGCATTGCTTGTATTGCACAGTCTTATTTCTTTTCTTTTATTCTAGTAACATATATACAACCTAAAGTAACCCCTTTTAACTATATTCAAATATATAATTTATTGCTGTTAATTATATCCACAATGTTGAGCTACCATCACCACCATCTATTACCAAAACTTTCCAAGGCCCAAAATAAAAACTTTGTACCAATTAAGATTTAACTCCATATTCTCTATTCCCACCCCATCCCCTGGTAACCTATATTCTAGATTCTGACTCTGAGTTTGGCTATTCTAATTTCATATCAGTGAGGTCATACAATTTTTGTCCTTTTGTGTCTTATTTCGCTCAACATGATGCCTTCAAGTTTCATCCATGTTGTTGCATGTATCAGAAACTCATTCTTTTTGTAACTGAGTAGTATTCCATTGTCTGTATATTTATTTACACTTCTTAACAAAAAATAGTGGCTGCCCTATATTTTGCAATATACATTTACAACTAATCTAAGTCCACTTTTAAGTAACACTATACCACTTCACAGGTAGTACAGGTATCTTATAGAGTATTCTCAATTCCTGCCTTCCAGCCTTTATAATATTGCTGCCATTCATTTCACTCTAACATATCCTATAATCACTCAATTCATTGTTACTATTATTATTTTTTAGAAGGTTCTGGGATTGAACTGGAAACCTCTTACATGGGAAGCAGGCTCTCAACAACTGAGCTATACCTGCTCCCCTGTTGCTAGTATTTCTTTAAACAGATATCTATTAGATAAGATAGGAATAAAAACAATAAAGATTTTATCTTACCTTTGTTTTTTTCTCAAATGCTCCTCAGATCTGCATTTCTGATCTAGATCATTTTCCTTCCCCCCTAAGATCTTCCTTTGACATTTCTTGCAAGGCAGATCTACCAGTAATAAATTCCCTCATTTTTTGTTTATCTAAGAAGGGTTGATTTTCCCACACATAATTTTATTGGTTACTAAATTCTAGATAGGTGGGTTTTTTCTTTCAAGATTTTAAATATTCCACTCCAATCTAGTCTTGGTTCATTTCTGATGAGATGTCTGATGTAATTCTTATCCTTGTTCCACTGTAGGTAAGATGATTTTTTTCTCTGGCTTCTTTCAAGTTTTTCTCTTTGTCTTTGTCTTTCTGCTGTTTGGATATGCTTAAGTATATATGTTTTTGTGATGTTTATCTTGCTTGTTCCTCTTCTCTGAGATTCCTGAATCTGTGGTTTGTGTCTATCATTAATTTTGGAAAATTCTCAGACATTATTATGTCAAATATTTCTATTGTTCCTTTCTCTCTTTATTCTTCTTCTTTTATTATTATTAAACATACATTACACCTTTTGTAATTGTCTCACAGTTTTTTTTAAGATTTATTTTTATTTATTTCTCCCTCCTTCCTGCCCCCAGTTGTCTGCTCTCTGTGTCCATTCACTGTGTGTCCTTCTGTGTCTGCTTGCATTCTTGTCAGGTAGCATCTGGAATCTGTGTCTCTTTTCATTGTGCATCTTGCTGCATCAGCTCTCTGTGTGTGTGGCGCCACTCCTGGATGGGCTATGCTTTTTCCACATGGAGCAGCTCTCTTTGCAGGGCGCACTCCTTGTGCATGGGGCACCCCTTTGCAGGGAACACCAAGGGCATTCCTTGCGTGCAGCAGCACTGCACATGGGCCAGCTTACTGCATGTGTCAGGAGGCCCTATGTACTGAACCCTGGACCTCCTATATGGTAGCAGATGCTCTATCAGTTGAGTCACATCCACTTCCCATCACAGTTCTTCCATATTGTTGGGGTTTTTAAAAATTCTTTTCTTCTCTTTGCATTTCCATCTGGGAAGCTTCTACTGACATCTTCAGGCTCACTGACTCTTTCCTCAGCCATATCCAAACCACTGATAAGTTCATCAAAAGCGTTCTTCATTTCTGTGGCAGTATTTTTTCTTTCTAAAATTTCCTTTGAATCCTTTCTTAGAGCTTCCATCTCTCTGCTTACATTACTCATCTTTTCTTGCATGTTGTCTATTTTTTCCATTAGAGCCCTCAACATATTAATTATAGTTATTTTAAACTCCCAGTCTGATAATGCCAAAATATCTGCTGTATCTGAATCTGGTTGTGATACATGCTTTGTCTTTTCAGACTGTTCTTTCCTTCACATTTCAGAATGCCTTGTAATTTTCTGTTGATAGCTAGGCATGATGTATTGGGTAATAGAAACTGAGGTACATAGACAGTTAGTGTGAGGTTTTAAATTAGTCTGGCTAGGACTTGGGCTATGTACTCTCTTTGCTGTAGCTATAGATGCTGAAGTCCTCAATTTCTTCAAGTACCCCTGTTTTTCTCTCCCTTGTCTTGTATTTGGGTTTCCCTAGAAACTTCTTAAAAAGAGCCTGAACTTTGGAATTATTTCTACCATAATCTACTGTTGTTATACAGGAACCCTGTCGATGTGGAAATAGGTGTAAGACAGGGATGCAAGCTGTAATTCTATGATCATATTTCAATATTTTAGTGAGTTTATGCTCCTGGGCTATGATTTTTGTAAGTGCTTCTCAGACATTTTTCCTCCCTTAGGTGAGACAGGAAGGTTGGGGGGAAGGGGAGCTGAACTTAGGTACTTTCCCTTTCCATAATTCTTATTGGGCTCTGGTGGAGTGTTTTTGCTTGCTTGATAGGGCTTCATGGTGGGGAACATTCTGCATTCATTTCAAAATGGTTACTTTTCCCTCCAATCTTTACCATGAGAAGATGGTGGGGTTCTTGGAGGTAAAATCCTTGAACCTGTGGGGGTTCCTTTTTTACTGGACCCTGAGAAGTTTTTTGTTCTCAGTCCAGTCCATATTTAGCCCCTAGCATTTCACAAAATTTACTGCTTAACGATTTCAGGTAAGCTGGTTTGTATTCTCTATATCCACCTTTTCCTCCAGATATGGTTTGTCCTGTTACTTCAATTCTCTGGTGAATTTAAGAAAAGTTATTGCTTTTCAGTTTGTTTTTTCTTATTGTGAGAGCAGAAGTAGTGACATCTCAATTGTTTACATGTCAGAATAAAAGCCAGAAGTGTCCATATATACTTTTAATAATGAAGAAAATCAGCTTCCCAATAAGATAATTAGAAATCCCTCTTCACAGTATGGAATTGTGGCCTATTTACTTTTTTTTTTAATTTACTTTTTTCTTCCCTTCCCCTCCCCACACCATGCTGTTTTTGCTGTGTCCATTTGCTGTGTGATATTTTGTATCTATTTCTCTTTTCTTGTCTTCTCTTCTCGTCTTTCTCCCCGAGGATTCACTGGGATTCGATCCTGGGGACCTCTGATGTAGAGAGAGGTTCCCTGTCAATTACACCACCTCAGTTTCTGGTCACCGTAGGCACTCGGCTCACCACGTGGGCACTGGCTCACCATGCAGGCACACTTTCTCTTCTTTTTTTTTCACCAGGAGGTTCAGGGATCAAACTTGGGTCCTTCCATATGGTAGGTGGAGGTTTTATCACTTGAGCCACATCCACTTCCCTGTTTATTTTAATTTGATAATGATGTTCACATTGAGGTTACTATAACCAAGAAAGGACTATAGAAAAGTTCAATGTTTTTAATGTTCTGATGAAAGTAGACTGACTAAAATTCCCAGATACACATTGGGCATTTTATGCCAGGTAACTTATTAAAATAATAATAATCTTTATTTTTAGTGAAGTTTTAGATAGTGTAAAAGTTACCATGAAAGTACAGGGGATTCCCATACACCCCATCCCTTCCCACTCCCACATTTTCCTCTATTAATGTCCATCATCATCATTTTGTTAGTTGTCCTGACCAGGTAATTTCTGAGTTGGAGAACACAGTAGCTATTTCACCTCTCTCTCTCTCTGCAGGTCTATTATCTATTGCTGTGGAACAAATCATCCTAAAACTTCAAGGTATAAAAGCAAGATCCATTTGATTATGCTCATGGAGTCTGTGTGTCAAGAATTTGGACAGGATGACTTGTCTCTGCTCCCCAGAGGCCTCAGCTGGGAAGACCTGAATGATCAGGAGTGACACAAACTGCAGGAGGCTGAAGTTGTCTGGAGTTGTCTGGTAGTAACACGTGTGTACCTGAGCTGGGAATACTTGAAAAATTAGATTCTTGGCTGGAATGCCTACTTCAAGGCCTCCCCATGTGGTTTGGGTTTCCTCACAGCATGGTGATCTCAGGATATCTGGACTCTCCACATATGACACAAGATTCCAGCTGTTCCAGTGTACAAGTAGAAAGTACATGGTCTCTTACAACCTAGCCTCAGAATTCCACCGTTTCACTTCTACCACATTCTGTTGATTGCAAGTGAGTCACCAGTCAACCTAGATGCAAAAAGAGGAAATACGGATCCTTCCTCTCCACTGGAGGAGTGTTAAAGAATTTGTGTCCATGCTTTAAAATGGCCACACCTGCCCTTATAAAGTTTATGGCATGCTAAAGAAGCATTAAATAAGTACTATTAAAAGTTAATATGAATAAAAATGATAAAAAGTGGAACCTGAGGTTTTTAAGAACCTATTTGGGCATGTCCTTTGCTGGTGTGTCAGCGTTTTATATCCACGCCACTCAGATGTACAAGAACGTGTAGCTTGTTTATTTTCTGTATCTGATCCCTTCCTTCTCAATTACCTCAACCCCACCCCAGTGGAGAGATATAAAGTTAATTTGCAGTATTTCAATTTCCTTTGGTTTAGTTGATCACTTTCTGTTTTTAAATTTTCTATCAGTTAAATACTCAATTATGTTCAAATTTTATCTGCCTGTCTACCTTGCTGCCTCCTTCCTATGATGGTGCCTGATGAATGGAAAGCCAAGAGTCTTCCTCACTTTGTTGCAGGTCTTCCTCAGTACCTGCTGACCCTTATGTAGGTGTGGTTGGGGGGCAATTGGTCTGGTCTCCAGTCATGGGTTTGTTATCCCATGGCTGGTGTGATCCCATCCCTGGGAACCTTGTTGATGCCCTCTGATACTTCAGAACCCTCTGGCTCCTCATTGGTCCTCTACCTGGGTTATCTACCCTGGAGCTCTCAGCTACTGGCCATTTCACCCTTGCCATGAAAGTTTCCCAGCCACACTCTTAGCTATGCTAATGTAGCTCTTTTGAAACATGGATGCAAAATCTTTGGCATTCTTTCATTTGAGAGATGGTGTCTCTGTCCTCCCTTGAATCTGGGCAGATTTGCAGCTACTTTGATATAGTTAAAGTTCAGTTATGTGACTTGTGACTTCTGAAGCTAAGTTATAAAAGACCATAGGTGCTTCTTCCTTGTTTCACAGGAATACTCACTATTCAAAGCTTGCTTTGCCAGGTAAGAAGTGAGTTGTCCTTAGACAACCATGTTGTGAGGAGACCCAAGCCACATGGACAGGTCTCATGGATGTGCTTCAGTTGACAGTCCCAGCTGACCTGTCCTTCAGGCATTTGGCTGCAGGCACAAGGTATGAGAGTGAGGATGCCTCTATGTGATTCTGGCCACAGTGATTTGGATCTTCGTAGATGAAAACCCAGACATCATGGAGCAGAGACAAGTCATCCCTGCTGTGCTATTTTTTAATTCCTAACCCACAGAATCCTTAAACATAACAAAATGGTGATTGTTTTATGCCACCCAGATCACTGAAATAATTATCCTTTCCCCTTGGGCACTTGAGAACTTGTAGTTCCTTCTAGGCCACAGGAACCAAGAGGTGACCAAGAATACTTAACGCTGGCTCATCCATCTGACCATCTCTCTTTTCTACAGTTTTGTCATCCATCCTTGCACTTGTGTAGCCACAAAACCACCCTGGGATTTGACCTGCATCCAGCCCTCAGAGCAGGGAAAGGGGAAAAGTTCCCCTGCCATTAGCTTTCAGCCTTCTATCTAAGTAATACAACCTTTAGGCCCAGAACATATGTACATCTGACCATTGTTTCCAGGCTGCCAGGTGTGGGATTTTTTAAAATTTTCTCCCTAGTTGGCACAGACTTTCCTTGTATCAAGTCTTGAGAATCCCTCCACTCCCAAAATTATGGTAAAACTAAAGAAATACAGAAAATACTCTTGTCTTTTTCCAAAACCTGGCTTTCAAGCTTATGGTCTAGCCGAGGACTCAAAAATCTTCCTCTATATATCAAAAGTAGGATCCCGACACTTTCTGTTGACATTCTTGTTGCAATGAATCTAATCCTCCCTGAGGCAAATGGATACCTTTAGCAGAAGTGGAGAGAAGCCACAAAGAGCTGAGCTCTCTAAGATATTGACAGAGATTATTCTTATTGCATGAGTATGTTCTCAATGTAGATAAATACCCAGACTGGTTACTCTCCTGATGATAATAATAAAAACACCTTACATTGTGAATTACGCAATTTGAAGAGTGACTTATTCTACGATAACCCATTTCATTTTGCAGCCATCCTGCAATGTAGCAGGAGTGATCCTCATTCCAGATGAAAAAAATCAAGGCTCAGAGACTCTACAATCTCATGTTGGGTTGCACAATGAATAACATGAGCAGGGGAGGGTCGAGCCTTTTGTCCTCTAAAATATGTGATAAAAGTGTCTCTTAAATGTTACAATGTTTAGTGGCTTTTCTTACTCAGGGTTGCTAAGGGTTTCAGGTTGGAAGCTGGTGGCATGGATGGCTTGATTTTTTAATCCTTCCAATCTCCTCTATAAAAACTCACAGACCCACTAGAATAGCAAATCCCAAACCCCAGGAACCCTGAGGTCCGTTGGTTGGAGATAAACCACCTGACAGCTACAGGATCTGCATGGTACCAGATTCTGCACACGAGGAAGCAAAGGTAAGGGGGTGAGCCTCTGAAAGCCCCAAATCCAGTGACTCAAACACAGGAACTGAAAGCAGGAGGTATTTGCATTCTTCCACAGGGTTTATTTAAGGTCCAAAGGGGCTAGAGTGGCTAGGGATCAATGTGCTCTGAAAAACTTACCCCCAAACTCCCTCAGGACAAACCTGAGGATACACTGCATAGATTAGAATCCAACCTTCCCAGAATATTAGAAGAGACAGGAAAAAGAAGTTCCAAGAAAATATGGGGGACAGGGGAGGGGAAAGGGAGAGGACAGATCCAGGACATCTCAAAAAAGTGAGCTGCCAGATTTCTTTAAGACTTCACACAAATAGTCAACTGTCATCTGGAGCCCATGAGAAAGAATGATTAACTTTCCAGCCCCCAGTTGGGATCCCACATTTTCATCTTGCACTGGTGCTCAGAAGTGACATTGCCAGCCCTGGGCACACCACTGAGTCTTTATCAGTCTGGAGGTTTGTCACAAGCAATCTGTAACTAACAGCTGGTAAAGTATTGAGAAGATTCCAAAAAGATCCTTCTTTTCCTAAACCAGAATAAATTTGAGTTCGCTTACTTCCTTTGCTCACTTTCCTTGAGAAGGGGAGAAGGGGATAAAGTGACAGTCTACAGGTTGGCTGGGAGAAAATCTCAAGGCAGCAAAGCTGGGAGACACAGGCACTTTGGGTGGTAGGCTGCAGGTATGTGGGATGGTCCCCCACAGTTGCAGCTGAAATAAGGGGGAAGCCAAAGGGCTATGGTATTGGCCTGTACTTCTGGTGTCTTTGGGAAAATATTTTCAGTAGAGTAGAAGGAGGAAGCAGATGGAAAGGGATTAAGATGTTGTCAAAGTGGAAGCATGCTTAGAATCAGAAGGGAAAAATAAGAACAAGGGGTCAGCAAAGATCTCTTTAAGATGGAGAAAACCTAACGGAAGAACATTTCTAGAGGAGAAGGAGAGACAGAGAGAAAGGAGTAGAGATAAGTTGGGCACCATGACATGCTGCATGACACTCCTTGCAGACTTGGTGCCCAGCTGCTGGGAGTACTGTGGGCTAGGGAGATCACAATTCAGACCCTTGGGATGCCCACAGGTGCAGAGAAACACCTCACTTAACCTTGCATGCTTTCTCAGGTTGTCCCACATCCAAGGACTGATTACTTGGAAGTAGAAAGCCAGCCATCTTGACCAACTCAGGACAAGTAAGAAGAACCACCTATTTGATCTTCCCTTCTGCCCACTCCTGTCTCCTGCCCTATCCTTCCATGGGCAATGATCTCAAGGGCCCTATCTAATAAATATTCTGTATATTAACCTCCATCTCAGAATCTGCTTCCTGAGGAACTCATCCTATGACAGGTGGGATAAAGGACCCTTGTGAGTATGGAAAAAATAATAGGGTCTTATGGAATATCTAGGACATGGACGGAGAGACCAGCCTTCTAATAAAGCTTAAGGTGCAAGCATTGAGCCATTGGTCCATAGGTCACATTCAGCCCACTGACTCTGAATAGCAGCCCATCTAAGATCTATATTCCCCAAATTCCAAACCAGTTTGACCAGCCCTGCTAAGCCACCAGACCAGGAGGGCTGACCAGTTTCCACCTGCTTGCTACTCTTAGACAACCATTGGCTGACCCTGGGACTATCACACTAGAAGCCCTGGGTTACTGAGAAAGGAAAGCCGTATGTGTAATTTTGAACTGCTCAAGTTTAATTCCTCTGAAAGCACATCTTGAAAATGTGGTATTATCAAGGATCACTGACAAAAGGAAAATAAATATAAATAGATGCAAGAATACTTCATATTTGAGTCACATCCAAAGCTCACACAACCAGTCTGGAAACCTCCTGAATCACAACCGTTATTGATGAAAGATGACTTGTAGCTTGCTCAAGCAGATTTCTGATCACGTGACCCACTGCCAAGTAAGCTTTGGGAATGCTCTTCTACATTGCTCCTCTTTCTCTGAGACTAAAGAGCAGGAAGAGAAGATTAGAGCTTCTTCTGGAGAAGAATACTTCCAAGTGACTTTTTAAAAAATAGGCATGTTTTCATCCTCTGGGCACACAAACAGTTTCTCATACTTTATCAATATTGAGGAACAACAGGAGTAAGATGCTGTGCAAAACACAGAATAAGTCTGCTTTTTCCTCTTGGGTTTACTCCCTAGCTTTATTAATTTCTATAATATAAGACATATGTACTGAGCTTTAAAAACTAGGAAAAAAAGATTAATTTCTCAGTGGGCAAAGAATTCCAGCAGGAAATACTCCTGAGGAACATAACAAGAGTGCAATGAAAATGTTCTAACTCATAATTAAAGGAGCAATGATGGGAATGCAAAATGGTACAGCCATTGTAGAAAACAGGATGCCAGTTCCACAAAAGGCTAAATATGGAATTACCTTGTGACCTGGCAATTCCACTCTTCCACTCTTAAGTATGTACCCAAAGAAATAATAAACAGGTACTCAAACAGATCATCGTAAGCCAATGTTTGGAGCTGCGTTATTCACAATAGCTGAAAGGTCGAAACAATGCAAGTGTCCTTAGACAGATGAATGGATAAACAAAAGGTGGGTACATACCTACAATGAGGTATTGTTTAGCCATGAGAAAGAATGAAGTGCTTAGACCTGCTGTAAAATGGATTTTCCTTGAAAACATGATGCTGAGTAAAGATAAGTACTGCATGATTTCACTTAAATGATATATCTAGAAATAGCAAATTCATAAAGACAGAAAGGAGAACAGAGGTTGAAGGGATGAAGGCAGGAGGGGGAAGGGAGTTGTTGCTGGGTGTATATAAATTTTGGAAATTTTAAAAATAAAAGGTAAAATGTAAATAAATAAAACACCAAGACAACATTATTTTCCTATCATATTGGCAACAATTAAAAAATGGTGAACTGCCATATAATCCACCAATTCCTCTACTAGGAATATATCCAGAAGAACTGAAAACTGTGACATGAGCAGACTTCTGCATGCCAATGTTCATAGCAGTGTTATTCACAATTACCAAAAGACGGAAACAACACAAGTGTCCATCGCCCAATGAATGGATAAACAAAATGTTGCATATACATACAATGGAATACTATGCTGCAGTAAGAAATGAAGCTGGAACACATATTATAACATGGATGAATCTGGAAGACATTATGCTAAGTGAAATAAGCCAGACACAAAAGGACAAATATTGCATGGTCTTACTAATATGAACTAAATACAAAGAATAAACACATAGAGTTAAAACCTAGAGTACAGGGAAGCGGATTTGGCCCAATGGATAGGGCATCCGCCTACCACACAGAGGTCTACGGTTCAAACCCAGGGCCTCCTGACCCATGTGGAGCTGGCCATGTGCAGTGCTGATGCGCACAAGGAGTGCCGTGCCACACAGGGGTGTCCCCTGCGTAGGGGACTCCCACGCGCAAGGAGTAAGCCCCATAGGGAGAGCCGCCGAGCACGGAAGAAAATGCAGCGTGCCCAAGAATGCTGCCACACACACACAGAGCTGACACAACAAGATGATGCAGCAAAAAGAAACACAGATTCCCAGTGCCGCCGATAAGGATAGAAGCGGTCACAGAAGAACACATAGTGAATGGACACAGAGAGGAGACAACTGCTCTCTGTGAAATAAAGAAATCTTTAAGAAAATAACAAAAAACCTAGAGTACAGGTTTTTAGGAGATAAGATGGCAGCTATGAAGGACTACTGGTGGATAATGTATGTAGAAGTTTTAATTAACTTGAGTGTAAATGTATGGAAATGGAAAGAGTTGATGGTAACACATTATAGTGAGTAGCAGCTAGTCTATAAATGGGATTGTGGCTGAAAACAGTAGTCTAGGGATATAAATATCAATTAAAAGAAAGCTTGAGAATAATCTAGGTACTGAATAAAACAGTGAACCCAAAAGTGGTTGAGAATTGTGGTTAATAGTACAAATGCAAGAATGTCCTTCTGTGAACTAGAATGGATGTACATCACTATTACAGGGTGGTAGGAATGTGGAGAATTATGGGGAAAATATAATTAATGTAACATGTGGACTATAGTTAATAGCAGAACAGTAATATTCTTGCATCAATGCCAAAGATGTACTTTGTTAACAATAGGGGATATGGAAAAAATAAGCCAAATGTACACTATGGACCATAGTTAGTGGAAATAGTCTGATAATATTATATCATAATCTGTAACAAATGTTCCACATCAGTGTAGTGTGTTGGTAAAGGGTTGTTGTGTGGGAATTCTACATATGTGCATGATTGTTTTGTAAGTTCAGAACTTCTGTAATAAAAATATATTTTAAAAAACGGTTGAGATGCAGTGTTGAGGGTGGGGGAAAGAAAGATACTTTCATATAATGTAGATGGGCATGTACTATCTGGAGAACAATTTGGCGAAATGCATCAAGACCATAGAAGTCCATATGTATGTGAACCCAGGAAAGTTATGCTTATGAATCTGTCCTAAAAAAAAGTATTATGGGTGGCGTATAAAGATTTGATAACAAGATGTTCGTTGCAACATTGCATTGCAACATTATTTGTAGTCATGGAAACTGAAACCAACCGAAGCATGAAACATTATGATAATGGCTAAATAAATTATGGTACATCTTCAAAAGAATAGAACACAATCTTTTTTCAAAAAGGATCCAGTATATTTTTGGTATGTTGGGGGGGGGGGAGCCAAAACAATATTGATCAAAGTGAAAACTCAAAAAAAAAAACAAAAACGGTTTTTAAAAGTACAGGTTTCAGAATCACACTGTCTAGATTCAAACTCTATCTCTTCCATTCACCAACTGTGAAGCTCGCTGGTTGATGTCTATCAGCCTCAGTTTCCTAATCCATAAGATGAAAGAAAATCATGACATTGCCTTCATAAGACTGTGGCAAAGATTCAATGAGACTGGGTTAGAAACGCTTAGCAGAGGACTCAACATAAAGCCCTCAATGAAGGTCAAATGGTAATAGTAATAAGAGTGGTATTTTTCAGCATGGAAAGATACTATCTTTGTGATTAAAAAGATACATAATTTACAAACTAGATTCAACAGACTGAGAGATTATTACAAAAGAAATGAAAATACACTTGGACCTTAACACAGTTACTAAGTGAAAGCTGGGGGCCTATGGAAATATTCTGGCACAAACAAAATCCTCTTTTGCCTGAGGTATCTAAATTGAAGCCATGTCCTTACTTTCCATGGGAAAAAAAGTAGTCACTTTCCCATTTTGTATCAGGGTCTCCTTGCCTAAGGATAGTAAGTGGCCAGGAGATTCTTCCAGGAGCCGAGCCTAGTCATGACACGGGTAAGATTTTCTGGAAGAGGTAGAGTCTTAAACCAGCTCTTGGTAAACATGTAACTGGTGACTTGGGCTGACTGACCTGTGAACTGGTTAGAATATGGGCCAAGCCAGCAGTTTCATCCCTTCTGGGTGTTACCAACAATTTACAGGAGATAGTGTGGAGAAGAAAAAGAATAGCAGAGGCAACACCAGTTCTTCAAGGTTGATGACCTGGCAACCCAGATCCGAATCAATGAATTTAAGCACAATCAGGAAGCAAATAGGAGAAAGAACCAGGGGTGAACATGCCATTTGTAATTAGTCCCTCTGTTTGAGGGGAGCCCCTGGCACTGTGCTGGATGAAGGGTAGAGCTGGACCTTAATCCTACCCCAAATCCAAATTCTTAGAAGTTTCTCCTCTTTTCAGGTAGAAACTGTGTAATCTGCTTTCCAGTAGAATGGAAAGGAGTACGATCCAAAGACAGTGACGTTCTTGGGTAGAGGAGGGAGACTTGGTTGCTTCCAGGGCATGAAGACTGAGAATTTGCCAATATCTATCCTATTATAACGTGAGGTGACCTTCTAAGTTCACCGCTCCTATGTCGGGATGCCAGATCTGAATAAACATTGATGAGATTATCCAGTGGACATTGCAAGAATTGTTGAAGGGAATGGAGCCAAAAGAAATCAGAATGTTGTGGCTGGAAACACAAAGTTCACTTCTAAACTCCAGTTAGCATTATTTAACTAAATGCTATGCCCAACATTCAGCCTTCTCCTTTAGTTCAGATGACAGAAACTTCAGGTCACATTTAACCTTTGAACCATTCCCTGGCTAAGCAGTTCCCATCTCAGAATGCGTACTCCCGAGATGTTAGAACCACTTTCAGCATTGCACCATTAACTTACAGGCTAAGTTAAGGACAAGTTTCTTTATTTGGGGCCCCTGTGTGTCAATCCAGCATCATTGCTCTAGTATCTTCCACTTACTCTGGAGTCAGAGAAACTTGCATTTGAGTGCAGGTCCTGTCAGGCAATTGTACCACCTCTACCCTGTCCAGTGGTTTTCAAAGTGTGGTCTGAGGAGCTTTAAGAGATCGATGCTGTTGAAACTATTTTCATAGTAATATTAAAGTGTTATTTGCTTTTTCGGTCTCATTCTCTCACAAGGCTATGGTGTAGTTTTCCAGAGGCAACAGGATGTGTGATATTGCAACAAATCAAATGCAAAAGCTATTATGGGAATCCCACTGTTTTCTATTAGGTCAGACATAAAGTGATTTGTAAAAATGCAAAACAATACCACTCCAATCACCATGGTTAGTACCTGAACAAGGAAGAAAAATCCTCAGTGACACAGATTTCCATTCAACAGATGAAAACATTTCCCAAGAAACATACATTTCCCCAGGTTATAGTAAACTCTCTGCTGGAAGAGAGTTAAACAAAATCTGAAGACCACTTGGTAAAAACAGTCCAAGTAAGACCACAGAGTAAAAATAAACTAGCTGAGAGCCTCCATATTTCCCAAATATGGCCACACTCTAAGCCAAACACAGCATATAAACTTTACCCCTAGCATGGAACATGACTTCCAGGGATGAGCCTTCCCGGCACCAAGGGATTACTACCAAACACCGGCTGGTAATGCAACCAGAAAAGACCTTGAATAAAAGGGGAGGGGGGAAATGGTAAAGACAAATGAGTTTATATGGTTAAGAGACTTCAAAATGTGTCAGGAGGTCATCAGAGGTATCACGCTTATGTATGTCTCAGCAGGATCTCAGAGACAGCCAATGTAGATACAACCCCATGTAGTGATGCTCCTGAGGGCTATGGAGACACTCAGGCCCTACAGTCATGGCACATGACTCTGGAGTTCAGTGGCTTGCCAGTGGGCCCTACATTGGAATTTGTGCCCTGAGTGTGATGGAGTTGGACTCAGATGTGACTTCTCTACACAAGCCTCTTCTGTCATGTTTACTGAATCTGTGGTTGGCACTGGGGTTGGTATAAACCCAGAAGTCTTGAATCTCTGGACTGTCCATGTGCCAGCTGGGCCCTGAGCCTCAGCAAAGTTGTAACACCTACTCTCCAGTTTGCTGGACTTACCAAGATAGGCTAACAAGGAGGTGAGGATGGTCAACCACCACACCAAGGAATCAAGAGAGTCTACAACTGCATGCAGAAGAATCCCATCCATCAGCCATGTGGGATCTAAGCACCCTCTCAATTTAGAGGTGGAGTGGACATCACCATCCCAGGGTCCTCAGGATGGAGGAATAAAATATGTATTAGAGTGGACTTACTGGTATTCTACCATAGAATTATTGTGACTTTAGCAATGGAAGAAATTATATTATTGATGTGAAGACAGTGGCCATGGGAGTTGCTGAAGGCAGGGAGAGGGAAAAAGAGGTGTGATATGGCAACATTTTCGAGACTTGGAGCTGTCCTCAATTATATTGCAGAGACAGATGCAGGACAGTATATATCCTGCCTTAACCCACTGAATGGACTGGGAAAGAGTGTAAACTACAATGCAAACTATAATCCATGCTGTATAACAGTGCTCCAAAATGTATTCATCAAATGCAATGAATGTACCACACTAATGAAAGAAGTTGTTGCTATGGGAGGAGTGGGGGGTGTGGGAAGTGGGGTATCTGGGAACCTCTTATATTTTTTAATGTAACATTTTTTGTGATTTATGTATCTTTTTAAAAAAGTGTAATAATAAAAAAAGAAAATAGATCTTTTTCATTAAAATGCATTATTTATGTTAGTATGTGATGGCCTTATTATTCTTGCTTTAAAATGAATAGAGATAACTCTGGTTGCTATTTGGAGAAAGATCACTCAGGGAGCTGTTGCCTCTGTGGGGATGAGAATTCACCTCCACTGAGCCATTTTGCCACCATAACATAATTCTAGTTTTATAAACTTAGGAAGAAGCTGAGGAATGGACTTGGGTTGAGCAACCATTAGCATCTGAAAACACCCCCAAACTCTCGTTATTTTCTATCCTCTTCCTCTGTTTCACTTTTCCTTGTGACTACCTGAATCATAATATTTATTTATCCACTTACTGATTATGTGTCCCCTTCACAAAAATGGGACTTTGCCTGGTTTGTTCACCACTGTATCCACAGCTCATAGAACAGTGCCTGGGCATCAATAAATACTCACTGAATGAAAGAATAAGTGTGGAATGAATGAATGAATAAAACCTAGGATCATTATTTAACCTGTTCAAATCTCATTTTCCTTGTTTTAAAGGTGGGGACAATCTTTCTACCTCTCCTGTGAGAATGAAATGATATAATGCATGCAAAACTCAGCATGGAAACATTTTGGGACATTGGGATTGTCCTGGATGACATTGCAATGATGGATATAAGCCATTATGTATTTTGCCATAACTTACAAAATTGTGTGGGACAGAGTGTAAATGATAATGTAGACCATAATCCACACTTAGTGGCAATGCTCCAATATGTGTGCATCAATTGTAACAAATGTACCACATTCATGAAGAATGTTGTTAAATGTGGGAAAGTATGGGAGGAGTAGGAAGTGGGACATATGGAAATCCCCCCCCTTTTTTTTAATTAATTTACTGAAATATGTCACCCATACACAAACATACATAAAAAATAAGTGTATAGTAATAGTTGTGAACTCACAAAACAAACATATATAACATACAGGACTCTCATAACTCACCCACTACCAACAATTTACATTGTTGTTAAACTAATGATTAAAGAGCATTGTCAAAATATTACTACTAACCAAAGTATTTTCCCCCAAGCCTCCCTATTATTATTATCTTTATGTCATTTATATATGAATATACACAAACAAGTGTATAATAAAAGTTGTGAACTTACAAAGCAAACATGCATAACGTCATACTGAGGTCCCATACATCAACCCTCCACCAACACCTTGCATTGTCGTGAGATGTTTGTTACAAATTATGAAAGAATATTGTCAAAATCTTACTACTAATTATAGTCCTTATCTTTTTTTAAAAAGATTTTATTTGTTTCTCTCCCCTCCCCCTCCCTAACTGTCTGTTCTCTGTGTCTATTTGCTGTGTGTTCTTCTTTGTCTGCTTCTGTTGTTGTCAGCGGCACTAGAATCTGTGTTTCTTTTTGTTACGTCATCTTGTTGCGTCAGCTCTCCGTGTGTGCAGTGCCATTCCTGGGCAGGCTGAACTTTCTTTCACGCTGGGTGGCTCTCCTTATGTGGCGCACTCCTTGCATGTGGGGCTCCCCTACGTGGGGACACCCCTGCGTGGCACAGCACTCCTTGTGCGCATCAGCACTGAGCATGGGCCAGCTCCACACTGGTCAAGGAGGCCCGGGTTTGAACCGCGGACCTCCCATGTGGTAGATGGATGCCTTAACCACTGGGCCAAGTCCACTTCCCTATAGTCCTTATCTTACATTTGGTGCGTTTTTCCCCCAACACACCTTATTATTATTTTTTAAATATATTTTTTATGACAGAAGTTGTAAACTTAACAAAACAATCATGCACATTGGCAGAATTCCTAAGCAACACCCCGCTATCAACACACCACATTGTGGTGGAACATTTGTTACAGATAAGATAATATCATCTGCTTGTTACCATGTCCATAGCATACATTTGGCTCACATTTTCCATACTGCCCCATTATCAACACAGTACATCTTTGGCATAGATGCAAGAATATTATATTATTACTGCTAACCACAGTCCATAGGTCATTCCAGTTGTATTTTTCGTGTGCATTCCCAATACCCTGTAGTAGTGATATACATTTGCTCTAGCTCACAAAGGACACTCTTGCATCTGTACCATTAACCACAATTCTCATCCACCTCTTAATTTACTGTGCTATTCAGTTTCTAGATTATTCTCTAGCATTCTGTCAATTGGCATTTACACCCCTAGACTACAATTTTCAGCCACATCTCTATTAATAAACTAGCAATTACTATTTTTACCATCCATTCTATACATTGCCACACTTTTACAGTAAAACTAATTAAAACTTCTGTATACATTAAACATCAGTAGTCCATCTCAGTCCTTCTCTTATCTCCATTAAGAATCTTCCACCTACTACCAGGTCTTGAAGATATTTTCCTAAAATTTCTTCTGAAAATGTTTTGGTTTTTGCTTTTATTTTTAGGTTTATGATACATTTTGAGTTAATTTTTGGATAAAGTGTGAGATAGAGGTCCTCTTTCTTCTTTTAGCTATAGATATCCAGTTCTTTCTGCATCATTTTGCTGAATGGACTGTTCTGCCCAAGCTGTGTGGGTTTGACAGGCTAGTCAAAAATCACTTGACCATACATGTGAGGGTCTGCTTCTGAGCCATCAATTTGGTTCCATTGGTCTATGTATCTGTCTTTATGGCAGTACCATGCTTTTTTACCACTATAGCTTGGTAGTATGATTTAAAGTCTGGAGGTGAGGGTTTGTTTTTCCTTTTATGATGTTTCTGGCTATTCAGGACCCCTTACTCTTCCAAATAAATTTGCTAATTGTGTTTTCAATTTTTTTTTAAATGCCAGTGGAATTTTTATCAGGGTTGCATCGAATCTGTATATAAATTTGAGTACAATTGGCATCTTAATGATATTTAGTCTTCCAATCCATGAGCATGGAATATTCTTCTAGTTATTTAGGACTTTTTTGATTTCTTTTAACATCGGGTTGCAGTTTTCTGAATACAAGTGCTTTACATCATTGGTTAAGTTTATTCCTGACTACCCGAGTCTTATCTGTCATATTTTATTTTCACCACTCTTTTGACATGTTTAGTCACTTTTATTGATATAACCTTCATTTCTAGACTCTCTTCCAGGCCTCTCTCTCCTGTCTTTTATTTTCAGGCTCTAACACACCCTTTAGTATTTCCTGAAAATCTGGTCTCTTGCTTAGAAATTCTCTCAGTTTCTGTTTATCTGTGAATATTCTAATCTTGCTTTAATTTTTGAAATACAGTCTTGCTGGATATAAAATTCTTGGCTGGAAGTTTTTCTCTTGTAATATCTTAAATATATCACACCACTGTTTTCTTGCCTCCATGGTTTCTGGTGAGAAATCAGCACTTAATCTTAATGTGCATCCCTTATATATTTATTATGCATTGATTTTTTCTTGCTGTTCTCAGAATTCTCTCTTTGTCTTTGGCATTTGATATTCTGATTAGCATGTCTTGGAGTTGGTCTATTCTAATTTTTTTGGATGAGAGTACATTCTGCTTTTTGGACATGGATATCTATATCCTTCAATAGGGTTGTATTCCTTCTGCCCCTTTTCCCTTCTCTTCTCCTTCTGGGACACCCATGACACATATGTTTGCACATCTCTGGCTGTCATTTAGTTCCCTGAGACCTTGTTCCATTTTTTCCATTCTTTTCTTCACCTGTTCTTTTGTATGTTCACTTTCAGATGCCTTTTTTTCAAGTTCACCAACCCTTTCTTCTGCCTCCTCAAATCTGCTATTATATGATTCCAATGTTTTTTTTAATTTCATTTATTGTGCCTTTCTTTCCCATAAGATTTGCTATTTTTGTATGTATGCTTTCAAATTCTTCTTTATGCTCATCCAATGTATCCTTAATATCCTTAGTTGCTTTAGCCATCTCATTGAATTTATTGAGATTTGTTTGAATATCTATGATTAGTTGTCTCAATGCCTTTATGTCATCTGGAGGCTTACCTTGTTCCTTTAACTGGGCCATAGCTTCCTGTTTCTTGGTGTGGATTGTAATTTTTGGTTGGTGTCTTGGCATCTGGATTACTAGAGTATTTATACTGGGTGCAGTTTTTCTCTTTAATTTAGGGCTTCCTGCCCTTTCTTCCTTCTGGTTGTGCAGTAGGAGCCAAGGATGTAATTGGTGCTATAAACTGTGGAGGCTCAAGCTACCCTCCTTACCCCAGGGACTGATGAAGCTTCTCCCAACTTTCTCCTTTCCCAGAGGAAGGGAAAGAGTCACAAATGTGTGGAATAATCCAAGTCATACAGGTGTAGACTGTAGTTGCCCAGGGAGACTGATGAAGCTTCACACCCCTTTCTCCTTTGCCTGGGGCATGGATGGAGCTGCAGGTGTGGGCAGCAATCTATACAGTACAGGTCCAAGATGACTGCAGTTGCCCCAGTAGACTTTTAATTATTCAGTTTGTGCCAGCTAAAGGTACCTGCAGTTACCTGGATAGACTGATGCTGAGCTAGTCGGCATCCTCCCTGCCAGAGGTGGGACTGAAGCCTAGGCTATGGCTGCAGGCTGTTCTGGGAGAAAGAAACCGGTTCCTACCATCACTGTGATATTTGGTCAGGCCAGCTTTCCCTCAGGCTGGGGGTGGAGTCAAAATGGCAGCCGCTGGCCTTCTTCTGACTTGGACAAATTCACACCCCAGTTCTTCCTAGAGTTATTCCTTAGTCATCCGAGTCCACCAATCAGTAGCCGAAATCAGCAGCCAACTGTCTCCTCCTCCCCTGTTTTAGGGAAATGGAGCTTCCAATTCCGGTCACAGAACAGCTCCTAGGGTGGCTTCACCAGTAGAGTAGGACAATTGCCGGCCTCTGCAACTTGGCTGGCAATTTCCCAGAAAGCCTGGCACAGGTCCCTGGAGCTTCCTCCCTGTTGGAGGTGGCACTGGATCGTAGGCTAGACTTGCAATCTGACCTGGATGAAAAGAAGTCAGTCCCCACCAGCACTGGGATTCTTAGTCCGTCCCACTTTCCTTGTGCCAGGTGCAGAGTTAAGATGGCAGCTCCCATCCATGTGGAATCTGAGCCTCCTCTTGACATAGAGGTGCAATGGACACAACCAATCCAATGTCCACATAGAAGAGGTGGCATGGAATTGGGAAAAGTGGACATGGTGGACGATGGGTATGGGGAAGGGCAGGAGGAGATGAGAGATGGAGGCGTCTTTGGGACATGGAGCTGCCCTGGATGGTGCCTCAGAGGTAATCACCGGACATTGTAAATCCTCACAGGGCCCACTGGATGGAATGGAGGAGAGTGGGGGCCATGATGTGGACCATTGTCTATAAGGTGCAGAGGTGCCCAAAGATGTACTTACCAAATCCAATGGATGTGTCATGATGATGGAAACGAGTGTTGTTGGGGGGGGAGAGGGGGGGTGGGGGGGTGGGGATGAATGGGACCTCACATATATATTTTTAATGTAACATTATTACAAAGTCAATAAAAAAAAATTAATTAAAAAAAAAAAAAAAAAAGATGGCAGCTCCCAGCCTCTTTCTGGCTTGGACAGGCTCAAACTTAAGCTGTTCTCAGGATTATACTGTAGCCCGCTGAATTTACTCATCAGTAGCTGAAGTTGGTGCCCAACCATCTCTTCCTCCCCCATTTTGGAGAAATGGAGCTTTCAATTCCAGTCACGGAACAGCTCCCGAGGCAGCTTGTGCCTCTGGTGGAGGATGGGCACTGGCCTCCCGGGCATGGAGCCTCTACTTACGAGTCTTCTCTGCAGATGGGCAGCCTCCTTCTTCCCTTCCTTCAAGGGCATTGCAAGATGCTCTTCTGGTCTCCTGGAGCCCCCACACAGGTACTTCAGAGAGCTCCAGAGAGCTCTGGGTGTTTGCTAACTGCCCTGTAGCAGGAGCTTACTCTAAGAGCTCCTTACTCCGCTGCCATCTTGCTGTAATCTCCCCCACCCTTTTTTTATGTAACACTTATGTAATCTAAGGCATTTAAAAAAAACTTTTAAGTATTAAAAAAAAGCTCAGCATGGTGTTTGGCACATAGAAAGTATTAAATAAAATCAGCTATTAATATTATTGTGTAGCAGAAACAACAGGAAGCTATAAGAAAAGCAGACACAATAAATATTAATTTTCCATTCATTTCTGATTAGAAAGTCATACATTAAGGAATCATACATTTGAAAAATGTATGACTTAGAAAGTGAAAGATAACTACAAAGTGAAAGGATATATAGCATTTTATAGAATTTTCCCCAAGAATATACTACCATAATTTTTACGTAAGTGGGATAAAACTACACAAGCGGCTTTGCAACTCAATAGTCTTGGACATTTTTCCATAACTATTCATGCAAATATATCTCTTTCATATTTAATCATATTTTATTTAAGTGGGAGTTTTATTGTCACCATTGTCACCATTGTCACTGCAGACCCTGATGGGCTGCTCACAGCTCACATTCTCTTAGGTCCAATAATTTGAATGTTATTACTGTCCACTTATCTGGTTCTGTGGCTTTTCCTGGTAAACTGGATCAGAGTCAACCTTTCAATGCTATGTCAGCAATCTTTACTCTAAGATACTGCTGAGGATATCATTCATTATTACACAACATTCTCTTCAGGCAGACCCATTGGCGTTATAAGAAGAAGATTTAAATCAATGGCAGTCACACACAGTGAATATTTTTAAGAGTTCCTTTCCTGCCTTTTTCTGATACAAATATAATTTATTTTATGTCTATTTAGAATAGTCCTGGAAGTACAGTTTTATGTCATAGGTTTTTACTTAACATTAAATTATGAATATTTTTCCAAACCTTGTATCAATAAGATCATGAATTCTCTGAGCTGTATGAAACCTTATAAATTATTTGGTTTTGTTCTATTATGCAAATTTTACAGAGGAGTCACCTGAGGGTTGAATTGTTTGAGTTTCTCCAATATGTTTTAATATCTAAGTGATTTTCAGTCTGATTAAGCAAATGCATAGCCAAAAGCCTGGCCCTATTGGTTGCTTTGGGTAGAGATCAACTAAAGGCTTGTATATCTCTCTACCCAACAGAAACTGGGCTGCCGCAGCCACTCTCTATGACTTTGCCAACAAACATGCTTTTCTGTCAACAGCCCTCCCTCAGGAGGTTCAGGACACAGATAGGATCTGGGCACCAAAGCAAACCTGTCGGACCAGCATGCCTTGTGAGAAAAGCTGCTGGTTTGAGGCCCCTCTTGGGGACCTGGGTGTTTTCTGTTGAGCTGGCATATTTGTACTGTGGAGGCAGGAGTGGATACAGCTCGAAGACAACACACCAGAGGAGAGAGTGCAGGCAAATCTGGGGCATCTCCTGCAGATGAGATCGGTCATGGTGGGATGTATCTTTTTACCCAGATGGAATGCAAAGACTTCACAGCTTTGAAAACAGCATGGCACAGTGCAATCAAAAGACGGGTGACAGGTTGAAAGTCAAGTCCACTGCTTAGTAGCTATGGGACCGGGAACAAGTTCCTCTTTGGCTGTTAGCTACCACCTTTGTAAGGAGGGAATTATTGCACCCACTTTTTGGAGCTGCATTGTCCAGTTTACAGTAGCTATTATTAATAAACTTGCCTTTTTCCCTTTGTAAATAGTCCAAAACACAAAGTAGGAGCTCAGTAATATTTGTTGCATACGTATGAGATGCAAACAAATAAGGTCACACATTTGAGACTAAACAGCCAAATCTAGAGCAATAGCAGTAATCATTGTTGCCTCCAGATGATTCTAGAAAAGCCAGAAGCCAGGTCTCTTGAAACAGAATTATTTCACATTCTCTCATTCTATCAGGATTTTCTTGTTTTCCCCAAAGCATTTCAGTTTTATAATGAAGGTTGTTTTGATTTTATTCTCCGTAAGGGGATCAACATAAATAGTACCTTTTGGGATACAGTCATTTTCTTATTGCACAATACTATTGATTTAAGTTCTTTCTTCATTACAAAACTAACACAGTTCATTATCGATAATTTGGGAAGTAAAGTATAAAAGAGAAAGAAGAATAGTAAAAAATGTCACCACCAAGAGTCAAAAACCATGACTATGTTGATGTATTTCTATGCACACTTTGTAGTTAATTGTGATCCTACACTGTTTTCAATTTTATTTCCAGATATTTTTTTAACATGATGAAGTATAGTTTTCTAAACTATTTCCCTATTGTCCAACATTCGGTTATTGCCAATTTATAGTGCTGAAATGAACATAATTGTTCATAAAACATTTCATAGGGTATGTTCCTAGAATTGAAATTACTCTTTTAAAAGTTCTGTACATTATTTGGTACACACCAATCAAAAAGCTTTCAAAACTTATTGGATAAATTTGCACTCTCTCACCAGTCCAAGATACTCTCGTGATAATTGGCCAAAAAAAAATGCTATTTGACTTTTTAATTTTAATTTGCATTATTTTGTTTACCAAAGAGGCTGAATAGTACAAAATGTTTATTAAATATCTGTGGTTTTTCTCCTGTAGATTATCATATTTTGTCCTTTCCCCATTAATTGGAAAGAAGTTTTTTGTTAAATTATGTGAGACTTATAGGCATTAACCTTTTGTCAAATATGATATTGATTTTTCAATGTCTTATCACCATTTTCATTTTTAAAAATATTTCCTTTCTAGAATTAAAGAAGTTTTCATTATATTTAGAAAATCTAATGTTCTTTTCCTTTATGAGTTTCTTACTGGTTTTATCCTTTTAGTGACTTTTCCCCTTTGGAGATCAGACATTCACCTGCAATATTTTCTAGTTTTTCAATCTTTTTTTTTCCCCCTTCATCCCTTGAATTCAATGAACTAACCATTTGCCCAAACAAGGTATTCAATATTTCCTCTGTGCCACCATTTGCCCTGGTATCTGTTTTCTCTTTTTCCATATTGGCAAAATTCTTAGCTAAACTCACGGCCACCTCTCCCAACCCCTCCTGGCACGTGACCTGAAGACTGCATGAGAACTGGTTTTCACCAATTGGACGTGCTCAAGTGTGTCTGGCAGGCAAAATGAGGTGGAGGTCACAGCACCCCTGCTTGGCAATGTTGCTGCAATCAAAGCTGCAGAGACACTGGATTTTGCTCAAATACACTATTCCAGAATCTAGCTGCCAGCACCCTGGAAGTCAAGAGACAGTTGTGGCAAAGGCAACAGTAGCTTCCTAGCCCCTGCACCATGGCGAAGAAGATGTGTTCTTGGAGTCAACGTGCCGTGGCGGCCTCCTGGCCCCCACCTCCTGCTGGTAGCAGGAAAAGCAGCTCTGCTCCCTGGGTGGCTCTGCGGCACTAGACGAGGGGTCTCTTCCAGGGAACCAGCCTAGATTCCACTCTTACCAACAATTTCGTAATCACCTAATTCCCAGGGAAAAACCTCTTTCTTTTTAAAATAGCTAGAGTGGTTTCCGTTTTCTGCAAATCATGTCTGAAACAGTTTGACACATGTATCAGTCCGAGGTCTCCAGAGATACAGAACCAATGGGATATATAAATTATATAAATTGCATGTATATTATGTACATGTGTGTACATTGGCTCAGGTGACCAATTTGGCCGGCAAGTCCAAATATCATGGGGCAGGCCACAAGTTGGAAACGACAGTAAAGATGATACGGGTATTGCGTTCGAATTTCCCCAGGGAAGCTGGCTGACTGCCGTTGAGGCAGAAATTCTTCTTTCTGGTTCCTGAAATCTTCAGCTCTAATTGTTAAGACCTCCAACTAATTGTATGAGGAAACTCCCCACATTGCTGAAGGCAATCTCCTTTGTTGATTGTAGATGCAATCAGCCATAGATGCAGCCAACTGGTTATAAATGTAAATCTATCTGCAAAATACCCTCATAATAACAATTAGGCCAGTGCTTACTTCATCAAACAACTGGACTCCACAGCCTAGCCAGGATGACACATGAAATTAATCATCACAGTACGTGTAAGTATAAGATTGGCAACAGGAACATAGACACTGAAAGCTGTAAAGTGGTGAACTTTATTATGCTATGGCAAGACATTCAGAATAACTGCCTGGAGATCCTTGCAAGGTTGAACTGCAGGACCAGAGGAAATATATGAAAGCAAAAGTTCACAATATTGGTATATGTAGTTTGATTCTTACCACTTTCAGCAAAGCTCTGCAAGCAAAAGAGGAACTTACACTAAAACTGGTCAATTTGTAGGGAAGCACAGTCTTGCAAAGGGCTTGCTTGGGGTTGGCAATGTGAGTTGATGGAGAATTTGGTAATGAAGGATCTCGTATATATATATACATATATATATATATATAGCATATATATATATGGCATATATATATATGGCAACTGCTTCCATAGCCTAAGCTGAAACAATGCAAAGAAATTCTGGCAGCCTTAACCAGAAATAAAAATGTGACTCTAAGATTTTCTCAAATGTCTCCCTTGTGAAGAATTCCTTTTTTTTAGAGATTTATTATTTATTTCTCTCCCCTTTCCCTGTCCCGCCCCCCCATCCAGTTGTCTGCTGTGTCCATTCGCTGTGTGTTCTTATGTGTCTGCTTGCATTCTTGTCAGTGGCACTGGGAATCTGTGTCTCTTTTTGTTGTGTCATCTTGCTGCGTCAGCTCTCCATTTGTGCAGTGCCAAGCTTAGGCAGGCTGCACTTTTTTCACACGTGGCAGCTCTCCTTATGGGGCTCACTCCTTGCACATGGGGCTCCCCTACATGGGGGACACCCCTGGGTGGCATGGCACTCCTTGCGCACATCAGCACTGAGTGTGGGCCAGCTCACCATATGGGTCAGGAGGCCCAGGGTTTGAACCCTGGACCTCCCAAGTGGTAGGCGGACACTCTATCAGGTGAGCCAAATCCACTTCCCTGAAGAATTCTTTTTCAGGCATTGGGAGACAATGGTGAGACAAAAATGAGGTTAAAGGTGTTGATGGTTTCCCACACAAGCCCTAAGATGGTCACCATTTTATCAAGAGCAAGGTGAAATTAATGGGCAGAGCACAGAAGCCAATAAATTAAAGATTGTCAGGCTTACAAATTATGTCTAGGTCTACATGCAAATCAGAATAGTCTATGCTGAGAATAGCATTTCAAAAAAAAATGTACAAGCCTGGCTTGCAAAAGCCTGTGATTGATCCCTGAAGCAAGTTCTGGGGCATAAACCAGCAGAAAGCAAATTGTGAAAGTCAGACCTGCCCAGAAGGATACACTTTCTAATGCCTATGTTTTTTCCCTCCTTCTCCCCACCCCCGCCCTGCTGTTTTTGCTGTCTGTGTCCATTCACTATGTGATCTTCTGTATCTATTTCACTTTTTGTCTTCTCTTCTCATTTTTCTCCTCTAGGATTCACTGGGATTCGATCCTGGGGACCTCTGACGTAGAGAAAGTTTCCCTGTCATTTGTGCCACCTCATTTCCTGGTTTCTGTTGCACCTCACCTTGACTCTCCCTTTTGTCTCTCTTTTGTTGCATCATCATCTTGCTATGTGACTCACTTGGGCAGGCACTGGATCACTGCGTGGGCACGCTTTACTAGGAAGCCCCAGGGATCGAACCCGAGTCCTCCCATATGGTAAGCAGAAGCCCAATTACTTGAGCCACATCCACTTCCCAA
Source organism: Dasypus novemcinctus (assembly GCF_030445035.2). Taxonomy (NCBI): domain Eukaryota; kingdom Metazoa; phylum Chordata; class Mammalia; order Cingulata; family Dasypodidae; genus Dasypus; species Dasypus novemcinctus. The sequence goes on along the minus strand of NC_080696.1, from coordinate 20,388,264 downwards.
ATGCCTGTCTCAAAGATATTGGTTAACAGACAGGTATGATCATCCCAGGATGGAAGGCCAATGGCCTCAGAAGACAATGAACAAGAGAGTTCTTTCAAAACTGATAAATCATTGGGAACCTGATGTATAAAGCAAGGAACATGTGCCCCTGCCAGGGCAGAGCATGATTTTAAGATTTAATAATAGCTATAGACTAGTTATTAAGATGTTTTCATTTTTCTGAAAAGGAATTTTTATTGCAGTTTTCCTGTTTCTATTCAAACATTGGATACTGAATGGAGAGGACTAAATACCACCCAGAGATCTAAGACTTTGTAAAAGATGCATTAATTAGATCAACTTTTGGGGTGCTCTTTCTTGGGGAGGGTGTGGGCTTTTCTATTTGGGGAATAAGGATATACATGGAAATTTGGGGTGACTGAAGTGGTGGGCTATGTAATGCATGTTAGCTATTTTCCAGCATTGGTTTTTCCCTTCCTGCATGGTGATAGACACTTAAGCTGGGTGTGCAGCCACCCAGGTAAAGGCTATCCCTGAATCCCTTACAATTACCAATGAGTATGTGACCAAATCCTGCCTGATAGGATGTGGGGAGTTGTACCTTAAAAGAATGGGATGATCCAGTGGATCCTCCTGGGAAGGCCAGGTCGGGGAGAGGACGCAGGCACTGAATGGAGAGGGCAGCAGGCTCACGCGGGGGCCTGAGCCTGGGTCTGGGGCAGGGGTTCCAGGGGGATGATACCCGGAGGCCAATCGGCCTCAGCATGGCTCACGGGCTGGCACGCTGATACTCAAGTGCATGGTGGTCGGCGACGGGGCAGTTGGCAAGACGTGCCTACTCATGAGCTATGTCAACGACGCTGTCCTGGGCGTTACGAGCCCACCATCTTCAACCACTACACAGTTAGCTGTAGGGCGTAAGCTGTACCTCCTGGGACTCTATAACACAGCCAGACAGTCTATGACCATCTGAAGCCTTTATCACACTCCATGACTGATATGCTTCTCTTCCTTATATGCTTCTCTGTGGTAAATCCAGCCTCATTTCAAATTGTGAAAGAAGAACGGGTACCAGAACTTAAGGAATATGCACCAAATATATCTTTTTTATTAATAGGAGCTAAGATTGATCTCCAAGATGACCCCAAAACTTTAGCAAGACTAAATGACTGAATGATATGAAAGAAAAATCTGTATGTTTGGAACAGGGACAGAAACTATCAAAAGAGATAGCAGCAGGCTGCTATGTGGAATGTAAGCTTTAATACAAAAGGGATTGAAAACTGTTCTTGGTGAGGCTATTATAGCCATTTTAACTCCAAAGAAACACACGGTAAAAAAAAAAAAAAATAGGATCAAGATGTATAAACTGTTTGGTTACACGAGAAACATCTTCATTGGCCAAGAAAGCTGTCTATTTCTCTCAGAAAGCATATGAATGCTACAGTTATACCCAGACTTCTTCTAGATAATGAAGCAGTTTAAAATTTGGGGATAGAAAAGCAACAAAAAACTGCCCTTAAATTTCTATATTTAGGAATGTTTCTTAAAGGTCCTAGAGGCAGTAAACAGCATCTGAAGCCACAGTCTATTATAAATACCTTATTTGAACTGGAAGATACAATCTCTCAGGGGTTTCATAGTTTTAAAAGCTACAATCAGGGAGCAAATGTGGCTTAAGCAGTTGAGTGCCCACCTCCCACATGGGAAGTCCTGGGTTTGGTTCCCGGTGCCTCCTAAAGAAAAACCAAGCAAACAATGAGTAAATAGACAAGGGAAGCATCTGAGGGGGGAAATAAAAATTTTTTTAAAAAACATTTTAAAAAGCTCCAATCACACCACATTGTAGCTATATATATATATATAGTGCTGTAAATGGAACTGCTTGACTTTGACTATACACATTTCTGCAGTCTTTATGGTATCTGCACAGAGAAATATCTTCTCCCTTTGCTACAACGAATTGCTCTCATATAGAAATTGTTTTCTATTCCAGTATATTCAGAGTGGTGAACTAGCAAGCAGCCACAGAGTCAAAGGTCACTCCACATGTACAGGAGATGGGCCACAAAGGAGGAGAGGAAGCATGTGATCAAAATAAGAGTAAATGGTTTATTATTACATGAGCACAAGGTAGGTATAACCTAAATATTTCTAAATTGAAGCTTAATGTGCTTTCTTAAAAAATGCCAAAAGTATAACAAGGTTATAACTACATTTACCATGAACACTAAAAATGCACACATTTTAGTTAATATGCATTAAACTGTAACAATGCTTCTGGCAATTGTAGATTTAGTTTCATGCTTCCCAAATTGCATGAGAGAACTACTAAAATAACATATAAATTTTGGGTCAGACGTTGCCATAAAAAAAAAAAAAGAAAGGAACATGCTATCCTCATCTTTTCCCCCTTGCTGCCACGTTAGATTGCAGACATGGCCAGGAGCCCCCTTCACCTATGCAAACAAATCAACTCCCTGGGGCTGGCAGAGCTACAGGACAGAAGACATCTGGGCTCTGACACCACAGAGTTGCCTAATCATCCTTGGACTGCTATGTGAATGATAAATAAGCTTTGATCTTGTTGAAACCTTTCCTGTTTCTGCTCTTGTTAACAGCAGGTAACTTAACCAAAACCCAATCCACTGATTGATTATACCTCATCATATACACTGAATTAAATTCTTAAATAAAACAGGGTCTCTTTTTAGGCTAAGCATTCAGTTTGCTTCTTTTGGTGATTTATTTGTCTTTCAAAAGTGAGATGATTGTCACGGGGGCTTGAAAATAACACATTCCTTTGAACTAAAAAATAAAGCCAGACTTTCTTAATGGAAAATAATTCTGGTCTCTGAATAATATAAAATCAGGTAGCAAGAAGAAGAAGGAGAAGGAGGAGGAGGAGATTTAAAAATCTAGATAATCCACAAACCAGATAATTTGTTCTTGAATAACTGAAATTTTTTAATTTATGGCATACCTGACTTCAACTGAGCTGTATATACATAGATCAGAGTATCTCAACCTTGACAATATTGACATTCAGGGTTAGATAATCCTCTGTTGTGGGGACTGCTCTGGGCATTGTAGGATGTTTAGCAGCACCACTGCCCTCTACCCACTAGCTGTCAGTAGCACCCCTCCGTCATGACAATGAAAAATACCTCTGGACTTTACCAAATATCCCCTGGGGGAACAAAACCACCTCCAGTTGAGAACCACCGTCAAAAAATACTGTGCATTCGATCTTATTTAAAACAAAGAGAGATTGTAAAGAATATTCTCAGCACCAGCTTTTTTCCATTTCTGCCCTCTATGGCCTGCACCTACATAACAATAGAAGGGGGCTCCCAATGGTGTGAATTCTAGAATATTTAATGACCTACACAACAACGACAACAAAAAATATCCTCCTGTTTCTGCCACCATAATCTGAACACTTGTTCACTTAATGTTATTTCAGGGACTCTGCAAGCCTCATGAGTTCCGTGGTGTGCTCTTACGCTGCCATCATGACCTCACGTGCCTGAAATTTGCACGCTCATCCCACCCTTAATTGCTCTCTGGACACACACACACGTTTAACTAGACTAAGGTATTATCAAACTCTGAAAGACCGTCTTTTAAAATTGGAAATACGTTAGCAAGGATACATTCGTGCAAATATCCCATCAGCTGCCATGATCAACAAGGAAAGTTCTATAGCTCAGAGGGAATGGGGCATTTAAAAAGTTATGTTTTGAGAAGCAAGAGAAAGGATGGGTAAGGTCCAATATTGCCACAGTGGCGAACTGGACCTGTAGAACCCAAGAATGTTCCGCAGTACCTAGAAGAGAATCTCAGGGTTTTCCATTCATGCACGGAAGATGAAGGAAAAAGGATGAGAACAACTCATCGCCCCAGGAAAATAAAATACTCAAAACAAGGCAAACAAGCTCTGGAAAACCATTCCTGAAACCGGAGCACTGAAATGGTATTGCAGCAAGTTCGTTCATTCTTTCATTCACTCATTCACTTATTCAATAACTACCTATGGAGCATTTACTCTGTGATAGGCAGTGCTGGGATACAGTGGTGAACAAAACAGGTAATATTCTGTCCTCGAACATTTGCTGAGGGCTACTTGCATGCCAGGCTCCATTCTGGGCACTGAGGACACAGAAATAGACTTGCCAGAGCCTGCCCTCAAGGAGTTCACAGTCATTTAAGAAGTCAAACACACAAGCCAATAATAATGCGATTGTGACATGTAAGTGCCCATACAAGGGACACGGAGACCCAGACGCTGCTGCGTGCATGTTGGGCTTAGAGTTGGCAGGGACCAGAGACGGGTTCACACAAGTGGGTTTTGTCACAGGACAACATGGGACGGGAGGTCAGGATATATTCTCAGCAGGGGGAAGTAACACACGTGAAGGAACTGAAGCGTGGCCTCACAGGTGAGCCCCACAAGGCTGGAGAGTGGGAGCGTAGGGTAGAGCAAGGGAAGTGCGACTGGAAAAGTGGATAGGGTCAGGCAGGGGGTAAAGGGCAGTGGGTACCCACGGAGGGATGATGACTGTATAACAGGGGCGTGTTCCAATTTCTTTCTGGGAACATGATTTTTAAAATATTTTTACTAGTGAAATTGTGAGCTTGTAAAACAATCATGCATAAAATGCAGAATTCCCATACATCACTCCACCACCAATACCTTGCATTGTTGTGGAACATTTGTTGCAAAAGATGAAAGAACATCATCAAAATATTACTGCTAACTATGGTCCATAGCTTACACTTGGTGAATTTTTTCCATAAGTCACTCTATCATTAACCCCATGTTTTAGTATTGTACATTTGTTATAGCTCCTGAGAGAACTGTTAACCACAGTTCATCATCTGCTACGGGGTTCACTGAGATACATAGTCTGGGAAGATGATTTTGATTCCAAGATAGAGTTGGAGAGAGGATGTGGGAAACACAGGCATTGGGACAAGTCTGTTGCAAAGATCCAGGCAAGGGAAAACGTGGCAGTGAGAAAGAGGCAGTGAGACGAGCTAGATAGGAGCTGACCATTCAACCCTAGCAGGTATGAGAGTGGGAAAGAAATGATGCCATTCCGCAGTACTCTGGTGCAACTCCTACCACCCCAGAAATCTGAATGTAACCTCAGTGAACCCCAGAAAAACAATCCCAGTGGGCTTAAGCAGAACATCCTCAACAGGTAAATAATTCCTATATTCTAAGGTGAGCCAAGTGGAGACCGTATACCAGACATTATAGATGTGCTTTACTTCCAAAGTTCTTGGAAATCAATCTCGGATTCTTGGTTCCCAGTGAGGTCCGAGAAGTCTTGTTTATTGCTTTTCTTCTTCACACTTTCTCCTTAGGCCCACCCCTCCCGGTCCGGCATTGCATATCTAAGAGACAAGGACTGTTTACTTTCCCTTAACACGCCCCCCCCCTGCCCCCCGCAACCTCCCCACTTCTTGGCTGCCTTGGCTGGACTGACAAGGAGACTTCAGCAGTCGTGCACATGGAGCTGAAACATGAGTTCCTTCCCCAAGCTTGCCCAAGCACTCCAAAAAGCTTGTCCTTGCATGCGCACGGTAGATGAGAGGCTGTTTGCTTTGGCTAACATGCACAAAAGAAGAAAAAAAAGCATGGAATAGAGCATGGCAGTATCTTAGGACAGATTTAAGGTCAGGAGTTTTGAACTTACGGTAAAGCTGGGCTGGAGAGGAAGAGGAGAAAGGAAAACTCTGTGTTCTTACAATCTTAGGGGACAGAGTGGTATTTGGATATGTGTGTATGTCTGACTTTCACATAGTCACCCCAGAGCAGTAATCAGGAGAAAAAATGCCACAAATGGAGAGAAATAGGTATATTGGTATGTTTGATAGTGTTGCTTGGCATAAATATCTCAAAGTTCCTTATTCTGTGTGACATCACCTGGGTGAAAAAACAGATGGATTTTTGAAATGCATCATTATCTCATCTCTTCCATTCCTGTGTACTTAAAAAGTGATGGTTTATTAGAGAATAATTTGGACTCTTACTGATACTGTAGGCCTGGCCAAAATGTTAAACTAAAAATAGTGTTCCATTGTGACATACTAGCTAAAACTTCATTGACCTGCATTTATTGCACTTCTTTATCTATTTAATGGACTCCTGGACTGGCTTTCCACAAGTTGCATTATTAACAAAGGATAATTTGAAAAAGAGAAAACAGTGTATACTATGAGATCCAAAAGTCAGTCAATTAATGGAAAGACCTGTCAACATTTATGGGGCACTTAGATGTATAAATTGTTTTTAAAAAGAAATGTGGTTGTGTCATTACTTCCAGGCTGTTGCTAATAAAAAGATATTGTCAAGCAGGGAATGAGTCATGGGGAACCCTGCCAGGTACCAACAGGTGACACCTTGACCCCAGCAATGGGCTAAACATGTTGCCAACATCATTTCAGCATATCTTCTCAATAACCCTGTGGGGTAGGTACTGTTATTACCTGTGTACAGGTAAAGAAACTGAGGCACTGAGAAGTTAATTTATACAAAGCCACACAGCTAAGATGTGGGGAGCTGGGGTTCCAACCTCAGTGTTGAGAAGCTGGAGTTCTGACTTTTTCATTGTTCTGCTGGTTGACCTCCCCAGGGATGGCAGGACCTGTGACTTGTCACACAGGAAGTATTAATGGCACCTGGGTCACAAAGCCTACCTTAGTCAGCACTGCCTGTCCCTGACCTTAAGCCTTCCAGAATCCAGTTGGGAGGGCAAGACCTGCCCAAAGCAAGCTAGCAAAGCAATTAAATGCTAAATAAATAATCACACCAACTGTACGTGAGTAAAGTGAATCAAAGGCCTCCATCCCGGGTTTTATCTTAAATCCTAACGACTTGCTCTTCAGGTCTGCCTTATGCCACATTCTCTTACAGAGGCTGCAAAGATAAATTCCTGTCCAGCCCCTGGGAAAATCATCACACACAAAAAAACAAGTTCACAGGGGTCATCTGAAGTAGTGAGAGCTTTCATATTTGGAAGGCAACCAAAAGGCTGCCTTGACTGGAAAGAAGAATACAAATAGGAAAAAGCAAAAGTCATTTTCCCCTAAATTGAGACATTTCAGGCCCTTTCAGTCCAAAAGGGATTTCTTCACAGTGTGTACCTAGGAAAATCACCCCAAATAATGCAATATTTACAGAGCACCTGCTGTGATCGGGGGCTGTAGGTTGGAAGAGGTCCTCCCCAGAGACTATGACACAACTTTGGCGGTACCATCCCTACTAGTAAAGTCTAGAAAATTCTGGAGGGCCAAAAGGCATTCCTTTGGGGGCAGGAATGTGGGGATGAAGCCATGTCATGCAAGTTGAGCCTTGCCAGTGCCTCTGGCTCTTGTTTCCAGATGACGTCCAAATCATTACCACTAAAACAGCTGCCTCTCTTGAAAGAGCATTATTTAATGCATGAGAGCACTACAGCCGGGCCCAGACATCCCTTGCCATACGCTCCCCATCACAGTCCTCTACCAAATGGTCCCCTTGGCCTGAAGCCCCTCAGCCTCAGCTGGGTTGAATTAAAGTCATCTTCCAGTGCTGATGCACTCAAGGAGTGCCATGCCATGCAGGGGTGTGCTCCGCATAGGGGAGCCCCACGCATAAGGAGTGCGCCCGATAAGAAGAGCCGCCCAGCGTGAAAAAAGTGCAGCCTGCCCAGGAATGGCACCTCACAAATGGAGAGCTGACCCAGCAAGATGACGCAACAAAATGAGTTCTGGGTGCCGCTGACAATACAAGCGGACACAGAAGATCAAACAGGAAATGGACACAGAAAGCAGACAATGTGGGGGGGGGAGACAAATAATTTTTTTTCTTTTTTTTTTCTTTTCATTTTTTTTCCTTTTCTTTTCTTTTTTTAAGATTTATTTTATTTTTATTTATCCTTCCCCCACCCTTGCCCCTGCCCCAGTTGTCTGTTCTCTGTGTCTATTTGCTGCGTCTTCTTCTTTGTCCGCTTCTGTTGTCAGCGGCACCAGATTCTGTATTTCCTTTTGTTGTGTCATCTTGCTGTGTCAGCTCTCCACGTGTGCGGCACCATTCCTAGGCAGGCTGCACTTTCTTTCGCACTGGGCGCCTCTCCTTACGGGGTGCACTCCTTGCGCATGGGGCTCCCCTACACGGGGGACACCCCTGCGTGGCACGGCATGGCACGGCACTCCTTGCGCGCATCAGCACTGCGTGTGGGCCAGCTCCACCCGGGTCAGGGAGGCCCGGGGTTGGAACCGCAGACCTCCCATGTGGTAGACGGACACCCTATACACTGGGCCAAGTCCGCTTCCTGACAAATAAATTTAAAAAATAAAATAAAGTCATCTTCATCCTTCCGCCTGCCCCCTGGTCCCTCTTTCCACCAAAACAGATTTCTTCTTCCACATTCTCCCCTTACCCAACAGTCCCTGCCTCATTTGGTTTTTGAGATACATCTCCCTCATCCTCCCCTTCCCAGAGAGACCCTGGCAGTCACTGCTTGTGGAATTGCCTGTGTCCAGTTTGCAACCTTCAGCTGTTTGCACATCTGTGCTTCCCTCCATCTTTCTTTGTGGGCTGGGTCATATGCCCCAGGAAAAGCCAGCCCCTAGTAGGGCAAAGACCACACGTGGAATGTCAATAACCCCTTAAGGCTGCAGACCATACGGTGGGTGCTCATATGTAGCCAGATCCCTGAGAACATGAGGCCCAGGTGATAGGAAGATTTTAGAGGTAAGAGAGATGGAAGATCCTCTGAAAGAGAAACAGGTGTTCAGACAGGCTCTGCATGAAATGCATGTAGACTTTAAGATGCTTCTGTAAATGCAGCCTCTGACTTAAATTGCATGACTGCTTCTAGTGCATGGACAACTGGACTTAACCTTCATTCAGCAGGTGACTCTTAGCCTGCTTGTCACCACCATTTATTGGTTCCTGGGGGAGAAGAAGTTGAGAAATACAAGGTTCAAGGATCTGTGCTTCAATCTGTGTTACCAAGAGGCTTTTGAGGGCTGAGAAGTGACCATGGAAGAAGCCAACATGTTGAGGACTTGATGCCTGAGAAATGCTTTTGCCTGGTGCTTTCCTCTGGCCCCTCACCAAAGTGTCAGCACTTGTGCTAAGTATACAAAGTCAGAGGTGGATCCCCAAAGAGAAAATGGACACAGAGAGGTCAATGAGCCACATTCTGAGAAATAAACAGGGTTCTAGGCCTACTTTCCTGATTCCCTGGCTTCAGCAGAGTTTTCATCCAGAAGGCATCTATTAGGGTACATGTCTTTGCTAAGGCCTAAAATACAGCCCCTTAGCAAAGCAAAATCAAAATCTAGATCTTTTTATGTTGTCTCCAGCTAATCCCTTCTCTCCTCATTACTTTGATGTAATGACAATCACTGAAGCATAATCTTACTTGGTAAATTGGTATCATAGGAAAACATAAATGTTTCCCTAAGTAGAACAAAGGCCATGTCCCAACCCATCAAAAGTAGAAGAATTTACATCAAAAGTCTCTGGCTGCGAGCTCAGGCTGCTGCCACTAACTCCAAAAACACCTGGAAGGTAAGGGCTGCAGGGAGTTAGGCTGATGATGGTTTTCTCAGCACCAAGAAGGTGAAGGTTTAAAATTTGGCTTTTCCGAAAAAGATAGGATGTAGAATTTTTCCAAATCAATATGTATTCTATATCTAACCTTTAAACTCATCGCTATATTCCATTTTACTAGTAAGGGAACCTGACATTATATTGGGCTTCACTTTTCAGGAAGTTTTGGATCACAGAGTGGTTCAACAATGGCAGCAGAGGAATACTGGTATGGGATGTTATTGACAGGTGATATATGGTTGACATATGTCCAGGGTGCATGGAAATGTTTGGATATACTCATAGTGGAAACAATTAAAAACAACAGCTAGGGGGGTACTGGGCTACTGGCCGGGGGCGGGGAGTAGGCTCTGTCATGGTCCCTAGGAGAGCAGTGGCAGTCCCCCAGGGGCAACAGTAAGGACCAGGAAGGAATGAGGATCCAACAGTGAGCCCCTGATACTAATGACAATGCTTGTGAGCCTATACGCCTGAAATAAGAACAAGGCCTAGAGCAGCACTGTACCTAGGAGTTCCCTCCTGACAGCCTCCGTGTTACTCAAATGTGGCCAGTCTTGAAGCCAAACTCAGCATATAAATGCAATGCCTTCCCCCCAGTGTGGGACATGACACTCGGGGATGAGCCTCCCTGGCACCGAGGGATCATTACCAAGTACCAGCTGATGATGCAAATAGAAAATGATCTTGAATTAAAGGTTCAATGCAGACCAGCAGAATATCCCTGTCTACATATAATAACAGGAGTTTAAAAATGCTGTTTGACCTAAATTAAGGGGGAAATGGAAAGGACAAATGAGTTTATATGGCTATGAGTCTCTAAAAAAGAGTCTGGAGGTTGTCAGAAGGATTGCCCTTATGCACACCTGAGCAGAGTCTTAGAGACAGATAAAGTAGATACAACCCCAGGTATTGGTCCTTTTGAGGGCTAAAGAGACCCACAGGTTCTATGGTCATGGCAGATGGGGTTCACTGCCATGTCAGTTGGCCCTTCTTTGGAGCTGGTGTTTCTGTGTGATGGAGTTGAACTCAGATGTGATCTCTTTTCACAAGCCTATCATGCTACTGTACTGGAATTGTAGTTGGTGCTGGGGCTTAAGATATATCTAGGATATTTGAATCTCTGGACTGACAATATGATAGCCAGGCCCTGACCTCACAGACTTCAGCTCCTACACTCTGATTTATTGGACTTACTCCACTCAGCTAACATGGAGCTGAAGAATATCAACCACCACACCATGGAGCCTAGAGTGCCTACAACTGAAAGCAAGAGGATTGCATCCAATATCCATTTGGAATCTAAACCCTCTCTTGACATAGATGTGGAATGGACACAACCAAGCCAAGGTCCACAGGAAGGAGGAATACAGTAAGGATCAGAGTGGACTTAATGATATTCTATTCATGAACTATTGTGGTTAATAATCGAGAAAACGTGGCATTGATGTGGAAAAAGTGGCCATGGTGGCTGCTGGGTGCGGGGAAGGGGAGGAAGAGAAGAGATGTGGAGGCATTCTCGGGACTTGGAGTTGTCCTGGTGCCCCAGGGACAATTGCCGGATGTTGTATGTCCTCCCATGGCCCACTGGATGGAACGTGGGAAAGTGTGGGCTATGGTGTGGAACACGGGACATGGGGTGCAGCGATGCCCAGAGATGTACTCACCAGACGCAATGGATGTGACATGATGATAGGGGAGAGTGTTATTGGGGGGGGAGTGGTGGGGTGGGAGCGGTGGGGGCAAATTGGGACCTCATTTTTTTTAATGTAATATCTTTTAAAAAATGAATAAATTGAAAAAAAATCTATTAAAAAAAATGAAATTTGGCTTTTCCTGTTTCCCACTCTGATGTCTGCCCTTGCTCCAGGAAATACATTGCCCAATTGGTCCTACTTTTGAGAAACTTCAGAATTGATCATTTGTCACAAGAAGTTAATTTTACAATGAAAAAAGACAGGGAAACTCTTTGAGTTACCCATTGCCATTTAACAAACCACCCTAAATGTGGAGGCTTAAAACAATGTGTTATTAAATCAAAGCAAACTAAGTGAAAATAACAATTTGTTATTTCTCACCATGTTGTGAGTTGACGGGGAGATTCTTCTCCACATTATGTTGGCTGTGACTTCCCAGGTGTTCACCCAGGCTCTCAGCTGCATCACTCAAGATGGCCTCACTCACAGGTGTGGAGTGTTGCTGCACCTCCTCGTGAGCTCTCTCTCCACACGGTGTCTCATTCTCTGGGGCTTCACCACATGGCTTCTCTCTCTACCAGGACAGCTTGGACTTCCTTACAAAATGGTAGCCTTTTCCAAGAAGTGAAAGCAGAACCTGCCAGGCCTCTAAGGGTTAGTCCTGGAAGTGACACAACGTCGCTTCTGATGCATTCTATGGGTCAAAGCAAGACACATGCCAGCTATAGTCAAGAGGAAGAGAAATAGGCTCCATTGATCAGTGGGAGAGGCCATAAGAGAATATAAAGAGGGGAGGAATTGTTAGTAGCCATTTTTCCTTACAATCTTCTACACAGACCACACAAGAAAAAGAACCAGATCGACCTGCAACCTCCCTGAGCCTGGTGTCTATAGAACAGAGATGATAGTTCCCAAATGGAGCCAACAAAGAGATTAACTCAAGAAATTTGTAAAATGTTAGGTGAGAGGACACTGCCGAAGATGAGATTTGGGAGGCACCACTTTTCCCAGAAGTAGGGTGTTCTACTCTCCATAAGTAATGTTGGGGGAAAAGCAAAGACTTTGGAGACAAGTTGATATCAGCTGGAATCCTGATTCAGCTGTGGGCCCTTGGTCAAGTTACTAGGAGACACTGAGCCTCAGTCTCCTCATCTGAAAAGTGGGGTCACCACCTACCTTCAGAATTTTGTTAGCCAAAGGGTGGAAGCAGCCCAAGTGTCCATCAGCAGATGAATGGATAAACAAAATGTGGTAGAAACATGCAGTGGATTATTTGTTCAGCTGTGTAAAGAAATGGAATTCTGATACATCTGACGATATGGATGAGTTTTGAAGACATCACATTGAGCAACATAAGCCAGATGCCAAAAGACAAATATTTTATGATCTCACTAATATGAAATACTCAGAATAAGCAAATTCATAGAGTCAGAAACTAGAATACAGGTTGCCAGGGCCTGGAGTGTGGGTAGGGAAAGGGGAGTTACTGCTTAATTGGCATAGAGCTTCATTTAGTGTGATGGAAACATTTTGATAGTGAATGGTGATGGTAGCACAATATTGGGACTGTAATTAACAGCACTGAATTATATATTCAAATGTAGTTAAAAGGATAAATGTTAGGTTGCATATATGTTATTAAAATAAACTTTTAAAATAGCTATAGGACTATATAACACAATGATCCCTAATGTAAATTACAGGCTATAGTTAATAGTATTTTTTAAATAGTACTGTTCCATCAATTGTAACAAAGTTACCACACTAATGTAAAGTGTTAAAAATAGGGAAAACTGTGTGTGGAGAGGGGTGGTATATGGGAACTCTGTATTTTCTGCATGATTTTTCTATAAACCTTCAACTTCAGTAAAAAATTATTAAATGAGAAAATTATAATTAGTGCTAGGCACCCCCTCATGGCTCAACAAATGGAACCAAGTCTCATGACATCTGGACCCCACAAGGAGTCCATTAGACCAAACTGACAGAGGAAGTGCCATTTTGGAAAGTCTGGTTCCAAACTCATATGCTCTGGGTTTGTTGGGGAACTTGAAGGCTTTGCTTGCCTTTTCTCACCTTTGTTTCCTTCTGTGACCCATCTAAAATGCTACAGATGCTCATTTTTCCCCCTTGAGATCAAAGGCTCAATGCTGACTGATTTCTCATTTTACAATAAAATCATGGGTGCCTAGGAGATCAACAAAGGGCACTGCAATAAGGCCAACCACACGGAATTCTAGCCCTCTGGCTTCCTCCTACACTCAGGCCTCATTTTTATCTCTTATTTATTAGGAACATTCTATAAAGATTTTTTTTTTAAAGATTTATTTATTTATTTATTTCTCCCCCCTTCCTCCCTTCCATCCCCTACCCCAGTTGTCTGTTCTCTGTGTCTATTTGCTGGGTCTTCTTTGTCCGCTTCTGTTGTTGTTAGTGGCAGGGGAATCTGTGTCTCTTTTTGTTGCGCCATCTTGTTGTGTCAGCTCTCCGTGTGTGTGGCACCATTCCTGGGCAGGCTGCACTTTCTTTCACACTGGGCAGCTCTCCTTACGGGGCGCGCTCCTTGCGCATGGGGCTCCCCTACGCAAGGGACATCCCTGCATGGCAGGGTACTCCTTGCACGCATCAGCACTGCGCATGGGCCAGCTGCACATGGATCAAGGAGGCCTGGGGTTTGAACCTTGGACCTCCCATGTGGTAGACGGACGCCCTAACCACTGGGCCAAGTCCGCGGCCTCTATAAAGATTTTGCGTGACATTTGTACCCCTCCTTTATTCCTTAGTGACACCTTGGCAAGCAGCAAACTGCCAGAGTGGGTAAGTTTTGATACTGATCAGAGAGGTTTATGCTTCAAGATAAGAGAAGACAGGTGGTTGATGGAAGAAGAAATGGGTAAAGGGAGCATCTTGGGCAACAGCATTTAAGAGATTGAGAAAAGTTGGAGAGTACGTTTGGCAGCTGAGGCAGTCTTATCCAGTGCCCACCCAGATCCCTTCCCCTGGAACTGTTCTTGTTCATATCCCTGGCTTCCTGCATCTCTCTGCCTCTCTGAGGACATTCTCTGGTTATGAGGTTTTGGATGGAAGGGCAGGCTAGAAGTGCTGGGGAGTTGCCCCAGGAGATCCACAACCAATGAGGGACAGGAGTGATGGATAAATACCGCAACTTCCTCACCACCTTAATGAAACAATACTGAGGCGTGAGCCTTGCATCCTCTCAGCACCCACCAGGATGGAGCGTCAGGGGCTCACATTGGTGACCTGCTCATTACTGCACTCTACTTTGGCTTCCTCCCTTCCCTACTATCAAACCTTTCCCTTCCCATGTCTCCAGGGTTTACCTCCCCAACAAAAATGCCTGAGCTTAAATCCTTGTTCCCCTGTTTTTGGAGAAACTAAACTAGGGCAAGAGGCTTCACTTATTTCTCCAGTTTACCAGGATTGGCCCTGAGAAAAGACTCAGAGGCTGGGAGGCAGAATGTGTTTTGATCCCTTCCTCTTTTTCTGAAAACCTTCCCTTTTTCCATCAAATGTATCCCTCCTGTCTTGGTGAATCCTCTCTTCCTTTCCCAATTCTCAGCTCAAGTCTTGTGCAAAATGCTTCTATTCATTTTGTGAATAAAATGCCAAGGCCTAGCATTCTCTTCTTTCTCCTTGGGGTTAGTCTCTGGAACTACAACCAAGTCTGCTCCAGTTCTTTCATTTTCCAATTCTTTCAAATAGGAGAAGTAGATCTAATTCTCCTATATGATAATTTTTAACTCCCACTACTCATTTCTAAATTAGTAATTCTAATTCTGTTGGTTTAGAAGCATGGGGTTACTTGGGAGTCTTGATTTTGTGTTGAAAGAATACAGATGGGCTGGACAGACATGCCCAAAAATACAAACTTTACATAAGCTGGTTTCCAGACTTGTTCTTTGTTATAACAAGGATGTTCATATAATGAATATACAAATTAGGCAAGGCTTTGCCTCCAACAAAGGGTAGAGGCTGGGGGTCTTTAGGTTCTTCCCAAAACTGCTTTCTTATCTCTAGGGGATGAAGGGAGAATCTTCTGGCTTGTCTCCTCTGGTCTCCATCTTCACTACTTTTTTACTTAGCTACCAGTTTTAACCCATCCTGGCCTCTCTTTCTATGGAAAGGAAGAATGAAAAGGAATTTAATTACTTGATCCTCCTGTAGTGGCAGAGAACAGAAACCAAACTCAAATTAACTCAAAGAAATAAGGGACTTATTGGTTCACATCATTGAAAATTCCAGCAGTAGTCTAATTTCATGTCATCCCCATTTCTCAGATCTGCTTTCTTGAGTGGGCTATATCTTTGGAGGGCCAAGACCAATGCCCAAACATCTAGGATTGGTGTCCCCGATGGAACAAGAATTTGTCTTCCTTGATAATTTCAGTAAAAGTCCAGAATGGGGCTCCTATTTTCCTAGTTTGGTAATAGACCAATTCCTGAGCCAATCACAGGTACTGCATTCTGTTTGGCCAACACTGGCTCATGTACCCACTGCAGGATTTAGATTGAGAGTTAATCCCACCTAAAACACATGGAGTAGGGTGCTTCCTAAAGGAGATCCAGGTACTGTTACTAAATGGGGGTCAGTTGGGCAAAAACAGTTTTCCACCAGAAGAACTAATATTAGTGAGCATCTATAATGATCCTGCAATCTGCCAGGCCCTATTCATGTTATCATTAAATCCTAGGAAGTAAGTATTATCACCCCCATTTTATAGATGAGAAAGATAAAGTTCAGGGAGTTGAAGCCTCTTGCCCTGTGCCACACAGTTAGAAATGATGGCATCAAGTTCAGACCAGTGTCTACCTCTGAAGGCCATACTCCCATCTGAGTTTCAGGTCCCAGTCTACTGACCTGAAGCTCCTGGCTTTTCTTGCTGGAGCTCCTGCTTCTACATTCTGTTGGATTTGGGTGCAACAAGCTGGCCCATAAGACTAGCTTTGAGGTTTGGTGAGCATGGTCTTCTATATCTATTGGCCAATGCTGGTATCCAGGAGTAAGTAGATTCAGTGACTTCACCATGATGTCTGTCCCTCATAACAATTCCAAGAATTTAAGGAGCATATTGCTGGATCTCCCTTGAAGCTTCCACTTGGTTCCCAGCTGATGACAGTAGACATGTCCACCTCTTGTCCTCAATGCAGAAGAGAAAGGACATGACAGGCTTATGTGGCAAGCTAATGCCACAAGATGATACAACAAGAGACACAAGGAGGAATACATAATGAAAGGCACAAAAAAGCAGGGAGTGAAGTTGGCAAAAGCAATTAGGTGCCTCCATCCCACATAGGAGGTCCTGGGTTCAGTTCCTGGTGCCTCCTAATAAAAAGGAAGATGAGCATACAACAAACAGACACAGCAAGCACAAACAAAAAGGGGCAGTGATTATAAATAAATAAAATAATAAAAAACCACAAATCTATGATATTCATATCTGTGATTTTAATAGACACATTAAATAACATACCTAATAATTAACATAATCTTGAAGTAATGATCAGTATAAATGATTTGAGATAGTGGAGCCGGTTGTAGCTCATTTGTTAAACATGCAATTCCACATGTACAAGGTTCCAGGTTCAGTAACTGGTATTTGCTAAAATCAATATAAAAATATCCATGATTTCTATTGATGACAAATATCATGGATTTGACTAATACTGCCATGAACTGTTGCCTACATATTGAAGGAAGCAATAAATTGTAGGTCACCTTCTCTGAAAATAAAGATATAACTTCATTTCTTCAAATTTACCTTTCCAGGCTCTCACTGGACACCAGATTAAGAATGTCTGATATTGGATGAGTAAATGTACACAGTTAAACCATAGAGTATAGGTTAGTAGGAGACAGAAGTAGGTTGAGAAGTGGCAGCTGATACTCAATGTGTGCAGAATGTTTTAAAAGGTGGATTGAAAATATGTAGTAATGGATGGAGTTGATGGTAGCACATTATAATAAGGATAACAACTTCTGATTTATAAATGTGATTGTGGCTGAAAGGAATAGTCTAGGGAGGTTAATGCTAATTGAAAGACAGCTATGGGAAGCAGATGTGGCTCAAGTGATAGAGCTTCTGCCTACTATATGGGAGGAACTGGGTTCAATCCCTGGGGCCTCCTGGTGAAAAAGAAGAAGAGAAAGCTTGCCCGCATGGAAAGCCAGTGCCTGTGCAATGAGCCAGCTCCCACATGAGTGCCTGCGTGGTGAGTGAGTGCCCGCGTGGTGATCTAGTGCCCGCACAAGTGAGTCACACAGCAAAATGATGATGCAACAAAAGAGAGACAAGGGGAGAGTCAAGGTGAAGTACAGAAGAAACCAGGAACTGAGGTGGCGCAATTGACAGGGATCCTCTCTCTATATCAGGAGTCTCCAGGATCAAATCCCACTTAATTGAATGGGGAAAAAAATGAGAAGAGAAGACAACACAAAGAGCAAAAACAGCAGGGTGGGAGGAGAGGAAGAGGGAAAAATAAATAAATAAATAAATCTTTAAAAAGAAGTAAGACAGCTAGAGGATAATCTAGGAACTGTATAACACTGATTTTGGTAGTAGATGACAATTGTGGTTAATAATATAAATACAAAAAAAGGGGGGGAGGCAGGTGTAGCTCAGTAGCTAAGCACCTGCTTCACATACACAAGGTCCCAGTTTCAATCCCCAGTGCCTCTTTAAATAAATAAATAAATAAATAAATAAATAATAAATAAAATACAGGAATGTTCTTTTACTACAAGATGTTAAGAATATGGTGATACATAGGAAAAAGACAAAAATGTACCTTATAGACTACAGTTAACAGTAATTTTGTAATATTTTGTAGCAAAGGCAACGAAGGTACTATATCAATGCTAGAGGTAAAAAAAGGGAATATGGGTTTAATTTTATGAGATATAAATATGATTAAACTTTTTTCCCTTCATTTCCTTCATTATCAAGGAGACCTTGGTCATGTCATTTATCCAATCTGTGCTCATTTATGTATCTTTCTAAACACCGGAGGAAACAATTGAGTTTGTTTTGGGAATTAAATGAGATAAATGTGACTGAGCAGAATTTTTTGGAGTAATGCTTCCATAATCTGGGTTTTTTTCTTTACACTTTTTAAATTAAAGTTAATAGATCACAAAGAATGTTACATTAAAAAACATTAAAAAACATAAAAATCATAAGAGGTTCCCATATACCCTACTCCCAGCCCCCACCCCATCATTTTTGTAAATTATATTTTTTGAAGATGTATACATCACACACAAAAAAAATGTTACATTAAAAATATGAGGTTCCTGTACACCCCCACCACCCCCACCCCCCTCCTCCCACACCAACAACCTCCTCCATCATTGTGGCACACTCATCACACTCAGTGAACACATTTTGGAGCACTGCTGCACCACATGGATAATAGTTTACCCTGTAGTTCACACTCTCCCCCAGTACATTCAGTGGGTTATGGCAGGATTTATAAAGTCTAGCATCTGACCCTGCAATATCATTTAGGACAATATCATTTAGTCCCAAAAATGCTCCCACATCACATCTCTTCTTCCCTCTCCCTGCCCTCAGCAACTACTGTGGCCACTTTCTGCACCTCAATGCTACAATTTCTTCTATTACTCGTCACAATAGTTTATAGTAGAATATCAGTAAGTCCACTCTAATCCATGTTTTATTCCTCCATTCTGTGGATCCTGGGATGGTGATATCTACTCCACCTCTAGATCAAGAGGGGGCTTAGATTCCACATGGATGATGGATGCAATTCCTCTGCTTGTAGTTGTTGGCACTCTTGATTCCCTGGTGTGGTGGTTGACCATCTTCACTTCCCTGAGACTCAGGGCCCAGCTGGCACATGGGCAGTCCAGAGATTCAAGTCCCCTGAGTATGCACCATCCCTAGCACCAACCACAAGTTCAGTAAAAGTGACAAAAGAGGCTTGTGTAGGAAGGTCACATCTGAGTCCAGCTCCATCACACTCAGGAGCAGAAATTCCAAAGTAGGGCCCTCTGACATGGCACAGAGCTCCAAATCCATCTGCCATGACCATATACCCTATGGATCTCCATAGCCTTCAGGAGAACCAGCACCTAGGGTTATTCCATAATATGTTAAGCTGCCTTTTGTCTATTTTGTTTCTCAAAGGTTGAAATAAAGTTTACTTAAAATAATAATAATAATAAAGAACCCCTGATATTCAACAGAGTCTGTTAACAATGTCCACATATGGTTATCTAAAACCCTTCTCTTGGCACTGCGCTATTCTCTCCACTTTTCAGCTGACAAGACCAAGGCTTGGAAAGGTTAAGAGAGTGGGCCCTACTCTCTTATTGCTATCCCACGGTAGTAAGAAATACTAGTTGCCCTAAACAACCTCACCGTGGTGGAAGCCAATTTCCTCAGCCTTGTCTCCAGGAAGAGGACAAATGGAGTGGAAAGCCCATAACACAACGAATAAATCCTCTTGCTTCCCACCCCCCCTAGAGTCGTTCTCGGAGACAGAGGGAAACCCTGCTATAGGCAAGCCCTTTGGAGGGAAATAATAAATGTGCGGAAAATTCCACTTGACAAGGCCTGCAGTTAAATTGTGCCACCTAGTGTGGGAAACAGGGCCTCTGGGAGTAAGGGAGTTAGGGCCTGGTTAGTATGAGCATGTGCAGTTTTCAGGGAGCACCACAGGGCCCCAAAGACTGAGGAGGTGGAAGTGTTGTTTCTCGTTTGGGCATGGCATGTGGGCTGCTGGAGGCTGGGCCTCTGGAAATGAAGTGTCAGGCTCAGCTCCTGCTTTCAGCCTCCCCACAGTCTTTTAACGCAAGAGAGATGTAAAGCTGCAGTCTCCTGGCCAAGCCCCAGCTCAGGAAATTACTTTCCGCCTGCTGGGACTCCACAAGCCTTGCACTCCCCTGGCCTCTGTCCCAGCAGCCAGTGCAGTGAGCATCTGCCAGCCATGGAGTCCACCCGTCTGACACCAGGGCCTCACCTCAGTGGTTCCTCACAGACATGCCCTCAGTCATGGAGCAGAACGGAAGATACAAGGGAGTAAACTGCAGCGCCTGATACTGAGCTGGGGCTCTATTAACATTATTTTCTCCCTTCCCCTAAGTGCTTTACAAAGCAGTTCTCGCCTCTTATACAGTTTGCCTTTACCAGAACCCTCTGAGCTGTCGAAAGAAGTGATGCATCCCCATTCTACAGAATGAAATCGGAGAGATGAATTCACCTGCCTGAGATTGCACAGATAGGGAATGAAGAGGGCTATTCTTGAATCCCATCTGCTGATTTCAAATTTTTAAGCCTTCCTTTAAGGATGATATACAAATGGTCAATAAGAGCATGAAAATACGATTGACATCATTAGTCATTAAGGAAATGCAAATCTAAACCACAATGAGATACCACTTCACACTTAATAGGATGGCTCTTTAAAAAAAAAAAAAGGAAAATATAAGGCATTTGGAAGGATGTAGAGAAATTGGAACACTTGAGCATTGTTTGTGGGAATGCAAAATGGTGCAAACACTATGGAAAATAGTTTGGTGATTCCACAAAAAGTTGAACATAGAATATGTTCCAGCAATTTCTCTCTTAGGTATATGCCCAGAAGTACTGAGAGCAGGGATTCAAACAAATATTTCTATATCAATGTTCATAGCAGTATTATTTACAGTAGCCAAAAGGTAAAAACAACCCAAATGTCCTTCAACTGATGAAAGAATAAACAAAATCTGATATATACACACAATAGAATAGTATTCAGCCATAAGAAGGAATGAAGTTCTGAAATATGCTGCAACATGGATGAATCTTGAAAATATGCTGAATGAAAGAAGTAGACACAAAGGGACAGATATTGTATGATTTCACTTAAATGGATTATCTAGAAAAAGCAAATTCAGAGGCATTAAATAGATTAGAGGTTACCAGGGGATGAGGGGATGGGAAATAGGAGATATTGCTTAATGGGTACAGTTTCTGTTTGGTGAAAATGTTGTAGAAATAGTGGTAATGGTTACACATCATTGTGAATGTACTTACTGCTGCTGAATTGCACACTTAAAAATGGTTAAAATAGTAAATGTTAAAATATGTTTATTTTACCACAATAAAAAACTGCACTGTATTTGTGGTTTCAAAGTGGCACGTCAGGTGCAGATGTGGCACAAGTCGTTGAGCTCCCACCTCCCACAGGGGAGGCCCCAGGTTCAGCTCCCGGTGACTCCTTGAAAAAACAAAAACAAAACAACAAGCAAAACAAATGAAAAAATGAACTCAGTGGTTGACTGCTGGCTTTCCACATGTGAGATCCTAGGTTCAATCCCCTGCCCTCAGCACCTCAAAAATAATTTTAAAAAAAAATTAAAAGTGGTATGTCATGGATATTGGTCACATTGTGATGAATCTATAAATTTACTTGAAGTTTTTAACATGCAAGTAAAAATAGTCCCTTTTTAAATAAAAAGACTTGATTAAAGGAGATAATAGGAATGTGACTACAAAACTCAATATGTGATCCTTGATACTTTTCTGGATCAAAACAAAACCTTATTAAGTAGTCAATAGTTGAAATATGGATTTTATATTAGAAAACTATATTTATCAATGTAAAATTTCCTAAGTATGATGATTCTATTATGCTTATGTGGGAAACTGTCTTTTTTCTTAGGAGATACCTTATGAAGTATTTAAGAGTTCAGGAAATATCAAATGTTCTGATGTCTCTAACAAACTCTAAAAGCTTGAGAAAAAAGAATACAGAGAGAAGGGGAGAAAGTAAATGCAGCTTGGTGACTCTATAATAGATGAAACATTTAGAGGGGCTCATTGCACTTAGTCTTTCCATTTTTCCAAAGGTTAATTTTCAAAATAAAAAGTTGGATGGGGGGAGAAAGGGGGAAAAAAAGATGAGAAAGACCTAGATTTGGCAAGGGCATGGGACAATGGAAATTCTCACATAAGACTGAGTAGGACTGTGAAATTGATACATCCTGTCTGGATGGAAGTTAGATGCCTATCCATGTGTAAATGGAGCCTACACTTTGTCTCAGACACCACTTCTAAATCAACAGAGAAGTCATTAGTGTGCAAAGATGTATTTGAAGTTTCACTCCGACCTTATTTTTTATAAAGGAAAATTAGAAAGAACTTTATATTTATCATTGGAAAACCAATAAATAAATTCTGGCCCATTTCTAGATAAGTGGTCAAAAGCTCCAAATTTGGAGCTCCGGCTCTGAAAGCCAGAAGCCCTGGCTGTGCTGCTGAATTGCCTCTGTCTCAGTCTCCTCATCTGTGAAATGGGCATAATAAAAGACCTTGTCTTGTAGAGTCATGGAAAGATGATATAGATCACTTAGGGCAAGCATTTAGTACAATGCTTGGAACATAGTAGGTGTCCCTAGAAGTACTGCACATTGTTAGCTATTATAATACGTAATTATAGTCATTGATAAAAACGAGGATGCAGACCTATATTACTAATCTGGAAAGACATCTGTGACATTGTGTTGAATGAAACACCAGATTACTGGACAGCCTACAAGTGCTATTTTTTGAAGGGTATTTTTAATCTCTATTTGGATATATCTATAAATGTCCATGAGGATGGCTATGTAAGTTTCAACAGTAGTCAACTAAGGTGGTAGAACTTCTAGCCTCTTATTTTCTTTTTTTGTGCATTTCTATGTTGTCTGACATTTTTAACAACACCCATGTAGCACTTTTACAATCAGATTTTTGAAATTTTGACAATAAATAAATCAATCAGCGACCCATGGGTCATGTCTCCTAGGCCTGGCTTCGACTGAGGGTTGACCAGTTGTCCTGGTGGATGAGGTCTGCCAGGCCATCTCTGGCCCATGTGCACTGGTGCACTGACATTTGATGACCTTGACAACCTCAAGTCATGCTCTCCTTGCCTCAGCTTACGTGTCCCTCATTCGGCCCTCTGCTGGGCACACAGGAGGCAGTTGGTAGGTGTGTGCTGGTGTTTTAGTTTGACCATAGAGTTCTATTTCTCTCCACGTTTGCACACAGCAGGCATTGGGGGCCGCAAAGTGTGTGTGAAGCCTGTGGTTGGCTCAGGAACGGCAATGTACGTGCAGTTGGGCCATTTGAGCTTAACTTAGGGGTACGCAGCTGTCTTCAGGGCATTTTCTAAAGGTATCCTAACCTGCTTGCAGAAATCCAGCTTATAGCGTCATTCCCCCCCAAATCCTGGTTTGCAGCAGTTGGGCCGTTCATGGGTGACAAGGATCATGCCGGCCATTAGATGGCAGTCTTTCCCTGCAGCAGCCCCGCTGCCATTCGCATCTCCCAGACCCATTGGTTTCTGAAACTAGCCTCTGTGTAATCCAAAGCAATTTCAGGAAAGAGATTCTTTGCTAAATAGACTTTCACTAAAGAAGAGAACAGTCAGATAAAATATTCGGAAACAGAGAAGCTAGAAGAAAATACAATTTCCCCCATCACATGTTCACCCAGCCTTCCCTGCTCAACAAAAGTCGCAACAGTTGTGTGTCCATTTGCAGTCTAGGGTCGAATTAGAATTGCCAAGCACCCCAGTGAGCTCTGAATCTACATTCCTTGATCCCTTTATGCCACTCAAAGCCAGATATTGATGTCTGAAAACAAGATACATAAGCTTCATTATATAAGTGGCTTTTCCTTAAACAAGACCGCTTTAATACTTAACAAGGTAGGGAAGCTACATAATTTAAAATCTATGCGAACAGAAATAAGAAATTATTTGTAGCGGGCTCCACTTTTACACACACCAACAAAGGAAGACATTCACCATTTTTTGCCTTCCCAGGGCCCAAAAATACAACACAGGCCTGTTCTCTTGCTCTGGGCAGAAGCCGCAGCTGAAGCTGTTCTTTATCAGCTTTTCTTTCTCAATATTTACCAACCAATAAATCTTTTTTTCCCCTAAGACAACTGACATTCGAATCCCGTTCAGGCGGAGGCTTGTTATCCAAAATAATATTAAATAAGCTGCTTCATTATCCCCAGAAAAAAGTAATAAGATAGATTTTCTTTTCCTTTGTGGGTCAATACTGAAGAGGAGAGGGGGCTGTTTCGACCTGGGGTGGTGGGGCAGCTGCTCTGTAGCGACCGCATCCCAGGCTTACAGTCTCCTGGCTCTGGGGGCAGGCAGAGGCCTCGGGGAACATGTGTGGGGATCTTTGGAAACCTGTGTATTTTGGCTCAAAGAGCTTCCCATAGTCCCTGCACTGTGGCATCCACTCCAAAGCTGTCACCTGCTCCATCAGCCTGCCTAGACCTTTACCTGGAGTGTAAATGAGGTCTTGGTGAAATAGAAAATTTTGCCACAGACTCAAGAGAATTTTGCCCATTTTCCAAAATGGAATAAGTCATTCTTTTGATTAAAAACTCCATTCTTTTATCCCATGAGCCAATTCCCCCTATTCTTCCTTTTTCTGTCAAAGGTATGTCAGTGGAAAGAGCATGGGCTGAGAATGTCATGAGATATGAGGTCTGGAGCCACTCTGCTGCTAACTTCTGGGGGGATCCAGCCACAGGACCTTCCTTTTCATGCCTCAGTTTCTGCATTTGTAGAATGAGATATTCCGCCTGCTGTCCTTTCAAACTTTCCCACAATTCTATTTACTAAGGATCTGAAATGAAGGAGGGGGCTTTCAGGCATTGAAAACTCCCAACTTCAGAGACCACAAACACTGGCTTGATTTTAATGGAGGCTGAGCATCTCAATCCCAGAAGAATCTTCTAGAAAAAAAATCTTTTGAATATTAATAATAATAGAAAATAAAGACATGAAGGGGTTTTTGTTGTTGTTATTGTTGTTGTTGTTTTGTACCCGGCACCACTCTAAAGGCTTTGTAACGTTCCTTAGTTTAATCTTTACAATGTGCCTGTCTCATTATGCCCATTGACAGCCTAGGAAGCTGAAGCACTGAAAGGTTAAAAAATTTCCCCAACATCACAAATAAGGCTAAAAATTCCTTTGACCACTACCAATTCCAGTTTCCTCTTCTAACTAAGTAACAATAGTCATTTTGGATGTTCCCTTCGGGAATACTTTCTATGCACTGTTTACATTTTTTGTTTTGTTGTCCTTTTTATTTTTGGTCTTATACTATTTACCTTTTGTGGGGTTTTTTTTTTTTTCTTTCAGAAGTGCTATCATGCTTGATATATGATCTGGAAATTACTTTTCTCCCTCAACAATGTATCTTGGGAATCTTCCATGTTCTGACTCATAGATATGCCTCTTTTTTTTTTTCAGGGTATTACTGTATTTGGATGAATCTTGGTTTATTAGGTCTTTCCCCCTTTTGATGGATATTTAGTTTGTTTCTAAATTTGTATTATTCTAGATGCTGTAAGTACTTCCTTTCACATGTTTCCTTGTACATAGATATAAATATTTCTTTTATGTAAATAAATAAAAATGGAATTGCTGGGTATGTGCATACTTTATTACATTGACACGAATATCATATAAGATTTTTACAAATGCTTCCTCTGAATATTCTGGGGTTTAAAACTGTAATAACCTGAATTGCTCTAAATAATAATGGAACATCAGTAAGACGACGGGATGCAATAGCAATGAGACAGGGTGCAGGCAATGCAAACAAGCTGTAAAGTATCTGCTTTTTGCTTCCACCAAGAAAACATATCAGAATGCAGGAGGGTGAAAATGCATTAATAAAGAAAAATCCTTAAATCCACAGTACTTGAAATCATTTCTTTAAGGTAACTTATTTACCAGCATGTTTGAAGTCTGTTGTGATTTGTATGTGCTTTGTCTGTACAGCCCATGCTGCCAGCCAGGAGCTGTCCTGCCCTACAAACTCAGTGAGGCAGCAACCAGTTCTACACATGGGGCATCCTGGATCCCATGTGTTAGAGCAGAGCTACTAGCCCAGGGTGAGGTCATGTATCTGTCCACCATGCTACAAAGGGCTCTGATGAAAGTTGATTGGTAGAGATTGGACTGACACACTCACATGTACATATACATACATGCACACGTTTGCACACATGCACACACACTGCAATTCCAAGAATCGGCTGTGGGTCTCTGACTCACAAGGGCACCAAGATGGGGGACTGGGATCTTGGTCACATATCTGGGCTATAACCCAGGCTCTTGGGACCCTACATTGAGTCTGCAAAGGACTAGAAATTAGACTTGTTTTCATGAGTGGAACCCCAATATCATCCTTCACCAGGACACCAGGTGTTTTAAATCCTCATGCCCTGGCCACCATCTCTCAAACGGAGACTTTTTTTCCTGTTCTTTTTTTTTCTTCTTCTTCTTTTTAAAGGTTTTATTTTTATTTATTTAATTCCCCTCCCCTCTCCCGGTTGTCTGTTTTCTGTGTCTTTTTGCTGCGTCTTGTTTCTTTGTCCGCTTCTGTTGTCGTCAGCGGCACGGGAAGTGTGTGCGGCACCATTCCTGGGCAGGCTGCACTTTCCTTCGCGCTGGGCGGCTCTCCTTACAGGTGCACTCCTTGTGCTTGGGGCTCCCCTACGCGGGAGGCACCCCTGTGTGGAACGGCACTCATTGCACGCATCAGCACTGCGCATGGGCCAGCTCCACACAGGTCAAGGAGGCCCGGGGTTTGAACCGCAGACCTCCCATGTGGTAGACGGATGCCCTAACCACTGGGCCAAAGTCCGTTTCCCTTTTTTCTGTTCTTACTCCCAGTCTTGGGCTTAAAAAAACCCAAAAAATGAATGAAATTGGTCTTCTTGGAACCTTCATTTCCACTCTCTTAGTACTTCCCCCCAATAACAGCTCATTTCTCTTTCACGTACCTGGTTCCCATATACTTTATGCCCTCTCGTTTCTCCCCATTTCAAACCTGCTTTTGTGTAAGCAGCTTTGCTCTGTCCTCTAGACAAGTCCTGTTAAGACAATGGTCTTCAGTGCCTGGGCTAGTGAACAAATGCTTTCTCTGGTCCACAACAAGATGTGGAGAGGAACATTCAGAAATATTGTAGCAGTCTGAGAGCATAATTTTAGATCTGTTCAATCTAATAACAAATTTTAATTCTGAATGCCTACTTTTATTTCATTTTCCTGGCAACTCATTTTAACTTTATTTGACAAAAATAATCATCCATGATGGATTGGAAATTTTTTCACCATGTGTACCTGTAAGACAGGATAGACTCTGTTTGAGTTTTCCTTGCATGGTCAAGCAAAGATCATCCAATAGATTTGCTTAAACAATTGGGAATTTATTGCCTCATGGTTCTGAGACTAGGAAAAAGTCCAAATCAAGGCATTATCAAGGCAACACTCTCTTTTCAAAGACTGGCGCTCTTGGGCTGCTCTGTCACATGGCAATGCACAAGGCACTGTCTCTTGACCTCTCCCTTCTCTTCTGGGTTCCATGGACTTCAGCGTCTTGTCCCGTGGCTTTCTCTCTCTCTGTCTGAATTATATTCTGCTTATGAAAAGGACTTCAGTAATAGGAGTAACACCCCTCCTGATTAAGGTGGGACACACCTTAACAGAAATAACCTCATCGTAAGGTCCTACTTACAGTGGGTTCACACCACAGGAATGGATTAAGGTTAAGACAGGTTTTTCTGGAATACGCAGCTCCAAACCACCACGGCCTCTCTCTAGAATCTGTGACTTGAGCCTTAACTTGCCTTGTGGAGTAGGAGGCAGGTCTGTTTGGGTTTGTACTTTTTCACCTTTTCATCATTGTGCCTCACAGAGCAGTTGGGACAGGAGGTTCCTGGGTCTCAGGTCCCACATGGCAAGTGGTGTCTCCTCTGTCAGTGTGGGAGGGCAGCCTGCCTCACGGGGGGATCCCTATTGATTTGAACACTAATCCCAAACCCGATGTGTTTGTCACTTCTAATTCCACAACACTTTCTATGTCCAAGATAAGTGTTAATATCTATCTTACCATTCAGGATGCCACATACACCTGGAAGAAAAGGTGCAGGACACGAGGTGGTTTGTGTGGTTGTGTGCTTAAATATCACTACCTGGACATGAAACAGTTTTGAGACTCTGAGTTTTCCTCTTTAATAGTTTTTTTAGTTCATTTTTTTATTTTTCAAGAAGTTTTAGATTACATAAATATTATATCAAAAATATAAGGGAGGAGCAGATGTGGCTTAAGCAATTGAGCACCTGCTTCCCATAAGAAAAGCCCTGGGTTTGGTCCCTGGTGCCTCTTAAGAACAAAAACAAACAACAAACAAATGAAAAAACCAACTCAGGGGAGCCAATGTGGTTCCGTGGTTAAGCACCAGCTTCCCAAATATGAGATCCTAGGGTCAATCTCTGGCCCTGGTACCTCAAAAAATTAAATAAAAAAAAAAGGAGATTCCCATATACCCCAGCCTCTTCCCCTCTAGCACTTTCCTCCATTAACAACATCTTTCATTAGTGTGGTACATTTGTTACAACTGATGAACACACAGTGACGCAGTGCTACTAACCATGGATTGTTTTCAATAGGCATATGTAGCAGTTTGATATGGTTATGAATTCCAAAAATAGATATTGGATTATGTTTGTAATCTGGTCTGTACCTGGGCTTGATTGAGTTATGATTAGGGTTTTGATTGGGTCACGTCATTAGGGTGTTGAGTCCCCACCCCTTAGTGGGTGGTGACTCACAGATAAAAGGCATGGCAAACAACAGAGATGAGGGTTTCTGATGCTGGAGTTTTGATATTGGAGTTTGATGCTGAAGCCTTAAGCTGGAGCCCCAGGAAGTAAGCTCACAGAGGAAAGAGAAGCAAGCCCCAGGAAGGGAGGAACTCAGGAAGGTTGAACCCTCACAGACATCAGCAGCTATCTTGCTCCAACACGTGAAAATAGACTTTGGTGAGGGAAGTAACTTATGCTTCATGGCCTGGTATCTGTAAGCTCCTACCCCAAATAAATACCCTTTATAAAAACCAACCAATTTCTGGTGTTTTGTATCAGCACCCATTTGGCTAATACAGAGTACAATACAATTTTTTTAAAAAAGACAACATCTGAAGGCAATTACCTGTTTGACTTAAGACCTCAGAAAGTAGCCAAGGTTTTTTCTCAACCTTTAAGGCAAACCTGGTGCTTCTAAGCTTTTCCTAGCACTGTTGCTCCGGTTGTCTATTGTGGAGTATGAATCTCCCCCAAACTTAGTACCTTAAACCAAGAGCAACATTTATTTGGCTCAGGAAGCTGTGGTTTGGGTAGGGCTCAGGAGGAAAAGCTTATCTATGCTTCATTTGGCATCAGTTGAGATGCTCAAAGGCTGGGCTGGCGCTGGGACCCTCAGGAGACTTCTCGTTCCCACCTGTACCTCCTGGACTATGAAGATACAAACAGGGTGTGGGGGAGGGGAGCTGGGACAATTGGGGCGCCTTGTTCTTTCCCTGTCATCTCTCCAGCATAGAGGTTTCAGGACAGCTGGACTTTTCACAGTCAGCTCAGGGATCCCAAGGCGCTTGTCCCAAATAGAGGTAGCCAGGCAGAAGCCGGGTGTCTTTCACGACCTAACTTCTGGAGCCCTGCATTGTCACTTCTCTAAAATTGAATGTGCTCAGACAGTCACAAAGCCCAGCATGAGTTGAAGGGGAGCTTAAAAAGGGAAAGAAACTCCTTCAGCCTCTTTGTGAAGGTGTGGCAAGGTTTTGAAAGACATTTAAGGCTCAGAAACATTGTTGCAACTATTTCTGTTGCAGCCCTGCATTGTTGCCACCCCAGAGAACAGCAGTAGCTGTAGGAGGGAACTACACAAGGCCTTAAATGAGATGGTAAAGCAAACCCAAAGGCATAGAGGCCGGACACAGTGGCCAGCTCTGGCCCTCCAACTTTGTGCTGTGGCCCTATCATAGCTGAAACCACCCCCCCACCCAGTCTGGCCTGGCAGGCACTTGTGGCCACATCATCAGGGAAGAAAGGATTGGGGGGAATCCTCAACCTTTCCATGAGTTCCACATGCATTTCTGGAAGCTGAGCTGTTGTCTGTGCCTCTGAAACCAAGCTCAGTTAAGTTACTGCATGGGCAGTGACCATGCACTCTGCCCAGTGGGAAGACCACATCAGGAGTCACCTCCCCCATGCAGCCTGCCGTCATCCACTCTCCACTCCCCACCCCCATAGGATGCACCTTTCCATCTTTTGCGCCACAACCGAGCTGCTCAACCACAAAGGATTGCCCTGCGTCTTTGGCTTGTTTGTGTCCCCTGCATAGACTGGGAGACCCTCAAGGTTTTAGGCCACATTTGCTTTTTGTCACATTCCTAGCTGTGCCTGGTCCAGTAAGTGGCACTTGTGGGCCAGCAAGAGAAAAAGAGGATGAAATCCCAGAGATGCCATGCTAATGCCATTTGCGTTCTTTTTATGAGGAGAGGTTGAAATTTTGTTTTGTTTCTATTTAGTTAGGAATCCCAGCCATAGACACACATTTATTATTGTATCTATTATTATTGTGTGGTGAGTGCACAATTGTGTGCATGTGTCTGTATGAGTATGTGTCTGTGTGCGTACAATTGTGTGTGATTCTGGAGTGTATGCATGTATGTGTATTTCTGTGCAAGAATTTATGTGTGAGTGTGTGTATACCTGTGTATAGAACAGTATATATGTTGTATTTGTGTGACTATGTGCCTATTTATGCAGCTGAATGTGGCATGTCTGAGTGTGTCTGCTTGTGTCTGTAAGCTTGTGTGTGAGCATATGTCAGTGTGTCTGTGTATCCTCCATATTTATGTTTGTATCTAATCTATGAATAGATGCATGTTGATGTGTGTGACTGTGTCCCTGAGCATGTGTATCTGTGTCAGTATGCATATATGTATTTGTATTTATATATGAGAATACATGTATGGGTGTGCATGTTTGTGTGTGAGTGTGGGTACGACTTTGTAAGTGTGAATCTGAAGTGTGTGCATGAATATGTATTTTCTGTGCAAGAATTTATGTGTGTATGTCTGTGTACGGAAAAGTGTATATTTTGTATTTGTGTATTTTGTGTGCCTATTTATGCATCTGAGTGTGGCATGCTTGCATGTGTCTGCATGTGTCTGTGAGTGTGTGTATGCTCATGTGTGAGCATACTTCTGTATGTCTGTGTGTGCTGCATATTGATTTAATATCTATGAGTCTCAGGGGTTCTTAACATTTTCTATTCCATGGACCCCTATGCCAGTCAGGTGAAAACCACAGACCCCTTACTAAGTCCACACTGCATGGTGTGTAATTTAATAAACATATCACAGCCGCACCAACACGTCCCCACGAGAATAACATTTTTTTGAATTTCAGTTCAAGCTCACAGGCCACTTGTTAAGAACCCCTCGAGTAGATGCACGAACGTGTGCGTGCTTGCGTGTGTGTGTGAGTGTGCACACAGACACCCACGTGAAGGGCTGCCTGTGGATCTGCGTGGCTGGGCGGGAGGTTCCCGGCCTCATTGGCCATTCCCGCAGCATCCTCAGGGAGGCCATCCTGACTTCCTCCCGGGGACAAGGAGCGAAGCAGAGGTCAAGTGACTTGCTCCAGACCCCACAGCAAGTCGGCGAGGTCTGATTGCCAGGCCCCCGCTCCCTCTGCGAGGCCGGGCCGCCTCTCTGTGGCGTCTTGGCGCCTCGCCCAGGCCTCGCGGCCCTGCTCTGAGAGCCCCCATTGTGGGCGATGAGTGGCTGTGTGCCATCGCCCGAGATCCCGCAGGTGACGGGTCTGTTCTGAGATGCAGAGGGAGGAGGGACCCCCGAGGGGACAGGAAAGGGGGCACCCCTCATTTTGTGTGGCTAAAGGGCTGGAAATAACAGACATGTAAAAGGGAAAGAGAAGAGAGGGGAAACCAAAGCTAATGAGGAATAATGAAGATGTCGAGAAGGACACACAAAGAGAATGGTGGGAGCCGGGTGAGAGTGATCAGAAGCGGAAAACACACACACACATGCACAAATAGCAACAGGAAACAAAGAGCACTGGAGACCACATTGGGTCCAGGAAACTTTTTATTTCTTGCTTTAATTGGTGACCCTGCTTCAGAGTTGCTGGAAATGGGCACTAGCTCAAGAGACTTGAGTGTTGGTATGTAAAACAATGGAAGGCTGAATGGCATGGAAGGGCTGCCAAGAATGATTTTTCAGTCCCAGGCACAGTGGATTTTAGAGTTACTCTTCTGGGCACAGAAGGAGGCTCTGAAAGCCTTCCAAATTGTGCTCCCAACTGGGTTATCCATGGAAAATCTGCCTAGATAGTGGTGCCCGCTGATGTGAGACCTGGAATCCAGTGTGTACCAGACAGATGCTCTCCATGAGGAGTGCTAAAACATACCTGAAAATGGAGCCACATGAAGAAAATTGCACTCACCAGAGTTTGCCTCATCGAATGTGAGCAAAAGGAATTTTTAAAAAAAATAAGCTGCTTGGAGTGGACAGTGAGACTTTCCACAAGTCAGACTTAAATAAAAACAGACAATGAGCTTCCACCTAGAGTAGCTGCTGCTGGTTAAGAGCAGGCTTTGGTTTCAGGGTTTGAGACCAGAGCACAATTACCTGGGACAAGAGGAGAATGGATAAGATGGTGATTGGCAGTGACTCTCAACACTCTTCCCCAGGCTCTTCTTTAATGAACATATATTTAAAGAACATCTGTTTCAAGGAGCTCCAAATTATTTCCCTGCCTGGGGTATAAATATCTCGGCCTGGTTGAGACCAGGACCAGCGCCCTCCAAACTAGGAAAATCAATTCCAATTAGAAATCTCAAAAATAAACAAATTATAGATATAGATGGAACATAAGAATTTGCTTTTCTTCTCCCTTATGAATCCTTCAAAGTGATAGTGAAGGAATAAAAGAATAAAAGTCTCTTGAGAGCAAAAGGCTGGTGAAAAAAACCACAATCAAAGGATGAGAGATTTAAAAAAAAATTTTTTTTTCAGATTTGAGTGGATAGAAGAATGTTGATGAGTAAGACTATCTAGAGAAAACTTTGGCCTAGAATATATGGAATGGGAGCCTCATTTGTGGGCAGATTTCCAAAGAGGCTTCATGTTCAGGGCCATAGACCCAAGGGTGGGCAAGAGAGAAAAGAGGGAGTGCCCAGGGGAATGTAATTCAACTTCTATTCGCAAAACCACTGAGCCATTCATTCCATATTTCCCTGCCCCTCTCATTCCCTCTGCCTTCCTCCAACTCTGAACACAAAGAAGACAGGCCACATAGCACCAACCGCTGGATTTAGGGGAGAGGAGAGGCAAAAAAAAAAAAAGCAAAAGGTTTCTTCTCTAAATTGAACAAACTCCCTAGGAGCTGGGAGCCAGGACAGTGAGAATGGCCACTGGCCCCCAGACCAACCTTCCCTGTTATGGCATTTGAAGGCTGACAGCATTAAGTCTCCTTTCCACTAATGTGAAGACTGTCCTTCCTCTGGTTTAAGCTTCTTCCTGCCACCTCTCCTGTTTATCACCTTCTCTCCCACTGTCATCTTCCTTGTTCTGTCCTGGTCGTCCCTGTATCTCTACGGCCTAGCACAACACCTGGCTAAGAGAGGGCATTCAGTAGATACATGTTGAATGAATGAGTTAATGAATGAAGGGTGCCATCTGCCAGAGTGCAAATAACCAGATTTTTCAACTGCAAAGCTCCTTCTCCCAAATTCGGCAGGCTGCATCTTGTGAGGTATTTGTTGAGAATTCGTGCTTTACCATAACCGTTTGACTGTTAACAATAACCACAAATATGCAATAAATTCCTGTGTTTTAGACCTGAGACAAGGATCTGAGTGTAAGTAGTTTACTTGGACATGATCCCAGGAAGCATGGGTTAGAAAGTGGGGAAATCAAAGGGATAGAGGGCCCACAATTATAAGGAGTTAATAAGAATGTTATTGCCAAGGCAGTGGGGGGGCTCAGTTCTGCTAGGGAATTTTGAGAGATGAGGTAGAATATGCCTCAAAGTTGTCCCACAGAGGGACGAGGAAGGTGAGATATTTATCCACAAACACCATCCTTGGATGAGGGCCGTTTCCAGTGCATTAACCTCTTTCCCCTCCCACCCAATCCTGCCCAGCCCCCACACATACACAATGTTTCCCAAGCCAGAGAGAACCTCAAGGAAGAAGGCATGAAAGTGAATATGTGCAGAGCACTGACAGCATTTGCTACAGATTCCTGTAGGCCAATGTGATGGTTAGGCTATTATGTCAACTCAGTCAGGTAATTGTGCCCAGTTGTTTGGTCAAGCAAGCACTGGGCTAACTGTAATACAGGGGCATTTATGGACTTAAGTCACCATTGAGTGTATGGCAGGGATAAATCATAGAGAGCTGGTTATAATTACATCAATCAGGGAGCTTGCCATCAGCAATGAGTGACGCTTAACCCAATCAGGTGAATCCCTTAAAAGGGGAAGTGATTCCAGTATTGAGAGAGAATTTCCCAGCTCATCTTTGGACAGCCAACATCTCCCAGAACTTGTCAAGAACCTTCACTGGACTTTCATTGCAGCCCCTGGTTGCAGCCTGCCTGCAGAACCTGGACTTGTGCATCCCCACGGCTGCATGAGAGACTCTTATAGACTTGCATACTATTGACAGATATCTCTAATTGATTCTGTTTCCCTAGAGAACCCTGACTAATACAGCCAGGTACACTGAACAATCAAAGGAATAGTAGAAAAGAGGTATTCAAACTGAACTGAATGGAGACCAACATACATGGTATGTAATGAAAAAGAGGGAGAGTGGTACAAAATGAGGCTCGAAAGTAGGCAAGAAAGAAATCATGTAATACTGGTAAGACAAATGTATTAGTCAGGGCTGGCCACATCATGCTGCAGTAACAACTGGGAGAAAGGAACACAGATATCAAAGGGTAGAAAAAATCCTAGAAGTCATAGTGGACCCTAAGCTGAATACAAATCATAAATGCAGTATTGTAGGGATGGAGCCTTTAGGAGCACTTGTGGGAGTATAGAATACAGAGGTCAAGTATCAGTTATTTTTTAAAGCAGCTTTGGTGGAGCTTCTTTCAAAGTAGAGGAGGGGGGATAGGACCCCAGGGTGTGATTGTTTCTGTCCTCAAAATCTCCATGGTACAGGCCATACCACATTGACACCATCTTGCATATGTTGGGTAGATTATATACAATTGCTAATAATAAAATACCATACAACAGCCCTTTAAAAATTTAAATCACAGCACAAATGTGTGCCTATTTAAACCTTTTTCAAATTTAGTGAAGTGATTTTGAGATGTTTTTAGAAATTTAGAAGGGGAATTTGAGCATTCCTCATGATAGGGAAACCCTCTGGTGCAAAAACATACGTGGGGCTCTAGCACCTAAACAAAATGCCTTAAAAAAAAATAGTAAAAGCAAAATCCCAAGGCTCCCAACCTATAAGTCTCAGCTCCTGGGAAATTATGGGGTTCTTGTAAGGGGTCTTCTCCATATGCTCAGTGCCATTATCTGAGACCCAGCAAAGACCCTGTTTCCACCATATGTATTTGCAACTATTATACTTTTCAAATGTAAGTAAATTGGTAGTGCTGAATACAGTACAATTAGTATATATTTAAAATATATATTTAATGTATTTTTTAAAAAACCACAAACTATGTCTGTGTGTGAAACAAAAATTAAAATTTCAAAATAAAAGGAGGGGAGCTGGAGTAGCTCAGTGGTTGAGTGCGAGCTTCACATATGATGTCCTGGGTTCAACCCCTGGCCCCAGTACCTCAAAAAATAAAAAATAAAATAAAAGGAATCAAGGCACATGTAAAGTAGAGCAAGGATGCTTTTCTGGAACTCTTACCCCAAAAGAGCCACAGTTTACCTGATCCTTCTTTTCTGCACTCCATTAAGTCAAAATGGGACCATGTTAAACCAGATTGTGAAAACCCACTCTTCTCCAAAATCAGTCTCCCTTGGATGTCTCTCCGTGTCAATACATGTGGACAATCTAAAAAAACATGGGTAGGAGGACAATGAAGGACTGCCTAGCAGGGCTGTTTGAGGATTAAATGCTTATGAGGCACTGAATATAGAATCACTATGTAAATTATAAAGCAAGTAAGTAGCTCTGGTTATAGCTATAATTATAGTCAAAAATATAGAAAATTTGATCCTAAACCAAAGTGCTTGATTAAGTAGTGAATTCCGTGGTCAACAGATATTCTCATTCATCATACCCAGAGATCACAGAATCACGGCCAAGGCTGCTGGGTTTTCAAGAGTACACCTGAATTTGAGTGCCCCGTGCATTATTTAAAGCAAAGAGAAACAGCCTAACAGATGTTCTAGATAATGGCTGTTTGTCATAGATATTATCTCCTTTGTCTGGGAACATGTACTCGTGTTTATAGAAGCCCCTCTTGGGTTCCACATACTGCATAATGATGGAAATGATTCTTTAAAATGCAGCTGTCAGAGCACTTTTTAAAAAACTGAGGAACTGGTGTGACTGGAACACGGCTTTAGGCTGATAAGCCCTCTCGATCCATAGGATGTGGTGTGAGGAGCAGGGTACAGTCTGGCTCTAGTCCCTGTTAGCTCTTACTAAAGCTCTATGAACCTCGGTCTCCTAATCCTTAAAATGGCCGTAACATGATTTCCTTTCCAAATTTGTTAGACAATAAGAGGTAACATGCATAATGTGCCACCATATCAGAGTATCATTCAAGGTGCTCAGAGATGTATTCACCAAGTACAATGAATGTCTCATGATGATGGAGGAGGTTAATCTATTGTTACTTTGTTTATATTTGTGGAAAGAGATACTGGGAGATGATGTCATTTGTTTGATTGTTCAGGCATTTTGTTAATTTAAGTTAAAGCAATGACGAGGGTTCATTCTTAGACCCTCCAAGCTGAATTTCAAGTCATCCAATATTGATTTCTCATGTGTATGCATGATGGTGATTAAAACATCTAACACATAGAACACGTGCTTTAATGTTTGACCTGGGTTTGAGCCCAGGCTTTGTAAACCTAAAAAGAGGAAGCCTCAGGCAAGTGACTTAAGGCCCCAAAGCTCAGTTTCCTTGTCTGTAAAATGAGAATAATAATATATGCCTCAAAACTTTGTTATAGAGACAAAATGGGAATATACTTGTAAAGTACCTAGCGTAGTGCTGGCTTCATTTTAAGTGATCCATAAAACTTAGCTATTTTCATTACAAACCTCCACCCAAAAAAAAAACTGTTTTTATCACAGAACCTCCATCCTCTTATTATCTCTGTTTAACAAGAAATTGTCTCTGCACGAGTTTCCCAAATGGAATCATACTTACAGTATCTAGATAATAGTTTTAAATAGCTGACATGCCTTCTTACTCAAATAATAGCAGAGATTTCCTTTCAGTATCAGTAGGCTGATACATTATTTTCCACTGGTACAAAAGACATTATGTCACATGCTTTTATGGCATCAGTAGGTTTGAA
Source organism: Dasypus novemcinctus (assembly GCF_030445035.2). Classification (NCBI taxonomy): domain Eukaryota; kingdom Metazoa; phylum Chordata; class Mammalia; order Cingulata; family Dasypodidae; genus Dasypus; species Dasypus novemcinctus. Next base: position 20,350,528 of record NC_080696.1, on the reverse strand, counting down.
GTCAAAAGAATTCTGATGGCAAATTGCCTCTTATGTTAACTAAATTAACCAAAAACAGAAGAAGCAAGAAAGAATAAAGGGAAGAGAAGTTTGCAAACCTTAGAATCTAGTGCTGGCTCTGCTCTCATTCATTGAATAACCTTGGACAAGTCCAATTCTTTGTTTCTTTGCTTATGAAATGAAACACACTACCATTGAACATTTTCTTGGAGGTGCTAGCCAATGCAGTAAGATGGGGAGATGAAGTTAAGGGTCTAAGAGTACTAAATGGTGGGTCAACATTGTGGTTATCTGCAGACAATATGATTAGACAGAAAATTCTAAAAGATGTGCAGACTAGTAGGTTTAATAAAAGAGTTCACCAAGATTTTTGGATATAAGACAAACATAAAAATTTAATAATCTTCCTTTACACCAACAATAACCAATCAGAAATTGTAATTGGAAAAGAAAAGATCTTTGTTTTTTTATAATGGCAGAAACACGTAAGGTGACCAAGGATATATTTAACAAAAGATATGTGCATTCTTCCTAGGGCTTCCTACAAAGCATAACTGAAAGATATGAACGAGAAACTATTGAGAGATGAAGTATGTCCATGTTTGAGAAGACATGATTCTAATGACAGTGATTCTTCCCAAAATAATCTATAAATTTGACAGAATTTCAATCAAGATCCAAACCCATTTTTTTGGAATTTGATACACTGATTCTACAATTCACATAGAATGGTGGTTCATAACCAGAGGTGATTTTGCTCTTCCAGGGACATTTGACATTGTCTGGAGTTCAAGTGGGTGGAGGCCAGATATGCCACTAGTCATCCCAAAATGAATAAGACAGTTCCCTGCCACAAAATAATCCAGCCCCAGAGGTCAATAGAGCTAAAGTCAGTTGAGGAATCTTAAAGAGGAAAGGACTGGACTAGGCAAGGCAAATTCAAAAAAGATGGAGGGAAGGTGGTCTTACTATATATCAGGACTTAATATAAAATTTTAGTGACTAAAATTATTTGGGGGGGATGGGCAGGGAGTGGATGTGGCTCAAGCAGTTGAGTGCCTGCCTCCCAAGTGGGAAGTCCTGGGTTCGGTTCCAAGTGCCTCTGAAAAAACAAAAAAACTACAAGCAAAACAAATGATAAAACCAACTCAGGGAAGCCAAAGTGGCTCAGTGGTTGAGCACCGGCTTCCACATATGAGATCCCGGGTTCAAACCCTGGTCCCCTAAAAAAAAACTGTGGGGGCAGCAGATATGGCTCAATAGTTGAGCACAAGCTTCCCACAAAGAAGGTCTTAGGTTCAATCCCCAACCCTCAGTACTGCAAAAAAAAAAAAATCATTTGTGGGGATAAACACATTTATAAATGCCACAGGATAAAATGTCGAAGCCATACATGTGTGGGAGATGACAGAAAGAGCATATAAATCCACAGGGAAAGGAAGGGTGGTCTTCTCAGTAAGAGATGCTGGGAGAGTAGCCCATCACATTTAAAAAGTAAAAAATAATTAGATTACTTATTTACACCATATGCAAAGGTAAATTTTAGATAGCCCTAAGGCCATTAAAAATCCTCAACTCAATCAAAATAAGATACTACAATCTTGGAAAAGGGAAAATTTATTTTTAAAACAGAAACTACAAAGGAAAAGGAGTCATAAATTTGATTTGTTCAGAAATTTTAAATGACTGTGTGACAAAAGATGCCACAAGCAAAAATAAAAAGCAAGCAAGGGAGTGGATGTAGCTCAAGTGGCTGAGTGCCTGCTTCCCACATATGAAATCCTGAGTTCAATCCCTAGTACCTCCTAAAAACAAAACAAACAAACAAACAAAAAGAATCCAACTCTCAGGAAACGGACTTTGGCCCAGTGGTTAGGGCGTCCGTCTACCACATGGGAGGTCCACGGTTCAAGCCTGGGGCCTCCTTGACCCGTGTGGAGCTGGCCCATGCGCAGTGCTGATGCGCGCAAGGAGTGCCGTGCCACACAGGGGTGTCCCCCGCGTAGGGGAGCCCCACGCGCAAGGAGTGCACCCATAAGGAGAGCCGCCCAGCGCGAAGGAGGGAGCAGCCTGCCGAGGAATGGCACCGCCCACACTTCCCGTGGCACTGACGACAACAGAAGCGGACAAAAGAAAACAAGACGCAGCAAAAAGACACAGAAAACAGACAACCAGGGGAGGGGAGGGGAATTAAATAAATAATAAATCTTTAAAAAAAAAAAAAAAGAATCCAACTCTCATTGGGGAGCAGAAGTAGCTCAGTGGTTGAGCACCTGCTTCCCATGGACGAGGTCTTAGGTTCAATCTGATACCTCTTAAAAATAAAAGCAAGCATGATACATGGAGGAAATACCACAACACACACCTATTCAGTATATATAAAGGACATTTGTATGCTTATGAATAAATAATGACAGGAAAATGAAGAGGTTAAATAACATGGTCACTAATTTCTGCCTGTCCTAATATCCATGATAAAAATGAGCAATACCTTAATAAGATTTAAAGTCTGCAGATACAAATTTTCTTGGCTATCAGAGCGTTCTTTTCATTCTGAACTGAAATTGCAGAGCCTCAGATGGTCCCCAAAGACCTAGCTGTCCTTTGCTGAAAAAGATGCCTTAAAATTGTCACCATTCATGGGCTTACTTGGATGTTCAGTATTTGTATCTATTGTGTATTACCTGAGATTGTTTTTTTCACAAGCTTTTGTAATTTACCTTCAGTTTATTTAGGTTGCAATTGCTCTCTAGTCATTTGGTACAGTGTATAGTGATTTTAACTAAGTAATATGGAGGAAGGGAAAGGCAATTAACATTAGAATTCTTCCCAGCTTGGGTTGAGTTCTAGCACATGGTGGTAGAAACATTGCAGTTGCTCATCTTTGGTATTTGAAAGTCCCCTTCCATTTCTGTCATTTAAGTGCCCACCAATAAATGAAGTATAATTCATACCAATCAAGAAAATAAGAAAATAATCCATGTCTTCTGAGTTTCCTGAGTATGTGATGGAATGCAAAATTGGGTTCCTTTAAAAATTGGGTCTTACTTGTAAGCAACCTAAACTTTCATTGAACTACCTTAATCCTTACAGTCAAGGATTCTAAGGAGGGGTTTCAAAGTTTAAGCAGTCCATTTTCTCACCAATGTAAGTATCTTCCTGGTACACCCCACCGGTCCTTGTTTGAGTCTTTTGTGGATCCCAGAAAATCCTTTTCTTGAAACAAACCCACTCCTATGCCTGTAAACTCATTGAGGATTGGGGCCTTTTGCTTAGTTTCAGTTCAGAAACATTTTGATTAGATCACTTTCAATGAGATCAGCTAAGGGCCTTTGATTAGGTTGTGGGATCCAGGGTGGGTCTTAATCTTTTACTGAAATCATATATAAGTGGAAGAGAGAGGAGAGGAAGAGCTTTCATTTTACCCTGCCATGTGAAAGAGGACTCCAGGATCACCTACCACTGCAGAAAGACAGAGAAATCCCAAGAGGCTGAGAGAGAGGCCGGAGGCTGGAATCAACAGAGCAGCCCGAAGCTGAAGCAATGAGTCCCAGAGAAGAGGGAAGACGTGAGCCAAATGCCTGATTGCCTGCAGCTGAACTCAGCGAGGAAGTGAGCCTGGAAAGGAAGGCAGAGACGTTGGCAGAGACTGGCCGCCGTTTACCCTCACCACGTGGCAGGTATCCAGAGCCACCAGAAGCCAATCTTTGGTGAGACAGCATTTTTAATGATGCATTGATTTCGTCATTTTCATAGCCTCAGAACCATAAGCTTTTACCCTAATAAATTACCATTATAAAAGCCAACTAATTCTGGCATTTTGTATTGGCAGCCTTTAGCAAACTAAAACACCACCCCAAACCCATTCTGGTGATCTTGACACCTTACCAAGTGAATGAATTGAGAGTCAGCACAAAACATTCTTCAGCTCACTGATAAAAAGTAGGTGTTCAGACACCTGGCAGCCATTGCCATCTCTGTGTGGCCTTGGGCAAGTCACTTAACTTCTGTGCCTCTTTCATTCCCTCAACTACAAAATGAGGATAAAAATAGGACATACTTCATCACCGATGGAAGGATGAGATGAACTAATCCAGGTAAAGTGTGAGAACAGAGCCTAGTCCACAATCAGTACTCTGTAAATTCTGACTGCTATTAATGTTATCCTCTTCCTAAAGATCGTTCCATGTCCTACTCACCTAAAGGGTTAATGAGATTGGAAAAAAAGAGTCAATTCTCTATTATCCATACTAATGGAAGTGAGCAAGAATGCAGCGGATAACTATCACAAAGTATGGACAATCTGAAACTGTATCGTCCACTAGCTATATGAGGCTATTTCACTTAAAATAAAAATGAAATAAAATGAAATAAAATTAAAAATTCAGTTGCTCAGTTGCACTAAGCCACAGATCATGTGCTCATTGCCACATGTGACTTGTGGCTACCCATCCTGGAAAGCCCAGGTGATGAAACATTCCCATCATCACAGTAAGTTCAATGGGACAGTGCTGCTCTAAGAGCCAAATGTGAACAACGTTCTTTCTTACTTAAGGATGACCAAAAACTATCTGAATTCTCTAAGGACAGGTATGCAGGGTGGTGGGAAAAATACCCCAGAGCCTGCTAGGTACAGTTAACACTTCATATCACACAGTACACATTTGTAAATTATTTGCCTTGATTTTTTATATTTTTAAATTTTTATTTTACATTTTTTAAACAATTTTATCCACACCATACAGTCCATCCAAAGTATATACTCAACTGCTCTCAGTGTAATCACTGAGTTGTGCATTCATCACCACAATCAATTTTAGAACATTTTCATTACTCCAGAAAGAAAAATCCCATACCCCATAACCTCCTTATTACTGACCTTTATTGTTGGTATAGCACTTTTGTTCCAATTGTTTAAAAAATATTATGATAATACTGTTAACTATAGTTCATAGTTTGCATTGGTTGTATTTTTCCCATATACCACTACATTATTCAGTCCAAGGGGTGCTGATACAAAATACCAGAAATCGGTTGTTTTTTATAAAGAATATTTATTTGAGGTAGGAGCTTACAGATACCAGGCCATAAAGCATAAGTTACTTCCCTCACCAAAGTCTATTTTCACGTGTTGGAGCAAGATGGCTGCCAACGTCTGTGAGGGTTCAGGCTTCCTGGGTTCCTCTGGGCTCAGTGCCTCTGTTTTCTCCACAAGATCAGCTGTAGACTATCAGGCAAACAGCTCTGTCTCTCTCCCTGGGGCTCCAGCTTCAGCATCAAACTTCAACATTAAAACTCCAACATTAAAAGCCCTAACATTAAGAACCCCTCCAACTCTGTCTTTTGCCATTCCTTTTATCTGCAAGTTCCCACCCACCAAAGGGCAGGGACTCAATGCCCTATTGACACAAAAGGTTTCCTTGACTAAGTAATCAAGTAAACCTCTGAATCCAATATAATCTCATATATGCCCAGAGGAAAAGATCAGTTTATAAACATAATCCAATCTTTTTGGAATTCATCAATAATATCAAACTGCTAAAACCACCCTATTATTAACACCTTGTCTTAATGATGTATATTTATTCTAGTTCATGGAAGAACATTTTTATATTTGCACTGTTAACCACAGTCATCAACCAAAACCAGGTTCACTATGTTATACAGTCCCAAGTTTATTCTCTAAATTTCCTTCTATTTTACATTTTTAAAACTCACGTCTGTGACAAGAAAACTCCAGTTTAAGACATTGCAATAACTCAGCATTACCAATTAATATGCCACCCAGGGTAGCCACGGTGACCCCTTAAAAGGGGCTGTGGTCCTTGGTGATGCACACACAAATATCTGAGTCCACGGTCATTACAAATTCAGTATGTTCGTGGCTCAGTAAGATGTCCTTACTTGGTTTTTCTATTACTGTTATCACAGTGGATCAAAACAGAAAGATACATTTACTGGTTTCCCTCTAACAATAATAAAAAGAAACAGTTTATAAAATCAGATTATATGAAAAATTGCCTAATGATAATAATTTATAAGCTCATTGTGGAATAATGATGTATTCAAGAGTTGTCGTTGTATGATGAAAGAAAGGTAATATGAAAGATTTTCTCTGTGAAGAATGACTACAGATGAATTGCACTGAGATACAATTCTCTGATAAGGGACAATAAGAACCTCTAGAACATGTAATAATAGACTACTCAGGGTGAATTGAGGATTGCAATAAAAGCCCATAAATTAAAAAGTTTCCATATGACTTCTGATAGAAGACATGCCAAGGTGAAATAAAGAATCACTGGAATCAACTGATATCCTGCCTATAGCACAGTATGTTGTGAAGGGGAAATAGCTAGAAAACTACCTAAAATACGATTTCTTAAGCCTGGAATTTTTTAAACCTAGATTACAACTACATATACTTGGAATTCATTTTCCAGTGAAAACGAAATTTTTAAAAATGAAGTAAGGTTTCAATGGAACTCAAACTAACCATGTCTCTTAACAGGACAAACCCTGGGGTGAACATGGTCTATAGTATAAATAGACCTTGTTAATTAACGGAAGTGGACATTTCGACAAGCTTGCACTTTTTACAGATGAAAACACCAGGACACTACTGAGAGAACTCATACTCTGCCATGCTACACAGCAGCCAGTATGAACAAGGAGAAGCTAGATATTCCCACATGGAAATCTCCTCCAGACATGTCAAAGTTAAAAAGAAAATAGGAAAAAGGATGTTGTAGAATCACAAATATAATCAAACCCAAGAATTAAATCAATTCTAAAAGCAAGACTTTTCCCCATGCATATTTGTGCATTTAAATGCATAGAGAACATTTACACCAAATTGTAATGGCACAGCCATGGACTTGGGAAGGTTAAGGTAGGATTTTTGCTTTTTTCTCTTTATACTTTTTTATTGTCTGATTTCTTTGCAAGAGTAATATAGTCTTGGATTATTTGTCAACCAAATAAACAAATAAAGCCCCCAAATGGTCATTTTTGTGTCTTAACAAAATGGCTGCTTTAAAGTCTCAAAATCATTCAACACATTACCAATTCTGATTTTTTTAAAAAAGATAAATGCTACTCTATGCCTTGCTAGAGCATACAAGTCACTCAGTCAAGCTATCAGCCTTTTATTTTCCCTACAGAGGGAAAGGTGAGGTGGTACCTTGAAGCATAGACTAGAAACAGGCCTGGGCTTGAGTCCTTCCCTCATCATGCGCCATCTTGCTGTTTCCAGGTCCTCATGTGTAAAACAGGGATCACTAGCTGCACCTCTGCTCCAGGGATTTCCAGGGTTGGGCCCCTAAAGTCCTAGGTGCAGACCGCAGAAGGCAGTGATGGGGGTGTTTCTTAGAATGTTTTGGTTTGGTGTTTCTTAGAATGTTTGGGGGCATTTTTCACACTGGCCATATGAAAGTGGGAGACCTACACACTAAATGATCTATTTTTAGAGCCCCTAAATCGGGGCTTCTCAGCTTCAGCACTATTGACAGTTTGAGCCAGATGACTCTGTTGTGGCGTCATCCTCTGCATTGAAGGACATGTAGCAGCAGCCTTGACTTCTACCCACTAGATGCCAATATCATACATCCCCACCTGTGCTGATCAAAAATCTCCAGACCTTGCCAAATGTCTCCTGGGAGAAAAATAATCGCCCCAGGTTGAGAGCCATTGCCCTCAATTATTATACTGACTAACATGGTTATTGGCCCATTTTCATGGCACTGTCTGAATAGGAGGAAAGACCCTTCTTCTACAGAATTACACAAATGAATATAATAAACCTGCTTCAAAGGAGAAGTACGTGGTGCCATGGGAACTCAAACTTCAATTGCTGGAAATACGAACCACCACAGGTATTTTAAGCAGAAATTATTTATTCAGAGGAATTGCGGGCTTACAAAATCTTTGGCAGGGCTGGAGAGGCAGATGCTAGGCTAGCCCTCGGAAGTGATTCACAGAAGCACCACAGAATCAGTCCACCAGGGCAGTTCAACCACAGTGCAAGCAAGACAGCCAGGAATCAGGAGGCAGAGACAAGAGCCTCCCGCTCCAGGAACACCGTCCCTTGACTGTGATCCAAGGACAAGGAAACTGGAATCGCCCCTACTTTTGGTCCCAACCACACAGTGCCCTATAGAGGCATATTAGCAACTCATATATGTCTTTTTTTTTTTAAGATTTATTTTTTATTTATTTCTCTCCTCTTTCCCCTCATTGTCTGCTCTCTCTGTCCATTCACTGTGTGTTCTTCTGTACACTTGCATTCTTGTCAGTGGCACCAGGAATCTGTCTCTTTTTGTTGCATCATCTTGCTGCGTCAGCTCTCCATGTGCGCAATGCCACTCCTAGGCCAGCTGCACTTTTTTCCCACAGGGAGGCTCTCCTTGCAGGGGTACGCTGCTTGTGCATGGGGATCCCCTACCCAGGGATACCCCTGCTTGGCACAGCACCCCTTGTGCAAATTAGCACTGTGCATAGGCCAGCTCATCACATGGATCAGGGCCTCCCATACGGTAGCCAGATGCTCTGTCAGTTGAGCCAAATCTGCTTCCCTCGTATATGTCTTGTGCTCTCTCTATTGGCTCTACAAAAGCAGAGCCCAAGCATGAACTAGAGCCATGGAAAAGCTCAACATCTCCATGTCTGCTTGCCTACCAAGCAGTACAGAAGCATATCCAAGTAATACTTAGAACCCAGCTTCAAGGGAGTCTGGGAAACATAATTTTCTATTTCCTGGTTTCAGTTGTGGAAGTTGAGAGGCTCCCCTGGAGGGCTAAGCAGGCCCAACTACCAGCATGACTTGGGATGGAATAGGGAGATATGAGCTCCCCCAGAATATGCCCATGGGCATCTCTGAGAAAATAATGCTTGGTATGAGACATGAAGACTGAGGAGGAATGATCTCTATAGAACCTAGGAACCTCTGAAAAGAGCAATAAGGGTGAAATACTATCAACTGGCAGCCCAGTGCAAACTGATGAGGAACACATAATACATGGGGAAAACCATGTGACAGTATGAATTTAGTGAATAAAAAAAAAAGTTTATGTTTTTTAACTAATCCATTCCTGTGGGTATAAGACCCCTTTAATTACATTAGATTCTGTTAAGGCAGGGGTTCTTGACCAGGGTTCCATGGACAGATTTCAAGAGGTCTATGAGTTTGAGTTGAAAATTCAAAAAAAACATTATACTTATGGAGACCTGTTGGTGAGGGTATGATATATTTATTAAATAATATACAATATACTGTTGACTTAGTAAGGGGCCCATGGTTTTCACCTGACTGGCAAAGGGGTCAAGGAACACAAAAGGTTAAGAACATCTGAATTAAGGGACCTTCATTAGAGCACTTGATTAGATCACTTTTGATTGGACTACATCAGTGAGACATGACTCAGGTTGAGTCTCCACTGTCTTACTGGAGCCTTATATAAATGGAGACACAGAAAGAAGTTACATGGAAGAGGGAGATCTGCCATTTTGACCCAGCCATGGGAAAGAACTCAAGGGTTGCTAGCAGCTGAAGCTGAGGCACAAAGCCCAATGGGTCTGCTCAAGGCTAAAGAGACCAGTCATATGCCTGAATGTCCATAGCTGAGCTCAAGAAGAAAGCAGAGCAGCTGAGGCTGAGAGAGAAGACTCAGAAAGAGACAAGACATATGGCTGATTGCCCACAGCTAAGCTCCTGGAGACAGTGAGCCTTGAGGGGAAGGCAGGAACCTTGGCAGATATTGGTTGCCATCTTGCCTTGCCATGTGGCATGTCACCAGGATCTCTAGTAGTTGACTTTGGTGAGAAAGCATCTCTGATGTGCCTGGATTTGGACATTTTCACAGGCTTGAAACTGTAAGCTTTCATCTCTAATAAATTTCCCATTATAAAAGCCAACCAATTACTGGTACTTTGCATCTGCAGCCTTTGACAAACTAAGGCAGACAGAGAGGCTGGGCAGAATTTGTACGATGCAACAAGTGGGTCTGTTGTGCTCTGGTTGTATCAGTAACTGTTGTTCCCCACCTATTCCCTTCAGCATTCAGCTTGCACATCAAAGACTGCTTCCTGCAAACATAGGGATCCTCTGATCACAGAAGCAAGCAGAAAAAGCCAGAACTGGGGAAAGGGTGTATAGTTCAAGTGGTTGAGCACCGGCATACCACACACGAGGTCCTGGGTTCAATCCCCAGCCCTGATACCTTAAAAACAAACAAGAACAACAAATGCAGATATTTGATTTATAAAATACACCATTAAGGCTTTCGATATTCCAGCTTTTTAATTTAAAAAAGGGGCAGAAATACTGGAGTAGCTGCCCTCAACCCACCATGGATGGGGATTTGAAGGATAGAGAGACTTCAGCTTCCTTGCCCCATCTTTACCTGTTCTACTCCATCTTCCAGAGTTCACTAGAGCAATTGAGCTCCAGTTGCCCACAGTATTAACTCAATATTATATTCTCCATTGACTGCCTCCCTTCCCTGTTTCACTTTCTACCATCTCAGTATATGCTTACTGGGATCCATCACTCACATCCTTGTCTCAGGGTTTACTTCTGGGGAAATCCAAACCCAAACATCCTTGAAACAAAAGTTGTTTTCTTGTCACTACTTACTCAAGGATTCTAAGTCAGTGTGAACCAATTGCTTCCAGCAATTGTGACAGAGGGAGAGAGGTGTCCAAGTGAGTTCAACCAGAACTGACTTTTGCAGTCATAACTCTGAGTCCATAGGGCTCAGAGAACAACATATGAACACAACTGACTGAGAGGTGCCTTACTTTTGGAGATCTGGCTTCCTGGAATCTAAAGAGGCAATTCTTTATTTTCTCAGATCCACACTTGGAAAAAAGAACTTCTCATTTCGCAGAAGAGCTTAAATTTCAATCCAGTCATTGGACTTTTGGAAGAGTTCTCAGAGTTTGGAAGGATTCTCAGCCCAGTTTCCATCTGTCACACAAACCCAGTTAACCTGCTCTGACCTGGACATTTCCAAGGTGTTCTATGAACATTAGACATCCCTCTTTAAATACATAAATAGTTCACTAACTTGGAAATGTGATCAGGAAATCTTGGTGGCTCAGTTTAGAAAACTGGCATAGGTGGCTCAGAGGAACCACATGGCAAATTCCATTCCTCCTAGAGTGGAAGAAAGGATACTCTGCCAAGTCCATAAAGCAAAGGTCAACAGGTTTTAATTGACTTCAATATGCAAGACTGTAAACGAGAACCTCAAACATTCTTCTCCAAAACAGCTTGCTAATAGGAACAGCACCACTATAATAATAGGAAAGCAAGTATTAAAGTCTTCATTCTAAATTTGAAATTCTTGTTGTATTTCATCCAATGTGACAATCCCAGGTAAGGCATTATCAATTGCTCTAAATTCCAGAGGTCTTTTCTTTAGAGGGTTTTTGATTATTGTTTGGTGTTATAGCTTAACATATATGACTTGTTGGGGGTGGGACAAAAGTGGGAAGGCCATTGAAACTGGGTGTGTTTGTTCAACATCCTTAACTAACCTATATAGCTCCCATTGGAGTTTGGAGGCCTCTCCCTAAACCAAGCCTCTACTTTAATTTAGATGGTGGATTTGTCTCCAAATATATAATTAATATAATCTGCCATACTCTGTGCTAAGTGCTTTAACTCATTGTTGCACTTAACTGCTTCAACATCCAAGTGAAGCAGGAATTATCTAATAAGCCAAATCAATATTTAGGGCACTACCAAGGGGGAAAGGTGTGGATAGAAAAATAAGGGAAGTTTCACTTTGGAAAATTTGGTATCAAGTATTTTGCAGTCTTAAAGTGTCAAAATAAATTAGTTTGGTTTTATCATTTAAGTTTTGCTTCATTTTGATATATAAATGGTATTTTGAGTTATATGCAGAGGCTTAAGACAACATACATAATAAGCTTGTCAGTGTTTGGGAACTCTGAACTTCTTAATCTGTCCAGGCATAATGATCATCTCCATTGAACAGGTGACAAAAAATGAGGCCATAGGACATTAAATCACTTTCCATTGTTGCACAGTTGGAACTTAGAAGTTTCTGCTCTTAAACCAATAAGGAGTGTTGGGTGTCTTCACTCAGAGAAGGAGAGTAGTTCAGATCTTGGAGACTCCAAATTATTCTATGTTCACCTTTAGCAGAGCTAAAGTTCAAAGAGATAGGCAGAAAGTCTGATATGGGTGAGTATTTTAAAATACTAGGAGCTTTAAAATATAAGGCTGACAATACTAAAAACTGACAAAGGTGTGGAGTATCTGGAACTCTGCCACATTGCTGGTGGGAATGTAAAATGTCATGGCCAGTGTGGGAAACAATTTGTCAGTTTTTTATACATTTAGACATATCTTTTCCACCTGACCCACTAATCCTACTCTTAGGTATTAACCAAGAGAAAGGAAAACTTACGTTCACACAAAAACATGCAAATGAAGACTTATGACAACATTATTCATAATTGCCCAAACAGGAAACAACCCAAATGTCCTTTAACAGGCAAAAGGATAAACAAGCTGTGGATATCCATACAACAGAATACTATTCAGTAATAAAAAAGAAAAGAACTATTGATACATGCAACAAAATGGACAAATTGTCAAAGTAATATGTTAAGTGAAAGACACCAGACACATGCACATAAAAAGTAAATATTATGATTCCTTATTCATGAAATTCTAGAAAAGGTAAATAATGTCACAGAAAACATACCAGTAGTCCACAGACTGCAGGTAGAGGGAGACTGACCACAAAGCGACAGGGGATCTTTGGGGGATGATGCAAATGTACCATATCTTAATTGTAATGGTGGTTATGTGCTTGTATACATTTGCCAAACTCATCAAAATATACACCAAAAAATCCACACAGTCCTATTTACCCCCAGTTGAGTCCAAGCTCTTCTGTTACAGCCTCAGGGAAACACTTCCCATGGAACACTTTTTTCCCTTGTGGATTGTGCAGTCCTCCATTTATTTTTTCAGAACTGTGTGTGATGATCAACTCTCCAAGAGCAAGGATTATTGCTGCTTTCACTTATCATTACATCTCCAGCACCTAGCAGGGCTCTTGGCATTATATACATTTGTTAAGTAAATGTGGGTGGATGAAAAAAAAATGTGCTTGGATGGATGGATGGATGGATGGATGGATGGATGGATGGATGGATGGATAGATGGATAAATAAAAAAACTCAGGCTGGGGAAAAAAGGCAAGGTAGGATTCTTTGGAGGTTTCCCAACTTTGATGGATTGGTTGGGCAACCCCAGTATCTCCCCCAAAGCTTCCGACTTCCATACATAACTATTCTTGTTCCTGAAGGTAAAGAATAAAGCAAAGAGTGCTTCTTGGGTGCATGTGTGAACTTCTACAGGTTCCTCTGTCAACTGCCACTGCTTAAATAGCTAGGGACACACTTTGGTGAATCACCAGGGCTACAAAGACAATCTTAAGGCACAAGAGATGGCTCATATGGTGGCTGACATATTCTCTGGTCATTCAGTCTTCCTTGGTGTTCCTTGGAGGTAATAATTTATAATGTCACTTTGAGGATTAAGTGAGATCATGTATACTATTTTAGCTTCCATCGCTACCTCCCAATGGTCCCTAAGCATGAGTGCCAAGTGAGCTCCTCACTGTTCAGCCTCAGGAGGAAATGTAAGCCAAGGAGATGTATTCCCCATTCCTCCATTTCCACCACTATTCTTTTATTTTGCCTCATGGAAAGGGGGAAAAGAGAGAACTTCTCTCTTTCCCCAACATCCCAGTTTACATTTGCATCTTTATCTTAACTGTAAGAAACAGTAAAATTTAAAATAATACTGGTTTCTCCAGGATTGGCGTTTATTTCTCTCACACATTGGTGTCCATGTGTAGGCAATCCAGACCTCTACCTGACGAAGCCCTCAGGGACCTGTGTTTCTTCTCTTTAGTAAGCTTGACCATGTATGATCTCCATTTTCAATACCACCTCATGGTCCAAGATAACTGCTGCAACTCCAGCCAGTATGTCCCTCATCTCAGCCATAAGGAAAGCTAAAGAGGCAAAGAAAGAAATAAGCAAAGAGCACACACTAGCTCTCATCTGAGGGAGTTTCTTGGAGCTACCGTAAGATACTTCTACTTTTACATCTCATAAATGCCAAAATTGAATCCCATGGCCACACTTAGCTGCAAGAGAGCATGGGAAGTGGCATCTTTAGTATGTGCAATCATTTGTCCAGCTATAAATTTGGGTTTTGTTCCTATGGAAAAAGAGGAAGCAGATGGAGTGAGGGGGGAGGGATCTAACAGGACACATTTCCTTGAACATATATTGGCCTTTGGAAAAAGCATTATGAAAAACAAAACTCTGTTTCTTTACATTAAAAAAAAAACACACACACAAAAAAACCTATCCTTCAGCTCCACCACCTGCACTGGTGCCTCCCCTCTTCAAGTCCACGTGGGTAATCACTGTGAGGGAGGTTCTCCACATGTTGGCCCCCAGGCTGGTCCCAAACAGCAGTGGTGCCCTTCACAGCTGCCCTTTTGGACACCTTTCCTCAACCCAATGTGACAAAGCCCTTCTGTGCTCAGACACGACCACCACAGAGTCCCACCTTTCCCAACTGAAGTCCTTTGGAAATGCAGTGTACGTGTGCCCTGTCCATTTGTGAAAGCAGGAAGTGAAACAAAGCGTGGAAAAGATCCTTTCAATGTGCAAGAACAGCACAGCAAGTTCATATCATCGTACAGACAATGACTCAGACCTCAGAACAGTGATTGGGGTGATCCCCGCTCCTTGCTGATTTTGTGGGGCTCCCTGGAAAAGATGGGGAAACAGAGAGGAGGAACCCAGGAGGCCAAGTATTAAATATGAGGATCCTGCATCCTTTTGGCGCTAGCAATAGCCATTTTGCTCCCTGCTAACGAGTCGGAGAAGGCAGATGATTTATTATAAGCTGTTGCAGAATATATTATGCATGGTCGAGGCATGGAAAGGTCTTTGATATGTATCTGAAAGAGCTTCAAACCCATAAAAGAGATAAATTTTGTATGAAGAGTGTCACAGAGAGGCTGGGAAGAATCTCCGACACATCTTCATATCACAAGGAATAATGAAAGGCTGTTCTACTCACACAATTCGGGCATTAATTTCACTTAAAGAGGCGGTCATTAGCATATCGATGAACCCGGCTTCACATTATAAGCCGTCTGTCCTATTGGGAAACACGACTGAAGACTCCACGGTCACAGTCAAGGCCTTGAGTCTTAGTCATGGCCCCTGAATGCATGCTGTGGACTGTTTCCCCTTGAAATGCTCATTCCTGTCTCTGGTCCCTCACTCTAAATCTGCAAAACCACAAATGGAGTGCCATAAACTGCCTCATTTTGCTCTTCTCTCAACACCCAGCTTCGGTGTAATTCCCCTGTTCTCACCAAAGCCTTCTGGAATGCACACTCTCCTGACCCACATGCATGGGTGCAGTTCTTTTAGTTTCAGCCTCATCTTCCAGCTTGTTCCTGGCCTGGTTCCCCGAGGTGGCCACCAGCTAAGTTGGGGCTCCCCAGGGTCTCTCTCCTCCAGCCCTGTCTCCTTTCTCCAGCCAGGCACAAGGGAGAGTAGATAAGACCCTTCCTGAAGCAGTCCACAGTGCTCTGGCATGCAAATGGTTACTGGGCAGACCACAAAATATTTGTGGAGAATTCCTCTTGTTCTCCAGCATCCTGCATTATGCCTTTCTGCTCCAGGCTGCCACTACTGTTTGAATCAAACTGCCCCTAATTATGGCTTTATTTGCCTTAAGGAGACATTCAAGTGTGCAGAGAGTTGCACCCAAAACAATATTAACCATGATAATAAAGTGTCCTTCTAAACATCAGCAATTAAGGTGTTTCTTATTAATTGCACTAATTAACCTCCCCCACAAAACAGCTGATGAGGTTTCTACAACAAGGAGAAAAGAAAAACGGTGGCAGAAATTCTTGGGTTAGCAGCTTGCAGGCGAATCCGTCCCCTGGGCTACCAGCTTCTTGTGCTTCAGAAATTCTTTGGAGCTGCCTGCCCCCAAGGGAGCAGAGACCAAAGCCACCCTTTTGCTGGGCGAGAGGAGCACTATGATTCAGCCCAGTTCTCAGGTCTCCAAAGCAGGAGGAACCAACACAGCAGAGGCCCCTGCCATGCGCAAAGAGCCATGCTTGCCTCTTGTAAGACACAACAGGAGAAACAGGTGGAATACTGATCTCTGAAATCATTGACACTTTCCCAGCACTTTAATGTGATTTCAGTGTTTATCAGAGATGCACAAATATTGCATCATTGTCACAGGTCCTGGAGATCCCAGGGGACATAATACTGTCCTATTCTGCAAATGAGAAAAACAGAGCATGGTGTGGAGGTTATTGCACTTTCTAATGCCACCGAGGTATTCAGAGCTGACACAAGGCTCTGTGTCTTCTGACATGCATTCCATGTAAAAAAATGATGAACAATGCAAAAGAATGAAATTTCACATATTCAGTAAATAAATACTTGTTGTGTGTCTAGTACATATCAGACGTTGCACTGGGTGTGGGGATAAAACAAAAGCAAAAGAAAAGAGGATACAGTCATGAAGTTGACATTGGGAAGAGGACTTTAGCAAAGAATCTCACAGTGAAATGTTAAACTGTGACTGCGCTAAGGATATGAAAGGAGAGGTGGGTGGGATTATTGGATGTGTGACGTCATGGAGGAGTTACGTGGGCAAAATTTGGGGATGGGGGAGTGGGCAAAGAGGAGGTTGAAGGATTGCAGGCAGAAGGAACAGCGTGGGCAAAAGGACCAAGGCATGACTGGGTAACCAGAAGATGGCCAGTGCCCTAGTTTTTCCAGCTGCCATGACAAACACTACACAACAGGTTGGCTTACAAGACAGTAATACATTGACTCAGGGTTTACCAGATGCCAGAAGTCCAAATCAAGGTGTTAGCCAGAAGCTTGCTTTCTCCTGGGTCAGTCGCATTCAGACTGGCCAGCAAACCTAGGGTTCCTTTGTTTTCCACATCCCATGTGATGGCCTCTCCTTTCTCATTCAGGCTCTCAGATTCCTGCTGACTTCTGGCTTCCAGCTCCTCTCTGTGGCTCTCTCTTCATCTGTCTAAAGTTACTCTGTTTATCAAGGACTCTGGTAATCCAGACTAAGGCACAACCTCCTTCTATTGGGCCTCACTGTGATTAAAATGACATCTGGAGAAGTGGATGTGGCTCAAGCAATTGGTCTCCTGTCCACCATATGGGAGACCCCAGGTTCAATTCCCAGGGCCTCCTAGTGAAAACAAGCTGGCCTGAACCATGGAGAGCTGGCAGCCCGTGCCACAGAGAGCTGGCACAACAAGATGGCACAACAAAGGAAGACACAGAGGAGAGACAGCAAGAGATGCAGCAGACCAGGGAGCTGAGGTGGCTCAGGCAATTGAGTGCCTCTCTCCCACACTGGAGGTCACAGGATCGGTTCCCGGGGCCTCCTAAAGAGAAAGACAAGAAGAAAAGACAAGCAGACATGAAAAGAGCACACAGCAAGTAGACAAAGAGAGCAGACACTGAGCGCAAACAAACAACAACAAGGGGGGATTTTAATAAAACATAAAATAAAATGACATCGTATTTACAATGAGTTCACGGGAATGCAGATCAAGACCAAGAACATGTCTAAATTGGGGTACATAGTTCAATGCTCCACAGCCAATGTTGTTGGAGTACAGAGAGTGGTGGGGACAGGGGTGTGAGGTGGGCTGGAGAGGTGGGCAGGGGTCAGTTCCAGCAGATCCTTGAAGTCCTATAATGATGGAAAGCAGTGGAAAGCCATTAGAGGGTGTGGGGCAGGGGAGCAGCAGGACCAGACTAGTGTTTTGAGAGAGTCCTCTGGCTTTTTGGTGGAGAACAGATGGAGAGGGGCATCAGGAGAGAATGGGGGAGCTCAGTTGGGTATGAACCCTGACCATGGCAGTGGAAGGAAGCAGATAGTGGTATCAAGAGATAATTGTTGCATATATAAGACTTTTTCTTTAAAACAGAACAAATGTATGTTATGTTTCAAGATATTACTATCAGGCAAAAATGCAACCAAAGCAAACTAAAATTATCTTCCATTAGGGGTGAAAAAAAAAGAGAGAGCTATACTAAGTGAAAGAAAATAGACAAAAGATAGTACATATTGTTTGACCCCATCTACACAAACTATAAACATAAATAAATTAGAGAGAAGGAAACAGAATAGCAATTATATATGGATGGCAGGGGGAAGGATAGAGAGTTTCTTTGTTTGTCTATTTATTATTATTACTATTGCAGTAAAGCAAATTCTTTAATATTTATTGAAATGATGAGTGCACAATTCTGTGTTTGTACCAAATACCATTGACTGTGCACTTTGGATGGATTGTATGCTTTATGAATATGTATCAATAAAATTGATTTTTTTAAAGCGGTAAACACAGATGATGATGGTCTTCCATCATTTGTAACAAATGTTCCACAACAATGCAAGGTGTTGGTGGTGGGCGATGCATGAGAGTCTTGTTTGGTATGCATGATTGTTTTATAAACTTACAACTTCTCTAGTAATAAAAGAGAGATAATTATTGAAGGCAAAATCAATAAGGCTTGGTAATAGATCTGATGGAGGCAAGATCAGCAGTGATTCCTGGGCTAAAGGTGATACTACTCACTCACCAATGTGAGGACATAAAGACCCTGAGTTCTTCTGAGACACCTGGGAGGAAATGCTGAGCTGGCTATTGGGGTCTAGAGCTCGAGGAGAGCTGTCAACCGGAAACCTGAATTTGAGAGTCACTCATATGTAGGATGAAATTGAAACCACAGAAGTAGATGAAATCATCTCTGGAGAAAGTATAGGATGAGAAGAAAAGAAGGCCCCTAACAACTCCAATGTTTAATTCTGGAGGAGAAGATGGTAAATAAGACTTCAAATGAGAGAAAGAAGGGGCAGCCAGAGGACTGGGAAGAAAGTCAGCGGGGTTGCATCCTTAAAGTAAAGGAAATGAATGTGTCGAGACAGAAGGAGAGGTCAAGGTTGAAGGCTATGGAGGGTTTTAGAAAGGTGACAACTGGGAAATGTGCTTTATATTTGGTGACACAGGGGTTGTTGGCAACCTTGGGTAAGATGGAGGAGGGAAAGGAAGGAGCCAGATGGGTTCAGGGAGGGGAAAGGAAACAATGCTTCCAAGAAGTCTTCTTAGAAAGGAGGAGAGATGCGGGGCAGTAGCTGAAAGGGATTTTGTGAGGCTAACGAAGTTTTCGTTTCTTTTTTTTTTAAAGAAAGAGATTTGAGTATGGACAAAAGCTCATGGGAAAAGCTTGCTGAAAGGTAAATGTAAAAGTTGTGCATTTCACTATATCAAGTTTTACCCAACAGAAAAGAAACAAGCAAAAAAACAAAAAACGATTGAATCTAGTTAATGGCACACATTACTGAAGTGTTTAGGGAAGAAATGTATGATTTCTGCAACTTTCTTTGAAATGGATTTTTTTAGAAAAGGGGGTTAATAGATGGACACAGGGATCGATGGAAGGATAGGTATGTGATAAAGCATATAGAGCAAAAAGGTAATTGTAGAATCTAGATGGTGAATAGACAGGTGTTGTCTGGGCAACATTTAAACTTTTGTGTATGCTTGAAAATTTTTAGGATTTAACATTGGTGGAATACAGTTGAGAGAGGAAGGGTGTACAGAAGCACAATGGAAACTGATGCAGTAAGTTTCCCAAGGAGGTGTGAGAAGATGGGGTTGGTGAAGGCATTGGACTCTGATATTAGGATGCAGAGGTTTATAGAAACAAAAGGAAAAAGAAAAGGAAAATAAATCTCCATACTAAAACTAAACACTACGAATCCAAGTATAATGGCCCATTAACACTCGGCCTTGGGGAAGAACTGGCTTTTCCTCACATCCGCAATGCGTGTGCTGAAATCGACGTGATTGAAAGGGACTGCTACAAGGTGATTACATATGGCTAAGCAGGCTAAAGCACTTTGAACTTCCCCTCACTTGCTCCCTCCGCCTGGCTCCTCTTCCAGCCCAAACAGGAAGTGACGTAAGGGCCGCTGCTGGCACCATCATCTCTGGATCCTCAAGGAGGATCAGCTTTGGCATCAACAAACCTCGACTCGGTCTCCACCAGCGTCAAGTAGTGACAAGAATCCCTCCTTCTTCTCAGGACTACCAAGAGGGTTAAATGAGGGATGTCTTGAGTATTTAAAACGTGTGAGTCTACACCTGGTCTATACTGAGTGCAAAACACAGGGTGTTATTTTTTGAAAATGCAGTTTAAGCACAATCCATGCCCACATATGCACTGTTTCAATTCAGAGGGCATGTGGTCAAAAAAGCAGCGGAGTTCGTATTTGCACATCTCTTTTGCTCTCTGCTCACATCTCAAGATGCATAAAAAGTGTCCTTTCCGGTGTCCCTGATGTCTTAGGTCATGTTGCTTGTCCACATAAAAGCCCTTTCGAGAATCATTATTACCCAAGCGGCTGTCAGACGGCACAGCCTTCTTTCCTTCCTGGGGTCAAAGTGTCTCCTGGGATGATTAGCAAGATTGGTCCTGGACTAGACTGGGTTTGCGTAGCCACAAGACCAAACGAAGCCCCTAGACATTCCACGGGGAAGAGGAGTCTCTCTGATTTCCAGCTCCCAGATCTGAAAAGCCACCTTCTTCTGATCTCAGTGGAAAACTCCAATTCATTAACTGATTTCAACAGAAAAAGAAATCCTCAAAAAGCTTGTTGACAGCCACTGTAGCAATGGTGTACCTGGCCCTTATCTTTCATTACTCTGCTTTTATTAGGAAAAAAGAAAAAGGCATTTGTTTCCAGGGACATAACCTCGAAGAACGAGACTAAAAACAAAACAAAATGAACAAAAAAAACCTATTGGAGGGATCCTAGTTATACTTGAAAATGCTGGGGAAATTTTCACCCTCTGTGTAGCAGTAATATTTTCCTCAGTATTGGTATAATACTGGTCTTTTAGTATGATCAGATAAGTTTATGTCATCCCAGGTGTAAAAACGTTGTTACTGTTCATTCAATATTTGTAGACCCTTATGATATTCCACTGAAGGTAGAACTTTTATTGTTTTGTTTTGTTTTTGTTTTGTTTTGTTTTGTTTTTGAAGGTAGAGCTTTTAAACTAGAACCACTCAATTCTGCCTCAATGTAGAAACAAATTCACCCCCATCCCAAAAATCAGTCCCTTCTTAAAGCAGATATGTTTGGCCATTAATAATGTTAATGGATTTGTGCAAGAGCTGTGACAACAATAAACCTGAATGGACAGGTAAATGGACAGGTAAATTAGCTGAGCCTGTCATCCACCCTTCACCTATATTCTTGGGAATTAGTACCTAGGAATACAGCCAACTCATGTCCAGATTATTTATTTGGCTTGCACAATGATTTTAGTTGTTTTTTTTTTTTAATATGTTAGTTAACTGCCTATATTTTAAAATCCAGATGTTCAGATTTTAAAAATCTCTGCCAAAATGGAGTTCCACTTTGGGATGACTTGGGGAGTCCTAGCTCACCATTATCTTCAACAGCATTGTCCCCAAGCCACCCAAATAAATATAAAATCTTGGTATGGAACCCCAGCTTTCAAGGAAGTCCCTGGCTGCACTTGTGGCAATCCAGGAGGGGAGACATTCCAACCCACCCTCCCCCCCATCCCAGCCTTCAGAATCCACTTTGAGGCTGCATTGCCCTTTGAATGGAGGCCCCCTTTTTCTCAGTCTTGCCCTGTGTGGTACCCCAGGTTGGCACTTTGGGAGTTCCATACAAAGACCCTTCCCCTTGACCTATGTCCCCTCCATCCCACAGCTGGAGTCTGAAGAACCAAGTCTTTGCCATTATTAACAAAGAGGTCCTAGATCAGAACTGCTGGGAGACTCCAACCAGTGGAAGTCCTCAATGGACTTCCTGTGGGAGGGAAAGATGTGGGGGTGAACAGATCGGTTTGTATTTCATCAGGCTTTTTAAAACCTTTCTCCTTTTAAAAGACACCAACTCTGAAAATTAATCCCCACAATTCCTTAGGACTGGTAGCCAAGACTCTTCATTGAATAAGGCAACATATTCCAGGCTGCAGCAGGTGGTTGTTCAGTCTGAGCACTGCACAGCTCCAGGGGTGCTATCCAACCTGAGCAGCCCAGCCAGAGTGGGTCATATTTTGAACCTAAAACTGTATGGCATAGTGTTCTCCTTTGGGAACCTGGAGCCAAGGGACTCCTTCCCCACCCAAGTTAAAAAGCAATTTCACTGGCTACCAGGTTTTGTAGATAATGAAGTGGAAAGTTTTCCCTTTCCTCCAGAAGGACTTATTATCTCCAAGTCATTGCCTTAACTTCAGTGCTTTGGGGACATGCTGCTGCTTTTGCTCATTTCTAAGCAACAGTCAGAGTTCTCCCAGAGCAGTCCAGCAGCTAGACACAAAATCTCATTTAAGTAGTTCTCTCACCAGCCACACTGCTGCCCTGAAAGTGCCTCAGACACCATTTGCTTCCTAAAATAGTGTCATGCAGGATCCCGTTTGATCTCCCTGTAGCTATCCAAACTGACTTCTCAGTGCCTGATTAGGAAAGAAGGAAGGGAGGGAGGGAGGGAAAGGAAAGGGAGGAAGGAAGAAAGAAAAAGAGAAAAGAAAAAAGGGAGAAAGAGAGAGAGAGGAGGGAAGGATGCAGTGAGATACTAAGTGAAAATTTACCCAAAACAGGACTATCATTAGATGGATACTCCTCAAATTCTTCCCATAATTCAAACCTCAAATCATTCAAGACAAGGGGTAGAAGGTGTTACTGATTTTAGCCAAAGTGTAGTCACCTTGAGTGTAGGAATGGCAGTGTTTATCCCACAATTCATACAACTTACAATTCACCCCCTTCCACATCTGCTTTTCATCTGTTCTGGTTATCTATTGCTGCAAGACAAACCACCCCTAACTTAGAGGCAAGAAACAACAAGCATTTCCTGTAATGTTGTCTTATGAAATCTGTGGGGCAGGAATTCAGACAGGGTTTAGGAGGATGGCTTGTCACTGCCAGGGCCTCAACTGTGTAACTGGGCACTTGGGGACTGGAGTCTTCTCATAGTTTCTACTCCATGTCTGACATATGGAGTGGAATGACTCCTGAGCTAGAGCTAAGAGGTTTTGTGGATCACCTACACCAGACTCCATACAGCATGGGCTTCCCCCAGCAGTGAGGCTGGGCTCCAAGAAAGAGCATCCCAAGTGCTCCAAGAATTGCCAGTGGAAAGTTCAGGGCTAGTTCTGTCTTTGCACCGGAAATCAAGCAACATTGCTTCTGTCACATCCTATTGGTCACAAGCTAATCAACTTAACTTTGGAGACAATAAATTTCTGTTCGTTCAAGCCATCCAGCTTGTGGCACTTTGTTTCGCAGCCCTAGGGAGCCAATGTGGTGTCCTTCTGATTGACAAAGCCAGATGGAACCAGGACAGCGTGGTGTACCTCAGCCCTACAGCCAAATTCAAGTCCCACCATGGACATCTCCTAGTTTGTTCTCCCATCAGTGAAAGAGGGTGCTCACGCCTATTTCAGAGGAAGTGGAAGAAAGAAACCATCATGCTATTTCATGGGGTCACTGTGGAAGGTTCTCCATCTGTAATAACTGTGCCTTCAGTTACCCTATAGGCTAAGAAAACTGCTAATGCACAAAGATACGGCCTGCTCACACACCCCTTCCAGGTAGCAGAAAACCTGCTGAGAGCCAGTTTCCCACTCAGACACTCTTTACTCATTTCTACCTTTTTTAAAAAATTATTTTTATTATCTTTTTTTAAAGATACACAAATCACACAAAATGTTACAATAAAAAAAAAATGAGGCTCCCATATACCCCACTCCCCACACCCCCACTCCTCCCACATCGACAGCTTCTTTCATTAGTGTGGTACAGTCATTGCATTTGATGAGTACATTTTGGAGCACTGCTACACAGCATGGATTATAGTTTATGTTGTAGTTTACACTCTCTTCCAGTCCACTCAGTGAGTTATGACAGGATATATAATGTCCTGCCTTTGTCCCTGCAATATCAATACCAAGTCCCCAAAATGCCCCAATATCACAACTCTTTCTCCCTGTCCCTGCCTTCAGCAACTCCAGCAGCCATTTCTATCTTTTTTAACAACGAAAAACACAAAACCCTGAGCCACCTGGTGTTTTACCGACCAAGCAAGGGCATCCACTAGGTCCTCAATTTCATTCTTTTATTTTCCTTCAAAACTATTTTTCATTGGGGCCAGTGGAGGAGATATTGGAGCAGGAATAGGATGGTAATAAAAGGTGAAGGTGGTTTTTAAAAAAAGAAAAAAGCTTGGCATCTCTTGTAACAGGAATCTGCTTCCATTTCAATTTTCTTCTTAATCATATAATGTCTGCTGAGATTTGATAATATGATTTTTTATAAACTGTATTTTTAGAAGTTTTAGGTTTTTAAAAAATATTGCACAGAAAATACCTATTATTAACATCTTGTTTTAGAGTGGCACAGATGTTAAAATTGGTGAACCAATACTGATATATTATTAGTAAGTAAAGTCCGTCATTTACAGTAGGGTTCACTGTTTGTGGGTTTTGATAAATATGTAATGTGATACCACTATGGTATCACACAGAACAGCTTTACTGCCCCCAAAATGTCCTGGACTCCCTGTTCAGCCCTTCTTTCCCCCCACTCCGTCCCACTAACCAATGGCAACCACTGATCTTCACTTAGTCTTTTCTGGAATGTCATATAGATGGAATTATAAAGCATGTAGTCTTTTCAGACTGGCTTCTTTCACCTAGCGATATGCATTTAAGATTCTTCCATGACTTTTCATGGCTTGATAACTCATTTATCACTGAATAATATTTCATTGTATGTGTGGTGGTTGGAGCTGTACACACCCCAGAAAAACACATTCTTAAACTTAACCTATGCCTGTGAGTGTGAACCCATTGTTAAGTAGGACCTTTAGATAAGGTTACTTCAGTTAAGGTGTGGCCAGGTCAGTCAGGATAGGACTTTATCCTGTCACTAGATTCCTTTATAAGCAGAATGAAATTCCAGACAGATAGGCAGAAAGCCATGGAAGCAAGAAGCTAAAATTCAACAGAACCCAGGAGAGAAGAGAGAGGCGGTCATGTGCGTTGCCATGTGACAAAGACGCCCATGACAAAGGACCAGCAGCAGCCAGCCCTAGAAATCCAGTTTTCTGGAAGAAAGCATAGCCTTGATGATGTCTTGATTTGGACTTTATTTTAGCCTCAAAATCGTGAGCTAAAAAATTCCATATTATAATTAAGAACTTTATTTCAGGCGGCAGACTTGGCCCAGTGGTTAGGGCGTCCATCTACCACATGGGAGGTCTTCGGTTCAAACTCTGGGCCTCCTTGACCCGTGTGGAGCTGACCCATGCACAGTGCTGATGCACGCAAGGAGTGCCGTGCCACGCAGGGGTGTCCCCCGCATAGGGGAGCCCCACGAACAAGGAGTGTGCCCCGTAAGGAGAGCCACCCAGCGCGAAAGAAAGTGCAGCCTGCCCAGGAATGGCGCCACACACACGGAGAGCTGACACAACAGATGACGCAGCAAAAAGAAACACAGATTCCCGTGCTGCTGACAACAACAGAAGCGGACAAAGAAGACATAGCAAATAGACACAGAGAACAGACAACAGGGTAGGGGGAGGGGGAAGGGGAGAGAAATAAATAAATAAATCTCTTTTTTTAAAAAAGAACTTTATTTCAAATTCACAAAAAGAAAAGAGAAGGGCAGCTCAACACGTTATGGAAACATTACTCCTAAAACGTTCTTTCCAGGCACTTTTATCTCATCTAATTCCAACTGCTAACTCTGTTTTTCCTCTAGTGTTCAGAAAGATACACAGAGAACATAGATTAATTAAATGACATAGTCAAGGTCTCTTATTAATGAAAAAGAAGAAAAAATACTTCATCATATTCATATCTCACAAAATCAAAACCCAAATTCTTTTTTTTCACCTTTAGAATTAATGAAGTACCAACTTTGCTTTTGCTACAAAAACATTACAATGTTGTTAACTATAGCCCATAAATTATATTAGTTATCTTTTTCCCAAGTATCACCACTCTTAACACCCTGTGATAGAACATTCCTGTATTTATATTATTAACCACAGTCCTCATTTACTTCCAAAATCATTGTTATACATTCCCAATATTATCCTCCAGCTGTCCTCCAACTAAAGTTCTTCTTCATAGACTATTCCTTTCAGCCACAATCACATCCATAAATCAACAGTGTTTGTTACATTTATCATAATGTGTTACCATCAGGTCCAACCATTACCACCTGTGGTAAATTACATTGTTAAAATCAGCGCATTGCATGTTATTTGCTTCAGTAGCCAAGGAAGCTAAAACAGTATGAATGTGCCACAATTCACCTCTGGAAGGGTATTTTGGTTGCTTCCATTTTTTGGCAATTATGAATAAAGTTGCTATATGCATTCATATATTGGTTTTTGTGTGGACATAGGTTTTCAACTACTTTGGGTAAATACCTAGGAGCACCATTGCTAGATGACATAGTAAACTTATGTTTAGCTTTGTAAGAAACTGCCAGGCTGTCTTCCAAAGTGGCTCTACCATATTGCACTCCTATGGTGATGCAAGTTTCAAGGGAAATGAGGGGTTGGGAAATGTTTCCTGGTGTGGCCACTGGCTCCCAGGATGGCCTTTATCTCTGCACAGTAGCCAGCATGGGGGCCTTGTTGATGGTGGGTTCTTTCTCCCCCTGGTGTCCTTGGGGTCAGTGGTCTTCAGTAAACTCCACACCTGCAGGTGGAGGATCCCTTTTTTCAGCTCTGTTTCCTTGTTTTACTGCCTCTGGACTCATTCACTTATCCATTCATACCACACATATTTATGCTATGTCAGGCACTGTGCTGAAGTTACAAAGACAACCCAGACAGGGATTCTATCCTTTGCACAACTGTGGGAGAGGAACATGGCAGGTGCCCCAAGAGGGGTCCAGAGTAGGTGCAGGGAAATCTCCCAGGACTGAGAACTGGGCTCTGCTGGAGAAGGGGCCAGCCTTGCGGGTGCACTGGAGGAGGACGTTACAGGGGCAGGAGAGATGCCTGAGCAAGGACAGAGAGGCAGGGAAGGTGGAACGTGGACAGTGTGCTGCAGGAAGCTCATTTTAGCTGTGAGCAAATCACCAGTGCCCACGTGACAGTAGAGAATAACCATGTGGCCGAGGCCTGGGAGACAGAGAGCTGGAGCCTTTGCATGGAGGAGTACAGACCTCCTGCCTCCAAACATGCTCATTCAGCAATTCCTCTGGAACTGTGACTCTCACCTGTCATGTGCTTGTGGCTATTTGTAGGGCCAGGGGTGGGGATGACATGGCAGGGAATGAGAGAGAGAAGCAAGGGGAAATGGGAAAATGGCAACTCTCAGAACCCATGTCCAAAGTGAGGAGAGCAGGACGATCAGGTGGAAGAGAAGGGATGGGTCTTCTCCAAAACTCCATGCAATTCCCTAAGGTGCATGGTGCCCAATGAAGCAGCTGCAGATCGAGGCTATAGGTCAACACTGTAGATTCCTCCAAAGAAGGGGAAGAAAACACCAAGGTCCCTCTGGCCTTACTCAGACTAAAAAATAGAAACACCTTGTGGAAACACATTGAGGTACTGTTTCTCACTTATCTGATTAGCAAATAAGACAACACCCCCGTGTCACTGAAAGTCAGACATACACAGTCACAAATTACATGAGGGTATAAATTGGCAAAACCTCCACAGAGGTTTTTTTTCAAAATACACCCACCGTTTGCGCTACTTGGAATTTATCACTTATGTGCTCTCATTCATGGCACAACGATCATTGTACAAGGCTGTTCCTGGTAGGGTAGGCAATAGTGGAAGATTGGAACAAAGCTGTGTGTGCATCAGTGGGGACAGAGTCAATAAATTACATGCAGCCACATAATGGAATGCCATGAAAAGTGAATGAAGAAATCTACATTTCTTTATAATGACCTAATGTCCCATTATTTAATGGGAAAAAAAGATGCAGAACTAGGTTATGATGTACAAATATTATTATCTCTTTCTTATGCAAAAACTAACTCGAGAAGGATACACGAGAAACCATTGGTTGACTCCATGGAACAGATCTATGTGCTGGAAGAGAAAGAAGGTAGACTTGCCACGATACAGCCTTTTGTATTTTTTGCATTTTGAACCAGATTTTGTGAACCAGTACTATTTTTTGAACTGGTTTTATCTGTGTAAATTTTTAAAAACAAAAAAAGTCCAAGGCCAGGAATGAGCTATAGGTAAAAGCAATCCCCCATGACCCAACCCTGAACCTCGTTCAGTATTTTCCTTCCACTCAGAGTTTATTAAACTTCTCCTCCCTCACTCCTTCAATTAGCTGAATTCTAACACTTCTCTCTTCCACACGCTTTTGCATTTCAGTAACTGCCATACAGAAAACTGACAAAGGTGCACAGAGTTACATATACAAGGTGTCCCACGGCAGCATTGTAGTGGAAGATAAATGAAAACTTTCTTAATGTCTACCAGTAGGGGGGAAAGACTAATAAATCAGGTTATATTCATACTGCAGAATACTATGCAGCAGTAAATAATAATGAGATAGATCTATAGGTTCTGATGTGGAAGGTCTCTAAGGCATATTATTAAGGAAAATAAGCTAACTTCAGAATAAATATCCATTTAGGTCCCTTTTAAGTTTTAATAATTTATATGTATATACATGCATACATAGATACATACACATATATACACAGGTAAATTATCTATTTTTGATACATATAAATTATATATTTCTATATGTCTATATTTCTATGTGCACATATAGAAACAAATATGTAAATATAATATAGGGGAGTGGATATAGCTCAAGTGTTGAGCACCTGCTTCTAACATGGGAGGTCCCGGGTTCAGTCCCCCGTGCCTCCTGAAAAAAAACAAAAAACAAGCAAAACAAACTACAAAACCAATTCAGGAGAGCCAATGTGGCTCAGTGGTTGAGCACCAGTTCCCCACATACAAGGTCCCAGGTTCAAGCCCCAGCCCCTGGTACCTAAATATCTATATCTATCTATCTATCTATCTATCTATCTATCTATCTATCTATCTATCTATCTATCTATCTATCTATCTATCTACCTATTTAATATACATAATTTTAAAATATATGATTATTTTATATATTTAATTTGAAATGCATAGAAGTGTGGAAATGTCCTCTGGGGATGTAGCAAGCTAAGAAAGAGGTAGGGCCATGCAGGACCGAAGCATGAGATTTTTGCTCTATAAACCTTCTGTACAAGCTGAAATTATACTTGTGCAAGCTTTTGAAGAATAAAAACTAAATTGAAGAAATCTCTTGGTGCCTAGCATGACAAATAATTTGTCACTAGAGGGCACTAGAGATCGTTAAATATTATCCAAGCTTCTGGAGGGAGGGGGGCACCAGGCAGTGGCCCTTTCTTTAGAAGACCCTTTGCTGTTCTAGGAGTGGGAAACTGAACCTGAACTTTCAGGAGAATTGGACTTGGCCAGAAGCCTGCAACTTTTCTCAATCCCTCCTCTTCCTTTATGGGTTGTCTCTGGATGTTTTGGGGGTGGTAGTCATTTGTCCACCCGTTCTGTATGATGCTGCTCTGGTGAGGAAAAAGGAACTGGCATCAGAGTAAATCTCAAAGAGCTCGTCTCCATTCCTTCCTTCTGTGTCCCTGTTCAAGGCAGGGGGGCGGGGCTGAAGAATCTGTGGGGGCACTTGTGGTTGCTCAATGATAGTGCAGAGGACTCCTGGCATTTGGAAGAGGGGGAAGGATGCAAGAGTTTCTGAAATTCCCAAACATCAGCCTGAAATGCAGGTCAGTGAACCACCTTATAATTACCCAAGCATAGACCCTAACCTTCCCTTCCCTGTGAAGTACCCTTGCCTGGTTTAATCAGCACTGAATTGTTCAAAAATGCAGCCACTGGGCAAATTAAGAGAAGTCCATGCTTTGTTTAGTCCAGAACTCCAGTAAAAATTTTTCTCCAGTTCAGAAAATCACAGCACGGGTGACCACGAGCCAGGGAGCTCTGAGTCCCCAAGACACACCCAGGGTTGGTCTGGGTTTGGGGCAGTCATAGTCACCTCTTCATCAGACCAACACCTGGTTACTTCATTATGTCTTTTAGAGACCTTGTGCCCAAGCATGCACTTATTGAATTATATATTTACCAAAAGTTACTTTTTTCACCTTCCTTTTATTTCTCCTTTATATTAAAGAAAAAACATTGGTTTAGCTTTTTTTTAATGATTGAAGTAGGTTTTACTATCTATGAATTTCATTGTAGGATAGTAAAGGAAGCATTATAAAATATTTATGGTCTCCAATTCCAATTCATGTTAGAATCACCTGGGGAGCTTTTTTTTTAAAAAAAAATGACATTAATGCCACAGTCCCATTCCAGACCAACTGAATCAGACTTTCCCAGGGTGGTACCAGGGTATCAGTGTTTTTTTTTTTTTAAGTTCCTATGGTAAATTGAATTATGTACCCCAATTTAGACACGTTCTTCATTTTAATCCACATTCCTGTGTATGTGAACCTACTGCACATGAAATCACTTGAAGATGTTTCTATTTAAGGGGTGGCCCAACTGAAGGAGAGTGGGTCTTAATCCGGATTACTGGAGTCCTTTATATACAGAATAAATTCATGTCTAGAGAGAAAGTCATGGGAAGAGCCAGAAGTCAATGGAACTCAGAAGAGGAAGGAGAAAGTCCTGCCCTGTGCATTGTCATAGGACATAAAAGCCAAGGAACACAAGGACTTCCGGCAGCCAGAATGCTACCAACCCCAGGAGGAAGCAAGCTGTGGGGGACTGAATCATGTTCCCTACAAAAGGCAGGTTCAGGTCCCAACGCCTGGTCCTGTGGGTGTGAGCCCATTGTGAAGAGGGTCTCTTGAGGAAATGACTTCGGTTAAGGTATGGCCTAACTGAATCGGGTTGGGCTTTAATCCAGATTATTGGAGTCCTATATAAAGAAAGTGAAAGTCAGATGGAGAGAGAAGGCACAGGGAGCAGCCAGAAGCTGGAAGTCAACACAACTTGGAAGAGAAAGGAGAAGATGTCGCCATGTGCATGCCACAGGATGGAAAAGCCAAGGAACCCAAAGGCTGCTGGAAGATACCAACCCCAGGGGGAAGCAAGCCTGCTAAACTCTGAAACCATGAGTCAATAAATTCCTGTTATGAAGCCAACCCGTTATGTGCTATTTGTCTTATCCTGGCAAAACTGAGATAGCTCCCCAAGGTGATTCTGATGCACGGAAATGACTGAGAACTTTTGTTTGCCACTGCCCAATGCTTTCTTCTCAGAGCAGTGGTTCTGCCTTGGCTTCCCATTGAACCACCTGGGAAGAGGAGGCATTTTTGGACTTGCAGCTGTCCTAAATGATATTGCAGGGACAGATGCTGGACATTGTATATCCTGCCATAACCCATTGAATGTACTGGGGGAGAGTGTGAACTACAATGTAAACTATAATCCATGAGGTGCAGCAGTGCTCCAAAAGGTATTCACCAAATGCGACTAATGTGCCACAATGATGAAGGAGTTTGTTGATGTGGGAGGAGTGGGGCGGGGCTGCGGGGGGGAATGAGGTATATGGGAACCTCATATTTTTTAATGTTAAATTTTTTGTTATCTATGTGTCTTTAAAAAAAAGACAATTAGGGAAGCGGACTTGGCCCAATGGATAGGGCATCCACCTACCACATGGGAGGTCCATGGTTCAAACCCCGGGCCTCCTTGACCAGTGTGGAGCTGGCCCATGTGCAGCGCTGATGCACACAAAGAGTGCCATGCCACACTGGGGTGTCCCCCACATAGGGGAGACCCACATGCAAGGAGTGCACCCCGTAAGGAGAGCTGCCCAGCGTGAAAGAAAGTACAGCCTGCCCCAGAATGGTGCTGCACACATGGAGAACTGATGCAACAAGATGACGCAACAAAAAGAAACACAGATTCCCGGTGCCGCTGATAAGGATAGAAGCGATCACAGAAGAACACACAGCGAATGGACACAGAGGGCAGATAACTGGGAGTGGGGCAGGGGAATAAATTAAAAAATAAATCTTAAAAAAAAAAGACAATTAAAACAAATAAATAAAAATATGGGTGCCTGGGTCCTACTGCCAGAAATCCTGATGCAATTGGTTTCAGAAGCATCAAGTGTAATGGGATTTTTAAGAAGCTCCCCAGATGATTCTAATGCAGCCAAATTTGAGAATCCTTCTCTATGTAATTATAGAAAATCCTTCTCTATAAGTAAAATTAACATCCCCTGGGATCTTGTTAGAAATTCAGAACCCAGGATCCAGGGACCCCACCCCGGATGCGATCCCACACCAGACCTGCCGAATCAGAACCTCTGAAGGTGGGGCCCAGGTATCTGCATTTTAAAATACCCTCCATGTGACACTCTCTTGCATGTTAAAGTTTGAGAATCACTGCAGCTGACACTTTCATGAATACGAATCATCCGAATTGCAGCCTGCATTTTTTTTAACTTACCAGAGAAGTCTTGCCAGTTGAAGATTTGTCCTCCAGCCACTTCTTTTCATTCACTTACCAAACAAGTACATTTTTAAGGAACCAGAACTTGCAAGATTCTCCCCACTCTTCAGTGGAGGAAATTATCTCCAAAGAAATCCCACAGTCAAGATCCATGTATCTCTAAAATTAAAAAAAAGAAAGTTAATTAAAAAAATGAAAAATAAACCTTATCATAAAATATGTAAGAAACAAAAAACAACAATACCTTACACTGCTTTTATGTATCATTAATGTTCTCTAAAAGAAAGCCCCTGGGTCTCTATGCTACCTGCTGAATCTTTCTGGATGAGAGCAATGGCCCTGAACTTGGCCAAGCTCCAGCCGAAGTTATTCTTGACCACTGCCATCAACAACAACCCACCCCGACCCAGGGAGGCGCCGCCTTTTGGCACAGCCTCAGCGACGGCCATTCATCCCTGACCCTGGCAACTTCCTCTACACCTGTTCCTCCCATCAGCATTACAGGAAGGTAACAAAGTGTGGCTGGAAAGGGAGACAGACGGTCAATCCTGTCTGGATTGTACCCAGACATGACCACCTCCCTCTGTCCTTGCACTGAGAATAACTCCTAGCAGGTAACTTGTGAACATCTGATACCAAACAAATGTGGGTTCCTTTTCCTGATGCATGTTAAAGTCCAATTTCTGAGACACCGGGGTTTCAAAGAGAGAAAGTGTTATTTGTTTGCACAAGCAAAGGAGGACAGTCGCCTTACATGCCCCAAAAACTGTCTCCTGGAACTGTATGAATTTTTATTTTATAATGTCAGGATACTAGTGAATAATTAGGGGTGGAGCTGGCACAGGCTCCTTCATTGATAAACATTGAGGGGCTAAACAGGATGGGGGGGGCTGGTACCAAACCAGGGTGAGTCACAAAGTTGCAACCAGTATCAGATATAAAGGCTCCTGGGGGAGAGGGATACAGAACAATGGTCAGTCAGTTACAAGGTTTTTCACATGGATATTAAACAGAGGAAATGGAGTGGTTATTTTTTCAATAGAACTGTTTGTATACAAAGGTAAGATCCAGCTGAGAAAACCATCACAATGGCAGAGTTTTCACTGGGAATGGCCATATGCAAAGGGTGAGGTCAGTCTAGCCAGTTTCAGTAATTTCAAATTTCAACCTTTGGCTGTATTATAATTTACTGGAAGTAAAAAGGCATCCATAGTTACCTGGCAGGGGAGATACCATGATTATGAAAGTGGTTTTCCCAGGGTAAGGCTCATCCATTGCACTCCAGATGTGCTGACCCCTGTGATTTCCCCAAATGTGGGAAACTCAGTTTTGTAATTTGTGGCAGTGGGGGCTGTGTTTGCACTCTCCCCTGAGGGGAAAAAGGGCCTCTATAGCGTGATTTAGTAATTATATTTTTTTGTTAATTCTTAATCCTCAATTACACAACCACCTCCCCAAAATCCTGTTGAACCATCATAGCTCAATTTCTAGGATTTTGCCAACAGAATTAACAAGAGAAACACCCATATTTAGGTGTATATTGATGAGTATAGTGAATTGTACAAAGTAGGTGCTTAATTATTTGAAGTATTGAATTAATACACAGAAGTGGGCATAGTGTATACATGTGTTTCCATCTATCTATCTATAGTTATAGGTCCCTGTCTACATGCCTGTAGATCTATATATCTATAGAAAGACAGACTGTAGCCCACCCAAGCCAACAACTAGCCAAATAAATGAAAGCTATTTGCTGGCTGCTTGCAGACATCACTACATTCCTAACACATCTTATTCAATCCTAACAACAGAGCTATGAAGGAGGTGCTGTCCCTGAGGCCTCATAAAACCATCTGAGAAATATGTACCCGGGAATCAAAGCCACTCTGAGGCCAGAAATTGAGGGATTGGTGAAAGTTTTCCAGGGGTACTGGAGGGGAGATGAGGCACCTAAGAATTACTGATTGCATAGACTCAGAGGCGAGTGGGAGAGATTACCTGGAGGAGGGAAGGACCTGACCTTGGAACACCTGGATTCAATTTCCAGTTTGCCGAGGTCTTGCATGAGTCCTTTCGCTTCTGTGCACCTGTTTCCCAGTAAACCACCTGCAGCACAGAAGCTGGTGGCATTTGGAGGAGATTTGGGGAAAGAGAAACAGATCTTCACAGGACAACTTTGGCCCTTGTAAAGAAATGCAACTGGGGAGCCGGGTTAGGGCAAGCAAGATGTCTTCATTCATTTTCTAAAGGAATGTTACCTCCTAGAGCTGGTTTCCAAATAGTTCAAGATTAGGTTCTAATTGACCCCTAATGCCCCACCCTAGCAAAATAGCTGCTTCCATCTACTCTTACCCATCAGTGATAAAGTCCAGTAAAAAGAGGTGGCACCATATACATTGGGCTCCATTAAAAATCATGGAAGCCAGTCATCAGTCTGTGGGAATAACCTCTGAATTCTTCCTCTGGATACAGTAGAGAACACATTTGATTTTACCTCCTATTGTAGCCCCCGTGTGGGGTACACAATAGGTGTTCAATAAATACTTGTTGAGTGAGTAAATGGATTATTAAGCTATGAGTGTAATCAATGTTGCCATTTATTGAGCACGTTCCATATACCCAGCTTGGAGCTAATTACTTTACCTACCGTTATTACACCAGCTCCTCCTGATGATTCCAGGATGTCGAGGGACCCACCCTCAGTAGGCCCACTTGGTAGATAAGAAACTTGGAGCTCAGAGAGGTATGAGATAGCACAGGACTGCACAGCCTTTCAGGAGAGCTGGTATTCATTTTGGAGACAGCCTGGCTCCAAGTCTGTTTGGGGGAAGGTTTTTTATGTAATGTGTGATGCATTGCATACTCTTTGTAAAATTGTGGTTTTCATGTGATGTTTATCTCATTGCAATTTTGTAAATTGTAAGTTTTCAAAAGTATGTAATTGTGATGTTGTATAATTAAAATTCTGTAAAATTTAAGCTTTATGTAGTTTTGTAAATTTTTTTTTTTTTTTAAGATTTATTTATTTATTTAATTCCCCCCCTCCCCTGGTTGTCTGTTCTTGGTGTCTATTTGCTGCGTCTTGTTTCTTTGTCGCTTCTGTTGTTGTCAGCGGCACGGGAAGTGTGGGCGGCGCCATTCCTGGG
Organism: Dasypus novemcinctus; assembly: GCF_030445035.2. Lineage (NCBI taxonomy): Eukaryota > Metazoa > Chordata > Mammalia > Cingulata > Dasypodidae > Dasypus > Dasypus novemcinctus. The sequence continues at coordinate 20,314,708 of NC_080696.1, read as the reverse complement.
CAGGCTGCTCTTTCTTTTCACGCTGGGCGGCTTTCCTCATGGGCGCACTCCTTGCGCGTGGGGCTCCCCCACGCGGGGGACACCCTTGCGTGGCACGGCACTCCTTGCGCGCATCAGCACTGCGCATGGGCCAGCTCCACACAGGTCAAGGAGGCCCGGGGTTTGAACCGCGGACCTCCCATGTGGTAGACGGACGCCCTAACCACTGGGCAAAAGTCCGTTTCCCGTTTTGTAAATTTTAAAATGATTTTGTGGGTGGTCTTTTTTATGTAATGAGTTTGCATATATGTAAATTCTACAAAATATTTCACTGAGAAGTAATCCCAATCTTTTAGAATTGCTTCCAGGAAATAGTAGAGGATATATTCTTCAACTCATATTATGAGATGAACATAGACTTGATACCAAAATTCATAGTAGAAAGAAGGAAAATTATAGATGAATGTCAAGTAGGAATGTAAATACAAAAGTCCTAACCAAAAAAATTAGCAATCTGAATCCAGTGGTATAAAAGAGGACGTCTCATTACTAAACATAGCTTATCTCAAGAATGTAAAGTTGGCTTAATATTAGAAAAATGTAATTCATCACATTCAGAGAATAAAAGCAAAAAAATCATAGCTGCAAAAAACAGCTATTGGTCAAGGGCAACATCTGTTTATTATTTAAAATAAACACTGTCAACAAACTAGGAAAAGAAGGGGATTTATTAATGTGATAAAGGGCATCTACAATAAATATTTGGCTAACACCAAACTCAATAGTGAAATATTAAATACTTTCCCTTTGAAGTCAGAAGGGGACAAAGATGCCCACAATAACCACTTTCCTTCAACACTGGTATTAAAGGTTACGACCAGTACTGTCAAGCAGGGAAACTATATGAAAGGCATAGGGATTTAAAAAGAAGGAGCAAAACTTTCGTTATCTTGCGGAAAGTATGAACGCATACATAGAAAGCCAGAAGAACCTGTAAGAAATTAGAAGTAATAAGAGAGTTTCACAGAGTTGCTCAGTGCAAAATCATTATGCAAACATCAATTGCATAATGTACCAATAGTTAACAGCTAGAATATGAAATTAAAAGAAAAAGTTACCATTTGCATTTGCATTTTTAAATATCAAGTACTTAGGAAAAAATCTAACAAAAGATTTCAGGACCTGTATTGGTTTGTCACAGGGCTGCCAATACAAAGTACCAGAAATACGTTGGCTTTTTTTTTTTAGGATTTATTTATTTGTTTACTTCTCTTCCCACCCCCCTCGTTGTCTGCTCTCTGTGTTCATTCACTCTGCATTCTTCTGTGCCTCCTTGTCTTCTCTTTAGGCAGCAACAGGAACCAGTCCTGGAACTTTCCAGAATGGGAGAGAGGCACTCAATCTCTTGTGCCACCTCAGGTGCCTGGTCTGTTGTGTCTCTTTTTTTTTTTTTTTTTTTAAGATTTATTTATTTATTTCTCTCCCCTTCCCCCCTCCCCCCGGTTGTCTGTTCTCTGTGTCTATTTGCTGCGTCTTCTTTGTCCGCTTCTGTTGTTGTCAGCGGTCTGGGAATCTGTGTTTCTTTTTGTTGCGTCATCTTGTTGTGTCAGTTTTCCGTGTGTGCAGCACCATTCCTGGGCAGGCTGCACTTTCTTTCACGCTGGGCGGCTCTCCTTATGGGGCGCACTCCTTGCGCATGGGGCTCCCCTACGTGGGGACACCCCTGTGTGGCACAGCATTCCTTGCGCGCATCAGCACTGCGCATGGGCCAGCTCCACACGGGTCAAAGAGGCCTGGGGTTTGAACCTTGGACCTCCAATGTGGTAGACGGATGCCCTAACCACTGGGCCAAGTCTGCCGCCTGCTGTGTCTCTTATCTTCTCTTCTCTGTGTCTCTTTTTGATGCATCATCTTGCTGTGCCAGCTCTCTGCTCTGTCCAGCTTGCCACGTGGGCCAGCCCTCCTGCACGGGGCAGCACTCCTGCGCATACTCCACGCAGACCAGCACTCTGTGCAGGCCAGCACTCCGGGTGGGCCAGCTTGCCTTTATGAGGAGGCTCCAGGAATGAATCCTGGCCTCCCATATAGTAGATGGGAGCCCAATCACTTAAGCCACATCCACCCTCTAGGTTAGCTTTTTTGTGTGTATGTCTTTATTTATTTTTTTAATGTTACATTCAGAAAATATGAGGTCCCCATATACCCCCCACCCCCCTCACCCCACTCCTCCCCCCATAACAACATCCTCCTCCATCATCATGAGACATTCATTGCACTTGGTGAATACATCTCTGAGCACCGCTGCACTCATGGTCAATGGTCCACACCAGAGCCCACACTCCCACAGTCCACCCAGTGGGCCATGGGAGGACATACAATGTCCAGTAACTATCCCTGCAGCACCACCCAGGACAACTCCAACCCCCAAAAATGCCCCCACATCACATCTCTTCCTCCCACTCCTTACCCTCAGCAGTCACCATGGCCACGTTCTCCACACCAATGCCTAGGTTAGCTTTTATAATGGGAAATTTATTAGGGTAAAAGCTCTGAAGTTGTGAAATACCCAAATCAAGGTACCATCAGAGATGCTTTCTCACCAAAGTCAGCTGCTGGTGATCCTGACGTCCTGCCATATGGCAAGGCAAGATGGCCGCCGATCTCTGCCTACGTCCCTGCCTTCCCCTCAAGGTTCACCATCTCCTGGGCTCATTTGTGGGTAATCAGGCATATGGCTCATCTCTTCAGCCTTGAGCTGTTCAGTGGCCAGCCTCTTGGGAGCTCTGTGCTTCAGCTTCAGTTTCCATTTTAGCTGATAGTGATTATCGAATCCTCTCTCATATGGCAGGGTCAAAAGAGTGGCTTCCTTTTTCCTGTGTGTTTCTCTCTGTGTGTTCTCAGTTTATGTAAGACCCAGCAAGAAAGTGGAGACCCAACCTGTGTCACACCTTACTAATGTAGTCCAATCAAAAGTGATCCAATCAAGCGATCTATTCAAGGTCCCTTAACTGAATCTACTCAAAAGGCCCCATCTATACTGTGGTTACAGGCACAGGAAGGGGTTAGTTTAAGAACATAATTTTCTGAGGCCCACAAAAGACAAGCCAGGACAAGGTCTTTAGGCAGAAAATTGTAAAATGTTACTGAGAGAAATTAAGGAAGTCCTAGATAAATGGGCAACAACACAGGGTTCATAGGTCATAAAATTCAATAGCACAAAAATACCAACCCTACTCTAAATTGATACATTAATTGATATAAATATTTTAAGAGCAATGGGAAAAGGACAGGCTTTAAGTTATATGTGGCTGGGACAATTGAGTATCCACATGGAAAATATGAAATCGAACACCTATCTGACATCATACACAAAATTCAATATCAAATGAGTTATAGGTGAAAGGCAAAATGACAGACAAAGAGTAAAGCTTCTTAAAGGTATTGTATGAAACTATCCTCTTGACCTTGGCATAAGGAAAGATTTGTCAAGCAAGATGCAAAAAATACTCTCCGTAGGAAAAAACTGATAAATGCTCTCCATAGGAAAAACTGATAAATTTGACTATATTAAAAAGAAGAATTCTGTTCATCAAAAGACATGATTAAGGAAATGGAAAGGCAAGCCCCAAAGTGGGAGAAAATATTTAAGGCACATAAAATGGACAAAGAGCTCATATCTAAACTACATAAAGAATGCCTACAAATCAATAGGAAAAACAGAAAATCCCACTTAAAAATGGGCCAAAAAAACCTTGAATAGGCACTTCACAAAAAGAAATTCAAATAGCCAAGAGGCATATGAAAGATATCCAACCCCACTACTCATCAAGGAAATGCAATTTAATAAAATAACCCAAATTCCCTTGAACTATAATACAATCATACACAGAATACAATGCAAACAATAAAAATGAATGAACCAAAGCTACAACACAATAACATGGGTGAATCTCAAAAACATAGTGTTAGGTAAAAGAAACCAGATGTAAAACAATATGTAATATATGATTCCATTTATAGAAAGCTCAGAAACAGGCAAAAGGAAACTGTTGTTTAGGAAATCATACTTAGTTGATAAAACTATGAATAAAAGCAAAGAAATGGTGACAATAAGAGTCAGGAGAGGGGTTATTTGGGGAGGGAGACAGGGAGAGATTTGGGATCAGGAGGGTAGGTGTGGTTTTCTTCTGGGGATTGACAATGTTCTATTTCTTTACTTAGTAGTGATTACATAGAAGTATCCCTGTTCTGTAACTTTTTTTAAGACACTAGAAACTTTTTTTAAGACAGAACAACGTAAGTATGGATATTATGTGCATGTCTTCTGGTATAATGTTCAAGAATTTATTTAACGTATATACTTGGTGTGGACTTGCTGGACCATAGGATGTGCAGAACTCAAACTTCCAAGATGGTGCCAAAGTTGTACCAATTTACGCTCCACCCGCATTTGATCATTCTCAGCAAATCACCTCTTCACCCACACTTCATATCAGATGCTCTGATTTTTGCCATTCTAAGGAGTATAAAGCATCTCATTGTCATCTAAATTTACATTTTTATGACTGCAAATGACATGGAAAATCTTCTCTTGTATTTATTTCCCTTTTATTTATTCACTCTTTTCTCATCTGGTTGGCCTTATTTTTGTGTTATATACGACAACCTTCCCTACCCCTATCATTTCTTTGACAGGTGTTCTCATTTTTATCTAATCCATCTAGAACTGAATTCAAGTTGGTTGTGAGATTGGGATCTAATTTCATTTTTCTTTCTATATGAGTAAGCAGTTTCCTAGCACCATGTATTAAATAATCCAAGCTTTTCCTAGGGATCTGTCATATATCAAGTTTCTATATCTTGGGGGGTCTGTTTCTGTACTCTGTTCTGTTCGTTGGTCTATTTGCTTATCCTTGTGCTAATGTCACACTTATCAATTACTATAGTTTTATGATAATTTTTGCTTTCTAGTATGTCAAAACCCCTAATACTACTCTTCTTTAGGAGCATCTTGACTATTTCTACCTTCTTAATATACGGATTTTGTGGCTTATGGGCAGTCCTTGTTGAAATATTTCTGGAGTCTTTTAGAAGTGGGATCATGGAGAGTCTTCTAGAATCTTCTAATTTACATGTCTTGTAGAAAGATGAATAAATAGCTAACTTCAATCCTTTAAGTGCTTTATGGGTTTTTGTTCATTTAATTCTCACAACAACCCTTGGGGTCAGTGATATGCAAAGGTAAGCCCAGAAGATCTTTGTTTGCAGAAAATTTAATTGTCTGTAGAAAACTTTAAAACAATACTCACACTGATTAAAAGTCCTCTGCTTTTTATTATCACTGTGTTCAGAAATTCTAAACAACGTCAGGGATAAAATATTTCTCTCTGAAAAGAAAAAGCATTCTTTTATTGATTAAAGTTCTTAACAATTACTATGATTACTAGTGAGTTTTTGAAAGCTTCAAATGAGCACAGTTTCTTCAGTTATCCTTTAACAAATATTGCATTCTAGCCAGAAGTTCATTGAAAGAATTCCCAGTTACAAAGTTGGGCTGTCACATGGGGACTCAGGTCCATGGCTGTTCCAATAATGAGTCCATGGCCATTCAGAATTGTCTGCACTCAACTTTGCTGCGAGTGCAAGCCATGTCGCCAACCCCTGGGGTGCCACATCTTCCTACTTTGACAGTGGATTCCATGTAAACAATGAGAGCATGGAGCTGGCAAAAGTGGAGCTACTTCAGTTCCGTCACTCTGTGTGAGCACTTAGAGCATTTATTTGTGTTTAAGAACCGAAGACACGGAAACAGAAGGCATACTCCAAGATGACATATTTTAGTTCGCAGAGTACAAATTGAGTTCATATACAAAAAATTGTCCTGGATTTGAATAACATCTTTAAAATTGAAATTTCTTCTTAGGTTTTAAATGTTTGTTGTAAAACTAAGGAACAAATCAAGAAGGTAAAGGCTAGTTCTGGCTCTTATCTGGTGATTACTAAAAGTAATCTGATATATCAAATACCTCCTGAAATACTCTCAGTACTCTTGACATTGTGCTGGGCAGTGGGGGGAGGGGAGAGGGTGGGCATAACACGGTCCAAGCCTGAACGAGGACACTCCACTGCCTCCCGTGGGCAGGGAGCTGGCCATGGTCTCCCAAAATGCCCCTGGGCCCACACCTGGACGTGTGGCTTGCTTAGCCCTGGAGGTGGGCTTCCAGGTCCCCACAGGCTCGGGCAGTGCTCCCCTTCAGGTCGGGCAGTGCTCGCCTTCAGGGACAGTGTTTTGCTCCAGGGAACTCAAGAGGAAGTAACTTAGATAAACACTGACCATGGCTAAAATGCCTCGGTGATGACAGGAGGTCAGAGTCCAACAGGACGCCTGGTGAAGTGTAGTCAACTGGAAACCTGGGCAGGGAGCCTGGCTCTCTTCTGGCCCCGAGCCCATGGAAAGACTCCATTTGAGTGAACCTCCTAGTGGGCAGAGCCTCCGCCTTTCCAAACATCGAACCAGGGACTGTGTCCGTGCCCTGTCCATGCGCTTTGGGCATTCACTTCCACACACCAAGGTTATCACTGGCAACAGTGAGCCTCTCTGCCCCAAGGACTGTTCGCTCTGGCTGTGAGCCTGCCCACACAGCAAATGGGGCAGCCATGAGCGCTGATGGCCCAGAAGAGAGATGGGCTGGTTAGCTGCCTCAGCCCCTGGTCCCTCAGGGAGAATGGCACAAAAATGCATATTCTATACTGTCTCCCAAGATTCCTGGCAGAATTGACCTCCAGTTACTCACAGCAGCGACCAGCTCAGTAGGGCACCCTGTATTGGAGCCTTCCCTTCTCAGGCTCAGTTCCCCACTCTCCCAATGCCACGTCCCAGAATGGGCTCCTAATGAACCACTAGTGCTTGCATCCTTGTCTCCGGGTTCTGTGTCCATGTATTCCCAAACCAAAGCAATATTTTATGCATCTTTGTGCAGTCAGTGAGTGCCTGATACACAACAGTTGCTCCAGAAAGTTTCACAGTAGGAGGGGCAGCTGTTTGAAACAGTATCATTTCATCTCTTTCTGTGACTCCACGTTACTAAAACAAACACTGGATCAGATCTGGAGACACCAACCAGGCACTCCTTTGGGCTGAATTTCTCTTTGAACTTCTGGAAAAGTGCTGGCCCACATCGTAGCATTGTAGAGACAGTCACTCCTTTTCCTATCCTCCAAATCTTTTTTTTTTTTTTAGGTTTTTTAAAAATTAATTAATTTTTAATGTTACATTAAAAATATATGAGGTTCCCATATACCCCCCACCCCCTCACCCCACTCCTCCCATAACCACAACTTCCTCCATCATCATCCGAATCTTTACTTTGGGGAATAGTCAGGATGAAGGCATCATCATGAACCTGAGCTATGGGTCTTGAGAAAGGATTTCTTCTTTCTACTTGATCCCCCGATCCTGTGTTTCCGACACTGTTCCCTTGGAACACTGGTCCTTCAAGGCACTCATAAGGTGTTTGACTGGACATTATCTACAAATTCCTTTGACAGCAGAACTTCTCCCAAGGAACAGGGAACATCACTATATGCAGCATTTTTTGAAAAAATTTATTTATTTATCTATTTCCCCCCTTCCCCTGCCCCTCCCCCTACCCTGCTGTTTTTGCAGTCTGTGTCCATTCACTGTGTGATCTTCGGTAGCTATTTCTCTTTTTGTCTTCTCTTCTCATTTTTTCTCTTCTAGGATTCACCGGGATTTGATCCTGAGGACCTCTGATGTGCAGAGAGATTCCCTGTCAGTTGTGCCACCTCAGTTCCTGGTTTCTGCTGCACTTCACCCTGACTCTCTCCTTCATCTCTCTTTTGTTGCATCATCATCTTGTTGTGTGACTCACTTGCGCAGGCACTCGTTCACTGTGTGGGTACTCGGCTCACCGTGCAGGCACTGGCTCACCGTGCAGGCACTGGCTCACCATGTGGGCCCTGGCTCACCACATGGGCACTGGCTCGCCACACAGACACTTGGCTCACCACACAGGCACTCATGCAGGCACTTGGCTCACCGTGCAGGTTCTCAGCGCACTACATGGGTACTTGGCTCACAGCGCAGGCACTTGGCTCATTGAGCGGGTGCTGGCTCACCACACAGGCATGCTTTCTCTTCTTTTTCACCAGGAGGTCTCAAGGATCAAACCCAGGTCCTCCCATATGGTAGGCGGAAGCTCTATCACTTGAGCCACATCTGCTTCCCTGTATGCAGCATTTTATAAATGCGATCACCAGCGCCCACCCTTTTTATTCAGAGCTATTGTGCAGACAAGTGTTGCAAGGAAGACAGGTTGGGAAAGGTTGCATCTGACATTTCCACATCAGGGTCTCTTTCGCATCTGAACTAGACCATGGCAACTTTCCAGGAGGCCCTTGGCCTCAGGTACCCCCAGGGCACCACATTCCTGCTTCTTCTTTACCATCAGCATTGCCTCCCACCCCACCCCTACCAGACGACCAAGAAATGTTTGTCTTCCACCACTCCCAGCATAAAATGCTTGCTCTGAGAGGTCTCCTTAATCTTTTCTTCCTTCCTTCCCCTCTGAAGGACATTCAAATAAATAATTCAGTGCTGTTAATTACATTCACAATGTTGTACTAGCATTGCCACCATTCATTACCAAAACTTTTCCATCATTCCCAGCAGGAGCCTTGTACATTTTAAACCTTAATTTCCCATTCTCTACCCCCAACCCAGTCCCAGGTAATCTATGTTCTAGATTCTGACTCTATGAGTTTGCTTATTAATGACTACCTCTACTCCATTCACAGTTACCTCTGTAGCCAGGACTCTTTGAAATTTAAGGATCTCATATTTTAAAATTTTTAAATCTGAGATATTTCCCATTAGACAGATAAGGAAGCCAAGGCTTAACGAGATTAAGTGGCTTCACCAAGGTAACCAAATATTTACTTGATTTCAATTCCAAGCCCTCTGAATTCAAATTCAATTCTTCCCACTGCCCCAGTTTGACTCAATGGCACTCAAGATAATTCTAGATGGTGCCCAGAACTTCTTTCTGTTCTTTCTTTCTTTCTTTCTTTCTTTCTTTCTTTCTTTCTTTCTTTCTTTCTTTCTTTCTTTCTTTCTTTCTTTCTTTCTTTCTTTCTTTCTTTCTTTTTTTTTTTTGGCATCTTTACACTTATTTTAACATGTACTAGAAAAGCCATGAAACCATCTAACCAAATCCATAATTTCTGGGATATTACCACTTAGAATAATGCTTGTCAAAATATGGTCCCCAATTTTTCCTTTTGAATTAATGAATATGTTCTGAAATGAATTGAACTGATTACAGCACAACTCTGTGATGAAACTGAGAGCCACTGAGTGTATACTTTGGATGGACTGAGCAAGGTAAGGGACCATATAACATAGTGAACGCCATGGTGAATGATGGACTGTGGTTAACAGTACAAATATGAGAACATTCTCTCATGAACTATAACAAATATACAATATTAATATATGGTGCTAATAATAGGATGGCTTGTGGGAAAACACACCAGATATAAGCTATGAACTATAGACAGTAGTAATATTATGATGTTCTTTCACCATTTGTACTAATGTATCACAAATATATAAGGTGTTAGCAGTGCAGTGATATATGGGAATTCCGCATGGTATGCATGACTTTTTTGTTAACTTACAACTTTTCAAATAAAAAATTTTTTTAAAATGCATCCTTAGCATCCTCTGGAAAACTGATAGAAATGCAAATTCTTGGCCCCACTGTAGACCTACTAAACCTCTGGAGTTAGGGCCCAGAAATCTGTATTTTAGAAAATGCTCTAGATGGTTCTGATGCACACTAAAGTTTGAGAACACTGGTATGGCTAAACAAAAAAAAAAAATTAAAATCCAATGAAAAACGTGAAGTAAATATTTGTGAATATGGCAAAAATTGAGAAAATCACACAGGAATTATTGAATTTTGGGAAGTGACATCCTGAAGCACAGAAGTCTTTAGGAGTTCTAAATAGCAAAGCCTAGTCCAACTCCAGAGAATAATCCACCCCCAAATATTGCCAGAGGACCCTGATGCCAGCAGGGGGCATTTATGTTTTTGTTTTTGTGGGGTATGGCCAAGCGGTGTGGCCGCTTGGCCCTAGCTATTTGGACAACTATAAAACAGAAAGACCCCCTCTTTTAGGATATTTCTCTTGGACTGATTATAGAGAAAGAAACAGGTTTGGGCCCCAACGATGTGGACATTTCCCAGTGAAGAATAGTCACCGCTGGTTCTGCAAATCCAGCTGAGGTAGCAGCACTTCCTGGAGCACAGGAGACCCAGGCTGCCACTGCAAAGGGGGGCCTGAAAGGCCTTCACGCTCACACAGCATCCATAACGACCTTGAACGCAGATTCTTAAGGACCACCAGGGTCACACATGGTTTCCTTGATAACGGGAAAGTAGATTTCAGTGGGGGCCTTCAGAACGATTACCTCCAGCCATACCCTTGGCCATGGTCCCCCGGGAGTCTGGTGCAACCTCTCAAAATAGCCTTGAACCCCACCACTGAAAATCATTGTTGCCACCAGTGGACCAACCTTCCCCCTGAAAAGTGGGCAGAGAGCTTTGTTGAGACCCCCCTCTCCTTAAGGGTCCGTATATATGTATTTAAAACCATGTCTATCTGGAATTCTCTGACATTCAATTATAATATGTCACATCTCTGTAGGCACCCTTGGTTCCAAATGCAAAATGTTACTCAGGCATAAAAAGTTGTAAGGAAACTTTCGACACCAATGAAGGCAGGTAAAATCCATAAGAACTGTCCCAGAGGGAGTTCTTCCATCATTGGCAGTGAAGACACAGTGATGGACTTGTTTGATTGGAAGACAGTTCAGGTATTGCATAATTGCTGTGAAACAATGACATGTTTGGCTTTTTTTGTTGTTCTGTATTCTATTTCTGATTGTGACATTTACATGACTCAATGGATTAATCCTGATGGCAGTGAAAATGTCTGACCCACTCAGCAAGTGAGTTCTGGAGCAAAAAAATCATACACCAAGGCCACAGATGGGGGTTTTCTGTTCCACACTATGATCCTTGTTTGTTTATTTAAACCAGGTCCTATTTTTTTAAAAATCAGAAGAATCCATGTAAAAATCCAATTTTCTGGATTCTCTTGAAAGATTCAAAAGAGATGGCATCAAAACAAACACACACTAATTTTTTTTGTAGGATCAAACCTGGGACCTCATACATGGAAAGCAGATGCTCAAGCACTGAGCTACATCCACTCCCCCAATTTTTTCAAATGAGGAAAAGATTTGAACAGATGTTTTACCAACGAAGATACACAAATAGCTAGCAAGGTCCCCAAAAGGTGCTGAAGCTCAATAGTCTTTAGGCAGACATATATGTATTTTTTTGAGATACCGTTGTCCACCTGGTAGAATAGCTAAAGTTAATAAAGCTGACAATGTCAAGTGCTGGTAAAGATGCAGAGCAACTGGAACTCTTATACTTTGCTGGTGAATATAACATGGTGCAGCTACTCTGGAAAACAGCTTATAAAGTTGAGCCTGTGTTTACCGTATGATTCAGATTTCCCTCTACTGGCCATTGAGAAATGAAAAATTTGTTCACACAAAAACCTGTACACATATATTTAGGGGATTTGAATCTCTGGACTGACAATGTGATAGCCAGGTCCTGAGCCTCAACAGACTCCAGCACCTACAATCTGATTTATTGGACTCACCACACTCAGCTAAGATGGAGTTGAAGAAGGACAACCACCACACCATGGAGCCTAGAGTGATTACAACTGAAAGTGGGAGGATTGCATCCAGCATCCATGTGGAATCTGAGCCTCCTCTTGACATAGAGGTGCAATGGACACAACCAATCCAATATCCACATAGAAGAGGTGGCATTGGAATGAGAAAAGTGGACATAGTGGCTGATGGGTATGGGGAAAGGCAGGAAGAAATGAGAGGTGAAGGCGTCTTTGGGACATGGAGCTTCCCTGGATGGTGCTTCAGGGGCAATCATCGGACATTGTAAATCCTCACAGGGCTCACTGGATGGAATGGAGGAGAGTATGGGCCATGATGTGGACCATTGACCATGAGGTGCAAAGGTGCCCAAAGATGTACTTACCAAATGCAATGGATGTGTCATGATGATGGGAACGAGTGTTGCTGGGGGGGGGGGGAGAGGTGGGGTGGGGGGGTGGGGTTGAATGGGACCTCATATATATATTTTTAATGTAATATTATTACAAAGTCAATAAAAATAAATAAAATTTTTAAAAATGCCATCTCTGCATCAAAAAAAAAAAAACCTGTACACAGATGTTTATAGCAGCTGTATTCATCATCGTCAAAAACGAAACAATTCAAATTGTCCTTCAATGCGTAAATGGATAAACAAACTGTGGTATATACATTCTCATGAAAGACTACTCAACAGTGAAAAGGGATGAACTGTTAAACCATGGGCTATTGTTAATACAATTATACAAATGTGCTTTCCTCAATTGTAACAAATGTAGCACACATATGCAAGGTGTTAATAATAGGGTGGTATATGGGAATCCTGTGGTTTATGCATGGTTTGTTCCGTATAGCCACAATGTCTCTAATTATAAATAAATAAATGGAATGAATTATTAATAGACATCACAACATGGATGAATCACAAATGCTTCCTGTTGAGTAAAAGCAGTCAAACTAAAAGACTGCATATTGCATAATCCCTTTTATATGACATGCTAGAAAAAGGCTAACCTGAAATTCAGTGGTTGTGAGGGAAGGGCTTCGCCTGAAATGAGTCTGAAGGAATTGGGGGAGGGGCAACAGAATCATTCTGGAGCTAGATTTTGGTGGTGTTTATACAACTATAGGCATTTTTCAAAACCTCATAGGACGGGAGCAGATGCAGCTCAAGTGTTTGAGGACCTGTTTTCCATGTATGAGGTCCTTCCTGGGTTCAATCTCCAGTACTTCCTAAAAAAAACACAACCTCATAGGAAGGACAAATATTGTATGATCTCGCTGATTTGAAAAAATTAAAATATCCTAAAATAACCAAACTCATAGAATCAGAATCTAGACTGTAGGTTAGCAAAGGATGGGATGGGGTGCTATGTTAGTCAGTCAAAGGGGTGCGGATGCAAAATACCAGAAATTGGTTGGTTTTTATAAAGGGTGTTTATTTGGGGTAGGAACTTACAGATGCCAGGCCATAAAGCATAAGTTACTTCCCTCACCAAAGTCTATTTTCACATGTTGGAGCAAGATGGCTGTTGACGTCTGTGAGGGTTCAGGCTTCCTGGGTTCCTCTGGGCTCAGCGCCTCTGTTTTCTCCACAGGGTCAGCTGTAGGCTGTGAGGCTCTCTAGGCTTTGTCCCTCTCCACAAGGTCAGCTGTAGGCTATCGTGGGAATGGCTCTGTCTCTCTCCCCAGGGCTCCAGCTTAAGACCAGCAGCAAACTCCAACATCAAAACTCCAATATTAAGAACCCTCAACTCCGTCCTTTGCCAGGCCTTTTATCTGCGAATCCCTACCCACCAAAGGGCAGATAATCAATGCCGTTCTGACACAAGTAATCAAGTAAACCTCTGAATCCAATATAATCTCATATGCCCAAAGGAAAAGACTAGTTTACTCAAATAATCCAATATTTCTTTTTGGAATTCATCAATAATCAAACTGCTACAGGTGGGGATAGGGAATGGGAAGATTTAAAATGTACAGAGTTTCTATTTGGAATGATGGAAATGTTCTGTTAATGGAGGGTGGTGAAGGTAGCACAACATTGTGAATGCAGTTAACAGCACTGGAATATGTATCTGAATATTTTTTAAAAGGGGAAGTGTTAGATTGTATATATGGTAACAGAATATAATTTTTTTAAAAACCCATGGACCTACACTGTGCAAGCAATGAACCCTAAGTTAAAACATGGACAATTATAAAATGTGCAATCGGGAAGCGGACTTGGTCCAGTGGTTAGGACATCTGTCTACCACATGGGAGGTCCAGGTTCAAACCCCAGGCCTCCTTGACCCGTGTGGAGCTGGCCCATGTGCAGTGCTGATGCACGCAAGGAGTGCTGTACCACGCAGGGGTGTCCCCCACGTCGGAGAGCCCCACACACAAGGAGTGTGCCTGGTAAGGAGAGCCACCCAGCGCGAAAGAAAGTGCAGCCTGCCCAGGAATGGCACGGCACACAAGGAGAGCTGACACAGCAAGATGACACAACAAAAAGAGACACAGATTCCCATGCCGCTGACAACAGAAGCGGACAAAGAAGATACACAGCAAATAGACACAGAGACGAGATGGGGGGGGGGGGGGGGCGGGGGGCGGGGGGAGAAATAAATAAAATAAATAAATCTTTAAAAAAATAAAATAAAATGTGCTATCATCAATTGTTTCAAATGTTCCACACTAATGGTGAGGTGGTGAATGGGATTCCTATATTTTATGCATGATTATTCTGTAAACCCACAATTTCTGTAATAAAGAAAAAAAAAGTCAAACCTCATAGGACTGCACATTAAGAAGAGTGAGCTATACTAGAGGTAAATTATACCTCAAAAATACCAACAAGAAAAATTCTGGTATTTCTGTGTGCACCTTCCTGCCTGGTGACAGTTGGCCAGAACAGGATAAAAGTTCAGATATTAGGTGGATAGGAACTTGCTTTCTTAGTTTGGGTCCCACTAAAGCACTGGTAGAGATAAGGACTTAGGTACAGATAGTTGTTGAAATGAGGAACTTCTATCATGTTCTGCTTCTCACTGACAATGGAGAGCCAGGAAGGACTCCGGAAAGAGAGTAGCTCAATAACGCCAGGCTTTTAGAAAATATTCTGGGTAGTTCTTGTGTGTTTGTAAAGGACTTGAAGGCTGGGAAAGTCTAGAGGCCAGATCAGTTCAGAAACTTTCAAAGTCAACTGAGAGAGAAGGAAGGGGTTAAGGGGATGGAAAGGGGATGAAGAAAGTAATAACAGAAGAGAAAGGGTGTGAAAACCAGATTGGATTTGGGCTGGGGGGTGAAGGATAGACAGAAGCCAACACAGAGCCATGAGGAAATTCTTCTTTAAAAAAAATGGAAAATGCCATTAACAGAAAAAGGGGAAGCTGGAAATGGCCTTGGGGGAAGGGCAAGTTGGATGAGGAGTTGGAGTTTGGACTTTACGAATTGAGGTGGATGAGCACCTACAAAGAAAATGGCAGCAAGCAGCTGGAGGGGCACTCATGCTTGGTATTTGAGAAAGATTTGGGGGAATCATTGAACTCCAACGACTCAATGGAGGGATTCTCTGGGGAGAAAACAGAGAGAGAATAGAGAAAAGGGGAAAAGAAAGAAAGGAGAATTAAGGGCAATCTTGAATGTTGCCATATTTAATGAATCAAGAGTAAGAAGGACCAGCAAATTAGAAAAGAAATATGGGGCGGGGAGAGTCGAACAAAACCCCAGTGAATGCAGAACGCCATTTTTCTTCTTGAGTTGAAAACATGCTATTTTGTGTAGATATGTGTATAGATCTACCCAAATATTCTGATCCTTTGAAGCAGATGACCATTTTGTGCTTGATGTACTGTGCCCAATATTAGATGCCATCCAGATTCATGCCAGCTTTGGTCTCCAAGGGCCAGAGGTGGGAATTGTTTTCACCATTTGTTTCCACTCTAGATTGGCAAGGTCATTTCAAATAAGAGGCAAAAAGTACCTTGATCAAGGGTCACGATGATACAGATGTTCTCTTCTTTACTCTCTCAGTCTTCTGAATCATGTCAGCATGAGGAAAAGCAAACCTCCTAAAGGGTCATCTTTCAATAGCTTGTTCACTCTGAAAATGACAGTTCAAGCTCAAAACCACTTCTGAGTCCTAAAGGACTCAGTCCCAAAAAATCCATCATCCAAGAGCAGGGAGACAGCAAAGACCACCCAGCCTCCTCTTCAATGCCCAGTCCAACCTCCTGGACCACCTGCTCTGGGCACCCAGCAAGTGCCAAAGCATCTGCACAAGTTCTCCTTTGAAGTAAAATCTCCTATAAGCACCACTGAGCATATAAACTGCGAAGATCCGGGCATGGACTTCCTATGAGAATTATTAAGATGCATACATCAAAATCAACAGCATTTGGCCTGAGCAAAGTGGAGCGAAGAGGGAGGGAAAACCAACATGATTCTTCCATTTTATTTTATTCTGTGTTTCTTGCCTTTGATAAACAGGGAAAGCCAGCCATAAGGGAAAGAAGCAGCAATTCTAGATGCAGCTTAAAAGATCATATTATTCAAGAAACAGCCTTATTGTTAGGGAAAAAAAAAAAAAACCAACGGTAAAAACCAAGCCAGATGAACTTAATGCAAGTGGGAAGCTTTTATGAAATCACCTACGTTTTCATTGTTCAGCCTGAATTGCCCATATTTTTTCATTCATTGCAGACAATGAATTCTTGTGACATTCTGGCATACATTATAGTGAGGGGGGGAACCCAACCTGCTTTATTTCTTCCATTTTCTGCTTTTAGACGTAATGGAAATGTTAACATGCTTAACACCGCTGGCCTCTCTTAGACCCTTGCTTTACTTTTCGGAGTTACCGTGAGTCTTGGGGAGCGTAGACAGCGCTTCCAGACAAGAGGCGGCGCATGCTAATGCGAGCTCTGAAGCTGGCGTGCTATATATATCCTGCTCCGTGCTAACTCTCTCGGTTTATTCTTTTTAAAGACTTTCACGGCATATAGTCTCTATTATGATTAAAATTATCTCAACTGTCCTTCAGAAAAGAATGTAAGGCTTTCGAATAACGTGAAGCAGTTCAAGGAAAACATCCCAGGAGTCCAGGACACGCAGAGCACATTGTTGAACCCCTTTTTTATGCATTCAATTCCGCCTGGCCGTGCGGCGCCTCGTTCCCCTCACTGGATGGGTTTCTCTTACATTAATTGATAACACTTTAAGTGTTTAATTTAAAGTTCACACGTAAGGTGAGAGCCATATAAATAAACAATTTCAGCTTCCCGGGAGGAGGAGGAGGAAGCAAAACTACTCTTATTTTTCCAAACCCCGTTCAGGACTAGAATTTGCAACAGAATGGACATTTCATTTTTGTGGACTGCTTTCCCAAAGAAGATGGTATGATCTAGGAGAAAGAAAAATAGAAGAAAGAAAGAACTGCTCAAATGCCACAATTTTTAAAAAACCAATTTTCACTACATAATAGTTTCCTGGTTACCCTTATTACCTATTTTTGTTATTTTGATACTGTAACAAACCCCACCACCACCACCAAATAAAAAGTGAAAGAAAGAGGGAAAACCCATCTAGGGAAACAAAACCACCAGGAGATATTTGTAAATACTGCGAGATTTTATAAAATTGTCTCACGTGTGAGCAAGTCCAAGTTTCAAAGAGCAGGCTCAAGCCAGGGACTCCGAGGAACATCCTCGATGAATTCCCCAGGAGAAGCTGGCTGTCGGAAGTAGAGATGAGAGTCTCTCTTCTAACTGCTGAAATCATCACTTCTCCTCTTCATTTTTCCCAAAATTAATATGGTTCTTTTTTTTTAATGTTACATTCAAAAAATATAAGAGGTTCCCATATATCCCTCCACCCCCCTCACCCCACTCCTCCCACATCAACAACCTCTTTCATCATTGTGACATATCCATTGGATTTGGTGAATACATTTTGAAGCACTGCTGCACCATATGGGCTATAGTTTACATTGTAGATTACATTGTAGAGTACATTCAGTGGGTTATGGCAGAATGTATAATGTCCAGCATCTGTCCCTGCAATATTACTTAGGACAACTCAAGTCCCAAAAATGTCCCCACATCACATCTCTTCTTCCCTCTCCCTGCCCTCAGCAACTACCGTGGCCACTTTCCCCACATCAATGCTACAATTTCTTCCATTACTAGTCACAATAGTTCTATATGGTCACAGCAGATGGCTCTGGAATTCAATGCCACGTCAGTTGGCCCTACTTTGGAATTTGTGTTCCTGAGTGTGATGGAGTTGGACTCAGATGTGACCTTTCTACACAAGACTCTTCTGTCACTTTTACTGAACCTGTGGTTGGTGCTAGGGTTGGTATATACTCAGGAGACTTGATCTCTGGACTGACCATGTGCTAGCTGGACCCTGAGCCTCAGCAGAATTGCAGCTCCTACCCTCTGGTTCATTGGACTTACCCAGGTCAGCTAAAAGGGAGGTGAAGATGGTAAACCATCACACCAGGGACCTGAGAGTGCCTATAACTGCAAGTAGGAGAATTGCATCCATCATCCATGTGGAATCTAACCCCCCTCTCGATACAGAGGTGGAGTGGACATCATCATCCCAGGGTCCACAGGATGGAGGAATAAAATATGGATTAGAGTGGATTAGAGTGGAACTTACTGATATTCTACTATGGAACTATCACTTTTCCTTTTTTTTTTTTTTTTTAATTTTTTTATTTTTTATTGACTTTGTAATAATATTACATTAAAAAAATATATGTGAGGTCCCATTCAACCCCATCCCCCCACCCCCCCTCTCCCCCCCCAACAACACTCGTTCCCATCATCATGGCACATCCATTGGATTTGGTAAGTACATCTTTGGGCACCTCTGCACCTCATATACATTGGTTCACATCATAGCCCATACTCTCCCCCATTCCATCCAGTGGGCCCTGTGAGGATATACAATGTCCGGTGATTGCCCCTGAAGCATCATCCAGGGCAGCTCCATGTCCCAAAGACGCCTCCACCTCTCATCTCTTCCTGCCTTTCCCCATACCCATCAGCCACTATGTCCACTTTTCTCATTCCAATGCCACCTCTTCTATGTGGACATTGGATTGGTTCACTTTTCCTTTTAACACCTTCAACTGATCGGATGAGATGTCTCTCATTGCTGAAGGCAATCTCCTCAGTTGATTGTAGATGTCATCAGCCACAGATACAATCAACTCACTGATGATTTGAGTCCATGCAATGTCCTCACAGTTTCAATTAGACCAGCATTTGCTTGACCAAACAACCGGGACCATTACCTGGCCAAGTTGACCATGAGCCTAACCATCACTCGCATTATGCAGGGAAGCAGTATAGGTTTGGCTATGGATAAAGCTTAGAGAAGCACAGAGATACTTTAAGGCCACCAAGCTCTTCACTGTTTAACTGAGAGCAGACTCCTATCTCCTTGGGCTCCAGGAGGCCCAGGAAGCCCCAGTCTAAAGAGAGCACAATCCCATCTGTGCCAAAGGCAAGACAAGCTCAGTTCTGTGAGACTCTCCAGGGCCTAGTCTGTCCTGGTTGAGTTTCCAGCACAATAGGAGAGCCTCCTGGACCCAGCCAAAAAGGCTTTTCCCCAACATCTAAGCCATGAATTTGGAAAGCTTCATAAGTTCTAATGGGGGTGGTAGTCAGACACCAAAAAGCATTTTCACCATCGCTTATCCTCGCATCTGAATTTCAAACCTGATAATGTGTTCCTTTGGGATGGGTCACAGTTCCAGCCTCCTGACCTTTTAAATGCAGTCCCGAGCCCAACAAATACCATTGTGCCCCCACTCTGTAGTTACCCAACCACACTCTCCCTCTCACAGCCTTCTCTGGCGCCCTGTTCTGGCTCTTTGGTCCCAGTCCACAGCGGTAGCTCTGGTACCTCTGCCACAAAGCACTGGAGACTTTCCACCCTTGACTTTCCCCCCACAGGTTTCTCTGTTACAGACTCAGCAGGCTGGAATCATTATCCATCAAATAGAGAAAAAAGATGAGACAATATCTTTTGATTTTGTTCTGCTACAGAAATTTTTTTTAAAAACTAAATTTATATAATTCTAATAGTAAAATACATTAAGCATCATTTTAAAAATCCAATTGCCTTTCAAAATTACAGCAGTTTTTTGTTGCAGAAATGGAAGAACTGATCCTCAAATACATATGGAATTGGAAGAGACCCCAAATAGCCAAAAACAACCTTAAAAGGAAGAACAAAGGTGGAGGTCTCACACTTCCTGATTTCAAAACAAGCTGCAACAACCCAAAGAGTGTGGTACCAGCATAAGGATAGACATATAGAACAATGGAATTGAAATGTGAGTCCAGAAGTAAACCCACACATGTATGGGCAATTGATTTTCACCAGGGTGCCAAGTCCGTTCAATGGGGAAAGAGCTGTCTCTTTAACAAAGAGTAAACAGTGCTAGGAAAACTTCCATATGCAAAAAAAAAAAGTCGAACCCTCATACCACACAGAAAAAATTAACTCAAAAAAAAAATCAACAACCTTAATATAAGAATTAAAACCATAACACTCTTAAAAGAAAACAGAAGAACAAATTTTTATGACTTTGGATTTGGTGATGGATTCTTAGATATGACACTAAAAACACAAGCAACGAAAGAAAAAATAGATAAACAAATTGGACTTCATAAAAATTTAAAAACCATTGTGTATCAAAGTACAATATTAAGAAAGTGAGGCGAGGAGCCGCCGGCCGCTGGCAGCGGGGGAGCGCGCCCGGGCGGAGCGGAGGCGGGGGACAGCATGGCCCGGCGGGCGGGCGGCTCGCGGCTGCTCGGCCGCCTCCTGCTCTTGGTCCTGCTCGCCGCCGGCAGCGCCCCGCTCACCCGGGAGCCCCCGCAGCCCCGCAGCCTCGCCAGCAAGGTCCGCGTGCACCCGCGGGGCAACCTCTGGGCCACTGGTCACTTCATGGGCAAGAAGAGCCTGGAGCTCCCCAGTCTGTCCCAGTTGGGCACAGCTCCTCATATCTCCCTGAGGGACCAGAGATTGCAGCCGAGTCATAATCTGCTCAGGATACTCTTGCTAAGGAAAGCCCTGGGCATCAGCCTCGATGGCCCAGCAGCCCACACCCAGGTCTTCAGAGAGAACCAAGCCCAGCTGAGTCTGCCTCTGTCCACCTCTGCAGATGCCACCTCTTAGGAATGGCAGGATGCCCCTGTCATTTGCTCCCTTTCCTCAGATCAATTCCTGTGTTTCGCTTCAGTACAGGAGGCCGCTGGTGCAGATACTACAGTAGTGACACAAGTAATGGGACAGACCCGACGACGTGGCTGAGATCGTGCCCACTTAGGGCAAGTGCTATATGGGACCATGGTAATTGCCCCATCTGGATATAAATCATGGGCTCAAAGCTCTGTAACTCCATTATTGTGATTTCTGGAAATAGCACCAGTACAGACACAAATAATGTTCTTGCTGTAATTCCTTGCTTTCCCTGTTGAAGTTGTGAATAAAACCATGCACTCCATAAAAAAAAAAAAAAAAAAAAAAAGAAAGTGAGGGAAGCAGACTTGGCTCAATGGACAGAGCATCCGCTTACCACATGGGAGGTCCAGGGTTCAAACTCAGGGCCTCCTGACTAGTGTCTCGTGCAGTGCTGAAGTGCGCAAGGAGCGCTGTACCACACAGGGGTGTCCCCCGCATAGGGGACCCCCGCACGCAAGGAGTGCATCCGTAGGGAGAGCCGCCCCACGTGAAAGAAAGTGCAGCCTGTCCAGGAGTGGCGCCGCACACACGGAGAACTGACGTAGCAAGATGATGCAACAGAAAGAGACAAAGATTCCCAGTGCCACTAACAGTGAGTGGACACATAGAACAGACAACTGGGGCTGGGGGGCAGCGCGTGGAGCAGGAATGGGAGAGAAATAAATTTAAAATTTTTTAAAAAGAAAGTGAAAAGACAACCTACAGAATGGGAGAAAACAGTTGCAAATCATGTATCTGATAAGGGCTTAATATTCAGAATATAAATATAAAGAATTCCTACAACTCAACAACAGAAAGACAACTCATTGCAAAAATGAGACATTTCTCCAAAGAAGATATACAAATGGTCAGTAAGTGCATGAAGATGCTCAACATCATTGGTTATTAGGGAAATTCTTTGGAGCTGGTGTTTCTGCGTGATGGAAATGGACTCAGAGGGGATCTCTTTTCACAAGACTTGCATGCTACTTTATTGGAATTGTAGTTGGTGCTGGGTTTAAGATATATGTAGGGGATTTGAATCTCTGGACTGATAATATGACACCCAGGCCCAGAGCCTCAACAGACTTCAGCTCCTACACTTTGACTTATTGGACTTACTCCACTCAGCTAACATGGAGTTGAAGAAGGTCAACCACCACAACATGGAGCCTAGAGTGTCTACAACTAGAAGCGGGAAGAGTGCATCCAGTACCCATGTGCAATCTAAGCCCTCACTTGACATAGGTGTGCAATGGACACAACCAATCCAATGTCCACAGAGAAAATGTGGAATGGGTGTGGGAACGGTAGCCATGGGGGCTGCTGGGTGTGGGGAACGGGAGGAAGAGATGAGATGTGGAGGCGTTTTCGGGACGTGGAGTTGTCCTGGATAGTGCTTCACGGACAATTACGGGACACTGTAGATCCCCCCAGGGCCCACTGGATGGAACATGAGAGAGTCTGGGCTATGATGTGGACCATTGACTATGGGGTGCAGTGATGTTCAGAGATGAACTTACCAGGTGCAATGGATGTATCACGATGATGGGAGAGAGTGTTGCTGTGGGGGGAGTGGGGGGCGGGGGCGGTGGGGTTGAATGGGACCTCATATATTTTTTTTAATGTAATTAAAAAATAATAATAATAATAAATAAATATTAAAAAATAAAATTAAAAAAAAAACCACAATAAGATATCGCTTCATACCTACTATGCTGAATATTAATTTAAAAATGAAAAATAATAAATATTGGCAAGGATATGGAGAAACTGGAACCCTCATACATTATTAGTGAAAATGTAAAGTGGTGCAGCCACTGTGGAAGGCATTTTGGCAGTTTTGCAAAAAGTGAAACAGGATTATTAAATGACCCGATAATTTAACCACTAGGTACATACCCAGAAGAATTGAAAACAGGGACTCAAAAGAGATACTTGCACTCCAATGTTCATAGCAACATTATTCACAATAGCTAAAAGGTGGAAAAAAAACAATTGTCCATGAACAGTTGAGTGGATAAACAAAATGTGATATATCCATGCAATGAACATTATTCAGCCATCAAGAGTAATGAAGATCTGATACGTGTGATAACATGGATGAACCCTGAAGACATCATGGAGAGTGAAATAAGCCAGACCCACCCACAGCAAAAAAGCATATGATTCCACTTGTATGAAATATCTAGAAGTGGCAAATTTAGACAGGCAGAAATTAATTAAGAAGTTTTCAGAGACCAGAGGGAAGAGGAATGGATAGTTATTTTTTAATGGATACAAAGTGTCCAAGATGAAGAAAAAGTTCTGATAATAATATACCGTGGCGATGGTAGCACAACATTGTGACCATACTTAGTGATACTGAATTGTACACTTAAAAATAGATAAAATGGGAATTTTTATGTTGTATACATGTCACCACAATAAAAATTTTTAAGTTTTTAAGTATCCAATCATATCACTAATAAAATATGCATATACATAAAAATTCTTAAGAAGCAGCACATACTTTGACCCAATAATTGTATAGGGATAACATCTAAGAATTTATAGTAAGAAAATTATCAGAGATTTTTGCAAGATTTACATGCAAGGGTGTTCTTTAAAGTGCTTATTTATAATGAGAAAAACAGGAACAGTTTGAAGACCCAAAATAGTGGTTAGCTAACTAAATTGTAATATGTATGTGGAACTATTTTTTCTTTAAGGTATCCAGGGCCTGGGATTAAACCCAGGACCTTGTATGTGGAAGCCAGCATTTAACCACTGAGCCACATAGGCTCCCCTGAGTTGGCTTGTTTTTATTTTTTTAAAGATTTATTTATTTGTTTGTTTGTTTATTCACCCCCACCCCCACACCACCTGCTCTCTGTGTCCATTCACTGTGCATTCTTCTGTGTTTGCTTGTTTTCTCTTTAGGTGGCACCAGGAACCAATTCTGGGACCTTCCAAAGTGGGAGAGAGGTGCTCAATCTCTTGCACCACCTCAGTTCCCTGGTCTGCTGCATCTCTTGTTGTTTCTCCTCTGTGTCTCTTTTCGTTGCATCATCTTGCTGCACCAGCTCTCAGCTCAGACCAGCTTGCTGCATGGTCCAGCACTCTGCATGGGCCAGCTTTCTGCTCAGGCAAGCTCACCGCACAGCAGCTTGCCTTCACCAGGAGGCCCCAGAAATCGAACGCTGGACCTCCCATATAGTAGATGGGAGCCCAATCACTTGAGCCACATTTACTTCCCCTGAGTTGGTTTTTTCATTTGTTTTGCTTTGTTGATTGTTTTTATTTTAGGAGGCACCAGGAACTGAATCTGAGACCTCCCATGTGGGAAGCAGGAGCTCAACCACTTGAGCCACATCCGCTTCCTGGAACTACTTTGAAACTACTAGGTCCTGTAATACTTGCCAAATAACCATTAACTTAATACCATTAGAATCAAACTCTAAAAGGAGAACTTTAAAAATTATCTGAAACACTTAATGTGTAAGAGGAGACCAAAAAAATTGTTTAAAGAACATCTATCCTGCCGGAATAAATTGCAAAGTAATAGACAGATAAATGGATACTTCAATAGAATGATACAGCAAATATGGCAAAATGCTAAAATTGGTCCATTTGGGAAGCTGGGAGAAGGAAATGTATTTTGGAGTACTCTGCAAGGGGTTTGTATTGTTTTTGTAACTGTCCTTCAAGTTTGAAATCATTTCAAAATAAAAAGCTTAAGAAAAAACATACTATAAAGCTACTGCAATTAAAACAACGTGGTGCTGGAGCAGGAACAGATAAATAGATCAATAAGGCAGACTAGAACTCAGAACGTGTACTTAAATACAAGAATTTGCTGTGTGCTTAAAGAAGGTGTTGAAACTAGCTAAAATAGTTCTAAGCCATAGTTCTGGCCAATGAAAATAAGTCTTCACTAATGCAAGCACTGTCCATTTCTCTAGCCTGTGGTGAAAGGATGTGCAGCTGGAAGGGGTGCAGCCATCTTGCCCCCATGAGGCAGCAATGTGGGGACAAAAGAAGCATTCTAATGATGGCAGAAAGCAGATGGTACTGCGGAACCTTTGTTTCAGCTCGGACTGCCTCCCTGTGGAAAACGATAATTTAAGATGGCATGCTAGCCCATCCTACCAAACCAAAATTTATTTTGGTATTCTTCCATTGTTGAATACTTAGTTAGATCATATCCAATTTTGATATTGAATTTAACACTCACACATATTTGAACAAAAATCACTGCATGCATCTCTGATTAAGATAAATTCCTAAAAGTCAAACTCACTGAATGAAGAATAGTAAAAGTTTTAAGACAAGTGTCAAGTTACCGATTTATATACACAGCAGTTGCTGAGAATGTTGATTTCTCTGCATCCTTGCCAATGTTAGCTATTTACGCATTTTTCATTCACCATTACCAATTTTTTAAACAAATGCCAATTTTATTGATATATTAATAAAGCATACTTTTACTAATTTTATAAGCATATTTGTTTCTTAATTTTATATCTTTGATTATGGTTACTTATTTGTTTATTGACCAATCACATCTCATTTTGTGAATTGCAAATTAATGTTATTTGCCATTTTTCTATTGGAAATATGAAAAATTTTCAATTTTCTCTTTTATATTTAAAATTCTTACAAATCTTTTTATTTTAAGGTGTTTTTACATGTTAAGGCTTTTAACCTTTTGTCTATCATATATTCAGATATTTATGTTTTACAAATATTTTACTCAGATGGCCAATTACTTTTTCTTTTTTAATCTGATTTTTACCACATCCATAGTGTACATTTGGCACACATTCTCCAGACTGCCCCTCATCAACACAGCACATCTCTGGCATAGATGCAAGAATATTATATTTCTGCTAACCACAGTCCGTAGGTCACTCCAGTTGTGTCTTTCCCATGCTTCTCCACATTCCCACCACCCTCCAATAGTGATGTACATTTGCTGTAGCTAACAAAGGACACTCTTGCATCTGTACCATCAACCTCAATTCTCATCCATCTCTTGTTTTACTGTGCTATTCTGTTCATAGAATATTCTCTAGCATTCTGTTAACTGGCATTTACATACCTAGACTACCATTTTCAGTCACATCCCCATTTATAAACTAGCTGTTACTATCCACTCTATACATTTCCATACTTTTACAGTAAAGCTAATCAGAACTGCTACATACCTTAAACATCAGTAGTCCATCTCAGTCCTCCTCTTATCGCCTTTAAGAATCCACCACCTACCACCAGGTCTTGAAGCTATTTTCCTATAATTTCTTCTAGAAGATTTATGGTTATTGCTTTTATGTTTAGGTTTTTGAGTTAATTTTTGGATAAGGTGTGAGATAGGGGTCCTCTTTCCTTCTTTTGGGTATGGATATCCAGTTCTTTCAGCACCATTTGTTGAATGGACAGTTCTGCCCAAGCTGTGTGTGTTTGACAGGCTAATCAAAAATCAGTTGACCATTTGAGGGTCTGTTTCTGAACAATCACACTGGTTCCATTGTGTCTGCCTTTATGCCAGTACCATGCTGTTTTTACCACAATAGCTAGGTAATATAATTTAAAGTCTAGAGAGGAGAGTGCACATTTCCTTTTTAAGATGTGTATGACTATTTGGGACCCCTTACCCTTCCAAATAAATTTGAGAATCGTGCTTTCAATTCTTTTTTTTTTTTAATGCTGGTGGATTTGTATTGGGATTGCATTGAATCTGTATATCGATTTGAGTAGAATTGACATCTTAGTGACATTTAGTCTTCCAATCTATGAGCATGGAATGTTCTTCCAGTTATTTAGGCCTTTTTAAAATTTCTTTTAACTTTGAGTTGCAGTTTTCTGAATACATGTACTTAACATCATTGATTAAATTTATTCCTGACTTTTTGAGTTTTATTTGCCATATTTTATTTTCACCACTCTTTTGACACATTTAGTTACTTTTATTGATATAATCTTCATTTCTAGACTCTCTTCTAGGCCTCTCTCTCCTT
This sequence comes from Dasypus novemcinctus, assembly GCF_030445035.2. Taxonomy (NCBI): domain Eukaryota; kingdom Metazoa; phylum Chordata; class Mammalia; order Cingulata; family Dasypodidae; genus Dasypus; species Dasypus novemcinctus. The sequence continues at coordinate 20,287,720 of NC_080696.1, read as the reverse complement.
TCTTTTCTTTTCAGGCTCTAGCACACCCTTTAGAATTTCCTCAAAATCTGGTCTCTTGGTTAGAAATTCTCTCAGTTTCTGTTCATTTGTGAATATTCTAAACTCGCCTTGATTTTTGAAAGACAATCTTGCTGGATATAAGATTCTTGGCTGGAAGTTTTTCTCTTGTAGTATCTTAAATATATCACACCACTGTCTTCTTGCATTCATGGTTTCTGGTGAGAAATCAGCACTTAATCTTACTGGGTATCCCTTCTATGTTATACATTGCTTTTGTACATTCTGCTTCTTGGACAGCGATATCTATGTCCTTCAATAGGGTTGGGAAATTTTCTACCATTATATCTTCAAATATTCCTTCTGCTCCTTTTCTTCTCCTTCTAGGACACCTGAGACATGTATGTTTGCACATCTTTTGCTGTCATGTAGTTCCCTGAGACCTTGTTCAATTTTTTCCACTCTTTTCTTCATCTGTTCTTTTGTATGTTCACTTTCAGAGGCCATTTCTTCAAGCTCACCAATCCTTTCTTCTGCCTCTTCAAATCCACTATTATATGATTTCAATGTGTTTTTTAAATTTCATTTATTGCACCTTTCATTCCCATAAGATCTGTTATTTTTCTATGTATGCTTTCAAATTCTTCTTTATGCTCATCCAATGTCTTATTTTCTTAGTTTTTATTTTTTTTATTTATTTCTCTCCCCTTCTCCGCTGCCCCCTAGTTGTCTGCTCTCTGTGTCCATTCACTGTGTGTTCTTCTGTGACTGCTTCTATCCTTATCAGTGGCACTGGGAATCTGTGTTTCTTTTTGTTGCATCATCTTGTTGTGTCAGCTCTCCGTGTGTATGGTGTCATTCTTGGGCAGGCTACACTTTCTTTCACACTGGGTGGCTCTCCTTACGGGGTGCACTCCTTGCACGTGGGGCTCCCCTACACAGGGGACACCCCTGCGTGGCACGGCACTCTTTGTGCACATCAGCACTGCATATAGGCCAGCTCCACATGGGTCAAGTAGGCCCGGGGTTTGAACCACGGACCTCCCATGTGGTAGGCAGATACCCTATCCATTGGGCCAAGTCCGTTTCCCCCAATGTCTTCTTTATATCCTTAATCTCTTTAGCCATCTCATTGAATTTATTAAGGAAATTTGTTTGAACATCTATGATTAGTTGTCTCAACTCCTTTATGTCATCTGGAGGCTTATCTTGTTCCTTTAACTGGGCCATATCTTCCTGTTTCTTGGTGTGGATTGTAACTTTTGGTTGGTGTCTTGGCACCTGGCTTCCTATTTATTCTGGGTGCAGTTTTTCTCTTTAGTTTAGGGCTTCCTGCCCTTTCTCCTTTGCTGGTTGTGCAGTAGGAACCAAGGATGTAGTTGGTGCTATAAGCTTTGGAGACTCAAGCTGTCCTCATTGCCCCAGGACCAATGAAGCTTCTCCCAACTTTCTCCTTTGCCAGGGGCAGGGACAGAGTCACAGCTGTGTGGAATAATCCAAGTCGTGCAGGCCTAGACTCTACTTGCCCAGAGAGACTGATGAAGCTTCACACCCCTCTCTCCCCTGCCTGGGGCAGGGATGGAGCTGCTGATGTGGGCAGCCGTCTATGCAGTGTGGGTCCAAGATGACCATGGTTATGTGGCAGCCAAATCTACCTGCAGTTACCTGGAGAGGTTAGTGCAGGGCCCGCCAGCCTCCTCCCTGCCAGAAGTAGGGCTGATGCCTAGGCTGGGACTGCAGGCTGAGCTGAGTGAAAGAAACTGGGTCCTACCATCACTGTGATGTTTGGTCAGCCCAGTTTCCCCTCATGCTGGGGGTAGAGTCAAAATGGGGGCCACCAGCTTCTTTCTGACCTGGGCAAGTTCAAACTTTAGCTGTACTTAGGGTTATACTCTAACCAGCCAAATCCACCAATCAGTAGCGGAAATTGGTGGCCAACTGTCTCCTCCTCCACTGTTTTGGGGAAATGGAGCTTCAAATTCCAGCCACAGAACAGCTGCTGGGGCAGCTCGTGCTGTCCATGTAGGATAATCACCAGCCTCCACAGCTTGGCCAATAATTTCCCTGCAGCTTCCTCCCTGCTGGAGAGGTAGCACTGGGGCCTAGGCTAGACTTGCAATTTGACCTGGATGGAAAGAAGCCAGTCCCCCAGCACTGGAATTCTCAGCCTGCCCCGTGGGCCTTTGTGCCAGGCACAGAGTTAAGATGGCGGCCACTGCCCTCTTTCTGGCTTGGACAGGCTCAAACTTTAGCTATTCTCAGAATTTTACTTTAACCCGCTGAGTTTACTCATCAGTAGCTGAAGTTCATGCCCAACCATCTCTTCCTCCCCTGTTTTGAGGAAGTGGAGCTTTCAATTTCAGCTGCAGAACAACTCCCAAGGCGGCTTGTGCCTCCAGTGGAGGATGGGTCCCAGTCTCCGGGGATGGAGCGCTCTACTTACAAGTCTTCTCTGCACATTGGCTCTCTCCTTCCATTCCTTCAAGTATGTTGCAGGATGCTCTTTTGGTCTCCTGGAGCCCCCAAACAGGTGCTTCAGCTAGCTCCAGAGAGCTCTGGGTGTTTGCTAACTGCCCTGTAGCAGGAGCTGATTCTAGGAGCTCCTTACTCTGCCACCATCTTGCTGGTTCTCCCCAATTACTTTTTAATTTAGTAAATAATGGCTATTTATGTATCAATCCTTTTCTTTATATTTTCTGTAATAAGAAAATATGTCCTACTTTGAATATTCAGAAAGGAGTTTAGTGAGATTATAGAGCTCAAACTCTGTGGTTGGATAACCTGAGCTCAAACCTTAGCTCTGTAATTTTCTGTGGCTTTTGACAAATTACTTCCCTTCCACGGGCTTCAATTTCCTCACCACTAAAGGGAGGGAGGTATGGTAGCAGTATTTGCCTCTGGAGTCAAACTTAAATGAAATAAAGCATCAAAAGTGCTTGTTACACAAGTTGGCCATTGTAGAGGCTCAAAAGACGTTGGTGCTGTCAGCCCAGATCCTTCCAAATTCAAGTCACAGAAAATCCAACTCAAAATGATTCACACAACAGAGAAAGTGTATGACCTCACATGACAAAAGGTAGATCAGGTCTAATTTTTGCAAATTCATTACGAGAAAGGGACAGTTTCTTCCAGTCACCCACCAAGCCTGCCTGCACAGCTCATCAGCTGGAGTGTGGTCACAGGATCATCTCTAACTCACGCTCTGGCCCCTGGCACAGGTGTTCAGCTTATGTAATCAGGGTTTACCCATGACCTAGTTGGGGAGGAAGAAGCACCTGAATAATATTGTACCTTGCCATTCTGAGGTGGGGATGGCTGCTGGGCAAGCAACTAGGAATGTCTACCAATGTTGGCTATTGCTACTGAAAACAAACAAATTATTTAGGAACTCTCTTTTAGTCCCAAGATCCATCCAATATTTTTGCACTTACATTTTAGTGGACCAGGCACACCTGGAGTCTTTCAGCTTTCTACCAGCAGGTAGGTACAAATATGGTCCATTTAACTGGAAAACTTTGTCTCTTTGGTGCCTGGCCCCCATCTGCTTGTCTGCAGAGTTCTCATTCCCTATATATCTGAAAAACATACACACACTTGCACACACACATTCTATATTATTTTCATGTTTCTACACACTCATCCTCCAGAATGAACCTCTTACACTCAAATCCTAGCCCGGAGGTCTGCTTCTGGGACAATGCTGAGGATAATGGCCTTGTGAATTCATATAAAGATACTTGTAGCTTCCTGTCCTGTTTTGAACTTTTAGTTCTCTGTGCATATATTACTTAGAGAATTAATTTTACAATAAATGCCTTGTATTTTTACTTTAAAATATAATCATTGTGGTAGGTCGAATTTTGTACCCCAAAGTGTAAAAACATATTCTTCATCTTATCCATTCCTGTGGTTGTGGATACATTGTAAAGAGGACTTGTTGAAGATGTTATTTTTAGTTAAGGAATGGATGAGGTTGGAATGGAATGAGGTTGGCCTTTAATCCTATTACTAGAGACTTTATTAAGAGAAAACCACATGGAAGAGTAGAAGCCAGAAGTCAGCTGGAGCCTAGAAGAGGGAGGAGAAGACATCGCCATGTGACAAGAAAGCCAAGGAACCTCAAGGATTGCCAGGCAGAAGCTACCAACCCAAAAAGGAAGCAAGATACTGAAACTGTGAGCCAGTAATTTTCATTGTTTAAGCCAACCCACTGTGTGGCATTTGTCATAGCAGATGGGAAACTAAAACAACCGCAAAATAAATTATTTTTTTTTCCTACTCCATCAATTCTCAGCACTATTTATGAACATTTACAGGCAGGCTGGTTCCTGATGTTAATGCAAAGTAAGTTTTGGGGGAGCTGGGTTTGGCTCAAGTGGCTGGGCTCCTGTCTACCCTATGGGAGGCCCTGGGTTCGATTCCCAGGGCCTCCTGGTGAAAGCAAGCAGGCCCACACCACCGCAGAAAGCTGAGAGCAAACAGTGAGAGCAAAAGACGACCGGGGTGGGGGGAGGAGGAGTAAATAAAGTAAAATAAACAAATAAATAAATAAAAATCAAAGGAAGTTTTGGGCTTGGTCTCTGTTGTTTTCTGTCTCCAGCACCAAGCACAGCCCCTGTGACGTAGTAGGTGCTTAATAAATGCTTGTGCAATGTGTGTTATGGCATTCTCCACACAGCTGCATCATACATTGAAAATGGTTTGCAAAGGAGGCACATTTACTGTTGTCAGAGCAGATATTATTTATCCGAAGAAAAGTAGCTACACAACACACCACAGTTTATGAAGCATTTTCATGTCATCCCCTCTTTTACCCCTCACAGTCACAATGTAAGGAAAGCAAGGCAGATATTTTCATCCCCATGTTACAGATAGGGAACCCAATGCCTCAGATATTTAAAGTGACTTGTGAAATACATTAGAAATTGAAGAGTCCTTAAATGACTTGCCCATTCTGCCCAAGCTACCCAACTCTCCCAGGAGCCTAAATTGTGGGTCTTCTCCATCTCTTCCATCAGTTGGCTGGAGCTCTCTGGATTAAACCAGTGAGCCTTGATGTCTATTTTGACCTTTATAATTGTCTCTTCAAATCCGAGTTTGTTTCTCATGGAACAAATGCTGTAGAGGATCACATGCTGTAGGAGTTTGGCCTCCTTGTGAAATATAACAGTGGATGTGCCTCTGTTCTCCTGAATTCCCTTCTTTCCCCCAGCACGAGTTGCTGGGCCTTACTATTCCCTGTACTTAATTTGAGAATATTTGTTCAATTTGAGTATGTTTTTGACCTGCCAGGTATCTGTGAAACAAAATAGCTCCTACTGATAGCTTCTTATCAAGAGTAATTTAAAACATCCATCCTCTACTGCTGAATGTCAAAATAAAGGTTGAGAGAAATTCCTGTTACCCTAAATATGTTTTCTTTTCACTCTTGCCAGCATCATTGTCAATCCTGAAATTATAGTGTGCCATGGAGGACCTCAGAAATTGAGGTTTCAGAAATTGTTACAATGAAAACATACAAATCAGCTCCTAGAGCCTTAAGCAAAATCACCGAGGCAAAGCAGCCCGGTGGGGTAGGGGGGGTCGCCTGTGTCAAGCAGGTGTGTGCGCTTAAGAGGACTCATTAGGCTCCGAGAACAAAAGGACCATCCTGGGAAGTCACAGTCCCTTCTGGCAACCCTGGTTAGAGGTTTAACCCTAAATTCGTTACTCTAGACCTTTGTCAACATACAGACAAGTCTACAATCCTCCTGACAATGATTAAGCTGAATAAGGGAGAAAAGGGGTTAAAACATATAACCCCTGCTGTAGAAGCTGGAGGTTGTGTTGTTTCATTCTTCTGATTACCAAGTTAGCTTCTGAGTCTCTCTGGGTGAACTGAACAATAAGGACTCAGCAAGAGCTGGAGAGAGAGGTGTGACAACAAAGCATTAAGCCACAGAAGGAAATCAGGTGAAGCTGGTGTTACTTTCTCTGCCATCTTGAAGACAATTCAAGCATTTCTAGGTCCCAGCAGAAGCGCTCCTATTTTCTATTCCCAATTACCAACCCACAAAGAGTCTGAAATTATCTTAAGACAAGAGAGGAAAGAAATCTAAATATATCAAAAACTCAACAAATATAGGTCAAGCACCAATCAACTGCAAGGCCATGCTACACCGGATGGTATATAAAGAGATGTAAAATGTCCCCTGTCTTTTAAGATACTTGTGGTTGTAAAGGAAATTTTCGGGAGCAGGCACTGGGAAGTGGATGGTAGAGGCCCCTATCAGTTTAAGGGGCATCAGGAGCTTTCTCTGTCATCAGGGCAGACTCCATTTCCATTCCCATTACTGTCCCAGAAACAGCAGTGTGTGTAGGGTGGATATAACTGGATGTGTGCGCCTTTAAGAAAGGTTTTTATGACCTGCTGCCATGGCCTTGTTGTTTGGCTGAGACTTCCCAAACCAAATACCCATTTCTCCTTGGCCACTTTCCAGCTAGTGGTGGTCATCTGACATGGTTCTGGTTCTGGCCAAGGAGATGTCTGCTCCGCGGGCTTCCAGAACAAATTTTACATTCCTGATTAAAACACAGACTCAGCTAGTACTTTCTTTGTCCCTTAGGGCATCCCAGTTTGTCCCTGCCTCAAAACCGAATGCAATGAATGTCTCATGATGATGGAGGAGATTGTTGTTATGGGGGGAGGAGTGGCGTGAGGGGGGTGGGGAGTATATGGGGACCTCATGTATTTTTTAATGTAATATTAAAAAAATAAATAAAGACAAAAATTTAAAAAATAAAAATAAATAAATAAATAAAAAGAAAGCAAATGTGAGGGCCACTTAGCAACCACAATGCAATATGAATGGGTTCATGTATTAGTCAGCCAAAGGGGTGCTGATGCAAAGTACCAGAAATCTGTCAGCTCTTACAAAGGGTATTTATTTGAGTAAAAGCTTACAGTTACAGGGCCCTAAAGAGGCCAAATCAAGGTTGCTTTCTCACCAAAGTCAGTTGCCACATGTTGAAGCAAGAGGTGGGCGACTTCTGCCTGGTCTCTCAGGGCTTCCTATATGAGTCTCTGACCTAGAGCTCATTTCTCTCCAGCTCAGCTGCTCAGCTGCTCTGCTCTCTTCAGATGCGAACTATCAGGTGAATGGCTCATTTTTACCTGGGACTCCAGGATCAAAACTGACAAAGTTCCCTCCTCTTCCTTGTCTGTGGAGCTCCCTCTCTTTCTGTGTCTATGGGCCTCTCTCTCTTCCTGTGTGTCCTCTTGAGCGAGTGTCCATTTACATCAGTCCACAAGGGGGCAGGGACTCAACCTGAGTCACAACGTACAGATGTGGTTGAATCAAAGCCCTGAATTGATTTTATTAAGTAAACTTAAAACCATTGAATTTAATATAATCAAAGAGTATCACACCCAGAGGAACAGATCAGTTAACAAACATAATCTTTCTCTTTTTTGGGGATTCATAAATAATATCAAACTGCCACAGTTCATAAACCAAAATCCCAAGGATAATATAAATAAAACCTAGGGAAACGGACTTGGCCCAGTGGTTAGGACGTCCCTCTACCATATGGGAGGTCCGTGGTTCAAACCCCGGACCTCCTTGACCGGTGTGGAGCTGGCCCATGCGCAGTGCTGGTGCGCGCAAGGAGTGCCACGCCCCACGCAGGGGTGTCCCCCACACAGGGGTGTCCCCCGCATAGGGGTGTCCCCCACGTAGGGGAGGCCCACGCGCAAGGAATGCGCCCTGTAAGGAGAGCCGCCCAGCGTGAAAGAAAGTGCAGCCTGCCCAGGAATGGCGCCGCCCACACTTCCAGTACCACTGACGACAACAGAAGCGGACAAAGAAACAAGACGCAGCAAATAGACACAGAGAACAGACAACTGGGGGAGGGGGGGGAATTAAATAAATAAATAAAATCTTAAAAATAAATAAATAAATAAATAAATAAAACCTAAAAGAGGCCTGACTCCAACTTCCACAAGCTACTCTATACTTCTTGTTAGGTGGAAAAAAAAGAAAAGAAAAGAAAAAACTATTTGTTCTTGCCCTAGCTATCAAGTATCCTTTTATTTGATGCTAAACTCATTCCTAATGGAAATACCCACCTACTTAAGTTGTGCAACCAATAGACATAGAAGAAGGAAGGAACCCTTGAAAGGAATTTCCATTGTCTTAATCTTGAGGTGACCTTGACAAGAAAATTTGTCTGTTCCTTCAGTTATGGAAAGAAGATTTGCATTCTCAAGGCAAAAACTGATGAAATTGTTTTCAACTATAAGATTCTGATTTCATGACCAGCAGGTGGCATCTAAGTTTCTGAGGCAGCTATACTTTAAAATGGTTGAATCAGATGGTTTAAAGCAAGCCCCCTGAATCTCTGGACTGACCATGTGATAGCCAGGCCCTGAGCCCCAACAGACTTCAGCGCCTACACTCTGGTTTATTGGACTTACCCCACTCAGCTAACATGGAGGTGAAGAGAGTCGGCCACCACACCAGGGAGCCAAGAGTGCCTACAACTGAAAGCAGGAGAATTGCATCCAGCATCCATGTGGAATCTAGCCTCCTCTTGATATAGATGTGGAGTGCACACAACCATTCTAAGGTCCACAGGATGGAGGAATGGAGTACGGATTAGAGAAGACTTACTGATACTCTATTCATGAACTATTGGGATTCATAATTGAAGAAAATGTGGCATTGATGTGGAGAAAGTGGCCATGGTGGCTGCTGGGGGTAGGGAGTGGGAGGAAGAGATGTGATGTGGGGGAATTTTGGGGGGGTTGGAGTTGTCCTGGGTGGTGCTGCAGGGACAGTTACCGGACATTGTATGTCCTCCCATGGCCCACTGGGTAGACTGTGGGAGAGTGTGGGCTATGGTGTGGACCATTGACCATGAGGTGCAGCGATGCTCAGAGATGTATTCACCAAGTGCAATGAATGTCTCATGATGATGGAGGAGGTTGTTGTTATGGGGGGAGGAGTGGAGTGAGGGGGTTGGGGGATATATGGGACCTCATATTTTTTTAATGTAACATTAAAAAAATAAATAAAGACCAAAAAAAAAAAAAGAGGAAAAAATATAAAATAAAATAAAGCAAGCCCCTGGTAAACACAGAACTGCCAACTAACTGAACTGTTACAACCAACCTGTACACATTGCATTTGAGCTTTCCTAAAATGGGAACACGTTCTTTGGATTTTGCTCATATTCCTCTTTCAAAGTGTCTACTGATTCTGCTCTCACTAAGAAGAAAGATTTTCTAAGTATAAGGCAAAGAAGAAAACCATGGCTGTGATCTGCTCTTTTAATAAGGGCCTAAATCCATCATACTAAATTTTTTTTTCCTCTTTCAAGTTTCTAATTTTTTTACCTTTCAAACTAACAAGAACCATTCCTGAAAATAACATTCAAAGGTCCTTCACTTTAAGGAGAACTGGTGGTTTCCATCTGTTATTTCCCTGAGACATAATCAGTCAAAAGTAAAATGCCTTTACATTCAGCTATGTTCAGGTGTGTTCGGGGATTATATTTTAGCCATCTCAGGCCTATAATGAGACCTATGCAGAAGTTCCAACATCGTGAATAACAGCTCTGAGCATTCTAAATAAATCACCCCCCAACCATAAGGAAATTAATCCAACATTTGGAGATAGTATTTGAGACAATTAACCCACAGGCTATTTTCTACCCTTGTTCCATGAGGTTAAATGGATACTTTGCTATAGGTGGTAGATTTAAAATCATGATCAAAAAATCTTGTGGCTCCTCCCATCAAGAGGTGAAGTCTATTTCCCCATTCCTTGAGTCCTAGCTGACTTTGATCAACAGGAGGAGGTAGAAGTGATGGTATAGTATGTTCTAGAGATAAGGTCTCCAGCTCTCGCTTTTGCCCTCTAAGAATGCTGCCCTGAAGCACTATACAAGGAAGCAGGTGTGGCCTCCTGGAGGATGAGAGTCACAGTGGGGGACGGCGCCCCAGCCCACGCAGTCAGCACCAACTGGCAGCCATACGAGTGGAGCCACCTTGGACCTTTAGACCCAGCTAGCCTCCAGGTGAACACAATTGTATGAGGAAGCCCAGGAAACACCAGGAGAGGAACCATCCAGCCACCCCACAGAACTGTGAGAAATAATAAACCATCATTTTAAGTTACTATGTTTAGGGGTGGTCTGTTGCACAGCAATAGTTAGTTGGTTCTCTATGTATGCACGAAATTCTATCTGTGCACGTATTACCTTTACAGAACTATTAAAATGATGAATGTGATGGCATAGGGAAAGCACAGAGCTTGGGAGCGATGTCTAATAGAACTTCCTATGAAGATGGAAAAGTTCTAGATCTGTGCTGCCCAAAATGGGTGCCACAAACACACATGGCTACTGATAATCGGAATGTTCAACTAAGGAATTCAACTTTTAATATTTAATTTTAATTTCATAGTCTCATGTGGCTAGGAGCTTTCACATTGGACAGTGTGGTTTTTTAATATTAAAAATGATAGCAAGGAGAGTGGGTGTAGTTCAGTGGTTTGAGCGCCTGCTTCCCAAGTACAAGGTCCCAAGTTCAATCCCCCGTACCTCCGAAAAAGAAGGGTAGGAAGGGCAATTGTGTTTTTAGTCACCGCTGTGTTGCCTTTGCACCATCTCTAGCTCACCCTGCTCCAGCAGGAGAAGGGGGTAAGTCAGGAGATTTCTATACCACAGCTCATGCAAAGGAGATTGCTGCAAATTAGCAGGCGATAAAGCATCCAGAAAGCAACTGGCTACAAAAGACCCTCTCAAGACTGTGCCCTCCAGTGGAGGGGTGAAGAAATCTCATTGTCAGAGGCTGGTACTGGCACTCCGTGAAATTAGATGTTATCAGAAGTCCACTGAACTTCTGATTCACAAACTTCCTTTCCAGCGACTGGTGTGAGAAATTGCTCAGGATGTCAAAGCAGTTCTGCACTTCCAGGGTGCAGCTACTGGTGCTCTGCAGGAAGCAATGAGGCATATCGGTTAGCCTTTTTGAAGATGACAACCTGTGTGCTATCCATGCCAAAGGTGTAACAATTATGCCAAAAGACATCCAGTTAGCACACTGCACATGTGGAAAACGTGCCTAAGAAACCACTGTGATGGGAAAAACATTTCATTCTCCAAAAAAAATTTTTTTCCTCATTGTCCTGTTTTCTGTAGTTCTGAATGCTAGATATTCTTTCCATATGTGGCGAAAAGGTATCTAAGTATATGATCATGAATGAAAAATAAGGGACAGAAATCAGATACTATAATTTTTTTTAAATTTTCATTTGTGCGTGAATTTTTAATATAAATTCAGGGATATAAAGCACTAATGAAGTTAAAATGATGCAGTGAACAAGTTTCTACAGTTTAACTTTTAACAATTTTAACAATTATAAATAAATCTGTTAACTTTTTCTGGACAATGCCAGCATTTTTTTAAACAAGTAATTTCTTATTGATGACAAAAAATAAATAAAATGCTAGCAAGTGTCCTCCCTTTTTTCTTCACCAGGTCAAACCTCTTCAGTTCCTTTATACCTTGTCCATATGTTGTCATCTGAGTCCTTCACTCACCAGTTCTTATCCTCGGGGATTCACCCGTGAAAATGCTGCATTCTGAACCCTCTGCAGTTATCCGAGGTTTGAATATCATATTCTGAGTAATGCAGAAATAATAGTACCTCCAGGGCTGTCATCATATCTTACACGTTTTTGTATTCCTTGTGTCCAGCAGGGTAGATATTCCATTAATAATTGGCAAATGAATACTATTAGGCAGTTGAAATTTTAGGACATATTATAGAGGGCCACACATTCTTTGATAGCCTTCCACAGAGAAGTGGTCTCTGTCCCCTCCCCTTGAAGCTGAGCACGCTCTGTGACCGAACTGACCAATAAAATATGGTAGAAACAATCCTGAGCCAGTGTCCGGGCTGAACCTCAAAAGACTGTGAGCTTCTACTTCCTGTCTCTTGGGGCACTCACTCTTGGAACTGGGAGCCACCATGTAGGAAGTCCAGCCACTTTGTTGGAGAGACCATGAAGAGACACCCTGAGTCAACCTAGAGTTGAGCCCAATATTGCAGCCATCCCCTTCAGGTCACCAGCATGCGAGTGATGACATCTGGGACCCTCCAGACCAGAGCAGCCACCAGCTGAGCAGCACCCAGTGCCCCCAGCCTGTGCCACGGAAAGCAGAAGAATTGCCCGGCCTGAATCCCTAGTAAATAAAATACCTGACACATAAAATGGTTGTTGCTCTTTAGCCACTAAGTTCTAGGGGTCGTCTGTCACACAATCGATAACCAAAATAATACATTTAAAGTATCTAATTTTTTTAATATGACAAATGAGCCTTCTCCAACCTGCTAACATATGTGACCCAGATTGGATTGATGATGGTTCTACTCACAGGCACAAGGCATAGCTAAACTGTTTCTCATTTTGTTTTAATAACACTCACAGTAGAGAACCCAGTCAACCAAGCTTGCTTTCTCCTGCTTCCATGTGCCTGCCTTCAGGGAGGGGAGTGGGTGGCCTGTCTTTCTCACCCTACTCTGGCCCCCTCCTCCACTCACCAGTTGCTATTTTGGACCCACCCTCCAACCCAGCTGTGTGGTGTAGTTGGGTTTATGGGGAAGAAGCAAGGCGAGGCAACATTTCTTACTAGGCTGGAGGTTTCTTTCCTCCATTTGGCAAACGTTAAATTGGACTTCCTTGGGTTCTTTGGAGATTCCCATCACTTGGAGGTTCCCATCTCTTTCTCCTGTAGTTCTCTCAGCTCAAGCAAATGCATCTCTCTCTAAAGTGGCCCCTTGAAACTCCTTCCTAGGAAGCTAGAGGTGGGTTTAGGCGGATTCTGCCTGTGGTTAATGAAATTTAAGACTGAAGACCCCTCATTTACACAGGGTATTAAAATTTATTATGTGACTTCTGATTAACTCTTGAGACTTTAGTATAGTTTTCCTTCATTGCTTTATTAATATGGCAAACTACATTTTTTGCCTCACTCTCCGTAAGTGGACTTGTCCCGTAACTTTTTAGTTTTAAATGAAACTAGTGATAGTTTATCTATGTCGTTGTTTGTTTCAAGAAAGCAGGGGATCTGGGTTTATTTTTCACTACGGTCAGTTTTCTGACTCATTCATTTCTGATTTTACCTTCTTTTATTCCACCCTTTTGCTTTATTTAGAGGTTTTGGTGCTCTGTTTTTAACTTCTTGACTAGAATACTCAATTTGTTTCTTTTCATTCTTTCTTGTTTAATAATGAGAGTGTTTATTTTCTGCTTTTTTGAATTAATGGAGGTTTTCCTTGTGACTTAAAATGTGGTCCTTTTTTTGTGATTGTTATATAAGTGTCGGAATAAAAGTGTAAAGGTTTGATATATGCATATCATATGGTTGATCTATCATATGTAAAACAGATCTATCTTATAAATTAGCAATATTTTTATTTTTTATGTTGAAAAAATTTGAAACTACAGAAAAATTGCAGGAATAGTATAAGATGAATTCTATATACTCATCACAAACTACTAACGTTTGCCATTTTGCTTTTTTTTTTTTTTTTTTTTGCAAACCATTTGAGAGTAAGCTGCAGATAACATGACCCTTTTCCCCTGGATTCTTCAACATGTGTCACCAAAGAATAAGAACCCTGTCTTACATAACCACATTGCAAATATTAAATTCTGGATTTAATATTGATGCAAAACTAGTATAGAATATCTAATATGTCTAATTTTATCTTTATTCACCTTTTCCCACTTGACCCAATACTGTTCTTTAGAGCAATAGTTGTTTCAATCCAGAATCCAATCCAGGACACTTACTTATTTTTTGTTCTCCTTAAACTGTCAAGATTGAGCAAGCTTTGAGAGAGCCACCCTTATCATTGTGTTGAGTGCATTTTCCCTTGTATTTTTTGCAGACCTGGATCTCTATAATTTGATGCTACATCAATATATTAGCACGGGGAGAATGCTGTTTCTGTAATGAGAAGCCATCCAACAGGGGGCGCACCCCTCTGCCATGGGGCCCATCTTGGAGATGAGGCCAATTCCACATTTGACTTCTCCTGGGTCACCTGGTGAGACACAGTTTTGGGGAGCCTGTCCTAGACAAACTGGGAGACCATCTCACGTCCCCTAGGGGATCCCATTGGCATCAAGGGAACCCATAAATCTAGAACTCAGTTTCTGGAAGATTCCCTGAGGTAGGGCATGGGGATAAACTCTTATTCAGATATTTCTTGCTCCCCACTGCAAAGGATAAAAAAAAACAAACTAAACTAGCATACATTTAACAGAAATAAATAAATGAACCTGATCACATTTCAAATGAATAACATAATCAGAAAAAAATTGTAAATTATGAAAGAAAGCATTAACCCCAGCACCTCTGAGTACAGTATTCTGACCACTTAGCCTCAGTTTAAACCCAAAAAGAACTCTGAGCAAGTATACACTTCTAACAAGAAGGTGTGTTTATCTCAGTAGTATGTGTTTTCAATATGGAGGCTATTTCCAGAATAATGTAAGATGAGGCAAATGAGTAAATAATGGAGCCAAGTTTCCCTCTATTGGAAAATAGGGCTAGGATTATGGTAAAAGGGGACCCGAGTGAACTCTATGGGTACAGACAGGGGCTGGCATCAGGGAGAAGGGTAAGTGAAGATGGAGGAGGCAGAGATGGCAGTGATGCAGTTACAAACCAAGGACCTCAGGGACCACCAGAAACCCCAGAAGTCAGAGGAGGCAAGGAAGGATTCTCCCTGGTGGGTTCCAGGTGGAGTGTGGCCCTGCCGACACCGAGAAACTTACCAATGGTACTTACCATTCCCAATGTAAAGGAAACAGGTCTCCCTGTGGAACTGATTCCAGGGAAAATACCAAAAATACAAGATGACTTCTTACACCAAAACATCAAAAGTACTAAAAAGAAAATGGATGAGATAGGTCCCAAAGAGCCACAGAGGCCAGCCTGAAGGGCCACTCAAAGACTGTCCGAGCCTCAAAAGGATAATTAAAGTAACAGAGTATGATCCTTTTTTTTTTAAAGGTTTATTTATTTTTATGTATTTCTCTCCCTCCCTCCCCCCCGGATGTCCTCTCTCTGTGCCCATTTGCTGTGTATTCTTCTGTGTCCGCATGTATTCTTAGCAGCACCGGGAATCTTTGTCTCTTTTTGTCGCATCATCTTGCTGCATCAGCTCTCTGTGTATGCAGCGCCACTCCTGGGCAGGTTGTACTTTTTTCACGCAGGGCGGCTCTCCTTACGGGGTGCACTCCTTGCACATGGGGCTCCCCAGCAGGGGACACCCCTGCGTGGCATGACACTCCTTGCACACATCAGCATTGCAAGTGGGCCAGGTCCACACAGGTCAGGAGGCCCTGGGTTTGAGGCCTGGACCTCCCATGTGGTAAGCAGACGCTCTATCAGTTGAGCCAAATCCACTTCCCATGATCCTTTGAATAAAATAAGAATCCAGGAGCCCGGGCTGATGTTAATTAATTCATTAATTATATCTTGGGAAAAGGCAAAGTCATTTAAACCACTTAAAACTGCTAGGGCAACGCAAATCTCTAAGACAAGCTCTTTAGCTGGCTGGCCTAAGGCCCAACAACTCAGAAGCAAAGCTGAGTTCTTCGTCAGGGCCTTCTGAAGGGCAGGGCTTGGGAAGGAGGCCCCTGATTCATGGTGTCCAGGGAAAAGACTATGGCCCAGGGCCCGGGGCTCACACTGCAAGCCAGAGCTGGCCTAGCTCACCCTACAAGATGAGCTGACTCCCCTAAGTACGACCACTCCAAACAAAACCCAGAACATACTGGCAGTGCCCTGCCTCTGTTCGCTGCCAGATTAGTTTTCTCTCACTGTGTCTTAAATAATCACAAATGCAGCAGCTTAAACAGATAACTTTAACCCAAGTGTGGGTTGGTGGACTCCTCTGCTCAGGCTCTCACCAGGCTTAAATCAAGGTGTCAGCCAGGGCTGGGATTCTCATTGTAGGTTCAAGGTCCTGTTCCCAGCTCACATCCTTGTGGTGGTACAACTGAGGTCTCTGGCCAAGGACCACTCTCAGCCCTAGTAGGGGCTCTCGGTCCCCTGCCATGTGGCCCCAATGGGCACATCACAACATGGCTGTTTGCTTTCTGCCTGACCTGCAGGAGTGCATCTCTCGGATGCTTCACACCTCTGATTGGGTCAGGCCCACCCTGGCCAATCTCCCTGTGACTCATTCAGAGTCAACTGATGGTTAACCCCCAGCCCATTCACACTCAAGGGAAGGGGACTGCACAGGGTGTGTCCACCACGGGCAGCAATCTCGGAGATTCTGCCCACCAAACCTCCGGTGATGGGGGAAATTCTTTCAGGAAAATGGTCTCACCCTGGATAATCTACCACGTGGGTAATTGAGAGTGGCTTATACTCTCAAAGCTAGATATTTTGTTTAAAATTCTTATAAAACCCCCATCAATAGTCATTTATCCTCACAATACAGTTGAAAAACATGCCCTAATGCACGTACAAAACAATGCCTTCAACATTAGTTATAACAGTGGAAAACTGGAAATCAACTAAGTATCTGTTAATAGAGAACCAGTTAGATAAATTGGGGAGTATCTTTTCTAATTCCAGACCTATATTTACTGACACTAAAAGTGTCTGAGACACATGGTATTATATATGAGGCCATATATGTGTGTGTGTGTACACACACACACACATCTGTTCATTAAAAATTGAGAAAAATATGTATCAAACTTAATAGCTATCTCTGTGGGTGAGATTACAGGGGTACCTTTTATTTTATACTCTTGTATTATTTAAATTACATCAATAAGCATTTAATTTTCTTATAATTAGCAACAAAAAAGCAAGCTAGTTCCATTTGAGGGAATCTTAGGAGAATATATTATTTTATCTTTTGATCACCAAAATTACAATCCAAACTTTTTCTCTCCATCTTCAACTTTTCATACCACCTTGTCAAACAACACTAAATTGAGGGTCTTTTAGGAAAAGAAAATTTGAGTTTCATACTGATGAATGACAATATCCTTGAAGTATATAAAATATTTGTAACTACAGGACATGTGGAATAATTTGAACACAAAATAAAAGACCATAATATATATCTCTAAAACAATATGGTGATAATCTCAAGCTAAACCAAAATCATTTATGTACTACAAATGCATTACTTGCTTATCAGTTTCTGATTCATTTGCTTTCAAATTTGCTTATTTCTCCTGTTAAAACACTGCTAAAGCCATCAGCCAGTTCATCTTTAAGAAAATGCACACAGGCTCTTGTGTCATAATGATTTCTCAATGTGTCATTACGGTTAAGTTATTCTACATCAAACAATGCTAATACTCTGAAATAATAAGATAGTTCAGCCTTGCTAGAGTATTAGCTTCTAAAATGTACTGTCTTTGCATGTTAAGAATTAATACAACCAGACAGATTGTATGGTATGTGAATATATCTCAATAAAACTGCTTTTAAAAAAAATTATACAGCCAGCCAGGAGTTCCTTGTCAACTTGTTTCCAAAGTTCACTTACACCAGTTGCATGCTTGTCAATCAGACAGATTTAATCCAAATAATTTTGCAGAATAATCATATTTTGGAAATATCAACTAAAAAAAGAAAACAAAAACCATGGTCTTCACAGGTGCAGATAGCAACTCTAGCTGTAGAAGCAATAGAAACTCAAGGTCCAGACATGGCAGAAAGCTCAAGTGATACAATGCTGAAGACAGTGGCCTGGGAATTTTTCAGTGTCATTCTGTAAGTCATTTCTTCAGAAAACGATCAGCTGTCCTCAGTTCCTTCGTGAAGAGGAGCTCTACCTGAGTCCACCAAAATGGTGGGATCCTTTCCTGAGAGACACAATCCCCTGTTTGACTGTTATAGTCCACATGCTGTTCTGAGAGACCAGTTTTTGATCAGCCAGATTGTAAAACAACAATAGCTCCAGGGCACCATCTGTTTCCCCCAGGTGTGTGTGCTTTGCAGCTCTGCTCAGCTCTGCTCAGCTCGCTGGGAAAGACAGGGAGGTTAGGACTTCAGCTTCTGTTTGGTTTCCATAGTCCAAAGAGCCTTCTTCATGGCTGGTGAGCAGGTTTTCGGCCCAGTACTCTTGTGTCATTATATTCCATTCTGGAATATGGCAAGCTGCCTCAGTGTGTTTGTTCCTAGGACAAACAGTGTTTTCACGCAAAAGTACTTCATACAGGTGTGTTAAGAGGTGGCAGAGGGCTGAGTCTGCTCCTGGGGAAAGCACCTCTATGCCCAAGAAGTCAGGAGGCTTGTCAAACAAAACCTCTCCATTGTATGTGGGCAGCTCTTCATAGAGAGTCACATCTAAGTGTCAGACAGGAATGAGAGTAGATGTCTGGCCAATTTTAGAAACAATACAAAAAGCCCACAGGTGTCCAAGCTTCTCAGCCTGGCTAGTCTCCTTCTGACTTTCTTTAAAGAAACATGTCTCACACCCAGGCATTATGGTCAGGGTAGACAGCTCATGAGTTTGGTGCTTTGACAGTGGGCCCTACTTTGAGGTTTGTGCTCCCCAGTGTGACAGAGTTGGACTCAGTTATGTTTTCCCTACACATGGCTCTTCTGTCCTTCTATTTGAACCTATAATTAGTACTAGAGTTGGTATGGGTATGTCCAAGAGACTTGAATCTTTGGATTGTCCATGTGCCAGCTGGGCCCTGAGCCTCAATGGAGTTGCAACACCTACTCTCCAGTCCATTGGGCTCACCCAGGACAACTAACAAGGAGGTGATGATGGACAACAACCATCCCAAGGAACCATGAGAGCCTACAACTTCAAACAAGAGAGTCCCATCCATCAGCCATATGGGACTGAAGCCATCTCTCAATTAGAGGTGGAGTGGGTATCACCATCCCAGAATCCTCAGGATTGGGAAATGAACTATGGACCAGAGTGGACTTACTGTTCTTCTACAGTAGACTTATTGCTAGTCTAGCAATGGAAGAACTTAAATCATTGATGTGGAGGCTGTAGCCACTGGAGGTTCTGAGGTTAGAGAGATGGAAAACAGGTGTAATATGGGAGCATTTTTGGGACTTGGAATTGTCCTGAATGACACTGCAATGACAGATACAGGCCATTATATATCTTGCTATAACCTACAGAATTGTGTGGGAGAGAGTGTAAACTGCAATGCAAACTATAATCCATGCTTAGTGGCAATGCTCCAGAATGTGTTCCTCAATTGCAATAAATGTACCACACTAATGAAGGATCTTATTAATGGGGGCAAATGTGGGTAGTGTGGGGAGCAGAGCATATGGGAATCCCCTATATTTTTTATGTAACAATTATGTAATCTAAATATCTTTTTTAAAAATTAAAAATTAAAGAAAAAAGAAACATGTCTCAGCCAGCAAATGCTTGCAGTGGGAAAGTGTGGACTCCATAAAACAGGCATGGATCCTCATTTTAAAATGGCATTTCACTGATTACATAGTTATTAAAGAAATGCAGTCTAGGTGCCCCACCTAACTTTCCAGATTGAGAAGATGACAGAAAGGACACAAAAATAAATGTTTTGGTTTATTTAGCCAGTGCAGTTTGAGGCAACCAGTCAGCAGTTTCAAACTTTCCTTGATAGCTCAGGTTTTATCAAAAAAATTAGCAGAATCTTGCCCACTACTCCACAATCAATCTATAGTTTTCATACTCAAAAAAAAAAAGAAATAACATAAGGGGTAAGAGGGGTGTCCCTTACCTGTTTTGTTGTTTAACTGGCAAGATATTTATTACCTGTGTTTATGTCAGTCTCTGGACTTTGGAGAGAGCTGGTACTGCACAACAGAATTTGCAGTCAGGCAATTTCTCTTCTCTGTTTTGGCATCGGCATTATCTTCAGAGTCCAGACTTATTCACAAATCTCAAAGTGAAATAACCCTCCAGGTTATTTTACACACACACACACACACACACAAACACTGTACAAACCCACAAGCAATATCTGTCCTCAATTGGAAAGCAGGGCAATAAATGACACCAGAGTAGCATTTGCCTTAAGGATAAGTGAACTCCAGACCAAACAGACCATATTGATCTTAGGTGAGACCTAATTACAGAGTTGTCATCATCTTGTCCCCTGGTATTGTCACTTCCTTTATCTCTTGGCATTTTTTTCCCCTGGTGCCTCCTATCCAGACTGATTCCAAATAAACCTCCTGCATTATATTCCCTGGTTTCAAATAATCCCCCCCTCCCTCTGGTTCTTCACTGTTTCACACATCAAAACCAAGAGACTGGGCCCCACCTTCTCAGGTTCTCTTTCTGTGCCCTATACTTTCAGCTCCATTCCCCATTGTCACCACTATTCCCATTTTCTCGTGTCCCAAGAATCCCAAGCCTGGAAAACCCCTCTCCTCACCTGAGCTCAAATGAGATAGGATCTCTGCCCACCTCCCCATCCCCTTTCAGGGGAACTTAAATGACCTTGAAAGGCAGGGGAGGTTCTCACCACCTCTTATCGAACTGATAAAAATAAGGTAAGATTGGCTTCGCTGGGCCAATACGAGGAGGTATAAAAAGTGGATTCGTCACCTGTACAGTTATTTTTTAATTAAAAAAAATTTTTAAAGAGTTATGTTTTTAATTTACTCCTCCCTCCTCCCCCTCCCTCATTGTCTGTTCTCTGTGTCCATGTGCTGTGTGTTCTCCTGTGTCCGCTTGTATTCTTGTCAGCAGCACTGGGAATCTGTGTCTCTTTTTGTTGTGTCATCTTGCTGCATCAGCTCTCTCTGTGTGCGACACCACTCCTGGGCAGGCTGCACTTTTTTCATGAGGGGCAGCTCTCCTTATAGGGCACACTCCTTGCATGTGGTGCTCTCCTATGCGGGGGACACCCCTACGCGGCATGGCACTCCTTGAGTGCATCAGCACTGTGCGTGGGCCAGCTCACCACACAGGTCGAAAGACCCTGGGTTTGAACACTGGACCTCCCATATGGTAGGCAGACACTCTATCAATTGAGCCAAATCTGCTTCCCATCTTCAGTACAGTTTTAACTTTTTTTTTATTAAGGAAGTTGTAGGTTCACCAGAAAGTCATATAGAAAATACAGAGTTCCCTTATTCTGCACCTCCCACTATGAAGACCTGGCATTAATCTGCTATATTTGTTATAAATGATGAAAGAATATTAGTATAATTATACTAGTAACTATAGTCCATGGTTTATATTCAGGGTCACTGTTTGTGTTATACAGTCCTATGGTGGGTTTTTTTTTTTTTATTCTGGCAATATATATACACAAACTAAAATTTCCCCCTTTACCCATATTCAAATATATAAATCAGAGCCGTTGTGCTACCATCACCACCATCCATTACCAAAACGATTCCATCACCCCAAATAGAAACTCTGTACATTTTAACCATTAATTCCCCATTCCCTATACCCACCCTTTCCCCTGGTAACTTATATTCTAGTTTCTGACTCTGAATTAACCCAGCACATTGCCTGTGGTTTATCAAAGCTGGTTTAAGAATGAATGAAGAGAGTGGAATAGGGACAGACTGTGATTATGGGAAGGAGAGGGAGCTCTTTTCAAATGCTAAGAAGAGATGTTTAGAGTCCTTGACAGCTTAATTATTCATCTCGGTTAAGATCCACTTTCTCCAGGTGCTACATTATTGACTGGCAGGTGGAAGCACAAACAAATGCATTAAATTAGCAGTACATATAGAAATGTTAAATTAAGCCTTTTAACCTGGAAATTCTTCTTCTAGGAAACCATTCTAAGTAAATATTATACTCCTTTTCGGGTTCAGATATTTGTACATTCAAGGATTTTTTTTTTATCACCTCCCCTTTGTGGCTTTTGGCGTGTGTTGTCTGCTCTCTGTGTCCGTTTGCTGTGTGTTCTTCTATGTCTGTATTTATTTATTTTATTTCCCCTCCCCCCTTGCAGTTTGCTTGCTGTCTGCTCTCTGTGTCCATTCACTGGACGTTCTTCTGTGTGTGTGGGTTTTTTTGCTTGTCTCCCTTTTTTTTTTGTTGCATCCCCTTGCTGAGTGGGCTCTCAGCGGCACTTGTGGGTGAGCCTGGCTTCACAAGGAGGTCCCGGGTTGTGAACCCAGAGCCTCCCATATGGTAGAGAGGATCCCAACTGATTGAGCCACAGCCACTTCCCCAAGGATATTTTGATGCAGTGCTTATAACTGTGAAAATTTGGAATCAAGTTAATGTCCATCATTAGGAGATAAGTTAAATAAATGGTGGGGCATTGATATTATAAAATATTATTAGCCATTAAGAATGAAGGGAAGCAGATGTGGCTCAAGTGATTGGGCTCCTGCCTATCATATCAGCGGTCCGGAGTTCGATTTCTGGGGCCTTCTGGTGAAGGCAAGCTGACCTGAGTGGAAAGCTAGAACAGCTAGATGGCGAAACAAAAAGAGACACAGAGGAGAGACAATAAGAGATGCAGCAGACCAGGAAGCTGAGGTGGCCCAAGAGACTGAGCACTTCTCTCACTCCAGAAGGTCTCAGGATCGGTTCCTAGTGCTGCCTAAAGAAAAGACAAGCAGACACAGAAGAACGCACAGTGAATGGACACAGAGAGCAGACAATGGGGCAGGGGTGGGGGGGTAATAAAAAAAAGAATGAAGGACAGAGTTATATGCCTTGACATGCAAAGACACAGAACAATGCATATTGTATATCCTATTATTATATATATTATACACGTAATGTTTGTAAACATATGAACATTATATGTGCATCAGTATAGGCCCTGTGCTCCCCATATGAGGTTTTATGCAAACTAGAAAAGTCACCCTTCAAAGTGCTTTAGTTCCATTGTTGAAAAATATCATAATAAATAAACAAATCTAAAAAAACTAAACAGAATAATGCATTTTCCTTCTAAGACCATTTAGGATATGATGTCCTAAATCACAACTTTAATGAACTGGAACTGAACTAACCAGATCCCCAATTCATTTTTGACTCACCACCTCTAGGAGAAAGGCGAAAGTCCATCAGTAGGATGGGTGGGGGGGATCAGTAGGATGGGTGCGGGCTCACATCATCCAGGTTATCACCCAGTCTTTTCTTCTTCTACACTGTATGCTAATTCCAGAAATTACAAGCTCTTAAAATACTTTTTTAAAAAGCTCAATTATCTTTAATATACTATCATCATTTTGGAAGAATGGAGGCAATACACTCTAGAAATACTTCCAATGACTGATTAAAACCAAAAATTAGCCCTAAGTTAAACTTTAAGTGGTATCAACCATAAAGGCCCCATTCCTCAAGCATTTATTGTCATGTAAAATTTTACTCTTGACATGATGTAGGCTACATGAGTATGTGTTCTCAAATCCTACTTATTAGACACACTATTGATAAAATAAAGAAAATGTTTTCAAAGCTGTGAACATTTTGTAAAGTGGTTGGGGTTGGTTAACTTAACAGCATCTTCCCTTCAGAGAAATAATGAGCAGGTTTTACAGACTCATAATTTACAATCAAGCAGGGCATTCTCTTTTTATCCCCTCCCCCTCCCTTCCTGTGCCACATTTATGCCAGCTGAGATTCTTCAACTTCATTTTCCAAATCAGTATTTACTAACCACCCTACAGGAAAAGGCCACGGGAGTTCACTTCAATATGTAGCAGCCTTCACCATTGAAACACCTTGCTCTCCTCCACATCCCTCATGCTTCCCCAAAACAAATTCCTTTTAATTCTGACCTCACCAGGGGTGAACGACAGGAGTCACACTCTCTCCCTGACGATGGTCTTTTACATAATACTTGAAAACTGTTCAAAATCTCCTTTCCTCCCCCAGAAAAGAAATGCCTCCCCTATCAAAGGAATCATGGTCACATTTTAAGTTCTCTGAGTATCCTCAAAGGTACCAGATAGAACAAATAATCCACCCCAGCCCTTCACAACACAAGTAACAAAGCGAATGCCACGTCGGGTTCCAATGAATAGTACTGTATGTTCGCCTGGACAAATGGTCCCTGCAAATCCCAAGAACTTCCTGCATATGCATCCCTCTGGAATCTATCAATACTGATGCGGAGTTTACGGAGTGAGTCATCATCAACAGAGTCTATCTTTTCCCCTCTAGGTTGCCATATGTAAACACTTCTGTGATTCTAAGTGTGGGGTTTCCAGAAGGTAGCAAATCTAATTTTCTCCTCCAACGTAGAAATCAACTGTTCTCACCACAAGGAGGCTGGGAGCAGAGAAAAACCAAGCATCATACCTTTCTATGGGAAAATCAGAGCCCTCCGCTTACATGACCTCCCAGGTTTGCAGACTTGGGCCAAGAGAAAGGCGAGTTCTACATCTGGCTACCCACGAGTCCACCACCAACAATGAGGTGGTATTTCCCCAGGATGGAAACACGTGCTGGGGAGAACAAACAAACCTGTGAATGCTATCTGGAACAGCTCCATCTGCTGGTTCCCAGATAATGTTACAAATCTGACAGGTGGTCATCGATCATATTGATCCAATAATAAACAGTGCATTATAATAGAAGTTTTGTTGTTTTTCTTCTCAATTCATTCAGAACTGCTCCTGCCCCAGACACCAGTCAGCATACACAAACAGCAACAGGGGATACTAAAATAGAGAAGAAGGATTGCTTTGGAAGACATTCTAGCTAAATAGAGGACTCTCCAGAATAAAGGATAAGATGAAGGGACAGTGTGGCCGTTTCTGGTCCTCTTTGTGGCATTAGACAACAGACATTCTTACTCTGAGGCTTAAGTTTTCCTCTCCCAAAACGGAAGCAGTGATTCCTGTTAAGAGGATTACAGCAATGAAGAAATGTGTGGCATGACGTGAGCTCCTAAAAGTCATGAGTCATGTAGAGACTGAGGTGTTATTCACTAGAAGTTATCATGAAAGCCTGAAATCTCCCATTAATTCAGTAAGAATTAAGTGTCTGCTAGAGACATCCAGTTAGATGCTGCAATATCAAGAAGAAAAGGGGTTGGGGAGAAAAGATGTAAGGCAGAGCGTAAACATACAAAGCTCTGAGTAGTGTGATTGCCAGCAAAACAGTCCTAGGTAGCTCTTCTGACTTTCCTAAGCTTTGGCATATATATATGTCCATTTTCCTAATGGGATATCTAAAGAATTATTATTTACATCCCCCTTAAAAGTCATATTCCTTAAATGCCACCTGAAACTAAAGCAGAATAGGACCAAACTTTGGCATCACCAAAGGATAGCTTGGTTTTTCCAAGATCTTCATCACTCCCTTCTTAAACTCATTCTATGTAAACATACAGTCTAAGTAATTTTTTAAAGTGGGATTTTTCATGGATTGATTGCATACGTTTAGAGGAAATAAGACTAGACTTGTTCCCTTTCCTCTGTAAAAGGTAATTTCCTCAGATGTGAAATCCTCACCATGGAGAAAGTTCCTGTGCAAACAACTTTAAACCTTAAAACCAACAAGATGTATAAATTATTTGAAAGACGATCTTTAAATTGACAAGAGAAAAAAAGGGAAACATTTTCTTCATTGTCAAGTTCTTTATCAAATTCACTTCCACGATATTTCCCATTGAAATTGAAAACTGTCAAAGAGTCGCTGAGATTTATGGTGAGGTGTTTCTTTACCCAAAAGCAACATCAGCATCGGTTAAAATTTGACAACTCTAATCTAGATGACAATTCTGTGATTGGGTTTGAATGTAATTTGTTCTTCCTCTGCTGCTGTAATTGCCCAGGTCTTATCATTTACTTTTTGTTATATCAGTCATGATACCTTTTTACCCCAAAAGATCATTCAAAGAGCTAAACTCACCAGGGTCAAATAAAGATTAACTTCTCCAAGGAAACCCTGGAGGGCTCAAAAGCGAACTTGTAACTTGGCCAATGGATTGCCCCTTGCCTATGGAAAGCTGATCAGGGTAGGGAATCTTCTGTCCTCATTCTTCTATTCCTAACGTGTTAACACGTCAGGGAGTCAGTGACCACGAATTCAGAATAATTAGAGGAAAGGCCACTTCACTCACTCTCCGTGTCTTTTGAGTGTTTTACTTCCTTTACTGCAGTTAAGTCAGATGCCTTTTAGGAAAACCTAGCTAGTTGTTTTTTCTCCATTTTGGGTAAGTCTAAGAAATATACCATCTCCTGGCATTTCCTTTCCTTAGTGGGGAAATTATAAACCCCAAAAGAGTGAGGTATTGGCTAACATCCATGCAATGGAGAAGATAAGAAATTAACCTGCAGGGAACTGTGATAAGAGCCAACCACTCCACCCACTGGACTATCTTGAGTCTGGGCAGAACCTAATCACAGGATTCAACTCAACCCGGTACTATCCCAGTCTAGAAGCTTCCTGTCCATAAGAGAAATACATCATCATGAGAGACCAGACCGCCTAACATTTAAAAGGCAATACTTGGGGAGCAGACATGGCTCAAACAATTGAGTGCCTGCTTCCCACATGGAAAGCCCTGGGTTAGGTTCCCGGTGCCTCCCCTCAAAAAAAACAAAAAACAAACAAAACATGAAAAAACCAACTCAGGGGAGTCAATATGAGGCTTTGTGGTTGAATGACAGCTGCCCATATATGAGGTCCCAGGTTCATACCCTTGCCCCCAATATCTCAAAAAAATAAATAAAATAAAAAATAAAAAAGGGCAATACTTCCCTAAGCCAAATGTTACTGAAAAGTAACTGATCTTTCCACTTCAAACTTCCCAAGTCTTCTGCTGTGTCCTTTTTCCAGAAAGCAGTAAAACAACCCATGAATTATCATTTATTTAATTTTGAGAGCCAGCAGCCAAAACAGTGTCCCTCCTTGCCACCACTGGAATGGGCCATCAATCAAGGATAAAGAAAACACCAGCAGGTGAAGACAGAATGAAAAGAAAAGGGAATGGAGGAGGAAAACCAAGAAAGTACTCTTCGGCATGAGGAAACTCCCTGAAGTTATTCCAGCTGCTGCTTGGTGACAAATTCATGGCACCATTTCAGTTTCTTCATTACTGCAGTGCTTCTTTTCTCCAAGTTTAATTCTAAAAGAAGAAAGATCATGTGGGATAATCGGCTCTGAAGGCTGAGAGCATGCATCCTGGGGTCAGGTAGACCTGGACTGGAATCCCAGCTCTGCTGTCACCAGAGCTGATACCAGTGAGAGTGATGAGAGCTAAATGACTACTATGGAGTAGTCGCCACCTGCCAAGCACTGGCAGCCTCTGTGATTAATCCTCCCAACAGCCCCAAGAATAGGTTCTATTTAAAGTTCCATTTTCCACAGGAGAAAAATGAGGTTCAAAGAGGTTAAATTACTTGCCCAAGTTCATGCAGAGGAGGTGAGATTCTGGTGACTCCAGAATCTGAGTGTAACCTCCTTAAACATTCTATTCCTTACCATTAAAACAAAGATTACAGTTGGCATTCCCTACCTCATAGGATTATTGTAGGCATTAACTGAAACAATATGCATAAAAGCCCTTAACGCAGCCCAGGACATAATCAACGTCCTACGAAACATATGTTATCAGTATCCAGTCCCTTATACCAGCTGGAAGTTAAGAGGAACCTATTATAGTTGATTCATATTTCATAGTTCTCCTCATTCTCTTACATTATCCTGATAGAAAGATTTGCAAAGTTCTTGAAATCCAATACCCTTATTTGGAAAGAAGGAAGTCATATGGTCTTAAAAAATGTTGGCCAGCTTCTTAATCCATTTAGAGAATCAAGACATAGAAAAACAGGAGCAGTAGTTCACTGTCACAAGGCATACTGAACGCCTAGATTTGCTTTAGGATGATTACATATCTAGTGCATTCAGCCTCAACTGGGCTCACTTGGCCTTCTGTGGTGATGTGGACCTATGCACCCCAGGAAAGCATGTTCTTAAACTAATCCATTCCTGTGCGTGTGAACCCATTGTATGTAAGACCTTTGGATGAGGTTACTTCAATTAAGGTGTGGTCCAACTCAAGTCAGGATTACTGAACACCTTACATAAAAGGTCACAAAGACAGAAGGTGGAGGGAACAACCAGAAGCCAGAAGTCAGTGGAACCTGAAAGAAGATGCCACCATGTGCACCGCGATATAACAGAAAAGCCAAGGACCAAGGATCATGGACAGCCAGCCCCAAAACACCAGAGTCTTTTTGGGAGAAAGCACCATCTTGATGATAACCTTGATTTTGGACTTCCCCTAACCTCAAAACTGTGATCCAATAAATCTCTGTTGTTTAAACCAACTCACCGCATGTTATCTTCTTCAGCAGTTAGGATAATAAGGCATTTTTCAATCCCAAAGCAAGGTCTTCGTGAATGGTTTTATCGTCACCAAGTGCATTTGTCCTGTAGGAAGTGGACCCAACATCCAATCCAAAAGTCTAGATTTTAATAAAGACTATTTACTGGGAATGTCCATAAGAGTCTAGGCCAATGCTTATAAAACAGGTAGGGCAAGATTTGAAGTGGGGGACACAGCATTGTGTACCTGTAGCTGCTATATACACAAACACCCCTGACTCCTGGGGCAGAATTTCCAAAAGCAGGCACCAGGAGGATTCTGAGAAGAACCATCAGAGCAACATGGTGAGCCAGCAAAACCCAAAATGGTGCAGCCTCAACTACAGCATTTAGTGGGCCAACCTAATGTGACAAATTTATTCCTGGGTTTGTTTGTTTGCTTGTCTTGCCTTATTTTAATGGTGTAAAACTTAAGATTTATTCAGTATTTGAACTGTTTTAAATCTGTACCACATTTGACTTTCTGGGCCTATGGAATAAGAGCTTTTTGGTGAGGGTGATGAGCTATTCATCATTTGAATGAAATGTGGACAGAAGTCTTCAGTGACAACCTGCATTACTGAGAACCACGAATTCTTCAAGTGCATAGCTCTGACAGCTTTCTAATTATTTTCTACATCTGACTTTTCTCTCAGCACTTTCCAACGCATTGTGGTGTTTGTGGTATCACAACTGAACTGAGACTAGAACTGTTAGGTCTGAAGAACTGCTAATCAAATAGAGAAGACAGAACATAACCATAAATCTGAAGGGGATAAGCCATTTTTGCCATGTAAAGGAATGGAACTGTTGTAGGGGCAGAGGGTGTCCATTTTGTGCCAGCATCAAACTCTCAATACATTGGCTTCTAACTACCATTCTGCACCAAAACGAGAGCTCCTGGAGAAATGGCTGGCTCAGGGGTAACACGGAGCATCCACCTGGCTAGAAAGCAAGGAAACACTCAGAGACGAATGGGGTCATTCAAAAGAAAGTGGGAGTCAGATTGAAGAGTTTCCCTAAGATCAAACTTTGGACAATTTGAGCATCAAAAGAATGGTGCTAATTAATTATAGCATATTAATTTTTTATTTTTTATTAACTTTATTTCAAATTCACAAAAAAACAAAAGAACAGAAACAGGCAGTTCAACAAGTTATGGAAACATTACTCCTAAAAAGTAATTTTTCAGACCCTTTTTATCTCATCTAATTAAAAAAAAGAATATGCAGTTTGGCTTTATGAGATATGAATATGATTAAGCACTTTTTCTCTTCTTATTTATCATTAATAATGAGACCTTAACTATATTACTTAACTTATATGTGTCCTTTTGTGTATCTTCCTGAACACTAGAGGAACAACTGAGTTAGCAGTTGGAATTACATATTAAAAAATTTTTATTACATGAGTCCACGGTGAGGGCTGAGAGAAAGGAAGCTCTCCTTTCCAGACAAATGCCAGCAAGAATATGTAGAAAGAACAGTGGGATTCAGGCAATGGTTGCTAAAACCACTGGATGAAAAGTTCTTGGGGAACATGATATTCACATGGTTCCAAAGAATATTGAGACAATGCCAATGATCACCCCAGAGATATCTTAATAATCCCTAACTCACAATGGGGCTACCTGGGGTTCACCACCTTAACCAAATGGTCAAAGTAGGCCTCACAAATAGAGGACATGATTTGCCTCCTAATGAGGTGCCATGTGACATTCTTATCAAAGAAGTGAAGCATAAATCCAATCAAGCCTCAATCTAATGTCCAGTTTATGGTAGAGGAGCTAGGAAAATGACACCAAGAGAGGAGAGTCTGGAAAATCCAGAATGTGGGGTACTCAATAGATGTCCTGGGTTCTTCAAAAAGTCAATGCCAGGAAAACGGACTTTGGCCCAGTGGTTAGGGCGTCCGTCTACCATATGGGAGGTCCGCGGTTCAAACCCCGGGCCTCCTTGACCCGTGTGGAGCTGGCCATGCGCAGCGCTGATGCACGCAAGGAGTGCCGTGCCACGCAAGGGTGTCCCCCGCGTGGGGGAGCCCCACGCGCAAGGAGTGCGCCCGTGAGGAGAGCCGCCCAGCGTGAAAAGAAAGTGCAGCCTGCCCAGGAATGGCACCGCCCACACTTCCCGTGCCGCTGACGACAACAGAAGCGGACAAAGAAACAAGACGCAGCAAATAGACACCAAGAACAGACAACCAGGGGAGGGGGGGAATTAAATAAATAAATAAATCTTTAAAAAAATAAATAAATAAATAAATAAATAAATAAAAAAGTCAATGCCAGAAAGAAAGAAAGTGAAGGGGGGAGAAAAGGAGGAAGGAATGGGGGGGGGGAAGAAGAGAGGAGGGAAGGAGGAAGAAAGACAGGGAGCACTGTTTTAAATTAAGGACATAAAAATCATTTTTTACAAATCAAATATAATGTATGAGACTTGATCAGGTTCCAGATTTGGAAAAAAATAAATTACCTTTAAAAAACGTATTTTGTCTTGGCTAAAATTTGGGAAATTTAAATAAGGAATGAATATCAGACAATATTATGGAAGTATTGTTAGTTTTCTACAGCATGATTAAGGCTTAGAGCAAGAGGACAAGAGGCTTGCCACAAAAAGCCTACTTCAGCCTTTGCAAGCAAATAATTCCTATCCACCAGTGTGGACCAAGTTCAGGCTTTAAATCCCTCATGCCATCTAAGGGGAAATGAGTAGGTAGTTCTCAAAAATGGTTTCTGGAAAGTAAAAGTGGAAAGGTACTATCCAAGACTGGCAATTGTTGAATTCTGGATATGGCGATAACGAGGTACAGTTGGAAATATTCTGCACTGGCATTTACCTGAGTCAAGAAACCTCCCTGGGAGTTTGGCTACCTACTGTCTTCGTAGCTTTCCCCAAAGATGTCTTACTTTATTGTCCTTGAGAGAAAGTAGAGAACGGTTTCCTTGTACCTCTATGAGGGAACCATTGTTTAACTCTTTTAGAGAGAATTCAATTATTCAAAACAGTCTAAAGTTTTAATTTGACTGCTTGATTTTTTACTGATAAGTGCTATTCCCATTAAGAAGTGCAAGCAGGTCAGTCAAAGGCAGCTTTTCAGGGGAACTGGAGGCTGCTCCACCCAGGTTGGAACATGTGTCAGCCATACTCCAAAAGACCTGAGAACCTCTCCTTCCCAACGAGAAACAACACAGGCCCCTTATCACTGATGATATCTTTGGGGACTTCTGGGGAGGGAGGTTTTCCAGTGTGAAAACTCTGTGAATTTCAGTCCAGGGGTAGGATAGGAATGTCTCTGACATCATAATAGCATAAAAGACTATGGAACTAAGAAAAGACACAGTATAAAATCTGTTTAGGTCTGAGGGTGCTAACGTGTATCAAGTTTAGCAAGTGATTGCTAAAGAAGCCCCAAGGACAGGGTATGTGAGTTGTGTCTAAGTGATTATATTTCATTTAAATCTTGCTCCCCACTGCATCTCCTTTGTCATGGATTTTGATGATGAATGAACTAGTTGAAATGTTTGCTATTTTAAAATGATATGAAGGCTGACTTGATACACTCTCTGCCTCGTGTCTCTCAGTTTTCTACCCTGAGGACCACCACAAACTAACTTTCTCAGCTCTTTACCTGTGCCCAGTTCAGCTGGTAGCAGGTAGCAGGGATATGAGTAGAGGGAAAACCCTGAGCCTCTCCACAGGGCACTTGTTAAACAAACCCATTCCCATGAGAACTGAAAAAGTGAAATTTGCCTTCAAATTCCCTGGTCTAATTTAACACCTGAAGCAATATTTTCAGGAAAAGAAGCAATTCTCAGTGATCGCCTTCCCCTTTATGCACCCTTTGAGCCATGTAAGCCCAACAATATACTCTAAATTTCCTTTTTACCCATGGATAAAGACTTAAAATCCAAGAAAAAGTCTGAGACAGTAGTGATTATTCCAGATCAACAACTCCGCTGAGCCTAAGGGTCACTTCTGCTGTAATTAAAGATTTCTTGGAGCTCGCTGCAAGACCCAACCAAGCAAACCTGAAGAAGCATCATGTGTACTCAGCACTTAAGATTAAGAGTTACATTGTATAGTTCTTTTTTGTACCTGTTGAATGGGTCCCCCCTCCCCACCCCCATCTTATGTTCATTTTCCCTTCCCTCCCACCCTCTTCCAACAGCATCATTTTTCCACCCTTAAAAGCCACCTAAGGACAGTCATCCAGTGAACACAGACCCAGGGTAACTTGTAATAGTAAAGTCAAATGCTTATGTTTTTCCCTGCAGTAGGGCAACATTTTTCATCTCTCATTTTCCCTGGCTGGACAGAAGATGTCATTCAGGGAACCCCAGGTGTTTTGAAGATGAAAAGGAAGGTAGGGGGCCTGGCTCAGTGGTTATTAACCACAGAGAGAATGCGGTTCACTTCAAGAAATAGTAAAATAATGGCACGGGAGAGACAATGACTCTTAATGAGTTAGTGTGAGTAAAGTGTGAGATGACTGGTTTGGAGACATGTGGCCTTCTCTTCTTTCCCAAAGCTACCTTTGGGAGGAGGGGGAAAAAAGAAACAATTGTTTCTTATTACTATACAGCATTTACCTCCCTCTCCTGAAGCACACAGGGCTGCTCATTTTCACAGGAGCCATGCCAGCACTGCCTCTGTCCTCAGTGCCCTGACTTTAATTTCATTTAAATAAGGACAGTGACATGTGACCAAGGGAGTCCACCAGGGCAGGTGTGAATTAGGAATCATCTCCACTTCCTCCCCTCTCCCCTTCCAAATTCCTCCCTCAGGGATCAGGGACGCCATCCTCCAATCCCACCCACCTCAGGTTGGGCATCCTGGACTTTTAAATGTCCCCTTTCCTGAGTCAGACGAAAGAAAGCCCCACGGAAGGTAAAAAGGGCCTGGAAAATCAAACAGCCTCCAGGGCAGGTCCAGGGAAAGAAGGTGGCAAGAGCAAGGAAACCGAAAGGCTACAGAAATAAACCCCAGACGCTGCTTGATTCCGGACAGGTGGCACCTTGGCACCAGTGCAGGGCACACTAAAATTGCTTTCCGGGCTGCAGAGGGTTGAATCCCTTTCCCAGAAGGACCAACACCCCTCAATCTGGAGCGGAAGAGTGTGCGGGAGGAGGAGCCTGGGGCGCAGGGCGGGAGCGCTGTGACCTCCAGCGAAGTCATGCTATCGGCCTTGGATCGCGTATCAAGTGTAAACGCGGTTTCACACATAAATAACGTGCCACATCTGGCCCTTTGGTTTTATGGCGTCTTAGCGACCGAGCAATTTATAGACGGTGACCTTGTTAACCAGCACCCGGGGCGCTGGGGACGGAGAAGGGGTGAGAGAGAGGAGAGTCTGGAGCCCAGATCTCCACCTCAGAGGGGCGCTTTGGGGGAAGGGGAGACGTGTCCGCCCATTTTGGGGGGAAGGGACAGAGGCAGGGTGGACACCGCCCCCCCCCCCAGCCGGCCGGCCATGTGGCAGCTGAAAGAACCATCGAAGCCCAAGTGTTTGCGCTCATACCCAATTTATTACCGCTGAACATATGGCCAATATTTTGACTCACGTCAGTCGGGCAAGGAAAACAAACAGAGCGCGCGCGGCGCGGGGGAGCGGCCCCCTCCGCTGGGGCTGCACCGGGAGCAGGCGGGAGCGGGCGGGTGGGGCCGCCGGCCGGGAGCCGGGAGGGGAGCGCTCCGGCCCGCGCCGCGTCAGAGCCCCAGGCCGGCGCCCGCCACCCCGCAGCCCGCCCGCGAGGTTCAGGATAAAGGGCGGCCGGATTGCTGCGCGCCCGCGGAGACCCAGCGTCCTGCGGCACGTCCCTGCTCCAGGTGAGCCTCCCGCCCCGGCGCGCATGGGGACACTTGGGGGGGGGGGGGAACACAAGGAGCCGGGGCTCAGCCTGGGAGGCGCCACCGTGCTCTGAGCGGGGAGGGCTGGGCCCGGCGCCCTCCTCTGGTCCCCGCCAGGACGCAAAGGCGCTCCGGGCACGTCCCCGCGCCCTGAGTCCCGCGCCAGCGCTCCAGGCCTGCTCCTCCGGCGCGGGTCCGGACTGCTCCCCACGCCCCGCCCTCTCGTGCCTTCCACTCCCCTCCATCCCGGGGCCGCACGTCCGGAAGCAGCAGGTGGTCAAGCGCCGGGCATCTAAAGTCTTCCCCGACGACGCCGGTCCCCGGGGGCTGCGGCCGAGGCGGGGGCGGGACCGAGGAGGGTCACTCAGCCCGGCGCTCCCGCGGCAGGGAAAAGTTTTTACCTGCGGCCAAGGCCAGGTGCTCCGGCCGCCACTCTACTCTCTGCGGCGGCCCAGGAGAGGGGGACCGCCCGGGGTTGCGCAGGTGCAGCGGGGGTGGGGGGGAGCCCAGCAGGAGGGAGGGGCCGGCGTCCCGCCTCTCCCGCCCGCGCGCGAGCCGGGAGCGCGGTGGCTGGGCAAGCCCCGCCCGGAGGGCGCACGGCGGGGGAGGGGCGCGGCAGAGGGGGGTCCGGGCCCGGGGAGGACTAGATAAAGACGCGCCTCGAAATGCGGCGGGGCTGGAGCTGCGGCGCCGGGGAGCGGGAGGCGGAGCGGGCGCGCCGAGCGCCTAGCCAGCTCCCTCCCCACTGCCTGGAGCCGAAGGCTCCCTGACCGCCGGTGCCGCCGAGAGGAAGGGCCGCCTCTGCACCCACCTCAACCCGTAAGTCGTCCCTGTGCGCCTTGGGAGGGCCGATGACGGGGGCGGGGAGTCGAGGCCCAAGTCCCGGAGATAATTAGGAGACGGCTCCTAGTGGAGAAAGGCGGGGGGGGGGGGGGGGGGTGCGGTTTCCTCCAGCGGAGCTGGAACATATGAGGGGGGAAGGCAAGTGGCGGGAATCGCAGGCGCGCGGGACCCGGCTGGGGAGCGAACCATCGTCGGGGGCTCTGCGGAGACGAGGGGAGCCGGGAGTTTGGGGAGTGAGTGGCTCACGGGCCGCGCCCGGCGCCGGACAGTTCTCGTTTGCGTCAGTAGAGACCGCCAGAGGATCAGAAATGAACAGCGGCGAGGCCTGCTGAGGTCCCGGCCCCCGAGGGGCGCGGGGGCGCCCGTTCCGCTCCACCCCTACCCTCAATCCCCAACTGAGGCCCTTGGACACGCCTCTCCCGCACCTTCCCGACTTGCAAGGCTTTGGGAGATGGAAAGGGGCCGTGTGCCTTTGGAATCCTGGGGGCAAGTTGTTTGGGGTCCCCACGTCTGGTCCCCAGTTATGAGAGGTACGGGGATGACACCCCAAGACCTCCACCCTCGATGCCCGAGGGCCTGGCGGGCCCGTTCCTGGTACCAGGCCCCAGCCCGGGCTACCCGAGCCTGCGAAGACTTTATTTTCACCTCAGCGCGCCTGGCCCAGCTTTAAGTGCTGGATGCAACCCCGTTAGGGGAAGCCCCCGGTTTTTGGAAGTGGTGTGGTAAAGGTTGGTCACGTGCTAAGAAGTAAATTCAGATAAGAAAGTGCTTGCCCGGCTTCCTAAAGAAACCCAAATCTCCCGCATGGAAATCGCCCTTATCTGGGGGAAGGTCGGGCTAGGCTGGAGGAACGTTCCTGAAGGCAAGACTGACGGCGCTTAATCTCATTGTAACATATTTAATCATTAGAGCAGCGCGAACGAATAAAGCAAAGAGGTTAGCCCGGGGGAAGGACGTGGCGTTTGGTTCCCCCAATAAACCGGTGATAATGGATTGGCTGGGACAGGCTTGTCCAGCCCGAGGGGAGCTTAAAGCTGCGTGGTTTTTTTTTTCAAGAAAATATTGGAGGGAGGCCGGTTCCATTTTGTCGCGCGCCCCGAGCCGCATTTCGTGTTCAATTTAACATCCATGAAAGTTAAACGGCTTTTCTCGCCTTTTATTTTATTGGATGCATTTTCAAAGATCTCATTAAAGTGCATTTATCAAAGTACTAACATATGCCCGCGGGGTCTAACGCCCTGCACAATGAAGCTGATTAATAGAAAGAGAAATCGTAATTTCTGTTACAGTTTAGGTCCTTGGGAGATATTTGCTTCTATTTTTTTTAAGGAAGATAATTGGGAAAGTGATGTATATTTCGCCTCGGAAAGGAATGGGGGGGGGGTGGCAGATGCGTGGGTCCTTGCACCCACAGTTAACTGGAGGGGGCTTCAGGCTCTCACAGCCTACCTCAGTTGTCTTTGTGGCTTCTAAGGGTTCCTGCCTCTGAAAAGAAGTAACTGTTCCCAAAACACAAACAGAACAGTCTTTGGCCTGGAAAACTACTTATTGCCTAAAGATATTCTTGGTGACTTGGGTGGATTGCCTGTCTGGGAGGCACCCACTCATTCTTACCCTCCTGGGGCAATTTTAAGAACGAAAGCCATAATATTGACCAAAATGGAAAAAACAAAAACCCTTAGGCTTTGGATCCTTCACACCAGCCCTTACTTTCTGACCCAACTGTCCAATGGCTGTGGGTCTCTCCTAACAGAATTGTGCCCTTCTCATGGCTTGGCCTCCACAAAAGTTGCAGACTGACACGACTTTAGGCCAGCGGTCAGCAGGGACCTCCAGTGACCCCACAGCCCCTTCCTCCCTGGGGGCAGAAGGCAACGCTTGTAGGCGCGTGGACCGCCCCGAGACAAGCAGGTCTTTGGTTTTTCTGGTTAGGACAGGTCCCCGCGGGCGGTAGTACACCCGGACTGAGTTCCCCGACTTCCTCCACTCGGGGTGCCAGAGCCGACACCCTTGCTCGCGACAGTCCCTGCTCCCGCACCTTCAATCGAAGCCGCCATCACGGCGGGTTTGGAGATGCGCGTCTCTAAAGTGAGCGTCTTCATCGTCGCGCTCAGAGCCCAGAATGGGCGACATTTTCCTTCTCCATTGATTTCGAGTGCATGCCACGCTTGGAGTCTCCAATCCGAGATAAAATAAACCTTCCCCTCCGACGAAACCTTTGTGTCGGTGCCGCTAATCCTCGAGGAGCAGGAAGGTACAACGCGCTTTGTTTCGAGAGTGAATGAAGATGAACGCCTGCACCTTGGCGCTAACCAGACAATAAACTAATCCACTCGAAGGTTGTTATCTGAGATGGAGCTCAGCCCCAGTCCTGTACTGGGGAAGGGGTTTCTTTTCAGCCACTCTTCATTCCAAAAAAGAAAAAAGAAAGAAAAAAGAAATGAAGTCAAACAAATTAGTGTTTCCAAATAAAGGGAAAAGACCTTGTCTTTTTAATGATTGCAGGCGCTTTGGTGGGTGGGGAGGCGGGAGGCGGGCGCGGCCTGGAGCTGCCTAAGCTTTGCATTCCTCAAGGCCACCCCCACCTTCACAGCCGGCCCCCAAAGCTCACCCCCCCCCCCCTTTCCAGAACTGTTTCTGACCTAAATTCTCCTGAAGAGATCACCTGCCCAGTAAGCTTAGGCTGGTCTAAGAGGGGAAGGATGCAAGCAGAGCACGGCCCAAGAGGCCCTCCAAGCCCAGAATCCAGAGTAGAGATGGGGGGGACGGGGAGGATGCCGTGGGACGATGCCCACCTTATCCGCAGGGACACACTAAGCGAGTGACGGAGTCCTCTCCTCATTTTCCAGAAGTATCTTCCTTTCTTGGGACTTACTTGCTACTGTTTAGAGCTGTCCTCTTCCGACAGGGGGCGTAAAGCCGGGGTGTGGGGAAGAGAGAAGCTGGGAACGCAGGGCGCACCGGGGCTGCCCCCAGAGCGCAGAAAAGGCGCTCGTGTTTGAGCTACCTGGGAAAGTAAACAGGTAAACACTGGGCCGCCTTGGAGGGCCACTTGTCCTGGAGTGGGGCCACTTAGCCTGTGTACATTCACTTCGCCTACTGAGCCTCGCGGCGATTGTTCAGCTCCCTCCCCGCCCCTCGCCCCTCCCTCAGGCCGCCGGCGCCCGAGCTTCTGTCTACGCGTCGGGGATCCCAGAGACAGCACCAGGAGCAAGTCCCTTCCTCCCTTCCCCCATCTCCCTTGGGGCCTGCAGCTTCTTTGCGCCTGTCCCTGTAGCTGAACCTAAGACGGAGAACAGAGTTAAAGCCATTTATAAGAGACCCGGAGCCCCGAAGGCTGAGAATAAAGAGCAAGGGCAGGGGGCGCCGGCTGCTCGGGTGACCTAGCAGGGGTGCTTGGGGTTTTGAGTCATCAAACCGATCTCTGACCCGGAGCACGCTAGGCGCAGAACTTCCAGCCCTGGCAGCAATTTCGTTGCCCAAGTTTGTAGCGAACGAGAAGGCTCAGGGGAGAACGTACAGGAGCCCGCCGACCCGCAACTGAGCCCCAATCCCCACGGGACCCAGCGAGCCAAGTGGGGCCTTTAGCTCTTCCAGGCTGCAGAAGGAATCTGCAAAGATTTAGGAAAGAATCCCGAGTCGGAGCGGGAGGGGGCCTAGAGACCTCCAGGTTGAGCTGAAACTGGTGCAGGCCGACCCCGAGGTTTTCCGACCTGACAGGGTGGGAATGGGGGGGGGGGCATTGGGAGAGGACCCTTGGGAGAGGGCAAGGCAGCGGGCCTTGGCCTTCTCTGCCTGTCGAGTGTGCAGGAGCGCGCCGAACGAGTCCCCGACTGGAAAAGGCCAGGCTCTAGCGCGCTGAGCCAGGCCTCTTGGGCAGTCCGGGGTGCAGTCACTTGTTTAATTTGGGCGAAAAAGGTGCGTTTGGCGCCTGGCTCCCTAGGCCCTTCTGGCCGCAAGCCGGGTGCATGCAAGCCGGGAGACGCTGGAGCGAGCACTGGTCGCCGGGCTTCTCCCTTCCTGACCGCCAGCTGGGCCCGCGCGGCCTCCCAGGCGTCCGCAGGACGCTCCTGGGGGACTTGCATTTTATGATCTTCCTCTAACAAGCCCAGTTTCTCCCCTTCAATTACCGAACTCCCAGCGGTCTCCCAGAGCCTTTTCAATTGCAAATGTCAGCGCCTTGGAAGCGAACGCTGGAACCTCAGGGACGACGAAGCGAAGGGGAAAATGGACTCACGAGGTCCCCGGAGAGAGACTTCGAGCGCGGTGGATCCGCCGCGCAGGGCGCAGAGCGCAGAGCGCAGAGCGCGGCGGCCGCAGGCCAGGCCTAGGCCCTCTCAAGCTCCTTCCCTCCCCGCCTGGCCACCCCAAAGCTGGCGGGAGGAAAAACGTGAGCACAGACGCTGATAAGGGTGAAGAAGGGGGACGGAGATCCAGGCAGCGGCCTGCGGAAGCGTGGCTCCAGCAGGTGCTCCTGGAACGGGAAGGGCTTCGGCCGGTTGAGGCCGAGGGGCAGGTGCTGAGGTTAGCTCGGCCTCTGTGGACTGGGCTGTGGGCCTCCTCCTCAATGCGCCTTTGTCAGCATCCACCCCACCCCCGCCCCACTCCATGATAAATTCCCAGGAGCCTGGGTTCCCGTAGGAAAACAGTTGCCCCTCAGGTGCTCCGTGCACCTTGCAGCCTCCCAGGCGCGAGGGGAGGGGAGCTGATCAACAGCCACAGTGCTGATTATAGACCCTGAGAAGAAAGGCCCCGCTAGGAGAAGGGAGGAGGGAGAAGTTGGGACTAAACGAAACTAGATGATTCCAAGCTAGGAAAAGAGCAGGCCTGTGGAAGGCATCTAGGGGGCAGCCCCCTCCCCCAAAGATGACTCTGGAATAAGGGAAAAGGCTTACTTCTTGCCAGAGGACCCCCCCCTCCCTTTCCATCTAACCCAAGAATCGGCCTGGTCCAAAGAGGCTCCATTCTGGCCTCGATCCCGACCCCTGTCCCCAAGAACCACTGCGCCCCCCACACACACACACACAGAGGGATAAGAGAAGGGACAAAGGGAGGGGTTTTGCTGCAGTGCTTAGTTTGAGGAACTTTTTCTCACCAGTTATTTATTTAGCAGCTGAGTAACAATGGGCCTAACAGGTTCCCCCTGCCCCCTCCCCACGTCCAAACGCTGCGCCTCCCCGACTCCTGGAGAAGCAACTTCCCTCCTCGGACAGGGCAGGGCGGGAGCTCCCACGTGAAAAGGGGAGGGAGCAACTCGGGGGAGGGAGGCTGAGAAAGACAGAGACTGGAAAGAGAGCAAAAGAAGGCAGGAAAAAAAAAAGCACGAAAAGTAATGGGTTCGAGGAACACGATTCAAACCCGTTTCTAATTCTTGCAGGGAAAAGGGGAAGGAGGGGGAGGGAAAAAAAGAAAAGAAAAAGTAGGAGCAGAAAGAGGAATCGGGGAGCGTCGACATGAAGGGGTTTCCTTAATATTGTGGACGGATTCAGAAATGAATGAAGAGATAGTCCATTGAAAAGGGTTGAATGCCATGACAACTAGGAACAACCTTAGATTTATTCCAAACAGTTAGGACACATTGAAAGAGAGCGTCAATCATGTATTATTTCGCCACTGAAATAAATGCAAAAACCGAGCCGGGACAAAGGCTTCCAACGGGAGCGGGACATTTGTCTACATTTCGCTCATTGTCCGCAGCTTAGCAATCGGTTTGTATTTGTGTTTGCCCGGGTCCGACCACCCAGGACGCGCCGCCGAGGGGCTCGCTCTAACCTGGGCCATTGTCACCCACGTCACATACTGGGGGCGAGCAAGCGAGGGCTGCAGAAAGCCGCCGAGCGGCTCGGGGAGTGGCGCCCTCGCCGGGCAGTGGCAACCCGGGGGCGGCGGGGGCGCGGCAGTGGCCACAGCTGCGTCCGAGGAGGACGTTGTGCTCGGCTAGGCTCGCGCAGAGGCGGCCGGGGTGATGGGGGGGACGAGGCCGGACCCCCACAGGCGGCCTTCTCTGCCCCTTCCGCCCCCACGCCAGGCACCTTCCTGACGCTCCTTTGGGGTGAACGAGCATCAGGTAGCAAGCCCCCCGTCCACTAAAAACTGGAATAAGTTGGGGGGGCGGGGTTCGTGCGCCATGGATTTCTCCCCAGTGCCGAGAAGGAGGTTCTGTCCCGAGAAAGTTCAGTTTTTTCAGATGGGTGAGAGGCTGGGGACGTCACCCAAACCTGGAGCACCTTTCCGGAACGCGCCCCCGGGGCGCCCAAAAGGGGACGAAATAAAAGACCTCGCCTGGGAGAGGAAAACTCTGGGGAAGACGCTGCACCTTCCGCCCTCCCTGCGAGCCCTCCTCCCCCGCGGCTTCAAGGGTCCTCACCCCGGCTGGAGACTCACAGCCTCCGCCCCCCCAACTCCTCCCCTTCCCCTTCCCGCGGCTCCTGGGCCCGTTCTGAGGCTGGAGAGGGAGGGGGCCCGGGCGGGAGCGTGATAGAGGGCAGGAAGGGCGCGGGGTGGTCTGCCCTCCCTCCCGGCAGCCCGGAGCCACCCCACCCCCACCCCGGAGAAAGTGGCCCGCCGAGCCCAGAGGCGGAGGGGCTGGGCTCCGAACCCCCGGCCAAGTTAGAGGCCGCCGCCCACGCCGCCCACCCCGCCCATCCCTGGGCCGCCCGCAAAGCTGAAAGTGAACTGCGCCTTCTCGGCCGCGAAGCGATGGGGCTGGGGGGCTGGGGGAGAGGCCGAATGGGCGAAATAAATGAGTCTTTAGCAAATAAAGGGGGGGTGGGGCGGGAGGGCGCTGAGGGTAGGCTCGGGCCGGCCCCAAGCCTAGCCCTCTCCCGGGTTTTGGGCTCTCTCGGCGTTAACTAGAATCAATTACTTGCCTTGTCATTTCTAGTACTCATCCTTAAGCCTCAACCAAAATATTGACCTAGGAGGCTTACAGAAGTTGGGCCCTTGCCATTTGAACCGGATCTTGTTTAGGGAACCACGAGCGATGGAAAGAGAGATTTCCGCGGCTCAGCCTGCGCCCCCTCCCCCCCTTTGCCAAAGACGCCACAAATCGCCCATTTCCTGGCTGGCTGGGGGCGGGTGCGCGGGGGCCCGAGAGGTAGGAACCGGTGAACGGTAAAGCGGATTGCCCCCCTCCTCCAGGTTTCTGTTTTGTTCCTCCCCACCCCCACCCCTTTTAAAGATGCAATTTGTTAAAACGGCCCTTTCAAGTGTGCGGACTCGCGAGCGACGCGGTGGTCCTTTGTATGTAAATACTGGGTAGGAAAAAAAAAAAAAAGGCTCGCCCCGTCTTTGCAATTAATTGACACGTTATACCTCTCATCTTGCTCTTGAGGGCCGTTGGCTGGGAGCGCGGAGCTCCCCAAAACCCACAATTTCACATCTGCAAATACTGTCTTCATCCACTTGACTCCCAAGACCCGCCCACACGTGGCCAACCTTTGCGTTTTAATGTCTCTCTCCCCCCCTTTTTTTCCACCCTTCTCTTGCTCCCCCCTCCCTCCCTCTCTCCTTCCCTCCCTCCCTCGCTTTCTCCCCCTCTCCCCCCTCTCTCCCCAGGTTCATGAGTGGCGCCCAGCCTTATATGGACTGATCGCTCGGGCAATGGCCCATTTTTTCCTCGCCACCAGCCGCCACCGCGCGCCTAGCGGCCGCCGGAGCCCCAACTAAGGCCGCCGGGACCCCCCTCCTGGAGTTACAAACTACCGCCCGGCCGGCGGCGCTCGGCGCGCAGGGCGCGGGGCTCCTCCGTCCATTTCCGCGTTGTTTCCGAGAAGACAGAGGCTCGGGGCTGGGCGGCCTTTTTCCCTCCCCTTCCTCACTGTTTGGCTTGTCTCTCTCTCTTTCTCTTTAAATAATAATTATCACGATAATTAAAGCCCGGCCCCCTCCCCCATCCATCCTCTCCCCATCTCCCCCCCCCCTTCCCGCTCCCGCCCGCCGGGGCTGGGGAGCGCCTCGAACTGACCAAGTGAAGCTACAACTTTGCGGCATAAATTGCGGGGGGCCCGAACCATGTCGCTGACCAACACAAAGACGGGGTTTTCGGTCAAGGACATCTTGGACCTGCCGGACACCAACGATGAGGAGGGCTCGGTGGCCGAAGGGCCGGAGGAGGAGAGCGAGGGGCCCG
This sequence comes from Dasypus novemcinctus, assembly GCF_030445035.2. Classification (NCBI taxonomy): domain Eukaryota; kingdom Metazoa; phylum Chordata; class Mammalia; order Cingulata; family Dasypodidae; genus Dasypus; species Dasypus novemcinctus. The sequence goes on along the minus strand of NC_080696.1, from coordinate 20,244,590 downwards.
AGCCCGCCAAGAGGGCCGGGCCGCTGGGGCAGGGCGCCCTGGACGCGATGCCGAGCCTGCCCCTGAAGAACCCCTTCTACGACAGCAGCGACAACCCGTACACGCGCTGGCTGGCCAGCGCCGAGGGCCTCCAGTACTCCCGTAAGTAGCGAAACTTGGCCGCCGCTTCCATTCCTGAGGCCTCGCCCGGGGCAGGCCGCCGGGGGAGAAGGGGGGAAGGAGCCCCGGAGGCCTGGATCCCCCACACCCCGGGTGCCTGGAGAGATTGTGACACTTTTTAGGAGGCCCGAACTCTTTCCTCCTTGTCCAGGCGCCCTTGTCCCGGAAAAAATACTTGGTCTCGGATATCATTTCAATGCGAAGAATTAGAACACTTGGGGGGGGAGGGGAAATGCCTCCCAAGGGCCGTTATGCTTGGGAACCCCCCCTCTCCCGGCTCCAAGCGCACGGAGGGACTGGCCCGGAGCCCTGGAGTGAGCCAGCTAGCTCCCCATGCGGCACGGGCAAAGGGTGGGAGAGGCTCCCGGTGGCCCGGGTATAAATAGCTTACCCTGCCCCCCGCGTGGTCATAGAGGACGCTTTGTGCGGTGCGGGGGTTGTCCACAGCGCCCGAAAGCCAAAACGAAACCCCCCAAAAACCTGCCTTAAAATGCCCAGCCGATCAATGCCGGGATTGTGGGTTTTTTCTTTTTAAAAATCTGCCCACGTCTCTCCGGAGAGGAAACCGCTTAAGGGGGCCGGAGCCCTTAACCCGTGAGCATCTTCGCTGCACCACTCCCCCTAAATCTGTACCCACGCTGCGCAGAACCCCTAGATAACGCGACCCCGGAGCCCCACTCCCGTCTCCCCTCTTCTTTCCCCTGGGGTGGGAGGGAGGGACCCGGACGGCTTCCGCAGGTGTGGAGCAGGGCGGGGGTCACGGCGAGGACGGCGAAGGCCGGTGCTCCGGACGGCTCCCGGGGCGCGAAGGGCCGGGGGTGGCGCACGGCGGAGGAGCTGGGGCGCTCAGGCTCGGGCCCGGGCGGCGAGCGGCCTCCGGGCGCCTGACGCGCTTCTTTCTCCCGCAGTGCACGGGCTGGCGGCCGGCGCGGCTCCCCAGGACTCGAGCTCCAAGTCCCCGGAGCCCTCGGCCGACGAGTCGCCGGACAATGACAAGGAGACCCCGGGCGGCGGGGGGGACGCGGGCAAGAAGCGGAAGCGGCGGGTGCTCTTCTCCAAGGCGCAGACCTACGAGCTGGAGCGGCGCTTCCGGCAGCAGCGGTACCTGTCGGCGCCGGAGCGCGAGCACCTGGCCAGCCTCATCCGCCTCACGCCCACGCAGGTCAAGATCTGGTTCCAGAACCACCGCTACAAGATGAAGCGCGCCCGGGCCGAGAAAGGTATGGAGGTGACGCCCCTGCCCTCGCCCCGCCGGGTGGCCGTGCCGGTCTTGGTCAGGGACGGCAAGCCGTGCCACGCGCTCAAAGCCCAGGACCTGGCAGCCGCCACCTTCCAGGCGGGCCTCCCCTTTTCGGCCTACAGCGCGCAGTCGCTGCAGCACATGCAGTACAACGCCCAGTACAGCTCGGCCGGCACCCCCCAGTACCCGACAGCACACCCCCTGGTGCAGGCCCAGCAGTGGACTTGGTGAGACGCGCGGCCCAAGCCCAGGCCCCACCCCGGGCGCGGCAGCGGCGGCGAGGAGAACTCGGTCCTTATATCGGTTCTTCTTCTTATGATTATGACGAAGGAGTCGAGTTGACTCTTGGTGCGGCTGGGGAGGCGCCGGGAGGTCTGCCTGGACCTCTCTGGAGAGGCAGATTCCATCCACCCGGCTCTGCCCCTATCCGCTCTCCTTTTGAACCTTTGGAGAAGGCTGAACTCCAAGCCGTGTTTACAGAATGTTTGCGCAGCTTCGATTCTTTGCTTCTCCCCGGGGGGGGAATCCAACCGTCGCAGCGTTCCCGTCATCACTTGAAAATGAGAAAAAGACCAACACCCGTCCCCTCGCTTTCGTGAATTTTGTAAAGTATGTTTGTGTGAGTAGCGATATTGTCGGTCGTCTTCTTCTAAAGCAAATGGAGAACACTTTAAAGAGAATAGAGGATTTTTTTCCTCCCCTCCCCCCTTTTTTATATAAGAAAACGCTAACTATTTATGGCCACGTAAACGTTAGGACAACTGGCGGCAGATTTCGCTTTTCGTTGTAAATATCGGTGGTGATTGTTGCCAAAATGACCTTCTGGACGGGCCTGTGCGCCTTCGGAGCTCAACTCCTTCCTTTGTGGTTTGTTTTGCTTTGGTTACGTTTGGGTTATTCCCACTTTCCTGTTCTTTTTCTTTTCTTTTTTTTTCTTTAATTTTGTTCAGTGCAAGCATTTCTCAAATATGGAAAAAAGAAAAATTGTGTAGGCGAGAAGCCCCCTGCCGCATCCTCCGGGGTCCTAAGTCTCGGAACTCAGCGGTTCTGTGCGGTTCCCCAAGAGCGCCGGGCGCTGGAAGCTTTCGATTTTTTAAATAAGAATTTTAATAAAAATCCTGTGTTTAAAAACAAACAGCAACAACAACAACAAAGCGCGGCCTGCCTGTTTGTCTGACTTTGTCGCCCTGCCCCGGGGCTGGAAGCCTTAGGCGTGAGCGGGGCCAGACCGTAGGCCGCTCTGGTCGCGCAGGCGGGGGGCCTGGGGCGCCGGCGGAGGCGGTCGAGGTGCTCCCCGGGCAGGCCTTGCCGAGAGGGCCGGGCTCCGGCTGGCGCGCTCGGGCTCTGGCCTGCGAGCTGTCGGCCCCCTGCGCAGGGTGGCCGCCTTCTCCCGGGGGCTCTCTCCCGGCCTCGCGCGCTGTCGGAACCCCGGGCGGCAGCGTCCCGGCCTGGGAAGGCAAAGTGACTTTGGGAACCGCCCAGGCGGGGAGGGAAAGCCCCCCTCGCTCGCCCAAATCTATGAGTGGCTCCTTCAGTCTGAGAAGCTGTTGAAGCCACTACACTCGATGACTTTCACTTTGTTGCGTTTGATTTACCTCGCGCTCAGAAGGGGAGGGGGGTGAGGTCGGGGCTGGTCGGCTTTTTCTCTCTACTCCCCACCCCCCTTTTCAAAATTGGGAGACGCTAGGCCTGGGGATGGAGGGCTGAGGCGCTCGCGAGGCCTTGGCTTTGAGTGGGGATGGGGGCACCTGGACGTGGGGGCGGGGAGCGAGGGCTGCGTCCTCCCCTAGGCGCTCTGGCGGGTTGAGCCCGGGAGGGCAGCGGGAGTCGGTGGCATTCACTGCACACACAGCCTCTCCCCCTCCCTGCCTCGCGTCCGGTCCGGGTTTCCAGCGCGCTCTCTCTCTGGGCTGGATCCTGCGCCTCGTCCCCTCTCTGGGTTTGGAGGCGCGCGGTCCCCCAGGCCTGGCTCGCTGAATTGCTCGAAGGTTGGGATTTGGGGGTTGGGGCGGGGGCAGCGCCCAGTCTTCCTGAGCTGTGGGGGGAGTGAGCAAACCGCTCCCCGCCCCTCACTCCTGCGAGGACGCCACGGTCCCTCCCCAGTAGGAGCTGATCCACTCCATCCCGTCGCTGGGAGCACATCTCCACCAGTGCCCGGCGCACACTTGGCCGCGCGGGGGAGAGTCTCTGGGGGGAGGGGTCCGGGTCGCCTGGGGGGTGCGCCTTTTTCCCCCGTCGCGCGGATTCCGGAAGACACCCGGGGCTGTGCGGCTCAGAGCCCAGAAGGCGCTCTGAGACGCTTCGGGATAAGCCGGCCTGTTCAGAAATTGCCTCTCTCCTCCTCTCCGGAGCTCCACCATCGTGGCTGGGGAGGGGCGCGGGCAAAGGGAGCCGTCCCAGCTGATTTTCTCGCTCTTTCTCAGTTGATAATCAGATTTAATTCAATATCTAGAGCAAACATGATTATCTGTGTGACCAAATCTGCACGTCAACAGCACTCAGCGCAGCATGCCCAGGGACGTGACTCACGTCATTCCCGCGTTGCGCGCGCGCCCTTGGGTAATCGAGGGCGCGGGAGTCTGCCTAATAACCCCCTAAATGTCTTCTCTCGTCTTCAGGTTCAGCTGGAGGGGACGGGGGTGGGGGGTGGGGGTGGCGGATAGCGGTTTTCCTAAATGCTGAAAATTCTCCCTTTGTTCTTCATACTAGCTGGGAAACGTTTGAGGTTTTGTCCTTCCTATTTTTCAGAGGTCAGTGGGTTCCCCTCAAGTCGTGGGCTGGGCAGAAATCAAATGCGCAACTTGCCCTGGTACTAACCACTCGACGTCCCACTCCCGACTTCCTGTAACCCCGCAATCCTCTGGGAAGGGAGTTGAGTCTCTTGCAGTGGGATCGTCACCAGGACTGGGAGTTCAGCTTGGGGGGAGTTGAGTTTGCCTGTTCCAGGCCCAGGAGCTTCTGAGGGCCCAGAATGATCACAAGAGCGCCCCCAGGCCTCCGGGGCCAGGAGAGCCCCAGTCTCCAGGTTTCCGCCGAGTGCGAGTTCAGAGCCCTTGGGGGGTTGGTGGCCAGGCCTGTGGTCTGGCTGTGCGCTCGCGCAGCCGGGTGCCGGGGAGGTGGGCCTGGCGCCCGCCTCTCTCTATCCTCAGGTCCCCGGGGAGTCAATAAAAGCGCCCGCGGAGCCCTGTGTGGCCCTAACCCCAGCGCCCTGGGAGAGCACCCGGCGCGGAGGCCGCTTCGGCAGTCTATCTTCGCCCAATCTACAGCGGGCCGTACAAAACGGCACAATGGGAGAGCTGGGAGCTGGGAATGTTAGAGGCGTGCATATTAAAAAGGGAGAGAAAAGCTTGCAGGGGACAGAGAGAGGGGAAGAGGGAGAAGCCCCCCCACCGCCCGCACCATTCAGTGCGCTTATCGCGGGCAGTGAATCCCGGAGTCAGGCAGAAGTCTCCTTGGGGTTTTGTTGGGCCTGTCACTGGGTCCCTTTGTCATCTGCGGGCTCCATGCTGGATTCCATATGGCCAGCTGGGCCGAGGGAGCGCGAGGAGGGACCCGCACAAAACCCAAATTGTGTCCGGCTTTCAAACCCTGTATTGTTGTCTGTGAAAGGAAGACGCATTAAAAATTCGTGCTATATCTATTGGGGGGGAGGAGGCTGGAAGAGGGGAAAAAAGCCACCCCTGTCTTTGATGGCTTCAGAGGGCGCTTGCCCCTCCTGGGCCCCGTGACACGCTGCGAGCTGGATCTCTCTGCCTCTCTGTCTCTCTCTGTCTCTTCTACCAAATACTGGCTGTTACGCTTGGGCGCGGGTCTGCGAACCGGCCGCCTGCAGGGTTTGATTCACTGCGCTCACTTTATGCGCCCCGGGGCATCCGCGCCTGTAGACAGGCTTCTCCCGCCGGGGAACTCGGCTTCGCTGCCCTTGGACTGCGTGCCCGGGCTCGGGAGATTGTCCCCGGTGCCCCGGGCCTGGCGGATGCTCGGTTCCCCAGCTCAGCTTCGGGGTTCCAGATTAGATGAAAATCCAGTCCACTGATTTCTGCCCCGATGCCCCCGCGCGCGGAGTCACCCCTTCACGCACAGCAGGAAAGGCTGTGAGAGCTCGAGAGGGACCCAGAGGCCTGGGCCCAACTCGACTTCGGTAGCAGGGGGTTCGGAGGCCACTTCCGCCCCGCCGGGCCACTCGTTTACCAACCCCAAGCAGCTAAGGGGCGCCCCCTTTCGTTCGAATTACGCGCGGAATCCCACTGGAGTCTCAGAACCACGGGAAACCGGTTCAGCAACTTCCTCCCACTGTCTTCTTCTCCCCACGTTGGAGGAAGGAGGAACTTCCTTTTTAATCCTTCAGTGTCTCCTGCATCACTTTGTTTGCAAATTTCAGTAAGGGGGAAATCACATCAGGGCTTCCCAAAAAATGTGTCCGTTTTTCCTCATCTAAGCGGTTCGTGTTAGCTCGGGGCAATGGAAGATCATTTGGGTCATGCTCATGCCCCCCAATAATCGGGTAAAAACTCCCATAAGCTGCCCCCAACAATCAGTGCGTGCCAGAGTTCCCGCCTGGCGCTGTGGAAGTAAAAGCAGAACCAGGACGTGTGCCCCCTTGGACACAGGCGCTCCATTCTTAAGGAGCACTACCGAATTGGTGAATATTCCAACTAATAGGAAGCTTTGGGCTCCCCCCACCCCACTTTTCTCCTTTAGCGCTACTGCCCTATTCAGTAGAGTCAGATAACTTGATAAGAGCGGGAGCCCCCTTCTCAGCTCCTTCCACCCACCCTCGCCAGGGAAATAACTTATTTTCCTTACCTATTGACTGTTGGGCTTAGTTGAGACCTGGTGTGGATTTCTCGAGGCTTTTCAAGAGCCTGGTCATTGAAAAGCTAATCCAATATTTACCGAGCATAAGGACAGTTCTCAGACGTATTTATTAAGGCCCATCACTAAGTGAATTACTTGGACCAAAGACAAAGGCGAAGAGGGGGGCGTCGAGCGCACAAAATCCCCCTCGGGGGGGGGTCCCCCGCTCCCCGAGAACTGTGAAGCCCCTGCGCGGACTTGGGAGAACCTGCTTAAGTGGTGTGTGGATTAGATATTGTGTTGGGCGGTATTTCAGGAAATATGTACTTGTGGCTTCCTGAGAGGCCATGCGCGTGATACTCTAAACCGTGTCGATATATCATCTTTTATCCAGGATCTGCAAATAAACCGCTGATCCCCCCCCTCCGGCGCATTATAGCCGCGCTATCTCGCCAAGGAAACGATCTGAGTTTTATTACTTTCACCAAACCGCCCCCCCCCCCCCCCCCCCCGCCCAACTCATCCACACCCCTTCCCCTCTCCCACCCTGTCTGGTATTTAAAGGCTCTATTTTTCCTCCTCCCGGGGCGTCGTTATTAATAAAGAGGCGAATAGGCCTCGGCGCCGCCATCTGAGCAGCTGAGGGAATGCGGGCCAGCGGCCTGCGGGCGGAATCCGTGTGCCCCAAACGCCCCGCTCCGGACTCGAGAAACTGGCGAGTCCCGCGCGCAGCCGCCGCCAGGAGGCGCCGGAGCTCCGCGCACCAGACGCGTCGCCGCGCGCGCGGGGCCTGGGATGCGGAGAGCACCGGGAAGCAGTTCCCGACGTCCCAAGCTGCATTTCCATGGGACGGCGGCCGCGGGTCCGAGCTGAGCGAGGGGGCCGAGAGGAGTCAGCGGCCCCGAAACCGCAGGGTCAGGTGTGAGCCGGAGCCCGAGCACCCGCTCCACCCTCGGCTTGCTGGCGGCACCTCCTGCACTTGCAGACACACCTTCGCCTCGATGGAAAAAGAACCCCCAGCCTCCTTGCTCCACATCGCGTCTCATACTTGGGCAGAAAACCATAGCAAACAGCTCCTATGGTCCAGGTGCGCGCTGGCCCTGGGAGGGCTCCACGGGGCCACCAGGGCGCGGTCCCCGGTCCTGAGCATGTCCTCGCACGTAGGACACGGTGTCTGCCCCTGCGGGTGAAAGCCGGGCGAGCAGGGTGCGGTGAGCGGGTGCCCAGGCGATGTGCCACGGAGTGGTCCAGGAAGCGCAGGATGATGCCGAGGAGGAATTTTGATTTGGGTCCAGGTTTGGGGAGCGGAGAGTAGCAGGGAGGTCAGAGCCTTACCCCGCTCACCCTCGAGCCAGAGCTTCAGTCACTCCTGCTCCTCCCAGTCCCAAACAAGCGCCGGTGCCGCTGAGCGGAGGAAAGCGCGTGCAGCAGCGCTGCGGGTACGCGGGCGCCTTCCCCAGACCGGGGGCGGCCGATGCGGTGGCGCCGCCTGGCCACCAGGGGGAGACGCCGCGTCGAGGCCAGCCGTGGGGGGTCTGGACGGAGGAGGCCAGAACCTCCCAGCCCAGTCGAGAGCTGCCCCTGTGACCTCGACCCTGTGCTGAAGCCTTGACTGCAGCGCAGGGGTGAAGGAGCGTGAAAAGAGCACGCGAGTGTAGACGTCTCCTACCTCCGCCCCAGCCCTGGTGTCTTACCAAGAGGCTGGGTCAGGCGGGGTCTGGGGCCGCGGAGAAGGGGCCGAGAGGGATAAAATTCCGGAATTTGAGCGTTACCAGCGCCGCCCGACGTTTTCAGGCACAGGTGAAATCTTGGTTTCCCTCAGACCTCGACGTCCGCCAAAATTAAAAAATAAAAATAAAAATTGGTCCCGCACTTCCAGCTTGTTTCTTTGGCTGTCCTGTGGATGCGCGAAGTGGAACTGCCTCCCATCAAAGGCTCCAAACCTTGATGTACATTCCGAGGCCTGGATCTCACCACCACCAGGCATGTCGGGGAATCCGCAGTGCCCAAAATGTCCGCGCGGTGGCGCGATTGGCTAAGAAAAGACTTCCCGGTGGGCGGCTGTCCTAGGTCACCAAGCGCAGGATTGGAGACGTCTCCGTGAGGTGTCCCTTACACCCGAACTGAAAATCCTCCTTTGTTTAGAGGTGTGTGTGTGCGGGGGGGGGGGGGGGGGGGGGGGGTGTCCTTTTTTGGAGAAGGAAGGAAAGTTCGCTAAATCTTAATCCCCCAGGAATTAAAATTCTCTGACCTTAAACTTGGAGCCTGGAGTATGATGGACGACGCTAAAGGTATCCAACCCAGCCCCCCTTATCTCTCGTCTTCACCCGCTGATGCTGTAAATGGTCCCTCCTGTTTTGCTGTAATAAATGAATAGCCTATTACTTATAGGAATCAGTCGAGAGCCTTAGATGAAAAACCCCACCCCTAAGGAAGCTGCTTGTTTTCAGCTGTGGTATTTCCTCTTCCTTCATAGAACGGTACAAAGAAAGCCATGCTTCTCTGTGCCAGCTCCCAAGGCTGAAGGACAATGACAACCTCGGGGGCACCTGCTAGGGGCTTCTCCTACGTCCCCTTATCTGAGCATCATGCCCAGCCTGTCCTTTTACACATGAGGAAACTGAGCATCATGCCCAGCCTGTCCTTTTACACATGAGGAAACTGAGTCTCAAAGAAGTTGAGCACTCTGCACTTACGAACAAGGCAGTGTTTTCACAAAGAAAAAAAAAAGTCCTGGGAGTGTGTGCGGGGTGGTGGTGGTGCGTTTTACCAGGGTGTCCTGTTTCTCTGGGTGAGGGTATCAGGGGACAAAGACTCCCTCCTGTTCTGTGGAAGGCAGCTGGGTGGCAGGCTTCTCCACGGAGCCCAGCAGAGACGCACCCAGGTCCAGCGGGGCTGGGCGGGGCATGCCACCCCCTCGCCGTCTTCCACGAAGCTCTGCACACCAGCCAGCCCTGCGCCCAGCGTGCGCACTGGGTACCATGTGGCCACCCTGGGCTAGCAAGCGTTCCCGTGAGCAGGGGCCCAGGGGCCCAGCAGCGGGCGCTCTTTGAGCCCTGCTTCTGGCCTCCCTTCGCCCAGTGTTTGGTCCTGTAAGCAACTCCCCCTTCCCCTCGAATGATAAAGGGTACAGGAAAAATAGGTTTCCCACTGATGATCTTACACCCTTCGATGATTACCTGATGTGAGGGAAAGGGCAAATAGTTTACCACGTTCTTTAGGGTATAGTGCTGGTCTCCCTAATGTGACTGATTTACAAGTGATTACCAAAGTTAATAAACTTTTAAGTAAATATTTCATTTCCGACTTCACATTTCCTTAGCTCTGCTGGCTACAAAATAGTAGAAGAGGCTAAAATGGATGTTTAAAAAGGGGGGGCGGGGAGGGGAGTAGATTAGTTTAAGCCAGAGGAATTAGATCTTTGAGGGGGGAGGTCTAGGTAAGATGAAAAACCAAGATAAAACTAAGTCACCCTTTCTGAGATGCTGGCGGGTTGGTCTGTGGTGAAGGATGGGATTCTTGACAGCCCCAACACGAAGGCGCTTTTCAGAAATCTGCAGTCCTCAACCAATTAGCGCAGGCATCTCCCCTGGGCGTGCGCAGACGGCAGCCGAGTTTCTGCCGCGGTGACTCTCTGGAGGGCGAGAAGTCTTGGTCGCTGGCCGCAGCGGCGCCCTCTGCGTGGTGCCCGTGCCCCGCCAGCATACCCTGTCCCCAGATGTGCCACCGCCGTCCGCACCCGTGCCTGCCCGCCTCCGGCTGAGGACTCTGGGACGGTTGGGGAATGCTGGGAGGTCAATGGCCCTCAACCAACTTCAGGTGGAGGTTGGTGGCTAAACAGCCCAGCTTCCTTGCCCTCAGCCGGGCATTTCTGAGGCATGTTCTATGCCCCAGTGGGACTGAGCCCCAGTTGCCCTTAGCAGCATTCTGCTCACCAACTTCCTCCCCTCTCCTCGCTCACCTCCCCACTTCCTTGTTGGTGCATTCTGGAATCATCTTCCTATAACAACTTGCACTTAAATTCTAGTCTCAGGGTTTGCTGCCAGGGGAGCCCAAACTTGAGATACCTGAGAGCTCACTTCTGCCTTCATCCTGGGCCTGGCGTTGGTCTCTCCGAGGTCACCCACGTATGCCTTGGGAATCTCCATTGGTACATCTTTCTGTACGAGCTAGAGTTTCAAGGAAGCGGTGATCCCAGGTGACTGTGTTCAAGTGACACGAAGACAACCAGCAGCTGGCGGGTCGCTCTGACCCCTCACGTCCCCTGGGATCACAGTTGGCCTCATGTGGTTCGGAACAAAAGCTCTAGGGCCTTAGGGTCCCACCCCCAAAGCCTCTGCAGATGGAGAGTCTGATTGGGTCAAGGAGGCGCCTCCAGGCTGGAGAAGGCCCCTTGGTCAGGCTCTGGATCCACACCACTGAAGGGCATTGGCCTCCCTACGGTCCAGGCTACAGGGGTGCTTTAGGCTCGGCATGCAGGACCCAGGGACCCTCGGGGCAGACCCAGGCTGTGATGGCTGCATCCACAAAGAGCTGCTCTCACTCGCCTAAAGAGCCTGGGGAGCTGGATGCGCTGGGAGCCTTGTAACCTAAACATTTTCCATGCTGAAGTTTGCTCTTAGGTTTTTGTCTCCTGAATGCCACCACATCCTTGTCCTCTCCTGTAGCTGGAGGCGGTCAGTGCTCTGGGTCAGAGAGTCTAGGCTTCACTTTTGTGAGCCATTGGAGCAAACGATGAGCTCCTAAGTTGGTGGACTCCAGAACCAAGTGTGGTCCACGAATCCTCCCCATGTTTTGTTTTTTTTTTTAAGATTTATTTTATTTATCCCACTCTACTTGTCTGTGCTCATTGTCTGCTCTCTATGTCCATTTGTTGTGTGCTTGTCTTCTTTTTAGGAGGCACTGGGAATGAAACCTGGGGCCTCCAGTGTGGTAGGCGGGCACCCAACTGCTTTAGCCACAGCTGCTTCCTCCTCCCCATGTTCCTTGAGAATCTTCTGCACAGGGGAAACTCCACTGAAGAGAGGAGCTCAAGGTGGAAAAACGCTGAAGGGAGCAGCCACAGCCAGCTTGGCACAGAGGGCTTGAGTGCTGGGCAGGGCTCCTGGGCTTTTTGGTTCCCTGACAGCAGATTTATGTGCAGGTGAGTTGCTTTATTCTTATCTCCCCAGGGGCTGGGTGAGAGTTTCTTAAACTTTTAGGTGCAAATGATAAAACCTGGAATTTTGAAAAAAATGCAGATTTTTATTCAGCAGGCCTGAAATATTGTATTTCAAATAAGCCACTGGTCTGGGACCATGCGGTGGGTAGTGAGGGCCTATGGGACAACCTCAAATGCCATACCAGAGTTGACCTTTTCTTAAATGAACAAAAAGACACCTGCTAGAATGACTGCCACCCCCAAAACTAGTGCAGGGAAGCTTTTTTTTTAGTGGTCCTTGAATCATTCTGGAAATAAACAAATTGAGAGCCCCTTGAGTAGAAATAATCTGAACTCGATGTTGACTGTTAGAGCCAGAAGAAATCTTAGCATTCTTATGCCACAGCTGCCTCCCCGAATTCTCCAGATGAGGAACCTCAGGCCTGGAGAGGGAAAGATTTTGCCCCAGATGGCACAGCCAGCCACGTCTTCCTTCTCCTATTCCAACACTCTGCAAATCTTGAACTTACCTATTTTAAAAATTAAGACCACATAACTGTAATAAACATTTTAAAATGCATACCACAAGAAAAAGCCTGTACCAGAAACCAGAAGTTGGCTTGCACCCACGTGCAACCTTGGACAAGTTGGTTACTTAAGCTCTCTGAGCCTCTGTTTCCCCACTGACCTAAACACATAATAATAATAAAAGATATATCTCCCATCATGAATTCAGATGTGCTGAACCATTCAAAACTGGTTGAACTCACAGTGAGAATGCTGTCACCCACACCTAATCATGATGAAGGATTTCAGTGAGGCAAGGGAGGTGGGGAGTCAAACATTCAGAGAATGACTGATAATGGTGGGGTTGGGGAAGTGAAGGACACTGGGAAGAAAAGGAGGAACCAGAGGGACAGGCCCAGGCAAGGCTCTGAAATGTGTGGGTAAATCAAGGGAAAGAACTAGAAGGAGTTCTGTGGTGATGGCAGTGTTCCATATCTGTGCTCTCCAATATGGCAGTCGCCAGCCATATGTGGCTGTTGGGCACTTGAAATGTGGCTAGTGTGACCAAAGAACTGAGTTTTTATTTTTATTTAATTTTTATTAATTAAAAATTCATTTAAATGGAAATAATCACGTGGGGCCAGTGGCTGCTGTACAGCACAGCACAGGTCTAAGACACCCACTTTGGTTTGGAGTTGTAGAAGGAAAAGTGTGGATCAATCCTTCTCATCTCCCTGTGAAAGGCTAATTGGTATCAGTGCAATTGACCAAATTCACAGCTCTTCAACTGCTCTTAGGAAGCCTTCAGTTTGCTCTGAAATGAGTGAGTCTGGGTTGGTTCCTGACTATATACCTGGGATATACCTGGTTCAGGTTGGGGAGCTCTCAGAAAGGCTGATTGCGGTTCAGCTGGAGGGAGGAAGGGCGCCATCTTCCAGCGGTTAACCTTTTGTGTACCAAGGACCCCTTTGGCAGGCTGGAGAATCCTGAGAAACCCGTTTCAGAAGAATGAATTTAGTGGTACGGAAATTAGATTGCAATATAATTCTACCCCTTGGGGAGCAGCGACTGCAGACTCTGAAGTCACCCCTGGACTGCGTCATGGTGAGACAATGGAGGGGACAGCATCGCAACAAACAATGCCTCGGAGTAGAATTTTGCTCTCAATGGGCCTGTGGGCCCTGGTGAGGGGCTAAAAGGTGGGCGGCTAAAAGGTGGGCGGCAGCATTTGCTCCCATGTTAACCCTTCCCCACTTCTTCCTCTGGGCAGAATGACATTTCATAAAATTAGGCATGATATCAGCCACAGGAGAAAATAATTGAATGAGGAAAATTGAAATACCACTCTTGATGCAGACACCCTTTTAAAGTTTCCCACCCTGATCCTATGCAATTAGACAAAGCAATTATGAGCACTGCTGTCAGGCACCCTCCCCAGGCAGGCTGGCTGAAATGAAAGGCCTCTCATGGGGACTTGGTCACAAGGCTGGAGAGGCAGCCTGTGCAGGAAGCGAGGAGTGGGTGGAGGGGTGGGGGAAGGGGAGCTGGAAACAATTGCTGCAGCTGGGTTAGTTCATCAAATGAGGCAACAGGATAAAAAGTCCATTTTGCAGCAGTAACCCAGAGGGTTCCAATACAGAAGGTGTGAAATAAGGCAACCCATTCTTACCTGAGTCCTTACTTTTAATTCTGTAAACTTGGAGGATCCTGCTTTGATCGAGTTCAACTTGGTGGTTGAAAGGAAGAGAAGACAGTGCTAACAGATGTGTTAATAATCACCCCAGAATAATAAACTGTAATATCAGATCCAACAGGAATGTGTCCATCCTTAGTTCGTTGTTTTTCTTTCTGTTACACCAGCATTTATAATATGTGCGTTTTATGCCACAATAGAAGCTTCATGGATTCTGATTAAGCTAGTTTTAAAAGCAAATTTATTCTTTAAATATTCTACACCACATCAATTTATAATAAAAGGTTCTTCAGATTTTACAAGGTACAAAAGTTATTCAACTAGAATTTACATGCATATTTTAATGTACATTTAGTAACGGTTGGAATGAAGCTGTTCATAGTTGTCGTATACTAAAAACATACTTTTACTTTAAATATTTACGTTTTAGAGCTCTTAGCTGAAAATACCCATACTGCTTCTAAAGGGTACCATGGACTGATTCCTCCTAGTAAAAGTAAACACTAAGCTGTATTATTTTGTATGAAATTTAAGGTTTTGATAAGCATTCAAAATATGTGCCCTTTCTGGGTAATTTAAATTCAAGGTAAATAACCACCAGAACTAAAACAGAAATGACCAAATACAGCATCTCTGAGTAGGATGAGGAAACTCTAACTTTTCTTTTGGTACTTTCTATATTATTTGAATGTTTATTTCTACATGTGTAATAATGAAATTCCTAATGATAATAAATACTAATAATACTTGAAAGTTTGTCCTTTCAAATAAACTGTTGAGCAGAAGATAAAAGGGAACAAGCTGAGATGTAAAATTCTCAAACTATATCAAATGATTTTTACATAAGTGAAAATTCCTGCCCCCCCCCCCACTTTTTTTTTTATCAGACTTGAGAAAATTAAGGGCATTACTGAGTAAAACCTACCCTTTGAAAACTGGGTGATTTATTATTAACCATTTCAAACTCACTGAAGACTATCCTATAATTTAATATACCCCTGTCTTAGTTTGCCAGGCTGCTTTGACAAATTCCATACAATGGGTGGCCTTAAACAACAAGAATTTATTGACTCCTGGTTTAGAAGGCCAGAAGTCCAAAGTCAAGGCATCAGGAAAGCCTTGCTTTCTTCCCATCGCCTGTAGCATTCTGGTGCTGGCTTGCCACAATCCTTGAGGCTCCGTGGCTTGCACCTCTGTGTTCTGGTCACATGGCTCTCGCTCTCTCTCCCTCTCTCCTTCTCTCGCTCTCTCCTCTCTTGCTCTCTTGCTCTCCGCCCCCCCCCCCCCCCCCCCCCCCCCCCCGCTCTTCTGGTTTTTTCTGACTTCTGGCTCCTCTCTTTGGCTTTCTCTAACTTCTGACTTCCAGTTTCTTATCTTTATAGGTCTCCAGTAATAGAGATTAAGACCCCCCCTGATTCCCTGATTCAGTTGGCCACGCCTTCACTAAAAATAACATCTTGGAAAGGTCCTTTGGACAATGAGTTTATACCCACAGGAACATGGATTAAGATTAAGAGCATGCCTTTCATTGGGGTACACAACTCAACCTACCACAGCCTCCAAAATTTCTAACACTGTTGCTAAAACTTAAGGAGACTCGCCCCTTGCTTCATTTCATGGGTAGGTACCATCTTTTTTGTTTGTTTGGAAAACCAGGAAGTGATTCTTAACTTCCTGAAAGGAAAACAGTGCCCCAATCTCCCTCTCCTCTAATTGCCCCTTGTGATTCCCCTGATTCCTTCAGCCACGCACCATTTGCACCATTCTCTTCGGGCACACGAGCCAGACCTTAAATTTTACTCCTCGTCCTTCCCTTCTGTGGCAGTTTGATATTGTTTATGAATTCCAAAAAGATTTTATGTTTGTAAACTGGTCGGTTCTTCTGGGCATGATATAACTTGATTGTTTTAGATTTACCTGAGATGTCTGATTAAATTATGTTAAGATTAGGACTTTGATTCAACCATGTAATTAGAGTGCAACTCAGTGTTGAGTCCCAGCCCCCTTGGTGGGCTGATAAAACAGACTCTCACATGGAAGTAGACACACAGAGAAGATGCACAGAGGATCCTGAGGCCCAGGGAAGAGAGATGAGCCTGATAGTCTGCAGCTGACCTTGTGAAGAGACCAGAGAAGCAGAACCTGGAAAGAAAGGAACCCTGGGGGGAGAGATGAGCCTTATGCCAGCCTACAGCTGAGATCAGAAGAAGCTGGACCATGGAGCCTTAAGAGGAAGAGGAAGGCTGAACCCTCACAGACATCACCTGCCGACTTGCTTCAAAATGTGGCAAATGACTTTGGGTGAGAAAGTACTTCTTATGGTACCTTGAGTTGGACTCTTTAGGGCCTTATGACTGTAAGCCTCTACCCCAAATAAATACCCCTTATAAAAGCCAACAGATTCCTGGTACTTTGCATCAGCACCCCTTTGGCTGACTACCACACCTTCCCATATTCATAGTGCTCAGTTCAATTCTCCCCCAGTAGTCTAGGCCTTTATCATGGCAGTCTGCCTTCTTGAAGAGAAGATCCCAGTCCCAGTACCAGGTATGTGCAAGGCCCCCAGAACTGCAGCTGTCTGTCAGGGCTGTTTAATATATGGTCATTTCTCTTGTCATCATTATAGTCACTACTGTCCTTCTTATTTGAATGTTGAGTACTGGTTAGAAGTCCTAGGTCTGTGATCAATTAATCCGTTTGCTTTTCTGA
The DNA here is from genome assembly GCF_030445035.2 of Dasypus novemcinctus. NCBI lineage: Eukaryota > Metazoa > Chordata > Mammalia > Cingulata > Dasypodidae > Dasypus > Dasypus novemcinctus. Next base: position 20,228,345 of record NC_080696.1, on the reverse strand, counting down.
CCTTGGCGAGACCACCTGATTCAAAATCTCGGACTCTCCCTTTTTTGATCTGTAAAATGGAGATGATAATAATTTAGGAACACTGTGTGGATTAAATGGAATTATTCATATAAAGCTTTGAGCATGGGCCCAGGATAAATAAATTCTTAATAGTTAACTGCTTTTATTAGCAACAGCTACCAGTAGGTTTTCTTGTCTTCAGTTTTTCCCAGTTCTGACTGTCTCTACACATTGCTTGAACTATATCTTTCCTAATACAGTTTTATTTGTTCTTTCTTTAAAACAATAAAATATGGCATTTTTTGTTGTGGCCAGGGAGAACTTCCCACTAGGATGTTCATGAATTTTCCATCCTTTCCTCCCACTATTTCCCTTCTACCCTAGCCCAAAATATTTTTTATCTATTCTAAAATTCAACACCTCTTTCCTTTCCTGGTGTCTATGCTCTTAGATTTTTTTTTAATGGTGGGTTTGGTCCTTTGCAATCATCCCACTCGTTGGGTAGGCTGGCAGTGACTTCAGGGCTGGGTCTAAATCCCTTTTCTGGTAGGTTCTCCATTAGTGTTTGCAGTTGTTGCCAAAATAAATGGGAAAATGCTATAATACCCACAAAGCATGGTAGAAATTGAAGGTGTTAATTAAAGTGTCACCTTTACATAGATCATTAGTCATCACCATGATAAAAGAACTCTGGAGTGCATCAACAGTGAATCCATCTTTCTCCCTGACATTTGTCACCTAATGAATCTTAAATGTTTGGCCTGTGAATTTGCTCTCATTTAACATGAAGACAAATGAAGGCTATGCTCTGCTCTCCTGGAGAACCCACTAGGGAAAAAAGTGTATTCTTTTAAAAGCCCTGGACCAACTTTGTAAAAAGCAAAGGAGTTTGTTTTTCAAATAATAAAAATTCACCCATTTTCCAGTCTTCTCCAATATCAACACCTGAGTGAATCTTAAAACCTCTTAACAGGTGAAAACACCATTAGGTTTCCTACTATGCTTCAAAACTCAGGATTTGGGATAGTATGTAAGAAGTTGTCAAGTTGGACAAATATAAAGTTCTTTTCCACATGGCTATAACATCTTGCAATATGTAAGCATATCTTTATTTTCACTGAATTAAATAATGATACATTTTGTCACTTGGGCAAGGTTTACTTTTTTGGTATTTCAGTTGGTCCTATAAGGTGGGTAGAACCTGTTTTGAATAGTTCTGTATTTTAAAAAATAGTTCTTTTTTCAAAACACGAATCCTGTAGTTTTGTGACTTTACATTTGCCAGGCCAGTGAAGCCTGCCAAAGCAACTATCTATATTAGAAGACTTCCAAATGAGAAGGACTCTTTTTTTATCTTTTTTGGGGGGGGGGGGGGGGAACTTTTTCTGAACATTTATTTTTGTGAATTTGAAATAAAGTTCTTAATTTTTAAAAAAATTTGTACAAGAATAACCTTACACTGGCAAGTGGATGTGACTAAAGTGATTGGGCTCCCATCTACCATATAGGAGGTCCAGGGTTTGATTCCTGGGGCCTCTTGGTGAAGGCAAGCTGGCTCATGTAGTAAGCTGGCTCATGCAGAGTGCTGGTCCATGCAGAATGCTGACCTGCATGGCATGCTGGCCAGCGCAAGAGTGCTGGCTCATGCAGGAGTGCTGGCCTGCGCGGGAGTGCTGGTCCGCACAGAGAACTGGTGCAACAAGAAGATGTAACAAAAAGACACAGAGGAGAGACAATTAGAGATGCAGCAGACCAGGGAGCTGAGGTGGCACAAGAGACTGAGCGCCTTTCTCCCACTCCAGAAGGTCCCAGGATCAGTTCCTGGGGCTGCCTAAAGGGAAGACAAGCAAACACAGAAGAATGAACAAGTGAATGGACACAGAAAGCAGACAGCAAGCACAAAACAATGAGGGGGGGTGGGGATAAATAAATCTTAAAAAATTTTTAAAAAGAATAACCATATACTGACCAATTTAGCCTCAAAGCTATTCAAATTGTTTATAAGGGGAAAGGCATGATGATAGCACCTTGCTGAACTGGAATTACTAAGAAAGCATAAAAAACATAATCATAATATTTTAATTGCAATCCAATATTATTTTCATCAGGGCTGCTGAGCAGAATTCTTTTATCAGTCATCTATGCCCTAAATTCTGGTATATGAGATCAGTTTAAACATGGTGCTTGTATAAGGTCACAGTCCTATAATAAACTGGGAAGTGAGCAGTCATTGCTCTTAGGAGTTCTTCTGAGAGACGTGACCTTCCCCCTTCTTAAGTTCCATGGAGATCACGTGTGTTTGGGGGGCACACTACTTGGTATTCTGTGTTCCCTTTCCCTCAGTGATAATGACTTTGCTCTTGTCAGCCTCTTTTTTTCCCTCAATTATGGATGGCCAGTTATTCACCAATCCCCTTGTATTAGTCAGCTAAAGGGGTGCTGATGCAAAATACCAGAAATCTGTTAGCTTTTATAAAGGGTATTTATTTGGGATATAAGCTTACCATCACAAGGCCATAAAGAGTAAGTTACTTCCCTCACCAAAGTCTGTTGCCACATTGGAGCAAGATGGCTGCCAGTCTCTGCAAGGGTTCAGCCTTCCTTCTTCCTCCAAAGGCTCCATGGTCCCGGCTTCTTCTGATCTCAGCTGTAGGCTAGCATAAGACTTGTCTCTGTCCTCAGGGCTTGTTTCTTTCCAGGCTTTCTCAGCTATTGAGGGCTGTGGTCTCTTCAGCTGCAAACTATCAGATAATCGGCTTTGCTCTCTCCCCAGGGCTCCAGCATTCAAAACTAAACTCTCTGTGTTCTCCTTCTCCATGTATTTACTTCCCCGGCTTTGAACGAGCATCTGTTTACATGGCCCACAAATGTGGGGGTGGCAGGAACTCAAACTGAGATGCCCTAATGACGTAGTCAAATAAAAGTCCTAATCTTGATTTAATAAAGTAAAAGTGAAACCTCTGAATCTAATACAATCAAATATGCCCAGAGGAACAGACCAATTATGAACACAATCCAATATCTATTTTTGGACTTCATAAACAATACCAAACTGCCACACCCCTCTTCTTCCTGGAAGGTCTCTTGGCCCAACTTGAGCTTCTCTAAGGTACTCATTTTCTGCTTCTTGGCTCCAATTTTCCCCAAAAGGCTGCTCATGCTACTTGATCTTTTTAACTCTGACCCTGCAGGGGTGATGGTAGTGCTGAAGAAACATTAGCTTCTCATTTTTCTTGAAAAGGATTTGGTCTCTGAAGGCGGCATCCACTTCTTTAGTTACCATGACTTCATTATCAGCAAGATCAAACACCTTGGTGATTTTAACCTTTTCTATTTCGTTAGGTTTCTCTAGCTCTTTTGCTCTGACCAACAATTTACTTGAACTCATCTCTTCAGTCTCTTCTCCTCTCTTAACTTGTGTACTCAGAGGCACTTTCGATTTTGGTTCCACATTATTGAGGAAGCTGGTCCAGAGTTCATCCTTCCTTTTTTTCTTGAATCTTCTGACCCAAAGCCTTTATCTTGCTCTGCAGCTGAGTCTTCTTCCTCCCTGCTACTTCCTCCAGATTCCACACTGGCATCCTCCTCTTCCTCACCTTCTATGAGAGACCACCTTCTTTTCTCTTCCTGGATGGAATGCGCTGAAACTTTTTTTTTTTAATGCCTTTGGTTTTCTGTGTCCACTCTTTACCATCCACTTCATCTTCCTTCACTAATTCATTTACATTGTCTGCACTATACTCTCCATCTGAGGGCACGTAGTTCTCCTCCTCCTCTGAGGTGGGGAAGTCTTCCGAGCTGAATTCCTCCGTATAGCTGCCACCCAACCCACAGGACTGCAGCACTGGCCCCAAAGGCAAAGCTTAGGGAGAAACCATAGAGCTGTGGCGGCAGAGCCTAGAGAGGCATCGGCAGTTTTACTGCTGTTTTTTTTAAACGTTGCACTTTGAAATTATTTTAGACTTCATGAAAGTGGCAAAAATGATTCAGAGAGTTCCTGTCTACCCTTCATACAGACTTCTCTAATGTTAACACCTTACCTAACCATAGCATGATGATCAAAACCAGGAAACTAATCTTGGTACAATACTAACTAAAGACCTTAATTGGATTTCATGAGATCCTTTTTCTGGTCCCAGATCCCACTTTCCATTTAGTTGTCATGTTTCTTTAATCTGCTTCAACATGTGACAGTTCCTCAGTCTTTCCTTGTCTTTCATGACCTTGACCCTTTTAAAGAGTACTGGTTGGTTAGTTTATAAAATGTCATTCACTCTGAGTTTGTCTGATACTGTCTCATGATTGAGATAAAAATTGTGCATTTGGGGCAGGAAATTCTATAGAAATAATGTTGGGTTCTAAGTACATGATATTCAGGGGTACTTGGTGTAGATGTCTTATGACTAGTTATGGCAGTTTAATATCATTGATGAATTCCAAAAAGAAATACTGAATTATGCTTGTAATCTGATCTGTACCTGCCATGATTGAGTTATGATAAAAGGCATGGCAAAGAACAGAGTTGAGTGTTTTTGATGTTGGAGTTTTGATTTTGGAGTTTGATGCTGAAGACTTAAGCTGGAGCCCCAGAAAGTAAGCTCACAGAAGAAAGAGAAACCAGCCCCAGGAAGAAAGGAACCTTGAATCCAGAGAAAAGCAAGCCCCAGGAGTGTAGGAACCCAGGAAGCCTGAACCCTCATAGAGGTCAGCAGCCATCTTGCTCCAAATAGACTTTGGTGAGGGAAGTAACTTATGCTTTATGTCCTGGTATCTGTAAGCACCTACCCCAAATACCCATTATAAAAACCAACCAATTTCTGGTATTTTGCATCAGCATCCCTTTGGCTGACTAATATACTACTACTGATGTTAAACTTGGTCACTGGGTTAAGGGATGGTCCACTGTGAAGTTACTGCTGTTCTAATTGTAATTAATAAATATCTGGGGAAGATACTTAGACTATGTAAATATTGTATTTCTCTTCAAACTTTTGCCCACTGATTTTAACATCCATTGACAGATCATGCCTACAGCAGTTATTACTATGATGTTGGCCTAATGGTGATTCTGTATTTCTCCCATTCAGAAGGACACTTTTGAATAGACCTGCAGGCATTTCAAAATAGGGTTTGTGTACTTGGGTATTTCTTCTTTATGGCAATATCTAAAGATCTTTACCTTAAGAGTTATCCCTGGGGTCATCTCTGGTATCTACTCCCCTCCCTGCCACAATGATTGCTCACAGTTGAAATTTGGTCTTGTTAAATCAGATATTAGAGGAAACCTCAAAGATGAAGAGTTACACAAATGACATCATGAACAGTGAGGGGGGTAGAAAGAAGAGGAAGTGTTGATACTGAGCAACCATCCCAGGTTTTATGTGCTTTCTGGAAGTAGGCACAACTTTTAAAATGAGATACATTTGAAATGTGCTGTTTGTAGCTCTACTTGTGGGTGTTTATTTTAGTGTTCATTAACTGGAATCTTCCAAAGGAGATAGCAGCTGTCCTCAAAGCAACGAAGAACAGGTGGTGGACTTGGCCCAGTTTAGGGTGTCCGTCTGCCACATGGGAGGTCCGCAGTTCAAACCCAGGGCCTCCTTGACCCATGTGGAACTGGCCCATGCGCAGTGCTGATGCGTGCAAGGAGTGCCCTGCCATGCAGGAGTGTCTCCCATGTAGGGAGCCCCATGCTCAAGGAGTGCACCCTGTAAGGAGAGCCGCCCAGCACAAAAGAAAGTGTAGCCTGCCCAGGAATGGTGCCGCACACACGGAGAGCTGAAACAACAACATGATGCAACAAAAAGAAACACAGATTCCCGTGCTGCTGACAACAACAGAAGTGGACAAAGAAGATGCAGCAAAATAGACACAGAGAACAGACAACCGGGGTGGGGGGGGGGGCGGGAAGGGGAGAGAAATAAATCTTAAAAAAAAAAAAGTGTATCACATGACTCATAACATTGATGAGTCAAGAAGTTAATATTAAAAAGAAAAAAGCAACGAAGAACATGCCAGGATGGCTCTGAATATCCATGTTCACTATGAGCACTGAATTCTTTGGATGGTTTCCCAGAGGGAAAAAAAACCAGTATGGTTAAGGGGTGAGTGTTGTTTGCCCGGGAGGTGGGGGATTCAGCAGTCTTCCACCCTAAAATATACAAGACTTAGAGGAAGAACTTGTTGTGAAAGTGTTGAGGCTACCTAAGAACCATGAGGTTCTCAGAAACTGGAGGCAGCTTTGATTTCCATGAGAAGACATTGGGACACAAAGGGATTGAAAAAAAGCGTTCAAAACATCATCTGCAAAGACAACCAACAGAATGGGAGAAAATATTTTGAAACTGTATATCTGATAATGGTTTAATATCCAGAATAGATAAATAAAACTCCTGCAACTCAACAACAAAACCCAGTTTAAAATGGGCAAAGCACTTGAATAGGTACTTTTTCAATAAGATATACAAATGGTCAATAAGCACATGTAAAGAAGCTCAACACTATTAGTCATTAAGGAAAGGTAATGAGACACCTCATAGCCACTAGAATGGCTATTATTAAAACTGGAAAACAACAAGTACTGGCAAGGATGTGGAGAAATAGGAACCTTAGTATATTGTTGGTAAGAATGTAAAATGGTACAGCCACTGTGAAACACAATTTGGCTGTTCCTCAAAAAAGTTAAGCATAGAACTGCTATATGATCCAGCAACCTCATTCCTAGAAATATATCCAAAAGAAATGAAAGCAGAGACTGGGACAGATTTTTTAAAGTATATATTTTAATTTATTTTAAAAAGACATAGATTACACAAAATATTACATTAAAAATATACAGGGGATTCCCATATGTCCTACTCCCCACAGCCCCCACTTTTGGGACAGATATTTTTACACCCAATGTTCATAGCAGTATTATTCACAATAGCCAAAAGGTGGAAGCAACACAAATATCGATCAGCAGATGAATGATAAACAAAATGTCTTAGATACATCCAGTGTAATACAGCTCAGCCTTAAAAAGGAAAGAAATTCTGATACATGTTGCAACATGGATGAACCTTGAAAACATCATTTTGAGTGAAATAAGTCAAATGCAAGGACAGATACTATATGAGTCCACTTACACAAAATAGCTAGAATATGTAAATTCATAGAAAGTAAAAGTAGAGAAGAGATTATGAGGGAGGATTGGAAATTAATGCACAATGGGTTTAAGGTTTCCTTTTGGGGTAAGGGGAAGGTTCTGATAATGATGGTGGTTGAGAATAGCACAATATTGTGAATATGATGAATCTCCCTGAATTGTACACTTGGGACTAGTTGAGTTATATATCTGCATCCACAGTTAAAAGGAAACAAGAGCAATTAAAGAGATAATGACAACTAAAATGCAATACATGATCCTGGACTGGATCTAACAATGGTGGAGAAAAGGCCCAAAAGGACATCCATTACTGGAAAATATGAAAAAAGTAGAGTATAGACTGTACAAGCTTTATATCAATGTTAAATTTCTTGAACCTGATAACTATCCTTAAGGCGGTTACATTAGCGAATATCCTTGATAAGAAATGTATATGGAAGTACTAAATGTTCAAGGAGCAAGATGTCTACAAATGTTTAAAAAATAAATAGAAAGATGAAAGAAAAAAAAGAGAGGAAGAAAAGAGAGAGAGGGAAAGAGAAAAGAAAGGAAGGGAGGGAGAAAGGGTAGGAGGAGGGAGGAAGGAGGAAGGAAGGAAGAGGGAGAGAGGGAGGAAGGGAAGAAGGAAGAATGAGATGTGGCAATGTGGCAAAATTTTAAAAGTTGGTGGATGTGGGTATATTATCTGGGTGGAGGGGATGATGATGTTCTCTGTATGGGTCTTGCATTATATTTTGCAATTGCCCTATACACTTGAAATTATTTCAAAATAAAAAAGTTTAAAAAACCCACAAAGATCTACCCAGCCCCATTGAAATACAAAGTCTTGATTCTGATGCAATCCCCTTGCTGTCAGTTGTCTTTACCTGACTGGGAGAGTTCTTGGTCCTGAAGAAGGGAACTGATATAGGTGCTGATTTAACTTCTGGCATTGTCTTTATAATCTTTATAATAACCTGTGACCTGGTGAGGTCACAAGAAGTTAATGTTAGATGACAACTGCTCACCACTCCTTCAAAAGAAAAGGAATTTTAGTAATCATATTTGTTGAGTATGTACTATTTCCAGGAGCTGGCCTAAGTGCTTTATATGTATTCATTCATTTAATCCTCACAACGTCCCTATGAGGTTGGTACTGCTTAGTGCACCCATTTTTAAAAAATGTTTTTTCTTTACTTTTAAAAACACATAGATTAAAATACAGGGGATTCCCATATGCCCCACTCCCCACACCTCCCACTTTTCCCACATTAACAACTTCTTTCATTAATGTGGTACATTCATTGCAATTGATGAACACATTTTGGAGCATTTCCACACAGCATGGATTATAGTTTGCACTGTAGTTTACACTCTCTCCCACGCTATTCGGTAGATTATGGCAGGATATATAATGTCCTGTATCTGTCTTTGCAATGTTACTCAGGACAATTCCAAGTCCCAAAAATGCCCCCATATTACACCTCTTTTTCCCTCTCCCTGCTTTCAGCAACTCCAGTGGTCACTATCTCTACATCAATGATATAATTTCTTCCATTGCTAGAATACCAATAACTCTATAATAGAATACCAGTAAGTCTACTCTAGTCCATATTTTGTTCCCTAATCCTGAGAATTCTGGAATGGTGATGCCCACTCCACCTCTAATTGAGAGGGGGCTTCGATCCCATATGGCTGATAGATGGGACTCTCTTGCTTGCAGTTGTACATTCTCTCAGTTCCTTGGTGTGGTGGTTGTCCATCCTTACTTCCTTGTTAATTGTCCTGGGTGAGTTCAATGAACTGGAGAGTAGGTGTTGAAACTCCACTGAGGCTCTAGGCCCATCTGGCACATGGACTGCCCAAAGATTCTAGTCTCTTGGTCATACATCTACCAACTCCAGTGCCAACAATAAGTTCAATAAAAGGGACAGAAGAGGCATGTGTAGAGAAGTCACTACATACAGGACAATAGTTATTACAGCAATGAAAGGCTAAATGTAAAAAAAAATTTTTTTCATTTTTCATTTTTGATACCCCATTTTTTTACTTTTACTTTTTCTAAATTATTATGTATTTTATTTCTTATCATTACACTCATTTTCCTATTCATTGAATTTGATAATATACTTGGCTCCATTTTTTAAAAGGTTTTGGATCACAGAAGGGTTCAACTATGGAAAGGGAGGAACATTGGTGTGGAATGTCAGTAATGGATAATACATGAGAGAAGGTTCACTTGGGCATATATATAAGGTATATAAATATGTTCAAATGTTCATGGGGTTTTGCCACAGTGGATAGAGATTCATACAACTGAAAGAGTACTGAATTCCCATCCTGGTGAGCTCTGCCATATTTTCTAATGGAACAGCAACAATCCCCCAAGTACAGGGGTAGTGACCAGTGAAGAAGGATAGTCCATTGATGGGCCCTTGATATTGACAACTATGTTTATGAGCCTTTTGCTCTTGAAATTGTAACTTAGCCTAGTGTTGTAGGGTGCCTAAGAGTTACCTCCTGAGATTCTCTGTGTTTTTCATAGAGAAACATAGAATGGCCACTCTCTAAGCCAAACTCAGCATATAAATGCATTACCTTCTGCCTAGCATGGGACATGACTCCCAGGGATGAGCCTCCCTGACATCAAGAGATTGCTCTAAGCACCAGCTAGTGTTGCAACTGGAAAAAGACCTTGAATAAAATGGGGAAATGGTAAAGACAAATGAGTTTATATGGCTAAGAGACTTCAAAATGCGTAGGGAGGTCATCAGAGTAGTAATGCATTTGCACATCTCAGCAGGATCTCATAGACAGCCAAAGTAGATACTACCCCAAATCATGGGGCTCCTGAGGACTATGGAGGCACCCAGGTCCTATGGTCATGGCAGATCACTCCAGAGTTTGGTGCCTTGCCAGTAGGCCCTACTTTGGAGTTTGTGCTCCCAAGTGTGACAGAGTGCACCCATTTTTTTAGATGGGAAAAACACATCATGGAAAGTTTACTTGCCTGAATTTACACATGACTTAGCCAGCCTGGGGTTCAAACTCATGCTTTCTAGAGTCAGAGCAGGTACCTTAACCTCCATGTTCTACTGGCTATGAGATTAATGGCTCACCAGGAAGTATCTAATAAAAGGTAAGGCTGCTATTTGCAACATGCAATGTCAGTGAGGATGCTTAGAAAAATTTCTATCAGATGCTGTCTACCCATCTACAGATATTGTATGATTCCATACAGTAGCCCTCATGCATGGCTATCATGGGTTTGCAGCTCCTCCAGGTCAAATTGAAGATGTGAAGCAAAAGTGCATCTTCACACCTGAGTGCAGGCTTCCCTGAGACCCTGCACACTTTCTATGTGCCTTCCAAAAAGAGAGATGTGGGGACCAGAAAGGATCCATTTGCTATCAGCACTATAGGTCCTGGCTGAGTCAGACAAAGCTGATCTAGGCTACCAGGAAGGCTCTTTTAATGAAAACCCAAAGTAGATAAAATTCTTTTAGTGTAATCCTACCTGGGCCCATATATATATATATATATAATATAAAAGAGTAGGTCAAATTAATGCTGCTAGAAGTAGCATGTTTTCTTTATGTGAGACAAGAATCTTTGGAAGAAAATTCATAGCACCTGGCTTTGGCTAGATACGTTTTCTTTAGAGTAAACTCAAGGGGAAATGTGCTGCAGCCTGGCTGTCACAGAGTCTAAATGGTAAGGGAAGTACCTCCAGCATTTCCACTGCCTATGAGCCCACCTCCTGAGTTGTTCTCACCCTCTGGAGTAATGGAGCCCTGGGCAGGCAAATCCCACTAACACCCTACTAAAGAAGAGGTACTAGAGTTTATAAGAGAAGAGGAATTGCAATCTGGGAATCCTCTCCTTCTAAGAAGAGGCAAGTTTCCTAAGGGAGGCGATGAGAGGGAGGAAGGGGATTAAAGAGCAGCAGTTAGAAGAGAGAGAAAGGGAATGGGAGAGATGGTAGAGTTGCTCTGCCTTACTCTTCAAATGGTTTCATCCAAATAGCACCTAGATTTCTATTCCTGTTTCTCTGAAAATTTTTTTCCCCAGAGTAGCAGCTCTCCGAGGTGTTAGAAGGAAAGCATATAATTGTATTAATTTATACTGAATTGTAAATGACTGGACTCAATCTCCTAAAGATCTTTGCATTTCAGAAGGAGAATGAAGGGTCTCTATTTAATTGGCTTCTGGTAAGGATCTTAAGTGAAGAACATGTATAAGATGTATAGACAGTAATGAGGAGCTACCAGAGAGACATCAGCTCTGTGCAGGAATCTGCCCCCAGGTTCAAGCTCCATACCTATAGCTATTACTGTTTTTATTTCAAACTTATCATTAACTCAGATATCTTCTCATGCACATAAGGACACCAGTAGTTTTTGGGTTTGGGATTGGAGGGGTGGGGCAGAGCAGCACAATGGCATTCTCTATATGTACGACCAACTTCTAAGTCAGGTACTCTGGTTGTCAATTACTGCATAACAATCTTTCCCCAAACTTTGTGGTATGAAACTATTTTATTATGCTCACAGATTCTTTGGGTCAGGAATCCAAAAAGGACACAGTTGGAACAGCTCCTCTTGGCTACTCAATGTCTGGAGCATCTGGTAGTGTGAATTGATCACTGGAACCACTGGTGCTGGAGGATCCACCTCCAAGATGGCTTCTTCACTCCCTTGTCTGGGTCCTGGACTGGGATGGCTGAAGGGTGGGCTGTGTGGGGACAGTTGCCCAGAAGGCCTACAAATGTACTCTCCAGCATGGTGTTCTCAGTACTTGAATGTCATGGCCACATGGAATTCAATTAGCAAATGTTCCCTTTAGGAAAGGCAGAAGTTTTTGACTTTTTAAGACCAACCTTGTAAGTCATATAGTATTATTTCTGCCATGCCTTGTTGGTAAAGCAGTCGCAGAGCGTACCCAGATTCAAAGGGAGAGATTATGGGTCCCAACTCTTGATGGAAGGAGTGTCAAAGGATTCGTGAACAATGGGGCGTTGCTTTTTTTTATAACCAGAGAGTGCTTCTGCCACATGTTTATTTCTCATGAAAGTTTTCCAGAAAGCCATTAGACTATTACTCTGGTTATAATTGAGTGATCCTTAAACTGTGTGGCATGTAAGATTCCATTGGGGGAGTTTGTGAAAAAAAATACACCCAGGTTCCACCCTGAGGTTCTAGTTTACAGGTTTACTTATCACCCATAATCTGCACCCTTGTCATTTTCATACTTCTGTTTTATTATTAGTTATTATTTTCTTCTCATATCTTTCCCCCTTCTTAAATGATTTTGGAATTATATAACTTATTTCCATTCTTTTAGTGGAAATGTTGAAATTTTACCTTGGACATTTACCTTAATAAAGCCCAATGCTATCTTTTTTTAAAGATTTATTTCTAACCCCTTGTTTGCTCTTGCTGTTTGTTCTCTGTGTCTGTTCATTGTATGCTCTCTGTGTCTCCTCATCTTCTTTTTAGGAGGCACTGGAAACCAAACCCAGGACCTCCCATGTAGGAGGGAGGCACCCAATTGCTTGAACCACATCTGCTCCCTGCTTATTGTGTCTCTCATTGTGTCTCCTCATTGCATCATCTTATCGCATCATCTCATTGTGTCAGCTTGTGGCATCAGCTTATCATGCCAGCCTGTCATGTCAATTCACTATCTTGCTTTCTTCTTTAGGAGGCACTGGGAACCAAACTTGGGACCTCCCATGTGGTAGGTGAGCACCCAATTGCCTACATCTGCTCCCCAGCAATCTTAACATTCCCCCTGAAATAATATGTGAGAATATTTAACTAATTACCCACTTTGCTACTTAAATGTCATTGTTGTTGAATATTTTAGTGCTATATATTTTGAGCTTCAATCCTATCACAGACACTGTTAGTCCCCTGCCATATCTTCCTTGTCCATCCTGGAAGCCACTTGAAGCTTCGGTGGACAGTACTTACACGCACTGATGGCTTCCTACCTCGAGCATCTGAATGCCTTTTCTGAGGGTTTCACTTGTTGCAGGAGCATGCTCCAGCCACAGCAGGCCCAAAGAGTTGACAACAAAGAGCAGTCCTCAACTGGTGAGGGATGGAAGTTGTTTGATAAATATCCCAGTTTCCTCACCCAATGGTGAGGTAAACACAGACTTTGAGAAGATCCCCAGCAGGATCAAGTTCCAGTTGTCCAGCAGTTACTCTACTTGCTCACTGAGATGCAGCTTGTATTGGCTTCCTTACTATTTTCTTTGTTCATCATTCCGCCTTGCTCTGATTTTCTAGAATCATTTTCCTCCATCTTAAATAATTTTCTTTAGAAGTTTTTTGTTCGCCAGCTCTCTGGTTTTGTTTTGTGTGAATGAGTATTTATTTCACTAAAATTCTTGAAGGATATTTTTGCTAGGTATAGCATTCTAAGTTGGAACTTTATTCTGGGTTCTCTTGTTAAGTGATTGTGAAATCTGCTCTAACACTCATTTCCATTACTTTGTAGGTGATCTAACTTTTCTCTTTGGCTACTTGTAAGGTGTTCTCTTGATCTTTGGGTTCTTCAGTTCTACTATAATGTGTTTACATGTCTTTTCTCTTTTGTCTTGGTAAATAAGTGTTGCATATTCTGTACCTGTGGATTGATAGCTTTCATCGGTTCTAAAAAATTCTCAGCCACTACCTCTTCAAATATTTTCTCTCATTCTCTCTAGGATCTTATAGAATTCTGATGTGATATCTGTTAGAACTGCTTATTTTATCTTCATGTTTCTTTATCTCTTGTTTATATTTTTTATCATTTTGTCTCTGTGCTGCATTTTGGGAAATTTCCTCAGTTCTATCTTATGGTTTACAAATTTTCAGTTATGTATGATCTTCCATTTACTTCATCGAATAAGCTTCTTTATATTTCAATAATTATATTTTTTATTTCTAATAATTCTAATTGGTTCTTTTTCAAATCTACCTTGCCAGTTTTGGTCTCTTCTTGACTACTCAGTTTTGTAAAATTCTTGGGTGTGTAAGTATGTCGTTTGTTTATTTCTATTGATTCTCATTCATGGGGAATTTTTTCCTTGTGGGTATAATAATCTTTGATTTTGAGCTCATATTTGGCTATTTAGTGTGAAGAAAGCATGAGAGTGTAAATTTAAAGTGCTTTCCTCCAGAGTGGATTTATAACAGATTCTGCAAAAGTCCAAGGGTACAACTGATCTGAGACCACTTTAGTTCCCTTTGGAGGTATCCATCTTAATCATGGAGTCTCAAGGTCGGCTTCCCATATCCCCAACTTTCCTCCTCCCCTACCTCTGCCCCACACATACACATGCTTTAATCTCTGGAAATGTTTTTGAACTCAGGGAAATATATCCTTTCTTATGTATGTGCCTGACTTATTATTCTCCACTTTGGTTTGAGCTGACTAATATTTTCCTACTTCTTACATTCTTCAAGCCCAATAAAGTAATAAATACTGCATTTCATGTAATATCTGATTGTTCCACAGTAGAAGGGTCCCTCAGAGAGTTTAGTCTACCACACTATCCACAGTGGATGTGATTCTTAAGATACTTTCTCTCTGGTTCACACATTGGGTAATACTGTGAATACCATTTAGGGTGTGTGTGTGTGTGTGTGTGTGTGTGTGTGTGTGTGTGTGTTTTACTGAATTATTTTTCTGAAAATATTCACTCTTCTGTCCTTCCCCATGGGAGACATCTTTTCCCCTCTCCATTGGCCATGTGACTTGCTTTGGCCAATGGGATGGATGTAGGCAGACATGACAGGGTCCCAGCCCCAAGCAGGGATTTTAAAAAGATATTGGAATTTCCGCTAGTACTTCTCTTTTTTTAAAAATTTTTTCATCTTTTTTAAAAAGATACATAGATCACACAAAATGTTACATTAAAAAAATATAAGAGGCTCCCATATACCAAACTCCCCACATACCCCCACTCTTCCCACATAGGCAACTTCTTTCATCATTGTGGCACAGTCATTGCATTTGATGAGTACATTTTGGAGCATTGCTACACAGCATGGATTATAGTTTATGTTGTAGTTTACATTCTCTTCCAGTCCATTCAGTGAGTTATGGCAAGATATATTATGTCCTGCATCTGTCCTTGCAATACCATTCAGGACAACTCCAAGCCCTGAAAATGCCCCCATATCACACCTCTTTTTCCCCTCTCCCTGCCTTCAGCTACTCCCATGGCCACTGTCTCCACATCAATGATATAATTTTATCCATTGCTAGAGTCACAATAATTTTATAGTAGAATACCTGTAAGTCCACTCTAATCCATATTTTATTCCTCCATCCTGAGGACCCTGGGATTCTGCCTGCACTTTTCAACTCCTACTCTTTACCATAAGAAGAGCATGATTAAAGCAGCCATTATGGCTCCTTCACCCCAGATCTCAGAATGAAAGACACACAAAATATGGTTTAGACGCATAACCAGGAACAGAACCACTGTAGCTGACTCACAGACCTGGCCTAAGAATTAAATATTTGTTGTTGTAAGCCACTGAAATTTGGGTTAATTTGTTAAGCCACATTATCACAGAGAAGCTGAATAATACAGCATATATGTGTGCGTAGTTGAAATAGAACTGTCCTTTGTGTGTGTGTATGGGGGGGCAGATATAAACAGCTCTTGAACTCAAAAATAGGACGTAACGTTTATTCTGGGGGAGGGTCTTATTCTAAGAGGGGTCATTTTGGTAAGCACTTTCTTATCAAGTTTTATGTGAGGTAGGAAAAAACTTACTGCCTTAATAGGGGAGCCTTTCAGATTGAAATGCCATATCCTGTTTAATGCTGAAAACTGTTGTCTTTATTGGAGACAGAAAACATTTCTGCTGAAATTATGAAAATTGAATCCAGGCTTTTGCTTTCTGGGTCTTAGGATAAAGAGGAGAGACACAAATTCCAGAGAATGAAATGCGTGTATCACCTGGAGGGAATCCTGTGGTTCAGTGGACCTTAATATGAGTAGTGTCTACTGGTGGTTTCAAATATTAATATATTCTTTTTTTCTGTTTGTTTTTTAATTAGAGAAGTTGTATTTTCTTTTTTTTTTCTTATTTTTTTAAGGATTTATTTTTATTTTTATTTATCCTTCCCCCTTGTGGCTTGCTTTCTGTCTGCTCTCTGTGTCCATTCTCTGTGCCTTCTTCCATATCTGCTTGTCTCCCTTTGTTTTTTGTGTTTTTTTTCATAGTAAAAATGTTTAAAAATGTGAAAAAATTGAACACAACCTTAGTGCTCAAAATAAATCAGATCTTAAATAAACATCCATACATTTGCTAGCCACTTAAAAATATGACATAGAAATATAAACAGGGAATTACGTTCAACAATATAGTTATTAAAACAATTAGATTATAATATATAGTAAAATTCAATTTTATAAATCTGCATATGTATAAATATGCATAGAAAAAAATCTGAACTACCATAAAATGTTTTCTGGGTTTTTTCCCACTCTAATCCGTATTTTATTCCTCCATTCTGTGGGCCCTGGGATAGTGATGTCCACTCCACCACTATGTTGAGAAGGGGCTTAGATTCCATATGGATGATGGATGCAATTCTCCTGCTTCAAGTTGTAGGTATTCTCATTTTTCCTGGTGTGGTGATTGACCATCTTCATCTCCCTGTTAACTCACTTGCATAAGTCCAGTGAACCAGAGAGTAGGAGTTGCAACTCTGCTGAAGCTCAGGGCCCAGCTGGCACATGTGCTTGTCTCCCCTTGTTGCATCATCTTGCTGCACCAGCTCTCTGTGGGATGGGCCAGCTTGCCTTCCCAAGGAGGCCCTGGGATGCAAACCCAGGGCCTCCCATATGGTGGATGGGAGCCCATTCTATTGAGCCACAGCTGCTTCCCAAGAAGTTGTATTTTCAAGGGAAATAAATCATGCATAAAATACAGAGTTCCCATACACTACCCTATTAGGTTAATGTGGCATATTTTTTACAATTCATGAAAGAACATTTTCAAATGTACTATTAATGATAGTCAATTGTTTATCTTAAGGTTCAATGTTTATGTTACACGGTTCCATTTTTTAATATTAATTTCTTTTCTAGTAACGTATACAGCCTAAATTTTCCACCTTTAACCTCATTCAAACATATAATTCAGTGCTGTTAATTACATTTACAATATTGTACTTCCATCACCATTACCAAACCTTTCCATCAACTTGAATACAATCTAAGCGTTAACTTCCCAAACCCTACCCCACCCAGCCTCTGATAACCTATACTCTAGTTCTGACTCTATGAAATTGCTTATCCTAATTATTTCATAGCAGCAAGATCATACAATATTAGTTCTTTTGTGTCTGTATATTCTTTTGTGTATATACTAAGAAGTGGAATTGTCAGGTCATATGGTAATTTTATACTTAACTTTCTGAGGAAACACCAATCTGTCTTCCACAGAAACTATACCATTTTACATTCCCACAATAAATGTGTGTTCCTCTTTCTGCACATCCTCTCCAGCAGTTGTAATTTTCTGGGTTTTTTTCCCCATATTGGTCATTCTAGAGGATGTGAAATGGTATCTCAGTGTGGTTTTGTTAAAAGCAGTTTTATTGAACTATAGCCACATATCAAAGAATCCATTCAAAATGTACAATCTACGGCTTTTAGTATAATCACAGTGTTATGTATTCGTCACCACAAAAAGTTTTATTACTCCCAAAAGAAAAACTCCATACCCCTTAGCAGTCACCTCTCACTCCTTCTATCCTTCCCCAGACCTACATAACCACTGTATTAGTCAGCCAAAGGGGTGCTGATGCAAAATACCAGAAATTGGTTGGTTTTTATAAAGGGTATTTATTTGGGGTAGGAGCTTACAGATACCAGGCCAAAAGGCATAAGTTACTTCCGTCACCAAAGTCTGTTTTCACATGTCAAGCAAGATGGCTGCCATGTCTGCCAGGGTTCAGGCTTCCTGGGTTCCTTCCTTCCTGGGGTTTGCTTCTCTTTCCTCTGTGAACTTACTTCGCAGGGATCTGGCTTAAGGCTTTAGCATCAAACTCCAACATCAAAACTCCATCATCAAAGACCCTCAACTCTGTCTTTTGCCATGCCTTTTATCTGTGAGTCCCACCCACCAAAGGGTGGGGACTCAACGCCCTACTGGCAAAAGAGGTTTACATAATTCCTTAATCAAGTAAACCTATGAATCCAATATAATCTAATATACCCAGAGGAGAAGTTCAGTTTACAAACATAATCCAATATTTCTTTTCGTAATTCATCAATAATATCAAACTGCTACAACCACTAATCTACTTCCATCTTTATAAATTGATTTATGTTTACATTTTATATAAATGGAATCATACAATATGTAGTACTTTGTATGGTTTCTTTCACTTAGCATAATATTGTTTGGTGAGGTTTTTTGTTTTTTTTTTTTGCCTGATATTAACATCTTGTAAAATTAACATTCATTTGTTGTTTCAAAGAAAAACAGTCTTATATATGCAATATTACCCATATTCCATATTGCACATGAGATTTCATTATGCTATATAGTCCCATGTTTCATTTTTTAACTTTTCTTCTAGTAATATGCATGACCTTAGACTTTCCCTTTCAACCACTGTCATACCTATGTAATAGCACTGTAGTTACACATACTATGATGTGCTTTCACATTTTCTATTCATTTCCAAAGATTAACAAACAACTTTTTCAACAATTCTGCACAGATTCACCTTCAGCTTTCCATTTTGTAACCTCATTTTATTTTCAGGTGACCTATAGTCTAGTTATTTCCTTAGTAGGTTTACCCAATATATTTGGTTCATAATAGCACAATCATATAGTATTTGTCCTTTTGTGTCTGGTTTGCTTCACTCAACATAATGTCCTCCTGGAGGACATCCATGTTGTCATATGCCTCACGACTTCATTTCTTCTTACAGCTGCATAATTTTCATTGTGTGTATACACCACGGTTTGTTTATCCATTCATTGGTTGATGGACACCTGGGTTGTTTCCAACTTTCGAAAATCATGAATAATGCTTCTATGAACATCAATGTGCAGATGTCTGTTCATGTCAGTGCTCTTAGTTCTTCTGGATATATAACCAGTAGTGGTATTGCCAGGTAATGTGGCAAATCTATATTCAGCTTCTTTAGGAACTGCCAAACAGTTTTCCACAGTAACTGTACCATTCTGGATTCCCAACAACAGTGAATATGTGTTCTTATCTCTCCTCATCCTCTCCAACACTTAATGGTTTCTGATTTTTTAAATAGTGGCTGCATCATAGGTGTGAAATGATATCTCATTGTAACTTTTTTTTAAAAGATTTTATTTATTTCTTTCCTCTTCCCCCCCACTGTCTGCTTTCTGTGTCCATTTGTTGTGTGTTCTTCTGGGTCCGCTTGCATTGTCAGCAGCACTGGGAAACTATGTCTCTTTTTTGTTGCGTCATCTTGCTGTGTCAGCTCTCCATGTGTGCGACGCCACTCCTCGGGCTGTGCTTTTTTTTTTTTTCCACATGGGGTGGCTCTCCTTGGGGGGCATACTCCTTGCACGTGGGGCTCCCCTACAAGGGCACCTCTGCATGGCACAGCACTCGCGGCAGCACTGCACGTGGGCCAGCCGACCACATAGGTCAGGTGGCCCTGGGTATTGAACCCTGGACCCTCCTTATGGTAGGTGGATGCTCTATCAGTTGAGCCACATCCGTTTCCCTCGTTGTAACTTTGATTTGTATTTCCCTAATCACTAGTGATGTTCAACATTTTTTAATGTACTTTTTTATGCCATTTGTATTTCTTCTTTAGACAAATGTCTATTCAAGTCTTTTGCCCACTTTTTAATTGGGCCTTTTGTCTTTTTACTGTTGAGTTGTAGTAGTTCTCTATATATCATGGATATTAAACCCTTACCAGACATGTGATTTCCAAATATTTTCTCCCATTGAGTTGACTGCCTTTTCACCCTTTTGACAAAGTCCTGTGAGGTGCAAAGGTGTTTGATTTTAAAGAGGTCCCATTTATCTATTTTTTCTTTTGTTGTGCATGCTTTGGATGAAATATCCATAAAACCACCACCTACCACAAAATCTTGAAAATGTTTCTCTATGCTTTCTTATAGTAGTTTTATGCTCCTGGCTTTTATATTTAGGTCTTTGATCCATTTTGAGTTGATTCTTTTTTTAAAACATCAATTTTATTGATACATTTAATAAAGCATACGGTTCACCCAAAGTGTACAATCAATGGTATTTGGTGTCATCACATAGTTATGCATTCATCACTTCATCATTATTAGAGAATTTTCATTATTTCAATAATAACAGTAATAATAAAAAGCAGACAAACAAGAAAATTCTCCACCTTTCAATCTCTTTCTCTTTCCCCTGCTATACAGTGCTGCTATTTCTGGCTATTCTTGCACACTTTATTTGTTTATTTGTTTAGCAGTTTTATTGAGGTATATACACATACTATATGATCTATCTAAAGTGTACAATCAATGGTTTTTAGTATAATCACAATGTAGTGCATTCATCATCATTAAAAAATTTAGAATTATGTCATTACTTCTGAAAGAAAAATTCCACACCTCTTAGCATGCTTTCCCCAACCCTATATAACCACTAATCAAATTTCATCTTTACAAATTGATTTATATTTACATTTTATGTAAATGGAATCCTACAATATGTTATACAATATATTTGGTTCATAGTAATGCCATCATACAGTATTTGTGCGTTTGTGTCTGGCTTGCTTCACTCAACATACTGACCTCCAAGTTCATTCAAGTTGTTATATGCTTTACGACTCCATTTCTTCTTAGAGCTGCATATTATTCCATTATGTGAATACACCATAGTGTGTTTATCCATTCATCACTTGATGGACACCTGGGTTGTTTCCAACTTTTGGCAATCGTGAATAATGCCACTATGAACATTGGTGTGCAGATGTCTATTCATGTCACTGCTCTAAGTTCTTCTGGGTATATACCCAGTAGTGGTGTTGAGGGTAACATGGAAAATCTATATCCAACTTCTTTAGGAACTGCCAAACAATCCTCCACAGTGGCTGTACCATTCTGCATTCCTACCAACAGTGAATAAGTGTTCCTATCTCTTCAAATCCTCACCAACACTTACAGTTCCCTGTCTTAAGAGTGGCCATGCTGATTAGGTGTGAAATGATATCACATTGTAGTTTTCATTTTCATTTCCCTAATCATTAGTGATGAACATTTTTTCACGTTTTCTTGCCATTTGTATTTCTTCTTCTGATAAATGTTTATTCAAGTCTTTTGTCCATTTTTAAATTGGATATTTTGTCTTTTTATTGTTTAGTTGTAGCATCTGGTTTTTTAAAAAGATTTATTTATTTATTTCTCCTCCCTCCCATCATTGTCTGCTCTCTGTGTCCATTCGCTATGTGTTCTTCTGTGTCTGCTTGTATTCTCATTAGGCAACTCCATGAACTGATCCTGGGACCTTCCAGAGTGGGAGAGATCATGATCTTGTGCCACCTCTGCTCCCTGATCTGCTGTGTCTCTTATTATTTCTCCTCTGTGTCTTTTTTTGTTGCCTCATCTTGCTGTGTCAGCTCTCCATGTGGGCTAGCCTGTTGATGATCAACTGAGGGCAGCACTCCTGCACAGGCAGCACTCCACATGAGCCAGCTCACCACACAGGCCAGCTTACCTTCACCAGGAGACCCCGCGTATGGAACCCTGGACCACCTATATGGTAGACAGTAGCCCAATTGGTTGAGCCACATACACTTCCCTGTAGCAAATCTTTATATATCTTGGATATTAAAGCCTTATCAGACATGTGATTTCCAAATATTTTCTCCCATTGAGTCAGCTGTCTTTTCACCCTTTTGACAAAGTCCTGTGAGATGCAAAAGTGTTTGATTTTGAGGAGGTCCCATTTATCTATTTTTTCTTTTGTTGCACATGCTTTGGGTCTAAGGTCCAAGAAACCACCACTTACCACAAGGATTTTAAGATGTTTCCCTATATTTTCTTCTAATTGTTTTATGGTCCTGACTTTTATATTTAGGTCTTTGATCCATTTTGAGTTGACTCTTATATAAGGAGTGAGATAGGTATCCTCTTTCATTTTTTGGGTTATAGATATCCAGTTCTCCCAGCACCATTTGTTGAAGAGACTGTTTTGTCCCGTTAACATGGACTTGGTAGTTTTGTCAAAAACCAGTTGACCATAGAGGTAAAGGTTTATTTCTGGACTCTCAATTCTATTTCACTGATCCTTGTGTCTACCTTTATGCCAGTACCATTCTGTTTTGACACTGTAGCTTTGTAATATGTTTCCAGTTCAGGCAGTGAAATTCCTCCCACATTGCTCTTCTTATTTAGAATGCTTTTGGCTATTTGGGTATATGTTCCCTTCCAAATAAATTTGGTATTTGCCTTTTCTATTTGTGTAAAGTAGGTTGTTGGAATTTTGATTGGTATTGCAATGGGTTTCTCATATGTGCCCTTTATCATATTGAAGAATTTTCCTTTTATCCCTATCTTTTGAGTTGTTTTTATCAAGAAACAATGCTGGGTTTTGTCCAATGCCTTCTCTGCATCAACTGAGATGATCTTGTGTTTTTTTTCCCCCTTCCATTTTTTAATGTGGTATGTTATGTTAATTGATTTTCTTATGTTGAATCTTCCTTGCATACCGGGAATAAAATCCACTTGATTGTGGTATATTCCTTTGATATGCTGTTGATTCTATTTGCAAATATTTTGTGGAGAATTTTTGCATCTATGTTCATTAGAGAGATTGGTCTGTAATTTTCTTTTCTTGTAGTGTCTTTCTCTGGGTTTGGTGTTAGGGTGATGTTGGCTTCATAAGACATGTTGGGTAATTTTCCTTCTTCAATTTTTTTTTTTTTTTTTGGAAGAGTTTAAACAGGATTGGCGTTAATTCTTTTTGAAATGCTTGGTGGAATTCACCTGTGAAGCTATCTGGTCCCAGGCTTTTCTTTGTTGGGAGATTTTTGATGACTGAATCAATCTTTTAAAATGTGATTGGTTTGTTCAGTTCTTGTAGGTCTTGTAGAGTCAATGTAGGTTGTTTGTGTGTTTCTAGGAATTTGTCCATTTCATTTAGGTTGTCCAGTTTGTTGGCATACAGTTTCTTATACTATCCTCTCATGATCCTTTTTATTTCTGTTGGGTCAGTCGTAACTTCCCCCCTTTCATTTCTGATTTTCTTTATTGTATCCTCTCTCTTTTTTCTTTGTTAATCTAGTTAAAGATTTGTCAATTTTATTGATCTTCTCAAAGAACCAGCTTTTGATTTTGCTGATTTTCTCTATTGTTTATTTTGTTCTCAATTTAATTTATTTCTGCTCTTAACTTTATTATTTCTTTCCTTCTGCTTGCTTTGGGAATGGTTTATTGTTCTTTTTCTAGTTTCTTCCATTTGTTCAGTTAGATCTTCGATTTCAGCTCTTCCTTCTCTTTTAATATATGAGTTTTGGGCTATAAATTTCCCTTTCCGCACTGCCTTCACTGTATTCCATAAGTGTTGATAAGTTGTGGTCTTGTTTTCCTTTCTCTCAATATATTTATTAATTTCATTTACAATTTCTTCTTTGCCTCACTGATGGTTTAGGAGTATGTTGTTTAGCCTCCATAAATTTTTCAATTTTTCCATTTCTCATCTATTATTGATTTCCAGCCTCATTCCATTTGGATCCGAAAAGGTGCTTTGAATAATTTCAGTCTTTTTATAGTTATCGACAGCTGCATTATGACCTAATATATGGTCTAATCCAGAGAAAGATCCATGAGCAGTTGAGAAGAATGTATAACTCACTGATTTGCGATGCAATATTTCATACATGTGTTAGATCTAGTTCATTTATCATTTTGTTAAAATTCTGGTTCCTTTTTTCTTTTCTGTCTGATTGTACTATCTAATGATGTGAGTGGTATATTGAAGTCTCCAACTATTATTGTAGAGATATCTACTATTCCCTTCAGCCTTGCCAGAGTTTGCCTCATTTATTTTGGGGCACCCTGCATAGTCATTTCTGACTCTTAATTTCTTCCTGGTGGATTTTCCCTTTTATTTTTTTTAAAGATTAATTTTATTTATTTACTTCTCTCCACTCCATCGTTGTTTGCACTTGCTGTGTCTATTTGTCTACCTCGTTTCTTTAGGAGGCACCGGGAACTGAACACAGGACCTATGATGTGGAAGGGAGGTGCTCAATCGTTTGAGCCACCTCCATTCCCTGCTTTGTTGTGTCTCTCATTATGTTTTTCTTATTTTGTCTCTTGTTGCATCATCCTGTTGCATCAGCTTGCCACACCTGCCCATTGTGTCAGTTTGCTGTCTTGCTCATCTTCTTTGGGAGGCACCAAGAACCCTTGCTCCCACTTTGTTGTGTCTCTCATTATGTTTTTCTTCTTGTGTCTCTTGTTGCATCAGCTTGCCATTCTTACCCATCACACCAGCTCCCTGTCTTCTTTAGGAGGCACTGGGAATGGAACGACCTCACATGTGGTAGGCAGGAGTTCAATTGCTTGAGCCACATCTGCTTCCCCCTTTAATTAATATATAATGGTCTTCTGCATCTCTTATAACTTTTTTGCATTGAAAGTCTGTTTTGGCCGATATTAGTATAACTACCCCTGCTCTTTTTTGGATACAGTTTGCATACAGTAACTTTTCCAACCTTTCACTTTCAGCCATTTTTTATTCCTGGGTTTATGACAAGTCTCTTGTAAGCCACATATGGTGGCTCATTTTTAAAATCCATTCTGTCATCCTATATCTTTTGATTGGGTAGTTTAATTCATTAACATTCAATGATATTACTGTAGATGCACAATTTACTTCCTTCATTTTTGTTCTTTTGTTTTCATATGTCACATCTTATTTTTGTCTGTCTTTTTACTCTTTTGGTTATCCTTTCTGCTATTCTCACCTTCTACACTCTCCAAGCCTCTCTCTCCTTTTCTCTTTTGGTCTATAAAGCTCTCTTTAAGACTTCCTGCAAAGTTGTATTCTTTTTTACAAACTTTCTTAGTTTCTGTTTATTTGTATGTAGTTAAAATTCATATTTAAAGGACAATTTTGTAGGATAAAGAATTCTCAGCTGGTAATTTTTCTCTTTTAGGATCCTAATTATATCACACCACTGTCTTCTTGCCTCCATAATTTCTAATGAGAAATCTACACAAAGTCTTACTGGGCATCCCTTGTATGTGATGGTTTGCTTCTTCCTTACTGCTCTCAGAATTTTCTCTTTATCTTTGACGTTTGACGTCTGAGTAGTATGTGTCTTGCAGTAGGTCTGTTCACATTTATTCCGATTGGGGTACACTGTGCTTCTTAGACATATAAATTCATTTCTTTTATGAGAGGTGGGAAATTTTCAGCTATTATTTCCTCAGATACTTTTTCTGCTCTTTTCCCTACTCCTCTCCTTCTGGAACTCCCATGACATGTGTGTTGTTGCACTTCATGTTATCATTCAACTCCCTGAGCCCTTGCTCAGTTTTTCCCATTCTTTTCTCTCTATTCTTCTCTGTCTTCAATTTCATCTATTCTGTCTTCTGTATCTTTCATTCTTTCTCATATCAAGTCTGCTGTTGTATGCCTCTACTGTGTTTTTTTAATCTCACCTCTCCTGTCTTTCATTCCCATGAGGTCTGTTATTTTTCTCTTCAGGTTTTCAAATTTTTCTTTGTGCTCACTCAATGTCTTCCTTATGTCCTTTATCTCTTTAGCCATATTGTTTTGTTTTTTTTTGAAATTAACCTTTTTTTTTTTTTAAAGATTTATTTATTTATATAATTCCCCCCCACCCACCCACCCGGTTGTCTGTTCTCTGTGTCTATTTGCTGCGTCTTGTTTCTTTGTCTGCTTCTGTTGTCGTCAGCGGCACGGGAAGTGTGGGCGGCGCCATTCCTGGGCAGACTGCACTTTCTTTCGCACTGGGTGGCTCTCCTTACAGGTGCACTCCTTGCGTGTGGGGCTCCCCTACGTGGGGGACACCCCTGCGTGGCAGGGCACTCCTTGTGCGCATCAGCACTGCGCATGGGCCAGCTCCACAGGGGTCAAGGAGCCCCGGGGTTTGAACTGCGGACTTCCCATGTGGTAGATGGATGCCCTAACCACTGGGCCAAGTCTGTTTCCCAAGCCATATTGTCTTTCAACTCATTAATTTGATATTGGAAATTTGTATGAATCTCATTGATTAGTTGTCTCAAATCCAGTGTCTCATCTGGGGCTTTGATATGCTCCTTTGCTTGGGCCATTTCTTCTCTTTTCTTAGTATGCCTTGTAATTTTTTAAGATTACAAGCTGTACTAATTATGATGGTGTGTTTGCTCTGATGCTTGATTTTTTTCTCTTACATAGGGATTTAGTGACAGGGGCTGTGTGTTACAGCCGATTTTGATTCATGGTTCAACCTGTTCTAGATCTTTAGTATTGTCCTATTAGTTGCTTAAATCTAGGCCATGGACCTTGTAATGGATTGCAGATCCACTTCCAAGGGCCTGGGGAAGGAGGCTGTAAAGGCTGGGAAAAGTCTTTTTTACATATGTATTTTTAATTTCCTCACATGCACTTCCTTGGTCTGCCAGCAGATGGCATGCTTTGACAACCCTCTCATTTCAAAGCCTGGCAGGAGTGTGCTGCAAATGGACAGCAACTGTGTGACAGAGGAACCTGCCTTGCAATTCAAACTTTCTTGGAGGCTGTTCTCTAACCTTTGCTGCAACCCCCTCCCTTTTCCCTGGTAGGAAATAATTCCATTCCCTTTTATGTTCTCAACAACCAGTCCTGGTCAGTAGGGAAGGTAATTGAGAGGGTCAGATCTCTTTAGTCCCATGCTGGATCCCAAGGCAAACAGTGGTGTTCGTGGGACACAACAGACCAATGCTGAATCAGCCTTAGGTTGTGTCCCTCTCTTTACCATTTCCTGGGAGGTGGATCTCTGGGGCCCTGTCTGACCACAGCTACCAACCTAAGGCCAGAGAATTCAAAGCTGTCTACGCTGTGGGTGGGGAGAAAGCTGCCAGCAGGTGCAGCTTCAACTTCTACTCAACAGTTTTAAATCCAGGTGTCCCCCCTGTGTTCCTCTCTCTTTTGTGTGGTGTTTAGCCTTGCCCTAGTATCCTAAACCCTATAACATTTTTTTTCCAGGCCATTTCTGCCCGACCTACCTGTTTTTCTGGAAGAGAAGTGAATTCCTATGTCTCTCTAATCCACCATCTTCCAAGAAGTCCCCTCATTGTGGTTTTGATATGCATTTCCCTAATAGCTAATGATGTTAAGTATCTTTTTACAGCCATTTGTATCTCTTTTGAAGAAATTCTGGTCAAATCTTTTGCCCATTTTTAAAAATTGGGTATTTTATCTCCTTGTTGTTGAGTTGAAGGATTTCTATATATAGTCTAGATAGTAATCATTTATCAGCTATGTGGTTTCCTAATATTGTCACCCTTTATGTAGGTTGTTGTTTTACTTTCATGGTAAAGTCTTTTGAGGACCAAAGGTTTTTTTTTGTTGTTGTTGTTGAGGTTCCATTTTTCTAATTTTTTCTTTTGTGGCTTTTGCTATCTGTGTAAGGTATAAGCAGTCATTGCCTAACACAAGGTCTTGAAGATGCTTCTCTACATTTTATTCTAAGACTTGGATAGTTCTGGCTATTATATTAAGGTTTTTGATTCATTTGGATTTGATTTTTGTATATGGTATGAGGTAGGGGTCCACCTTCATTTTTTTACATATGGACATCCAGTTTTCCCAGCACCATTTGTTGAAGAGATTATTCTTCTCTTAGCACCCTTGTAAAAAGTCAGTTGGCCATCAATGTGAGGGCTGATTTCAGAACTTTCTATTTGATTCTATTGGTTTATATGTGTGGCCTTGTGCCAGTACCATGCTGTTTTGACTACTGTAGTTTTGTAATAAAAAATTTTTTTTGAGATACTGGGGGCCAGGGATTGAACCTGGGATCTCATATGTTGAAAGCTGGTACTCAACTATGAGCCACATCAGCTTCCCTGAGTTGGTTTTACTTGTTGTTCATTTTGTTTCTTCAGGAGGTACTGGGAACCAAAACTGGGACTTGCCATGTGGGAAGCGGGAGTTCTACTGCTTGAACCAAAGAAAAGTTGTAGGAATTTTGATCGGGATTGCATTGAATCTATAAATTACTTTGGGTAGAATTGACATCCTAACAATATTTACTTTTCCAGTCCATGAACACAGAATATCCTTCCATTTATTTAGGTCTTCTTTTATTTCTTTTTTCAGTGTTTTGTTGTTTTCTGTGGTACAAGTCCTTTACGTTGTTTGATTTATTCCTAGAAATTTGACTCTTTTAGTTGCTATTGTAGATATATTCTTCCTTTTTTTGTCTTTATTTTTTTAATATTACATTCGGAAAATATGATGTCCCCATATACCCCCCATCCTCCTCACCCCACTCCTCTCCCCATAGCAAAAATCTCCTCCATTGACCATGAGGTGCAGCGGTGCTCAGAGATGTATTCACCAAATGCAATGAATGTCTCATGATGATGGAGGAGATATATTCTTCCTTGATTTCTTCTTTCAACTGTTCATTACTACTGTATAGAAACACTACTGATTTTTGAACGTTGATCTCATACCTCACCACTCTGTTGAACGTGTTTGTTAGTTCTAGTAGCTTTGTTGCGGATTTTTCAGGATTTTCTATATATAGAATCATGTCTGTATATAGGATCATGCCAATCAAGTAGGGAAAGATTTACCTCTTCCTTTCTAATTTGGAGGCCTTTTGTTTCTTTTTCTCGCCTAATTGCTCTGGCAAGAACTTCCAGTACAATGTTGAATAACATGGTGTCAGTGGACATCCTTGTCTTGTTCCTGATCTTAGAGAGAAAGCTGTCAGTCTTTGATCATTGAGTATGATGTTAGCTATGGATTTTTCACATATGCCTTTTATTGTGTTAAGGATGCTTCCTTCTATTCCTTGTTCTCTAAATGCTTTTATCAAAAAGTGGTTTCAAAGTTTTTCAAATGCTTTTCCTTTGTCAATTGAGATGATCATGTAGTTTTTCTCCTTCATTCTGTTAATGTGGTGTATTGCATTATTTGGTTTTCTTATGTTGAACCACATGAACGTAGCACAAATAAATTCATCTTAATCATGATAAATAGTTCTTCTGATGTACTGTTGGATTTGGTTTGCTAGTATTTTATTGAAGATTTTTACATCTATGTTCATAAGGAATATTGGTCTATAGCCTTCTTTTCTTGTGGTATCTTTATCTGGCTTTGGTATGAGGGTAATATGAACCTCTATATTCATTAGGGAAATTGTTCTGTAATTTTCTTTTCTTTTTTTTTTTTTAAAGATTTATTTATTTATTTAATTTCCCCCCCCTCCCCTGGTTGTCTGTTCTTGGTGTCTATTTGCTGTGTCTTGTTTCTTTGTCCGCTTCTGTTGTCGTCAGCGGCACGGGAAGTGTGGGCGGCGCCATTCCTGGGCAGGCTGCTCTTTCTTTTCACGCTGGGCGGCTTTCCTCACAGGCGCACTCCTTGCGCGTGGGGCTCCCCCACGCGGGGGACACCCTTGCGTGGCACGGCACTCCTTGCGCGCATCAGCACTGCGCATGGCCAGCTCCACACGGGTCAAGGAGGCCCGGGGTTTGAACCCGGGACCTCCCATATGGTAGACGGACGCCCTAACCACTGGGCCAAAGTCCGTTTCCCTGTAATTTTCTTTTCTTGTAGTTTCTTTATCAGGCTTTGTTATTTAGGGTGATAGTGACCTCATAGAATGAGTTAAGGAGTGTTCCAATCTCTTCAATTTTTTTGAATAGTTTAAGCAGGATTGGTATTAATTCTTGTTGGAATGTTTGGTAAAATTCCCTTGTGAAGCCATCTGGCCTTGGGCCTTTCTTTTTTGGGACGTTTTTGATTATTGAGTCAATCTCCTTATTAGGTATTGGTTTATTGAG
Source organism: Dasypus novemcinctus (assembly GCF_030445035.2). Classification (NCBI taxonomy): domain Eukaryota; kingdom Metazoa; phylum Chordata; class Mammalia; order Cingulata; family Dasypodidae; genus Dasypus; species Dasypus novemcinctus. Next base: position 20,198,199 of record NC_080696.1, on the reverse strand, counting down.
ACCTATTTCTTCTTGAGTCAGTGTAGGTAGTTTGTGTGTTTCTAGGAATTTGTCCATTTCATTTAGGTTATCTAATTTGTTGGAATACAGCTTTTCATAGTATCATCCTATAGTCTTTTTTATTTCAGTGGGATCAGTAGTAATGCCTCCCTTTTCAGTTATGATTTTCTTTATGCCCTTTCTTTTTGTCAGTCTAGCTAAACGTTTGTCAATTTTTTTGAGAATTTCCAAAGAATGAACTTTGTTTTGTTAATTCCCTCTATTGTTTTCATTCTCTATTTCATTTATCTTTACTCTTATATTTGTTATTCCCTTCCTTCTCACTTTTGGGTTCAGTTTGCTCTTCTTTACTAGATCTTCCAGTTTTGAGGTTAAGTTTCTGATTTGAGATCTTTCTTCTTTTTTAATGTAAGCATTTAGATATATGTTTCCCTCTAAGCACTGCCTTTGCTGCAACCCCTAAGTTTAGATATGTTGTATTTTCATTTACATTAACCTCAAGATAGTTCCTAATTTTTTGTGTAGTTTGCTTTTTATCCCATTGGTTATTTAAGAGTACATTGCTTAATTTCCATATATTTGTGAATTTTCCAGTTCTCCATCTGTTATTGATTTCTAGCTTCATTCCATAGTGGTTAGAGAAGATACTTTGCATGGTTTCCATATACTTGAATTATTTGAGACATGGCTTGTGATCTATCATATAGTCTGTCCTGGAGAATGATCTGAGAAGAACGTATATTCTGTTGTTGGATGAAGTGTTTTATATATGTTTGTTAGCCCCTTTGGTTTAGAGTATTGTTCAAGTCTTCTATTTCTTTATTGGTCTTCTGTCTAGGTGCTTTATCCATTATTGAAGGTGGTGTATTGAAGTCTCCTTCTATAAATGTAGAGTCATCCATTTATTTTGTCAAATCCATCAGTGTTTGCTTCATATATTTTGGTGCTCTGTGGTTAGGTGCATATAAATTTATAATTTATAATTGTTATATCTTCCTGTTGAATAAGTTTACCTTTTTATCAGTATATAATGGCTTTGTCCTTCACAAATGTTTTTTACTTAAAATTATTTATCTTTTTTTATCTGATATTAGTATAGCTATCCCAGCTCTCCTTTGGTTACTACTTACAAGGTATATTTTTTCCTCCCTTTCACTTTCATCCTATTTATGTCTTTGAATTTAAGGCGAGTCTCTTGTAAACAGCATATAATTGGGTCATGCGTTTATCTCCATTCTATCAATCTCTGCCTTTTAACTGCAGAGTTTAATCCATTTACATTAAAAGTCACTACCGATAATACAGGACTTTCTTCTGCCATTTTGCTATGTGGTCTTTGTAAGTCATACCTTTTTAGTCCCTCAATTCTTCTGCTAATGCTCATTTTCATTTGATTTTTTTTTTAATACTGTACCAGGTAGCAGCTTGATATTATTGATGAATTCCAGAAAGAAATACTGGATTATGTTTATAAACTGATCTTTTCCTCTGAGCATATGAGACTATGTTGGATTCAGAGGTTTGCTTGATTACTTAATCAAGTAAACCTTTTCTGTCAGTAGGGTGTTGAGTACACGCTCCTTGGTGATTGGGGACTTTCAGATAAAAGACATGGCAAAGGATAGAGTTGAGGGTTTTTGATTTGGAGTTTTGATGCTGAAGTCTGATGCTGAAGCGTTAAACTGGAACCCCAGGAAATAAGAACACAGAGGAAATAGAAACAAGCCCCAGGAAGGGAGGAACCCAGGAAGCCCAAACCTTCGCAGACATCCACAGCCATCTTGCTCCAATATGTGAAAATAGTCTTTGGTGAGGGAAGTAACTTATGCTTTATGGCCTGGTATCTGTAAGCTCCTACCCCAAATAAATACCCTTTATAAAAACCAACCAATTTCTGGTAGTTTGTATCAACACCCCTTTGGCTGACTAATACACACCATATTTATTTATTTCTGAATATATTTTCCATATGTTTTCCTGGTCATTACCATGGGATTAAAATTTAACATCCTAAATCTACAAAGTCATATTTGATTTGATACCAGCTTGTCTTCAATAGCATACACGTGCACTTTTCCTATACCCCTTCTTCCCCTCGCCTTTTTTGTACTAGTTACAAATTGTATCTTTGTACACTGTATGTCCAAAACCATAGGTTTATCATTACTTTTTATGGATTTGCATTTTAGCACTTGCAGAAAGTAAGATGTAGAGTTACATACCAAAAAATACAATAGTATAACATTTATAATTACCCAAATGGTTACCTTTACTGAAAGTCTTTATTATTTTATGACACTTTGAACCACTGCCTAGTGTCCTTTCCTTTCAGTCTAAAGAACTCCCTTTAGCATTGCTTGTAGGATGGATCTAGGGGTGATGAACTTCTCCAGCTTTTGTTTATCTGGGAATGAGCATCCCAACAAAGAGAAAATTTTTAAAAGGTAAAAACAGAACTACTGGAATTGATGTCCATAATAACTGAAATGAAGGGGCATGGTAGCCACTGTAGGGAGGGTGAAATTTACTGGTATTTATTACAGTTTACCAGCCTCTTCCTCCTGCTCCTCCCTAGATGCTGCAAAGTGTTCCAGTAGACCTTGAAGCTTCAAAATAGCTGATTTAGAGAGTTCCTGCCAGTTCAATAGTTGTTTTTGTAGAGGAACTGATTCCTGAAGCTTCCTATTCCACCATCTTCCCACAACCCTTAATATATGCTTTTATATCCTTCTTTTTCTGTATTGTAGTCCCATCTCTTCTTCAGGGAAGTTTGGAAGATTTTGAATTAGTTGTGTTAGGCTTATTTTCTGTTTCTTTGGGGAAGAAATGCATTTCTTTGGGTCCACCATTTAGGACAAAGCACACCTGGCAGAACGGCTGCATGATGGAGAAATAACAATGGGACAGCCAGAAGAGATGGATATTGAAACCCCTTACAAGCAGGACCAAGTGGCCACTAGAATGAGTTTGTAGAACTTGACAACATTCCCTGGAATTCCTAGGAATTCAAAGAAAAAGGAATTAGGGAAAGACAAGGACTTTGAACAGACTTTGTAGATGGGATCTTTGACACTGTGTTTCAGTATTAAAGAGGAGTAAGGCCTTTGAAGGATGCAGACAAAAAAAAAATAAACAAGTGCTTGTTTATTTGTTCATTTTCACAACTTTAACTCTTTTAAAAATTAAAGTTAATAGATCACACTAGAACATTACATTAAAAAAAATAAGAGGTTCCCATATAACCCACTCCCCACCCCCCACCCCATCAGTTTTGTAAATTGTAATTTTTAAAGATATATGCATCACAAAAAATGTTCTATTAAAGAAACATAAGAGGTTCCCATACACCCCCACGACAACCCCCACCCTACTTCTCCCATACCAACAACCTCTCCCATCATTGTGGCACACTCATCACACTTGGCAAACACATTTTGGAGCACTGCTGCACCACATGGATAATAGTTTACCCTGTAGTTCACACTCTCCCCCAGTACAGTCAGTGGGTTATGGAAAGATATATAATGTCCAGCATCTGACCCTGCAGTATCATTTAGGACAACTCCAAGTCCCAAAAATACCCCCACATCACATCTCTTCTTCCCTCTCCCTGCTCTCAGCAACTTCTGTGGCCACTTTCTCCACATCAATGCTTCAAGTTCTTCTATTACTAGTCACAATAGTTTTATAGTAGATATCAGTAAGTCCACTCTAATCCATATTTTATTCCTCCATTCTGTGGATCCTGGGATGGTGATGTCCTCTCCACCTCTATATCAAGAGGAGGATGGTGAATGCAATTCTTCTGCTTGCAGTTACAGGCACTCTTGGTTCCCTGGCGTGGTTGATCATCTTCACTTCCCTGTTAGTTGACCTGGGTAAGTCCAACGAACCAGAGAGTAGGATTTGCAACTCTGCTGAAGCTCAGGACCCAGTTGGCATATGGGTAGTCCAGAGATTCAAGCCCCTGAGTATACACCATCCCAAGCATCAACCACAGGTTCAGTAAAAGTGACAGAAGAAGCAAGTGTAAAAAGGTCACATCTGAGTCCAGCTCCATCACTCTCAGGGGCACAAATTCCAAAGTAGGGCCCACTGACATGGCACAGAACTCCAAATCCATCTGCCATGACCATATACCCTGTAGGTCTCCATAGCTTCAGGAGAACCAGTACCTAGGGTTGAATCTACTTTGGCTGTTTCTGGGGTCCTGCTGAGGCATGCATAAGCACGATCCCTCTGATGACCTCCCAACTCTTTTTTGAAGACTCTTAGCCATATGAACTCATTTGCCTTTGCCATTTCCCCATTTTATTCAAGGTCAAAAAGTAGTTTTTAACACATGATCATACATGTAGGCTGAGATATTCTGCTGGTCTCAGTTGACCCTTTCATTCAAGGTCTCTTTCTAGTTGCATCATCAGTTAGTGATTGGAAGTAATCCCTTGGCACCAGGGAGGCTCATTCCTGGGAGTCATGTCCCACACTGGGGGGAAGGTAATGCATTTACATGCTGAGTTTGGCTTAGAGAGTGGCCACATTTGAGCAACATGGAGGCTCTCAGGAGTTAACTCTTAGGCACCCTGCAGCCCTAAGCCTAGCTCACATTTCAGGCACACAGACTTATAAACATAGTCATCAGTACCAAGGGCTCATTATTGGACCATCCTTCCTTGTTGGTCTTTGCCATTGCACTTGGAGGATTGTTGCTGTTCCATTGGGGAATGTGACAGAGCTCCCCTGAGTAGGAACTCAGCATTTCCTCAGTTGTTGTTTGTAACTATAACTACTACGACAATATACAACATATATCAGAACATTTTTATGTCCCCTATATACATGCCCTGGAGAACTACCTGCCAACCATGTGCCACCCCCCCCCATCAATAACACCCCACACCAGAATTTTCACAACCTTGAAAGTTTGATATTTACACAGAAAAGGCCACATATGAAAATCTTGATGAGTTTTCACAAAGTGAACACACCCATTATCCAAAACCAGTATCCAAATGAACAAAGAAAACTCTCCCAGCACCCTAGAAGTTCTCCTTGTTATCCCTCTTAGTCACCACCCACCCAAAGGTAACTACTATTCTGACCTCTAATAGTGTCTTTGTTTGCCAAAAGCTGCCAGTGCACAAATACCAGAAATGGGATGCCTTTTAGAAAGGGGGGTTATTTGGGGTAAAAACTTACAGTTCTGAGGCTGAAAAATGTCCAAGGCAAAGCATGATCAGAGATGATTTCTCACCAAAGGTCAGCTGTTAGCAGATCCTGGAGTCTTGCCAAATGGTGAGGCAAGATGGTGGGTCTGCCAGTCTCTCTACTTTCTCCTGGAGCTCAGCTGTGGGCAATCAGGTATCTCTCCCTCAGCCTCATCTCCTTGAACTTCTCAGGGCTTCTCTATCCCTCTGTAGCTTTTGGCAAGCCTGGAGTCTTCTCTCTCACATGACTGGATCGAAATGGCAGAACTCCCTTTTCTGTGTCTCTCTGGGTGTTCTCAGTTTATATAAGACCCAGCAAGAGGGTGGAGACCCCACCTGAGTCATGCCTCACTGATGTAGTCCAATCAAAAGCAATCTAATCAAGGTCCCTTAACTGAGTTTGATGCAATCAAAGGGCCCCACACCCACAGGAATAGATTAAATAGATAAAAACATAATCTTTTCTGGGATTCACAAAAGAACTTCAAATTTACAAACAGCACAGATTAGCCTTGCGTGTTCTTGTATTTTATATAAATGGAATTATACTATGTATTTTCTTGTGTCTGGCTACTTTCACTTGAGATTATAGTACTAGATTCACTTGTATAGTTGCATATAGTTGTGGTTCATACATTCTCTTGCTGCATCCATTGTGTGAATATAGCAGAATTTACTTACTCATTGTACCATAGATGGGCATTTTGGAAGATTCCAGCTTGGAGCTATTATAAATATTGTTTTTATGGACATATTACTTATGTATTTTGGGTGAACAAATACTTATACTTAAGGTATATGGGTTTACCTAGGAGTGGAATTGTTGGATTGCTTTTTTCTAAAAAAAAAAAAAAACAAACCTATTTTCAAAGGAATTACTGACTGATTAAAACAAAAATAAGTCACAGATGCAATAAGATCCAAAATTACTTATTCAAAATAAAAGTCCTAGAGTAAAGGAGGAAGTATATTTTTATTACATGCCAATAAAAACTTAACAATCATCCTCAAACATAGATAATCTTTTTACCCTCTTTTTTCCAAAGAACTAAAGCAAACACTATCTTTAAATGATGGATTAAAATTTAATTCTGGGGAAGCGGACTTGGCCCAGTGGATTGGGCATCCATCTACCACATGGGAGGTCCACAGTTCAAACCCCGAGCCTCCTTGACCCGTGTGGAGCTGGCCCATGCACAGTGCTGATGTGCACAAGGAGTGCCAGGCCACGCAGGGGTGTCCCCCACATAGGGGAGCCCCATGCACAAAGAGTGCACCCCATAGGGAGAGCTGCCCAGTGCAAAAGGAAGTTCAGCTTGCCCAGAATGGTGCCGCACACACGGAGAGCTGACACAATAAGATGATGCAACAAAAAGAGACACAGATTCCTGTGCCGCTGACGACAACAGAAGCAGATAAAGAAGAATGTGCAGCAAAAATGGACACAGAGAACAGACAACTGGGAGGGGAAAGGGGAGAGAAATAAATAAAAATAAAGCTTTTAAAAAAAATTTAATTCTGTATTGCTTGCTTACTTTATGTGCATTTTCACTCCCAATTACTTAGGGGTGGAGGAACACTCTATTATATGTACTGTATAGTTATTATGAGGTAGTTTATATTTATGCCAAATAAATGATCACACAGTCAACAATAATATTTTATTATTAAATAATACAGTAATAGGTCTATATTTATGTTAATAGGTTTGTATCAAAGTCAATTTCCTGGTTTGACAGTATACTGTAATTATGTAGGATTTTATTAGGCTTAGTGAAAGGTATTTTCTAGACTATTTTTTGCTTCTTGGGAAACTTAAATTATTTCAAAACATAAGTATTAAGTAAAAAAGTAATAATAAATATTTTAATACCCATAACTCTTTACTCTAACGGGACTATCTTAATTTTGCATATTTTTCTACCTTTTCCCTATGAAGTAAGTGCAATTTTACAATCTGCTCTTTTCCATCACCTACTATATTGTAAATATTTCTCCAACTTTTTATACCAATTTCTTCTAATAGCTCCACCAAGTTTAATTCATCCTAACTATTAGATGTTTAAGTTGTTTCCAGTTTCAGGCCAAGTTAGACCAGAACCACAGTATACTCATCACCAGCCTCAGTGGGATGGAGAAGTCAGGCAGGATGAACTTGAAGTCCACATGTATCCTGTAGGAACCACCTCATTAGCATTAGCTCCATGCAGAGAAGGGGAGGGGGACACACTGGCTGAGCCACCTGAACCATAAAACAGCTATTAGGTTCTTGCCTGGTAAGTCCATTGAAAATTTTAATGCAACAATTTAAAAAACGTGTGTTCTGCAAAGTATTCTGCATGCAAAAAAGTCCCTGGTCTACTCAAGACAGAGAACCTAATGTTTTACATAGAATAGTTATCAAATTACAAATGCCCTTGTCTTGGATCCCACAGTTCCACTCAATTCTAGACAGTCATTCTGAAGAAATCATTACCTACTTGCTTAGTATGTGAAACGTGTGTGAGGTTTTTCTCACAGAACTGTTGGTAAGAGCAACCACAGAGGCCAGGACACTGATTATGTGAACAGTGGCAAATCCCTAAATGGAATATTATACTGCTTTTATAAAAACCATGATAAGGATCCCTTTGAACTACTAGGGAAAGATCTCCAGGATATATGAAGAAGTATAAAAATGAAAGTTTAAGTACTCCAGCATGCCATAATATAAGGAATATATATTCATATATATTTGAATTTATTAATATATAAAATATCCACATGATATCCTGATATAGTGATTGTCTGTGGGGAGGAGAGCTTGAAAACTAGACGAAGTGGTAGGAGGGGAGAATGTTCACTAATAGTCATTTGCTTTCTTTGATTTATGAAGTAAGTGATACTTCCTATTAAATAAAATACACAATTTTTCAAATAAGGTTACTTTTCATGTAAGTAATTACCATCTAGGGAGTTTGCTGCTTGTGTATTTGCCATATTCAAAGCACAGGGTAATGTCTCTCCATAGCCAAAGCATATTAGAAGAGAAAGTTAGACCACATCCATGCATGCACATTCACACACACACACGCGCGCACACACACATCTTCCCCATCACTGCCCACTTTGAAAAAATCAGTTAGTCTGACCATCCCCCATGGATTTAAGCATCCTGGTTACAACAAATTCTTCAACATTTTTACAAAATCATTGACAGCACCCTGGATCAAATATAAGTAAATTTGACATTAAACATTTGAGAAGAGAGGGACAAGGATTAACTATAAAATGTGTATGCAATGAAAGCTTTGATCTACGAAAGTGGATCTGGGGTAGCAGTTGGTTGGATGGACATGGTGGTGGGATAAATAGTATAATTCATTGCAGGATGTTCTGAAGGAAGTAAAAAAATAAGCTAGTGGAAAAGGCCATTCAGGAGACACAAGAGATAGATGACTCATGCATGCTGCTCAATTCCATTCAGACACAAGCTGGAGACCATGTGGCAAAGCACTAACACCAAAAAGCAAGAACAACTGCAGGTCCAGGGTGAGAATGAAGCACTTTCCTTCCTCCAAGGAATCTTTGAGAAATCTATGGTGATGTCAGTGCTGGCCAGGCTTCAGCCGAAGGATCTTCAAAGAAAGCATGGGCGTATCTTATATATATGTGTGTGTGTGTGTATTTTCTGTGGAGGTACCAGGGATTGAAACAGGGACCTGGTACTTGTGAATTTGAAGCAGGTACTCAACCACTGCACTACACCTGCTCTGCTATATATATATAATTTTTTTTTTTTTTCAGGTACCAGGGGCCTGGGAATTGAACCTGGGACCTCATATGTGGGAAGTCTGTGCTCAACCACTTAGCCACATTAGCTCCCCTTAATTGTTTTTTTCATTTTTTTGCTTGCTATTTGTTTTCATTTTTGTGTTGTTAAGAAGGCGCTGGGAATCGAACTTTGGACTTCCAATGTGGGAAGCAGACACTAAACCACTTGAGCCACACCCACTCACCCATATCTTTTTATAATTGTGCAGAGAGGAAGATCTTTCTAGGCACAACATGAAAACCAGATGCTTCTGGCTAAATTGTCTGGTTGTCAGTTTCTCTTTGTAATTCTATAGGGTTTTGCCCTATCTCTTTCTAGGCTATGTTGTTAGGAGCATGTGGTTCCTGATTTTCATATCTTTATTGTAGATTATTACTTTTATTATCATCCCTATTTATGCTTACTTTAAATTTTGTTTTTTGACATTATTGCTACATCAGCTTTCTTTTGGTTAATATTGAATTCGTAAGCCTTTTTCCGTCTTCATCCCAATTTATGTATTGTGATTGCTATAATATTTAGACTGATATCTACCACCTTGTATTTTATGTTATCCTCTTTTTCCTTTGCTTCTTTTTTTTCTTCTTTTCTGTCTTCTATTGTATTGATAAAATTTTATATATTCTCTTGTTTGATCCTCTGTTCATTCTCTTAATGTTAGCCTTTCAGATATTACTTATATTATACATCTGTGTATTTTCTAATAGTTATTCATTATTTCTCACCTTATGGACACCACAGTAATGATCTTATCATATTTAACCCATGAATAATACTCAGAACTCCTTTCCTGAGCTGAGCTTTAATTTGTGCAGAATTTATAATAAAGTTGATTATAAATGTTTGGAATTGGATAGAGGTGATGACAGCACATGAGAGCAAATGTAATTAGTAGTGTCAATATGTGGGTATGATTATGGTTGAAGGGGAAAATTTAGGATCATGTTTGTCACTAGAAGAAAAGCTAAAGGATGAAACATGGGACTAGATAGCATAGTGAATGCTGTTACGGACATGGGTCTGATTAAGAGTACAAACATAAGGTTTTTTTCCCCATAAATCAGAACAAATGTTAAAATTACAAGACATTAATAGTAGGGTGGTATTTGGGTAAAAATATGCTTATAGCAAACTATGGACTGTAGTGAATAGTAATATATTAATATCTTTTTCATAAATTATGAAAAAAAGAAAACTATGCTAAGTGAAAGAAACCAGACACAAAGTACAGCATATTGTTTGACTCCATTTATATAAATTGTAAATATGAATATATTCATAGAGATGGAATTAGACTAGTGGATAGTTATGGCAGCGGAAGGACAGTGAGATTGAGAGGTGACTGCTAAGGGGTAGGGGATTTTTCTTTTTGGAGTAATGAAAATGCTCTAGTATTCACTGTGGTGATGAATGCTCAACTCTGTGATTATATAAAAAATCACTGAATGTGTGCTTCAGATGAATTGTATGGTATGTAAACAATGTCTCAATAAAATTGCTTTTAAAAAGTCCCTTCCTTTTATTGTAATTGTTGTTTATAACTTGAGTTTTACTTTTCTAACACACCTAAGTGGTTATTAAAAATTTATGGTCAATAGATCATTATTTTCTCTATATATTTTACTGCTTGATAGTAAATCCTCTCTGCTGTTTTTATAGCCCGTGATCTCCCTCTGGTTTCAATTTTTATTATTCAAGTATATATTTTAAAAATCATGTTTGAGAATATCTGAAAATAATGTTTGTATAGCTAAAAATATTTTTATGTTGCTCTCACTCTTGAGAGATATAGTAAGTTAATAGTTATTTCCTCTCAGTACTTTGAAGCTACTGCTCTGTTGTTTCCCTCTCTGTTTTTTTTTTTAAGGTGGTAGAGGGGATTGAACCCTGAACCTTGTACATGCAAATCAGGTGCTCAACCACTGAGCTACACCTGCTCCATGATCTATAGTCTCTTGACATTTATTGTACCTATGGGAACTCTGCTGTCAGTCTAGCCATTACCCTCAGTGGTAATCAAGGGATTTCCTCAACCTACTCTCAAATGTTTTTTTAAAGTGAGGTAAAATTACATACAATGAAATGTGTAGCTATTAAGTATTCTACTGAATAGGTTTTGGTAAATGTCTACATCTGTATAGCCACCTCCCCAGTTAAGATCTAGAATATCTTTATCACCCTAGAGTCTAGACCCTCAATGCATTGTTTAAGATTGTTGCTTTTCCCTGGCTATTCAGCATTCTCACTATGATGGGTCTAAATGTGGATTTATTTTTATTTAGGCTGTTACTTTGAATGCCCTTTTGATTTAAGGATGTGCAACTCTTTGGAAAATTTTAAGCTGTCATCCCTCTAAATGTTTTTTCTTTGCCTTGATCTCCAGTCTCTTCTGTATTTTCTACTAGATAACTATTTTGTCATTCAATCTATCATCTATATATTAACTGAGTTTTCATATATGTATATATATGAGTATATTTATGTGTATATGTGTTGCACACATATAATTACTTTAAGGTCTTCATATCTCTGTTCTACATTCTGGGTGAACTCCTTACTTATAGCTTCCAATTCACTGTTGTTTCTTCCCTCTCTTGAATTTTTTTATTATTGCTATATTTTTATTTTCAAGATTGATTTTCAATTGATACATTTTCATATTCACCAACTCTTGTTCTATTTATGCTTGTTTTATTATTGTTTTTTTAAAAATTGTCTCTTTAGCTTTTTCCATCTTTTACTATGAAAATTTTCACATTTATAGAAAAGTTGAAAGAACAACAGAATGAGTGCTCATAATCCTACCACCTAGAATCACATAATTGTTCACTTTAAAGTACAGTTGCTTTCTCTCTTTATCTTCTTATATATGTTGTGCAAAAATATTTGGACTTGGCTATGTCCTTTTTGTTTCCAGTATTTACATTTAACCATGATGGTGTTTGGAGCAGAAGCACTGACTGGAGTATGCATACCCTGCATCTACTGACCAGAGTTCCCCCAGCCTTTCTCGTACATTAGACAGGGAAGGCGCTAGGCTGAATTGGTAAACGTTAGTTGAATCCTGGAAAGAAAAGAACAGTATGGTGATGTTATACTACTGGAAGTGTCTCAGCTAGTAACTACCAAAAATATTTGCTATATAATTTGAATAATCATTTGAAATAAAAATGCACATTTCTCTGCATTCTAAACACATACTCCAGTCTGCATGGTCTTTATGTGATTTGTAAGTGTGTATATATTTTGTTTGTAATTGGGAAGGGGAGTGCAGGGATTGGAGGTATTTCAAGAAGAGTTCAGGATGTGAGGATATGGAGCACCTGGACAAGTAAGGAATGAGATGTTAAAAAAATGACTAATTTGAAAACAGGAGGCTGATAAGGCTGTTAAAAAGCTACAGTATCCCATATGTATTTTAACAGGAGAGCCAGAACAGAAAGAATAAGGAATTGGTGTATTCACTTACTCTGTAACACCATTTGAAATTCATACTCAGTGTCACCTAGTGTGAGTCCCTGACTCTGCAGTAATAGTACTCTCTTACACCATGCCAAGCCCACATTTGCCGGGGACTAAAAGAGGTGCTATGAGATGATTTGCTGCTGCTGCTCTAAGGAGGTTCTGAAGCAACGTGGAAGCATAGAAATAAGGATTAGGTTCATCAGAGAATGACAGCAAACCCCGAATGTAATACTTTTCTCTTACAAAATTTACTTCTCTCATAAATTTATTTTTCTCTCGTATAAAATAAATCTGGAGGCAAACAGTCCAGGACTGGAGGAAAGCTATGCAAAGTCAACAGGAACCCAGGTCCCCAGAAGTTCTCTGTTCTAGCATCCATAGAGTGGCATCCAAGATGGTGATTGGAAGACCAGCCATCACATCCATGTTCAGGTCAGCTCAAGAAGGAAGGAACAAAGAAAGTTGTGCCACTGCTCTTGAAGGAATATCACACAATAATTTTACTTTCAACTCATTGACCAAAACCTAGTCACATGGCCACATCTAGCTGGGAGGTTGGGAAAGGAACCCTTTCAACTGATCAAATGTTTGCCCTAAATAAAACAGCTTTTATTATAAAGGAGAAATGAGGGACAAAATCTATGGTAGGCAAACAGAAGTCTTCTGCAGAAGCCAATATGAAGAGTTTACAACCATTTCCTCTAAAACGCATAGTTTCATCTATTAACGAGGAGTAATATATTGTCTTAGTTTCCTAGAGCTGCCACAAACTGGTTGGCTTACAACCACAGAAATTTATTGTCTTAACAGTTCTGGAAGCTAGATGTCTAAATCAAGGTGTCAGCAGGGCCACGCTTCTTCTGAAATCTGTAGGGTTCTGGTGGTGGCTTGCCAGCAATCCATGGCATTCTTTGGCTAATGGCATAAGTCAATCTCTGCTTCCATTATATGGCCAAATTCTCTGTTTGACTGTTAGTATTCAAATTTCCTTTCTTTATAAGAATACCAATTACACTGGATTAGGGACCACCCTAATCCAGGTTAGCCTAGTCTTAACTAATAATATCTTCAAAGATCCTGTTTCCAAATAGGATCACTTTCATAAGATTAGGTGTTAGGACTTGAGCATATTGAGCAAGTCTTTTTTTTTTTTAAGGAGGTATCAGGGTTGAACCCAGGACCTTAGGGTAAATAGGGTACATAGGAAGCAGGTGCTCAACCACTGTGCTAAATCCGTCCCCACTGAGAGTGGTTTTTTCTTTTCTTTTTTTTTTTTTTTAGGATGTACAGGGGATCAAACCCAGGACCTTGTATGTGGGAAGTAGGAGCTCAACCATTTGAGCTACATCTGCTCCCCTTGAACATAACTTTTTAGGGAAAGCAATTCAATCCATAATAGATATATTTTTTTAAACCCTGTGTCCATATTTGGGAAAGATGCTCAGAAACTGTAGAGCTGAAGCTAGGCAAATAATTGAAGCAATTATTAGATAACAGTATTGAAATAATTTCTAGGTCTTTACGTCAGTACTCACAAATGTTAAAGCCTAAGTAATAAGTAATGTAGAGAATTATTAAACTATTCAATGAATTTTAGATAATTATATTTGTATCACAAAGAAAAAGTCACCCCACTTTGAAGGGATAACAGTTTTTGAAAGTAGCTGAAGGTTTTTGGTAATCAATAAAGTGACTATAGAATGGTGGTCCTGAGATGTATAAGGATAGTAAATGAAAAGGAGGTACAAACAGAATTTGGACAAGGGAATAATATCTCGGTAAACCTGATATAGACAGAATTTCAAAATTTTATCTTAAGAAAGCTAAGAACATATTTACTACAGTTAAAACTAAATTGGATGCACCATAATGTAAGCACAGATGTCACCTTGTTAGAAAGCTAGTGTCTCAGACTCTGTACATCATGTTAAGTAAATATGATGTGAATAGGGTGTAAGAGTATCGCTGTGGAAGGGAAAAGGTTTTGTGGTGGATGTATGGGAGTGCTGTATATTATATATATGCATTGCTGTGGTCTAGGGCTCCTGTGAAGAGAAGCTGAATAATTAGGGGGGGAAAAAAAAAAAAGAAAAAGATAGGATGTAGAATTTTTTCCAAGTTAACACGTATTCTTTATCTAACCTTTAAACCCATCGCTATATGCCATTCCCTAGTAAGGGACCCTGACATTATATTGGGCTTCAAATTTCGGGGAGTTCTGGATCACAGAGTGTTTCAACAATGGCAATGGAGGGATACTGGTATGGGATGCCATTGACAGGTGATATATGGCTGACAGGGAGCTGTACAGAACATATGTCCAGGGTGCATGGTAATGTTTGGATATACTCATAGTGGCAACAATTAAAAACCACAGCAGGGGGGGTACTGGGTTCCTGGCCAGTGGTGCTCTGTCGTGGTCCCTAGGGGAGCAGCAACAGTCTCCCAGGTGCAGCGGCGGGGACTGGGAGGGAGTGAGGGTTCAACAGTGAGCCCCTGACGCTAATGACTATGCTTGTGAGCTGATAAGCCTAAAATAAGAACAAGGCCTAGAGCAACATTGTGCCTGGGAATTTCCTCCTGTTAGCCTTCATGTTACTCAAATGTGGCCAGTCTCGAAGCCAAACTCAGCATGTAAATGCAATGCCTTCCCCCCAGCGTGGGACATGACACCCGGGGATGAGCCTCCCTGGCACTGAGAGACCACTATCAACTACCAACTGATGATGCAACTGGAAAATGACCTTATACGGAAGGTTCAATGCGGACCAGCAGAATATCCCTGTCTACATAAAATAACATGACTTTAAAATGCTGTTTGACCTAAAGTAAGGGGGAAATGGAAAGGAGAAATGAGTTTATATGGCTACGAGTTTCTAAAAAAGAGTCTGGAGGCTGGCAGAAGGATTGCCCTTATGCACAACTGAGCAGAGTCAGAGAGACAGATAAAGCAGATACAACCCCCAGGTATTGGTTCCTTTGAGGGCTAAAGAGACCCATGGGAGTTATGGTCATGGCCGATGGGGTTAACTACCAGGTCAGATGGCCCCTCTTTGGAAATGGTGTTTATGTGTGATGAATCTGGACTCAGATGGGATCTCCCTTCAAAGACTTTCATGCTAATGTGCTGGAGGTGCAGTTAGTGTTGGGGTTTAAGATATATTTAGGGGATTTGAATCTCTGGACTGACAATGTGATAGCCAGGTCCTGAGCCTCAACAGACTCCAGCAACTACAATCTGATTTATTGGACTTACCACACTCAGCTAAGATGGAGTTGAAGAAGGACAACCACCACACCATGGAGCCTAGAGTGATTACAACTGAAAGTGGGAGGATTGCATCCAGCATCCATGTGGAATCTGAGCCTCCTCTTGACATAGAGGTGCAATGGACACAACCAATCCAATGTCCACATAGAAGAGGTGGCATTGGATTGGGAAAAGTGGACATGGTGGACGATGGGTATGGGGAAAGGCAGGAAGAGATGAGAGGTGGAGGCGTCTTTGGGACATGGAGCTGCCCTGGATGGTGCTTCAGAGGCAATCACCGGACATTGTAAATCCTCACAGGGCCCACTGGATGGAATGGGGGAGAGTATGGGCCATGATGTGGACCATTGACCATGAGGTGCAGAGGTGCCCAAAGATGTACTTACCAAATCCAATGGATGTGTCATGATGATGGGAACAAGTGTTGCTGGGGGGGGGAGAGGTGGGGTGGGAGGGTGGGGTTGAACGGGACCTCATATATGTATTTTTAATGTAATATTATTACAAAGTCAATAAAAAAAAAAAGAATCCAAAAAATAAAAAATAAAAAAATAAAAAGGTTTGAACTCCTAAAAAAAAACTAAATTGGAAATCTTAGTGTGAATTCAATAAACTTAAAAAGAAATATGCTTCCTATCTGTGTCATTAAACTGGCCATTGGGTTGTTATTATGACTGCTGCAATTACTCTCAAGAAACAATCTATCAGCTATCAACATAGAATTCTGCATAACAAACAATCCCAAAATTCTACTACAAGGGTTTACTCTCATGTTCCTGAGTCTACAGTCCACTACGGTTCAAATGATCTACCCTGAGATCAGCTGGGTGGCTCTGCCTCAAGATGTAGATTGGCTCCGTTGGCTTGAGGCTGAGGTTTGAGCTCAGATCTACTCCGTATATGTTCATTCTGGGCCCAGCTCAAGGGGCAGCTATCCAAGGCAAGTTTTTCTCGTGATGACTCCAGGGGCATGAGACCCAAGCCAAATGGCACAAACGTATTTAAAGCCTTTGATCAGATCACATTTACCAGTATTTCATTGACCAAAGCAAGTCACATGACCAAGCCCAAGGTCAAGGGGTGAGAAAATGCTTTCCATCTCTAGCAGAAAGATCTAGAGATGTAGGAAGAACCTCAACATGGATGGTAAAGAGCTTGAAAGGATGTGAAGGACTGGGGGAAAGTCAAACCTAACACATATGCCCAGTGCATCTTTTGTTCTATAATACCATTCTTCAATTAAAGGTATCTGGGCTCCTTAGAAAGTGACTGAATTTATGTCTCCGGGTACAGAAAAACCAAGATGGATGCAGAACATTTTTCTTTGTCAGAAAGTAAGTATGCTTTAAAAAATATCTAGAGTGGAGCCAGAAGGACAAAGGAGACTGCTTAACTGGGACTCCACTAGCCGAGCTATGAGAAGGTAAATATAAAAAAGAATTATAGATTTAATTCTTTCAAAAGAATTGAAAGCAGGGATTCAGATATTTGCACACTGATATTCATAGTGGTATTATTCACAACTGCCAAAAGATGGAAACAACCCAAGTGTTCATCAACCAATGATTGGATAAACAAAATATGGTATATACACAGAATGGAATATTACCTAGCAGGAAAAAGAACTGAAGTTCTGGTATATGCTACAACATGAATGAACCTTGAGGACATTATGTTGAGTGAAATAAGTCATATACAAAAGAAGAGTATGGACTCACTGATATGAAATAGAATAAGCAACTCACAGAGTCAGAATCCAGAATATAGATTACCAGGGGATGGGGTGGGGTTAGGGAATAGGGAGTTAAGGATTAAAATGTACAGAGTTTTGGGAAGCAGATATGGCTCAACTGATAGAGCATCCATCTACCATATAGGGAGTCCAGGGTTTGATACCCAGGGCCTCCTGGCCCATGGGGTGACCTGGCCCACGCACAGTGCTGCCTCTGGCAAGGGGTGCCATACCAAGCAGAGGTGCTCCCTGCGTAGGGGTGCCCCATGTGCAAAGAGTGCACCCTGCAAGGATAGCTGCCCCACGCAAAAAATGCAGGCTGCCCAGGAGTGATACCACACACATGGAGAGCTGACGCAGCAAGATGACGCAACAAAAAGAGATATAGTTTCCCGGTGCCACCTGACAAGAATGCAAGCAGACACAGAAGAACACACAGCGAATGGACACAGAGAGCAAACAATGAGTGGGGGGGAGAGAAATAAATAAAAATGAATCTTTTTTTAAAAATGTACAGAGGTTCTATTTGGAATTATGGAAAAGTTTTGGTAATGATAGTGGTAACGGTAGCACAACATAATTAACAGCTGTAATTAACAGCATAATTAACTGCTATATTTAACAGCATTGAATTATGTAGTTGAATGTGGTTATGGGGAGATTTTAGGTTGTATATATGGTATTAGAATAAAATTTTTTCTAAAAATCCATGAATTCCACAACAAAAACAGTTAATTATAAGTTAAACCATGGACTCTAGTTAATAGTAAAATTATTAAAATGTGCTTTCTTCATTTGTAACAAATGTCTCACACTAAGGCAAGGTATTAATAACAGGCTGGTATGTGAGAATTTGAACCCTGTGTTTTACACATGATTGTTCTGTAAACCCACATTTCAATTTTAAAAAATAAAGAATTATAGTTAATTATAGTGAGTTGAATTTGTGACAGGCTGTGAGTCTACAGAGATACTGAAAAAGGAATGGGAAAGGGAATGTAGCAAAAGATAAGTGTAATAAAAGTACACATATATGTAATTTTAAATTTAATTTAGTAAATAGAAAAGTATTGATGAATATGGGTGTTCCATTTCTTCATTAAAATACATCTTTTTGTAATGTGTAGATGTCAGGTTTCTTTATATTTAAGTAGGAAAGAATTAATACAAGAAACAATGAATACAACAAATAAAACTGGAAAATGTGCTGTTAACAGGAAGGATGGACCAGCACTGGTGTTCACACATTATATTCAGGAAGAAAGATAGTCCTACTATGTGTTACATGACAGTGGATTTGTTATGTGTCCCAGGAGGAGAGCTGACTGGAAAGAATCACTGACTGTTGTTTTCTAAAAGATGAAACCTAAAGACAACCCTATTGATCTAGTAACAGTGGACTGAAGAGGAAGAGCCAGTGACTACACTCCAACGGACAATGGTAAACGAGGACACCAGGTTTCCAGAAAATTGTGTGCGTAGAAAATCCCATTGATACAGTAAGTGAACCTTGTCTATAAGAAGGAACACAGACTAAAAAACATTTTTTGTTTGTTTGTTTAAATCATCTTGTTAAGTGAAACAATGACCCATATCCCAAGGAAATCTATGGATAACCCAGAACCTGAAAATTTAGCTGAGTTGGGGTCCTTTTTCTATTGGATATGTTAAGATTGTTGTAACTTCTGAGTGGTACAGAAATAAGTTCAGAGATAATGAAACCAAGGGTCCAATCCTTAGTGTCTTAGGCTGGGTTTCCCCAGAAGCAAATCTTGAGATGAAGATTTGAGTACAAACATTTTATTAGGGAGTTGATCTCAGAAAGCACCAATAAAGAGTGGAGAAGAAAGGTAAAATACGACGTGTATGTCAAGATTCCCTGGGGCTCAGTCCATTGGGGATCTCTGGGAGACGGTGTAGAATACATCTCAGAGTTGTCCTACCAAGAGGCAAGGGAGTTGGCATATCTATCCACCAACCCCCATTTGTAATTGAGAGCTGTTTCTGGTATGTTACCCCCCAGCATTTTTAATAAACTATACACATTTAACCAAGCACAAATAGTAAGGAGTATTTCCTACCACACATAAAAGCTCCTTGAACGTTAAACATCCCAGCAGTAATCCTCAAAGTATTCATTGTGTGCACTTTTTAAAAATATGTTGGGAAAGCAGACTTGGCCCAGCAGTTAGGGCGTCCGTCTACCACATGGGAGGTCCATGGTTCAAACCCCAGGCCTCCTTGACCCGTGTGGAACTGGCCCATGCGCAGTGCTGATGCACGCAAGGAGTGCCCTGCCATGCAGGGGGGCCCCCCGCTTAGGGGAGCCCCACGCGGAAGGAGTGCGCCCTGTAAGGAGAGCCGCCTAGTGCGAAAGAGAAGTGCACCCTGCCTAAGAATGGTGCTGCCCACACGGAGAAATGACACAACAAGATGACACAACAAAAAAAGAAACACAGATTCCCGATCCACTGACAACAACAGAAGCGGACACAGAGAACAGACAACCGGGACAGGGGGGTAGGGGCGAAGGGGAGAGAAATAAATAAATAAAATAAATCTTTAAAAATAAATAAATAAAATAAAATAAAAATATGTCAAGTTGGGAGCAGATGTGGCTCAGGCAGTTGAATTTCTACCTCCCACATGAGAGGTCTGGGTTCAATTCCTGGTGCCTCTTGAAAAAACAACAAAAGGTAAAACAAATGATAAAACCAACTCAGGGAATCCAATGTGGCTCAGTGGTTGAGTGCTGGGTTCCCACATACAAGGTACCAGGTTCAAACTCTGGCCCCCGGTTCCTAAAAAAAAAAAAAAAAAGTCAAGTTGATTATTTCTCCCATTCCAACATGTTTTTCTGAAACAGATGACCCAGCATGACTTGACAAGTAATGGGCATGAATCTTTGGCTCACACTCAGGGCTGAAAGAGCATCACTCATCTTTAAATCATATTCCATGTCCCCATTAATCGCACCTTGCTGCTCACCTTCTGCAGAGGTGCTGGGGTCTCATGCAGTGTGGTTCTCAGGGAAGCCATTCTGGGCGTTAGTCCATACCTACCTATCACCTCAGCCTCCAAGGCCCTTCAGGCTGGCCAGTGATGCGTGACAGGGGAGTTTTTGGGGAGACTGGGGACCACTTAACTAGGAACCATTTAACCATTCCTTTGAGGAACTGACACCTGAGACGTCCCTACCAGCCATTTCTTCCTGTCTTAGGGAAATTCTATTTTTCTCCCCTCTGGCTGCCCTCCAAGATACTCTCCCCTCTTCCTTCTCCTCTGGGACATGTAGAACAATCTCTTCAATGAAAGTGGACTTCAGAAAAAGTTAAAGGGCTGGCCGCTCTCCCCCTGCCATACAACTCCTTGCTTCAGGGGAACACAGAAGCAAAATATGGCTTTACTTGGAAAAAGGTTCAATTAGAGGAAAACAAACACAAACCAATACCTCAGAAAACCATCCTATGATGCATGCAAGTAAGAATATTGGCCCAGACTGAAACTTCCTATTTTGGGTGGCAATTTCAACAGTGGAGGAAAGGCAAGAGAAAAGCACATCCAGGGTTAGGTTTGGTTTTGTCTTTTCACACAACTATACCACCTGAACTTTCAGTAGTTATAATTCTGTGAATTAGCAGGGGAGATGTAGGCAATTGTTAATCCAAAAGTCTTTTGGGGCACTTGCTGGGAACCAAAAGTTTCTTCTATCCTGGGCATCAGCTTGACTGTGATGCACTTACCATGGACTCTTACTTAGACTGGCCAGACACATCACACAGAAAAAGAAGTGTATTTCTTTGGTGCCTTTTGCTACTGCTGAAGGTGAGAAGGTAGACATGAAGGTGGACAAGACAGAGGAACACAACATTGCCTCATGTGTCTTTTGCCTTAAGCTGTTTCTAGGGAAAAAAGTCACACACATTTAGCAATTTATAATTTAAATCCGTTTTGCTCCCCAAAAGGATTTGAGGTAGTTTATATTAAAAGACACATAGCCTCCGGCGGTGGTCCACCAAGCCTGCATCCTCAGCCAACTCTACCTCCAGGTGGTTTGAATTTTGAACCTCTTATAATCCTGATGAACAATTTTGTTTTTCTCAAGTTCATGACAGTGGGAACTTCAGAAATTGAAGGTTTATGCAGTTTGAGGCTGTTCAGCTTTGTGCAGAGTTCAGAGTACTAAGAAGCAGAGATTAAAATGGCTTCCAGAGGAAACACAGAGACAAACAAATTAAAGCAAAATTTAGAAGAACAATTGTATAGACTAATGCAGCAATTACAAGATCTGGAGGAATGGAGAGGAGAAACTTGATACAGAGGAATATGAAGAAAACAGAAAAGAAACTCTGGAGCAGCTAAGGGAATTTAATGATTCATTGAAAAAAAATTATGTCTGAAAATATGACTTTGGTGGATGAACTAACTGGAATGCAACTGGCTATTCAGGCAGTTATCAGCCAGCCAGGCCTTTAAAACTCCAGAGGTCATCAGATTATTTGCAAAGAAGCAACCTGGTCAACTTCGGACAAGTTGAGCAGAGACGGATAGAGATCTGATGGTAGGAGAGCTGAAAAGAGACTTATACACAATAGAAAGTGGAAATAATAGCTCTCGGGAAACTTGGAGAGAAGCTGAGTGCAGATGATGAGACCTCTTGTCAGCAAAGAGATGCTAACCTCCACCAATTTGAGAAAGTCTCTACAGACCTTGGTTCTGGAGACCAAACCCTTGCTCTGGCAAGTTTTGAGGTTGAAAAAACAAAAAAAAATGACATGGTATGGAATCTTTGGGCATTGATCATATTTTGTTGTAAATTGCATTTTTCTTCTGGAATTTTAAGTCCTTGCAAAGAAATCAAGAGATTCTCAGAGTGCATTAATAACCTAACAGAAGGTGACATAAAAGCATAATAGCAGCTTCGGTTTATTCCCTTCATCATTGTGCTTTGTGAAGGACTACCAGCTTGAGTGATCCCAGCCTTGTTGGGTTGGAAGGATTGATAGGACCTTATTCATTATAATTTGTCTGTTTTATCTGTTTAAAAGAGAGAAAAGGGAAGCAGACGTGGCTCAACTGATAGAGTGTCTGCCTACCATATGGAGGGTCCAGGGTTCAATACCCAGGGCCTCCTGGCCTTTGTGGTAAGCTGGCTCACATGCAGTGCTGCCACGCGCAAGGAGTGCCGTGCCACACAGGGGTGTCCCCCCGTGAAGGGATGCCCCACGCACAAGGAGTGCACCCCACAAGGAGAGCAGCCCCAAGTGAAAAAAGCACAGCCTGCCCAGGAGTGGTGTTGCACACATGGAGAGCTGATGCAGCAAGATGACGCAACAAAAAAAAGAGACGCAGTTTCCCAGGCCACTGACAAGAATGCAAGTGGACACAGAAGAATACACAGCAAATGGACACAGAGAGCAGACAACCAGGAGGAAGGGGAGAGAAATAAATAAAATAAATCTTTTTAAAAAAAGAGAGAGAAAAGAAAAAAAATAAAATAGAAGATGTGAAATGGTAGGAAAGAAAAGAGCACATTTCCCAGCTTTCTAGATAATAGAGACATTGTGAGTAAAGAGCAAATCTGACTCTGAGGGTTGAGGTTTTCTGGTAATAAAGGAACCAAGACACCACGAATTACGAAATCAGAATTATCTGACCCATTCTTCAAGAAAGGCATTTTGATTTTCCTCTTGGTACTGAATTTTAAAAGGAATTTATTACGTCGATTTGTACATGTGGGAGATTGAATAAATGAGGTTTGTCTTCTAGGTGGGTTTATAGAAAAATGTAGAGGACAATCTTCCTATTCCATGTTATATATCATTTAGTAAAAGTCAGGTCATAAAACTTACTTCTAATCTTAATTTTAATTCATAAAGTTAGTTGAATTTATATTAGTCAACCATTGTGGCATAATAAACAACCACCTCTGAGACATATACCAATAAGTATCCATTTCTCGCACACAGCTTGTGGTTGGTGGGTCCAGCTCTGCTTCAAGCTCCAGTCTGGCTGGGTCAGCTCAACTCCTCGGGTCTCTCATGCCTCTAGCTGGGGCACGGGCATCTCATGGCAATGGCAGAAGCTCAAGAGAGCAAGCCCAACTGCACAAGCACATTTCAAGTCTCTCCTTACTTCACGTCTGCTACTATTCCATTGGCCAAAGTAAATCACATGACTTAGCCCAACATCAAGGGATTCAGAAGTCCTCTATGCCTTTTGTGGAATGAACTGCAAGTTCACATGGGAGAGGGCACGGATACCAGAAGGGGCAAAGAATTGGGGCCAGTATTTCCGTCTCTCACAGGTAGGATTTAAGGAAACAAGAAAAAGTAAGGCTTTTCCTACCTGATCTCTCCCTCATTTTCTCTCCTCAGAAGCAGTCACTTTTACTTGTTTTTGACATACCCTTTGAGATATTCCAGATCATAACATTGAAATGTGCATGCAGCTTTCTTTTTTTTTTTTAAAGATTTATTTATTTATTTCTATGCCCCCATCCCACCCCACCCCACCCCACCCCACCCCACCCCAGCTGTCTGTTCTCTGTGTCTATTTGCTGCGTCTTCTTTGTCCGCTTCTGTTGTTGTCAGCGCACGGGAATCTGTGTTTCTTTTTTTTTTTTTTTTTTTAAGATTTATTTTTATTTATTTAATTCCCCTCCCCTCCCCCGGTTGTCTATTTTCTGTGTCTTTTTGCTGCGTCTTGTTTCTTTGTCCGCTTCTGTTGTCGTCAGCGGCACGGGAAGTGTGGGCGGTGCCATTCCTCGGCAGGCTGCTCCCTCTTTCGCGCTGGGCGGCTCTCCTTATGGGTGCACTCCTTGCGCGTGGGGCTCCCCTACGCGGGGGACACCCCTGTGTAGCACGGCACTCCTTGCGCGCATCAGCACTGCGCACGGGCCAGCTCCACACGGGTCAAGGAGGCCCGCGGCTTGAACCGTGGATCTCCCATGTGGTAGACGGTCGCCCTAACCACTGGGCCAAAGTCCCTTTCCCGAATCTGTGTTTCTTTTTGTTGCTCATCTTGTGTCAGCTCTCCGTGTGTGTGGCACCATTCCTGGGCAGGCTGCACTTTCTTTTGTGCTGGGTGGCTCTCCTTATGGGGCACACTCCTTGCACGTGGGGCTCCCCTATGCGGGGGACACCCCTGCGTGGCACGGCACTCCTTGAGCGCATCAGCACTGGGCATGGGCCAGCTCCACATGGGTCAAGGAGGCCCGGGGTTTGAACTGCGGACCTCCCATGTGGTAGATGGATGCCCTAACCACTGGGCCAAGTCCGCCGCCGCATGCAGCTTTCTGTGTCACCAGAATGATTTATGTAGCTCAACAAAGAGGTGCAAAGTGTCTACCGTGTGCTCTGAGTGCCTGAAATATCTTTGGTGTGGGGAAAGCATATGAGGTCAAAGTTTCACTGTCCAGTTCAGCAGGCACATGTGCAGGTATATGTACCGTATTTATAAACAGACTTATTCATAAATGTCAGTCAAATATTAAGGCAGTTCTGTATTTATCATATCCTGTGTGTAATGTCAATCTTAATAGCTAGTATTTAATGATAATTTGTTTAAGATTTATATTTTATTTATTTTTCTCCCCTTCCTCTTCTCCCCCCATTGTCTGTTCTCTGTGTCCATTCGGTGTGTGTTCTGTGTCTGCTTGCATTCTTGTCAGCAGCACTGGGAATCTGTGTTTCTTTTTGTTGCATCATCTTGCTGTGTCAGCTCTCCATGTGTGTGGCACCACTCCTGGGCAGGCTGTGCTTTATTTTGCACAGAGCAGCTCTCCTTACAGGGTACACTCCTTGCACGTGGGGCTCCCCTACATGGGGGCACTTCTGCATGACACGCCACTCCTTGCACGTATCAGCACTGTGTGTGGGCCAGCTCACCACACAGGTCAGGAGGCTCAGGGTTTGAACCCTGGACCTCCCATGTGGTAAGCAGATGCTCTATCAGTTGAACCAAGTCTGCTTGCCTTTTATGATAATTTAATGACACTGGATGTTCATTAGGAGACACATCAGGTAACTAGCACTTGAGGAAAATGTGTGTTCAAATAAAGAGCTACATACTTCCATAAATCCTGCATAATAAACCACCCCTAAACTTAGTGGCATAAAGCAGCAAGTACTTTTATATGGTCTTGGATTCTAAAGGCAGGAATTCATGCAGGTCACAGTGGGATGTCTTGCCTCTTCTACATGATGCCTGGGGTCTCAGCTGGGAGAGACTTGAACAGCTGGGAAAGGAAGATACATTTCCAAGGTGGCTTCTTCACTCCCATGTTTGGTATCTTGATGGGTTTGTTATGTTATGGGAAACTGGCTTACCTATTCCTTATTGTAAATGTTACACCCATTCTATTGTAGATGTTGCCCTATTGTAGATGTTGCAGTTGTTACCTATTATTGTAGATGATGTTGCAGTTCTGATAGCAAACAGCTGCTCTGCAGTTTCCAATAAATACGATGTGGAAACTAAGTTCAAGGCTCTCAGTTTCAGAAGCTGTGAGTCCCCCAGTCCCACCTTTATTTCCTCTCTTGTGTCTTTCTCTGTCTTTTATTTCTGTAAGTTCTGTGTTGCCTTCCCTTTGAGCCAACCTATCTCTGAGCTGATCGCAGCAACTGGTGCCCAACGTGGGGCATGAAGGGAAGAAGGCTTGAAGTACCTCGTGCCTGAATAGGAACTTGAAGGGAAGAAGGATTGCCTCAAGTGAAACTAAAGTTGGTGTAACAGTGCAGAGCCCCAAGTGGTTTGGAAAGCCTTCAAAGTCCTCGAGGGTTTGCTTGTATTTCCCCAGGAGACAGAGAATGTTCTTTATGGCTACCAGCTCATCGGATAAAGCCATACCATGAATGCCAAGAGACAACAAAAGTTCCTGTGGAACCCAGAACCTCCAGTCATTCAGATGGAGAGACAGATGCTGAAAACTGCACAGCTGGGTCTCATTCCGAAGACTAGAATGACTTTACATCAAAGTATCTAAACTACAGAAACTTGTTCAAGTATGGCATCATAAAGCAAGTATGGCTTGGGGACAGAAAGAGATTAAGAAGGAAATTGAGAGGAGGAAAACTGGAAGAGACATGTTAAATTATAAAAGGAAGCAATGAAGAAATTTTAGATTAATAGATTTGGAACTGCTTTTGTGTCTGTTCAATGTTAGTGTGTCTGTTGTAATTGTTTCAGTGTGTGATTGTTTAAAAAAGAAAGAGAGGGAAATGGACTTGGCCCAGTGGATAGGGCATCTTTCTACCACATGGGAGGTCTGAGGTTCAAACCCTGGACCTCCTTGACCCATGTGGAGCTGGCCCATGCGTAGTGCTGATGCACACAAAGGAGTGCCCTGCCACTCAGGGGTGTCCCCCACGTAGGGGAGCCCCACGCGCAAGGAGTGTGCCCCATAAGGAGAGCCGCCCAGTGTGAAAGAAAGTTCAGCCTGCCCAGGAATGATGCCCCACACACAGAGAGCTGACGCAACAAAAAGAAACACAGATTCCCATTCACTGACAACAACAGAAGTGGACAAAAAACAAGAACATGCAGCAAATGACACAGAGAATAGACAACTGGGGGGGGAGGGGAGAGAAATAAAATAAATTTTTTAAAAAAAGAAAGAGAAAGGAAGAAAGGAAGGGGAAAATAGAGAAAGGAAGGAAAAAAGAAAGGTGGAAAGAAGGGGAAAAGAAAGAGAAAGGAAGAGAGAAAAGGGAGGAAAAAGAGAAAAGGGAGGGAAAAGAGAGAGAAATAGGAAGGAAAAAGAGAGAGAAAAAGGAAAAAAGAAAAAGAGAAGGGAAGAAAAGAGAAAAAGAGAGGAAGGAAAAAAGAGAGAGAAAGGAAAGAAGGAAGAAAGAAAAAGAAAAAGGAAGAAAGAAAGAAAAAAGAAAGAAAGGAAGGATAAAATGAAATACATAAAAGTTAAGCAAATATTGAAAAAGGTAAAAAGTTTGTGGGAATGCTAGCTGAAATGTTATAAGGTGTATTTTGTCCTAAAATAAAATGGTTAATATGGAGATATGTGGGACTACTATGCATATAGCAAGTTGTAAAAGTACTGTGGTAGCATTCAGTGAGATATGTTTTGTAAAAGTAAAACAATCCTGAATGAATACAAAAAGTTCAAAAACTGTGTGTAAAGATCCGCCATGGACTTTTGCAGTTCTTCAAGGCTTTCTGCCCTAGACTGATGGCAATCTGGCTGTACAGAAGAAACCTGTGGCAGCGACCCTACTAAGAAACATCAGAAACAATGGTATTTTAAGGGCCTGGAATAGATAAACAATTGGGACAAGATGTACGGTCTCTGCTGCTCAATCAAATTCTTAAATGTTTGGGTAAGACAAAACTATATTCTCTGCTATAATTGATAAATATAATGTTTTCTCATGTTAATGGAGTTTGTAATGACTTAGCCTGTGAACAGGATGTGGCCAGCACTAATATTGAGTACTGATCTATAGAGCCTTGTTGGTTGGGAATTGTAAGCCCATGAGAAATGAAAGTCTATTTATTAAATATCTCCTAGTTGGAAGTCTTTTTGTTTGTTGTTACAGTTATTGATTATGTATAAAATGCTTGAATACTAACTAGAGCTTTAATAATGAAACATATTGTGTATTTAAGTGATTTGATGAACTGTAAGTGATACATAAATGTACCTTGTTGAATGTATATGTAAATCTCTTGTTTTAAGTTTGAACAATCCTGGGACTGAATATATTGAGAAAAAATTGAATGAGTATTGTTCAAACCTAAAAGTGAAAATATCATTCAGGAATGACTCAGTGAAACGTCATTTGTGTAGACTTTGCAAAAACAAAAAGAGGGAAATATTGTGGGAAACTGGCTTACCTGTTCCTTATTATAAATATTACACCTGTTCTATTGTAGACGTTGCCTTATTGTAGATGTTGCTGTTGTTACCTATTATTGTAGATGATGTTGCAGTTCTGATAGCAAACAGCTGCTCAGTAGTTTCCAATAAATACAATGTGGAAACTAAGGTGCAGACTCTCAGTTCCAGAAGCTGTGAGTCCCCTGGTCCCATCTTTATCTCCTCTCTTGTGTCTCTCTCTGCCCTTTATTTCATAAAGTTCTGCGTTGCCTTCCCTTCGAGCAACCTACTGTGAGCTGATTGCAGCATTGTTGGAACGATGGGTTTATCCAGGGACTGTCAACCATACCCTGTATGGTGCCAGGGTAATCCAACATCTCATAAAGAGACTATGTATTCGAGAGAACATGCTGGAAGCTGTGTGGCCTTTTATGAATTAGCCTCAGAAGTTACTTAGCATCACTTCTGCCATACTTTATTGGTCCATGCATTCATAAGACCTTTCAAATTCTGGAAGAGAAGATGGCAAGTCCCTCTTTTCAATGTGAAGAGATTCAAGGAATTTGTGGTCGTTTGTTTAGACTCCCCCAGACTCTATGGTGATAATATCCTAAGATACTGGAGTCCCCTGAACCCCTGAAGAGACATTTTTAGTAATACCAGGGACCATGGGGATCATCTTGTTCCACCCCATCACAATGTAGGGGAGGGAGCTGAGCCCTGGAAAAGGTGCCATTAACCTTTAGTTGGAGGGGATATGATTTTAAGGGAATTCTTTATTTAATGATAGAAACATAAACATAGACATAAATCAGTTATGCATATATCTCTTATACAATTATGATGTGGATTGAATTATGTACCCCAGTTCGTATATGTTCTTGGACTTGGTCTTGGTCTGCTTTCTGGTGGGTATGGACTCATTGTGAGTAAGTTCTCTTCAAAATGTTACTTCAATTAAGGTGTGGCCCTACTGAATCAGGTTGGGCTTCAATCCAGATCCCTGGAGTCCTTTATAAGCAGAGTGAAAGTCAGAGAAGCCATAGGGAGCAGCCAGAAGCTGGAAGCCAAAGGAACCTAGAAGAGAAAGAAGAGGATGCCATGTGCTTTGCTATGTGACATAAAAGCCAAGTACTAAAGGATCCACAGCAGCCAGCCCTATAACTTCAAAGTCTTTGGGGAGAAAGTATCACCTTGCTGACACCTTGAATTTGGACTTCTCCTGTCTTCAAAACCATGAGTCACATAGTGGCAACAATTAAAAACCACAGCAGGGGGGGTACTGGGTTCCTGGCCAGTGGTGCTCTGTCGTGGTCCCTAGGGGAGCAGCGACAGTCTCCCAGGTACAGTGGCGGGGACTGGGAGGGAGTGAGGGTTCAACAGTGAGCCCCTGATGCTAATGACTATGCTTGTGAGTTGATAAACCTAAAATAAGAACAAGGCCTAGAGCAACATTGTGCCTGGGGATTTCCTCCTGTCAGCCTTCATGTTACTCAAATGTGGCCAGTCTCGAAGCCAAACTCAGCATGTAAATGCAATGCCTTCCCCCCAGCGTGGGACATGACACCCGGGGATGAGCCTCCCTGGCAACGAGGGACCACTATCAACTACCAACTGATGATGCAACTGGAAAATGACCTTATACGGAAGGTTCAATGCGGATCAGCAGAATATCCATGTCTACATAAAATACCATGACTTTAAAATGCTGTTTGACCTAAAGTAAGGGGGAAATGGAAAGGAGAAATGAGTTTATATGGCTACGAGTTTCTAAAAAAGAGTCTGGAGGCTGGCAGAAGGATTGCCCTCATGCACAACTGAGCAGAGTCAGAGAGACAGATAAAGCAGATACAACCCCCAGATATTGGTTCCTTTGAGGGCTAAAGAGACCCATGGGAGTTATGGTCATGGCCGATGGGGTTAACTACCAGGGCAGATGGCCCCTCTTTGGAAATGGTGTTTATGTGTGATGAATCTGGACTCAAATGGGACCTCCCTTCATAAGACTTTCATGCTAATGTGCTGGAGGTGCAGTTAATGTTGGGGTTTAAGATATATTTAGGGGATTTGAATCTCTGGACTGACAATGTGATAGCCAGGTCCTGAGCCTCAACAGACTCCAGCACCTACAATCTGATCTATTGGACTTACCACACTCAGCTAAGATGGAGTTGAAGAAGGACAACCACCACACCATGGAGCCTAGAGTGATTACAATTGAAAATGGGAGGATTGCATCCAGCATCCATGTGGAATCTGAGCCTCCTCTTGACATAGAGGTGCAATGGACACAACCAATCCAATGTCCACATAGAAGAGGTGGCATTGGATTGGGAAAAGTGGACATGGTGGCTGATGGGTATGGGGAAAGGCAGGAAGAGATGAGAGGTGGAGGCGTCTTTGGGACATGGAGCTGCCCTGGATGGTGCTTCAGAGGTAATCACCGGACATTGTAAATCCTCACAGGGCCCACTGGATGGAATGGAGGAGAGTATGGGCCATGATGTGAACCATTGTCTATGAGGTGCAGAGGTGCCCAAAGATGTACTTACCAAATCCAATGGATGTGTCATGATGATGGGAACGAGTGTTGTTGGGGGGGGAGAGGGGGGGTGGGGGGGTGGGGTTGAATGGGACCTCACATATATATTTTTAATGTAATATTATTACAAAGTCAATAAAAAATAAAATAAAATAAAAGCAAAAAAAAAACAAAAAAAAAAAACCATGAGTCAATAAATTCCCATTGTTTAAGGAAAAAAAACATTAACATTGACTAGTGTCCCGATAAAAACAACACAACTTTTTTAATGAAGTGGAAAAACTAACTATGAAATTTATTTGGAAGGGAAAAAGGCCCTGAAAAGCCAAAGACATATTGAAAAAGAAAAACGAAATTGGAGTAATCACACTACCTGACTTTAAAACATACTACAAAAGCTATTGAGGTCAAAAGGGCATGGCATGGTATTGGCATAAGGATAGACATACTGTCCAATGGAACCAAATTGAGAGTTCTGATACAGATCCTCGCATTTACAGTCATCTGATATTCGACAAGGCCACCAAGCCCACTCAACTGGGAGAGAATTGCCTCTTCAACAAATGGTGCTTCAAGAACTGTACATCCATATGCAAAAGAATGAGAGAGGATTACCATTTCATACCTTATACAAAAATGAACTCAAGATGGATCAAAGATCTAAATATAAGAGCCAAGACCATAAAGACGTGGGAAGACAATGTAGGGAAGTATCTATAGGACCTTGTAATAGGAAATAACTTCACAAACTTCATACCCAAAGCATGAGCAATGAAAAAAAAAATTAGATAAATGGACCTTCTCAAAATTAAAGCCTTTTGCACCTCAAAGGAGTTTATCAAGAAAGTGCAAAGACCCAATGGGAGAAAATATTTGGTAACCATATATCTGATAGGAGCCTAATATCCAGCATATTAAATCCTGTATCTCAAAAATAAAGACAAACAACCCATTTTATACTTTTTTAAGATTTATATATTTATTTATTTCTAGCCCCTTCCCCTACCCCCACCCTAGTTGTCTGTTCTCTGTGTCTATTTGCTGTGTGTTCTTTGTCCGCTTCTGTTGTTGTCAGCAGCACGGGAATCTGTGTCTCTTTTTGTTGTGTCATCTTGTTGTGTCAGCTCTCCGTGTGTGCGGTGCCATTCTTTTGCAGGCTGCTCTTTCTTTCGCGCTGGGCGGCTCTCCTTATGGGGCGTACTCCTTGTGCGTGGGGCTCCCTGACGCGGGAACACCCCTGCATGGCACGGCACTCCTTGCACGCATCAGCACTGCACATGGGCCAGTTCCACATGGGTCAAGGAGGCCCAGGGTTTGAACTGCGGACCTCCCATGTGATAGACGGATGCCCTAACCACTGGGCCAAGTCCGCTTCCCTAAACAACCCATTTTAAAAATGAGCAAGAGATTTGAACAGACACTTCTCCAAAGAAAAAATACAAATGGCTAAAAAGCACATGAAAAGATGCTCAACATCACTAGCTATCAGGGAAATGCAAATCAAAACTACAATGAGATATCATCTTACACTCATTAGTCTGGTGACTATTAAAAAAACAGATGACTACAACTGTTGGAAAGGACATGGAGGAATGGAAACCGTTATCCACTGCTGGTGGGAATGTAGAAGGATCCAGCCACTGTGGAGGACAGTTTGGCAGTTCCTCAAAAAACTAGCTATAGATTTGCCATATGACCCAGCAATTCCACTGCTGGGTATATACCCAGAAGGAGTGAAAACAAGGACACCAAGTGATACATGCACACCAATATTCATAGCAGCATTATTCACTATTGCCAAAAGTTGGAATCAAACCAAATGCCCATCAACAGGTGAATGGATAAACAAAATGTTGTATACACATACAATGGAATACTACTCAGCTATAAGAAGGAATATAATAGTACACATAGTATTACATGGAAGAATCTTGAGGACCTTATGCTGAGTGAAGCAAGCCAGGCATTGAAGGACAAATACTATATGACCTCTCTGATATGAATTAAGCATATCAAGCTGTCTCAGAGAGCTAGAGACTGGAAGATAGGCTTACAGGAAATAGGAGGGGAGAGGAAGATTGTGAGCCAAGCCCACATGGACAAAATCTACGATAAAGTAGAGGTAGGTAGTTGTGTAGTGAAGGGATAGGACAGGGGCATAGGGATATTATTGGGTTGGG
Organism: Dasypus novemcinctus; assembly: GCF_030445035.2. Taxonomy (NCBI): domain Eukaryota; kingdom Metazoa; phylum Chordata; class Mammalia; order Cingulata; family Dasypodidae; genus Dasypus; species Dasypus novemcinctus. Next base: position 20,165,154 of record NC_080696.1, on the reverse strand, counting down.
CTTTGCAAGCATGAGGCAAGCAAGGGTTGGGAGGAGGGATCAGATGGTCCAGGGAATTGGGGGGAGTGTTGGGGTGAAACAAGTAAACACAGGAGATTGTCGGGTATGTAGTTGAAACTATAATGTTGAGAAAACTCTTTAGAAAATATAATAAGGAAGGGTTACTTGTTTAAGGTGTTCGACTGGGGCATCTGGCACAGGGCACACCTGGGGCAGGCTTCTAGGGAGTGTGTGAGTGCTCATCATGTCATAGTTTGTTATATCAGTGGGTGGAGACCCATACAAGGAGTGGGAAGGTGTTATTACCCCATCCTGGGGAGGCCTAATCTTCTCAAACAGAGGGGAGGATATCTCTAGAGAGCATGGTGACTCCCAATAGGGGAGGACAGACTAGTGTGTCAAGCCCTCTGCATTGTTGCAAGTATCTATGAATCTTGTCCTTCAAGTAATGAAGCTTGGTTGTCACTGTGGGCCCTGAAGGGAGGGGGAGAGAGGAGTAGAATAGTTGGAAAAGGGGGTAATTGGGAGGCAATGGAAGTGTTCTGCATGATCCTGCAATGATGAGTACAAGCCATGTTAAATAGCACCAAAAATTTATAAAGGTGTTGTAGCAGTTTGATATGGTTATGAATTCCAAATATATATATTGAATTATGTTTATAATCTGATGTGTACCTGGGCCTGATTGAGTTATGATTAGGGCTTTAATTGGGCCACATCATTAGGCCATTGAGTCCCCACCCCTTGGTGGGTGGGTATTTACAGATAAAAGGCATGGCAAAGGACAGAGTTGTGAGTTTCTGATATTGGAGTTTTGATGTAGAAATTTGATGCTGAAGTCTTAAGCTGGAGCCCTGCGGAAAGAGACAGAGCCATTCATCTGATAGTCTACAGTGACCTTGTGGAGAGAGGCAAAGCCTAGAGAGTCTCATTATCTACAGCTGACCTTGTGGACGAAACAAAGGAGCTGAGGCCAGAGGAACCCAGAAAGCCTGAACCTTCACAGACGTCAGCAGGCATCTTGCTCCAACATGTGGAAATAGACTTTGGTGAGGGAAGTACCTTATGCTTTATGGCCTGGTAACTGTAGGCTCCTACCCTAACTAAATACCCTTTATAACACCCAGCAGATTTCTGGTATTTTGCATCAGCACCCCTTTGCTTTAATAGGTGTATAGTCTAAAATGTACACCATAATGTAAACCATAATGGAACCATGGTTAGTAGCTTTGTTTCAATATCTGTACATACAGGTTAACACCTATTACAGTGATGAAAGGCAAAATGTCAAAAATAATTTATGGTATTTTTCAATTTTTTTGTTTATTAAAAATATTTTATTGTCTTTTTAAAAAGATACATCAATCACATAAAAGTTTTCGATTTTTTTTCCAAATTCTACTCAATGTATTCATTTTTTAAAAAGATTACATTAAAAAAATATGAGGTCCCCATTCACCCACGCCGCCCCCACCCCACCACTCCCCCCACAGTAACACTCTCCCCCATCATCATGACACATCCATTGCGTCTGGTGATTACATCTCCGGGCATCACTGCACCACATGTCCCGTGTTCCACACCATAGCCCACACTCTCCCACGTTCCATCCAGTGGGCCATGGGAGGACATACAACATCTGGCAATTGTCCCTGGAGCACCACCCAGGACAACTCCAAGTCCCGAGAATGCCTCCACATCTCATCTCTTCCTCCCATTCCCCGCACCCAGCAGCCACCATGGCCACTTTTTCCACACCAATGCCACATTTTCTCGATTACTAACCACAATAGTTCATGAATAGGATATCATTAAGTCCACTCTGATCCTTAATGTATTCCTCCTTCTTGTGGACCTTGGCTTGGTTGTGACCATTCCACATCTATGTCAAGAGGGGGCTTAGATTCCACATGGATACTGGATGCAATCCTCCTGCTTTCAGTTGTAGGCACTCTTGGCTCCATGGTGTGCTGGTTGACATTCTTCAACTCCATGTTAGCTGAGTGGGGTAAGTCCCAATAAATCAGAGTGTAGGAGCTGAAGTCTGTTGAGGCTCAGGGCCTGGCTTTCATATTGTCAGTCCAGAGATTCAAATCCCCTATATATATCTTAAACCCCAGCACCAACTACAATTCCAGTAAAGTAGCATGAAAAGCTTGTGAAAAGAGATCCCATCTGAGTCCAGCTCCATCACGCAGAAACACCAGCTCTAAAGAAGGGCCAACTGGCAAGGCGGTGAACTCCATCTGCCATGACCATAGAACCTATGGGTCTCTTTAGCCCTCAAAAGGACCAATATCTGGGGTTGTATCTACTTTATCTGTCTCTGAGACTCTGCTCAGGTGTGCATAAGGGCAATCCTTCTGACAACCTCCAGACTCTTTTTTAGAGACTCATAGCCATATGAACTCATTTGTCCTTTCAATTTCCCCCTTACTTTAGATCAAACAGCATTTTTAACTCCTGTTATTATATGTAGACAGGTATATTCTGCTGTTCCGCATTGAACCTTTAATTCAAGGTCATTTTCTAGTTACATCATCAGCTGGTACTTGGTAGTGATCCCTCGGTGCCAGGGAGGCTCATCCCTGGGTGTCATGTCCCACGCTGGGAGGAAGGCATTGCATTTACATGCTGAGTTTAGCTTCAAGACTGGCCACATTTGAGTAACAGGGAGGCTGTCAGGAGGGAACTCTTAGGCACAGTGCTGCTCTAGGCCTTGTCCTTATTTCAGGTGTATAGGCTCACAAGCATAGTCATTAGTATCAGGGGCTCACTGTTGGACCCTCATTCCTTCCTGGTCCTTACCGTTGCACCTGGGGGACTGCTGCTGCTTCCCTAGGGACCACGACAGAGCCCCCCTCCCCCCCGGTCAGGAACCCAGTACCCCCCCAGCTGTTGTTTTTAATTTTTCCACTATGAGTATATCCAAACATTTCCATGCACCCTGGACACATGCCCTGTATAACTTCCTGTCAACCATATATCGCCTGTCAATAACATCCAATACCAGTATTCCTCTGCTGCCATTGTTGAACTACTCTGTGATCCAAAACTTCCTGAAAAGTGAAGCCCAATATAATGTCAGGTTCCCTTACTAGTAAAATGGAATATAGTGATGAGTTTAAAGTTTAGATATAGAATACATATTGATTTAGAAAAATTCTACATCCTATCTTTTTCTTTTCTTTTTTCCTAATTATTGAGCTTCTCTTCACAAGAGCCTTAGATCACAGTAATTCATATATACAATATACAGTACTCCCACATATCCATTATAAAACCTTTTCCCTTCCACAGCAATAATCTTTTAACTTATTCATATCATATTTACTGAAACTGATGTACAGATATTGAGACAATAGCTTTCAAACAAGGTGACATTTGTGTTTATATTGTGGTTTATATTTTAGGCTATACAGTTTTCTAAATTTTTTACTTATCCTAAGTTTTACATTATGGTTTACATTATTAGTCTGTTGTCCCCTATATGTTTTTGGTGTAATATTACATGTTTTATATCCATCCTTGTGTACTCTTGTGAAACACTTCATTTGCCCTCACATTTACTTTGGTTCCATCTATTCAATATCTATTTCCCCCTCCCCTTGGGGCCCACAGTGACTGTCAATCTTCATTTCTTGAGGAGCCATGTTCAGAGATACTTGCAACAGTGTTGAGGGCTTGACTTGCTCAACTGCCCTAATGCCCTGGGAGACACCCTTTCTCTTGAGAGATACAGTTCCCTCTATTTGATGGCATTAGTCCTCCCCAGGATGTAGGTCTACCTTCACTCTCATTATATGGGTCTCTACCCAATGGTATAACCCACTCGGGCAAAATGAGCATTCAGATATTCCCTAGGAATCTGTCCTGCGTCAGATTATCCCCTTTGAGTATCTTAAACAGGTAACTTTCCTAATTATATTTTGAAAAGGTTTTCTCAGCATTTTACTTTCAACCAACACCTGAGAATCTCCTATATTCATATGTTGCCCCTCCCTCCCCCCAATTTCTTGGGCAATATTACCCATCCGCCCATCCCTAGCCCTCCTCAAACCCGCAAAGCCCCACCCAAAGGTAACCCTATGCCCCCATTTTATCTCTTCCTTGTGCACATATTAACTACCAGCTTATCATAGATTTCACCCATGTAGATGTCAGCTTACATCTTTCCTCTACCCCCCAATTTCCTGTAAGCCTATCTTCCATTCTCTACCTCTCTGAGGCAGCTTGCTTATTTCATATCATTGAGGTCATGTAGTATTTGTCCTTCTATGCCTGGGTTGCTTCACTCAACATAAGGTTCTCAAGATTCATCCATGTTATCACATGTGTTTGTAGTGTATTTGTTCTTAAAGCTGAGTAGTATTCCATTGTATGTATATACCACATTTTATTGATCCACTCATCTGTTGATGGGCATTTGGGTTGATTCCAACTTTTGGCGATAGTGAACAATGCTGCTCTGAACATTGGTGTGCATATATCAGTTTGTGTCCTTGTTTTCAGTTCTGCTGGGTATATACCCAGCAGTGGAATTGCTGGGTCATATGACAAATCTATAGTTAGTTTTTTGAGAAACCGCCAAACTATCCTCCAGAATGGTTGGTCCTTCTGCATTCCCACAAGCAGTGGATGAGTGTTCCCCTTTCTTCACATCCTCTCCAGCATTTGTATTATTCTGTTTTTTTCATAGCTGCCAATCTTATGGGAGTAAGATGGTATCTCATTGTAGTTTTGATTTGCATTTCCCTGATAGCTAAAGATTTGGAGCATTTTTTCATGTGCTTTTTAGCCATTTGTATTTCTTCTTCGGAGAAGTGTCTGTTTAAATCTTTTTCCCGTTTTTAAAATGGGTTGTTTATCTTTTTATTTTCAAGATATAGGAGTTCTTTATATATGCAAGTTATAAGTCTCTTATCGGATATATGGTTGCCAAATATTTTCTCCCATTGTGTAGGTTCCCTTTTTACTTTCTTGACAAACTCCTTTGAGGTGCAGAAGGCTTTAATTTTGAGGAAATCCCATTTACCTATTTGATGTTTTGCTGCTTGTGCTTTTGGAGTGATGTTCATGAAGCCATTTCCTATTACAAGGTCTTGTAGATGTTTCCCTACACTGCTTTCCAAGGTCTTTATGGTCTTGGCTCTTATAGTTAGGTCTTTGATCCATCTTGAGTTGATCTTTGTGTAAGGTGTGAGATGGTAATCCTCTTTCATTCTTCTACATATGGATATCCAGTTCTCCAGGCACCATTTGTTGAATAGGCCATTCTCTCCCAGTTGAGAGGGTTTGGTGGCTTTATCGAATATTATATGGCTATATATATGAGGTTCTATATCAGAACTTTCAATTCAATTCCATTGGTCTGTGTGTCTCCCCTTATGCCAATACCATGCTGTTTTCACTACTGTAGCTTTGTAGTATGTTTTGAAGTCAGGTAGTGTGATTCCTCCAATTTCATTTTTCTTTTTCAATATGTCTTTGGCTATTCGGGGCCTCTTTCCTTTCCAAATAAATTTCATAGTTAGTTTTTCTAGTTCCTTAAAGAAGGCTGTGTTGATTTTTATTGGGATTGCATTGAATGTGTAGATCAGTTTTGGTAGGATAGACATCTTAATAATATTTAGTCTTCCTATCCATGAACAGGGAATATCCTTCCATTTATTTAGGTCTTCTTTGATTTCCTTGAAGAGTCTTGTATAGTTCTCAGTGTGTAAATTTTTTACATCTTTAGTTAAATTTATTCCTAAATATTTGATTTTTTAATTTACTATTGTGAATGGTATTTGTTTCTTGATTTCCTCCTGATCTTGCTCATTATTGGTGTACAGAAATGCTACTGATTTTTGCGCATTGATCTTATAACCTGCAACTTTACTAAACTCATTTATGAGTTCCAGAAACTTTGTTGTAGACCTCTCAGGGTTTTCTATGTATAGGATCATGTCATCTGCAAATAATGAAATTTTGACTTCTTCCTTTCCAATTTGAACGCCTTTTATATCTGGTTCTTGCCTCAGTGCTCAAGCAAGTACTTCTAAGACAATGTTAAATAGAAGGGGAGAGAGTGGGCATCCTTGCTTTGTTCCTGACTTTAGAGGGAAGAATTTTAGGATTTTTCCATTGTAAACAATGTTGGCTGTAGGTTTTTTCATATATACTCTTTATCATATTCAAAAAAATTTCCTTGTACTCCGATCTTTTGGAGTGTTTTTATCAAGAAAGGGTGCTGTATTTTGTCAAATGCTTTTTCTGCATCTATAGATATAATCATGTGATTTTTTCCCTTCTGTTTATATGGTGTATTACATTGATTGATTTTCTTATGTTGAACCATCCTTGCATACCTGGAGTGAATCCCACTTGGTCGTGGTGTATAATTCATTTAATGTGTTGTTGAATATGATTAGTAAGTATTTTGTTAAGTATTTTTGCGTCTAGGTTCATTAGAGAAATTGGTCTGTAATTTTCCTTTCTTATGGTGTCATTGTTTGGCTTTGGTACTAGGGTAATGTTGGCATCATAGAAGGACTTAGGCAATGTTCCTTCTGTTTCGATTTTTTGGAAGAGTTTCAGCAAGATTGGTGTTAGTTCTTTCCTAAGTGTTTTGTAGAATTCACCTGTGAAGACGTCTGGCCCTGGGCTCTTCTTAGTTGGGAGGTTTTTAATGACTGATTCTATCTCTTTTCTTGTGATTGGTTTGTTGAGATCATCAATTTCTTCTTTCATCAATATAGGTTGCTTATTTGTTTCTAGGAATTTGTCCATTTCCTCTGAATTGTCATTTTTGTTGGAATATGTTTTTCAAAGTATCCTCTTATGATAGTCTTTATTTCTGTGGGGTCAGTGATCATATCTCCTTTCTCATTTTTTATTTTGTGTATTTGCATCTTCTCTCTTTTTTTCTTTGTTAGTCTCACTGAAGGTTTGTCAATTTTGTTGATCTTCTCAAAAAACCAGCTCTTGGTCTTGTTTATCTTTTCAAGTGCTTTCTTATTTTCTATTTCATTTAGTTCTGCTCTTATCTTTGTTATTTCCTTCCTTCTTCCTGTTGGATTACTTTGTTGTTTTTTTTCTAATTCCTCCAAATGTGCAGTTAGTTCTTCAATTTTTGCTCTTTCTTCTTTTTTGATGTATGAATTTATGGCTATAAATTTCCCTCTCAGTACTGCTTTTGCTGCATTCCATCAATTTTGGTATGTTGTGTTATCATTATCATTTGTTTCAAGGTAGTCATTGATTTCTTTTGAGATTTCCTCTTTGACCCACTGTTTTTCTAAGAGTGTGCTGTTTAATTTCCATGTCTTGGTGTGAAATCTGGGCCTCTGGCCCTTGCAGATTTCCAGCTTCACTCCACTGTGGTCAGAGATATTATTTTGTATGATTTCGATCTTTCTGAATTCATTAAGCCTTTCTTTGTGACCTAGCATATGGTCTATCTTGGAGAATGATCCATGTGCACTTGAGAAAAATGTGTATCCTGCTGTGTTTGGGTGTAATGATCTGTATATGTCTATTAGATCCAGCTACTCTAACATACTGTTCAAATATTTCATTTCTTTAGTGATTCTCTTTTGAGATGTTCTGTCCAGAGTTGATAGTGGTGTATTAAAATCCCCCACTATAATTGTAGATGCATCTATTCTTTCACTTAGTTTTTCCAGCATTTGGCTCACGTATTTAGAGGCGCCCTTGTTAGGAGCATAAATATTTATGATTGTTCGTTCTTTTTGACAGATTGTCCCTTTCACTAATATGTAGTATCCTTCTTTATCTCTCACAATTGTTTTGCATTTAAAGTCTATTTTGTCTGATATTAATATAGCTACTCCTGCCTTTTTTTGGTTGTTTGCTTGTAAGATTGTTTTCCAACCATTCACTTTCAGCCTCCATGAATCTCTGGGTCTAAGATGTGTCTCTTGTAGACAGCATATAGATGGGTCATATTTCCTTATCCAATGTCCCAGTCTGAATCTTTTGATAGGTGAGTTTAATCCATTGACATTCAGTGTTATTACTTTCAAGGAATTATTTATGTTAGCCATATTTTGATTGGACTTGTGTTTGTCATATTTTGTTTGTTTGGTTTTTTTTTTTTCCCTTCTCTTTTTGTCTTTTTTGTTGCTCTTACACTCTCCTCCAACTCTGCCTGTCCTGTTTTTTCCTTTCTTCCTGCAGAACTCCCTTTAGAATTTCTTGAAGGGGAGGTTTCTTGTTTGCATACTCTTTCAGTTTCTGTTTATCTGTGAATATTTTGAACTCTCCATCATTTTTGAATGCTAGTTTAGCTGGATAGAGTATTCTTGGTTGGAAGTTTTTTTCTTTTAGTACCTTGACTATATCATACCACTGCCTTCTTACCTCCATGGTTTCAGATGAGAAATTAGCACTTAATCTTATGGAGCTTCCCTTGTATGTGATGGTTTTCTTTTCTCTTGCACTTTTTGAATTTTCTCTTTGTCTTGAGCATTGGATAATTTGACAAGTATATGTCCTGGTGTGGGCCTGTTGGGGTTTATGACGATTGGGGTGCTCTGTGCTTCTTGGATATGTACATCTGTCTCTTTCAGTAGATTTGGGAAGTTTTCAGCCATTATTTCCTGCAACACTCCTTCTGACCCCTTTCCCTTCTCTTCTCCTTCTGGTATGCCTATAATACATATGTTTGAGTGTTTTGCATCGTCATTCATGTTCCTAAGTCCTAGCTGGATTTTTTCTTTTTATCAATCAATTCTACTATCTGTTTGATTTCCAATGTACTGTCTTCCACATCACTAATTCTCTGTTCTGCCTTTTCTAATCTGCTGTTATTTGCTGTGAGTGTATTTTTGATTTCTTGAACTGTGGTGTTCATTCCCATCATATCTGTTATCTTTTTGCATATGTCTGCAATTTCCCCTCTAATTGTTGTCTTCATATTGTTAACCTCTTCCTTTACTTCATCAAATTTGTTGGTGATATATGTTCTGAGATCTTTAATTACTTGTGCAAAGTTCTGCTCCCCTTCCTGGTTTTTAGTTTGTTCATTGGATTCAACCATGTTTTCCTGATTACTGGTTTGGTTTGTAGATTTTTATTGTTGTCTGGTCATCATTTTATCTTGATGGGTTTAATCAGTTCCTTAGCTTCTTTGCCTATCTTGGGGATTAATTAGCTGTTGTTTTTGCATAAGTGTTATATCTTCCCTTTATCACTTTGTTCTTCTTATTCTAATTTCTCATTGCTGGCTGAGTTCACTTTGAAGGAAAGTATTAGGGCCAGGGAAAGGCAATTGTGTAAGCAAGGAAAAAGTGTAAAGTAGTATTGGTGATAAATGTTAACAGAGCAACAATATGAGATCTGGGAGGATGGATATTAGATTCATGTAAGTTGTGTAGAGTTATAGCAGTAGGTAGAGTACCTATAATGAGGTAGTTGACTGACTATGGGAGGAATATGGTGTGAATTAAAAAGCTAGTGTTTTCGTGAGAGAGGGAAAGAGAAAAGAAAGGCAATAGTTTCAAGAGTGGATAAAAGACAGAAAATGAAACAAAGGTATTAGAAATTAAGAGTTAGACAATTCAGGGATCAAAGAAAGGGAGGTGGAATATAGGAGAGACAGTAGATGATGGAGGATATCAAGATGTAGGGGAAAGGGGATAGTATAGGTAGCCAAAATCAATTCACACAGAAATGAGGCAACGGAGGATGAGGAAACCCAGCAAATGTGAGGTGTTCCCTGCAGCACCTATTGTATAATTAAGATAAAATAAAATAAGAAGAAAAGGGACAAGAGAGAAAAAAAAATAGAGAAGAAAGAAAAAAGGGGGTGGGTAAAGGGAGGGGAACAAGTAAGGAAAAGAAAAAAAGTTATAGAACAACCACAACAGCAACAACAACAAAAAAACCCCTAAATAACTGAAAAAAAAAAAAGACTTTGGGGGATACGATGGGAGAAAAGACTAGGAGATAATGTAATGTTAGCAATCAGGACAACAAAAAATAAAAAATAAAATAAACAAAACAAAACAAAAAAGAAAAAAACGCAAACATTGAGGTCTAGGATATTCAAGGACCTCAGATGGACCTCAGGGTATGATGGATTCAGGGATGGAAAGTCTGTGATATTGAAGACTCAAGAGGTGTGAGTCTCTGGGGTGTGGGCCACTAGGGTTTAGGGGACTCAGACCTGGCAACCTCAAATCTAGTTAACAGGGAGCCTGGGAGCACCGCAGTGCAATACAGCCTTCAGAGATCCCTGCAGCTGGGTGCCAGCCCTATGGGAGAGGTCACATCCGCAAACTCTGAAATTTGTGTCTGAACCCCACAGACTGTATCTGTGTATCTGTGGCTGTATCACCAATTTGACTTCAGGACACCTCCCACCCTGTAAGCCCCCGGAATGGCCACCTGGGGGTGCCTCTACACTGCAGCCAATTTAATGACGCAGATCAGTAGCCAGGCCCGGAGGTGGGGCTCCAGCCGGAAACTCTGATAACAGAGTCCAAAACCAAAATTCCCATGCTTCACAAAATAGTCCCCTAATCGGCTTCCAGACGTCTCCCACTCTGCCAGTCCCTGAAACAGCCTCCTGGTGACGTCTCTTTATTGTGAACAATTTAAGGGGGGCAGGGCTCTAGCCAGAAGCGCTATTATTTGTGTCTGCAATCAAAAATTCCCCACCTCACAATAAAACTCCCATTTGTCTCCCCAAATCGGTCTGCGAAGGCCTCCTACCCTGTTAGCCCCCCAATAGCCCGCTCAGGGCTTATGAATTCCCCAGTACCACAGAGCCTCCAGGAATCGCCTCTGCAGGGGCCGATGCTGTGGCTCCGCCCACCCCAGGAGGGAGCGTCCCATGTGAAGCCCCCACCTCTGTGTAATAGAGCCTCAATTTTATCTTATACACAAATTTTCTCTGTTACCTTCCCACCAAATTGATGTCCAGACACCTCCTGCCCTGCAAAATCCCAAAACAGCCTGGTCCCGAAGAATTTCCAATGCTGCCCAGCTGCTTCTTTGCAGGAGAGATTATCCGATGTGCTCACTCAGCCACCATCTTGCCCCACTATCCAGTTTTCGATTTTTTAATGCCCAAATTTATCTTTTACTTTTAGTTTTTCTAAATTATTATGTATTCTATTTCTAATCTTTAAACCTATCAGTACTATTTCATTTTCCTATTAATTGAATTTGGCAATATATTAGACTCCATTTTTGAAGAAGTTTTGGATCACAGAGGGGTTCAGCTATAGCAGGGGAGGAACATTGTGGGATGTGGGATGTCATTGATGAGGGATGCATGGGTGGGGGTGAGTTCTCCAGGGAATGCATATAAGGGTATATAGATATGTTTGGATGTTTTTTGGGTATTGACATGGGCGGTAGAGTTTCACATGACAACTGAGGGAGTGCTGAGTTCCCATTCCAGGAAACTATGTCACACTGCCCAATGGAGCAGCAACAATCCCCCAAGTACAAGGGCAAAGACCAGCAAAGAAGGATGGTCTAATGATGAGCTCTTGATACTGATGACTATGCTTATGAGCCTATGTGCTTGAAATTTGAACTAGGCCTAGAGTTGCAGGCTGCCTAAGAGGTACCTCCTGAGAGCCTCCATGTTGCTCAAATGTGGCCTCTCTCTAAGCCAAACTCAGCATGTAAATACATTACCAGGAAATAGATGTGACTCAACTGATAGAGCGTCCACCTACCATATAGGAGGTCCAGGGTTCAGCACCCAGGGCCTCCTGGCCCATATGGTGAGATAGCCCATGTGCAGTGCTGCCATGCACAAGGAGTGCTGTGACACGCAGAGGTGACCTCCACATAGAGTTGCCCCACAAGCACGGAGTGCACCCCACAAGGAGAGCCACCCTGCACAAAAAAAGCACAGCCCGCCCAGGAGTGGCACCACACACACGGAGAACTGATGCAGCAAGATGACACAACAAAAAGAGACACAAATTCCCAGTACCACCTGACAAGAATGCAAGCAGACACAGAAGATCACAGAGTGAATGGACACAGAGAGCAGACAATGAGAGGAGGAGAAGGGGAGAGAAATAAATAAAAAGAAATCTTTAAAAAAATTAATAAATAAATTCATTACCTCCCCACCTCCCCCCCCCCCCCCAGTGTGGGACATGACTCCTGGGGATGAGCCTCCCTGGTGCTGAGGGATTACTACCAATCACCAACTAGAAAAAGACATTGAATAGAAGGGGGAAATAGTAAAGACAAATGAGTTTATATGGCTAAGAGACTTCAAAATGAGTTGGGATGTCATCAAAGGGGTCGTGCTTATGCACATCTCAGCAGGATATCAGAGACAGCAAAGTAGATACTACCCCAGGTAAGGGTGCTCCTGAGGGCTATGGAGACACCCAGGTCCTACCGTCATGACAGATGGCTCTGGAGTTCAATGCCTTGCCTGTGGGCCTTACTTTGCAATTTGTGCTCCTGAGTGTGATGAAGTTGGACTCAGATGGGACCTCTCTACGCATGCCTCTTCTGTTACTTTTACTGAACCTGTGGTTGGTGCTGGGGTTGGTGTATGCTCAGGGGACTTGAATCTCTGGACTGTCTACGTGTCAGCTGGGCCCTGAGCCTCAGCAGAGTTGCAACACCTACTCCTTGGTTCATTGGACTTACCCAGGTCACCTAACAGGGAGGTGAGGATGGTCAACCACCACACCAGGAAATCAAGAGAGTCTATATCTTCAAGCAGGAGAGTTCTATCCATCAGCCATATGGGATCTAAGCCCTTCTCTCTATTTGGAGGTGGAGTGGACATGGCCATCCCAGGGCCCTCAGGATGGAGGAATAAAATATGTATTAGAGTGGACTTACTGAGTATTCTACTATAGAATATTGTGACTTTAGTAATGGAAGAAATTATATCATTGATGTAGAGACAGTGGTCATGGGAGTTGTTGAAGGCAGGGAAAGGGGAAAAAGAGGTGTGATACTGGAACATTTTCAGGACTTGGAGTTGTCCTCAATGATATTGCAGGGACAGATGCAGGACATTATATATCCTGCCTTAACCCACTGAATAGTCTGGGTAAGAGTGTAAACTACAACATAAACTCTAATCCATGCTGTGTAGCAGTGCTCTAAACTGTACTCATCAAGTGAAATGAATGTACCACACTAATGAAGGAAGTTTTTGATGTGGGAGGAGTGGGGGGGTGGTGTGGGGAATGGGGTATATAAGAACCTCTTATTTTTTTTAAAGATTTTTAAAAAAATTTATTTCTCTCCCCTCCCCACCCCCAGTTGTCTGCTCTCTGTGTCCATTCGCTGTGTGTTCTTCTGTGTCCGCTTGTATTCTTGTCAGCGGCACCAGGAATCTGTATTTCTTTTTTTGTTGCATTATCTTGATACGTCAGCTCTCAGTGTGTGAGGCCCCACTCCTGGGCAGGCTGCACTTTTGTTGCATGGGGCAGCTCTCCTTACAGGGCGCACTCCTTGCATGTGTGGTTCCCCGACACAGGGGACACACCTGTATGACAGGGCACTCCTTGCGTGCATCAGCACTGTGCGTGGGCCGGCTTCACCACACGGGTCAGGAGGCCCTGGGTTTGAACCTTGAACCTCCCATGTGGTAGATGGATGCTCTATCCATAGAGCCAAATCCACTTCCCTTATATTTTTTAATGTAACATTCTGTGTCATCTATGTATCTTTAAAAAATAATAAAATAAAATTTAACTTTAAAAAAAAAATTGACTAGTGTTTCTGGCACTAGTAAAATTGTAGGGTCTATCACATATGGATCCCAGTGCCATAGATATCAGAGAATATGAAATATTAACTCACTCTTGTTGCAGATGAGGAAACAGAGACCCAGAAAAGCAACTTGCCCAAGATGACAAACACAGGTGAGAGCTAAATTGAGACTAGAATCAAGACCAGTCCTTTGCAGACTTCAATTTGCACTGAAATCTCCTGGAGTCTTCTTTACATGCAGATTTTGAGCCAGTAGTTCTGTGGGAAGCTGAGATGCTACATTTTTTGTTGTTGTTTCTTTTTCTCTTTTTTTTTTTTCAATTCTTATTTGAGATGCTACATTTTTAACAAGTCACCAGGTGATGTCAAGTTTGCCTTAGAATGACACTATGAGAACCCAGTCTCTGGACGAGTGATGCCCAGTGGAACTTTCTACAAAGATGAACTGTGTCTATTTAAATTTAAATTAATTAGAATTAAATAAAACTAAAGATTTCATTCCTCAGTCATGCTAACCACAATTCAAGGGCTTATAATACTATAAGTATTAGATAACATAGCTCTAGCGCACCTGATAACTAAACGCTGCATATCTTTAATACTTCTAATGCTAACCTTACTAGTTACTTACACAAAAAACTTTTAAAATGATCACTTTTAATGGTCAGAAATATGTGATCAGTGTGGAGAAACAGGCAGCCTCATATATTGTTAGTGGCAGTGTAAATGGTTACAGCATCTTTGGAGGGGTATTTGGCATTATTTATCAACATTTTTTAAAAGTGTACATGCCCTTTAATTACTGGGAATTTTTTCTACAGATGTGCTGGCACATATACAAGAGTGTTCACTGCTTAACTGCTTGTAGTAGCAACAATCTGGAAACAGCCTAAATGGCCATCCCAAGGGGACTGGTTAAATAAATTATGATACATCATCCCAAAGAACTCCAGGCTGCTATCAGCAGAAATGGGGCAGATCTATAGTACAGATTTGGAGTGATCTCCAGGGTATAGTGAAGAAAAACAAGTATAGAACAGGGTGTGCAGCTAGCTACCTTTCACGTAAAAAATATAGCTGGGTATAGGGGAGCGTGTATGTGAGGGTTGTATACAGACAATAACTTGAGGACACATAAGAAACTGGTAACGGTGGTTAGTTCTCTGGGGAGATAAACTGAGGGATTAAGGGTAAAGGGTTTACATTTCACTGTTTGCACAAAATTTACTATCTATCTGTATCATCTTTTGAAAAAATATTTTTAAAGAAAAAAAGGTGTATGCTGTTTAAGAGCTAAGGAAATCTACTGCCGCATTTCTTCATTTACATTGGGGGTAAATGGGATTTGGGGGATTTGGGGACAGTAGGTTGAAGATCAACAAAACTCTCTCATGCCTCCACTTTCGAAGGCTTGTTCAAGGAAATGTGGCTTTGAGATGATGGTGATGTTGCTTTGGTCATACCTGTTATTTTCAATAGAATCCATTTGTTCTCCCCATGACTCTTACTATAGTTTAATAAAAGCCTAAATCCAGAGGCTCCGGTTCTCCCTCCTTTCTCCCAGGAGGCAGCCCTTGATTAGACAAAGAGCAGGCTGAGATTTGGTTGTAAGTTATTTATGATTTTCCATTGTGCCTGTGTTAAATTCTACTGTTGTTTAAACAAATTTACTTTCTACTCTCCACTGAGTTCACCAAAGACATGTAATCCTCCTGCAACTGGTAGGGTTGAAGATTAAGCATCCTGGGCAATTAGTGTATACCAAGGTTCAGCTGGTGTGCTGCCGTTTGCGTTAATTACAGTCGTTTAGTGCGTATCTGCAGCAGACGTCCCTGCTTTAAATGAGGATTTGCATCCGTCATTGACACTCCTGTATCAGGCTAGGGGGCTGTAGCATATACCACTGTCAGGCTGTGTCACAGCATTATGAGATTAGGGCTCTAGTGGAACCCTCCAGTACTTGGTCTTTGTGAGCAGCTGTGCCAGTTCTTGAAGGGAAAGTTGGAGTGGGTGCCAGTAAGGGAGTGTAAACAACCAAAGCTGATTAACACGGTTATGGCTAAGACACCTTTGAAACTGGGGATTCAGTTTTGAGTCTGGGCCCAAAGTGGGTAGACTAGGACATGAAGTTTAGGATCTCCAGTTTGGTGTTTTTCACAAAGGGGGCTCCAATAATGGTAGCAATATGGCATACCAGGTAACCATTGCTACCTAGTAAATATCCACAAAAATCTCAGCAGCACGATATGCATTTATTTAGCACACACATCTGTGAGTCAGCTGGGTGGCTTGGCTGATTTCAGCTGGGCTTGCTTACAGGTCTGGGCACTGACTGATCCAGCCTGGGCGTGGCTAGGTGGCTTGGCTAGGTGCCTCGGCTCTGCTGCCCACACCTCTCATCCCCTCCCTGGGACTGGCAGGTTAGCCTAGGCAGATACTTCTCACGGCCTTAGCAGAAGCAAGAGTGTGAGACCTAACAAGGGCTCTCCAAATTTCTGCTTGTGACTCATCTGGCAACATCCCAATTGGCCAGAATAAGTCCTCCAGCCAGAGTAGAGGTGTGTGGAAGTGTGCCCCACAGTTGCACAGTTACATGCCACGGATACAGGAAAGCATGAAGAATTTGATGCAATCTACCAGATGGGACAGAGAGACTTGAAAACATACCCCTGATGAATGATGAAGAAAGGAAATCAGGGGGAATAAGAAACAATGGACAAATTTGGTCCCTCACTTTTTAAAAAAATCACTAATAAAAGATTGCCAGCTACATTTAGGAGTTGGAGGATTGTGGAAAATTACATCTGGAACTGAATTTAGGATCATTCCATTCAATGATTATTCAGATCAATGATTATCAGCCTCCCTAGGGGTCTGGATTCTTCTTAAACACAGAACATTTTACAAGCTGTCTCTGAAGGTTGTCTGTGAGCCCCCTGGAAACCCATAAGCCAAGGTTAAAACTGCATTCAAAGGCAAGCTTCCCATTTTTACAGATGGGGAAATTGAGTTACGTCGTGATTCCTGTATGCTTCAAAGAGATGGTTCAGTTGGTGTAACACTTAACATTCAGCTGAATTTGATACTAAATCAAAGTGCATGTAAAGCAGACTGCAATAGTCCACTGCTTTAAACCTTTTAAGGCTCTCCAACACAGTGTAAAATCTCTATTTCATCAAGACCCCCAAGAATTCTGACCCCTGCCCACCTTCTCAACCTTGCATCCATCTCCCTCTCCTCTAGCATAAGCATCCAGCCACACAGGCATCTGCACTGCTTCTTACACCTGCCCAATTTGGACCCTTTGCAACTACTGTTCCCCTGCCTGGAATGCTCTTTTCCTGCACTCTCACTCTTCTCTCTCCTGCCCTTCATTGAGAATTCTGTACATAGAAAGGCTGTCTCTGAATGTCCCATTTAAAATGCCACCCCTCAATCACTCTTATTTATAATTTCAGTCATGTGTTTTACCTCTCCCCCTCCAGTGGGTCAAACTACCTGAAGGCAAGGACTTTGTGCTGTTCCCCAATGTATCTCTGGCATTCAGCAGCCAGCCTGAAGCACAGCAGGCACTTAAAGAGGCATTAAGTGAATAAACTGACATGTTACACTATAATGTATCCATCCACCGAGAAAACCAGTGGAGAAAATGTACCAAAAATTCAACCAAATTGTATGAGAGAGAGACTTTATGCCGCTCAGTCTTGCAAAGAAAGTGGAGCCCCTCTACTGGTCTGTGTATTTCCTATATAGCTGGTTTTCATTTAAGAATCTTAATGTTTAATAGCAAAGTAAATAATGTCATCAGGTAGAACTGTTAGCCCTAGCTAATTGGCTCTATCAAAGATCTTACAGGGATTTTGCTATTTAATTATCGATCTGTTGGTACAAATGGGAATTTGTCTGAATAAAGCTTTGGAGTAAGAGCTTGTCATTGACCCTTACAGGTGGATGTCATAAAGCTCGGTTTCTTGGTGCACCTTCTTCTGTATCACCAATCCAAGATTTGGAGCATCTTATAAAAAAATAAAGATGGTGAGTTGGCTGTAAGGAGGTTATAAGCAGTGCTTACCAGTGATTTATGAAGGCTCTGATTTCAAAGGTTAGCGAAGATTTGCTTTGGGGTTTGCACTGTTTTCCAAAGTCATTCTGAACTGACAGACAAACGTGTAGTCCTTTTTGCCCATGCCTTTTACGGGTAGGTGCAGCTGGATGAAAATCAGCCACAAAAGAGAGCTGGGCGTTATCATTAATGGTGACTGTGTAACAGATGTTGTCTACATAGCAGAGGAGGCTGCTTAATTTGTCTCTTGCAAAAAACATGAAGCCTCTTAAAACTATTATGTACTAAACATTGTCTGAAAAATTCCATTCTTTTGTAACACAGTCCTCCTTCAGGAAGAGCCGCAGTTTAGAATTAAAAGAATAAAAGAGAGACTCAAATGAAGGAATACTACATCCATTACATTTGTGTTAATCATGATTACAGAAGAGAGAGACCAAAAACAAACAAACAAACAAAAAAGACATTATGGTATTGCCAAGGGAAAATACATGTATTAAAAACAAAAGTCTAAATGAATAGGTACTGAGCGAGTGATGAGAAATTAGGGCAGAGATGGGGTTTTGCCTCCCGTTGTTAGCAAGCAAGCATCCACATTGACTTTTACTGCCTAAGAAGAACTGAGAGGGTTACAAAGAGTTAGAAATCTTGCACACAATGGTAGGAAAGCAATTTCATCCCACTCACCATCTGGTCAGCTCAGCCTATTTTCCAGGCAAAAGATTAATTGTTTGAGAGGTACATTAAGCCCCAATTCTCCAACAGTCCACCACACACACACACACAGAGTTGTGATTGTTCTATTCCATATTTTCCTACATTTTCTTCCCTTTACAAATATGCACAAATTCTGTTTTATTTGGGGACATTTTTAGGGTAGATGGTGAAATTGTACATTGATGTAACCATTTTGGAATGACATTTGACAATTATGACAAGAACTAAAAAGACATCAAGCATTTTGTCCAAATCATTCACTTCCAGGACTCTATTCTTAAAATTAAAAGAGGAAAAAAGATACATACACAAAAACACATTTTTTATACTAGCAAAAATGACATTTTACAATAGTAAAATTAAAAGCAAACCCAAATTCTTATACTAAGTAATATTTTGATAAATTATTGTGAATTATTTAACAAAATATTTTTCAGCCATTAAAATTATTGATATGAAGACTATGTAATAACGTGAAAACATTTATGCTATGTATTAAATGAAAAAAGGAAGGAAAATTGTACACACATCATGATTATACAATCATCATATCCATGTAAATTATGAATATGAAAAAGATTATAGGGAAAAAATACCATAAAGATGAATATTTTTTGTTAAAATAAAAGAAGGGTGTAGAAATGAAGTATGGTGCTGTCTTAAGAATAATTGTTGTCTTCAGAAAGTGCCAGCTAGTCTCTCTTAGAAGCAGTTTTCTGCATATTTAACTACTTTATGATATGCTTCTTATTCCTAGCAATCAACCCTGCTTCTGTCATCATATTTTCAGACTGTTCCTTACATCATCAATGTACAGGCAAATGTTTGTATCAGGACCACTTCAAAACTAAAAACAGCACACTTGTTTCCCCTCCTGAGTTATGGGAGGCAAGAGTGTAGAAGTTCCTCTGTCCTATTCCCAGGAACCTCCAGATTCTCAGAACAAAGTTTGGTTTGGGAGAATTGAGGCAATAAACTGTCCTGCAATATCTCCTCTAACTGAATTCCCCAGTACAATGTTTTCAGGGTGTGTCATTGTAATTTCACACTCAATAAATGAAGATCTTTCCATTTGGAATAATTTTCAGTCTCCTAAGCAGAGAGAAGCTGGGTGACTTAAGAGATTAGTAAAGACTTCCAGAGCCACTTGCATTTCCAGAGCAGTACAAAACCACCTGAGGTCAACAGGTCTCAGCCTTACCACTGGCTACCAAAGAGCTCTTCCTCCTCAGATTGCTGTGAACTTAGACAAACATCCAGCCTGAGAGTCAATCATAACTTTCCAAAATAATAAAATAACTCACTTGTGGGGCCAGACCAGGGAGGGGAATTCCTCAAGCAGCTCATGTAGATGTAGCCCCACTCTATGCCCAGCACAAGGATGGCCTCTGATTTCTTCAAGAGCATAAGACTCACTTTTTTCCCTGAAGGACCTTGAAATCTGTGGAGGGACATGCTGCATGTGTAACTGGTGCATCAACCCGTCTACTGCAGTAGGCTATAGACTGAAATTGTTTTATTCTCCTCCAGTCTCTGTTTCCAACTGGATCATATCAGATCCCCTTTTCCAGTCCTTAGCATTCCTGGTCCATTGCATCACTACCCCAATTGCTTTTGGTTATTAATTTCAGCCCATAGAGTTCTATTAACTATCACTCCTCCTATTCTTCATGTCGACCTCAGAAGGGACCTTGACTGCATAGAGTGTGGGGGTGTGGGGTGCATGGGGTGGGATATGTAGGAAAGGGAGATTGTTTCCTTTTCCTGACCTGGCAGTAACTGCCATTCATTCACCCTCTGTGGTCACTGCTCTCTCCTGGCTGATAGTGCCCAGTCCCAATGCCCTCTCTGAGGCAGGATCCCTATATCAACTCTCATGGAGCGCTTGAGTAGATTTGGGGAAGACTTAGCAGCAGCACCATCCCCCCAGTTTTCCTGATGTGAGAGAGCCACCCTGCTGGAAACTGATTGCTCCCATCTCTATTGGAGTCCTATCAAAGCCTTCCCCTTACATGGCCAGAAGCAGGGAGAACTCCAGCTCACTCGAAGCAGGGAATAGAATAACCTGGCCCTACGAATATTTCCTTCCCCAAAAGGCCCAATCTCTCTTCCCAGAGCCCTCCTGAAGCAGAAGAGATAAGGTGATTAGTGGGCTGCTTTTTAGAGGGTTTGTTGAACTGTTACTGCTCCCTTTTGGGTAGGGGGTGGGGAATGGGTTCTGGCCTTGTTAAACTGCTGTCTTTAAAATAAGAGCAGTGTTGTAAAAAAAAATCACTTGACCATAGATATGAGGGTCTATTTCCAAATTCTCGATTCGATTCAATTGGTCAATCCCTCTATTTTTATGCCAGTACCATTCTGTTTTTTCATGACTGTAGCTAGATAATATGGTTTTAAGTCGGAAGTGAGAGTCCTCCACCTTTTTTCTTCCTTTATAAGCTATTTTTGGCTATTTGGGAACTCTTACTCTTCCAGATAAATTTGATAATTGGCTTTTCCAATTCTACAAAGAAGTATACTGCAATTTTTATCAGAATTGCATTAAAATTGTAGATCAGTTTGGGTAGAATTGATATCTTAATGATATTTAGTCTTCTAACCCATGACCATAGAATATCCTTCCATTTATTTAGATCGTCATTGATTTCTTTTAGCAATGTTTTATAGTTTTTTGTATCAGGTCCTTTATGTCCTTGGTTAAATTTTTTCCTACATATTTTATTCTTTTAGTCGTTATCATAAATGGATTTTTTTCTGACTTCCCCCTCAGATTTCTCATCAGTAAATATATAGAGATGCATTGATTTTTGAGTATTAATCTTGTATGCCACCATTTACTGAGATTAATAGTTTCATTGTGGATTTTTTTACATTTTTTAAGTGTATGATTATATCATCAGTGAATAATGAAGGTTTTATTTCTTCCTTTCCTATTTGGGTGCCTTTTATATCATTTTCTTGCCTAATTGCTCTATCTAGAGCTTCTAACAACATCTTGAATAACAGTGGTGAAAGTGGGCATTCTTGTCTTGTTCCCAGTCTCAGTTGGAAAGCCTTCTGTCTTTCTGCATTGAGTGCAATGTTGGCTGTGGGTTTTTCATATATACGCTTCATCATACTGAGAAAGTTTCCTTCTATTTCTATCTTTCAGAGTGTTTTTATCAAGAAAGGGTGTTGTATTTTCTCAATGTCTTCTCTGCATCAATTGAAATGATCATGTGATTTTTCTTCTTCAATTTATTAATACAGAGTATTGCACTGATTGATTTTCATATGTTGAACCACCCTTGCACACCTGATATAATGCTCACTTGATCATGATGTACAATTTTTTATATGTGTTTTAATTTGATTAGCAATTATTTTGTTGAGGATTTTTGGATCAATGTTCATTAAAGAAATTGTTCTGTAATTTTCTTTTTTCATACTATCTTTATTTGGTTTTGGTATTAGGGTGATATTAGCTTCATTGAATGAGCTTGGTAGCATTCCTTCCTGTTCAATTTTTTTCAGAAGTGTTTGAGCAAGAGTGGTATTAGATCTTCTTTAAATGATTGGTAGAATTCACCTGTGAAGTCATTTGTTCCTAGAATTTTCATTTTTGGGAGGTTTTTGATGATTGTTTCAATTTCATTACTTGTGATTGGTTTGTTGAGGTCTTCTTTTTCTTCTTGGGTCAATGTGGTTTGTTCAAATGTTTCCAGAAATTGTCCATTTCATCAAAGTTGTCTAGTTTGTTAGCATATGGTTGTTCATGGTATCTTCTCTTTTATTTATGTTAGGTCAAGGGTAATGTCACCCTTCTCATTTTGGATTTTATTTATTTGCATTGTCTCTTTTCTCTTTGTCAAATCTTGCTAAGTGTTTATTGATTTGTTGAATCTTCTCAAAGAACCAACTTTTTTTTTTTTTAATTTTTTTATTTTTTATTGACTTTGTAATAATATTACATTAAAAATATATATGTGAGGTCCCATTCAACCCCACCCCCCCACCCCCCCTCTCCCCCCCCCCCCAACAACACTCGTTCCCATCATCATGACATATCCATTGGATTTGGTAGGTACGTCTTTGGGCACCTCTGCACCTCATGTACATTGGTTCACATCATGGCCCATACTCTCCTCTATTCCATCAAGTAGGCCCTGTGAGGATTTACAATGTCCGGTGATTACCTCTGAAGCACCATCCAGGGCAGCTCCATGTCCCGAAGATGCCTCCACCTCTCATCTCTTCCTGCCTTTCCCCATACCCTTTGTCCATTATGTCCCCTTTTCCCAATCCAATGCCACCTCTTCTATGTGGACACTGGATTGGTTGTGTCCATTGCACCTTTATGTCAAGAGGAGGCTCAGATTCCACCTGGATGCTGGATGCAATCCTCCCATTTTCAGTTGTAATCACTCTAGGCTCCATGGTGTGGTGGTTGTCCTTCTTCACCTCCATCTTAGCTAAGTGTGGTAAGTCCAATAAATCAGATTGTAGGTGCTGGAGTCTGTTGAGGCTCAGGATCTGGCTATCACATTGTCAGTCCAGAGATTCAAATCCCCTAAATATATCTTAAACCCCAACATTAACTGCACCTCCAGCACATTAGCATGGAAGTCTTATGAAGGGAGATCCCATCTGAGTCCAGATTCATCACACATAAACACCATTTCCAAAGAGGGGCCATCTGCCCTGGTAGTTAACCCCATCGGCCATGACCATAACTCCCATGGGTCTCTTTAGCCCTCAAAGGAACCAATATCTGGGGGTTGTATCTGCTTTATCTGTCTCTCTGACTCTGCTCAGTTGTGCATGAGGGCAAACCTTCTGCCAGCCTCCAGACTCTTTTTTAGAAACTCGTAGCCATATAAACTCATTTCTCCTTTCCATTTCCCCCTTACTTTAGGTCAAACAGCATTTTAAAGTCATGGTATTTTATGTAGACATGGATATTCTGCTGATCCGCATTGAACCTTCCGTATAAGGTCATTTTCCAGTTGCATCATCAGTTGGTAGTTGATAGTGGTCCCTCGTTGCCAGGGAGGCTCATCCCCGGGTGTCATGTCCCACGCTGGGGGGAAGGCATTGCATTTACATGCTGAGTTTGGCTTCGAGACTGGCCACATTTGAGTAACATGAAGGCTGACAGAAGGAAATTCCCAGGCACAAAGTTGCTCTAGGCCTTGAAGAACCAACTTTTAGTTCTGTTGATTCTCTCTATCGATTTTTTTATTCTCCATTTCATTCATTTCTGCTCTAATCTTTATTATTTCTTTCATTCTGCTTGCTTTGGGATTGATTTTTTGTTCTTTTTCTAATTCCCCTCAGTGTGCTGTTACGTCTGATTTTAACTCTTTCTTCTTTTTTAATGTAAGTATTGAGGGCTATAAATTTCCCTCTCAGCACTGCCTTTGCTGTATTCTGTAAGTTTTGGCATGTTGAATTCTCATTTAATTTGTCTGATTTCTCTTGTAATTTCTTCTTTAACTCATTGATTATTTAAAGTTGTATTGTTTAATCTCCATATATGTGATTTTTCCCTTTTTCTGCTTATTATTAATTTCCAAATTTATTTCATTATGATCAGAGAAAGTGTTTCATATGATTTAAATGTTTTTAAATTTACTGAGATCTGACTTATGCCCCAACATATGGTCTATCCTGGAAAAAGATCCATGAGCACTTGAGAAGAATGTATATCCTGCTGTTTTGGAGTTTAATGCTCTATAAATGTCTGTTAGGTATAGTTCATTTATCATATTATTCCAGCTCTCTGTTTCCTTATTTATCCTCTGTCCAGGTGTTCTATCCAATGCTGAGAGTTGAAGGCTGAAGTCTCCACCTATTATTGTAGAGATATCTACTCCCTTCAGTTTTGCCAGTGTGTGTCTCATGTATTTTGGGGGCATTTATGTTATTAAGATGACACTGTAAGCGTAAAGAACAGTTTGAAAAACTGCAAAGAAAAAGTGACAGAGCTTATGTGAGTGAAAGACACAATGGGTGAGATTAAAAATGCACTAGAGGAATATAACAACAGATTTGAAATGTTAGAAAAATGAATAAGTGAATTTGTAGACAGAACATTTGAACTTGAAAAGATAGGAGAACAGACAGATGAAAGAATGCAAAACATTGAACAGGGTCTCAGGTAATTAAATGACAATGCAAAGTGCACAAATGTATGAATTATCAGTGCCCTGGAAGGAAAAGAGAATGGAAAAGGTGTAGAAAGAATATTTGAGGAAATACTGATTGAAAATTTTCCAACCCTTATGAAAGAATGAATATCAATATTCAAGAAGGATAACATACCCCAAACAGAATAAAGCTTAATATATTTACTCCAAGACATCTATTATTCAGATTGTCAAAAGCCAAAGATAGAGGGTTTTGAGAGCAGCAAGAGAAAAGCAATGTATTACTTACAAGAGAGCCTCAATAAGTCTAAGTACAAATCTCTCAAAAGAAACCATGGAGGTGAGAAGGCAGTGGTACAATATATTTAAGGTACTGAAAGAGAAAAACTGCCAACCAAGAATGCTTTATCTGGCAAAACTATCCTTCAGAAGTGAAAGCAACTTTAAAGTCTTCATAGACAAACTAAAACTGAGAGAGTATGTTACCAAAAGATAGGATCTACAAGAGCTACTAAAGGGTGTGTAACAGCTTGAAAAGAAAAGACAAGGGAGAGAGCCCTGGAGAAGAATGTAGAAATAAAGAACATAAGTAAGAAAAATTGGAAGGATTAAAAGACTGACAGTAGTAAGATAAGACAACAGAAAATGGATGAAGTAAGTAATGCCTTTCTATTAGTAATAATGAATGTTAATAGATTGAATTCCCCAACTAAAAGACATAGATTGACAGAACAAATTAAAAAAATATGAGCCATCTATTTGCTATCTACAAGAGATTCACCTTAGACACAAGGACACATTAGGCTGAAAGTGAAAGTTTGGAAAAAGTTATTCCTCAGTAATAGCAATAGAAAATGAGCCAGTAATGTTTTCGTAGCAAAAGCAAAGTTGGTAATATATTAATGCTAAAGGTAAAAAAAAAGAATATGGGGTTTGGTTTTATGAGATATGAGTAGGATTGAGCATTTTTTTCTCTTCATTTTTTCCATTAATAGGGAGACCTTGACTATGTAATTTAACTAATACTAATCTGTTCATCTATGTATCTTTCTGAACACTAGAGGAACAACTAAGTTAGCAGTTGGACTTATAAGAGATAAAGGTGTCTGGAAAGAACATTTTAGGAGTAATGATTCCATAACTTGTTGAGCTGCCCTTTTCTGTTATTTTGTTCATTTATTTTTAATTTGAAATAATGTTATTTTAAAAATTAGAATGGTGGTTCTCCACCTTTGCTATTCATTAGAATCACTTTAGGAATTTTAAAAAAATACCAGTGTCTGGGTCCAATGATATCAGGTGCTCTAGGGATGTCCTAGAAGGTTGGGTAATTTTTTAAATCTTCCCAAGTTGTTTGAATATGCATCCAGGGTCCAGAACAACAAAATATTAACATTTGGAGAAGAGATGCTCAATCTTGTCTGGCATTGAATTAATAACTACAGATGTCTGGGTGGCCCACACTGGGATTTTTGAAGGTAACTCCACTGCTTGTGGGAGCACCTGCTTGCCAAGGCTGGCATAGCAGAATCCCCAGGAGAAGGCTCCAGAGAGGAGACAGGGTGCTTCAAGTCACAATGGGTGTCTGCACCTGCTGTCTCTCAGTGACTCCAGCCTTAAAGATTCTGTGAAATTTCAAACTTGGTTTCCTCTTCTGACATGAGCTTCTCCAAATATCCTCCCTCCACTTTTGTCCCCAGCAACTGCCCACCCAACTGTCTCCATCATACTCTGGCCTGAAAAATGAAATCTTCACATCAAAGTGCATAGTTAAGGTCTTAGCTCATTGTGATGAGGAAGATTAAAACTACAGCAGCCTCTAGGGAAGTGGATGTGGCTCAAGCAATTGTGTTCCTGTCTACAGATAGGAGGTCCAGGGTTCAAAGCCCAGGGCCTCCTGGTGAAGGCAAGCTGACCCATGAGGCAAGCTGACCCATATGGAGTGCTGGCCTGCGCAGAGTACTACCCCACACAGGAGTGCTGCCATGCACAGGAATGCTGGTCAATGTGGAGAGCTAGTGTAGAAAGATGATGCAACAAGAGACACAGAGGAGAGAAAAAAAGAAGATATAGCAGAACAGGGGAGTTGAGATGGCACAAGAGAGTAATTGCCTCTCTCACTCTGGAAGTTCCCAGGATTGGTTCCTGGAGCTGCCTAGTGAGAATACAAGTAGACACAGCAGAAAACATAGCAAATGGACACAAAGAGCAGACAATGAGGGAGGGGAGAGAAATGAAAAGTTTTTTAAATCTTAAAAAACAAAAACAAAAAAACTACAGGTTCTACTAATGGAAGAAACTATGTTCTCTCTTGGTTTACCATCTGCATGGTGAGAATGGAGGAGCCTGGCTCAGAGTATCACAGGTCTGTCTATTATGGCCATATCCACACTCACTCAGAAATGTTTCTGGGCAGTGAACTTGGCCCAGTGGTTAGGGCGTCCATCTACCACATGGGAGGTCCGCGGTTCAAACCCCGGGCCTCCTTGTCTCATGTGGAGTTGGCCCATGCGCAGTGCTGATGCGTGCAAGGAGTGCCCTGCCATGCCAAGGTGTCACCCGCGTAGGGGAGCCCCATGCCCAAGGAGTGCGCCCTGTAAGGAGAGCCGCCCAGCGCGAAACAAAGTGCAGCCTGCCCAGGAATGGCGCCGCACACACAGAGAGCTGACACAGCAAGATGACGCAACCAGAAGAACACAGATTCCCATGCCGCTGACAACAACAGAAGCGGACAAAGAAGATGCAGCAAATAGATACAGAGAACAGATAACCAGGGTGGGGGCGGAGGGGAGAGAAATAAATAAATAAATCTTTTTTTAAAAAAAAGAAATGTTTCTGAACACATGAACTAGGGTCTGAGCTTTCCAATGTTATCTTTTTTTCAGCATACTCTAAAATGAGCCATCTAATAGCTTTTCCAGAGGTTTCAGATTACAAAGTATAAAGAAAACCTAACAGGGTCCTGGTTGGAAATCAAGCTTATAAATGCCTTCTATCCTTTCTTCCTATCTCTTGTCTAAATTCTGTTCAAACTTCAAGGTTTCTCTAGGCCACCTTTCTAGAGATTTTCACAAATATTATTTCATTTCATTCTCATATCAGTCCTGTTAGGAAAATATTAATATTACTGTTTTTATAGCTGAAGAAATCAAGGCTCACGAAAGTAATGTAATTTGCTGAGGTCAAAGTTGGGATTTGAACCAGGATCTGACCCTATTTCTCTCAACCTCATTTCTTACAATTTCTTTTATGGGACCTCAAATGACTTTTTTTTTTTTTTTTTTTTAATTCAAACCTGTTTATTTTTTTTTTTCCTTTTCTTTTTTTTTTAATTGACTTTGTAATAATATTACATTAAAAATATATATGTGAGGTCCCATTCAACCCCACCCCCCCCCAACAACACTCGTTCCCATCATCATGACACATCCATTGGATTTGGTAAGTACATCTTTGGGCACCTCTGCACCTCATAGACAATGGTCCACATCATGGCCCATACTCTCCTCCATTCCATCCAGTGGGCCCTGTGAGGATTTACAATGTCCGGTGATTGCCTCTGAAGCACCATCCAGGGCAGCTCCATGTCCCAAAGACGCCTCCACCTCTCATCTCTTCCTGCCTTTCCCCATACCCATCGTCCACCATGTCCACTTTTCCCAATCCAATGCCACCTCTTCTATGTGGACATTGGATTGGTTGTGTCCATTGCACCTCTATGTCAAGAGGAGGCTCAGATTCCGCATTCATGTGGAATCTGCAATCCTCCCATTTTCAGTTGTAATCACTCTAGGCTCCATGGTGTGGTGGTTGTCCTTCTTCAACTCCATCTTAGCTGAGTGTGGTAAGTCCAATAGATCAGATTGTAGGTGCTGGAGTCTGTTGAGGCTCAGGACCTGGCTATCACATTGTCAGTCCAGAGATTCAAATCCCCTAAATATATCTTAAACCCCAACATTAACTGCACCTCCAGCACATTAGCATGAAAGTCTTATGAAGGGAGATCCCATCTGAGTCCAGATTCATCACACATAAACACCATTTCCAAAGAGGGGCCATCTGCCCTGGTAGTTAACCCCATCGGCCATGACCATAACTCCCATGGGTCTCTTTAGCCCTCAAAGGAACCAATATCTGGGGGTTGTATCTGCTTTATCTGTCTCTCTGACTCTGCTCAGTTGTGCATGAGGGCAATCCTTCTGCCAGCCTCCAGACTCTTTTTTAGAAACTCGTAGCCATATAAACTCATTTCTCCTTTCCATTTCTCCCTTACTTTAGGTCAAACAGCATTTTAAAGTCATGTTACTTTATGTAGACATGGATATTCTGCTGATCTGCATTGAACCTTCCGTATAAGAAATGACATTTTTAAAATTTTGAGATATTAGGGGCAGAGATTGAACCCAGGACCTCATATGTGGAAAGACAGTGCTCAACCACTAAACCACATCGTTTCCCCTGATTTCGTTTTTCATTTGCTTGCTTGTTGTTTGGTTTTTTTTTTTGTTTTTAGGAGGTTAAAAATAATAATAATAAATAAATATTAAAAAAAAAAAAAGAACCAAACCTGGGACGTCCCATGTGGGAAGCAGGTGCTCAACCACGCGAACCACATTTGCTCCCTCAAATGACTCACCTTTATTTTTAAAGTTCCAAGTAAAGTATATATCCCACAGAGGCTCCCATCTTTGTTCAGGCTTCAAGGGGGAGATCAGGAAATAGGGATGCCCTGAATTTCCTACCAGTGCACAATGGCAGTGAGCAGGGGACACAGAGTTTGCTTTTGGGCCTGGAAAGGAGGTAAACAGGCCAAGTGTAAAGGATGCCGGCATGCAGGGAGATTTGGGAGGTCAGCAAATACATTCATTCGGGTGAGGTTATTATTCATGCTGCTTTGGCGTGCTACTATCCAGTCTAAAGGAAAGTTTATTACAAAAAATTTTAAGCAATTCAATGAACCCCCATAAATCTACCCTCCAGTTTCCAGTTACCAAGATGTTGCTACATCTGCTTCATCTATCCCTTTTAATAACGAATTTTTCTTGCTGAACCATTTTAAAGAGAATCCCAAGCATGTCACTTCACCTCTCATATAGTTCTAAAAAATATATGTATGCTTTCTTATGTAACCACAATGCCATTATCACACCTAAAAAAAAATCATTATTTGATAGCACGGGACTCAGGTGAGACAAGATACCTAGGGCACAAAATTTAAGGAGGACTCCCTCTAAGGGCAATGCCAAACACAAAATGGACAGCCAAGAGTGAGGGTCTATTTAAAGTTTGCACCCTGGGCACCTCAGTGCCTCACTCTAGTTCCAGCCCTGTTTTCTGATATCATCTAATCCTCAGTCCATAGTCATATTTCCCCTATTGTTTCAAAAATTTCATGTTACAGTTGGCTTATTCAAATCGGGCTTCCTTTAGGTTGCTCAGATCTATGCCTCATTTATCTGGGACAATCCTCTTCCCTTTCTCTTTCTTGCCATTGATTAGTTGTTGCTGCTGGGTCACATTCTGCATTTGTGTATTTATTTCCTTAGTGGTTTCTTTAAATTTGTTTCTCTATTCCTTATATTTCTTGTAAAAACTGAGGTTCATCATTTTAGGAATACATTCAACTTTATACCTATCTTATAGAATATTTATTTCACCCACCATTTCTTATTTAGTGGTATAAAATTGCCAGAAGTATTCACTTAGAATTCATGGTCTCTGCATCTGTAATTATATGCTCTTTTTTCATTTGTAACAGATATTCTCCTTGTTTCTTGGCCATTTGTCTATTTTTACTATTTTCAGAGAAACAGATTTGAGTTTTATTGAACTACTCTCCTAGGTTTTTGTTTTCTTTTTTCCATTTATTATTTTCATTATTTCCTTCCTTCTACTCTGCTGCCTGTGTCCTCATGAAAGGAGTGGGCAGATGCCTGGCTTCTTCCAGTTCTGAAACTCAAGAAATCCTGTCCAGAGCTCA
Source organism: Dasypus novemcinctus (assembly GCF_030445035.2). Lineage (NCBI taxonomy): Eukaryota > Metazoa > Chordata > Mammalia > Cingulata > Dasypodidae > Dasypus > Dasypus novemcinctus. The sequence goes on along the minus strand of NC_080696.1, from coordinate 20,134,547 downwards.
TTGCTCAAAACAGGGTGGTCATAGGTACAAACCATGCTGCAGTAGGCCTCCTCTGGGAATACCTTGGGTTACTGTTTTTTCTTTTGGTCAACTCCACTTACCTTTCATCTTTCAAGGACTCATCACTATTCCAGTTACTACTGCATAACAAACCAATCCAAACTTGATGGTTTAAAATAGCAACAATCATTTATTTGGCCAAAAATCTGCAATATGTATAGGGTTGGATAGGAACAGGTCATCTCTGCTCCAGGTGGAATTATCTAGAAAGGTGCAACTGGAGGCTGGGGATCTGCTCTTAAGATGGCTCATTCACATGGGGATGGTAACTTGGTGCTTATTATCAGGTAGGAGCTCAACTGGGACTGTGGGCCAGGGACTTTGGTTTCCTTCCACGTAGACCTCCACAGACCACTTGGACTTTCTCACAACATGATGGTTGGATTCCAAGATAGCAAAGCAGAAGTGTATGACATTTTTATGACCTAGTTTCAGAAATCATGTGATATCCTTTATACTGTCCTCTATTGGTTGAGTCACAAAAGCCCATCCAGGTTGAAGGGAAGAAGATATATTCCTCAGCACTGGATAGAGGAATGTCAAGATTACATTGCAACAAGAGCAAATGGGAAGGGAGATACTCTTGTGGCCGTGTTTTGAAAATACAGTTTGCCACTCATTACCTCTGATCCTTTTCCTGTGACTTTATACTAAATAAAACTTTTAGTTATTTCTAGGGCCTTTGAGATGAGAGGGGGAGGCAGGATCACATATTGATGAGAATTATGTTATTAATTTTCTCATATTATAATTTCTTAAGCAGCCAGAAATCATAATTAAGGTGCATTAATGAGTTATTAGGTGAGAGTTTGGGGAGCTTGGCTAGGACTCGGACCTTACTCCTTTACATACTATAGATTAGCATTTTCTTCTCAAAGATTAGTGGGGTCCCTTTTGTGACAGACATAGATTTCCTCTCCGTGGTCATCAACACCTGGTTTCTGTTTGGGGCTTTATCCTTCCTTCTAGATAAAGTGGGGAAAGGAATAGAGAGACCTGGGACTGAGAGGTCTCTGAAACAAAGATTGCCTTCCTGACTTGAAAGATCAGAAGCAAAGTTTGAGTTTGTACAGCTGAGCAGGAAGGAGAGTAATAATGCTTGTCCACAAGGAACAGATGAGCACAGTCCCTCATCTCTGTGCTAGTTATTCTCAGTGTGCCCTCCCTGCCACCAGACCCATTTTCCATCCTTCTCTGCACTGATCTGCTCTAAGTCCTGGATAGCTGACCTCTATGGGCCACTCATCTGGGTTCCTGTGCCCTCTGGCTTCCAGTTGGGAAGCAATAGGAGATGAGGGAGCAGGAGAAGGAAGTGCCTTTATCTACACCCCCAACTTAGTTTTCCGGAGCTGCTGTAGTGAAGTATCACAGACTAGTTGACTTAAACAACGAAAGTGTATTGTCCCTGGAACCTGTGGCTGGGGGAAGCCATTGCCTGTTTAATAGTTGCTACTGCTGCACTTCCACTTCTCTCCCAGCCAGAGGGAGACCCAAGTGTCCAGGCACAGCTGCAGCCACAGCACAGAGGAGCCAGACACAAAGAAGGGGGCTACTGAAGGGGTGGGGTGGGAGGTTCACTATGTCTGATGATGATTCCGTGGCCGGTGCCAGCTTCTCTTCATCTTCGTCATCCAACCAGCAAACCAGAAAAGAAAGAAATACCCCCAAGAAGAATGAGATTAGTCAACGTGAGCAAAAACTCCAGACTACTCTCCACCAATGCCAAGAGGATTCAGAAGTGGTGGGCATCACTTTAGACCCTCTACCTAACTGCAGTGCTGGTCCCGAAGGAGATAACGTCTTTGTTTATTTTTAAATATATTAGTTACTTGTTTTTAAAAGATACTTAGATTACATAAAATGTTGCATAAAAAAATGTAAGGGATTCCCATATGCCCCGCTCCCCACACCTCCCACTTTTCCCCACATTAACAATTTCGTTCATTAGTGTGGTACATTCATTGCAATTGAGGTCCGTGATACAAACCCCGGGCCTCCTTGACCCGTGTGGAGCTGGCCCATGTGCAGTGCTGATGCGCGCAAGGAGTGCCCTGCCATGCAGGGGTGTCCCCTGCGTAGGGGAGCCCCATGCGCAATTTTTGGGTCATTGCCACACAGCGTGGATTATAGTTTACATTGTAGTTTACACTCTCTTCCACTCAATTCTGTAGGTTATAGAAGGATATATAATGGCCTGTATCTGCCATTGCAATGCCATTCAGGACAATTCAAAGTCATGAAAATGTCCCCATATCACACCTCTTTTTCCCTCTCCCTGACTTCAGCTTGGACTAACCCAGGACAACTAACAAGGAGGTAAGGATGGACAACCACCACACTAAGGAACCCAGAGAGTCTACAACTGCAAACAAGAAAGTCCCATCCATCAGCCACATGGGATCGAAGCGATAACATCTTTGAATGGAGATCAGCCATTCTGGGGCCTTCAGGCTCTTTGTTTGAAGGTGGTGTTTTCTTCCTTGATATCACTTTTACACCAGAATATCCCTTTAAGTCTCCTAAGCTTACATTTTGGACAAGAATCTCTCACTGTAATATTAAGAGTCAAGGAAGGAAGCGGACTTGGCCCAGTGGTTAGGGCGTCCGTCTACCACACGGGAGGTCCGTGGTTCAAACCCCGGGCCTCCTTGACCCGTGTGGAGCTGGCCCATGTGCAGTGCTGATGCGCGCAAGGAGTGCCGTGCTGTGCAGGGGTGTCCCCCGCGTAGGGGAGCCCCACGGGCAAAGAGTGCACCCCGTAAGGAGAGCTGACACAACAAGATGACGCAACAAAAAGAAACACAGATTTCAGAGCAAGCGGACAAAGAACACGGAGCAAACAGACACAGAGAACAGACAACTGGGGTGGCGGGGGGCAGGGGGAGAAGGGGAGAGATATAAATTAATAAATAAATAAATAGATAAATAAATAAATAGAGTCAAGGAATTATTTGCTTGGACATATTGAAAGATAATTGGAATCCAGTACTCACCATTTCTAAAGTCCTCCTTTCTGTCACTTCTTACAGACTATAATCCTGCCGATCCCTTGGTGGAAAGTATTGCCCCTCAGTATAGGACAACAGAGCAGAACATGACAGAATGGCCAGAGAGTGGACCGAGATATATGCTACATAAATTGGGTTTTCACAATTCTTACATTATTTGTCTGCATATGATATTGAAGGAGTGGGTGAGGGTAGGCATTGGTAAAGAGAAGGGTATTTCTATAACAGATATTATTCAGTCTTATTTCCTAAGATTTTGTTGTAACGTAAGGTATCTTGCTACAGTAGAAAGAATTGGTAATAGCCTCTTTTGAAAAAAAAAAAAGATAATATTAGCTGAAATGTAGCACAGAAAATAATGTATATTTCAGTTCAGTCCCTTATAGGATGTAAATCTAAAACAGCTTCACTTGGTACAGGTTACACACATGGCCATTTATGTGAAGTCTTTCTAAGATTACACAGTTTTTTGTTTAAACAAAAAAATTGGAATTTGTTTTCCCTTCTTGGGAGGGAACATTAGTGTTTAACAGAGTTTTTAGAGACTGTTTTTTCTTATACATAAAATGGATGTGTGGCTATAAGACACCATATAGGAAATGAGTAGTGTGTGTTCTATTTTATATGCCAATCTACTTTATTGTGAAAAGGTTAAAGGTTTGAATCAGGACTTGTCAAAACCTGTAGTGAAATACCTTAAGCTGTTAACTGTAAGGTGTGGAATAGGAGTTGCTCAGTGGTTTGGTTATATGTTGTAGACTATTTAAGCCTGCATGTGTTACTGTACTAATAAACAATATTAAAATTTTTTTAATGCATTGTCTCTCAGTTGTGGAGGCTAGAGTCCAAATCAAGATATAAGCTGGGCCTTGCTTCCTCTGAAGTCTGTAGTGTTATTGCAAAGGCTTGCTAGCCATCCATGATGTCCTATGACTTGTGGCATAACTCAGTTTCTGCCTCTATCATGTGGTGCTCTCTCTCTCTCTGTCCAAATTTTTTCTCTTTTTAAGGAATATTGAATTAGGGCTCATCCTAGTCTAGTTTGGCCTCATCTTAACTAACAACATTTTCAAAGATCCTACTTCCAAATAATGTCACATTCACATGATGGAGCATAGGACTTGAATATATTTTGAGGGGGGCACAATTCAATCTATAACACCCTATCACATCCTCCTCTACCTCTGCTTAAAGAGAAAATCCAAAGAAGGAGAAAACAGGAAATACAACCCTTTTTAAAAATGAATCATGAGATCCTACATACCCTTAGGTAACATCTAATATTTTTTAAAACTTGTTATTTAATAAAGCTGATACCTGAGTATGCCTTTGTCTTTGGTCAGGAGAATTATTTTTAGCCTATAATTAAACATATTTTATACTCTTACCAAATCAAATTCAAAGAAATATGAAGTAGTATAACTTGGAAACTTTTAAATGTTAACTGGCACAATGTGAAAGATTGTAAAACAATGGCGTTTTCAGCTTTTATATGCCTGGTAAGTCTTGAAGATGCCAAAATTTGCAGATTACTACAATTTTAATTATTTAATAGTTGATATTTGGTAAGACACAACATAATGTGTTGTATTTATAACAGACAAAATAATGACACTGCTAATATGACTGCAGAAAATTATTATCCTGCGGTGCACAGTTCTGTATTTCTGCCTGCATTTCTGATTATTGCTCAGTATAAACTCCTAGAAGAATTATCAGGTCAAAGGCTACAAATATTTTCTGATCTTAGTACACATGGCCAAATCCTTTTCCAGGTTGGTTGTACAAACTTACACTCCTACCATCCATTATGAAGTGTCCAGTCTCAACATACCTTCAATAGCATCTTCAAATTTTAAGCTTTTCAAATTTCATAAACAAAATAGCATCTCATTGCTATTTTAACTGAAATTTCTTTCATTACATAGGAGTCTAAAATTTTTCACATAATTATTAATAGTTGTCCTTTATATTTATTTTGAAAAATTACCTATTCCTGTTACTTACCATGTGTGTACAGGGATAGTGGGTATGTGCTCTTTTTTCTTTTTTCTTTTTTTTTTAAACTGCCCTTCCAGCTGTCTTTTCCAGAGGGCATTTTAAAAATATATTAGTTTAATTTATTTATTTATTCCCTTCCACTGGTAACCTAGCCTGAGATCTCCCATGTGGGAGAGTAGCACTTAATGGCTTGAGCCACCTCAGCTCCCTGGTTTGTTAGTCTCTCATTATCTTTCCTCTTTGTGTCTCTGTTGTTATGTCACCTTGTTGCCTCAGCTCTCTGCACCTGCATGTCACATCAGCTCACTGTCTTGCTCATCTTCTCCAGGACCAAACCTCCCATGAGGAAGGCAAGAGCTCAATCGCTTGAGCCATACCTGCTTCCCATGTGTGTGTTCTTTACAATGTAAAGCGATCACACTTTTAAGACACATTTTTTTCAGATATTTTGCTTACTTTTTAGTATTTTGTGATTTTTTAACAAATCAATTTTATTGACACATATTAATATAGCATAAATATATCCAAAGTATACAATCAATGGTATTCGGTATAATCACATAGTTGTGCATTCATAACCCCAATCATTCCCAAAGGATTTTCATTATTCCTGTAATAATAATAATAATAAACAAAAACCAAACAAACAAAACTCATAATTTCCCACTCTCTCTATGCTTCCCCTTCTGTACATAGCAGCTATTCTGTTTCGTTCTTTCTAATTTATTTGTATTTATATTTTATAAAAAACAGACTTACATATGCAATATCACCCGTGCACATATTTTACACAAGGTTTCACTATGTAATACAGTCCATGTTACATTTTTCAGCTTTCCTTCTAGTAATATAAATGTCCTTATGATTTCCCTTTCCACCACTGTCTTACTTCTATAAAGCTCTGCTAATCACAAACAGCCTGATGTGCTCTCACCATTTCCATTCATTTCTAAAGATTTACAAACATCTTCTTAACCAATTCTGCACAGATTAACTCTCAGCTTTCCATTCTCTACCCATGTTCTGTTTTCTGATGACTTATGTTCTTATTATTAACTTCATGACTTTACATTAAATATTTAGCTCATAATAGTGCACTCATACAGTATTTGTCCTTTTGTGTCTGACTTGCTTCACTCTGCATAATGCCCTACAGGTTCATCCATGTTGTCATTTGCTTCACAACTTCATTTCTTCTTACCGCTGCATAATATTCCATCATGTATATACACAACAATTTGCTTATCCATTTATCAGTTAATGGACACCTGGGTTGTTTCCAACTCTTGGCAATTGTGAATAACACAGCTGTGAACATCAGTGTGCAGATGTCTTCGTGTCACTGTCCTCAGTTCGTCTGGCCATATACCTAGCAATGGTATTGCCAGATCATGTGCAAGTCTATATTCATCTTCCTTAGGAACTACCAAACATCCTTCATAGAGGTACCATTTGACATTCCTACCAACAGTGAATAAGCATTCCTATCTCCCTCTACATCCTCTCCAACATTTACAGTTTTCTGACTTTTTAATAGTGGCCAGTGTAATAGGTGTGAAATGATATCTCACTGTAGTTTTTTTTCATATTTTTTAAAGATTTATTTATTTATTTATTTCTCTCCCCTCCCCCCCTACCCCGGCTGTCTGTTCTCTGTGTCTATTTGCTGCGTCTTGTTTCTTTATCCGCTTCTGTTGTTGTCAGCAGCACGGGAATCTGTGTTTCTTTTTGTTGCGTCATCTTGTTGTGTCAGCTCTCTGTGTGGGCGGTGCCATTCCTGGGCAGGCTGCACTTTCTTTCGCACTGGGCGGCTCTCCTTACGGGGCGCACTCCTTGCGCGTGGGGCTCCCTTATGCGGGGGACACCCCTGCGTGGCAGGGCACTCCTTGCGTGCATCAGCACTGCACATGGGCCAGCTCCACACGGGTCAAGGAGGCCCGGGGTTTGAACCGCCCACCTCCCATGTGGTAGATGGAGGCCCTAACCACTGGGCCAAGTCCGCTGCCCCATATTTTTTAATTTATTGAATTATATCACTCATACATAAACATACATAAATAATAAGTATATACTAATATTTTTGAGCTTACAAAATGAACATACAAAACATGATACAGGGTTCTCATACCTCACCCTACCACAAATATCTTACATTATTGTGAAACACTTTTAAACTAATGAGTAGAGAGCATCCTCAAAATATTACTACTAACCAAAGTATCTTACATTTGGTGTATTTTCCTCCCAACCCACCCTATTAGTTTGTTTTTTTAATATATAATTTATACAAGAACATACATAAACAGTAAGTATATAGTAAAAGTTGTGAACTTACAAAGCAAACAAGCATAACATCACACAGGGGTTACATACATCAACTACCACCAACACCTTGAATTGTTGTGAGACGTTTGTTACAAATTATGAAAGAATATCATCAAAATCTTACTACTAATTATAGTTCATATCTTACATTTGGTATATTTTTCCCCCAACACACCCTATTATTTTTTTTCCTTTGTTTTTTTATTTATTTATTATTTTTGTTATTGTCTTTTTTTTTTTTAAAAGATAAATAGATCAGAGAAAACATTGCGTTAAAAAATATAAGAGGTTCCCATATACCCCAGCACTGCTCTTCTCCCACATCAATTACCCCTTTATCAGTAAGGCACATTCATTGCATTTGGTGAATACACCCTGGAGCACTACCACACCGCATGGACCATAGTTTACATTGTAGTTCACACTTTCCACCAGTACATCCAGTGGGTTATGGCAAGATATACAATGTCCTGCATCTGTCCCTGCAATATCATTTAGGACAACTCCTAGTCCCCAAAATGCCCCATATCACACCTCTTCCTCCCTCTCCTTCCTTCTCCCTGCCCTCAGCAACTCCCATGGCCACCGTCTCCACATCAATGATACAATTTCTTCCATTGCTAGAGTTGCAACAGTTCTATAGAAGAATACCAGCAAGTCCAATCCAATCCATGTTATATCCCTCCATCCTGTAAACTTTGGGATGGCGATGTCCACTCCACCTCTAAATCAAGAGGTGACTTAGATCCCACAAGGCTGATGGATGTGATTCTCCGCTTGCAGTTGTAGACATTCAGTTCCCTGGTGTGGTGATTGACCATTCTCACTTCCCCATCAGTTGACCTGGGTAAGTCCAACGAACTGGAAAGTAGATGTTGCAATTCTGCTGAGGCTCAGGGCCAAGCGGCACATGGCCAGTCCAGCAATTCAAGTCTCCTGAGCATACATAAACTTAAGCACCAACCACAGAAGAGGCATGTGTAAAGAGGTCCCATCTGAGTCCAACTCCATCACATTCAGGAGCACAAGTTCCAAAGTAGGGCCCACTGGCAAGGCACTGATCTCCAGAGCCAATCTGTCATGACCATAGAACCTGTGTGTCTCCATAGCCCTCAGGAGAACCAGTACCTGGGGTTGTATCTACTTTGGCTGTTTCTGGGGTCCTACTGAGACGTGCATAAGTGCAACACCTCTGATGACCTCGTGACTCATTTTGAAGTCTCTTAGCCATGTAAACTTGTTTGTCTTTACCATTTCCCCCTTTTATTCAAGGTCTTTTTCTAGTTGCATCACCAGCTAGTGCTTGGTAGTAATCCCTTGGTGCCAGGTAGGCTCATCCCTGGGAGTAATATCCCATGCTGGGGGGAAGGTAACAAATTTACATGCTGAGTTCAGCATACAGAGAGGCCACATTTGAGCAAAATGGAGGCTCTCAGGAAGTAACTTTTAGGCACCCTGCAGCTCTAGGCCTAGTTCAAATTTGATGCACACAGGCTCATAAGCATAATCATCAGTATCAAGGGCTCATCATTAGACCATCCTTCTTCACTGGTCTTTGCCCTTGTACTTGGGGGATTGTTGCTGCTTCATTGGACAGTGTGACAGAGTTTCCCGGAATGAGAACTCAGCACTCCCTCAGTTGTCATGTGAAACTCTACTGCCCATGTCAATACCCAACAACGAACATCCAAACATATCTATATACCCTTATATGCATGCCCTGGAGAACTACCCCCATGCATGCATCCCCCATCAATGACACCCCACATCAGTACTCCTCCCCTGCCATAGCTGGACCCCTCTGTGATCCAAAACTTCTTCAAAAGTGAAGCCTAATATATTGCTAAATTCAATTAGTAGGAAAATGAAATAGTATTGACAGGTTTAATGATTAGAAATAGAATATATAATAATTTAGAAAAAATAAAATAAAGTAAAAAATAAATTGGGGTATTAAAAATGAAAAAAATTGGGAAGCAGACTTGGCCCAAAGGATAGGGTGTCTGTCTACCACATGAGAGTTCCTTGGTTCAAACCCCAGGCCTCCTTCACCCATGTGGAGCTGACGCACGTGCAGTGCTGATGTGCGCAAGGAGTGCCGTGCTGATGTGCGCAAGGAGTGCCGTGCCACTCAGGGGAGCCCCATGCACAAGGAGTGTGCCTCTTAAGGAGAGCTGCCCAGAGCGAAAGAAAGTTCAGCCTGTTCAAGAATGGTGCCGCACACACGGAGAGCTGATGCAGCAAGATGATGCAAGAAAAAAAGACACAGATTCCCATGCCACTGACAACAACAGAAGTGGACAAAGAAGAACACACAGCAAATGGACACAGAGAACAGACAACTGGGGTGGAGGGGGAATGGGGAGAGAAATAAATAAAAAAATAAAAAATAAATCTTACCAAAAAATTATAAAACTTTGTTTTTGATGTTTTGCTTTTCCACACAGTAATAGGTGTTGCCCTGCATGTACAGTAGCAAAGCAATCTCCTCCATTCCTTCCTCAGTGTCTACATCCTTTTTTTAAAAATTTTATTTCTAAAAAGTTTTATATCACAGTAAAGTCACATATACATAATAGGGGACTCCCATATACCCAACATTAAAACCTTTTCCCACTTCCCCAGCAATGATCTTTCTACATGTGGATGTTATATATGCTATAGCTGGTGTATACATATTGAAGCATAGCTACCAACCATAGTTCCATTATGGCTTACATTATGGTTTATATTTTAGAATGTAACTTTTCTAAATTTTGGTTACATTATGGTGTACATTATGGTTTACATTTTAGACTATACACTTTTATAAATTTTCAGTGAAATTTAACATGGCTTATATCCATCATTGCATGATCTTGTTGTACTTCCATTGCCTCCCAGTTACCCACACTTCTACCTATTCTATTCCTCTCTTCCCCTCTCCTCAGGACCCACAGTACAACCAAGCTTCAGTGCTTGAAGGACAAGATTCATAGATACAACAATGCTGAGAGCGTGACACTCAAGTCTATCCTCCTCCATTGGGAGCCATTCATGCTCTCTAGAGACACCCTCTCCTCTGTCTGATAGCATTAGTCCACCCTGGGATAAGGGTACAACACTTTCCCATTCATTGTATGTGTCTCCAACCACTGATATAATATGACAAGATGAGCACTCACACATTCCCTAGAAGCCTGTCCCAGGTGAACCCTGTGCCAGATGCCTCCCATCAAACATCTTAAACAAGTAACTATTCCTTATTATATTTTCTAACGAGTTTCTCAACATTACAGTTTAAACCACGTACCTTACAATCTCCCATATTCACCTGCTCACCCCATCGCTCCCCTCATTGTGTTTTTGATTTGCATTTCCCTAATTTCTAGTGATGCTGAACATTTTTTCATGTTTCTTAACCATCTGTATTTCTTCTTTGAAACTTGTCTTCAGTCCCTTGCCCATTTTTTTTTTAAGATTTATTTTTATTTATTTATTTAATTCCCCCCTCCCCCGGTTGTCTGTTTTCTGTGTCTTTTTGCTGCGTCTTGTTTCTTGTTTCTTTGTCCACTTCTTTTGTCATCAGCGGCACGGGAAGTGTGGGCGGCGCCGGAAGTGTGGGCGGCGCCATTCCTCGGCAGGCTGCTCCCTCCTTCGCGCTGGGCGGCTCTCCTTATGGGTGCACTCCTTGCGTGTGGGGCTCCCCTACGCGGGGGACACCCCTGTGTAGCAGGGCACTCCTTGCGTGCATCAGCACTGTGCATGGGCCAGCTCCACACGGGTCAAGGAGGCCCGGGGCTTGAACTGCGGACCTCCCATGTGGTAGACGGACGCCCTAACCACTGGGCCAAAGTCCATTTCCCGCTTGCCCATTTTTTAATCAGATAGTTTGCCTTTTTATTTTTGAGTTGTATGAAATCATTATATATTTGATATATCCAATATATGATTGCCAAATATTTTCTCCCATTGAGTCAGCTGCCTTTTCACCCTTTTGACAAAGTCTTTTGAGGTGCAAGTGTTTAATTTTGAAGAGGTTCCATTTATCTATTTTTTTTTCTTTTGTTCCTTGTGCTTTGGGTGTAAAATTTAAGAAACTATCTCTTACCACAAGATATTGAAGATTGCGGTGGACTTGGCCCAGTGGTTAGGGCGTCCATCTGCCACATGGGAGGTCCTCGGTTCAAACCCCGGGCCTCCTTGACCCGTGTGGAGCTGGCCCGCGCGCAGTGCTGGTGAGCGCAAGGAGTGCCTGGCCACGCAGGGGTGTCCCTGTGTAGGGGAGCCCCACGCACAAGAAGTGCGCCCTGTAAGGAGAGCCGCCCAGTGCCAAAGAAAGTGCAGCCTGCCCAGGAATGGCACCGCACACACGGAGAGCTGACACAACAAGATGGCACAACAAAAAGAAACACAGATTCCCGTGCCGCTGACAACAACAGAAGCAGACAAAGAAGATGGAGCAAATAGACACAGAGGACAGAAAACCGGGGTGGGGGGTGGGGAAGGGTAGAGAAATAAATAAATAAATCTTAAAAAAAAAAAGATATTGAAGATGTTTTCCTACATTTTCTTCTAGGAATTTTATGGTTGTTGCTTTTATGTTTAGGTCCTTGATCCATTTTGAGTTAATTTTTGTAGAAGCTTTTAGATAAAGCTATCCAGTTTTCCAATGCCATTTGTTGAATACACTGTTTTGGTCCAGCTGGGAGGGCTTGGCAGCCATGTCAAAAATCACTTGACTGTAGATGTGAGGGTCTATTTCTGAGTTCTCGATTCAGTTCCATTGGTCAATCTGTCTATTTTTATGCCAGTACCGTACCATTTTTACCACTCAGGCTATATAATTTGCTTTAAAAGAAAGAGTCACCCAACTTTGTTCTTTTTTAAGACATTTTTGACTGTTTTGGGCCTTCCAAATAAATTTGATTTTGACTTTTCAATTTCTGCAAAAAAAGCTCCTGGGATTTATATTGGGATTGGGTTGAATCTGTAAATCAGTTTGAGAAGAATTGACTTCTTAATGATATTTAATCTTCCAAGCCATTAACATGGAATGCACTTTCATTTGTTTAAGTCTTCTTCAGTTTCTTTTAACAATGTATTGTAGTTTTCTGAATACAGGTCCTTCATGTCCTTGGCTAAGTTTATTCCTAAATATTTGTTTTAGTCACTGTTATGAATGGGATTTTCTTTCTGATTTCCTCCTCAGATTGCACATCAGCAGTATATGGAAACGCTATTGATTTTTGTGTATTAATCTTATATCCTGCAACTTTGCTGAATTCATCTATTAATTATAGTAGGTTTGTTGTGGCTTTTTCAGGATTTTCTAGATATAGGATTATATCATCAGCAAATAGAGAAAGTTTTACTTCTTCCTTTCCTATTTGGGTGCCTTTTATTTCTTTATCTAGCCTAATTGCTCTAACTAGAACTTCTAGCACATTATTGAATAATAATGATGATAGTGGGCATCCTTGTCTTGTTCCTGCTTTAAGTGGGAAAGCTTTCAGTCTTTCACTGTTGAGTCAATGTTAGCTGTAGATTTTTCGTAGTTACACTTTACCATATTGAGAAAGCTTCCTTCTATTCCTATCTTTTGGAGTGTTTTTATCAAGAAGTGGTGCTGTATTTTGTCAAATATCTCTGCATCAATCAAGAGGATCATGTGATTTTTCTTCTTCAATTTATCAAAATGTTTTATTACACTAATTGATTTTGTTGTGTTGAACCACCCTTGCATACCTGGGATAAAACTCACTTGATTGTGATATATATATACATATTTTTTTAGGTACTGGGGGCCAGGGATTGAAACTGGGACCTCGTATGTGGGAAATTGGCACTCAACCACTGAACCACATCGGCTTCTCTGAGCTGGTCTTTTTAAAATTTGTTTTCCTTGTTGTTTGTTTTTGTTTCTTCAAGAGGCATCAGGAACTGAACCCAGGTCCTCCCATGTGGAAGGCAGGTGCTCAACCACTTGAGCCACATCTGTTCCCCCTATAATTCCTTTAATGTGCTTTTGGATTTGGTTTGCAAGTATTTTGTTGAGAATTATTGCATCTATATTCATTAGAGATATTGTTCCGTAATTTTCTTTTTTCATAGTATCTTTATCTGGTTTTGGTATTAGGGTGATATTTGCTTCATAGAATGAGTTTTGTAGCATTCTTTTTTTTTTTTAACCTATTTTATTTATTTATTTATTTATTTGTTTGTTTGTTTGTTTCTCTCCCCTTCCCCTCCACCCCGGTTGTCTGTTCTCTGTGTCTATTTGCTGCGTCTTCTTTTGTCCGCTTCTGTTGTTGTCAGCAGCACAGGAATCTGTGTTTCTTTTGGTTGCGTCATCTTGTTGTGTCAGCTCTCCGTGTGTGCAGCACCATTCCTGGGCAGGCTTCACTTTCTTTCGCACTGGGTGGCTCTCCTTACAGGGTGCACCCCTTGCGCATGGGGCTCCCTAGCACGGGGACACCCCTGTGTGGCACAGCACTCCTTGCGCGCATCAGCGCTGCACATGGGCCAGCTGCACAGGGGTCGAGGAGGCCCGGGGTTTGAACTGTGGACCTCCCATGTGGTAGACGGATGCCCTAACCACTGGACCAAGTCCGCCGCCTGTAGCATTCTTTCCTGTACAGTTCTTTGGAAGAGCTTGAGCAAGATTAGTATTAGACTGTCTTTGAATGATTGGTAGAATTCGCCTGTGAAGCCATCTGGCCCTGGGCTTTTCATCTTTAGGAGATTTTTTTATTACTGTTTCAATTTCTTCATTTGGATTTGTTTGTTGAGGTCTTCTGTTTCTTGTGTGGTCAGTGTAGGTAGTTTGTGTGTTTCTAGGAATTTGTTCATCTTGTCTACACTGTCTAGTTTTTTGGCATACAGTTGTTCATAGTATCCTCTTATGATCTCTTATTTCTCAGGGTCAGTGGTAATGCTCCCCCTCTCATTTCTGATTTTATTTACATCCTTTTTCTTTTTTTCTTTGCCAATCTAGCTAAGGTTTGTAAATTTTATTGATCTTCTCAAAGAACCAACTTTTGGTTTTGTTGATTGTCTCCATTGTTTTTTTTTTGTTCTTGGTTTCATTTACTTCTGCTCTGATCTTTACAATTTCTTTCCTTCAGTTGGGTTTGGAATTAGTTTGCTGTTCTTTTTCTAGTTCCTCCAGGTGTGCATTTAGATCTTCAATTCTAACTCTTTCTTCTTTTTACATAATATAAGCATTGAGGGCTATACATTTTCCTTTCAGCACTGCCTTTACGGTGTCCCATAGGTGTTTTTTTTTTTTTAAGATTTATTTTATTTATCTATTCCTCCCCACCCCCTCATTGTTTGCATTTGCTGTCTGTTCATCTTCCTTGTTTCTTTGGGAGGCACCAGAACCAAACCCAGAACCTCTGATGTGGGAGGGAGGTGCCTAATTGCTTGAGCCACCTCTGTTCCCTCCCATAGGTTTTGATATGGTGTGTTCTCATTTTCATTTATCTCAAGATGTTTGCTGAATTCTCTTGCAATGTCTCCTTTGACCACTTATTATTTAAGAATGTGTTGTTTAATCTCCATATAATTATGAATTTTCCTTTTCCTATCCATTACTGATTTCCAGTATCATTCTGTTATGATCAGAGAGAGTGTTTTGTATACTTTCAGTCTTTTTAAGTTTATTGAGATTTGTCTTGTGACTCAACATATGGTCTATCTTGGAGAAGGATCCGTGAGCACTTGAAAAGAATGTATATCCTGCTGTTTGGGGCACAATGCTCTAAGGATGTCTATTAGGTCTAGTTCATTTATCAAATTATTCAAGCTCTGTTTCTTTATTTATCCTCTTTCCAGATGTTCTATCCAATACGTAAAGTGAGGTACTGAAGTCTCCAACTATTATTGTGGAGACATCTATTTCTTTCTTCAGGTTTGCCAGAATGTGCCTCATGCACCTTGGGGCACTCAGGTTTGGTGCATAAATATTTAGTATAGTTAATTATTCTTAGTGAACTGTCCCTTTTATAATATATAATGACCTTCTTCATCCCTTATAACACTTTTGTTTGATATTAGTATCACTGCTCCAGCTATTTTTGGTTACTATTTGCATGAGGTATCTTTTTCCAACCTTTCATTTTTAACCTTGTTGTGTCCTTACATCTGAGGTGAATCTCTTGTAGACAACATAAAGATGGCTTATATATTTTTATCCACTCTATCACTCTACGTCTTTTAATTGGGGAGTTCAAGCCATTAACATTCAATGTTATTACTGTAAAGGCATTAATTACTTCATCCATTTTGTCCTTTGGCTTTCTGTTGTCATATCGTACTATTGTCTGTCTTTTTACCCTTTAATTTATCCTTCCTAATAATATTCATTTCTACACTCTTCTCCAAGTCTCTCATCCTCTTTTATTCCTTTCAGGATGCAGCATTCCCTTTAGTATCTCTTGTAATTCTGGTCTTTTCGTAACATAATCTATCAGCTTTTGTTTGTCTGTGAAGACTTTGAACTCACCCTCATTTTTGAAGGACAGCTTTGCTGGATACAAAATTCTTGGCTGGCAGTTTTTCTTTCAGTACTTCAAATACATCATACCACTTTCTTCTCCATGGTTCTGATGAGAAGGCAGCACTTAATCTTATCAAGTTCTCATGTATGTGATGCTTTTCTTTTCTTTTGCTGCTTTCAGAATCATCCCTTTATCTCTGATATTTTTCATTCTGAATAGTAGGTGTCTTGGGGTATGTCTATTAGAAATTATTCTGTTTGAGGAGTGTTGTATTTCTTGGATATTTATATTTATGTCTTTCATAAGGGTTTGGAATTTTTTGGTCATTATTTCCTCAAATATTCTTTCTGTCCTTTTCCATTCTCTTCTCCTTCTGGTACTCCAGTAATGCATATGTTTGTGCATTTCACATTGTCATTCAATTCCCTGAGACCCTGTTCCATTTTTTCCATTCTCTTCTTTTTCTGTTCTCCTGTCTTTTCCAGTTCAGATGTTCTGTCTTTGAAATTGCTAATTCTGTATTCAAGTTATGCAAATCTGCACTAATGAGCCTCTAATGTATTTTTAATCTCATCCATTCTGTCTTTCGTTACCATAAGTTCTGTTACTTTTCTTTGCAGGCTTTCAAATTGTTCTTTATGCTCACTCAGTGTCTTTTTACTATCCTTTATCTCTTTAGTAACATTTTCTTTCAATTATTTAAATTAACTTAGGAGAGTTGCGTGATTATCATTGATTATTGTCTTAAATCCTGTATCTCTTCAGGATATTTGGTTTGTTCCTTTGGCTGGGCCATCTCTTCCTGTTTCCTATTATGGCTTGCAATTTAAAACTGATGTATAAGCATTTGAATATGTTGGTGAATTTAATCTGAGGGCCAATTTCTCTCCCTCTTGCCTATTCTTTTTTTTTTTTTTTTCCACAGATCTTTGATATTTGGTTCAGCTTACTACAAGTCTTTAAAATTTCCCAGCTTAGGTTATCAAAATCAGGCCAGGGACTCACTAAATAGGGTGCAGATTTTCACATAGGAGCTAGAGTACAGAGGACAAAAAGCAGTTTTTGTCCATGCAATTTCCAGACAGGCCAGCAGATGGTGCTCACTGGCATACCTTTCCACTGGGATTTTTCAGTCTCCATTTTCCTGTGTTTTGGTCTGGCCCCAGCCAAGATTCAAAGTGGGCTCTGCTGGTCAAATTAATTGAAGAAAAGCCCTCTGACTGCCCTTCCCTTTTTCCTTATAATAGCTGACAGGGAGGAAGATGTCTCTTCCCCTCTTAGTCAGTTGCGGTGAGCCAGGGGTTTTACTCCAGCTTAATACCACGGTGGTGGGGGAAAGGAGACCTTTCTGGTCACTGGGGTGGGGGGTGGTAATTCATATTTTTTGCTTCCAGTTCTTCAGTTCTTTGTCCCTCACCTGCCTGTGAGTTGTGAAGCACTGTCCTCATCTGCTGATACCCAAAGTAGGTCCCTCAGACAGCTTTTAGCTGTTTCTCCATTGTTTTTGTGAGAGAGTTGAGCTCTGTCTGCTTAATTCAATGCCATTGTCCCACAATTCTTCAAATGATTTTTATTTTATGATTTTTTAAGCATAGAGATGTTATAACATTTTTAAATTTTGAAATGCTTATCTTTTCCTTCATAATTTCTTTCAAAATTTTTGTGCTTAGAAAGTTTCTCCTCTTCTAGAGACCAGTTAAATATTTATCAATTTTTTCAAATATTATTATTTAATGTTTTTACACTTAATCCTAAACTCACCTGAAATTTATATAGGGTCTTGGTGGAGGCAGAGAATCTATATTTTCACCAAATGGCCTGCTAGCTTTCTCAAAAAAAAAATGTATTGAAATATCCATCTTTTGCCTATTGATCTTTGGTGCTTCTCCTACCAGTTGTTGTTTCCATGTATAATTACTATCTGTTTACAAGCTATCTGCTCTGCTACATTGATCTGTCCTTATGCTTAACCATCCTGTTCTAAATAGTGAAGCTCTAAAGCATATTTTTACATTTCATAGGGCATCTTTTATTGCTGGCTTGATAACTGCTGGGTTTTTTTTTTCAGATGAACTCTAGGATTATTCTCTTAATGTCTTCAAAAACAAACCTTACATTTCTGTCTTAATTTGCCAGTGGTCTGCCAATGCCAAGTATCAGAAATGGGTTGACTTTTATAACAGGAAATGCATTTGAGTGAAAGTTTGCAATTCTAAGACCATGAGGTCCAAATCAAGGCACTATCATAGATGTTTTTCTCACCAAATTCAGCTACTATTAATCTTAACGACCTGCCACATGGTGAAAATGATTTCAAATCTCTGCCTTCCCTCCAGAATCTACCATCTCCCAGAGATTAGATGTGGACACACAGACATAAGGGCTTGTCTCTTTCTGGGCTTCCTCTATCAGTCTTAAGCTGCTCCACTTTTTTCTAAGTTCAGTTGTGAACTTTAAGGCATATGGCTCATCTCTCCCTGGGCCTCAGCTCCTTGAGCCTCTCAGGGCTTCCCTGTTTTCCAGCAGTCCTCTCTCTCACATGGCAGGATTAATATAATATGACAGCTCCCTTCTTCTGTGTATCTCTGTTTATATCTGTTCCAGTAAGAGGTCAGAGATTCAACCTGATTCATGCCTTACTGATGTAGTCCAATCAAAAGGATCTCACACCCACAGGAATTGATTAGTTAAAAAAACATAATCTTTTTCTTTTGGGGACTCATAAAAGAACATCAAACTTTTACAATTACCTTTAAATAAATTATTTAATTTAAGAGGAACTGGAACCAATTATACAAGTTAGCCATCTTTTCCAGAAGCACTCATGGTGTCTTTTATGCCAACAAGCTATGTTTCTTTTTCTTCACATGAAGTCCTGGCAATAAATAGTTTAAATTATTTTTTTAAATAATTTAACTTATTTGCGATTTTGGCAAATTATAAATACATAAAAATCATCTTAACCATTTTACATGAGCAATTCTGTGATATTAAGTACATTGATAATACTGTGTAACTTTCACCACTATTTCCAGACTATTTTCATCATCCCAAACCAAAACTCATACTCATATAGCAATAACTCTCCATTCCCCAATCCCAGCACCCCCTTACGACCACTAATCTGCTTTCTTTATGAATTTACTAATTCAAAGTATTTCATAAAAAGAGAAAGCATACAATATTTGTCCTTTTGTATGTGGCTTATTTCACTCAATGTCTTCAAGGTTCATCCATGTTGTAGCATACATCAGCTCTTCACTTCTTTTTATGGCTAAATAATATTCCACAGATGTTTTAATATATACCACATTTTGTTTATCCATTCATCTGTTGATGGGCATTTGGTTTGCTTCCACCTTTTTGCTACTGTGAATAATGCTGTGGTGAACATTGTTATTCACATATCTGTTTGAGTCCCTGTTTTCAATTCTTTTCAGTATATACCCAGGAATGGAATTGCCAGGTCATATGGTAATTCTATGTTTAACATTCTAAGGAACAGTCATCTGTTTTCCACAGTGGCTGCACCATTTTACATTACTTCCTATTTCCCCACATCCTAGATAACACTTGTTATTTTCAGTTTTTAAAATAATATCCACCCTAGTGGACATGAAATGGTATATAATTGTAGTTTTAATTTACATTTCTTTAATGGCTAATGATGTTGAGCATGGTTTCATATATTGGCTACTTGAATATCTGGAGAAATATCTATTTCAATCCTTAGCTCATTTTAAAAATTGGGTTGTTTGTCTTTATTGTTGAGCTGTAGGAGTTTGTATTAGAAAGGATTTCCAGACCAAAAGAGTCAACAGGATATATATACACACACATATATATACACACACACACAAGTCCAAATTCCATAGGGCAGGCTGCAAGTTGGGAACTCTGATGAAGCTTTCATTGAATTCCACAGAAGAAGCTGGATGGCTGAAGTGGAGATAAAATTTCATTTGACTGCTGAAATCATCAGTTCTCCTTTAAGGCCTTCAACTGATTGGGTGAGACTTTTGTCATTGTTGAATGCAATCTCCTTTGCATTGATACAATGAACTGACTAATCAATTTAAATATATTACTATCCACACAGTACCAATAAAGCCAATGCTTACTTGATCAAACTGGACAAACTGGACACCATAGTCTATCCAAGTTGATACATGAACTTAACCATCACAGTTTACCCCTTGTCAGTTTGGCACCCATCTCCTTAAAAATACTTAATCTCTAAATAAAAGCAATAATAGTCCTACTTTTACTGAACATAATTCACCTGTCCTGCATACAACCAGAAATGCACTAACCCTTTCCCCGGAAGAGGATGCAAGCCCTTGGATAATCTTAACACTTAAATTTGATATCCTATAACTTTAATACTATCATATTAAGCTAATATAACTTATGTTATATGACAAGGGGATAAGATAGGGGAGAAAACAAAGATATTTGCTTTATATATATATATACAAACATATTCATAACAAAACAAAGAAGTAATAATAATCATTCTAGTCCTTGTTTCTGTAACTGGTCATGAGGACATAGCTTGTATTTATAATATCATCTTCCACTACTGATTCCATATTCCCATTACCTTCAGAAAGCACCTCAGCTGCTCTTGGTTCTTTGCTTGGTGGGGTGAACCAAACTTTCATTCCTAAAAGTAGTGGCCATCTGTAGTTCTATGTGGATTAGGACTACAGTTTTCCATTGACTTTAATCACAGGGCATGGTAGTACTAAGAGACACTCTAAGGGATTCCTGTATTCCAGGCAAATTCTTCTTTACCTCCATTGTACAGTAGCAGTTCTCTTTCCCCTTGATAATCAGTGTCAATCATCCCAGCCAGTGCAATTATTCATTTCATTGTCCATTTATTCAGAGGCATGAGGAATCCAAAAAGGCCGGTTGGCAATCTTAATTTCCAGTTCAATAGAATCATTGCTGCATCTCCTGACAGAAGCACTTCTCCTTTTGGAACCAAGACCTGTAGTTCAGCAAAGCATAAGTCACAGAGACAGGAAGTAGAAACTTTTCTAGTAGATGCCACTCCCATTTCCACCCCCGTGATTCCTGGACCCATGAAACCCAGCTATGACAGAAATAGTACCATAGAGTGGATGCTTATTTAGAGCATAAACAGCCTCCTAGAAAACATTGCCCTGGCCTTGCAAGGCATTGACACCTGGTTGGCATCATAATTGAATCTTCAAAAGACCTTTTCATCATTCTATCAATCCAGCTGTTTCAGAAAAATGGAGAACTCAGTAAGACTATTGAATTTCATAAGCATTTTCCCATTCCTACACTTCTTTTAAAAAAAGATTTATTTTACTTATTTCTCTCCCCTTCCTCCCTGTTGTCTGCTCTCTGTGTCCATTCACTGTGTGTTCTTCTGCGTCTGCTTGCATTGTCAGGTGGCACCAGGAAACTGCATCTCTTTTTTTTGTTGCATCATCTTGCTGTGTCAGGAGTCCGTGTGTGCAGCACCACTCCTGGGCAGGCTGAGCTTTTTTCACCCAAGGCAGCTCTCCCTGTGGGGCACACTCCTTGTACGTGGGGCACCGCTACATGGGGATGCCCCTGAGTGGCACGGCACTCCTTGCATGCGGCAGCACTGCGTGTGAGCCAGCTTACCACACGGGTCAGGAGGTCCTGGGGATTGAACCCTAGACCCTCCATATGGTAGGTGAACGTTTATCTGTTGAGCCATGTCCACTTTCCCCAACACTTCTTTTGATGTAAAGTGGGTTCCTTCAACAGAAGCAATGCTGTATAATACAGTGATGTGTAAACCATTCTGTAAGTTCACAAATAATACTTTTGGCAGAAGCATTGCATTCATGGAAGGCAAATACATACATGGAGTATGTGTCTATTTAAGAAAGAACAAAATGCTGCTCCTTCCATGATGGAAGTGGGCCACTGTGATCAACTAGCCACTAGATAGCAGGCTAATCACTTCAGGGAATGGTGCCATCTCAGGGACTAAGTGCTGGTCTCTGCTGCTGGCAGATTAGGCATTCAGCAGTGTTTGTAGCCAAATTGGTCTTGGTGAGTGAAAGTACATGTTGCTGAGCTCATGCATAACCTTCATTCTTACCACCATGGCCACTTTGTTCATGAGCTCATTGAACAATGGTAGGAGTGGCCAAGAAAACAGGTTGGCTGGCATCTATAGAATGGGTCATCCTATCTACTTGATTATTAAAACCCTTCTCTATTGAAGTCACCCTCTTGTAAGCATTCATATGAGACACAAATATCTTCATGCTTTTCACGCATTAGAAAGGTCTAACCACATACCTCTCCCCCAGAACTTTTTGTCACCAATTTTCGAATCACGTTCCTTCCAATTCCCTGACCATCCGGCCAAACCATTGGCCACAGCCCACAGATCAGTATTGAAACTCACCTCTGGACATTTCTCCTTCCAATCAAAATGAACAACTAGGTGCACTGCTCAGAATTCTGCTCACTGGGAGGATTTAGCTTCACTACTGTCCTTCAGGGAAGTCCCAGAAAGGGGCTGCAGTGTAAATCAGGCCTGAATTTTCTCTTCCTTAGTCAGCTGATCATAGGGAACTCCCGAAGAGGTCATAGCTCCAGGATGGGAAAGAAGGTAATGTGGCAGGAGTGGGGCCATGGACATTTGGGCCACTACCCCATGTAACTTACTAGTGACTTCAGGACCTGCTTGAGCCTGATCTCTTATATCCCAAACCCATTTTTTGATGATGGCGTGCTATGTGCATTCTCAACATTATGGTTTGATGGGTCATAAAATATCCAGTTCATGATGGGAAACTCAGGTCTCATGGTAACTTGGTAACTCTTGATTAAGTTTTAATTCTCTACTAAGGCCCAATAGCCAGTCATAAGCTGTTTCTCAAAAGGAGAGTAGTTCTCTGCAGAGGATGGCAAGACTTTGCTCTAGAATCCTAAAGGTCTGCACTAGGTTCTCCTATAGAGGCCTTCCAAAGGCTCCAAACGGCATCTCAATTTGCCTTTGAAACTTTCCAGCACAATTGATTCTGCTGGATCAGATGGCCCAAGTGGCAGAGAAGCTTGCAAGGCAGACTGGACCTGTTGCAGAGCTTCCTCTTGCTCCATAACCCATGCAAAACTAGCAGCTTTTCAGGTCCCTTAGTAAATAGGCCAGAGAAGCACACCCAAATGAGGAATACCTTGCCTCTAAAATCCAAAGAGGTCAACTAGGTGCTGTGCCTCATTTTTGGTTGCAGGAAGGACCAGATGCAATAGCTTATTTTTCACCTTAGAAAGTATATCTCATTATGCTCCACACTTCTAGGTACCTAGAAATTTCACATTTAAATAGCAACTAAAACATGTTGAAGACACGGCAATCATTTTTGTAAAGTGTTCTTGTTGAATGTTTTGAAAATGCTAAACATTTTTGAGGCCACAGGAGAGTTTGGAATTCAGATAAATACTACCTGGAAATTAGTCCTCTGTGTTTATCCCCTCATCCTTGTCTTGTGTACTGAGTAGTATGCTACCTTAATAAGCATAATTCATCCAAGTGCAATAAATCAACCTGTCCTTTTTTTTACTTCTGATAGCCTGTTTTGTTTCTTATATATGTAATTTTTCAGAAGTTTATGTTCAATTCTACTCTAGTCTTGATCTTCATCTGAACTGTTAATTTTAATTAAAATTAAGTGCTAATGTAAAAAAAAAACTTAAATGTGAAAGGCCTCTTAATTTTTCTTGGATTTATCTCCCACCATCTGACATGCAAATGCCTTACTAATAAGTCATAATAGTTGCTATTTCTTGATCACTAGGTCCAATCAACATAATGCCATCAATATAATGGACCAGAGTGATATTTTGTGGAAGGGAAAGACAATCAAGTTTCCTATGTACTAGATTATGATATTGGGCTGGAGAGTTGATATGCCCCTTGTATTAGTCAGGGTTCTCTAGGGAAATGGAATCAACAAGAGATATCTGTCAATAGTATGCAATTTTATAAAAGTCTTTCATGCAGCCATGGGGATGCACAAGTCCAGGTTCTGCAGGCAGGCTGTGACCGCGGGCTCCAATGAAAGCCCAATAAAAGTTCTTGATGAGTTCTGGGAGACGTCCAAAGACGAGCAATTCTCACTCAATGCTGAATCACTTCTCCTTTTAAGGCATTCAACTGATTGGATAAAGCATCACTCATTGCTGATGGCAAGCTCCCTGATTGATGTAATTATAACCAGCTCTCTATGATTTACCACTACAGTAAAGTCAATGGTGACTAAAGTCCATAAATCCCCTTGTATTATAGCTAGCTCAGTGCTTTCTTGACCAAACAACTGGGCACAATTACCTGGCCAAGTTGATGCAATAGCCTAATCATCACACCCCTGAAGTAGGAGAGTGAATACATATTGGAGTCTTGCCAGCTGAAATCAAACTGTTTCAGGTGGTTTTAACTAACAGACACTTAAAAAAAAGCATTTGCCAGATTAATAGCTACATATCATATACTAGGAGATGTGCTGGATTGATCAAGCAATGGTACCACATCTGGAACAGCAGCTGCAGTTGAAGTTACTACCTGGTTAAGTTTATGATAATCTACTGTCAACCTCCAAGATCTATCTGTTTTCCATGCAAAGGCCAAAAAGGAGAGGTGAATGGGGAAGTGGTGGAAATCACCACCCCTGCATCCTTCATGTCCTTGATAGTGGCACTAATCTCTGAAATCCCTCCAGATACATGGTATTGCTTTTGATTTATAAAATACCCACTGTGAGACAGACCTGAGCTAAAACCGCATTAATCACCTGACCTCCATAAGTCTCTACTCTGCCTGGTGGACCACCGTGGTGTTATGGGTCTCTGGGATTTTTTTTTTCCTCACGTCAGACAGGAGGCACACCTCACACAAGCGTGTGAACACCCATTCATCATGCTTATGAACCACAAAAGGATCTCTCTGGGAATTAATGTCAGTTCTGAGCCACTGTCTAAGAATTCCTGAAATATCTGAATATTTCCTTTTCTTCAGTGCACAATCACCCTGGTAAAGTCCTGTAGGTCCCTTTGGGGAAGGCTGAGAGGAAGACTAACAGTATAAATTTTTGGCAGTGTAGCAGGGTTCTTTTCCAAAACCCTTCCTTTCATTCAAGGGGTTCAGCATTTGTTAACTCTCTCAAGACTGGGAATTGACTGAGGGGCCATGACTGTTTTTGTGATTCAAGTTAGACTTTTGCTCACTTGCTCTACAACCCTTCTGCTTATACAACTCAAGTAAGAATTTAGTAGACTGCTCATCTATTTCATGTTGCGGTACCCCTTGATCAACTTGCTGGCTAGCTGAAGTAGAGACAGAAATTCTCCTTTCTGATTGCTAAAATTATCAGTTCTCCCTTTAAAGCTTTCAACTGATCGGGTGAGACTTCTCTTATTGCTGAAGGCAATCTCCTTAGTTTATTGTAGATGTAGTCATCCATAGATGCAACCAACTGACTCATGATTTAAATCTATAAAAATATCCTCACTAACAATCAGGCCAGCATTTGCATGGCAAAACAACTGGACCCCATAACATAGCCAAGTGTCCATCTGAACTTAACTATCACAGTGTTCTTTATATATTCTGGATATTAAACTCTTATCAGATATATGGTTTCCAAATATTTTCTTGCATTTTGTAAATTGTCTTTTTGCTTTCTTGATCATGTCCTTTGATGTACAAAGGATTTAAACTTTGATGACATCCATTTTATCTAAATTTTCTTGTGACTTGTAATTTGGTATAAAATCTAAAAATTCATTGCCTACTAGAAGGCTCTGAAGATATTTCCCTATGTTTTTTGTAGGAGGTTTACAGTATTAGCTCTTATATTTAGGTCATTAATCCATTTTGAATTAATTTTTGTATATGGAGAGAGGAGGTAGGGGTCTACATTCATTCTTTTGCATATGGGTTGCCAGTTGTCTGAGAATGATTTGTAGTGTACAGACTACTCTGACTTATCTGTCCCTCCACTTTATATTGTTATTATTTCAGATTACATCTTTATACATTGTATGCCCATTAGCATAGATTTTAAATGTTATTTTACACATTTGCCCTAAAGTTACATGTGGGGAAAATAGTTATGAACCAAAAGTACATACTGCAGGATTTTGTATTTACCTATATAGGTACCTTTACTCATGTTATGTATTTATCCTTATGGCTTAAGGTTACTATCTAGTATCCTTTTATTTCAGCCTGAAGAACTCCCTTTAACATTTCTTGTAGTGCAGGTCTTCTGGTAATGAACTCTTTCAACTTTTATTTCTCTGTAAATGTCTTCATTCTTCCTTCATTTTCTTCTTTTTTTTGTTCTTTTTGTTTGTCTCCTTCACTTTTGAAAGATAATTTTTCCAGATAAAGAACTCTTGGTTGACAGTTTTTGGATTTATTTAAGGACTTTAAATTAGCCGCTCCGCTGACTTCTGGCCTCCATGATTTCTGATGAGAAATCTGCTGTTAATCATATTTAGGATCCCTTTGAATGTGACAAGTCTCTTCTTTCTTATGGATTTCAAAATCCACTCTGTTTTTGGATTTTCTGGAAAATTCTTTTTCCTGCAAACAGTCCTTACATTGCTGTTTCTTTTTTATATTTTGTAACTTTGTTGAGAACTGGGCATTCTTAGTATTATGTTTTTATAACTCTGGAAATCTCGTTCTCACTCCTCTGGGATTGTTAGGTTTTATTTTTGTGTTTGTTCTTGTTAAGAGCTGGAGCCATTGATTGGTGACTTTTTTTTTGGGGGGGGAGGGTACCAGGGATTGAACCCAGGACCTCATACTTGGGAAGTAGGTGCTCAACCACTGAGCTACAACCACTCCCTAATTTGTGATTTTTATCAACTACTTTTGCTTCCAAATGGGGAATGGAAAGAGAAAAAACAAATAGGTGTTCCTTCTTTAAGACTCTTCTGCCACTTCTGCCTCAGGAGAGTTGGAATAATGGCTGCCCTCAGAGCTTTCACCAATGATCTGAAGTAGTTGGTCAAATGCAGTGATCAGCAATCAGACCACCAATCTCTGTATTTTGGAAGAATAGGTACTTATAACCCACCCTGGCACAAGCAAGTTGCATAAGAAGCTCGAGCTGTAGTTCCTACTGTTGCCTGCCATGCATTTGGGGATGGTGTAGGGAATGGCAGTTACTACACAGAGGTGAAATTCACTGATATTTACACGCCTTTTCCTCCAGCTCTTGTTCCACTAGACTCAGAGTTTCAAAATCATTTATTCAAGCAGTTCCTATGAGTTCAATAATTACTTTGATAGACTGATTCCTGGAACTTCTTATTCTGACATATTTCCACAATCCTCTCTCAAAGAGCTTATTTTTAAACCTAAGTGTGTTAATCCTCTTACTTGCATTATCTTCAAATTAGATGTTATTTGAATAGTCTTGAAGCTCTTGAAATGTTTCATTGATTTTCTCCCTCATTTGACATGCATTTGTGTGTTTCTCCATTACTTTCAATAATGTCATCTTGTAAGTGCCTCTTTTAAGTTCTATTATCCAAGCAAAATATAGTGGAGAAAGAAATTCAAGATGAAAAGAAAAATTATATGGATATATCTGATAAAAGGAAGAGAGTGGAGTGTTTCTTGTTTGCACTGTATCATTGGTATAGGTCTTACCTTAACTTTCCATAAGTAGATACAGCTTATTAAAGTAACACTTTAAATTTGTAATGGCTATTTAGTTTATAATCAACACACCTATGCAGAATGTGAAAATTTAAATGTTCATCAGCGTTTACGCTGATGTCTTTTGGATTCCTGGTAATGATTCCTACATAAAATATTTTCAAAAGCTTGTGGTTTTGTCTTATTTGAACTGGCTGGAGTATTCTGAGTTAACCTGACCTCTGATGTGGAAATTACTGAAGAATATTGTTAGAGTCCATGTGAAACCATTACCTTGTACATATATGGTTGCCATTATTGTATTGTATTAATGATTCCCTAAAATGATTTTATTTCAGGGTGATTCATTTTCTCTAGGATCTGGACTTCACAAAAGTAATTTCTTCATCTCATTCTTAGAGAACTGCAGGCACACATATTTGCTAACATTTAATATGTGAGTGTAACTACTGCTTATTTATAGAATAGGGACATATGTTACATTCTAAAATTTCCAAATGCTGAACACTTTGATAAAGTTGATGACAGATTTGTAAAACAGTACTGTAAAAACTTGATGTGGAGAAAATGGGACATATCCTCTCTAAGGTTACTGATCACACAGACTCCTTTTTCTTTTTTCTTTTTTGTCTTTATTTATGTTTTTAATGTTACATTAAAAAAAATATGAGGTCCCCATATAACCCCCACCTTCCTCACCCCACTCCTCCCCCCATAACAACAACCTGCTCCATCATTATGAGACATTCATTGCACTTGGTGAATACATTTCTGAGCACCGCTGCACCTCATGGTTAATGGTCCACACCATAGCCCACACTCTCCCACAGTCCACCCAGTGGGCCATGGGAGGATATACAATGTCCGGTAACTGTCCCTGCAGCACCACCCAGGACAACTCCAACCCCCGAAAATGCCCCCATATCACATCTCTTCCTCCCACTCCCTACCCCCAGCAGCCACCATGGCTGTTTTCTCCATACCGATGCCACATTTTCTTTGATTACTACTAATCACAATAATTCATGAATAGAATATCAGTAAGTCCACTCTAATCCATACTCTATTCCTCCGTCTTGTGAACCTTAGAATGGTTTTGTCCACTCCACATCTATATCAAGAGGGGGCTTAGATTCCACATGGATGCTGTAAGCAATTCTGCTTTCAATTGTGGGCACCCTTGGCTCCCTGGTGTGGTGTTTGACCTTCTTCACCTCCATGTTAGCTGAGTGGGGTAAGTCCAATAAACCAGAGTGTATGAGTTGCAAGTCTGTTGAGGCTCAGGACCTGGCTATCACATGGTCAGTCTAGAGATTCAGGTCCCCTGGGTATACCCTAAATCCCAGCACCAACTACAGATCCAGTAAAAGTAACAGGAGAGGCTTGCGGACAAAGATCACATCTGAGTCCAGCTCCATCACACAGAAACACAAACTCCAAAGTAGGGCCAACTGACATGGCACTAAACTCCATCTGCCATGACCATAGAACGTGTGGATCTCTGTAGCCCTCAGAAGAACCAATACCTGGGGTTGTATCTACTTTATCTGTCTCTGGGACTCTGCTGAGGTGTGCATAAGGGCAACCCAGATTCCTTTTTCATATGCTGCTTTTGTGAACTTATTCCTTTTCTGAACAGTTATCATCCTTAAGGCATAGGTTACTCATCATTGCTTGAAAATGAAAACGGCTTGTATCACACTGTTCTCACCTTCTCACCTTTTGCCTTCAGAGCCCAGACTCTAGACTATATTACAAAGAGGGATAAAAATAACCTCAATTTGTGCAAAAATTCCAGGGGATGTTACACTATATTTATGACCACAGTATGCTTTGCCCCTTGACAGAAACTCACTTTGGACAGAATGTACATTTACACCCCTTGATTTTGGAACTGGCCATGTAATTTGTTTTGGCCAATGGAATGGGACAGATGTGACAGGTGCCAAGTTCTGAGATTTAGTCTTAAGAAGCTTTGTGGATTCCTGTTTGTCCATTTGTGCCTCTACCATTTCCATAAGAATAGTGTGCCCTGGTTAGCCCCTGATTCCAGGAGAATGAGAGACATATGGAGAAGAGACACCCAGCCATCCAGAGACATGCTGTGAAAAGCCACAATACCCAGTTGTATTAGTCAGAGTTCTCTAGGGAACTGTGTAAACAGTATAAGATTTTTTAAACTTCTCTCTTGTGACCGTGGGGATGCACAAGTGTCAATCCCACAGGCAGACTGCAAACCAGGGTCTCCCATGAAGGTCCTTGATGAGTTCCCAGGAGATGTTGGCTGTCTTAAGTCAAGCTGGAAAATTCTCTCTGAATGCTGAAAATTCTCTCTGAATGCCCTTTTAAGGCATTCAACTGATTAGATAACTGTGTTACTCATTGCTGAAGTCAATCTCCTTGGTTGATTGTTGATGTAATCAGCCATCTATGCAATAAATTGGCGATTAAAGTCCATAAATGTCTTTGTATTACAATTAGCCCAGTGCTTGCTTGAGCAAACAACTGAGCACAAATAACTGGCAGAGTTGACACATTAGCCTAACCGTCACCTCAGGTGATCCAGAGATCCTTGAGACTAAATACTTAGTGCTGTGTGTCACTCAGTTTTAGGGCAGTTCATTAAGTCAATTTACTGTAGCAATAGCTGACCAATAAACAGCCTAGTCAAATGTTTCAAGGTTGGATAACACAGCTTTTGAAGTTTTACTCATCTCTCCCCCAAGCTACCTCTCCTACCCATCTTCAACTCACTTACCCTTCCACATTCTGCTGTGACTGATGTGGGCTATGGGTGGAAGGCTCTTTGTCTCTTCAGAGATAACTAAGTTGTTTGACTTGTGGGTGTGGAACGGTAAGAGGCTGCAGTCCTGCCCTTAGGGACAGTGGCAGCGGCTCCAGTCCCAGGAAATGTTTAACAATGCAAGGGCTATAAACTTTAAGTATTTAGGGGAAATGCAAAAACCAAATATGCTAAAGGCTTATCTAGAATGTCTGGAGTCCATGCTAAAAGCTTACCTAAGATGTGGAAGATATATGCTAATTGAAGCCTATTGAGAACTGAAACAAAGGGACCATTTGGCCTTTCCTCTCTGTATAAAAGACGTTTGAAAATCTTGTTCAGGGCTCGGGATTCAAACAGAAGTTCCCGAGTCCGGCCGGCTGTCAATAAACCATTTTTCCTTCTCAAAATCATTCCTGAGTCCTGGCCTCTCTATACTCAAATAATTGAACTTCTCTTAAATTCTACAACATTTTTGGCGACTCTGGTGGGACTACAAACGAAGGCCAGAGACGGTAGCATTTTGCTGCCCCTTCCAAATCCCCGAGGAAGCCGGGAGGACTCGGGTGAACCCCAAATCTGGGCACCCCTGGATTAAATTTAATCCAGAAAAGATGTGGGCTCCACCAGAATCTTCCCAACAAAAATCGAGGGCAATGGAAGGTCTGAAGAGAAAGATTCTGGGAACGAAAAAGAACTCCGAACATGGAAGAAGGTAAGACTCCCCGGGTGAGCACAGTCTGGAAGGCCCTAGCTTTAATTGCTAGGAAGGGGAGGCTGATCACCTCCCGAGAGAACCCTAGTAGCCCCAGAAGGCTGGGGGGAAGCCGTTCTCTCTAGGCTTGGGAAAAGGAGAAAAACCGGGGAAAAGCCCTGGTGTTTTGGGTTTGTCTAACTGCATGTTAGAATCTGGTACTGGTCTTATATCCACTAAAGGAGTGGAGTCTCGATTTTAATAGGAAGGGCTATTTATAGGTTCAAGTCCTAATGTCCTGGAAATTGGTCTAGATTAAGGGAAACAAAACTTGGTTACAGGAAAATGGATCGGCTTTTCTGGTGGAGCTTGGTCTGGGTGTAAAGTTTAAACAGTGGAAAAGTCTAGCTGAAATCTTTTGTTATGGTGCTAATTTGTGAATGAATTCGCTTTATACCAAATGTTAAGTGTTCTGAGGTTTGTGATGGCTGTGGGGGCAGCTATGGTGAAAATAAATATATAACTTGTGGGTCAGATTAGTGACCTTTGTGCTTCTGTCTGTGTCAGCTCAATGCTAGTGTTGGAGTTGTGTCCTTATGTAAAGTGGAATTACAGCTGAGCTGGAGCCATCCCTTGCCATTGGCAAGGGAGTGAAATGATTCTGGGGCAAAAGCTGAGGAGTCTGGATGTTTGCGGAGTCTAGATGTTTGTGCATGCTCTGCTGTCTTGTCTCTGGTCTGGCCCTTTGCCAGGGCTTGGAGGCCATCTGTGCCGCGCCAAGCACCCAAGTTTGTTGGGAATGTCCCAGTCAGGGCGGCTGGGTTCCTGGGAGAGTTGCCAAATTTGAGTAGGTTCTGTTTGCCCATTTTGGCTGAAAGGTGGAAAGCAGGGAGCGGCTTGCCCCTTTCCAGTGAGTCCACCCTTCTATTCATAAGCCGCATTCCTGTTTTTTGTGCACCCGACTGCCTGGAAGGGGGGGGAAGTGATGGGGGTGAAAAGCAGAATCAGAATAAATGCAGTAAAGTTCCCTCCTTAGGGTGTCAAAGCCAAAATACGTTTGCATTCTGCTCAGGTTCTTAGAAGGTATTGTAGTAACCTTAAGTAAGAGAATGTGTTCTGTGAAGGTAAAATTTGTCTTAAGGGTATAAATAATTATAAAAGTTTTACAAAGCATTGTTTAAATTAAGGTATTTAAGTGGCTAATTGCAGAAAGTCATTATTTAACAAAACTGAATTGATAATAATAATAATAAAAGGCAATTTTATAACAAACTTATTCGGCAGCCAATCTCCCCTGCCAACTTGCTTCCAAAAAACCTGTTTCTGGTATTACATGCTACTAAGTATTTAAAGTGAAGAAAAGTTCATTATTTTAACAAACTTGTTTAGTATTAATGGCAATTATATGTTGTAAGAAGTTTGCCTGGTAACTTAGTATGTGGGATATATGGAGTGTGTTTTTATTGTTAAGGAAACAGAAGATGATTTTGTCCTAAGATAAAATGATTGATTATTGGAAAGAGTAGAGTGTGGGACAGAACCTGAATGAATACTGAAAGTGTAGAAGGTTTGTGGAAGGAAAATTTTTATGATTAAAATTGAATAAGATCAATATACAAAGAAAATCTTTTATCAATAGCTTCTTGTGCTTTAACCTCATCATTTCCTCAGTGTTTAAAGAAGAGTCTTACCTCTTTTAAAAGAACATTTATGTTCTAGAAATCAAATCCTGAAAAGTAGCTTTTTATTTCAAACTAACTGCAAGAGATTTATTCTTTTACTTTAAAGGAAAAATTAAAGTAATGGTTAAGTTCATTTAATATGTTATAAGTCAAAAGAAAGGTACTTAAAGGTGTTTAAAATTAATAGGTTTTTTAAAAAAATTAATAAAAACTGTAACTAAGTTAAAATCATTTATAAATGCATTTGTTATAAAACAGTGGAAAGGTAATAACTGAAATTATAGCTGGGTGAATTTAGCTTGAAATTATTAAGTGTAAACTCTAAACTTTACCTTTCCTTAGTTTATGGTTTCTTCAAGTCTAACCTCACCCCTTGCCTTTGCCTATGGTTATTTCATAATAGCTTCTGCCCCTATAGGCCAGAGAAGAGCTGGGACATCACTGTCTCCTCTCCTGGTATTAGTAACCCTTTCTCTCATGAATTCAAGTGTAAACTAAATAAATTGCTGCCTGATAGAATAAGGTTAAATGACCACTGGAGTTTTATTATCTCCAAAACCAAAAAGGGGGGTGGAGGGGGAGAAGTCTCCTGCCTTGACGGTCAGTGTTCCTAAGAGTGGCAATTCATGAGAGAAAGCAGTCTGTCTCCCTGAGGCTTCAAATAGCCTCAGTAAATATATATAAAATTAATCTTGTTGCTTATCCAAAATTCTGCTAATTTCAAAGTAAAATATAAAGTTCTAAAACAAAATGGTGCTAAGGCATTGAGAACATTTTGGTTATTACAATCCATTAAGTAAGAAAGAAAATTCTTGTGGTAAACTGCATGGTCATAGTGCAAATTAAGAAGAGTTTCAAAAGTCTTCGAAAAGTTTAAAGTAACTAAAGTCATGTTGTTGTGTCAAACTATTCATGTCTGCCTATTTGCTCAAATTGTTGAGGTTAAATATGCAGTTATATAAGTAATATGTATTTCTGGACCCCTAATTAATTAAGCTAAACAGTATATAAAATAATGCAAATTATAAGTAATATCAATGAGTTGTGTTTGTGTCTAACTCTTTGTGTCTGCCCATTTTAAAAAAAAGCTCAATGTATGTCTTCATACATCAGGATAAATATCAAATTAACAAATAAAAATTCTTAAAAGAGGTCTATTCAAATTGTTAAAAATTAAATATGCAGTTATATTTATAAATATTCTTAAAGCCCAAATTAAACTAAGCAGGATGAAAAAGTCATAGAAATCTGATTATAGAAACAATTGGGAAAGGGCCTCCTCTTTGCAAGAGCTTTTAAGGCAAGACTAGGTCTGGCAGATTAAACCTATCTACTAGGCTAGGGAATTAAGAATCAGTTTGCCTGGTAATTTCCCAGTTTGAACCTTTGTCAGCCATAAAATGCAAAAAAAAAAAAAACAAAAAACAAAGATTAGGTTAATTTTCACATAAGAAAAATGTTTATGTAACCTGGCGGCCTGCTGCCTCAGTCTCCCACTCCCGGGTTGGACAGCAGTGGAGGAGACCAGTTTAGGCCAGTCCTATGGGCAGTGGAAGGATGCCCAAGAAGGAGCTAACTAAGTCGGTGCCATTTCAGCACTAAATTCTATTCCTTATTTGACAAAGGGGGGAGCAGGTAAAAACTAAAATGGTTGGAATGTGATAGAGGAAGCAGTTAAATCAAACTTTTGCGTGGGAAAGTTAAATAAATCTCAGATAAGCTGTAACTTCTGAAGTATCCAATCTATGGAAAAACAGGAAGAGCTTGCATGCTAGGCTTAGGGGTATAAATTGTGTCATTTTTCTTTGTTCGTGGCATCAGCCATATCTGGCTCTGCACCCCTTCTTGCAAGATTGAGAATAAATTATTTTCTTCTCCACAATCTGGTGAGCCTTATTTTCTTCCAGAAGATTTCTTTCCAACAAAATAAAGGTAATTAGTGGCTCTATTAACAAATTTCAGTAAGTAAAGGAAAGTCCATAAAAACTATGGAGAAATCTTTCCTGGGTTATGATTTTTAAAAAATTAAGTAATTGTGTAATGTGTTTTAAAACCTGGTAGTCAGTATGCATGTGTTTTAAAACCTGGTAGTCAGTTATGCTTTTAAATTAATAATTTTCATAACTTAAAGAAGTTTTTAGCTTCCTGTAAGGGAAAAAGAACATTCCTTGCATAAACTATTATGGTTTCAATTTTATTTAACTTGAGTGTAATCTCCCATAGTTAATTTATAAACTAAATTAACATTATGTACGAAATCTTTAGAGTAATGAAAATTGTAAGTTCACATTAGTGAAATTAGGCTAAAGGAAAAAGATTGTAGATATGCTCTCAAATAAAGAGTAAATTTCTTTGGTAATTGTAATTTAATAAGTTTATTTAAACATGAGGTGTCTAGTCAATGTGGTTATAGTCAATTATAAAGAGTTTATAAAACATCCTCCAACTGAAAATGTTTAAATAGTTCTAGTTCTAGAAAAGTCATTGTTAACTAAAACTTAGATTGGTTATTGGTAGCAGAAATAACTTCATGATAATAAACCTGTCTGAAGGCCACTGCAAAGTACACATTTAAGTAAATGGTAATAAAAAGTTATCTTGATTATATTGGAAGTCTTCTGTTTTCATTTTAACAATGAAAAATAATATTTTTCCTCTATTACTAAAGTACCTACTGTTATCTTCATAATAAAATTGTGTAAGTAGACAGTCATTTAATATATGATGTGTTGCATTAAATTGTTTAAAATATATATATAAACAAGGAATAAACGTTAACATTATCAAACTCTTGTGCATTCGAACCAGGCCTTGTATACATTACAGGTGGCCTCTCCATGTGAGTTATTGGCTAGGCTGGTCACTGACCCCTCAATTAAAAATATGTGCTATATCAGTCTCTGGTTCTGCTCCTGAAGTCGATGGAAACTATATTGCAGTTTCAAGCTCCTGCAGCCAATAATGACTCGGTACAGCCAAGTGTACAATGGATATCGCCTCCAGACTGGCACTGTTTCATGGTGCCAGAGAGCACTATGCACCAGGCTAGTAGAATACTGGAAAATCTCTCTAAGATGAAGGATGCTGCAACTTGCTCACTGCGTTGAAGAACATGCTAAGTGGAGCCATGATACCAGGATACTGTAAGTAAAACTTAAACACAATTGGCATTATGGCCTGCTCTCATGGAGAGATAACATGTAAGGTATTACAAACCTGAAACTCAAAACTAATAATTGCAACTCTGAATCCTTATGCATTAAGTAATACATTAGTTAATATTAAGTTCTGTACTTTTATCCTGTACTAAATATATGCCTAATAATTGTAATGTTATCTTTTCTATTTTGGATCAAGTGCAGAAGTATATTAGACATGTTAAATTCCTGGTAAAATCATTTTCTAAACAGTTAATAACATGTCTATAGAATAAGGTGGCAGTCTCAGCCAGTCTCAGTCAACTTCTATATTCTGCTGTACTCTGCTGTGTAGCAAAAGTGAGGCTTGCTTGCTGATGGTGAGTCACCTATTGAACAAGCCAAAATTGCTAGAAATTGTACAATGAAAACCAAGGTGTAAAAATCTTTATTCTGTAGTTCTGATCACTCCCACAGGTGAAAACTAAGAGTATTTCCAAATTAGTCTTCTAATCCTGAGTGAAGCCAGTTGCCCAAGGAGTGCCAGTTCACCAGGAGCATCTGACAGAGCGAATGAGTGTCAATCATTGAACAGCTTGGAATGTGTCTTCAGACAAAGCTAAGTGTCTGTTGCAATTTCTCTCTAAAGATGGATAACTTAAAAAAGAATATATATGCTGTTCCCACCAGCTTTTAAGGAATGCCATCTTTATAGGCACCTAACCTTGTCTACCTCTGTAATCCAATGTGTCCTCTTTTAAAAACAGGTATTCCAAATTTTTAATTAAGTTTGTTTCTTTCAGAGTGAACATCTTATTAACCATATGAAAACTTCATCCAACTTCGTACAGAATGCCAGATCCATCTTCCTCCAATTAGAATAAATTAAAGAGTTTTACACCTTATTAGGCAATGACTACAGCCCATGGCCAGCAGGAAGCAGTTACAGAAAAGAGATCGTCTCCCTTCAGCACCCCTTTTAAATTAAAGGTGTAAACCCCTAAAGAGTAAAATAAAAGTAATAGATGGATCTGGAACCTGACTGGAAATCCACGTGAGTGCCAGTGGCAGCAGAATAACTGCAGGAGGCCCCTGCCCAAGATTCTGCTGTCCAGAATGAAAAGTTCTAAACTTCTAAAAACAGTCCTGGATGCTGTACTAAAGACTGATAAATAATCAATCAAGACAACAAACAGCCATCCACCTCATAGCTCCAACAATAATTATGCCAAAGCTTAGCAAGTAAACTTTGGCAAAAGGGGGGGAATGATGTGGGCTATGGGTGGAAGGCTCTTTGTCTCTTCAGAGATAACTAAGTTGTTTGACTTGTGGGTGTGGAACGGTAAGAGGCTGCAGTCCTGCCCTTAGGGACAGTGGCAGCGGCTCCAGTCCCAGGAAATGTTTAACAATGCAAGGGCTATAAACTTTAAGTATTTAGGGGAAATGCAAAAACCAAATATGCTAAAGGCTTATCTAGAATGTCTGGAGTCCATGCTAAAAGCTTACCTAAGATGTGGAAGATATATGCTAATTGAAGCCTATTGAGAACTGAAACAAAGGGACCATTTGGCCTTTCCTCTCTGTATAAAAGACGTTTGAAAATCTTGTTCAGGGCTCGGGATTCAAACAGAAGTTCCCGAGTCCGGCCGGCTGTCAATAAACCATTTTTCCTTCTCAAAATCATTCCTGAGTCCTGGCCTCTCTATACTCAAATAATTGAACTTCTCTTAAATTCTACAACATGACCACACTGGGTGTTTTCATTGGCAAGGCCTTTCTTATGCCAGGCCATTGATAATGCTGCTCTTTCTTCCTGTTACTCTTTTCTTTACAAGAGATTCACCTTACATCAAATAAGGAAAAGAGATTGAAAATAAAAGGATGGAAAAATATATACCTTGAATTTAAAAGCTACAGTAGCTATACTAATATCAGATAAAAGAGACTTTAAGTAAAAAATTTTTTTTATCAATATACAGTGCATATTGATGAAAAGGGCTAATATTTAAGTACATATAACAATTATAAGCATATATGCACCTAACAACCACCCCTAAAATATATGACTTAAACATGCCAGGTTTGAAGGGAGAAATAGACAGTTCAGTTCTACATTAATGATAAACTTCAATAAACCACTTTCAATAATGGAAAGACCATCTAGATAGACTATCAGTAAGGAAAAGGAAGAATTGAACAATACTATAAATCAACTAGACCTATAGAACCCTTCATCCAACAACGGCAGAATACACATTCTTCACAAGTGCACACAGATCATTCTCTAGGATAAGCCATATGTTATGTTTCAAAACAAGTCTTAACAAATTTTAAAAGATTGAACTCATACAAAGTATCTTCTCCAACTCAATGGAATGAAGCTAGAAATCAATAATAGGAAGAGCTGGAAAATCCATAAATATGTTAAACAACACACTCTTAATTAATGGGTCAAAGAAGAAACCACAAGGGGAATTAGGAAATATCTTGATATGAATGAAAATGAGAACACAACAGATCAAAATTTATAGGCTATGGCAAGGGCATTTCTCAGAGGGAAATTTATAACTCTAACAGCTTATGTGAAAAAGGAAGAAAAATCTCATATTAATAACCTAACCTCACTCCTGGAAAAAAGAAAAGCAAACTTAACCTTAAGTGAGCAGAAGGAAGGAAATAATCAATAATAGACCAGATATAAATGAAATAGAGAATAAAAACACAATGGAGAGAATCAATGAAACCAAAGTAGATTCTTTGAAAATATCAATAAAATTTACTTACAAAGAGAAAAAGAGAGAAGAGGTAAATAACTAAAATCGGAAATGAAAGAGGAGCGACGTTAATATCAACCTTACAGAAATAAACTTCTAGAAGAAAACACAGGGGAAAGCTTCAAGACCTCATATTTGGCAATGAATTTTTTTATTCTTGGACTTTACAGTAAAAGCGCAAGTAGCAAAAGAAAAAATAGATAAACTGAACTTCATCAAAATTAAAATTTTTTGTGCATCAAAAGACATTATGAAGAAAGTGAAAGACAATGTACAGAATAGGGGAATAGACATTTCTCCAAAGAAGAAATATACTTAGCCAATAAGGACATGAAAATATGCTCAACATCATCAGTCAATAGCACAGTGAGATACCACTTCAAACCCACTAGGATGGTTATCATTTTTAAAATGGAAAATAATAAGTGCTAGCTAGGATGCAGAGAAATAGGAACCCTTGTACTTGGTTGGTGGCAGTATAAAATTACAGCCACTACGGAAAAGTTTGGCAGTTCCTTAAAAAGTTAGACACAGAACTATTCATATGAGCCAGCAATCCCACTTTTAAGTAGATACCTAAAAGAATTGAAAGTAGGGACTCCAGCACATATTGGAACACCAGTATTAATAGCAGTATTATTCACAATAGGCAAAAGGTGGAAGCAACCCTAGTGTTCATCAACAGATGAATGGATAAACAAAATGTGGTATATACAAACAATGGAATATTATTCAGTCATAAAAAGGAATGAAATTATGATACATGTTATAGCATAGATGAACCTTAAATAAGCCAGACACAAAAGGACAGATATTGCATGATTTCACTTATATGAAAAACTGCAATATGCAAATTCTTAGAGAAAGAAAGATGATTACAGGTTACCAGAGGAGGGGAGTGAAGTGATGACAGCTAGGAGAGAATGGTGGGTTATTGCTTAATGGATACTGAGTTTCTGTTTGGGGTAATGGAAAAGTTTGCTATGGTGGTAATGGTAGCACAACTTTGTGAGTGTAATTAATATACTTAATTACATACTTGAGAGTAGTTAAAATGAGCAATTTTATGTTGTATATATGGTCCCACAATAAAAGTTTAAAAAGAAAATAATTTAAAAAGAAGCGAAGGAAGGCTGGCTGGGGGACAAATTCAGTGATATGGATGAGAACTCTGAAGTCCTGGAAAGAATACTTCCCTTTCCACATTTTTACAGCTACTGAATAAGAGCAAAATTGCCCAGTAGCTCAGTTTTTAAAAAGCCAAAATGAAGTCCACTCTAAAATGAAGGTAGAAATGCTACTTTCCCAAAATGGGTGCTGATTTCCTTGCTAATAATTCTAGTTGCTTCTACCAATGTACATGATCTAAACAAAGAAGTATTCAAACTTAGTTTTCATCAATCATCTGAGCCGAGCTTTGCCACCATAATTATCTTGATCCTGGAACTGTGAAGGACTAAATATAAAACAAGTAGCTTTATCAAATTAAGAGTAATGGGCAAATATTGTATTTCTTAAAATCAAGTGTTGTTTTTTTTAAAAAAAGAGATACTGTTTTAAAAGCTACATTTAGAAGATGGAATGGCTCAAGTGATTGATCACCTATCTCCCACATGGGAGGTCCCAGGTTCAGATCCCTGTGACTCCTAAAGAGAAAAAAAGGAGACAGTGAGTGCAAACAATGGGGGGGGGGGATAGAATAAATAAATAAAATAAACCTTTAGAAGAAAAGCTATATGATTAAATAAAAATGTAGAAAATTATATGATCTGCATAGCGCATAAGAGAAACTGATATAAAGATAATACTAGTTTTCTATCCCACATGTGTATAAGTTTATATAACTTGGTATATATAGGGAGTTTAATTGCCATAGAAATATTTTCCCATGTGTCTCTCAGTCTACACCTGAATTTTCTACCTAGTTTCACCAAATTGCAATTCTTTCCTGATAATTAACTACTTGATTGTGGCCAGTGATTTTTTAAGTTTTCAAACAGTTTGTTTACATTCACTTCAGATACACCATGATCAAAATCTCCAATAAACTCTCCTCATTTCCTGTGACAAATGCTTCTGAAGAATGCTCAACAAGGTCTTGATCACATCTCAGCTTCAGAGAAGGCTAAGTACTAAGCCATCTGACCTAAGCACTGGAGAGCTGGACACTGCTTGATGGGTAGGATTTCAATAACATATTTTTCATCCAGGAGATTAAGCAATTCTTTTAAAGAATTTTAAAGAGGCTACGCTGCACTGGGTTTCTTGTGAATGTATAATTGACAAGCAGTTCTCCAACCAGATTGAAATTCCAAATCACTTTTCAGCATTTGCCATTTTGACCAATACCAGTTTGAATATCTGGACTAGTTTTCTGAATTTCACCTTGGCAAAATTCTATCTGTGAGCATGTGAGCAGTTTCTTTATCTTTCATTGTACCTTCAAACTACCACCCCTACCTTCTCTAGTAAACTTCCTCTCAGTATTTTGGTGGGTGGTTGCTTTTTTAAAAAGTATAAATTATACATACAGGAATCAGGTATAGAGATTATTTTAAGACTAGGATACAGAAAATCTCTATTATCAGACCTTGAAGAATGTTGAAAAGCTTTTGTTTCACCTTTTTACATTTTTGAGGAGAAACTAAAGATATTAATTATTCAAAGAGGTAAACATGAGAACTTTTCCTGTAATGACCCTATGACTTCAAGTTAATATATAAACAATTGCAGAATTAAAGCATCTTCTTCAGAACTTCCAGGAAGATGGCAGACTAGAAAGACACGGGACTCTCTTTTCTTCCAGAAAAATAGCTACAGAACAGGCTAAAAGGGCCTGGAAAAAGATCTTCTAAGGTTTAGGACACCACATGAAGGTTGAACATTGCCTAGAAGAGAGAGGGTTTGTAGCAGTTTGATACAGTTAAAAATTCCAAAAATAGATATTGGAATATGTTTGTAAATGGTCTGTCTAAAATTTCACATTTACTTAATTAAATTATGATTAGAACTTTGATTGGGCCACATCATTAGGACATTGAGTCCCCATTGAGTCCCCTCCCACTTTTATCTGTGAGATAAAAGACATGGCAAAAGAAGAGAGTTGGAGTTTTGCTCTTGGAGTTTTGATGCTAGAGTCTTGAGTTGGAGCACTAAGAAATAAGTACACAGAGGTGCTTGGTTGTGAGGTAAGAGAAGCAAACTCTGAGAAGAAAGGAACCCAGGAAGCCTGAACCCTGGCAGACTTCAGCAGCCATCTTGCTCCAAAAGGAGGCAAAAGACTTTGGTGAAGGAAGTAACTTAGGGCTTATGGCCTGGTAACTGTAAGCTCCAATCCCAAATAAATACCCTTTTAAAAAACCAACAGATTTCTGGTATTTTGCATCAACACCCCTTTGGCTCACTGATACAGGGACAAAGGATGGAAATCGCAATGGCAAAACTGTGAGATAAAGCCAGAAGCTGCTACTATTGGCACCTCACCCTTCCCTAGTCCCACGCTAAAGACACTTTTGAATTTTTAGTTCTCAAAGCCCACTACAGACAAAGGGGGCTCCAGAGATCCACTGCCCCGGGGAAGGGGATAGAGAGAGACATAGCCTAAGGC
Organism: Dasypus novemcinctus; assembly: GCF_030445035.2. Classification (NCBI taxonomy): domain Eukaryota; kingdom Metazoa; phylum Chordata; class Mammalia; order Cingulata; family Dasypodidae; genus Dasypus; species Dasypus novemcinctus. The sequence continues at coordinate 20,092,302 of NC_080696.1, read as the reverse complement.
TGACTCAGTGTTTGACCCACAAATTTGGCTTGCTGTGTCCCACAAGCCCTTCCAGGCCAGGGGGGGACCATGCCGTTGTTTACTCTATGAGACAGCACAGGACTGGAGAGATCTGACTCTCTCTATCTCCCCCTCTTCTGACTGGGACTGATGTTGAGGACACACTTCCCCAGGAAAGGGGACAGAGAGGGACATAGCCTAAGACTGACTCAGCTTTTGACACACAAATTTGGTCTGCTGTGTCCCACGAGCCCTTCCAGGATAGGTACAGCCGTGCCAGTGTTCAGCTTGGAAACTAAGAGATCCTGACCCTTCCAATCTCCCTCTCTACTAAGTGGAACTGACTGTTGAGGAGGAGGAAGGGAGTGAAGTTATTTCCTATGAGGGAAAAAGGAAGGAGCCGCCAGAGAATGCTGGAGAACTGTCTCAAGAAAGTTTAAATTGCAAGCTTCTTAGCCTCCAGGCAGGAACCTCTATCACATTGATCCAGTCTACATTGCTGCAAACACATGCCACCAGTTATTGAACTGAGAGGGCTGCCAAAAAGCACCATCTGTTGGCAGACCAAGAACATGCATGTGAGAATATAAAAAGTAAATAAGGGACAAAGATGGTGGCAGAGAAAGGAGTTCCTAGAGTCAGCTCCTGCTACAGGGCAGTTAGTAATCACCCAGAGCTATCTAAATCACCTGTTTGGGGACTCCAGGAGACCAGAAGAGCATCCTGCAACATCCTTGAAGGAATGGAAGGAGGAGACTGCCCATCTTCAGAGAAGATTCATGAGAAGAGCATCCCATGCCCCAGAAGCTGGTGCCCATCCTCCTCTAGCGGCACAAGCTGCCTTGGCAGCTATTCCACAGGTGGAATTGGATACTCCACTTCCCAAAAATGAGGGAGGAAGAGATGGTTGGGCACCAGCCTCAGCTACTGATTAGTAAATTTAGAGTGCTAAAGTATAATCCTAAGAACAGCTAAAGTTTGAACCTGTCTAAGTCAGAAAGAGGCCAGAAGCCACCATTTTAACTCCACCCCTGGCATGAGGGGAACAGGGTGGACTGAAAATCACAGAGCTGGTAGGAACCAGCTTCTTTCCATCCAGATTGGATTGCAGCTCTAGCCTAAACCCCAGTCCCACCTTTAGCAGGGAGGAAGCTGGGAAGACCTGTGCCAGCCTCTCTGGGACATTACAGGCCATGCCATGGAGGCCAGTGATCATTCTATGTTGGCGGTGCAAGCTGCCTCAGGAGATATTCTGTGGCTGGAATTGAAAGATCCATTTCCCAAAAACAGGGGAGGAAGAGACAGGTGGGCACCAGTCTCAGCTACTGATTAGTAAATTTGGCATGCTACAGTATAATCCTAAGAACAGCTGAAGTTTGAACCTGTCCAAGTTAGAAAGATGCTGGTAGCCCCCACTTTGACTCTGCCCCCAGCATGAGGTGAAGTCAGGCTGACTGAAAATCAGAGTGATTGTAAGGACTGGTTTCTTTCACCCAGATCAATCTGCAGCCCTAGCCTTGGCTTCCCCCCACCTCTAGCAGGGAGGAAGCTGGTGGGCCCTGCACCAACCTCTCTGAGTAACTGCAGGTACATTTGACTGGCACAGACTGAATAGTCAGAGGTCTACTAGGCAACTGCAGTTGTTTTGGACCTGCATGGCATAGATTGCTGCCCACACCTGCAGCTCCTTCCCCACCCCAGGCAGGGGAGGAGGGGACATGAAGCCTCATAAGTCTCTCTGGCCAACTACAGTCTAGGCCAGCATGACTTGGATTATTACACACAGCTGTTTCTCTGTCCTGACCCCTGGCAAATAAGAAAGTTGGAAGAAGCTTCATTGGTCCCTGGGGCAAGGAGGATAGCTTGAGCATCCACAGTTTACAGCACCAATTACATCCTTGGCTTCTACTACACAACCAGCAAGGGAGAAAGGGCAAGAAAATCCTAAACTAAAGAGAAAATCTGCACCCAGAATAAATACTCTAGTAAGCTAGATGCCTAGACACCAGCAAAAAATTACAATCCACACCAAGAAACAGGAAAATATGGCCCAGTTAAAGGAACAAGATAAACCTCCAGATTACATAAGAGAGTTGAGACAACTAATCATAGATGTTCAAACAAATCTCCATAATAAATTCAATGAGATGGCTAAAGAGATTAAAGATATTAAGAAGACATTGGATAAGCACAAAGAAGGATTTGAAAGCATACATAGAAAAATAGCAGCTCTTATGGGAATGAAAGGTGCAATCAATGAAATTTTAAAAACATTGGAATCATATAATAGCAGATTTGAGGAGGCAGAAAAAAGGATTGGTGAGCTTGAAGAAACAACCTCTGAAAGTGAACATATGAAAGAACAGATGAAGAAAAGAATGGAAAAAATTGAACAAGGTCTCAGGGAAATAAATAACAGCAAGAGACATACAAACATAAATGTCATGGGTGTCCCAGGAGGAGAAAAGAAGGGAAAGGGGGCAGAAGGAATATTTGAAGAAATAACAGTAGAAAATTTCCCAACCCTATTGAAGGACATAGATATCCCTGTCCAAGAAGGACAACTGAATAATCTGAATAGACCAATTCCAAGACACATACTAATCAGAACGTCAAGTGCCAAAGACAAAGACAGAATTCTGACAGCAGCAAGAGAAAAACAATGCATCACGTATAAGGGATACCCAATAAGATTAAGTGTCCATTTCTCATCAGAAACCATGGAAGCAAGAAGACAGTAGTAGGATATATTTAAGATACTTCAAGAGAAAAACTTCCAGCTGAAGACTGTCTTTCAAAAATGAGGGTAAGTTTAGAATATTAGCAGATAAACAGAAACTGAGAGTGTTTGTAACCAAGAGACTGGCTCTTCAGGAAATACTAAAGCCTGAAAAGAAAAGACAGGAGAGAGAGGCCTGAAAGAGAGGCTGGAAGTGAAGATTATATCAGTAAACATAACTAAAAGTGTTAAAAGAGTAGTGAAAAGAAAATATGACAGATAAAACCTGAATGTTCAGGAATAAACTTAACCAACAATGCAAAGCACTTGTATTCAGAAAACTGCAATGCATTGTTAAAAGAAATTTTAAAAAGACCTAAATAATTGGAACAACCTTCTGTGCTCATGAATTGGAAGACTAAGTCTCATTAAGATGTCAATTCTACTCAAAATTGATATACAGAGTCAATGCAATCCCAATAAAAATTCCACCAGCACTTTTTAAAGAAATGGAAAACACAATTATCAAATTTATTTGGAAGGATAAGGGGTCCTGGATAACCAGAAATATCATAAAAAGTAAAAGTGAAGTTGGAAAACTCTCATTTCCCCACTTTAAATCATATTACCTAGTTATAGAGGTAAAAATCAGCATTGTCCTGGCATAAAGACAGACACATACACCAAGGGAACTGAACTGATAGTTCAGAAACAAACCCTCACATCAATGGTCAAGTGTTTTTTTACTGATCTTTCAAACCCACTCAGCTCAAGCAGAACAGTCCATTCAACAAATGATGCTGAGAGATCTGGATAGCCATAGCCAGAAAAAGGAAAGAGGATACCTATCTCACATCTTATAAAAAAATTTACTCAAAATGGATCAGAAACCTAAATATAAAAGCAAAAATTATAAAGCTTCTAGAAGAAAATGTAGGAAAATATCTTCAAGACCTGGTGGAAGTGGTGGATTCTTAAAGGAGATAAGGGGAGGACTGAGATGGATTACTGATGTTAAATGTATGTAGAAGTTTTAATTAATTTTACTGTAAAAGTGCAGAAATACCAGAGTTGATGGTAACACATTATAGTGAGTAACAGCTGGTTTATAAATGGGAATGTGGCCAAAAATGGTAGTCTAGGGATGTAAATGCCAATTGACAGAAAGCTAGAGAAAAATCTAGGGATTGAATAGCATAATAAACCCAGAGGTGGATGAAAATTGCAGGTTATGGTGCAGATGCAAGAGTGTCCTTTGTGAGCTAGGGCAGATGTACATACTATTACACAGTGTTGGGAATGTGGAGAAACATGAGAAAAATACAACTGGAGTGACCTATTGAATGTGGTTAACAGTAATAATGTAATATTCATGCATCTATGTCAAAGATGCATTGTGTTGATAATGGGGGAGCATGGAGTATGCTATGGACCTGATAATAATCTGATGATATTATCTCATAATCTATAACAAATGTTCCACCACAGTGTGGTGTGTTGATAGAGGGGTGTTGTATGGGAATTCAACATGTATGAATGATTGTTTTATAAGTTTACAACTTCTGTCATAAAAATATATTTTAAAAATAATAATAGAGTGGGTTGGGGGAAATACATCAAATGAAAGATAAGGACTACAGTTAGTAGTAATATTTTGACTAAATTCTTTCATAATTTGTAAAAAATGACTCACAATAATGAAATGTATAGGTGGTGGGTTGATATATGAGACCCCTGTATGATGTTATACATGTTTGCTTTGTAAGTTCACAACTTTTACTATACACTTACTGTTTATGTATATTCATGTATAAATGATATAATAATAATAATAGGGTGGGTTGGGGGAAATACTTTGGCTAGTAGTAATATTTTGAGGATGCTCTTTAATCATTAGTTAAAAATGTTTTGCAACAATGCAAGGTATTAGTAGTAGGGTGAGGTATGTGAGCACTCTATGATGTTACATATGTTTATTTTGTAAGTTCATAACTATTACTGTACACTTACTGCTAATATATGTTTATGTATGAGTGATAAAGTTCAATAAATTTTTAAAAATACTCCAAAAAAAAGTAAGAGAGGCTTTTTCCAGCTTTTATAGCCTCCCTCACTAAGGCCCTAGGAAATGGGTGTGCAATCCATTACTAGATCCAGAGCCCAGTTTTGAGCAACTAACAGGGACAATCCTAATGTTACAGGTTGAACCAAGAATCAAAGAACAGCAGTAACACACAGCCTCCCATCACTAAATCCCTATGAAAGAGAAAGAAATTGAGTATCTGAGTACCTAATCAGATGCCTAGACATCAACAAAAAATTATGAGCCACACTAATAAAATGGAAGATATATATTAAGTAAAGCAATATATCAAAGCCCTAGAAGAGATGCAGGATTTAAGACAACTAATTAATGAGATGCACACAAATTCCCAAAATTAAATTAATGAGTTGAAAGATAATATTGACATCAAGAAAGCATTGAGCACACACAAAGAAGAATTTGAGCTCCTGAATAGAAAAATAACAAAGCTCGTGGGAATGAAAGACACAATTTGTGAAATCAGAATCACATTAGAGGGAAGCAGATGTGGCTCAAGTGATAGGGCTTCTGCCTACTATATGGGAGGACCCGGGTTCAATCCCTGGGGTCTTCTGGTAAAAAAGAAAAAAAAAGAGAAAGCAGGCCTGCATGATGAGCCAGTGCCTGCATGGCGAGCCAAGTGCCTGCACAGCAAGCCAAGTGCCTATGTGAGTGCCTGTGTGGTGAGCCCAGTGCCTTCATGAGTGCCCCTGTGGCAAGCTGAGTGCCTGCATGGTGAGCTGAGTGCCCACATAAGTGCACATGCGGTGAGCCAGTGCCTGCGAGGTGAGCCAAGTACCCATGCAGTGAGCCAGTGCCCATGTAAATGAGTCACAGCAAGATGATGACACAACAAAAGAGATACAAAGGGGAGAGTCAAGGTGAAGCACAGAAGAAACCAGGAACTGAGGTCACACAAGTGACAGGGAACCTCTCTCCATATCAGAGTTTCCCAGGATCAAATCCTGGTGAATCCTAGAGGAGAAAAATGAGAAGAGAAGACAAAAAGAGAAACAGACACAGAAGATCACACAGCAAATGGACACAGACAGCAAAAACAGCAGGGTGGAGGGAAGGGAAAAAATGATGGTTAAAAAAAAAACACATTAGAGGCATACAACAGTAGATTTGAAATGACTGAAGAAAGAATAAGTGATACCAAAGACAGAACAGCTGAAATTGAAGAGAGAAAAGAAAAGAATGGAAAAAATTAAGCAGGAGTTCAGGGAGTTGAATGACAACATGAAATGCAACAACATACAGGTCATGGGAGTTCCAGAAGGAGAAGAGAAGGGAAAAGGGGCAGGAAGAATATTTGAGGAAATATTTTCTCATGAAAGAAATGAACTTATATGTCCAAGCAGTGCACAGTACCCCAATCAGAATAAATCCTAATAGACATACTCTGACACATACTCCTCAGAATGTCAAATGTCAAAGATAAAGAAAAAATTCTGAGAGCGGTAAGGGAGAAGAAAACCATCACATACAAGGGATGTCCAATAAGACTTAGCATGGATTTCTCATCAGAAACCATGGAGGCAAGAAGACAGGGGTTTGATGCAGTTAAGATACTGAAAGAGAAAAACTGTCAGCCAAGAATTCTTTATCCAGCAAAATTGTCCCTCAAATATGAAGATGAGTGTAAAACATTCAGAAATAAACAGAAACTAATAGAGTTCATTTAAAAAAATCCAATTTTGCAGAAAATATTAAAGGAAGCCTTAGACCCTGAAAGAAAAAGATAGGAGAAAGAGGCTTGGAGGAGAGTATAGAAGAAAGAATAGCAGAAAGGATAATCAAAAGAGTAAAAACATGGACAAAAATAGAAAATATTATATGACATATGAAAACCAAAGAATAAAATGGTGAAAGTAAATAATGCATTTACAGTAATATTATTGAATGTGTATGGATTCAACTGCCCAATCAAAAGATATAGGCTGACAGAATGGATAAAAACATAAGCCATCCATATGCTGCTTACAAGAGACTCACCTTAGACCCAGGATACAAACCAACTGAAAGTGAATGGCTGGAAAAAGAAACTTCAAGAAAATAATAACAGAAAAAAGAGCAGGAGTATCTATACTAATATCAGACAAAACACACCTTAAATGCAAAAAAATTATAAGAGATACAGAAGATCATTATATATTAATAAAAGGGGCAATTCACCAGGAAGATATAATAGTCATAAATATCTGTGTACCTAACGAGGGTCTCCCAAAATACATGAGACAAACTCTGGCAAAACTGAAGAGAGAAATAGATATCTCTACAATAATTATTGGATACTTCAGCATACCACTCACAAGATAGAACAACTAGACAGAAAATCAACAAGGAAAGAGAGAACTTAAACAATATGATAAAGAAGTTAGACCTAACAGACATATAGAGAATGCTACATGCAAACTCAGCAGGTTATACATTTTTCTCAAGTGCCCATGGATCTTTTTCCAGAATAGATCACATGTTAAAGCACAGTGCAGCTCTCAATAAAGATTGAAATTATGAAAAATAACTTCTCATGCCATAATGGAATAAAACTGGAAATCAATATAGACTGGAAAAAGGTAAATTTGCAAATGTGGGGAGGCTAAACAAAACACTTCAAAAGAATCAGTGGGTCAAAGAAGAAATTGCAAGTGAAATCAGTAAATATATTGAGACAAATGAAAATGAGAACACAACTATAGCAGTTTGATATGGTTATGAATTCCAAAAATAGATACTGGATAATGTTTGTAATCTGGTCTGTACCTGGGTGTGATTAAGTTATGATTAGGGTTTTGGTTGGGCCACGTTATTAGGGCATTGAATCTCTACACCTTGGTGGGTGGGGACTCACAGATAAAATACATGGCAAATGCAGAGTTGAGGGTTTTGATGTTTGAGTTTGATGCTGAAGCCTTAAGCTGGAGCCCCAGGAAATAAGCACACAGAGGAAAGAGAAGCAAGCCCCAGGAAGAGAGGAATCCTGAACCCAGAGAGAAGCAAGACTCTGGAAGGGAGAAACCCAGGAAGCCTGAATCCTGGCAGACATTGGCAGACATCTTGTTCCAACATGTGAAAATAGACTTTGGTGAGGGAAGTAACTTATGCTTTATGGCCTGGTATCTGTAAGCTCCTACCCCAAATAAATACCCTTTATAAAAACCAACCAAATTCTGGTATTTTGCATCAGCACCCTTTTGGCTGACTAATAAAACAACTTATCAAAACTAATGGGATACAACAAAGGCAGTCTTGAGAGGGAAATGTATAGCCCTAAATGCCTATATGAAAAAGGAAAAAAGAGCAAAACTCAAAGATTTAACTGAGTAACTGAAGAAAGTAGAAAAAGAACAGCAAACCAATTCCAAAGCAAGCAGAAGAAAAAAAGAGAGAAGATTCAAATAAAAAGAATTAGAAATGAAAGGGAGGGAATTACAACTGACCCCACAGAAATAAAAAGAATCATAAGAGCTTATGATGAGAAAATGTATGCCAACAAACAAGACAACCTAAAAATGCACACTCGTTCCCATCATCATGACACATCCATTGGATTTACGAGTGTTGTTGGGGGGGGAGAGGGGGGGTGGGGGGGTGGGGTTGAATGGGACCTCACATATATATATTTTTTTAATGTAATATTATTACAAAGTCAATAAAAAAAAATAAAAAAATAAAAATGCACAACCAACCTATACTGATGCTACAGAAACACAAGAACTTAATAATCCAATCACATTTAAAGAGATTGAATCAATCATCAAAAATCTAGCAAAGAAAAGTCCAGGACCAGATGGCTTCACAGGTGAATTCTACCAAGCATTTCAAAAAGAATTAACACCAATCCTGTTTAAAATTTTCCAAAAAATTGAAGAGGAGGGGAAATTACCCAACACATCTTATGATGCCAACACCACCCTAATACCAAAGCTAGATAAAGATACTGCAAAAAAAGAAAATTACAGACCAGTCTCTCTAATAAATATCAATGCAAAAATTCTCAACAAAATACTTGCAAATTGAATCCAACCACATATGAAAAGACTAGGCTTCACAACTAAGTGGGATTTATTCCTGATATGCAAGGCTGGCTCAACAAAAGAAAATCAATCAATGTAAAAGACCACATTAACGAATTGAAGGGGGAAAAAACCATGATCATTTCAATTGATGCAGAAAAGGCATTCGACTAAATTCAGCTTCTTTTTTTCTTTTTTCAGAAACTTATATTTCTCAATTAAAAGTATTGGATACATATAAATTTTTTTTAATCATATAATATGTTACACAATATATTTGGTTCATAGTAATGCAATCAACCAGTATTTGTCCTTTTGTGTCTGGCTTGCTTCACTCAACATAATGTCCTCCATGTTCATCCATGTTGACATTTGCTTTACGACTTCATTTCTTCTTAGAGCTGCATAATAACCCATCATGTGAATACACCACAGTTTGTTTATCCATTCACTGGTTGATGAACACCTGGATTGTTTCCAACTTTTGGCAATTGTGAATAATGCTGTTACGAACATCAGTGTGCAGATGTCTGTTTGTATCACTGCTCTCAGTTCTTCTGGATATATACCCAGTAGTGGCATTGCAGGGTCATGTGGCAAATCTATATTCAACTTCTTTAGGAACTGCCAAACAATGTAGAATGGCTATACCATTCTACATTTCCACCAACAGTGAATCAGTGTTCCTCTCTTACCACATCCTCTCCAACACTTGTAATTCTCTGTCTTTTTAATAGTGGCCATTCTGATAGGTGTGAAATGATATTTCATTGTAGTTTTTTTTAAAGATTTATTTTTATTTATTCCTCACCCCAACCCCCAAGTTGTCTGTTCTCTGTGTCTGTTTTGCTGTGTGTTCTTCTTTGTCCACTTCTGTTGTTGTCAGCAGCACCTGGAATCTGTGTCTCTTTTTGTTGCATCATCTTGTGTCAGCTCTCCGTGTGTGTGACGCCATTCTTGGGCAGGCTGCACTTTCTTTCACGCTGGGTGGCTCTCCTTATGGGGCGCACTCCTTGCATGTGGGGCTCCTCTACACAGGGGACACCCCTGCATGGCAGGGCACTCCTTGCATGCATCAGTACTGCACATGGGCCAGCTCCACACGGGTCAAGGAGGCCTGGGGTTTGAACCATGGACCTCCCATGTGGTAGATGGACGCCCTAACTACTGGGCCAAGTCTGGTTCCCTCATTGTAGTTTTGATTTGCATTTCCCTAATCATTAGTGATGTTGAGCATTTCTTCATGTGTTTTTTGCCATTTGTATTTCTTCTTTGGACAAATGTCTATTCAAGTCTTTTGCCCATTTTTTAATTGGGTCATTTATCTTTTTATTGTTAGGTTGTAACATCTCTTAATATATCCTGGATATTAAGCCCTTATTGGATATTTGATTTCCAAATATTTTCTCCCATTGAGTTGACTGCCTTTTCAACCTTTTCACAAAGTCCTGTGAGGTGCAAAATTTTTTAATTTTGAGGAGGTCCCATTTATCTATTTTTTCTTTTGTTGCATATGCTTTGGGTGTAAAGTCCAAGAAACCACCCTCTACTACAAGGTCTTGAAGATGTTTCCCTACATTTTCTAGTAGTTTTATGGTCCTGGCTTTTATATTTAGGTCTTTGATCCATTTTGAGTTGATTCTTATATAGGGAATGAGATAGGGCTCCTCTTTCATTATTTTGGTTATAAATTTCTGGTTGTGCCAGCACCGTTTGTTAAAGAGACTGTTTTGTCACATTAACATTAAGTTGGGGGAAACAGATTTGGCTCAACTGATAGAGTGTCTGCCTACCACATAAGAGGTCCAGGGTTCAAACCGAGGGCCTCCTGACCAATGTGGTGAGCTGGCCCACATGCAGTGCTGATGCACACAGGGAGTGTCATGCCACACAGGGGTGTCTCCCATGTAGGGGAGCCCCACACAGAGGCGTGTGACCCTCAAGGACAGCTGCCCCACATGAAAAAAGCACAGCCTGCCCAGGAGTGGCGCTGCACACATGGAGAGCTGATGCAGCAAGATGATACAACAAAAAGAGACACTGATTCCCCGTGCCGCTGACAAGAATGCAAGTGGACAAAGAAGGACACATAGTGAATGGACACAGAGAGCAGACAATGGGGGGGAAGGGGGAGAAATAAATAAAAAATAATAATTTTAAAAAACATCAACTTGGTAGGTTTGTCAAAACCAGTTGACTGTATAGGTGAAGGTTTATTTCTGGATTCTCAATTCTATCCCACTAATTGATGTGTCTATCTTTATGCTAGTACCACACTGTTTTGACCACTACTGTAGCTTTGTAATATGTTTCAAGGTCTGGCAGTGAAATTCCTTCCATGTCACTCTTCTTTTTTAGAATGCTTTTGGTTATTCACATGCATTTTCCCTTCCAAATGAATTTGGTAATTGCCATTTCTAATTCTGTAAAGTAAGTTGTTGGGATTTTGCATTGAATCTATAAGTCAGTTTGAGTAAGACTGATACCTTGATGATATTTATTCTTCCAACCAATGAACACAGAATGTCTTTCCATTTGTTTAGGTCTTTTTAAATTTCTTTTAGCATTATTTTATAGTTTCTGCATATAGGTCCTATACTTCTTTGGTTAAGATAATTCTTAGCTATCAATGCCCATACGTTCTAAATCTGTGATATGATGGAATTGAGTAGTTGTGCAGTGAAGGGATATGACAGGGGTGCAGTGATACTATTGGGTTGGGTGGTGTAAGTTTGACAGGGGGTTAGGGTGGGAAGGTGGGTTGGATGGTCCATGGAACTGGGGTAGGGTTGGGGGAGGGAATAGGTGAACACTGGGGATTGGCAGGTATGTGCTTGAAACTACAATGTTGGGAAAGCTTTTTTTACAATATGGCAGGGAAGGGTTATTGAATTACTGTGTTGGATGGGGGTACATTCGGGACAGGGTGCACCTGAGGAGCCTTCTACAGAATGTGTGAGTGATCATTTTGTCATAGTGTTGTATCAGTGGATGGAGACCCCCATAATGAGTGGGAACGAGTTGAACTTCCCTACTGGGGAGGCCATATATGTTCTCAAACAGAGGGGTAGGTGTCTCTCGAGAGCATATATGGTTCCTAATAGGGGAGGACAGACCAGTGTGTCAAGCCCTCAGTGTTGTTGCAAGTAACTATGAATCTTGTCCTTCAAGGAGTGAAGACTGGTGATCACTGTGGGCCCCAAGGGGAGAGGGAGGGAGGAATAGAGTAGATGGAGGAGGGGGTATTTACGGGGAAAAGGAAGAGTTCTGTATGATCTTACAATGGTGGATACAGGCTATGCTGAATTTCATCAAAATTTGTAAAACCAATGACCATGCTCAGTGGTTATGTTTCAGTATTTGTACATCAGCTCTAACAAATGAATCATCCACATATAAAAAGGTTATTGATATGGGAAATGGGAAAAGTGGGAGGATGTTTGCTATATGGGAGTTCCCTGTGTTCTGTATGTGACTTTACTGTGACCTAAAACTTCTTTCAAGACAAAATGAAAAAAAGTAAGACACTGGGGAAGAAATGGAAGAAAATATCACTGTATATACAGGACAACAGATATTACAGTGATAAAAGGCAAAACATCAAAAAAAGTTTTTAAAATATTTTTCATTACTTTTTTAATATCTCAATTTTTAAATTTTATTTTAGTTTTAGTGTTTCTAAATTATTATGTACTTTATTTCCTATGTTTGAACCTATCATTATTATTTCATTTTCCTATTAATTGTATTTGGCTATATCCTTGACTTCATTTTTGAAAAAGTTTTGACCACAGTAGGGTTACAATTGTGGCAGGGGAGGATCACTAGTGTCCGGTGTCAGTGATGGGGGAATCATGGGAGGAAGTTCACCTGGACATACATAAATGTGTTCAAATGTTCATGGGGTATTGTCACAGTAGGTGGAGACTCATATAATAGACAGAAAAAAACATTGAATTCCCATCCTGGGGAGCTCTGCGACATTTTCTAATGGAACAGTAACAATCTCTCAAGTGCAGGGCAACAACTAGTGAAGAAGGATGGTCTATTGGTGGGCCCTTGATATTGACAATTATGGTTATGAGCCTTTGCTCTTGAAATTGCAACTTAACCTAGTGCTGTAGGGTGCCTAATAGTTACCACCTGGGAGCCTCCATGTTGTTTAAATGTGACCTCTCTCTAAGCCAAACTCAGCATATAAATGCATTAACTTCCCCCCAGCATGGGACATGACTTCCGGGGATGAGCCTCCCTGTCGCTGAATGATTACTACCAAACACCAATGAATAATGCAACTGGAAAAAGACCTTAAATAAAATGGGGGAAAGGTAAAGACAAAGAGTTGAAATGACTAAGAGACTTCAATGTGAGTCAGGAGGTCATCCCAGAGGTAATACTTACACATGTCTCAGCAGGATCTCAAAGACTGCCAAAGTGGATACTACCCCAAATAGTGGGGTTCCTGAGGGCTCTGGAGACACTCAGGTCCTATGGTCATGGCAGATAGCTCTGAAGTTTGGTGCCTCTCCAGTGAGCCCTATTTCAGAGATTGTATTCCTGAGTGTGAAGAGTTGGGCTCAGATGTGCCTTTTTTCCATGTACCTCTTCTGTCCCTTCTATTTGAACCTATAGTTGGTGCTGGAATTGGTAGATGTAGGTCCAAGAGACTTGAATCTTTGGACTGTCCATGTGCCATCTGGGCCCTGAGCCTCAGTAGAGTTGCAACACCTACTCTCAAGGTTCATTGGACTCAACCAGGAAAACTAACAAGGTGAGGATGGACAACCACCTTAGCAAGAAACTGAAAGAGTCTACAACTGCAGGCAAGAGAGTCCCATCCATCATTCATATGGGATCGAGGCCTCTTCTCAATTAGAGGTAGAGTGGGCATCACCACCCCAGAATCCTCAGGATTGGGGAATAAAATAAGAACTAGAGTGGACTTACTGGTATTCTACTATAGACTTATTGATATTCTAGCAATGGAAGAAATTATATCATTGATGCGGAGACAGTGGCCATTGGAGTTCCTGAAGGCAGGGAGAGGAAAAAAGAGGTATAATATGGGAATATTTGGGGGACTTGGAATTGTCCTGAATGACATTGCAATGACTGATACAGAACTGAGTGGGAATTGAGGGGGAATTGAGTGAGAATTGAGAACTGAGTGGGATAGACTGTAAACTACAGTGCAAACTATAATCCATACTGTGTGGCAATGCTCTAAATGTGTTCCTCAATTACAATGAATGTACCACACTAATAAAAGAAGTTGTTAATGTGAGGAAGGGTGGGAGGTGTGGGGAGCAAGGCATATGGGAATCTCCTATTTTTTTTTGTAACATTTTGTTTAATCTAAGTATATTTTTAAAAGTTCATTTAAAAAATAAAATATTTGATGAACAAAAAAATTAATTCCTAGGTAAGTCTTTTTGTTGCTATTGTAAATGGAATTTCCCCATGATTTCCTCCTCAGATTGCTCAGTACTAGTGTTTAAAAACATTACTAATTTTTGTGCGTTGATCTTATATCCTGCCACTTTGCTGAACTCATTTATTAGCTCAAGTAGCTTTGTCATGGATACTTCAGAATTTTCTAAGCACAGGATCATGTCATTCACAAACAGTGAGAGTTTTACTACGTGCTTTCCTATTTGGATACCTTTAATTGTTTTGTTTTGTTTTTCTTGTCTAATTGCCCTAGCTAGAAATTCTAGTACAATATTGAATAACATGGTGACAGTAGGCATCCTTGTCTTGTTCTTGATCTTAGAGGGAAAGCTTTCAACCTTTCCCCATTGAGTATGATGTTGGCTGTGGGTTTCTCATATATGCCTTTTATCATATTGAGAACCTTTCTTCTCTTCCTATCTTTTGAAGTGTTTTTATCAAAAAAGGATGCTGGATTGTGTTGAATGCCTTTTCTGTGTCAATTGAGATTATCATGTGGGTTTTTTCCCTTCAATTTATTAATGTGGTGTATTATATTGACTGATTTTCTTATGATTGAATCAGCCTTGTGTACCAGGAATAAATCCCACTTGGCCGTGCTGTATAAGTCTTTTGATATGCTGTTGGATTCAATCTGCGAGTATTTTGTTGAGAATTTTTGCATCTATGTTAATTACAGTGATTGATCTGTAATTTTCTTTTCTTGCAGTATCTTTATCTGGCTTTGGTATTAGGGTGATGTTGGTGTCATAAAACGTGTTGGATAATTTTCCTCCTCTTCAGTTTTTTGAAGAGTTTAAACAGGATTGGTGTTAATTCTTTTCAAAATGCTTGGTATAATTCACCTGTGAAGCCAACTGGTCCTGGACTTTTCTTTGCTGGGAGATTTTTTTATGACAGATTCACTCTCTTTAAATGTGATTGGTTAATTAAGTTCTTGTAATTCTTGTAGCATCAATGTAGGTTGGTTGTGCATTTCTAGGAATTTGTCCATTTCATCTAGGTTGTCTAGATGTCTAGTTTGTTGGCATATAGTTTCTCATAATATCCTCTTATGATTCTTTTTATTTCTGTGGGATCAGTAGTAACTTTTCCCCTTTCATTTCTGTTTGTATTTGTTTGCATCTTTTTTTGTTAGTCTAGCTAGGGGGTTGTCAATTTCATTGATCTTCTCAAAGAACCAGTTTTGGTTTTATTGGTTTTCTCTGTTGTTTCTTTTTGTTCTCAATTTCATTTACTTCTGCTCTAATCTTTATTATTTCTTTCCTTTTGCTTGCTTTGGGATTAGTTTGCTGTTCTTTTTCTAGTTTCTTTAGTTGTTCTGTTAAATCTTGGTGTTTAGCTTTTTCTTCTTTTTTAATATAGGCATTTAGGGCTATATATTTCCCCCTCAATTCTGCCTTCACTCTATCCCATAAGTTTTGATAAGTTGTGTTCTCATTTTCATTTGTCTCAATATATTTACTGATTTCATTTGCAATTTATTATTTGACCGATTATTTAGGAGTGTGTTGTTTAGCCTCCACACATTTGCAAATTTACTTTTTTCCTCTATTATTGATTTCCAGTTTCATTCCATTATGATCTGAGAAGATGCTTTGTATAATTTCAATCTTTTTATATTTATTGAGAGCTGCATTGTGTCCTAATGTGTCTACCCTGGAGAAAGATCCATGGGCACTTGAGAAGAATGTATAACCTGCTGATTTTGGATGCAGTGTTCTGTATATGTCTGTTAGGTCTACCTCGTTTGTCCTATTATTCAAGTTCTCTGTTTCTTTGTTTACCTTGTTTAGTGGTTCTATCTAATGATGTGAGTGGGGTGTTAAAGTCTCCAATGATTATTGTAGAGATGTGTGCATAGATATTTGTCACTGTTAGAGCTTCCTGGTGGATTCTCCCTTTTATTAATATATAATGGCCTTCTGTATCCCTTATAGCTTTTTTGCACTTAAAGTCTGTTTTGTCTGATATTAGTATAGCTACCCCTGCTCTTTTTTGGTTACTATTCACATAGAGTACCTTTTTGCAACCTTTCACTTTCAGTCGTTTTGTATCCCTGGGTCTAAGATGAGTCTCTTGTAAGCAGCATATGGATGACTCATGTTTCTTTTTTATCCATTCTGTCAGCTTGTATCTCTTTTTTTTTTTTTAGATTTATTTTAGTTTATTTATTCCCCCACCTCCTGCCATCTGCGCTAGCTGTCTGCTCTTTGTGTCCATTTGCTGTGCGTTCTTCTATGTCTGCTTGTCTTCTCTTTAGGAGGCATTGGGAAGAGATCCTGCAACCTCTGGTGTGGGAAAGAAACACTCAATTGCTTAAGCTACCTTAGCTACGTGGTCTGCTGCGCCTCTCACTGCCTCTCCTCTGCGTCTCCCTTTGTTGTGTCATCTTGCTATGCCAGCTCTCTGCAGCGCTGGGCATCAGCTCTCCATGATGTGGGCCAGCCTGCCTTCACCAGGAGACCCCAGGAATCGAACCCGGGATCTCCCACATGGTAGATTGGAGTTCAACTGCTTGAGACACATCTGCTTCCCAACCTGTGTCTTTTGACTGGGGAGCTTAATCCATTCACATTCAATGATATTACTGTAAATGCACTATTTACTTCTACCATTTTATTCTTTTGTTTCATATCTTATATCATATTGTTGTCTTTCTTTTTACTCTTTTTGTTATCCTTTCTGCTATTCTTTTTTCTATACTCTCCTCCAAGCCTCTCTCTCCTGTCTTTTTATTTTTTTAAAGATTTATTTATTTATTTCTCTCCCCTTCCCCCACCCCACCCTGGTTGTCTGTTCTCTGTGTCTATTTTGCTGCGTCGTCTTTCTTTGTCCACTTCTGTTGTCAGTGGCATGGGAATCTGTGTTTCTTTTTGTTGCGTCATCTTGCTGTGTCAGCTCTCCATGTGTGCGGCACCATTCCTGGGCAGGCTGCACTTCCTTTCACGCTGGGCGGCTCTCCTTACGGGGTGCACTCCTTGCATGTGGGGCTCCCCTACGTGGGGGACACCCCTGCATGGCAGGGCACTCCTTGAGCGCATCAGCACTGCTTGTGATCCAGCTCCACATGGGTCAAGCAGGCCCAGGCTTTGAACCACAAATCTCCCGTGTGGTAGACAGACTCCCTAACCACTGGGCCAAGTCCGTTCCCTCTCTCTTGTCTTTTGCTTTCAGGGTCTAAGGCTTCCTTTAATATTTGCTGCAAAGGTGGATTCTTTTTTGCAAACTCTCTTAGTTTCTGTTTGTTTTTGAATATTTTATACTCACCTTCATGTTTGAAGGACAATTTTGTTGGATAAAGAATTCTTGGCTGGTAGTTTTTCTCTTTCAGTATCCTAACTGTATCATACCACTGTTCTTTATTACTTCCACGTTTTCTGAAGAGAAATCTGCACTAAATCTTACTGGACCGCCCTTGTACATGATGGTTTGCTTCTCCTTTGCTGCTCTGAGAATTTTCTCTTTATCTTTGACATTTGACATTCTGAGTAGTATGTGTCTTGGAGTTTGTCTATTCGGATTTATTCTGATTAGGTTATGGTGTGCTTCTTGGATATGTAAGTTCATTTCTTTCATGAGAGTTGGGAAATTTTCAGCTATTATTCCCTCAAATACTTTTTGCCCCTTTTCCCTTCTCTTCTCCTTCTGAAACTCCTATGACATATATGTTGTTGTGTTTCATGTTGTCATTCAACTTCCTGAGCCCCTGCTCAATTCTTCCCATTCTTTTCACTCTGTTCTTTTATTTATTCAATTTTATCAGTCCTTCTCAGTATTACTTATTCTTTCTTCTGTCATTTCAAGTGCGCTGTTGTATGCCTCTAATGTGTTTTTTATCTCACCTATTGTGTCTTTCATTCCCATGAGCTTTGTTACTTTTCTATTGAGGATTTCTAATGCTTTTTTGTACTCAATGTCTTCTTAATGTTATTTATCTTCAACCATACTGTCTTTCAACTCACTAATTTGATTTTGGAAACTTGTATGTATCTCGCTGATTAGTTCTCTCAAATTCTGTGTCTCTCCTGGGGCTTTGCTATATTCCTTTTCTTGGGCCATGCCTTCTATTTTCTTAATATGGCTCATAATTTTTTGCTTATGTCTAGGCATCTGATTAGGGTGCAGTTTACTCAGATGCTCAATTTCTTTCTCTTTTGTAGGGATTTAGTGGCAAGAGATTGTATGTTACCACTACTCTTTAATTCTTGGCTTGACTTTGATTGTTAGGATTGTCCTTGCTGGTTGCTCAAAACTGGGCACTGGACCCATAAATTGTTATAGATGAAATTTGTAAGTCAGCCTTAGGCTGTGTCCCTATCTCCCCCCTTTCCTGGGGCATTATCAAAATCAGTCCCAGCTAGGAGGGAGGAAAATTGCAAGGGTTTGCAAGGTTTGGATTTCTCCAGTCCTGTGCTGGTTCCCAGAGCAAACCAAGTATGATCCCACCCAGCCTGGAAGGGCTGATGGACAGAGCAGACCAAATTTGTGGGTCAGAAGCTGAGTCAACCTTAGGCTGTGTCCCTCTCTCTCTCCTTTCCTGGGGTGGTAGATCCCTGGAGCCCCCTTTGTCTGTAATGGCAGGCCCAGTGGCCTGAGAATTCTGAAGTGTCTTTAGTGTGGGGGATGGTGCTGGCAGTAGCAGCCGCTGGTTTCAACTCACAGTTCATCGTCATGCTTCCCCTCCTTCATCCGGCTCTCCTCTGGGCGGTGTCCAGCCTTTGCCTGGTGTCCTAAATCTTAGAATATCTTTTTTTTAGGTTTTTCAGCCTGTCCTCTAGCTCTTTTTCTGGAGGAGAAAAGAGTCCCATGTCTTTCTAGTCCCTTTTCTTCCTGGAAGTCCCAAGCATCCTTTCTTGATAAAAGCATGTCAAAACATGTCAAAAGATCAGAACAGAAGGAAAATTCCCCCAAATGATAAAAGGCATAGATGAAAAACCCACAGCCAATATCATACTCAGTGGGGAAACATTGAAAGCTTCCCTCTAAGATCGGGAACAAGATAAGGTTTCCCAATGTCACCGTTGGTATTCAGCATTGTATTAGAAGTTCTAGTTAGAGCAATTAGACAAGGAAAAAAATAACAAAGGCATCCAAATAGGAAAAGAGGAAGTAAAATTCTTACTATTTGAAGATGACATGATCTTATATTTAGAAAATTCTAAAATGTCTGTAACAAAGCTACTTGAGCTAATAAATGAGTCCAGCAAAGTGAAAGGAGACAAGATCAAAGTGCAAAAATCAGTAAAGTTTTTGTACACTAGTATTGAACACTCTGAGGAGGAAATCGGGGGGAAATTCCATTTATAAAAGCAATAAAAAAACTCAAATACCTATGGATCAATTTAACCAAAGAAGTACAGGACCTATATGCAGAAAACTACAAAACAATGTTAAAATAAATCAATGAAGAACTAAACAAATGGAAAGACATTCTGTGTTCATGGATTGGAAGGCTAAATACCATGAAGATGTCAATCCTACTCAAGCTGATTTATAGATTCAATGCAATACTGATCAAAATTCCAAAGCCTACTTTACAAAAATAGAAAAGGTAATTAGCAAATTTATTTGGAAGGGAAAATGCACCCAAATAGCCAAAATCATTCTAAAAAGGAAGCATGGCAAGGGAGGGATTTCACCACCTAGCCTTGAAACATATTACAAAGCTACAATGGTCAAAACAGCATGGTACTAGCATAAAGATAGACCCATCAGTTAGTGGAATAAAATTTAGAGTCCAGAAATAAACTTCACCTCTATGGTCTACTGGTTTTTTTGTTTGTTTGTAATTTTGTTTCCTTTTTTTTTTTCCAACTGTTTTTTTTTATTGACTTTGTAATAATATTACATTAAAAATATATATATATGAGGTCCCATTGAGCCCTACCACCCCACCCCACCTCTCCCCCCCCCCCCCCCAGCAACACTCCCTCCCATCATCATGACACATCCATTGCATTTGGCAAGTACATCTCTGGGCACCCCCGCACCCCATGGTCAACGGTCCACACCATGGCCCACACTCTCCCCCATTCCATCCAGTGGGCCCTGTGAGGATTTACAATGTCCGGTGATTGCCCCTGAAGCACCATCCAGGGCAGCTCCATGTCCCAAAGACGCCTCCACCTCTCATCTCTTCCTGCCTTTCCCCATACCCATCAGCCATCATGTCCACTTTTCTCAATCCAATGCCACCTTTTCTATGTGGACATTGGATTGGTTGTGTCCATTGCACCTCTATGTCAAGAGGAGGCTCAGATTCCACATGGATGCTGGATGCAATCCTCCCACTTTCAGTTGTAATCACTCTAGGCTCCATGGTGTGGTGGTTGTCCTTCTTCAACTCCATCTTAGCTGAGTGTGGTGAGCCCAATAAGTCAGATTGTAGGTGCTGGAGTCTGTTGAGGCTCAGGACCTGGCTATCACATTGTCAGTCCAGAGATTCAAATCCCCTAAATATATCTTAAACCCCGACACTAACTGCACCTCCAGCACATTAGCATGAAAGTCTTATGAAGAGAGATCCCATCTGAGTCCAGATTCATCACACATAAACACCAGTTCCAAAGAGGGGCCATCTGCTCTGGTAGTTAACCCCATCGGCCATGACCATAACTCCCATGGGTCTCTTTAGCCCTCGAAGGAACCAATATCTGGGGGTTGTATCTGCTTTATCTGTCTCTCAGACTCTGCTCAGTTGTGCATAAGGGCAATCCTTCTGCCAGCCTCCAGACTCTTTTTTAGAGACTCGTAGCCATATAAACTCATTTCTCCTTTCCATTTCCCCCTTACATTAGGTCAAACAGCATTTTAAAGTCATTTTATGTAGACAGGGATATTCCACTGATTCGCATTGAACCTTCCGTATGAGGTCATTTTCCAGTTGCATCATCAGTTGGTAGTTGATAGTGGTCCCTCGGTGCCAGGGAGGCTCATCCCCGGGTGTCATGTCCCACGCTGGGGGGAAGGCATTGCATTTACATGCTGAGTTTGGCTTCGAGACTGGCCACATTTGAGTAACATGAAGGCTGACAGGAGGAAATTTCCAGGCACAATGCTGCTCTAGGCCTTGTTCTTATTTTAGGCTTATCAGCTCACAAGCATAGTCATTAGCGTCATGGGCTCACTGTTGAACCCTCACTCCCTCCCGGTCCCCGCCGCTGCACCTGGGAGACTGTCGCTGCTCCCCTAGGGACCACGACAGAGCACCACTGGCCAGGAACCCAGTACCCCCCCCCCCCGCTGTGGTTTTTAATTGTTGCCACTATGAGTATATCCAAACATTGCCATGCACCCTGGACATATGTTCTGTACAGCTCCCTGTCAGCCATATATCCCCTGTCAATGGTATCCCATACCAGTATTCCTCCATTGCCTTTGTTGAACCACTCTGTGATCCAGAACTCCCTGAAATTTGAAGCCCAATATAATGTCAGGGTTCCTTACTAGGAAATGGCATATAGCGATGGGTTTAAAGGTTATATAAAGAATACGTGTTGACTTGGAAAAAATTCTACATCCTATCTTCCCCCCCCCCCCTAATTATTGAGCTTCTCTTCACAGGAGCCCTAGACCACAGCAATGCATATATATAGTATACAGCACTCCCATACATCCACCACAAAACCTTTCCCTTCCACAGAGATACTCTTACACCCTATTCACATCATATTTACTTAACGTAATGTACAGAGTCTGAGACAATAGCTTTCAAACAAGGTGACATTTGTGCTTACATTGTGGTGCATACTTTAGGATACACAGTTTTTTACATTCTTAGTTATCCTATGTTTTACATTATGGTTTACATTATCAGTCTGTCATCTCCTATATGTTATGGTGTAATATTACATGTTTTATATCCATCCTTGTGTACTCTCACGAAACTCCTCTCTTACCCCCCATTTACCTTGGTTACACACATTTAACGTCCATTTTCCCTTCCACCTTGGTGCCCACAGTGACAGCCAGCCTCCGTTTCCCGAGGAGCCACTTCCAGATATAGATGGAATAGTGTTCAGGGTCTAACTTGCTCAACTGCCCCAATGCCCTGGGAGCCACCCTTTCTTTTGAGGGATACAGTTCCCTCTATTTGATGGCATTAGTCCTCCCCAGGATGTGGGTCCACCCCCACTCTCACTACTTGGGTTTCTACCCCATGGTGTCACCCACTCTGGCAGAATGAGCATTTAGACATTCCCCAGGAGGCCGTCCTGCATCAGACCCTCCCCTCCGAGCATTCTAAACAGGTAACCCTCTTTATTATATTTTGATACGATTTTCTCGGCATTTTACTCTCCACCAACACCTGACCCTCTCCTGTGTTCGTATGCTACCCCTCCCTTCCCCCACTTTTGGGCAATGTTACCCATCCGCCCATCCCCAGCCTCCCTCAAACCCGCAAAGCCCCAACCAAAGGCAACCCCTGCCCCCCTTTTATCTCTTCTTTGTGTTCATACTTACCACCATCTCGTCTTAAATTCCACCCCTGCAGACATCGGCTCACATCCTTCCTCCACCCTCCGATTTCCTGTAAGCCTATCGTTCAGTCTCTTGCTATCTAGGGCAGCTTGGTTATTTCAAATCATTGAGGTCATGTAGTATTTGTCCTTTAATGTCTGGGTTGCTTCACTCAACATAAGGTTCTCAAGATTCATCCATGTTATCACATGTGTTTGTAGTGTGTTTGTTCTTACAGCCGAGTAGTATTCCATTGTGTGTATATACCACATTTTATTGATCCACTCATCTGTTGATGGGCATTTGGGTTGATTCCAACTTTTGGCGATAGTGAACAATGCTGCTATGAACATTGGTGTACATATATCGGTTTGCATACCCAGCAGTGGTATTGCTGGGTCATATGGCAAATCTATGGCTAGTTTTTTGAGAAACCGCCATACTGTCCTCCAGAATGGTTGGATCCTTCTGCATTCCCACCAGCAGTGGATGAGTGTTCCCCTTTCTTCACATCCTCTCCAGCACTTGTATTCTTCTGTTTTTTTCATAGCTGCCAATCTTATGGGTGTAAGATGGTATCTCATTGTGGTTTTGATTTGCATTTCCCTGATAGCTAGAGATTTGGAACATTTTTTCATGTGCTTTTTTGCCATTTGTATTTCTTCTTTGGAGAAGTGTCTGTTTAAGTCTTTTTCCCATTTTTTAAATGGGTTATCTTTTTATTTTCAAGATATAGGAGTTCTTTATATATGCAATCCAACTGGTTTTTGACAAACCTACTAAGTCCATGTCACAGGACAAAATAGTGTCTTCAACAAATGTTGCTGGGAGAATTGGATATCTATAACCAAAAGAATGAAAGAGGACCCCTATATCTCACTCCCTATACAAGAATCAACTCAAAATGGATCAAAGACCTAAATATAAAAGCCAGAAACATAAAACTACTGGAAGAAACTGTAGGGAAACATCTTAAAGACCTGGTGGTAAGTGGTGGTTTCTTGGACCTTACACCCAAAGTACATGCAACAAAAGGAAAGATAGATAAGTGGGGCCTTCTCAAAATTAAACACTTTTGCACCTCATAGGACTTTGCCAAAAAGTTGAAAAGGCAGCTGACTCAATGGGAAAAAAATATTTGGAAATCACATGTCTGGCAAGGGTTTAATATCCATGATATATAAAGAGATGTTATAATTCAACAATAAAAAGACAAATGAACCAATTTAAAAATGGGGCAAAAGACTTGAATTTGTCCAAAGAAGAAATACAGATGGCAAAAAAACACAAAAACACATGAACATGAACATCACTAGTGATCAGAAAAATGCAAATCAAAACTACAATGAGATCATTTCACACCTATCAGAATGGTCACTATTAAAGAAAAAGAGAAAGAACTACAGGTGTTGGAGAGGATGCAGAGAGATAGGAATACTTATTCACTGTAAGGGAATGTAGAATGGTATAGTCACTGTGGAGAACTGTTTGGCAGTTCCTCAAGAAGTTGAATATAGATTTGCCACATGCCTCTGCAATACCACCACTGCTATATACCCAGAAGAACTGATAGCAATAAAATGAATAGACATCTGCACACTGATGTTCATAGGAGTATTATTTACAATTGCCAAAAGTTGGAAACAACTCAAGTGTTCATCAGCCAATGAATGGATAAACAGACTGTGGTGTATTCACGCAATGAATAGTATGCAACTCTAAGAAGAAATGAAGTTGTAAAGCATATGACAACAAGGACGAACCTGGAGGACATTATGTTGAGTGAAGCAATACAGACAAAAAAAGGACAAATATTGTATGATTGTGTTACTGTGAACTAAATATATTGTGTAACATATTGTATGTTTCCATTTATATAAAATGTAAATATAAATCAATTTATAAAAATGTAATTTGATTAGTGGTTATGTAGGGCTAGGGAAGGTATGCTAAGTGGTGTGGAATTTTTCTTTTTGGAGTAATGAAATAATTCTAAACATTTTTGTGATGAAAAATGCATTACATTATGATTATACTAAAAGCCACTGATTATATACTTTAGATAGAGCATATGGTGCGTGAATATATATCAAAACTGCTTAATAAACAGATACATAATTGTGGAAGAAATAGCAATGCTGTACAGCAGGGGAAAAGAGAGAGATTGAGAAGTGAAGAATTTTCTTGTTTGTTTGCCTGTTTGTTTATTATTATTATTGAAAAAATGAAAATGCTCTAATAATGACTGAAGAGATGAATGCACAACTATGTGATTATACCAAATACCATTGATAGTTCACTTTGGATGAATTGTATGCTTTATTAATATGTATTGATAAAATTGTTTTAAAATCATCTTGGGATCTCACTCAGTGTTATCAAAATCATGAACAAAGTTTGCGAACATTTGTTGTGTATTCCCTGTTTGCCACGTAGAGAAGTATACTGTGAAAAGTATTTATAAAGATTCACTCATTTAAGCCACACAATTATCTGTTTAGGTGGATGCTATTGATATTCACATTTGCAAATGAGGAAACCCAAACACAGGAAGGTTAAGCTATTTGCTACAGGTCTCCCAGATAGTAAGTGGGCGATAGCTGGGAAATGAGCCCAAGCGGATGTACATCACAATCTTCAGCACTCACTGCATTGTCCTGCTTTCTGTCCAAGAAGTTCAGCTTCTACATCCTCCTTTCACTCAAGTCACATTGATTCTAACTTCGCTCTCAAATGTGACCATTCTTGGCTCTTAAATTTCCTTTCTTCCCATGGCTGGGATTGTACCAGCCCGAAACATCCCATTCTTCCAATATTACAACTGCCTTCCTGTTTCAGGCTCTCCAGACTCCAATCAATCTGTTACAATGGCACAGAACCTAGTCAGTTCAGTTCCACATTCCAAAAGCTGAGGCATATATTCATACCATTCACCACTGGTAGGATAGTTTCAAACCTTGATAATAATATTTGAAGTTCTCAGTATTGAGGTTCCACCTCATATTGAAGTTCCGAACTACCTTTCTAGCCATTCCTCCCCTTTTCTTTTGAGGTACTGGGGACTGGGGATTGAACCTGGGACCTCATATGTGGCATGCTGGCACTCAACCATTGAGCCACATCAGCTTCTCTGAGTTGGTTTTTTTGTTTGTTTGTTTTGCTTGTTGCTTGTTTTTGCTTTTTTGGGATGCACTGGGAACCGAACTCACCACCTCTTATGTGGGAGGCAGGAGCTCAACTGCTTCAGCCACATCCACTCCCTCTGGCCATCCCTTTTTTTTATCCCCACCCCCCTTGTGACTTTTTGCGTGCTCTCTGCAATTTGTGTCCATTTGCTGTGCGTTCTTCTGTGTCTGTATTTATTTATTTTTTATTTCCCCTCCCCCCTTGTAGCTTGCTTGCTGTCTGCTCTCCATGTCCATTTGCTGCGTGCTCTTCTGTGTTTTAGTTTTTGTTTATCTCCCTTTTTCTGTTGGTCGTTGCATCACCTTGCTGAGTCGGCTTTCTGTGGCACTTGTGGACCAGGCAGCGTTTTGTGGCGCTTACACGCCAGACGGCGCTTTGTGGCATTTGGGCACCAGGTGGCACTCAGTGGGGCTTGCCAGCCAGGCTGCTCTCTGCAGTGTATGGGCTAGCCTGCTTTCACAACTCGGTCCTGGCTGGCAAACCCAGCCTCCCATATGGTAAACAGGAGCCTAACTGATTGAGCCATAGCCGCTTCCCTCTGGCCATCCCTTTTAAACTTTTGCCATTCCCTCCTAGGATAAGCTCCATGGTCTAGTAATTTGAGATTACCAATAACTACCCAGATGAGCCAGGGATTTTCCTGCCTCTGTGCCTTTGTTCAAATTTTTCCCTCTCTTTGGAATGTTCTGTGCTTTATTGTACCTCCAACACCATTTTCTGCAAATCAAAAGCCAATATTGGGAAGTGGATGTGGCTCAAGTGATTGAGCTCCTGCCTACCACATGGGAGGTCCCAGGTTTGGTTTCCAGTGCCTGTTAAAGAAGACAACCAACACAGTGAGCTGACAGTGATGGGCTAATGAGATGAGCTGACACAACAAGAGACACAAGGAGGAAAACATAATGAGAGATACAACAAAGCAGGAAGCAGAGGTAGCTCAAGCAATTAGGTGCCTCCTCCCACATAGGAGATCCCAGGTTCAGTCCCAGTGCCTCCTAAAAGGAAGATGAGCACATAACAAACAGACACAGCAAGTGGAAATGAGAAATAAATAAGTAAATCTTTTTTTTAAAAAGCCAATATTTTCTTCCAGACCCGCTCAAGTGCCATCTCCTTTGCAAAGTCTTCTTTTACTCCTTGAGCTAGAAGTATTTGTTCTCATAGGATTTTTTATAAAGATTCACAATCTTCAGTTTAAAATTCAGAAATGTAAAAATTCTTAAGACCAAATTTTAAGAAAATTTTGATGCAAACTTTTTGGTAGCCTAACCTAATCTGAACTAGCATGAGGCTTTTTGAAGTTTTTACCCCTTTCAGTGTGAATATTCACATTTCACTTTAGAAATATTAATTGGGGTTGGTTACTTTGTGCTGCCCCAGATCTCACTGAGGATGTTATACGGTTATGAAAAAGAAAGTTGTCTATAACTCAAATGACTGGAGAAAGAGGAGGAGAAGAGAGGAAAGGAGGGGAGAGGAGCGGAGGGAAGAGGACATAGAATAAGAACGTTAAAGCAATGTGGCAAAATGTTAACAAATGGTGGAAGGTGAATCTGGGAATATGGAAGTTCTGAACTATTTTTCATAAATTTTCCATAAATTTGAAATTATATCAAAATAAAGTCACAAAATATTTCTTTTGACTTTAGCTTCACCTAAAGCTAACATCTTCTTTCTTTCTTCTCCCACAATCTCATTTTTTTAAACTGACTCTTCTTCCTCATTTCCTGTTCACCTAAGTTTCATTTGCAGTTACCTCTTTTTATTTCTCATCTGTCTTGATCTTTTTGAGTATTTTTTAAAATTCCTGGTCAACCACTTCTTTGTAAACTCTTAACTTCCTGTGGGTTCTACAATACAACTCTTTTATTGTTACTCCTCTTGGCTCATCTTTCCTGCTATAGTTCACTGACTCCACATCAAATGGTTACCCCCAAGATCCATCTTTTCTATCTTTTCTTTCCGGTCAGCATTCTCTCCTTGAGCATCTCAGCCATTCCCAAGGTTTTATTTCAATCACTAATATTCCTAACCACTCAGTTGGTCCAGCTTGGAATTGCATGATTGCTTTCAACTCCTCTTTCCCTTTCTTCCTCAGTCGGCCACCTCATCTTCTCCTTCACTCTTGGCCTCTAAAAGGGGCCAGGTCTGGCTAGCGAGGGATGTGCTGGAGTGGCTGGTATTGGTGACAATTTCCAGCCTGTTATTGGATCTTGGCCTAAATTGCTTAGCATGAGAGTCAAAGCACTTTCCAAGGCAAGGGAAGTCTACTTTCTTGCTAAACCCTTGCCCATGCTCCAGTTACTCTCAGCTTCTCACTGGATTCCCAGGCACATTGTGCCACCTCATTTCTTTACTCCTTTTCACATGGTTTCTCTCTGCCCTTCCCTTCACTCAACCTGGTGATCGTACTCACCCTTCAAGGCCCAGTTTAAATATTACTTCCATTTGAATTCTTTTTTTAAATCCCCTATCAAATTAAAATGAACCAGATTTAATTCTCTGTGCTCCTACAGCACTTGGCTTATACCCCTGTTATTCCCTGTTCCAGTGCTCTCTACAAACTTAAGTATAGCCTTGTTAACAGTGTACAATATATACATCTCTCTCCACATTTTAAAATCTAGGGAGGCAAGGCTATGTATGATTCATTTTTTGATTTCCAGCAACTCCAAAGCACATGGTAGGCTATCAACAAATGTTTAAATGGACTTCAAAGTCTGTATGTTGCAGTTGTTCTGGCTGCTCTGAGACATTTCTAACCTGCTTAATCTTATTTCAAAGTGTCTCTGTTGGGAGCCCAGTTCAGGTCTTCACTTCTTTCTCTACTGCTCATTTTATTTTATTTTTTGTTTTTTGTCTTTTTTTTTTTTTTTTCAAGATAAATAGATCACACAAAATGTTACATTAAAAAACATAAGAGGTTCCCATATACCCCACTCCCCACTCCCCACCCCACTCCTCCCACATCAATATCCCTTTTATCAGTAAGGCACATTCATTGCATTTGGTGAATACACCCTGGAGCACTGCCACAACGCATGGACCATAGTTTACATTGTAGTTCACACTCGCCAACAGTACATCCAGTGGGTTATGGCAAGATATACAATGTCCTGCATCTGTCCCTGCAATTATCATTCAGGACAATTCCAAGTCCTGAAAATGCCCCATATCACACCTCTTTCTCCCTCTCCCAGCCCTCAGCAACTCCCATGACCACCATCTCCATATCAATGACTCTACTGTTCATTTTAGATTCTATGCACAAGGCCTTGGCTTTGGTTCTTACAGCTACCCCACCTTACCCTGAATTCGATCGGGCATCTTGCACTGTCCTGGTATTCTATCTTCTTTCCTGCCTTTTTCTCTGGAATCTCACTTTCAGGACAAGATGGAGCTATACCTTGACTTGGAAAGATGGGTGGGCAACCATCCTCTTCAAAAGGTTTTATCCGGTTCTTTGGCCCTATTCTCTAGCCCCTGCCAGGCAAGCTGTGCTGGACATCAGATGCAACCCTGGAAGCCAGACAGACATTGACTCTGAGAACCTAGTAAGACCTCAAAGAGCATCTAGTAGAAACCTTTCAAGTTGCAAAGGATAAAAATTGAAGCTAAGAGAAGTAAGCAGACATCTAGGCAGGTGGTAGAGCCTTTTGAGTCCACTATTTTTCCCATTTTATGCTGCCTCTGTGAAGAAAGCATTATACATCATCACTCATGATTATGAAACAGCCTCCCCATAAAAGCACATTTCACACCCCTAGCTCATCTTATTTAATACCAGGCAGTCATGTTCAAAATTTTGATTGCTGAATGTATTATATTTCTCCATGTGTTCTAAGTAGGTTTTCATGTATTGTAAATAATTCAGGACATTGTTTTACATATGGGAACTGACTAAATATTGGTCTTTATTTTGCCAGATAATTGTAAAATAATAATCACCTGGAGAAAAATCAGATATATTTTTTCATGCCATATTGCCTTCAGTAACATTGGGTTTGATTAACATGGGGAAAAAAACAAAGCTGAAATGAGAAAAAGAAAGAGGGTTATTTACATCCTGGTTTGTTTGTATTTCCTCAAAGAAGCTGTAATGCAGCACAATTTCAATGATTGTCACAAAATTGGTAGTTCTCAGCAGCACCTAAGATTCTCCATTGACCTGATTGTTCCTGGGATTCATTATAAAAGAAAGATAAGGATAATTTTCCTGGGATTATTGTCAAGCGTCTGATTGTACAAGCAACTACCATTTTCAAGTGTTTTCTGAGCATAAAAGCATAACAAACAGAAAGCAGTGATTAGAAAGAAATCCACAAAATATGTTATTCAAACCTCCTTAATGTGTGTATTTGTTCTGTCTTTTTTATTTTTTATTTTTTATTTATTTATTTTTTTTAATTGACTTTGTAATAATATTACATTAAAAATATATATGTGAGGTCCCATTCAACCCCCCCCCCCCACCCCCCCTCTCCCCCCCCCAACAACACTCGTTCCCATCATCATGACACATCCATTGGATTTGGTAAGTACATCTTTGGGCACCTCTGCACCTCATAGTGTTCTGTCTTTTTTAGAATGCAAAAAATCAAAGCAGGCAGGAATGATTTCATTTCGGAAATACAACCTTCCTGAAGCTCATGTAAATATTCTTTCTACTTATTTTGGCATGTGCTAAGTCCTTTCTTAAAAAAAAAAAAGAATCGTCTAAACAGTACATGAGCCATTTCTAAATGAAAATGTTTTGCCCAGGACCTAAAAAAAGTAATATATTTACAAATAGAAGCTTAGTGATGCCTAAAACGATCTTAATCATACACCTACTAGCGGGACGATTTGTCTCCTTCATGAGAGAGTAAGTGCCTTTAAATACAGATGCTTTGGTTTGGGATCTTCCAGAAGTAGACCCCAAGGCAGGGATCTGCATACAAGTGATTTATTTGGGAGGTGATCCCAGGCAGCACCAATAGGGGAAGTGAGAGAGAAAAGAAGGGAACCAATAAAGATGCATTATTGAACAGGTTACCAGTATGATAGGCCACTGAGGTTCAGTCCTGCTGGGAAACTCTGGGAGTTTTAGAGTTGTATCCTTGAGGGATGGGAGACTGGCATAGCTTCAGGGTTGCTGGGGGTGTGGGCAGACATTATTTCTCAGTATTTGCACCCTGAGGCTAAATAAAACCTTTAGAAAGTCAAAGGTGCTGGAGGTTAGAAGTCATAGGGTCAGCATACACAGGAATGGCTAGCACTTAGGAGATATGGAATGGGTACCAACAGTTTCTGCTATAAGTCTATGTCCGATTTTATCAACTAACAGAGGATGTACCACATAGATGCTCAACATTTAAATGAGTGAATGAATAAATGAATGAAACCTCCCTCCTAAATCCGTATCCAGTAAGCATCACACTGAAAATGAATAATACATACATAAGCTAGTTACTAATATGTGCATTTATTTTATTTGATACATGAATATTGTCTACTGCACATCCACAGCCTCCCAAAAACCTGTGAAAAGTTAAGAAGTGTAACTACAGAAGCCAACCAGCTGGGAAAACAGGATAAGGAAGAGTCAAAAAGTTCAGTTATCAGGAAACGGATGTGGCTCAAGCAGTTGAGAACCCACCTCCCATATGGGAGATCCTGGGTTCAGTTCCTGGTGCCTCCTAAAGAAACACACACACACACACAAAGCTCAATTTTCAGGTGATGAGGAAAAATGGGAAGGGTTGTACTTAGAGGCAAGGTTGCCATTGTGATCAGCAGATTCTAAAAGAGGAATTCAATCAGCTCTCAAAAGGGCTGTATCAGTAATGGAAGAAAAAGAGTCCTTCTGAGATGGGAGAGTAGGAGCTGCCCAGGTAAAACTATGAAACCTATGCACTCAATCTTCAGTTTGTATCCTCTCTTCTATTCCCATGTCCTCATCCTGATCAGACCATACCCTCTCTCTGTGCATTCCCAAACACAGTATCAGTCTCTTCCTACCATAAATGTTTCTCCCATGTTCTCGTCATTCCCAATTCCACCTCCTGTTCTATAGACTTATAGAAGGTCCCCTACTCCAAGTTCAGTACCCAAATGACAATGAATATAGATTGATAAAGGATCATGTGTATTATCTCTTTCAGAATCACACCTGTGCATTTCAACAACCACTTTTCAGAATAATGTCTTTCCCCAAAGGGGCTACTTCTAAATGTCACAAGAAGCTTCTAAGGGCGGTACTTGACAATAAAAACAACAGGGAAGCTGACTTGGCCCAGTGGATAGGCGTCCGTCTACCACATGGGAGGTCTGCGGTTCAAACCCCGGGCCTCCTTGACCCATGTGCAGCTGGGCCATGTGCAGAGCTGATGCACACGAGTGCCCTGCCACGCAGGGGTGTCCCCGCGTAGGGGAGCCCCACGCTCAAGGAGTGCATCCCATAAGGAGAGCCGCCCAGCCCAGAAGAGAGTGCAGCCTGCCCAGGAATGGCGCCATACACATGGAAAGTTGACGCAGCAAGATGATGCAACAAAAAGAAACACAGATTCCGGTGCCACTGACAACAAAAGAAGCAGACAAAAACAAGAACATGCAGCAAATGGACACAGAGAACAGACAACTTGGGGCAGGGGGAAGGGGAGAGAAATAAATAAAAATAAGTCTTTAAAAAAATACAACCTTTTAAAATATTTTAAATTTACAAAAGTCACAAAAATAAAAATAGCGCAAGGCACACTTGTACCCAGATTTGCATACTGTTAACACTTTACCCATTTGCTTTATTATTTGTGTTCTCATTCTCTCTCTTTCCATGCATGAGTCTGTGTATAATTGTTTTTTAAGAAGGTACCAGGGATTGAACCAGGGAATTCATAAATGTGAGGCAGGTGTTCAACCACTGAGCTACACCCATTCCATGTGTGAGCATAATTTTTTATGAATCATTGGAGGGTAGCATACATCAGGGCCCTTTACCTCTAAATACTGCAGTATATATTTCCTAAGAATAGGAATATTCCTTTACATCATTACCACAAGGGAGCTGTCAACATCATAGATTTACATTAGCCTAATATTTTGATCTAATCTACCATCTATATTCCAGTTCTGTTAGTTAATCTAATAATGTTCTTTAGGGCATTTATTTTTTCCTCCAGTACAGGTTACCTAGTCTGGGGTCAGGTTTTACATTTACTTGTTATGTCTCTTTAGTCTCTTCATGTCTGGAACATTTACACTCCTTTCTTTGTGTTCTATGATATTGACATTTTTAAAGAACCCAGCGCACCTTCCTCTGCTTTTTAAATAAAATTTTCCTCATTTTGTGTTTATCTGATGGTTACTTATGATTAGAGGGAGACAAAGCATTCTCAGCCAGAATATTGCATAGGTAATGTCATGTCTTTTCAGAGTGTCACATTTAGAGTTACATAATATCGCTACATACCACAATGGTGCTATTTTTAAATTGTCGATAAAAAATGTAGTCATTTTAACCATTTTTAAAATTACAATTCAGTTCCGTAATTACATTAACAATGTTTTGCTACTATTACCACACATCCATTTGCCATAAATTTTTCATCACTCAAACAGAATCTCTACCCATTAAGCAATAACTCTTCAAAAGGACAGTTTTTGTCCTTTTGTATATGGCTTATTCCATTTAGCATAATGTTTTCAAGGTTTATCCATGTATGAGAACTTCATTCCTCTGTATGTATAAACCACAATTTGTTTATTCATTCATCTATAAACGGACTCATGGGTTGCTTCCATGTTTTTTTGTGAATAATGTTGCTGTGATCATCATTGCTGTGTAAGTGTCTATTTGAGTTCCTGCTTTCAAGTTGTTGGATGGAGTATGTATTAGGAGTGGAATTGCCAGTTGATATGGTAACCCTACGCTTAATTTTTTGACAAACCACCAAATTGTTTTCCACAATGACTGTCCCATTTTACATTCCCCTCAGCAATGTACAAGGGTTACAATATATCTACATCCTTGCCAACACTTATTAATTTCTTTTCTTTATCAAAAAAATAATATCCACTCTAGGGGTTTCAAGTAGCATCTCATTGTGCTTTTTGTTTACATTTTCCTAATGACTAAGGGTGTCGAACATTTCTTCATGTGCTTATTGGCCAAGTGTATACCTTTTCCCTCCTCCACCCCTCCCCCCACCCTGCTGTTTTTACTGTCTGTGTCCATTTGCTGTGTGATCTTCTGTATATTCTTCTTTTTTTGTCTTCTCTTCTTGTTTTTTTCTCCTCTAGAATCCACTAGGATTTGATCCTGGGGACCCTGATGTGGGGAGAGATTCTCTGTCAGCTGTGCCACTTCAGTTCCTGGTTTCTGCTGTGCTTCACCTTGACTCTGCCCTTTGTCTCTCTCTATTTTGTTGCATCATCATCTTGCTGCATGACTCACTTGCATGGGCACTGGCTCACTGTGCAGGCACTGGCTCACTGAGCAGCCACACTTTCTCTTTCACTTTTTCTTTTTTTACCAGGAGGCCCCAGGGATCAAAACTGGGTCCTCCTACATGGTAGGCAGAAGCTCTATCACTTGAGCCACATCCGCTTCCCTAAGTGTATACCTTTTTAGGAGAAAGTCTATTCAAATCCTTTGCCTATTTTTAAATTGGGTTGTCTTTTTGTTGTTGACCTGTAGAAGTTCTTTATATATCTAGTTATTAAACCATTATCAGATATACTGTTTCAAAATATTTTCTCCTGTCCTGAAACCTATCTTTTTATTTTCTTTATATTGCCTTTTGATGCAAAAATTTTTTAATTTTAATAAAGTCCATTTATCTATTTCTTCTTTTGTTGCTTGTTCTTTTGGGATAATGTCTAAGAATCCATTGCCAAATACAAGGTCTTGAAAATTTTCCCCTATGTTTTTTTTAATGGTTTTGACTCTAATATTATGTTGTTTATACATTTTGAGTTAATCTTTGTATGGTAGTATAAAGCAGGGGTCCAATTTCATTCTTTTACATGAGGATATCCAATTTTCTCAGCACCAATTGTTGAAGAGACTATTTTTTCTCCACTGACTGGACTTGGCATCCCCTTATTAAAAGTAATTTGGCTGTAGGAGTGATGATTTATCTCTGGACTCTCAGTTATTATTCTCTATGTCCATCTTATACCAGTACCAAACTGGTTTGATTACTGTAGCTTTGTAGTAAGTTTTGAAATTGGGAAGTGTGAGTCCTTCAATTTTGTTGTTGTTGTTGTTGTTCTTTTCTCAAAATTGATTTGGCTATTTGGGCCCTCTTATAATTCCCTATGAATTTGAGGGTTGAATTTTCCATTTCCGCACAAAAGTCAGCTGGACATTTGATTCAAATCGTGTTAAATCTGCAGACTGCTTTTGGTAGTATTGACATCTTAATATTAAGTCAGCAAATCTGTGAACATTTCCCATTTATTATTTAGGTATTCTTTAATTTCTTCATTAAAATTTTATAGTTTCCTGGGTACAGGTCTTTGACATCCTTGAACAAATTTATTCCTAGGTATTTTATTCTTTTTAGATATTATAAATGAAATTTTCTTCATTTCCCTTTTAGTTTGTTCATTGATGGTATATAGAAACCGATACTTGAGTCTTGATCTTGTATGCTGCCACTTTGCTGAATTTGTATATTAGTTCTAGTAGCTTTGTTGTGGATTTCTCAGGATTTTATATATGTAAAGTTTTTGTTTTCTGCAAAAGGGGAAAGTTTTACTTCTTCATTTCCAATTTGGATGACTTTTTCTTGCCTAATTGATATAGTTAGAACTTCCAGTAAAATGTTGCATTGCAGTAGTGAAAGCAAGCTCCTTGTCTTGTTCCAACTTTAGGGGATAAAGGTTTCCATCTTTAACTGCTGAGTATGATGTTAGCAGGGGGTTTTTATACAGGCTCATTACCATGTTGAGGAAGTTCCCATCCATTCCTAGCTTTTATGAAGAAAGGATGAAGTGAATCATGTTCAGACACTTTTGCATTTCTTCATTAAAAAAGAAGAAATGGTCTAGGTGTATAATCCTTTTAATATGTGCTTGAATAGGTTTTGCTAGTATTTTGTTGGGGATTTTCACATCTATATTCATATAGGATATTGGTCTGTAAATTTCTTTCCTGTGACATCTTTATTTGACTTTGGTGTCATAGTAATGTTGGCCTCATAATATATATCAGGAAGTGTTTCCTTTGTTCAATTATCTTGAAGAGTCTGAGAAGGATTGGTTTTAATACTTACTTGAATGTTTGGTAAAATTTACCAGTGAAGTCATCTGATCCTGGACTTTTCTTTGTTGGAGGTTTTAGATTAGTAATTCAATCTATTTTTAAAAAAGATTTATTTATTTATTTACTTCTACCCCCTCCCTCCATTGTCAGCTCTCCGTGTCCATTCACTGTGTGCTCTTCTTTGTCTGCTTGTACTCTCATTAGGTGGCTCTGGGACCTTCTGGAGTGAGGGAGAGGCAATTATTCTCTTGCATCACCTCAGCTCTCTGGTCTGCTGCATCTCTTTTTGTCTCTCTGCTGTGTCTCTTTTTGTTGTGTCATCTTGCTGCACCAGCTCTCCACATGGGCTGCCACTCCTGCACAATTGCTTGAGCCACATCCACTTCCAGTAATTCAATCTTTTTACTAGTTATTGGTCTTGTTGGAGGTTTTCTAACTCTTCTTGAATATTTTCAGTAGTTTGTATGAATTTGTCCATTTTATCTAGATTATATAGTTTGTTGGCATACAATTGTTCATATTATGCTCTTATAATCCTTTTTATTCCTGTAAGGTTGGTAGTAGTGTCCTCGTTTCATTTCTGATTTTAGCAATTTGCATCCTCTCTGTCAGTCCACCTAAAAGTTTGTCAATTTTATTATTCTTTTCAAGGAACCAACTTTGACTTCACTGATTCTCCCTACTGCTTTGCTATTCTCTAGTTCATTTCTCTCTGGTATTATTTCCTTACTTCTGCTCAATTTGGATTATGTTTTTGCTCCTTTTTCTAATTCCTCAAGGTATGAAGTTAGGTTATTGTTTTGAGATCTTCTTTTTAAATGACGGCATTTATACCTATAATTTCCCTCTGACCACTTCCTTTGCTGCATCCCATAAATTTTGGTATGTTTTGTTTCCATCTTCATTTATCTCTAGGAATTTTCCAATTTCCCTTGTATATTTTTTAGGCAATATTATTGAGATACAGTCACATACATACAGTCAATCTAAAGTATAAAATTCAGTGGCTTTTGCTATAGTCACAGGGTTGTGGATTCATCATCTCAACCAATTTTAGAACATTTGCATTATTGCTCCATAAAGAAAAACCCACTACCCCTTAGCCATCACCTCTCAATCCCTCTAACCTTCTATTGTACATAACTGCTAATCTACTTCTGTCCCTGTACATTTATTTGTATTTATATTTTATAAAAATGGAGTCAAACAATACATAGTACTATGTGTCTGGTTTCTTTCACTTAGCTTAATGTTTTGTTTTACAGTTGATGGGAAAATATTAATATATTACTCACTACAGTTCATAGTTTGCTTTAGTTGAATTTTTGCCCACATCCCATCCTATTATCAACAGTTTGTGATATTATTGTACATCTGTTCTAATTCATGTAAGAACACTTTTTTAAAGATTATTTATTTATTTCTCTCCCCTTCCTTCCCCCGCCCCCCCTCAGTTCCCCCTCCCCCCCCCCCCCCGACTGTTCTCTGTGTCCATTCGCTGTGTGTTCTTCTGTGTCCACTTGCATTCTTGTCAGTGGCACCGGGAATCTGTGTCTCTTTTTATTGTGGCATCAGCTCTCCTTGTGTGGTGTCACTCCTGGGAAGGCTGTGCTTTTTTTCATACAGGGCGGTTCTCCACGTGGGGCGCACTCCTTGCACATGGGACTCCCCTGCGCAGGGGATACCCCTGCGTGGCACGGCACTCCTTGCACACATCAGCACTGTGTGTGGGCCAGTTCACCACATGGGTCAGGAGGCCCTGGGTTTGAGCCCTCGACCTCCCATATGGAAGGAAGATGCTCTATCAGCTGAACCACATCAGCTTCCTAAGAACATGCTTATACTTGTACTATTGACCACACTCATCATCTAAAACAGGGTTCACTATACTAAACAGTCCCATATTTCATTCTCTAGCTTTCCTTCTTGTGGCATACATGTCTCTAAACTTTTCTTTTCAACCACAATAAGAGCCACATATCAACACTATTAAATACATTCTCCCTTGGTTTTTCTTTTTTGACCCATTGGTGTTTTAAGAGTGTATTGTTTAATTTCCACATATTTGTGCACTTTCCAGTTTCTTCTGGTATTGACTTCTAGCTAATTACACCGTAGTCAGAGAAGATACTTCATATATTTCAGTCTTTTAAAATGAATTGAGGGAAATGGATGTGGTTCAAGCAGCTGGACTCCCATTTACCATATAGGAGGTCCAGGGTTTGATGCCCAAGGCCTCCTGGTGAAGGCAACCTGGCCCATGTGCTGAGCTGGCCCATGCGGAGTGCACCCCACACAGGAGTGCTGGCCAACACGGAGAACTGGCACAGCAAGATGACACAACAAGAGACACAGAAGAGAGACAAAAGACATAGCAGAACAGGGAGCTGAGGTGGCGCAAGAGAATGGTCGCTTCTTTCCCACTCTGGAAGGTCCCAAGATTGGTTCCTGGAGCAGCCTAATGAGAATACAAGCAGACACAGAACACACAGTGAATGGACACAGAGAGCAGACAACAGGGGATGGGGATGGGGGGGGGGAGAAACAAATAAGTAAATCTTTTAAAAAATTAAAAAAAAAATGTATTGATACTTGTTGTGTAACCTAACTTTGGTCTATCCTGGAGAATTATCTATGTGCATTTGAGAAGAATGTACATTCTCTGGCACTGTTAATTTTGGTCACCCGGGAAAGGTGTTGCTCAATTTCTCCATTCAATAATTACTGGATATTTTCTCTTTGCAGCTAATAAAGAGCCTGTGATAAGAGACTTTAAGATCATAAAAGTATATGTGGCTCATCAAAATATCCCCTAGATTTTGCATCTATTAATGATTCTTGCCTGATTCCATATTTACCATGGTTATTGAAAAATGATGATTTTCCAATTCCAGCACTCACTTTACATTTACCAGTTGGCACTCAGCATTCAACTGCAATAAAGAAAAGTTCCTTCTTCTCTACTTATTGATTCATCCACCTTATTATGAGTAGACTCATGAATCCCTATATTTTCAGTGGTTTGTAATTTATTACCATACTTAATTATTTTGGTGCTTAAATTGTCTCAGATGGATCCAAATCTGTGACCCTGTGACATGTCAGATTATTTATTTGAGTACTTACACTCTGACATAATGAGATGTTCCAGGCTCATCTTGCACTTCCTCATCACTATCTCTGGAATCAGTAATTTCTCTTACGAGCCCTGGTTTCTTTTAGTGGGGTATTAGAAACTTAGATTGGGCTCTATGTGTACTCACTGCTACAGAGATGTCTTTGCTATCTCATCCTTGTAGAAGAAAGAGCTAGAAAATATATGCATCTTTCTAACATATGCATACACACTCACATATATACATATTTATATATTTACTTATGCACATAAGCATGCACATACACATAAACATATTTCAGAATTCATGAGTTTATACCAATAATTCCAATTCCAGTTCATTCCTGCAGCATTCTTTCTTACTTTCTCCTGTTTTATATTTTTAGATTCCTTTTTTCACAGTGACAACTTTGCCCCAACAAATTCAACACATTTACTCATTTTCAGTTCTGTAATATATGCAAAATAGATTTAAAAACTGTGGAAGTTACTTTTGACCAAATTACTTTTCAGCATTCTTCAAGTCTAACAGATGCTTTGTATCAGAAACTGCACTTACAATCTGATAGTCAAACCTGAAAAAAAAAAATCCACCAAAGTTTTACCTAGCAAAGGAGATAATATCTAAAAAGTTTAGCCAGGTAACATTTGAAAGCTATACTAAGGTTTGTGGGAATATGGTGGAGTAGGAAGATCCAGGAATCAGTCCCTCCATGAAAATAACTATTGAATAGGCAGAAACTGCCTGAACCACCTACTTGGAAACTCTATAGTCTAGTGGGACACTGTGCAGCATCTAGGGAAGAGTTCAATAGTTATTTTCATAATAACAATATAACATAACAATATAACAATAACAATAAACATCAGTGAATTTCATTTAAGTACAATGGCTACCATCCCCTAACCTCCCATCACATGGTAGGCAGCAAAGGGTACTATGTCCTGGGCTCCTTATGCCTTTTCTGGTGCCAGGATGGGCTTTAAGACCTAGTCCTGGAAAGTAGATGTGGCTCAAGTGATTGGGTTCACATCTACCATATGGAACATCCAAGGTTCGATTCCTGGGGCATCCTGGTGAAAGCAAGCTGGCCAGTGCAGTGAACTGGCCCAAGTGGAGAGCTGGCACAGCAAGATTATGCAACAAAAAGAGACAAAGAGAAAAGATAATAAGAGATGCAGTAGATCAGGGAGCTGAAGTGGCACAAGACATTGAGCACCTCTCTCCCACTCCAGCAGGTCCCAGGATTGGTTCCTAGTGCTGCCTAAGGAGAAAACAAGCAGACACAGAAGAACTCACAGTGAATGGACACAAAGATCAGACAATGGGGGGGGGGGGGGGATAAATAAATAAATAAATCTTTAAAAAAAATACCTAGTCCTTCAAAGTCTGGGAGTGTGAGGTCTGAGAGCTGATCACTGCTTTTCATCAGCTATTTCAGATCACTGGCGGTGGGGGGGGGGGGGGAAACAGCACTGAGAGAAATCATTGTTCCAATACCCTCAGGAAAAAGTGGCAGAAGAATTTTAAAGAGGCAATACCTTTCTTTGTATTCTTTTCTCTTTCCATTCCGTTTGAGAGCAAAAATAGTTTAAAAAGTCACAAATTGATGGCTCTGGCCCTCAAAAGGAAAAGCAATCTCAGAAGGGCGGGAAAACTAGATTTTCAGAGTAATAACAACATAACACTAAGAATATACAGTTTTCAACAAAAATATGCCCAATAATCTAAAGAATTCTATATACAAAAAACTAAAGAAAATTAGGAAAAAATTCTCTGAACAAAATAAAGAGAAAGTAATTATAAAAAAAGAACTAAACAAATTTCAGAGCTCCAAAATTCAGTAATTGAAATGAAAATTTCATTAGATATATTCAACAGCAGATTTGAACAAGCAAAAAGAAGGAACAATTAATTTTAATATAAGATTGAAATTATCCACTGTGAGGAGCAGGGAAAAAATATAGTAAAGAAAAATGGAGTACCAGAAGACAAGAGAAACAGAAAGGGGCAGAAAAAATAATTAAAGAAAAAGTGACTGAATACTCCTCCAATCTGATGAAAGTTATGAATATACACATCCAAGAAGCTCAAAGAACTCCAAGCAGTACAGACCCCTAAGAAATCTACACCAAGATATATTATCATGAAATTGTCAAAGACAATAAGAAAGCAGCAAGAGAGTAGCAAATTATCACATACAAAGGATCCCCAATAAAGTTAGCAGCAGATTTCTCCTCAGAAACCATGGAAGCCAGAAGATAGTGAAATGGCCTATTAAAGTCCTTGAAGAAAAAAACAGTCAACCAGGAATTCTCTATCTAGCAAAATTATCTTTCAAAAATGAAGGAGAAATGAAGACATTTACAGATAAATAAAAGTTGAAAGAGTTCATTACCAGAAGTGCTGCACTACAAGAAATGCTAAAGGGAGTCCTTCAGGCTGAAATAAAAGGATACTATATAGTAACCCCAAACCATAAGAAGAAATAAAGAACCTTAATAAAGGTAACTATATAGGTAAATATAAAATCTTGCAATATTGTACTTTTTATTTGTAACTATTTTCCCCATATGTAACTTTAAGGCAAATGTGTAAAATAGAATTTAAATCTAAGCTAATGGAATAAGATGTACAAAGATGTAATCTTAGGCTAACAATATAAAGGGGGAGGAATGCAGATACAGCAGAGGACAGTTTGTATTCTACTGAAACTAGATTGTTAATAGTTGAACTAGATTATTAATTTAAGATGTTCATTGTAATTATAAAGGTATCAATTAAGAAAATACTACAACATAGGGAAAAAAAGAGAAGGAAATCAAATAGTACAGTACAAAAAAAGCAACCAAATACAAAAAACAATAATGGAATAATTAAGGAACAAAACAGGCAAGATACACAGAGAACAAATAGCTAAAGGGAAGAAGTAAAATCCTTCTTTCTTAGTTATTATCTTAAATGCCAATGAATTACTCTTCCCTACTAAAAGGTACAGACTGGGGAGCTTTTGGCTGTGTGTCTGAGGATCTGCCACAGGATCTGAAGATGGCTTGCTGAGGCCATTAGTTCCTATGGCCGAGAATCTACGCCACTGTCACGTCCCACTATCTGCGCCTCTCCAACACATCTCTGTTCATGAGGAACATGGCTGATGACACCAAGTCTGAAGATTTATGTTTTGAATGTGGTCGTTATGACCCTATAGTTGATGTTCATGTTCCACTTGATTTCTATACTCACCATCCAAGAGGATTTGCTTATGTTCAATTTGAGGATGTTCATGATGCTGAAGATGCAGTACATAATTTGGACAGAAAATGGATTTGTGCACACCAAACTGAAATCCAGTTTGCATTGGATTATTAGGAACAAGATAAGGATATCATCTGTCACAACTGTTATTCAAATTGTGCTAGAAGTTTTACCAGAGCAATCAGGCAAGAGAAAGAAATAAAAGGCTTTCAAATTGGAAAGGAAAAAAGTCAAATTATCCATATTTGCAGATGACATGATCCTATATATAGAATTTCACAAAGCATCCACACTAAAGTTACTAGAACTTACAAATTCAAGGCAATCTTTATAAACATTCCAACAATCTTTATACAGAAATGGAAAAAGTGATCTTCAAATTCATGTGGACTTATAAGGGGCCATAAATAGTCAAAACTGCCATGAAAAATAAGAACAAAGTTGAAGGATTCACAATTCCTTCTTTCAAATCATAATACTGGGGAGCAGATGTAGCTCAGTGGTTGAGTGCCTGTTTCCCATGCATGAGGTCTTGGGGTCAATTCCTGGTACCTCCTTAAAAAAATAATATTACATGGTGAAGGGATAGTAGATCCCAGCACATGGGACTCAGATTGGCTTGGACCCGTGTGGCTCAAGGTACAGAATCTGAGAGGCTTTTGTCTTAGAACAAGTATGACGTGGTCACCAGTGACCTTCATGATGCCAAATCCAATGTACTCTTGCTCAGAAAAAGAGATTCAATTCTAACAAAGCAAAAGCCATGGCCCAGGCATTTAAGGATATTTCCAGCAATGTCTCCTAAATGGTGTTAGGCCAAAAGGGATTGGTGATATTCAGGGATGTAACCATAGACTTCTCTCCAGAGGAGTGGAAATGCTTGGCCTCTGATCAGAAGAATTTATACAGAGATGTGATGTTAGAGAACTACAGCAACTTTATCCTTCTAAACATGGAGTCCTGATGAAGGGCCAAGGTATTATCTCCAAAGATGAATATGAACTAATTAGAATCATTTTAATGGGAAATAATGGAAGAGCTTAAAAATTAAGATCTTGGGCTTCAGTTTCAGAGACGAATTGAAATTCAAAACCTTGCTTGAAAAAAAGAAAGAATATTTTAGGAAAGTGAATATGTCAACCCTTTGCCAGTATTTACTGCCTTCTCTACATTGGAGAATTCATACTGGAGAGAAGCCATATGAATTTGAAAAATATGAAATGCCTTTTATTCATGGTACAGAACATATTAAACATCAGAAAATTCATATCAGTGCAAAATCCCATGAATGTAAGAAATGTGAGAAAACTTTTCATTATTGATCACAGTTTATTAAACAGGAGAGAATCCATTCTGGTGAGAAACCCTATGTGTTAGGAATGTGGGAAGTCCTTTAATCATGGCTCACACCTTACTTGACATCAGGAAATTCATAATGGTGAGAAACCATATAAATGCCAGGAGTGCGGGAAGGCTTTTAGTTA
This sequence comes from Dasypus novemcinctus, assembly GCF_030445035.2. Taxonomy (NCBI): domain Eukaryota; kingdom Metazoa; phylum Chordata; class Mammalia; order Cingulata; family Dasypodidae; genus Dasypus; species Dasypus novemcinctus. Next base: position 20,048,280 of record NC_080696.1, on the reverse strand, counting down.
TTTATCACTACTTACCATCCATTGGAGGATTCATACTGGAGAAAAACCTTATGAATGTGAAAATGTAGGAAGGCTTTTATTAGTCATTCAAAACTAAGTCTACATAAGAGAATTCATACCAGTAAACAAATGATTACAAGGTATGTGGGAAAGAGAAGGCATTTGTCTTCAATCATGACTGCTTCACCATCAAAGAATCATTCTGGTGAGAAACTATAAATGGTTAGGAGTAAGGAAAAGCCTTTTATTGTGTATCTCAGCTGAATGAACATCAGAGAAATCATCCTGGTTTCAAAACCTTTGAATGTTAAAGTTGTAGAGAGGCCTTTATTTGCGGTTCAGAACTTATTGAGCATCACAGAACTCACTATTGGTTGAAACACTGTAAATATAAGAAATGTGATCAAGAGGGTCAGGATGGTTTTATAGCTGTTCTGCTGTGGTTCCGTTCATATTTGGAAATACCTGTTCTATAGGCAAGAGACAAATAAATATTATCCACAAAAAAAAAAAAAAAAGAAATGTGAAATGGCCTTTATTTATGGCTCAGAACTTATTGCACATCAAGAGATTCATATTACCAAAAAATAGTATCAGTGTGAGGAATGTAACAATGCCTTTATGTGTGATTTAAAACTTGTTCAACATCAAAAAATTCATGAAAAGAATGTAGATAAGGGCTTCTCACCTTGTTCAGCATCAGGTAATTCACAATGTAATTAATGTAGAACTTTCTACAATGACTTCTGGCACTACTCAGACCAAACTTTGTGATTAAGATCACGGTGATCCATAAAACTGCCTTCACTTCAGATATCAGCCACAAGTTTGGAGGTTCCCAGGACCACCCTCACTTCTTACCAGCTGGCTACAAATTCAAAGTTTCCCACTACCCCTTCAGATTTGATAATTCACTAGGATGACTCACAGAACTCAAGGAAGCATTATACTTATGATCACAGTTGTAGCAAAACAGGTTACAAACAAGTACCAGCCAAAAGAAGAGAGTTATAGGGTGAGGTCTGGGACTCCCTGTGGAGTCTGGATGCGTCACCCACCCAGCACATTAATGTATGACAATATTCAGAGAATATCAGAAGGACACCTAAGCTTTAGCTTCCAGAGTTTTTATGGAAGCTTCATTTTGTGGCCATGATTGACTGAATCGTTATCCACACAGTGAACTCAATCTCCAGCTGTCCCTCCTGTCCCCAGAGGTTGGACTAATATCATATGGTTCAAAGCCATAACCCTCTATTGAAATGGTTATTCTTTCTGTCCCCATCTTGAGTCATCTTATTAGCATAACTAGGAGCATACCATAAGTCACTTCATTATCATATAGTGTCAAGGGTGGCCTATGGGGCCCACCATGAATAACAGCACTCCAATCACTTCGAGTTTCCAAGGGTTTGGAAATTCCTACCCTGACAAAAGCCAGACCTCTTTGAGCTAAGGCCAAATTCTTTATTACACACCTTTACTTCATTAACAGCTCATAATTCATCAGAAAATGTATACCAGAAGAAAAGATTGTAGTCATGACCTATTCTGGTGTAATGATATTTTCAGAGTTTAAATATGATAACCAACAGATTGCATTAAAGGAAAAAGAGACACTGACCAGCTAGAAGACCTTCAACATGCATTCTTTTGTTGACTTTTTCCATTTATATTAAATAACCTAATGAGTGGAAAATATGATATATATTTGTACGATTTGGAATTTGTAGCAGTTTATGAATGCAAAATGAAAGAAAGATTATGTTTGTAAATTAATCTATTCCTTTGGGTGTGATACCCTTTGAATGCATTAAATTTAAAGGATTTGGTTTACTTGATCAAATAAATTTAGTGCTTTTGATTCTACCACATCAGTAGAGCATGACTCAGGTTGAGTTTCCACCACCTTGGTGGGCTGATATAAATGGACACTCACTCAAGTAGATACACATAAGAGGAGAGAACTTTGTCATTTTTGAGCCTGGGGCCCTGGGGAGAGGTGAGCCATTTGCCTGATAGTTTGCAGCTGATACAGAAAGCCCACAAAGATATGAGCCCTATGCCCAAAGAGAGAGGAAGCCCAGGAAGGAAAGACAAGGCAGAGATCAGCAACCACCTTGCTTTAACATGTGGCAACTAACTTTGGTGAGAAACAATCCTGAGTTGAACTCTTTAGGGCAGGGGTTCTTAACAAGGGGTCTGTGAGCTTGAATTGAAATTCGGAAAAAACATTCTTATGGGACACATTGGTGTGGATGTAATATATTTGTTAAATAATACACAGTATAGTGTGGACTTAGTAAGGGGTCCATGATTTTCACCTGACTGGCAAAGGGGTCCGTGAAACAAAAGAGTTTAAGAACCTTGTAACTGTAAGATTTTACCCCAAATAAATACCCTTTATAAAAAGTACTTTGCATCAGCACCTCTTTGGCAGACTAATATATTAATTCATCACTTTAGTATAGTTATTACCTGCCTGAAAATTCTTAGCAGACAGACATGGGCGCTCATTAGGATTTTCTCCCTCTTGGTCTGTTTTGCTCAGATTGAACATTCATGACATGTATACGTCATTTACTAACAGACAGTTCATTGATACACACTGTAGTCGACAATTTTTCTTCCTTTGGGAAAAAAATTAAATCTAATACAAAGAAAAGTATAAATGTCATAATGAGATTTGTCATTACTAATATAGTCAGGTCTTGTGCAGAGATTGATATAACCCCTCATTTGCCAATGTACATCCCATGGTATGAGAAGCACTGCAATATTAAATCCTTTTCTTAGCAAAACTAAATGTCCATGATTAACCTTGAAAATTTCTTCATTTAAAAAAAGGTGCCTATATCTGTGTGCCCCAAACTTGATTGCCATCTCCTAAAACTTTTAACAACTTTAAGGATATTAACATCCTTTTTACACCCTCCCTAAATGCAAATAACTGACCCCTTTTTTTTTAAAGATTTATTTTTATTTATCCCCCCCCCCCCCGCCCCATTTCCCCCTTTGCCTGCTCTCTGTGTCCATTCACTGTGTGTTCTTTTGTGTCTGCTTGTCTTCTCATTAGGCAGTTCCAGGAACCAATCCTGAGACCTTCCAGAGCGGGAGAGAGGGATTACTCTCTTGCACCACCACATCTCCCTGTTCTGCAACATCTTCTTACTTTCTCTCTTCTGTGTCTCTTGTTGCATCACCTTGCTGCACCAGCTCTCCACGTCAGCTGGCACTCCTGCATGGGGCAGCTTTCCTGTGCTGGGCGGCATTCCCATGCAGGGCAGCACTCCTGTGTGGGGTCAACACTCTGCGTGGGCCAGCTCACTGCGTAGGCCAGCTTGCCCTCACCAGGAGGCCCCAGGCATCAAACCCTGGACCTCCTATAGGGTAGATGGGAGCCCGATTGGTTGAGCCACATCCATTTCCCTAACTGACCCTTAAGATAGAAATTTAGACAGTGGAAGGTAGTTGTTTAGGGTTGTGATAGCATTTGTAGTTTGGTCAACCCACCCACCATATCCAGCTTTATGTCCCAGCCTTGCCAACTGGGATATCAATTTCCTGTGAGATACAGTCAGAATCTTATGGGACGGGTATAATTTACTTACCAACAAAAGGGCAAGCCTGGCTAAAAGAAAAAACGTTTTTGTCCTCTGCACCATTGAATGTTTTTGTAACTCCATTTCTGTGATGCAGATCTGATCTTAGAGATGAAACTGCCATCTTGTGACCAAAATGTGACAAAGGACATGAGAATTGTATTCATTCAATCATGAAAATTTGAATTCCTATATTGTGCCAGACAGTCTTCTAAATGGTGAACAAATCAACAAAAATCCACCTTCCAATATATAAGAGACAGAAAATAGATTAGTGGTTGCTTAGAGATATAAGGGAAAGGAAGTTAGGGGTTGATAACTAAAGGATACAGGGTTTCTATTTTTAAATTTTATGATTCCAGTTATATAACATTCTTGAAGTAAAAAAAATTACAGAGACAGAGAAAAAATTCTTTCTAAGGTAATGAAAATGTTCTAAAACTGGCTGTGGTGACAGTTGCACATATTTTTGAATGTACTAAAAACCACTGTATTGTACTACTTTAAATGGGTGAATGGTATGTGAATTACATCTCAATAAAATTTAAAATGAAGCATATTACGAAGCTGACTTCTGGATAAGAGTGCAGAGTAGGGAGCTCTAGGACTCAGTCCTTCCATCAAAACAACTATTAAACAGATTGGAACTGTCTAAAACAACTATTTTGGAACTCTAGAGGCTAGAAAAATACACTACAGCATTCAAGGAAGAATGGGAGGAAGAGGCTAATAAATTACAGTAAAGAACTGTAAAGTTTTTTGTGTTCAACAAAAGAGTACAAAAGAAACAAAATTAAAGAAATGAAGGCCCATCCAAAAGAAGAGGATAAAAATAGAGAAAACACCAGTGAAGAAGATGAGAATGTAGACATACCAAAGTGTTTTTTAAAAATGATCTTAAAAATGCTCAAGGAGATGAAGGAAAGTACAGAGAAAGAACTAAAGGATAACAGGAACATAACGAATGAACAAGTAAAGAGAAAGAAATTTTAAAAAGGAACCAAATAGAACTACTGGAGTTGAGGACCACAATAACTGAAATGGAAAATGCCCAAATGGGTTTCAAGAGCAGATTAGAGCTGGAAGTAGAAAGGATTGGTGAACTTGGAGACAAGACCCTTGACATGAGTAAGGCTGAGAAGCAGAAAGAAAAAAGTAATATTAAAGCATATGACAACATGGATGAACCTGGAGGACATTATGTTGAGCAAAGCAAGCCACAAACAAAAGGACAAATACTGTATGACTGCATTACTATGAACCAAAAATATTGTGTAACATATTGTATGATTCAAAAAAATTTTATATGTATCCAGTATATTTAATTGAGAAATGTAAAAACAAAAGTGAAAATAGAGAAGCTTATGTGGCTCAAGCAGTTGAGTGCCTGCTTCCCACATGGGAAGTCCTGAGTTCAGTTCCCAATGCCTCCTAAAAACAAAACAAAATCAAACAACAAGCAAAACCAAATAAAAACACAACTCAGGGGAGCTGATGTAGCTCTGTGGTTGAGGCCTGACTTCCCACATACAAGGTCCTGGGTTCAATCCCCTGGCCCTGGTATCAAGAGAAAAAAAAAAGGAGAAAATAGCCTGACACAGGTATAGGACATCATCCTGGCACTAATATATGCATTTATGAGAGGCATTCTAGGAGGCATAAAGGGGGGAGGGGGGAATGGCTCAACTGATAAAGCATCCACCTACCATATGGGAGGGCCCAGGGTTCGACACCCAGGGCCTCCTGACCTGTGTGGTGAGCTAGACCATGCTCAGAGCTGCCACATGCAAGGAATGCCATGCCATGCAGGGGCATCCCCTCGTGGGGGTGCCCCATGCACAAGGAGTGCACCCTGCAAGGAGAGCCACCCTGCATGAAATAAGCGCAGCCTGCTCAGGAGTGGCGCTGCATACACGGAGAGCTGATGCAGCAAGATGACGTAACAAAAAAGAGATGCAGTTTCCCGGTGCCACCGAGGGTGCAAGCAGACACAGAAGAACACACAGCAAGTGGACACAGAGAGCAGACAAAGGGGGAGGGGAGAAGGGGAAAGATAAATAAAACAAATCTTTAAAAAAAAAAAGAGGGGGGGCATAAGGAATAGTCAAAGAAATAATGACACAGAACTTCCCAAACTTAGCAAAAGACATGGTTAAACACATCCAAGAAAGTCAGAGAATATCAAACAGGATAAACATGAAGAAAAATACACCTGATCACAAACTGATTACACTATCAAATGCAAGGGAGTTCTTCAGACTGAAACAAAAGGACACTAGACAGTGGTTCAAAGCAGTATAAAGAAATAAAGACCTGTGATAAAGGTAACCATTTTAGTAATTATAAATACTAGTATTATTGTATTGTATTGTTTGGTATGGAAGTCTACTTCTTATACTTTCCACTGGTGCTAAAATGCAAATGCATAAAAGTAATGCTAAATATAGGTTTTCGGACATATGATGTATAAAGACATAAGTAGTAACAAGTACAAAAAATTGTGGGAGAAAAGAGAGGTATAGAAAAAATATTGGTATCAAACCAAATATAATTGTTATTTATTTAGGAGGCTAAATTTTAACTCCATGATAACCATAAGGAAAACAGATGAAAAATACATCCAGATAGAATAAGAAGGGACTAATATGTGAAAGTAAATATTAACAAGAAAATAAATAAACATAAAATTAGGTTTTAATGGAAATGAGGGACAAAAAAAGTAAAAGACAATGGCTAAATAGCAAAATGGCAGAAGACAGACCTGTACAATCAGTAGTGGCTCTAAATGTAAATGGATTAAACTCTACAGTCAAAAGATAGAAATTGGCAGAATGGATAAAAAAGTGTGTCCCAACTGTATGCTGCCTGCAAGAAACTTACCTTAAAGGCAAAGATTCATGTTGGTTGAGGGTGAAAGGATGGGAAAAATAACCAAAAGAGAGCTGAGGTAGCTATATTAATATTGGATAAAATTGACTTTAAGTCAAAAACAGTTACAAAGGACAAAGATGGTCATTACATACCGATAAGGGGGACAATTCAACAGGAAGGTGTAACAATTACAAATATATATGTACCTAACAGCAGAGCCCCAAATACATGAAGTGAATACTGACAGATTTGAAGGGAGAAACTGACAGTTCCATATTAATAATAAGAGGCTTTAACACTCTCAATAATGGGTAGAACATTTAGTCAGAAGATCAATAAGGAAGTACAGGACTTGAATGATACACTAAACCAACTAGACCTAACAGACATATATAGAATGCTGCACCCACTGAAAACAGAATGAACATGCTTCTCAAGTGCACATGAAAATCATTCTCCAGTATAGATCATATGTTGGTCACAAAACAAGTCTCAATAAATTAAAAAATATTGAAATTATACAATGTATTTTCTCTGACCACACTGGATAGAAGTTAGAAATAAATAACAGAGAGAGAAAGGGAAAATTCACAAATATGTGGAAATTAAACAACAAACTCTTAAGGAACCAATGGGTTAAAGAAGAAATTAGAGACAAAATTGGGAACCATCTTGAGTTAAATGAAAATGAAAATACAACATACCAAAATATTTGGGATGCAGCAGAAGCCATGCTGAGAGGGAAATTTATAGCTTGCATTTAAAAAAAGAATATTTCAAATCAGAGACCTAACCTCAAAACTGGAAGAACTAGAAAAAGAAGAGCACACTAAACCCAAAGCTAGCCAAAGGAAGGATATAACAAAGATTAGAAAAGAGATAAATGAAATAGAAAAAAAGAGAAGAGAAAAAATAAACAAAACCAAAAGTTGATTCTTTGAAAAGATCAATAAAATTAACAAACCTAACTAAACTGACAAATAAAAAAAGAGAAAGGATACAAATAATGAAAGTCAGAAATGAAAAGTGGAACATTTCAACCAACTCCACTGAAATCAAAAGGACTGTAAGTGAATACTATGTATAACTGTATACCAAAAAAATTAGATAAGCTATGAAATGGTCAAATTCTTAGAAACATACAAACTACCTACACTGACTCAAGAAAAAATAGTTCTTAACAAATCAATACCTAACAAAGAGATTGAATTAGTAATAAAAAACTTCACAACAAAGAAAAGCCCAAGACCAGATGGCTTCACAGATGAATTCTAACAAACATTCCAATAAGACTTAACAACATTTCTGCTCAAACCCTTTCAAAACATTGAAGAGGAGGGAACATTCCCTAAGTCATTCTACAAAGCCAACCTCATCCTCACACCAAAGCCAGATAAACATACTACAAGAAAACTACAGACTTAATATTGCTCATGAATATAGATGCAAAATCCTCAACAAAATACTAGCAAACCAAATTCAACAGCATATTAAATGAATTATACACCATGATCACATTTATCCCTGGCAAACAAGGGTAGGTCAACATGAGAAAATCAGTTAATGTAATGCACTATATTAACAGAATGAAGGGAAAAACCATATGATCATTTCAATTGATGTAGAAAAAGCATTTGAAAAAATACAGCAACATTTCTTGATGAAAACACTTAGAACACTAGCAAAAGAAGGAAATTAAAGAAGGCCAAAATAAATGGAAGGATATTCCATATTCATGAATAGCAAGACTAAATATAGTTAAGATATCAATGCTACCCAAAGAATTTATAGATTAAATGCAATCCTAATTAAAATTCCAACAGCCTTCTTTGCAGAAAAATAAAAGCCAATCATCAAATTTATATGGAAGAAGGGGCCTCAAATAGCTAGAGCCATCTTGAAAAAGAATAACGAAGTTGGAGAATTCACACCCAATCTTAAAACTTATTACAAAGCTACAATAATAAATATAAATAAATAAAATAAACACAAACACATACACAAAACCCAGCATGGTACTAGCACAAGGACAGACATGTAGCAAGGCTTAAGGGAATTCTTCGGACTGACAGAAATATACACTACAAAGTGAATCAAAAAAACATAAAGAAATAAAGACCTCTAGTAAAGGTAACCATATGGGTAATTATAAGGACCAGTAATATTGTATTATATTTTCAGTATGTAAAATGTCATATAAGTGGGAAGCAGATTCATCTCAACAGATAGAGTGCCCACTTACCACATGAGAGGCCCAGGGTTCAAACCCAGACCTCCTGACCCATGTGATAAGCTGACCCAAGTGCAGTGCTGATGCGCGTAAGGAGTGCCGTAAGGAGTGCCGTGCCATGCAGGGGTGTCCCCTGCAGAGGGGAGCCCCATGCGCAAGGAGTGCGCTCGATAAGGAGAGCCACCCAGTGCAAAAAAAGTGCAGCCTGCCCAGGAGTGGAGCCACAGACACGGAGAGCTGACGCAGCAAGATGACACAACAAAAAGAGACACAGATCCCAGTGCCACTGACAAGAATGTAAGTGGATACAGAAGAACACACAGCAAATGGACACAAAGAGCAGACAACTGGGAGGGGGGGGCGGGGAAGGGTAGAGAAATAAATAAAAAATAAATCTTTTTTTAAAATGTCATATAGGATCTAAAATGAAAACTCATAAAAAGTAATGGTAAATCTACGGTTTTGAATTTATGATGTATAAAGATATAATTTGTAACAAGTACAATGAAAAGGTGAAGGGACAAAGGAGTATAGATGACATTGCAATGATGGATACAGGCCATTATACATCTTGTCAAAACCTAAAAAAATTATATGGTGCAAAGTGTAACTCATAATGTAAACTACAGGCCATGGTTAGCAATACTTCAATATGTGTTCATCAATTGTAACAAATGTACCACACTAATGAAAGATGCTATTAATGGGGAAAAGGGTGGGAGGGGAAGGGAGTGAAGTATTTGGGAATCCCCTATAATTTCGATGCAAGAGCTATGTAATCTAAAGCTTCTTTAAAAATAATAATAAAATAAAATAAAGGACAGCATGAGGGATCCATGTGGTGATGGAATGTTCTGCATTCTCTTTGAATTAATGTCAATATCCTGGTTGTGAAATTATGTTATAGTTTTTCAAAATGTTTCTATTGGGGAAAACTGAGTAAAGGGTACCTGGGATATTTCTGGATTATTTCTTATAATTGTATGTGGTTCTACAATGATCTCAAAATAAAAAATTTGTTTGTAAAAAGAAAAAAGTAATGGTAAATCTATGGTTTTTGGACGTATGATGTACAAAGATATAATTTGTAACAAGTACAACAAAAAGGTAAAGGGACAGAGTTGTATAGAAACAATGTATGTGTATACTATTGAAGCTAAGGTGGTATTAAATGAAACATGACCATTACAAATTTAGGATGTTAGGAATTGGCCCATTGTAACCAAAAAAAATATATGAAAATTATATACAGGTAGAAATGAAAAAAGACTTAATATGGTACAAAAGAAAAAATCAGATACATATGAAAGTAGGCATTAGCAGAAGAATTGAGGATTAAAAAGGAATAATATTTACAAAGACCAAATAATAAAATGACAGAAGAAAGCTGTGCATTATCAGTAGTTGCTGTAAATGTAAATTGATTAAACTCTCCAGTCAAATGGCAGTTATTGGCAAAATGGATTTTGTTTCGTTCTGTTTTGTTTTTTGTCTTTATTTTTTTAATGTTACATTCAAAAAATGTGAGGTCCCCATATACCACCCCCCTTACCTGACTCCTCCCCCCATAACAACCACCTCCTTAATCATCATGAGACATTCATTGCATTTGGTGAATACATCTCTGAGCACCACTGCACCTCATGGTCAATGGTCCACACCATAGCCCACACTCTCCCACCACAGTCCACCCAGTGGGCCATGGGAGGACATACAATGTCCGGTTATTGTCCCTGCAGCACCACCCAGGACAACTCCAAGTCCTGAAAACACCCCCACATCACATCTCTTCCTCCCACTCCCTACCCACAGCAGCCACCATGGCCACTTTCTCAACACCAATGCCATATTTTCTTCAATTACTAATCACAATAGTTCATGAATAGAATATCAGTAAGTCCACTCTAATCCATACTCTATTCCTCCATCCTGTGGACCTTAGAATGGATGTGTCCACTCCACATCTACATCAAGAAGGGGCTTAGATTTCACATGGATGCTAGATGCAATTCTCCTGCTTTCAGTTGTAGGAACTCTTGGCTCCCTGGTGTGGTGGTTGACCTTCCTCACCTCCATGTTAGATGAGAGGGGTAAGTCCAATAAACCAGAATGTAGGAGTTGCAAGTCTGTTGAGGCTCAGGGCCTGGCTATTACATGGTCAGTCCAGAGATTTAGGTCCCCTGAGTATACACTAAACTCCAGCAACAACTAAAGTTCTGGTAAAAGTAACAGGAGAGACTTATGGACAAAGATCACATCTAAGTCTAGCTCCATCACACAAAAACATAATTTCCAAAGTAGGGGCCAACGGACATGGCACTGAAATCCATCTGCCATGCCAATAGAACCTGTGGGTCTCTGTAGCCCTTAGAAGAACCAGCACCTGGGGTTGTATCTACTTTATCTGTCTCTGGGACTCTGCTCAGGTGTGCATAAGGGCAACACCTCTGATAACCTCCTGGCTCTTTTTGGAGACTCATAGCCATATAAACACATTTGTCCTTTCCATTTCCTCCTTTTATTCAGGTCAAAAAGCATTTTTAACTCCTGGTATTATGTGTAGATTGAGATATTCTGCTGATCCGAGTTGACTCTTTTATTCAAGGTCATTTTCTAGTTACATCATCAGCTGGTACTTGGTAGTAATCCCTCAGCTCCAGGGAGGCTCATCCCCGGGAGTCATGTCCCATGCTGGGGGGAAGGCAACACATTTACATGCTGAGTTTGGCTTTGAGACTGGCCACATTTGAGCAACCCAGAGGCTCTCAGGAGGTAACTCCTAGGCACACTGCAGCTCTAGGCCTTGTTCTTATTTCAGGTGCATAGGCTCACAAGCATAATCATTAGTATCAAGGGCTCATTGCTGGACCTTCCCTCGTTTTTGGTCTTGCCATTGCACTTGGGGGATTGTTGCTGTTCCTTTAGGGACTGTGATAGAGCTCCCCTGGCTAGGAACTCAGCACTCCCTCAGTTGTTGGTTTTAATTGTAACAACTATGAAAATATCCAAACATTTTTATGTATCCTGGATATATGCCCTGGAGATCTCCCTGCCAACCATGTGTCCCCTGTCAATAACATCCCACACCAGTATTCATTCCCTGCCATTGTTGAACCTCTCTGTGACCCAAACTTCTTCAAAAGTGAAGCCCAATATATTACCAGGTTCCATTAATAGTAAAATGGAATGTAGTGATGAGTTTAAAGGTTAGATATAGAATGCATATTAATTTAGAAAAATTAAGATAAAAATAAATTGGGGTATCAAAAAATTTAAAAATGCAAAAGCTTTGTTTTTGATATTTTGCCTTCCATCGCTGCAATAAGTGTTGCCCTGTATGTAAATTGGCAAGGCAACTACTTCCATCTTTTCTTCAGTGTCTATAGCCTATCTTTTTCTTTTTTTCCTAATTATTAAGCTTATCTTCACAAAAGTTTTAGATCATAGTAATTCATATATACAAAGTACAGTACTCCCACATATCCAACATAAAACCCTTTTCCCTTCCACAGCAATAATCTTTTTACATATTCATACTATATTTACTGAAACTGATGTACAGATATTGAGACAATAGCTTTCAAACAAGGTAACATGTGGGTTTACATTGTGGTTTATATTTTAGACTGCACAATTTTCTAAATTTTTAGTTATCTTATGTTTTACATTATGATTTACATTTTAGCCTATCAGCCCCTATATATTTTTGGTGTAATTTAACATGTCTTATATCCATCCTTGCATAATCTTGTGGAACATTTCTATTACATTGGTTCCATCTATTCAATACCTCTTTCCCCCTCCCCTTAGGGCCCACAGTGACAGTCAATCTTCATTGCTTGAAGGGCCATGTTCAGAGATATTTGCAACAGTGTTGAGGGCTTGATATGCTCAATTGCCCTAATGCAGTGGGAGCCACCTTTTCTCTCGAGAGATACAATTTCCTCTATTTGAGAACATCAGTCCTCCCCAGGATGTGGGTATACCTTCACTCTCATCATATGGGTTTCTATCCAATGATATAATCCACTATGGCAAAATGAGCATCCACATATGAAATAAGTAAACCAAGTTGCCTCAGAGAGCTAGAGACTGGATGATAGGCTTAAAGGAAAATGGGAGGGTAGAGGAAGGATGTAAGCTGACACCTACATGGGTGAAATCTATGATAAGCTGGAGGTAAGTATTTGTACAAGGAAGGGATAAAACGGGGGAATAGGGTTACCTTTGGATGGGGCTTTGTGGGCTTGAGGGGGGCTAGGGATGGGAAGATGGGTAATATTGCCCAAGAAATTGGGGGGGGGGGAGGGCAACATACAAACATAGGAGATTGTCAGGTATTTGGTTGAGAGAACAATGCTGAGAAAAATTTTTTCAAAAATATAATAAGGAAGGTTACATGTCTAAGATGCTTAAAGGGGATAATCTGAGGCAAAATGGATCTTTTAAAAATAAATCATTACTAGAGACTCACTTTAAATTCAAAGTCCCAAGAAGGTTGAAAGTGAAAGAATAGAGAAAAATATACCATGAAAGAGTAATGAAAAAGGAAGTGGGACAGCTATACTAATATCAGATAAAATACTTTAAGTCAAAAACTGTTGCAAGGCACAAAGGAGGTCATTATACACTAATAAAGGGGTCAATTCAACAAGAACAAACAGCAATTATAAATATACATGCAACTCAAAATATATGACGCAAATATTCAGATTCAAAAGGAAAAATACATGACTCTACATTAATAGTAGGAGACTTTAATGGATAAACATCTGGATAAGGAAGAAGATGGATAAGGAAATAGAAGACATGAACAAGAGTATAAATCAACTAGACCTAACAGACATAAGTAGAACATTTCATCCAACAGCAGCAGAACACACACTCTTATCTCATGCATATGGGTCACTCTCCGGGACAGAACACATATTAGATCACAAAAAGTCTCAATAATTAAAAAAAAATACTGAAATCACACAATTTATCTTCTCTGACCACAATGGAATGAAGCTAGAAATCAATAACAGAGGGAGAACAGGAAAATTCATAAATATATGGAAACTAAATATGCACTTTTAAACAACCAATAAGTCAAAGGAGAAACCATAAGGGAAATTAGGAAATACCTTAAGGCAAATAAAAATGAAAACACAACATACTAAAATTTATGGGAAGTAGACAGTACAGTGCTGAAAGAGAAATTTATAGTTCTAAATACTTACATTTAAAAAGCAGGAAGAACTCAAATTAGAGATCTACCTACAACTGAAGGACCTAGAAAATGAAAAGCAAACTAAACCTACAGCTAGCTGAAAGAAGGAAATAGCAAAGAATAGGACAGAGATAAATGAAATAGAGAATAAAGAAACAATAGAGGATCAAGGAAACCTAAAGTTGGTTCCATGAAAAGATGAATAAAGTCAACAAACCATTAGCTAGAATGAAAAACAAAAAGGATGCAAATAACTAAAATCAGAAATGAAATGGAGGACATTACTATCAATCTCACAGAAATAAAAAGTACTCTAGGAGCATATATGAACAACTGCAAGCCAACAAATTAGATAACCTACATGAAATGGACAAATTGCTGGTAACATATAAACTACCTACACTGACTCAAGAAGAAATGGAAGAGCTCAACAGACCAAAAGCAGGTAAGAGACTGAATCAAAAACCCCCCAACAGAGAAAAGCCCAGGATGAGATGTCTTTAGTGGTGAATTCTACCAAACATTCCAAGATGAATAAATACCAATATTGCTCAGACTCTTCCAAAAAACTGAAGAGAAGGGAATACTCCCTAACTGATTCTATGAGGCCGATGTCACCCTTATATCAAAGCCAGATAAATATACCACAAGATAAGAAAATTACAGACCAATAGCATTTATGAATATAGATGCAAAAACCCTTAACAAAATACTAACAAACAGAATCTGACAGTGCATTTTAAAAATTATACAACGTGATTCAATGGGATTTATTCTATTAATTAATAAAATCAATTAATAGAGTGAAGGGGGAAAAAAACATGATCATTGACAAAATCTATTACCTTTTTTTGATAAAAACACTTAGAACACTAGATACAGAAGGAAACTTCCTCGGCATGATAAAGGGCATATGTGAAAAGCCCAGTTAACATCCTATTTAATGGTGAAAGACTGAAAGCTTTCCTTCTAAGATCAGGAACAAGACAAGGATGCCCACTCTCACCACATTATTCAGCATTGTACTGGAAATCCTTGCCAGAGTAAGAGGCAACAAAAAGAAATAAAAGGCATCCAAACTGGAAAGGAAGAAGTAAATCTTTCCCTACTTGCAGATGACATGATCCTATACATGGAAAATCCTGACAAGTTCACAACAAAATCACTAGAGCTAATAAACAAATTCAGCAAAGTGGTGGGGTACAAGATCAACACACAAAAATCAGTGATTTATAGATTCAATGCAATCCCAATCAAAATTACAATAGCCCTCCTTGCAGGAAAGGAAAAGAAAATGATCAAATTCGTATGGAAGGGAATGTGGCCCCAATTAGTCAAAACCATGTTGAAAGAGAATGAAGTAGGAGGATTCACTCTTCCCAATTTTAAAATTGATTACAAAGCTACAGTAATTTAAACAGTATGTGCTGGCCAAAGCATACACATATAGTCCAGTGGAGTTGAATGAAAAGTTCAGAAATAAACTTTCATATCTACGGTTAATTGATTTTTTTTCTCTTTTTTCCTTTTTTTTTTTTTTCTCCTATAGTCTCAAATAGAAGGAACAGAAGAGGCATGTGTAGAGACGTCACCACTGAGTCCAACTCTGTCACACTCAGCACAAATTCTGAAGTAGGGCCCACTGGCAAACTCCAGAGTTGTCTGCCATAATCATGGGACCTGGGTGTCTCCAGAGCCCTCAGGAGCTCCACTATTTGGGGTAGTATTTACTTTGGCAGTCTTTGAGACCCTGCTGAGACGTGCATTAGCATTACCTCTGGGATTACCTCCCAACTCACTTTGAAGTTTCTTAGCCATATAAATGCATTTGTCTTTACCTTTTCCCCCTTTTATTCAAGGCCTTTTTCCAGTTGCATCGCTAGTTGGTGCTTGGTAGTAATTTCTCGGTGTCAGGGAGCCTCATCCCTGTGAGTCATGTCCCACACTAGGGGGATGGTAATGCATTTGTATGCTGAGTTTGGCTTAGAGAGAGATCACATTTGAGCAACAGGGAGGCTCTCAGAAAGTAACTCTTAGGCACCTTACAACACTAAGCTAAATTGCAATTTCAAGAGCAAAGGCTCATAAGCATACCTGTCACTAATTGATTTCTGACAAGGGTGTGAAGTCAACTCAATGGAGAAAAAATAGAGCCTTCAACAAAGGGTGCTGGGAAGATTAGATTTTCAAATGGAAAAGACTGAATGTAGACCCCTACCTCACGTACAAAAATTAACTGAAGTAATGGATCACAGACCTAAACATAAGAACCAAGCCTATAAAACTTATAGAAGAAAACATAGGAAAGCACCTTCAGGACCTTGTGTTAGGTGATTTTTTAAAGACTTTATACCAAAATCATGAGCAACAAAAGAAAATTAGATAACTAGAACCTCATCAAGATTAAAAACAAGTCCATCAAAGAGCTTCATCATAAAATTAAAAAGACATTCTTTCTCCCAAAGAATGGGAGAAAATACTTGAAAAACACATATCTGATAAGGGTTTACTATCCAGAATATATAAAGAAATCCTACAATTCAACAACAAAAAGTCAAGCAACCTATTAAAACATAGGAAAAGACCTGAATAGGCATCTCTACAAAAAAAAAGATACACAAATGACAAAAAGCACATGAAAAGATGTTCAACATCATTAGTCATTAGGGAAAAGCAAATGAAATCCAAAATAAGATACTATTTCATACCCAGTAGAATGGCTACTATTTAAAAGAATGGAAACAAGTGTTGGAGAGTATATGGAGAAATAGGAGCACTAATTCACATTGGTTGGAATGTAGAATGGTACACCTGCTATGGAAAACAGTTTGGTAGTTCCACAGAAAGTTAAATATAGAATTACCATATGACCTAACAATCCCAATTCTTGGTAAAAACCTAAAAAAATTTAAAGCAGTGACTCAAACAAATATTTGTACACTGATGTTCATAGACACATTATACGTAATTGTCAAAAGATGGTGAGCTGGCCCACACAGAATGCTGGTCCATGCAGGAATGCAGCCCCTGTGTACGAGAGCTGCCCTGAGAGGGAATGTTGCTTCACACAGGGAAAGCTGCCTGACGCAGGAGTGCCAGCTGACATGGAGAACTGGTGCAGGAAGATGATGCAACAAGAGACACAGAGGAGAGAAAATAAGAAGATGTAGCAGAATAGGGGAGCTGAGGTGGCACAAGAGAGTAATCGCCTCTCTCCCACTCCAGAAGTTTCCAGGATCGGTTCCCAGAGCTGCCTAAAGAGAATAGAAGCAGACACAAGAATACATAGTGAATAGACACAGAGAACTGACAATGGGGTGGGGGGACTGGTGGAGAACATTTTTTAAAATCTTAAAAAAATTAATAAATATGTAAATGTATGTAATTCATCACCTTGACAGAATAAAGGAAAAACTACAAACATCTCGATCCATACATAAAAAGCATTTGACAAAATTCAATATCTATTCAAGATAAAAACTCTCAGCAAACTAGAAACAGAAGAAAACTTCATCAAACTGGAAAAGGGCACCTGCAAAAACTGTATAAATAAAATAGTACTTGATAGTGAAAGACTGAATGCTTTCCACCTGTTGTGATCTGGAAATGTATGTACTGCAGAAAGACATGTTCTTAAACTTCATTCCTGTGGGTGTGAATCCAATATAAGGAGGGCTTTCTGATGAGGTTTCTTCAGGTAAGTTGAGACCCGCCTCAATCAGAATGAGCCTTAATTCTATTACTGGAGTTCTTTTTAAGAGAATGAAATTCAGGGAAGCAGACTTGGCTCAATGGATAGGGCGTCCGCATACCACATGGGAGGCCCGTAGTTCAAACCCCGGCCTCCTTGACCCATGTGGAGTTGACACATGTGCAGTGCTGATGCACATAAGGAGTGCCCTGCCTCGCAGGGGTGTCCCCCGCATAGGGGAGCCCCACACGCAAGAAGTGTGCCCCGTAAGGAGAGCCGCCCAGCGCGAAAGAAAGTGCAGTCTGCCCAAGAATGGCACCACACACACGGAGAGCTGACACAGCAAGATAATGCAACAAAAAGAAACAGATTCCCGGTGCCACTGATAAGGACAGAAGCAGTCACAGAAGAACACGCAGGGAATGGACACAGAAAGCAGACAACTAGGGGGGGGAGGGGAAAGAAAGAAATAAAAAATAAATCTAAAAAAAAAAAAAAAAAATTCAGTCAGTCAGAGAAAAAGTCACAGAGGGAGTAGCCAGGAGCTGAACATCATTAGAACTCAGAAGAGAAGGGAGACAACCTTTTATGATGGTATGTATATTTGTTTTGTAAATTCACAACTTTTACTATACACTTATTGCTTATGTAAGTTCATGTATGAATAATACACTGTAACAAAATTTTATTTTAAAAATTGGGCAAAAGACTTGAATAGGCATTTTTCCAAAAAGGATTTTAAAAAATGCCTAAAAAGCACATGAAAAGATGCTCAACATCACTAGCTATTATGGAAATGCACATCAAAACTCTAATGAGATATCATTTCACACCCAGTAGAATACCTACTGTTAAAAAATAAAAGAAAATTGCAAGTAGGA
This sequence comes from Dasypus novemcinctus, assembly GCF_030445035.2. Classification (NCBI taxonomy): domain Eukaryota; kingdom Metazoa; phylum Chordata; class Mammalia; order Cingulata; family Dasypodidae; genus Dasypus; species Dasypus novemcinctus. Next base: position 20,029,793 of record NC_080696.1, on the reverse strand, counting down.
ATGTAAAGTGGTGAAGTTGCTGTGGAAGACAGTTTGTCAGTTCCTCAGGAAGCTAAATATAGAATTACGATATGATCTAGCAATCCTGCTACTAGGTGTATACCCAGAAGCACTGAAAGCAGGAACTCAAATAGATATTTTCCCACCAATGTTCACAGACATCACTGACAATTGCCAAAAGATGGAAGCAACCCAAGTGCCTATCAACCAATGAATGGATAAACAAAATGTGGTATATACATACAATGGAATATTATTCAGCTGTAAAAAAGGAATGAAGTTCTGATGCATGCAACAACATGGATGAACCTTGTGGCCATATGGAATGCTATCTAGCATTAAAAAGGAATGAAGTTCTGGTGGATGTGACAACGTGGATGAACCTAGAAATCATGTTGAGTAAAATAAACCAGACACAAGAAGATAAATATTTTATGGTCACTGATATGAACTAATCACATAAGCAAACTCATTGAGTTAGAATCTAGAATATAGGTTACTGGGATAAATTGGGGAGGTAGGGTAGAGATTGGGGAGCTGATGCTTATTTAGTGCAGAAATCCTATTTACTTGACTGTATTGGAATTGGATGGTGGTGATGATAGCCCATTATTGTAAGTGTATTTACAGTGTTGAATTATGTATGTGAATATGGTTGAAAGGGGGAGTTTTTGGGTCATGTATGTTACTAGAATGAAAGTTAGAAGATAAAACATGGATTGCATAACACAGTGATTCCTATTTTACACGATTATATTTAATAGTATAAATTTTACATGCTCTTTCATGAATTATAACAAATATATGACACTAATACAAGATGTTAATAATAGGATTATATATGGAGGAAAATACACCAAATGTAAACTATAGGCTATAGTTAATAGTACTATGTTAACATTCTTTCATCAATTGTAACAAAAGTACCACACTAGGGCAAAATGTTGATGATATGGGGGTCTATGGGAATGCTGTATTTTTTACGTGAGTTTTCTATAAACCTATAACTTCTCTAATTAAAATAATAATTTTAAAAAACATTATGCTAAGTGAAACAAACCAGACACAAAGTACTACATATTGCATGATTCCATTTATATAAAATGTAAATATAAATAAATCTATAGACACAAAACTGGATTAGTGGTTATGTAGGGCTGGGGAAGGATAGAGGAATTGAAAGGTGACTACTGAACGGTATTGGAATCTAAAACTCAGTAAAATAAAAATACCAAAATGGGAATGAGAAGCAGGAGGAACAAAATTATGCCAAATTTTTTGCTTAATAGAAGAGACATATATATAACATTTTCCTCTTGTCTCTGAAGATTGTTGACATAAAAGTTAAATAATGTTGAATTTAAAGCAGATTTAAGCCTTTTTGAGCACTGAAAAAGATAAATGAAAAATACACACAACATGCACTCACAGAACCATCTACAAATAGACAAAAAGAAATAAAAATAAAACCCAGAAAACAAAAAACAAAAGGACAGAAGACAAGATAGATCAATTATCATAATTATACTTAATTATAATAATTAAAAGACATTAAAAGAGAATTTTCTGATTCAGTAACAATAAGACACCAAAAGGCCAAAAGATCAGGCCAGGGTCTATCAGGCAAATTCAAAGAATAAGAAAGTAGGTATTGGAAAGCAGATGTGGCTTATCCAGTTGGATGCCTGCCTACCACATGGGAGGCCCTGGGTTTGGGTCCAGGTACTTCCTAATGAAGATGAACTGATGCCCGCACCCGCAATGAGCTAGAAGCCCACACCCACTGCAATTTAGCTTGACACTGCACCCCACTGCAACAAGCAGACACCTGAATAAGCAGATGCCACAAGCCAGTCGAAGCCACAGCCTGTGGGGAACAGATGTGGGAGGCCCCAAGTTCAGATCTTGATGCCTCCTGGAGAAGGCGAGCAAAGAATGAGAATTGGGGGGGGGGGATAAATTGAAACAGATAGATGATAGATAGATAGATAGATAGATAGATAGATAGATAGATAGATAGATAGATAGATAAAGTAAATTAATAAATCTCAAAAAAATAAAAAAATTTTAAAAGTAGGTGTACAATATTAATATCAAAGAGAGTGGAATTTAAGATAAACAGTAAATGAGCAAAGACTGTCAGAGCAGATAGAGTACAATTCAAATTAAATTATTTTCATGAACCTGTACTTTCTGAAAAGAATTGCATCAAAACAGATAAAATATATATATTTCTAGCTTCCATTTGCAAAAATAAATTCAAATTTTCATATGAACAACAGTGACAAAAGGTGGAATAGGAGTAGGGAAAGAATCTTTTAATAAGTTCTCCTTTACCTTTAATAGCTCAAGTAGGCAAAACATAACTATCATAGGTTAAAATTCCCTGGAAAAAGACTCTCAGAAAGATACTATATGCAAGAGGTTTACTGAGGAGTAATCTCAGGGACAACAGTTGTAAGGGAATGCAAGAGGTTTACTGAGGAGTAATCTCAGGGACAACAGTTGTAAGGGAATGGGAAAAGGAGAACTTGAACTGTATTGCAGTCACAACAAAGGCCTGTGCAGATCCTGCAAGAAACTCTGGAACTGGCAAGGCTCTGCAAAAAATTTTCCCTTTGAGGCAGTGAGTGCAGGCATTTGTATTCTCATCTATCAATCAGTCATTGACTGCAGACTGACCCCAGGGTGAAGCAGCTCTCTTCTACTGAAGACAATTTCTAGGGAGGGACTCAGCTCTGAGCAGCCAATATTCACTATGGTAACCAAGACTCTTATACTACTGTTCTCAACAAGGGGAGTGGGGTGGGGGAGGGGGGGCATAAGGGGGAGGGGAAGAAGGTGAAGGAGCCAGAATCACCTGAGGACCATTGGATCAGAATGGGAATGTGTAGAAGGTAGGAGAACTGGGCATAAATTCCCAAGGTTATTCTGATATGCTTCTTCCAAACCTGGTTGAAACTCTGAAACCAATCTGAATATCATTTAAAAGTTTGGTTTAAATTATATACATTATATGTTTTACTTTAAAAGCAGAATTCATCTTCACCAGCCTCTGTGGAATATTTATAAAATCCAATTGTATATTAGGTTACATAAAACATAGAAATACATTAAAAACATATTCTTTTACAGTGATGCATTAAAATAATCATAAATAATCATCAATCATAATAATATCATAAAACAAAAATTGGTAAAAAACATTTTTAAGCAGAGTCAAAAATAAAACTAAAGGTAAAAAATGCTAAATAGAAAAAGTTTTGACTATTAACAAAAGAGGTTCTAATAAGTAACAATCAGGGGGAAAAAAAGAACAAATGATATGAACAGGCAATTCAGAGAAATAAGAACTACTCAAGACTAAGAAACACATGGAAGATGTTTGGCTTCACTTAAAATTTGAAAATAAAACAATATTGGGAAGTGGATGTGGCTCAAGCAATTGGGCTCCCGTCTACCATACAGGCGGTCCAGGGTTTGATACCCAAGGCCTCCTGGTGAAGCAAGCTGGCCTGCATGATGAATTGGCCCATGAGAATTGGCCCACGTGGAGTACCGCCTCACACAGGAGTGCTGACCAACACTGCAAGATGACACAGCAAGATGACGCAACTAAAAGAGACACAGAGGAGAGACAATAAGAGACTTAGCAGACCAGGAAGCTGACAATAGGAGGAGGGGGGAGAAATAAATAAATAAATCTTTTTTAAAAAATCAACAGTATCAAGATACCATTTCACTTATCAGTTTGGAAAAGATTAAAATGATTGATAAAAACCATTATTGCCCATGAATGATGGGCAGTCCACTGCAGAGATGGGGAAAGAGACTCTAAATTGGACCATCTTCCTAGAGGTAGTTTGGCATTCGAATTAAAAATACATATACTTAGGGGAGCAGATATACCTCAAGTGGTTGAGCACCTGCTTCCCATATACAAGGTCCTGGGTTCAATCCCCAGTACCTCCTAAAAACAAACAAAGAAAAAGCCAGTTTTCATTGGGGAATGGATATAGCTCAGTGGCTGGGTACCGGTACCTGCTTCCCATGTACGAGGGTGTGGGTTCAATCCCTATTACTATTTAGCAGATGACTTGGCAATTCTACTTTTATGAATTTATCCCATCAGCTTTCTTTTCAGCTGAAATGCAATTTACAAATAGTAAAATTCACCCTTTCTAGTATGCAGTTGTGGGTTTTTTTTAAGATTTACTGTATTTATTTATTTCTCCTCACCCCTTGTTGTCTGCATTTGCTGTGTCTGTTTGTTGTGTGCTGGTCTTCTTTTTTTTAAGAGGCACTGGGGAACCGAACCTGGGACCTCCCATGTGCCTAATCACGTGAGCCACCTCCACTCCCTGCTTTGTTGTGTCTTTCATGTTTTCCTTTTTGTGTCTCTTGTTACATCATCTTGTTGCATCAGCTCACCATGCCAGCCTATTGCACCAGCCCATCATGCCACCTTGCTGTCTTGCTCATCTTCTTTAGGAGACACTGGGAACTGAACCTGGACCTCCCAGGCAGTAGGCAGAAGCTCAATCACTTGACCACATCTGCTTCCCTGGTATACAGTTTTCATAAACATATAGTCATAAAAGTCATATTATCATATAATACAGAACAGTTTCATTATCTTCTCACCCAAATTTCCTAATTTTAACTTTTTGTACTCAAACCATTCCCACTATTCCCTTAACCTTCCCTCTGCCTTGTTCTGTGTCACTATTGTATTGCCTTTTTCCAGAATGTTATATAACAGAATCATATAGGATATAATCCTTTTAGTCTGTCTTCTTTCACTTAGCAATATGTATTTGAGATTCATCTATGTTGTTGCATGTGTTCTTTTGTACAACAGTTTGTTTATATATTCCCCAGTTGAGGAATATTTCCAGTTTTTGACAAGTTATCTTTTTTCCTGTTTTGTTTTATGAATTGTGCATATCTAAGAATTGTTGCCTAGCCCAAGATTACAAAATTTTTCTCCTACATTTTCTTTTAGAAGTTTCATAGTTCTAGGTGTTACATTTAAGTCCCTGATGTATTTGGTGTTAATTTTTGCACAAGATGCATGGTATGAACCAAAGTTCATTTTATTGCATATGGTTGTTCACTTGTTCTAGTGTCATTTGTTGAAAAGACTATCCTTTCTCCATTGAATGGCTTCTGCATCTTTGTCAAAAAATATTGACAAGGTATATGTGGTTATATTTCTGGACTTTCTACTCTGTTCCATTGATCCATATGTCTATCTTTTCACCAATAGTGTGTTGCCTTGTTTTTAGTATGTCCTGAAATCAAGTAGTGTGTGTCCTTCCAACTCCATTCTTTTTTAAAAAAAATTGTTTTGGCTATTCTAGACCCTTTGCCTTTCTAAATGTTTAGAATAAGCTTGTCCCTTTCTACAAAAGTTCAACTGAGATTTGACTGAGACTGTATTGAATCAATTTGGGAAGAAATTATAATACCGAGTTTTCCAATCCATAAACACAGACCATCCCTCCATTTATTAAGTTCTTTGATCTCTTTCATCAGTGTTTTGTAGTCTTCAGGATACAGATCGTGCATATATTTTGTTATATTTATATTTAAGTATTGCCTTCTTGGGATATTATGAATGGTACCTTCTTAAAATTTCAATTTCCAACATTCACTGCTAGTTTATAGAAATATATTTGTTGTTTGTATATTGATCTTGCAGCTTATAACCTTGCTGAACTCACTGATCAGTTATAGTAGCTTTTTGAAGATTCTTACATAGACAATTTTATCATCTGCAAATATAGGCAGTTTTATTTCTCTAAGCCATATGCTTTTTTTTCTTGCCTTATTGCACTGGCTAGGACCTCCAGTACAATTTTGAAAGGGAGTGGTGAGAATGGACAACCTGGCCTTGTTCCCAATTCAAGAGAGAAAGTGTACAGTGTTTTATCATTAAGTTTGATGTTAGCTGCAGGTTTTTTGTAGATACCCTTTACCAAGTTGAGTAAGTTCCCATCTATTTATAGCTCTTCTGAGAGTTTTTAATCATGAATGGATGTCGAATTTTGCCAAATGCTCTCTCTCCATCTATTGAAGTGATTGCATGCTTTTTTCTCTTTAGTCTATTAATACGGAGATAAGCACATTGATAAATTTTTTTTTAAGGTACTAGGGTCAGGGATTGAACCCGGGGCCTCATACGTGGGAAGCCAATGCTTAACCATTGAGCTACACCAACTCTCCCAAATTGGTTTATTCATTTGTTTGCTTGTTTGGTTTTGCTTTTAGGAAGTACCAGGGATCGAACCCAGGACCTTGTACATGGAAAGCAGGTTCTCAACCACTTGAGCTACATCCACTCCCATTAATTTTTAAATATTAAACTAGCCTACTTGCTTATAATGTATTAAAAGGATTTAAAAAGAAGAACTAAAACTGCCCTTATTCACAAATATGATTGTGTGTGCAGAAAGTTCAAAATTATCTACAAATAAATTATTAACATTAATTAGTGAATTAGGAAAATTTCTGAATTTAAAGTATTTCTATACAACAATTTTTTAACAAATCAATTTATTGGTACATATTAATAAGTATGCAATTCATCCAAAGTGTACAATCAATGGTATTTGGTATAATAACAATGTTGGGCATGTATCACCTCAATCACCATTACAGCGTTTTCATTATTTCAAATGGAATATGAAATAATGAAAATTATTCATATTATTATTAATAATAATAAAAAAATCAAAATCACAAACAAGAAAATTCTTCACATGTCAATCTCTCTGGGATCCCTTGCTGTACATGCTGCTATTTCTGACTACTCCTGCACAGATATTAATTTATTAAATTTTATTGAAATATATTCATATACCATATAATCTCCCCAAAGTGTATAATCAGTGGCTTTTAGTATAATCACAATGTTGTGCATTCATCATCACAAAAATTTTAGAACAATTTTATTACTCCAATAAAAACTCCACACCCCTTAGCAGTCCTCCAGCCATAGAAAATCACTAGTCTAACATCGTCTTTATAAATTGATTTATATTATACAACTATTTTTATATATACCAGCAACAATTAGAAAATGAATCATTTTAATTATAACTTTTATAATTATATTTTAAATCATATTCCTAACAATGAATGTAACAAAAGATGTGTAACACCTTCACATAATAAACTATAAGATATTATTAAGTGACCTAAACAAATGTAGGAAAAAGTCATGTATATGGATTGGAAAATTCAACATCATAAATAAATCAATTCTTCCAAATTGATCTATAGAATCAATTCAGCTCCAAATAAAATCCCAACAAACTTTATTGTGGAAACTGACAAATTGATTCTAAACTTTACATGGAAATATATAGGGCCAAGAAAATAGCCAAGACAATCTTGAAGAAGAACAAAGCTGGAAGACTTAATTAGATGTGAAAATTTACTATAAAGTTGTAGTAAAATAAAACAGTGTGATATCAATGCATGAAATTGGACTAATGGGAAAGAACAGAATCTAGAAACAGACCCAAGCCTATATAGACATTTGATTAGTGACCAAGAAGGCATGGCAAAGTGGGTGGAGAAAGGATGGTCTTTCTAAGGTTCATTTTTACAAATCCATATTCATTAATAGAATTTGTCATGCTATATTATATAGAGCATAGCCTATCAGGGGGCAGAAACTGAATTTTACTCATATTCTATAATACCAGCTGTTAACACAAGTCCTGGCACAAAGTAGGTGCTATGTGGGATTACATGTCCAAAGAATGACTAGAACCCTGAGATATTATGTCCAAAGTCACATGTTTTAGGGGTTCCTGTATTCTTTCATTAATTGCTAACTAGGCAGTGATAAAGGGGGATGAGGGTAGGAGGATACTGTATCAATCAGTGATTTCTGAGCTTAATTCACCCGTAACACTACTGCAATTGCCACAACAAAAGAGAATACAACTGCCTCTTCTCATTTTTATACTCAAACTTCAGACCATATAACCCTTCTATGATTTCTTTCCCCTTTTAGTAATTTTTTTTTACCTACCAAAAATATGCTGGAGTAGAAGGGAAAGGAAAGAAGGCATCAGTAGTATAATTTGCTCTGCATCTCAGCTCTAGCTAAACAAGAATGTTCATTTTATAACTTCTCAGGGAACATGAGAAACAAAGTGTTCCAAAGCATGGGGAAAGCCCACAATGGAGTCATCTTTATCTTTTCAAGTAGGAAATTAATACTACGACTCTTCTTTCTGCAACTTATCACACACACACACACACACAGCCATCTTTCAGCTTCAGTGTGAGCACAATACCCATTATGTCGCAAAATGCAGAAGCAATTGTTCAGAAAGAAACAGATTTAGAAATAATCAATTTCTAAAATATACTTTAGATTAAAATGAAAAGCTAAGCAGAATTTACAGAGAAACCATTGTGAAGGTAATACACATATTGAAATTGGGGCCTTTTATATTTTTAAATTTTCAGTTTTCAGTTGCCAGTAGAGTTTCAGAATCTTTAGTATAGACAACATCCTACTCCTACTACCTACAGCCTTTCCCATGTTTTAAAGTACCATGCAATCTCATGCTGAAATCTGATTCACTAACCAAGAGGAATACATAATTATTCACCAGTATAGCAGTCCCTGAACAAGGCTTCATGATTTATTCAGACCTCTTGAAGGATAATAGAAACATTCTGATAGTGAATCAGATAAGAATATTTGATGTTGCCACATTATCTTATGAATATAGGCATAAACTAGAACGTGAAAGAGTAAAGTTGGAGTCATCACACTGTATTAACGTTTTAGACGTCTTTTCTTAGAAGCTATATCTGTTAATATCATGATTATACTTGTATAGCATTGTTTCATGTAGTATGTTTATTTCCATAGGAAACAAGACATAGTTCTCTTTCAATAATCAATGCATAAGTAAGTCAAATATAAGCTTGATAAGAGATTATGTAATAGAGTAGGTTCTATCAGGACTGTACAGTATTTGCTAAAATTTTTCTGAGTCCAGACCTGAGTGATTTAATTCCATTTGACAAGAAAAAAATATAGGGAAACAGATGTGGCTCAAGCAGTTGGGCATCTAATTGCCACATGGGAGGTCCCAGGTTCGGCTCCCAGTGCCTCATAAAGAAGACAAGCAAACAATGAGCTGACATGATGGGCTAGCATGGTGAGCTGGCACAACGAGATAGTGCAACAAGGAGACACAACAAGGAAACACAATGAGAGACACAGCAAGCAGCGAGCAGAGGTGGTTCAAACGATGGGAGGTCCTGGATTTGGTTCCCAGTGCCTCCTGAAAAAAGACGAGCAGACACCCACACAACAGACACAGAGAGCAGACTGCAAGTGCAAACAACAATGCCAGGGGGTGGGGAGAATAAATAAAATAAATCCTTGAAAAAAAAGAAAGAAAAAAATCTAATCCATGTTAATAGCACAACTCTTTTGGATTTCACTATTGGGTTTCTCATTTTAAGTATAGGAAGCCAGCATCTCTATTTTGATTTGAAGATGATTGCTCCTAATGTAAGTGAAAATTTGATCAACATTTTCCAGGAAAGCTGGACTAAGGGTTGTTACTTTCCTATTTTTAATTTTTGAGGTTTATATATTAGATTAGTTTTTAGTTCTCAATCCTATGAACTTGATCTAAGTGTGAAATTCCTGTTGATATCTCAGAAATCTCTGGTTTGGAATTTCAATAAGCAGAGAAACAGGATCAAAATGATGTATGCAGTGAAAGGTGCTTGAGTAATGCTTGAAAAAGGCGGCAAATTATTTGCACATAAAGAATTTTAAAAGGTGTAGTAGTATAAAAACAGTACAGAGTACTAACTCTCTAAAAACACATAACTTCAAATGGAATTCATAACTCAAGAACTTGGTATATGACAGTTTTTACAGAATGCAAAAATTAACCATATAGCATAGCATTAAATAGTGAAAACTAAGTAATATTTGATTCTTCAGGTCTCCCCAGGCAATCTTTCAGGTCTTCAAAATTAGTATTGGAGACTAATTTATCTCAGAACTAAATATGTTCACAAAGACGCATGTTAACTAATCTAAGTCAAGGAACCCACTGAAATCAAATGGTCATTTACACTCTCAACAAAACCCAGCACATCTAAGAAATTCTCCACTATGTCAGTTTCTACTTTGAAAGTGGTTTCCGAGAAAGATAGAAAATCTGAAAAGCAAGCAGTCAAGGGCAGTAACTGCTGCCTAAAGAAAAAAGAATAAAATTACTGAAATGATTGAGTGATTTCAGGGGGAAATGAGAAAATCACATATCGATGAATAGAATTTTCACAAAGGAAAATAGCCACAGTTTACCCAGGCCTTGATAACCACAATGATACTCAGCATTCTAGAAATAAATGTATTGCTGGCATTTGATTCACAGGACATTAGTAACTAAATCACCAAGTAATAGAAAACCTTGGAGAACTGAGGCATTATTGTTAGAGGAGTATAAGTACATCCATGTGGCAGAGGAAGTTATTTAAAATCTTTCTCAGCATAAACATCTGGACTATCAAGATGCCTCAGGTAAGGTGTGGTGATTTTGTTTTAAGGTGTCTTAAGGTGTTGGGTTGGTTCATTGTCTCAGCTGTTAACAACACAAATATCTTTGGGTATAAATAAACATTTGAGGGGAGTTAATTCTTTAACAGACCACTGCTCTACCTTTCAGTACTTGGAGGAACCAAGGATATGTAAAGGTATCTGCTTTGTGATTATAACAAGAATTCTGACTCCATTTTTTTGACATTTGACGTCTGTCAGCCTTTGAGCCTCATCCCTCCCTCTTCCCATCTGCCACACAACTGGTTAAGCTGATAAAAAATAGACTGAGTGCTTTTTACTTTGACACCAGGGGAAGATTCAAACCATGTAAGCATCTTCCCACACAAAGGAACTTTCACCCCCAGTCCCACTCTCTAACCACAGTGAAAATTCCCAGCCAGGCTCCTCTCCTCACTCTTACAAGCCATTTCAGACCCGGTTGATGGTGGTGGACTTGCTCTGTTCTCTCCAGAGACCTCAACAATGTAATAGATTAAACTTTTCATACCTTCTTGATGTGTATATGGCATCATCTTCTCAAAACCCTAAAAAAAGTTTGGGTGGGGGTCCATCCTGCTTCTGAAGAGTGGTTACAACAATAATTAACATATCACTATCGCCAAGCTTCTTTCGCCTTACACAGAAAAATCTAGGCCAATCAGTTAGTGGCTTAAAAATTATCAAGCTGGTATATATTTATGGTCAAGGCTGGACATTAAAGAATCATTCAACTTAAAGATAAGAGAATCACAGGTTTTACCTTTCATTCATTTATGAAATGTTTGGGGGCAATTGTGTGAACAACTGTGATGGTTTGAAGCTGTACATACCCCAAAAAAGTATGTCCTTAAAGTTAATCCTTTTCTGTGAGTGTGGACCTATTTTAGGTAGGATATTTTTTGTGAGAAGGATCTTAAGCTAAGATGCAGCATACCTCATTCAGGGTGGGTCTTAATCTTCTTAATGGAGTCCTTTATAAGAGAATGAAATTTAGAGAGAAAAAGCCATGAAAGCAAGAAGCTCAGAGTAACAAAACCTGGAAGAGAAGGGAGAGCCAGCATATGCTGCCATATGCCTTACAATGTGACAGAGGAATCCAGATCTCTGGTAGCCAGTCTTCAGGAAGAAAATATTGCCTCGAGCATTTTTCAGGTGCATGAAGATGTATGTACATTAATGTTCATGGGACTGTTGTTCACAACATCTGAAAATTGGAGCAACATGAACATCAGTCAATTAGGGTTTGGTGAGATACTCCATGTTATGATCATACAATGGCATTCCATGCAGCTGTGAATATTGACATAAATAAACAACAAAGTCTAAATTCTTTACAGTAGCACTCTATGTATCATCCCATGTAGGTAAAAATAATGCATAAAGTAGTTTAGCAGACCTCATACCAAATTTTAAAATGGCTGACTTTGGGGAGTTATGCCTTGGGAAAGAGTGCAAAATGAGGCATGACTAAATGCCCTTGGATCATTTGTACAGATGCCCCCCTGGAAGATTGAGATTGGAAAGGAAAATAGAGTGATAAAGCCTGCAGGTGAAATCAGCCTAGCCTCTGGTCCCTGCTGGCTGCTACTCCCAGTGCTGGACCATGTAGAGGATATAGGAAGAAGTCCCCAATTACAGTATTTCCTACAAATAAGGTATCATGAGCATGAGGAGGGTGGGTGACCTAACAGGAGGAGCTAGAGGCTTAAAACTCATTTTCATTCAGCACCACTCAGCTAGTTATTCCTGACTGTATTGCCTTCAGGAACAGGGAAGTGAAAGGGTCTGTTGTAATACTGGAGAGGTATTGTTAAAAAGTGCTCTGGGACTCTGTAAACCTCAAGGCTGGCTTAATGAGTTGTGCTCATTAAGCTCATTGTGCTTAATGAGGGAGTGGTAAGGAGGACTGCTCACTTTATTAGGGAGGGTGGAAAATGACAGCAAGGAAATGTCAAAGAGTGTTGAGACAGAGTCCCTTCAGAAGCACCTCCAACAAGGTGTTGATTGGAAGAGGAGAGGAAGGGGTTTGGGCAAACAAGAAACCACAGAGTATAGTGGAGGCAACCTGGAACCACCCTTGGCAAATGCAGTAATGGTCCTTATCTGCAGGCCCACCCCAACTTGCTGGAATCTGGTGCTTGTGGGTACATGGCAGAGTGGGAAGCAGCAGCAGTCCATATGTGACTATGCTCATCATGTGTCAGAACAGAGGTGAAAGTCTCCAAAGCCACAGAGAGCCAACCCAATGGGTAGCTTGAGAATAAGATTCACTGAGGAAGAGAACAGAATTGATCATGGATCCCCTGGATCAAGGTGAAAATTTTCTCTCATCCCTTTCCCCTCCACAGCCATAACAATCCCCAGGAAAGACTGACTTAGAACCCCAGACCCTGAAGATATGGGAAGGAGCACAGTTTCTAGTGCTTGGTGCACCATCCCTTCTCCCTGCAACCTCTGTCACCTCACCCAATAGAGACAAAATTTACCTACTGCTAAGTACGAAGTTGGAGAGACAAAATATCAGGATAGAATACAGGTCCTGCCAAAGGAACCAAAAAAGTCCAGTTTTGTTGTAGGTTGGGACAAGTAGGACCCCCATACCCCCCCTTTGTTTTTTAACTTTTTATTTTAAAATAATTTTAGACAGGACAGTTACAAAACTAATACAAACCCCATATAGAGACATACCTCTTTCTCCAGATACCGAGATCCTCCAATTTTAATTTCGTGCCACATGTGCTGTATCATTCTATCTATTCAACAGTCAACCCTATCTAGCCAACTATCTATTTATCAATCCGCTTTATGAATACCTGGAAGTAGGTTGTATACATCATGCTCCCTAGACACTTAACACTGACGTGGATACTTCCTAAGATCAAGGATATTGACTTATGTATCCACCTTAAGTGCAGTTATCAAGTTCAAGAAATTTAAGGGAATCTGTCCCCTGGCCCATATCTTGTTGCACACTCTACAACACAAACTTGGGCCAGGCAAGATGGAGTTAGATAAAAACAAAGAAATTTTTACTCTGAATTCAGGAAGCAACATCTCTACTTTCTCAGTAATATTTTATTCTTGAATATTTTTAAATGTTGAAACATCTTCTAGAAACTAGGAAGTAATAACGGGACAAGAGAAACTTGTGACAAGGTTAGCATACATGGTTACATTGTGATACCTGAAATATTTTCACACTGACAGGTTTAAACATGTTCATATTTTCATTTCATTTTACTGGCAACATAATTAGTTTCAAGATATAAGTAGTGAAAGTATTGATCCAAATATAATCTCTGTATTTTAGCTCTGAAATACAAAATATATATGTCAATGGCTCATAGTTGCCTAAGACATTAAATATGTATGCATGTATGTACATAAATATATATTTGTATACATACATACTAAAGAGCTCTGCTTTGTACTCTTTTGGCATGTCACAGCTTAAGTAGTGAAATGATGGCAGTGTTATGTCTTAACCACACTAATGAATTAAAATTTGTGAGATTTATAGACATACAGATAATGAAACACAAGAAAGTCCAGAAATTTTAGAAGCATAAATACATTGTCAATTGATTTTCAACCAAGATGAAAAGGCAGTTCAACAAATGCTGAAATAATTGAATATAGGAAGGAAAGAAGGGAGGGAGGGAGAAGAAAGGGAAGAAGGGAGGAAAGAAGTTAGATCCATACCTTCTTGCACCCTATACAAAAATTGACTAAAATGGATCATAGACCTAAGACGTAAAAACTTCAAATCTCTTAGAAAAAAGGATACAGGTGAATTTTGGGGGTTAAGGGAAATGTTCCTGATCTTGATTGTGGTGGTGGCTACATGACTATCGCATTTGTCAAAACTTGCAGTAGTGAACACTAAAAATGGGTGAATTTTAATATATGCAATTTATGGCTTAATAAAAATATTTTTAAAAGTATGTATTTGTATTAGGAAAGGATCAGTTTTCAAAAAACCTGTCAACTCTGCCACTAACCATAAAATGTGACTTGGACAAAAGCCTAAATTTTCTGGGCTTAGCTCTTTAATAAGCAAACTGAAGTCAAAATAAGTGGTTCCTGGGAAGCTGACTTGGTCCAGTGGTTAGGGCGTCCGTCTACCACTTGGGAGGTCCGTGGTTCAAACCCCGGGCCTCCTTGACCCGTGAGGAGCTGGCCCACACACTGCTGATGCACGCAAGGAGTGCCGTGCCATGCAGCGGTGTCCCTGCACAGGAGAGCCCCACGCACAAGGAGTGCACCCCGTAAGGAGAGCCACCCAGCACAAAAGAAAGTTCAGCCTGCCCAGGAATGGCGTCACACACATAGTGAGCTGACACACAAGATGACACAACAAAAGGAAACACAGATTCCCGTGCCGCTGACAACAACAGGAGCAGACAAAGAAGAATATGCAGCAAATGGACACAGAGAGCAGACAATGGGGGGGGGCGGGTTGGGGAGGGAAGGGGAGAGAAATAAATAAATAAATAAGTGGTTCCTGGAAGATGTAAAGTATATTCACAAAATATCTTGGATTGATTAGGATAAAGAAAATACTGAATTGGGAAGCAGATGTGGCTCAAGTTATTGAGCTCTCATCTACCATATAAGAGGTCCAGGGTTCAATTCCCAGGGTCTCCTGGTGAAGGCAAGCTGGCCCAAGCAGAGTGCTGGCCCGTACAGGGGTACTGGTCTGCACAGAGAGTTGACACAGCAAGATGATGCAACAAAAAGAGACACAGAGAAAAGACAATAAGAGACACAGCAGACCAGGGAGTTGAGGTGGCGCAAGAGACTGAGGAAGAGATGTTCCACTTAGGAAGGTCCCAGGATTGGTTCCTGGTGCTACCTAAAGAGAAGACGAGCAGACACAGAAGAACACACAGTGAATGGACACAGACAGGAGACAGCGAGCGCAAACAATGAGGGGGTGGGGGGAGAAATAAATACCTCTTAAAAAAAAGAAAATACTGAATTGCCTAAAATTCAGAAACCAGGAATTACATAAAATTCAGAAACATTTATTTATTTCAAAATGATGTTTCTTAAACCTTGAAAACAACTTTTAAAAGATTTGGTTTATTTTTCCAAACTTTGGACCATGAATATTTCTTCAAAATAAAACAATAAAGATGTAAACTAACCAAACAGGATCTTATCCTTTGCTTTTATCATTTAACAATAAAGTTTTTAGTGCAAAAGCAATGCAAAATAGCCATATTGTACACAAGATTTATGTTTTCAACAAGCTTGCTACATACAGCAGTTTCCTGGCAAGGGATATGAATTTTAAGACATCTTGAGCCTTTCTTTTCCCTGCACAAAAGTTCCTGCAGAAAGGGGAAGTAAGCCTCAAAGGATCTTGTGCCCCACAGGCACACCTGTGAGCAATGCCACTATAGCCCAGTACTACATCTACATACATATGCATCTTGCTATAAAGGAGTTCCAAGCCTAACCCTTACTGCAAACCTTAAATAGAGTTCAGGACATTGTAAATCAGTTTTCTCAAACACCATCACAATTATACATGGGTAAATGGATTTAAACTCTATTAGATAAAAATTTGGAAGAGAAGGACTTTTTCTCCTGGAGATTTAAAGGACACATTTCAGAGACTCAAAGAATGTCCATATTGGAAAGTAATTTCTCCTTTACTATAAATACCTGAGGAGTTGTCATTTAACTTCTGCTTTAACATACTAACCAAAGGGAACACAATATTTCATGTTCATGAAAAACTCAGTGGCATTCCCAAACCAGCTCCCAATTAAGAACAGATTTTCAAATTCATAGAGTACCACCTATATGTCCAACACTGTTCAATAATTTTGCTTGAAAGTTCTTATGTTGCATTAAGATCTGTCCACACAGAAATTTCATTAAAGGATCTTTTGTTATCAGAGAGGAAATTCATCCTCTCTTTCATGTTAGAATTCTCTATTTGAAAACAACTTAAATTTTCCACTTAAAAATTGTTAATAAGCCGATGATTCACAAAACAAAACAACAACAAAAAATAAAGCTCTTGAACAACCACACAAAATTCTATTGTCTAGTCAATAGTTTACTCAATGGCTACAAAATACTCAGCACATTTCAACTGTACCATGTAAAGAGCTTATAAGTTGTCACTCCCAACCTTATAACAAGCAAAAAGGGGAACAGACTGAAAAATCAGTGACTTTCTTTCGGCCCATTAGAGAACTGAGGAGGCAAGGCAAACCACCACCCTGAAATCTGCAGATGCAGATGAATCCAGAAAGTTAGAGCTAAGATCTACTTGACGGGAGCAGATACCACTAGAGCCAAAAACTAGTAGGAACATTTCAATGGTATATTTGATGAATTGCCGGATGCTTAGTGTGGACTAATTGTCTCGTTAGAATCTCTGGGGGCTGCAGTCTTAGGGATAGCCACACTTTTGTGGGTTTCACCTCTCAATTTTCATGGTAAAGAGCCAAGAAAGAACTCCTCAAGTCTCTGGCAAGGGGAGGGGGAAAAAAGCATTGTGAAATATACCCAGTAGCATCTTTCCAATGCCTACTCTCCACGGGGAAGGACTTTACCAGAGATTTATCTGACCTGGGGAAAGGGCATTTCTTCCTTTATCCTTCTTGCATCAGGAAAGAGGTGGAAGGGGCTATGAAACACTTGGGAAGATCACATCCAAGGACACAGGCCTACTAAAAGACTGAGATTTAATCATGGATTATAGAATACTTCCCCTCCCCCACACCTTAACCACCACATCAACAGAGCTCTAGTTTAATAACAGTGGATTACAACCAACAGATTTACAAGACAGAGACTCTTTAAGGAAAAACTCACACTAAAGGCCTATTTACCTCAGTTCTTTTATTGAATACATCATGTCAACTTTCAACAAAAAAATTATAAGACATGCTAAAAGATAAGAAAAACAATCTGAGGAGACAAAGCATCAGAACTAGACTCAGGTGTGATACAGATTTTGAAATTATCAAACAAGGAATTTAAAATAACTATGATTAATATATTAAGGGCACTAATGAAAAAAGAAAATATGCAAGAAGGCATGGGTAATGTAAGCAGAAATATGGGAACTCTAAGAAAGAATCAAAAGGAAATGCTAGAAATCAAAAACACTGTAACAGGAATGAAAATGTCTTTGATGAGCTCATCAGTAGACTGGACATGGGTTAAGAAAGAATCAATGAGCTTGAAGATATGTCAGCAGAAACGTCCCAAACTGAAATGCAAAGAGAAAATAGAATGAAGTGTAGAAAAACAGAACAGAATACCCAAGAACTGTTGACAATTTCAGGTAGGTAGGTAGGAAGGAAGAATGGAAAATAGGCAGATAGGCAGATAGATGATAGATAGATAGATAGATGATAGATAGAATAGAAGAAAGAAAGAAAGAAAGAAAGAAAGAAAGAAAGAAAGAAAGAAAGAAAGAAAGAAAGAAAGAAAGAAAGAAAGAAAGAAAGAAAGAAAGAAAGAAAGAAAGAAAGAAAGAAAGAAAGAAAGAAAGAAAGAAAGAAAGAAAGAAAGAAAGAGGGAGAGAAGGAGGGAGGGAGAGAGGGAGGGAGGAAAGAAGGGAGGGAGGCAGGGAGGAAGGGAAGCAGGCAGGCAAAGATGGCAAAATGTTAAAATTGGTGGATCTGGGTATCTGGGGTGGGGTGGGCATAGGTTCGAGTTCTCTGGATGGGTTTGTATCTTACGATTGTAACTGTCCTATAAGCTTGAAATTATTTCAAAATAAAGTTTAAAAATGGGAAAATATCTTGACACCTGGTAACCTACTATCCTATATACTGCTTAAGTTTGAAATTCAAACAAAATAGGACTAAACCTATTAAAGGGGGATAAGGGAGAGAGATGACTAAAACAACTCCTAGGTTTCTAGACCTGTCAGTCTATTTCATCACCTCTTGAACATCTTTCACATCTGTCCTTTCTTCTCCATTCCTATGGCTGCTGCTTTAGCTCAGACCCTCATCATTTCTTGTGTAGATTTTATAACAGCCTCCTAATTCGAAGTCCTGCTTCCAGTATTAGAATTCTGGAATTCATTCTCTATACTGATGCCAGTATGATTTTCTGAAATGTAAATCCAGTCTTCTTGTTCAATAGATAAAGTCCAAATTATTTAGCAGTGCATATAAGGCACCCCATGATCTGGTGCCTGCTTACTTTCCAGTCCCACCTCCCACTGATTCTCAATTTATATCCCATACTTCAGTTACACATAACAATTTGCCATTCCCTGAACATTTCTTGCTTTCTTGGGATTGACACATGGTAGACATTCACTAAATATTCATTGACTTAAATTGCTTCTGTGCCTTTAAACAGGCTCTTCTATCAGGAATATCATTCTCATCTTCTAACTCCCTGATCTATAAAATTCATCTCAAATACTTCATCAGCATGGTCACCTTCTTTGATCCTCCACAACCCACTTCCTCTCCTCAGACTGAGTTAGGGGCCTGAGATTCAGAAATTCATATTAATGAGTTTTTCTTTTTGAAATTTATAAATAATATTAAACTGCCACAGCCCTCTAACTCAGTTTTCTCATCTGTTTTAAAGAGCACATAGTACTTTTGTAAATAGAAGAACATTAAAGAGATACTAAAGTACTTATGTAATACCAAACTAGACAGGTAAAAAAATATTTTTAATGACTATATAGTATTGGTAAGAGATGTGAGTAGAAAAGGGCACATTATACACTGCTGACATAAATTGATATGGCCTTTTTGCAGAGCAATTTGGCAACCTCTGCCAAATTTATATTATACTTATCTTTTGATTCACTAATTTTACTTCTAGAAATCTATCCAATGGAAATATTTGTACCAAAACACAAAGGTCTGCACGTATGTTCACTGCAGCAATATTTGTAATAGAAAAAAAAGGAAACAGTCTAAATATTACTAAAACATCTCAATTTGAATTAGCCACATTTCAAGTGCACAACAGTAATATGTAGCTTATGGCTATTTTTTTTTTTTAAAGACTTATTTTTTATTTCTCTCTCCGCCCCATCCGTTCCCCCCCCCCCCGCCCCCCCGCATCTGCCTGTATTCTTGTCAGCTGCACCCGGAATCTGTGTCTCGTTTTGTTGCATCATCTTGCTGTGTCAGCTCTCCATGTGTGCAATGCCATTCTTGGACAGGCTGTGCTTTTTAATCATGGGGTGGCTTTCCTTTCGGGGCACACACTTTGTGTGTGGGACTCCTCTACACGGGGGACACCTGTGTGGCATGGCACTCCTTGTGTGCATCAGCGCTGCACGTGGGCCAGCTCCACATGGGTCAAGGAGGTCCTGGGTTTGAACCTTGGACCTCCCATGTGGCAGGAGGACGACCTATCCATTGAGCCAAATCCGCTTCCCATGGCTATTGTTTTAAGCAGGATAGCTCCAGAGCAGGGGTCAGAAACTATGGCCTGCAGGCCAAATCCTGTCCTGTATTTGTACGACTTAAGAACTAAGGATGGTTTCAAAGAATATATACATATCATAATGCCTGTATGTAAAAACAACTGTGAATGTATGTTCTAGATAAATAAAATTATAGAAAAATTTATACATATAGACATACTTAGAAAAACATATCTGTAAAGGCACACAGAAAAGACTTGATGATGATTACTTCTGAAGACTGGTGTGGGATTGGGTGTGTGTGAAGGCAATTTTCTTTTTACTCTAATAGGGGTTGACAAACACTTTCTGTAAAGTCAGGTAATATTTTAGGCTGTGGGCCATATGGTCTCTGTTGGTACTACTCAACTCTACTACAAAGGCATCAAGCAGCCATATATAAACAAGAAAAAAGTGTGGCTGTGTCCAAAAAATTTTATTTATGAGCGTTGAAATTTGACTTTCACATCATGTGCATGTGTCATGAAATGTAGTATTTATTTGAAAATTTTCAATCATTTAAAAATGTAAAAACCATTCTTAGTTCTTGAGTGGTACAAAAACAGGAGGACAGGATTAGGCCTGCAGGCCATAGTTTCTGACCCCTGCTCTGGAGCTATCCCGCTTAAAACAATAACCATAAGCTACATATTACTGCTGTGCACTTGAAATGTGGCTAATCCAAACTGAGATGTTCACAGAGTGAAAATTACCAAGATTTAATATTTTTAAAGTATACAATATCTCCTTAATAACTTTTATGTTTATCACATATTGAAATGGTAATTTTTTTTCAGTTGAATTCACTGTCAAGGTTGATCATACTTTAAGTTCTCTTCTATTACACCTATTAAATGAGATAAACACATAAAGCTCATGAAGGTGCCTAGCACATTAATAGATCAATAAATGTCAGTGGTTTTTTAACATTTTAGTCTAATCTCCACCTTACAAATGGAATGTGTTCTGAAAAATTCCTTCATAAATCAATTGTTTAGAATCTAGTATGCATTTTCTTTGAAACAATATAATTACATGCATATACATCCACACGCATATATAGAAAGACATATATAGACACACATAGATAAAGTTTCATTTCAAAGTACTGTTTCAAGGTCAGGACGTGGATGCCAAGAATAAGTTGCCTCTCTCTGTTAGAAAAGGGGTTCCTTGCCTAATTTCTAAAGCACCTACAACACTCTTAAATAATAACTTGGTAAACTCTTGGTTAATACAATTGTGTATGTTCATTCATTCCAGATCTTTTTGTTCTGGGAGATTATTAATATGGAAAGGAAAAAAACATAAGTAGGATAATATAATAATAAAATACCTTCATATATTTAAAGAGCTTTACGGGAAGGGACTAGACATAGTTTGTCATCACAGGGCTGAACTAGCACTAATACCTGCAAATTTAAGGTAACATATTTAGCTTCAGTACAAGGACTTTTAGTAACTAGACTATCCAAGAATGTTGTGGTTTTTATAGTTTTATGTGTTCTTTTATGCAGTGCATTCCTGAACTATCAGAAGGCTACAAACCTGGACCACATTATTCTGCTTCTTTCCCCCAAGAATTGAATTGAGCTGGTTTGGTGTTGAGGTCTCAAATTTTTGAGGAATTGCCTCTATAACAAATCTACTTTAAAAACTAAGGGGAGTAGATGTAACTCAAGTGGTTGAGTGCCTGTTTCCCATGTATAAGGTCCTGTGTTTGATCCTGGTACCTCCTAAAAACAAACCAAAAAAAACCCCAGTTCTCACTGGGGAGTGGATGTAGCTCAGTGGTTCAACACCTGCTTCCCATGTATAAGGTCCTGGGTTCAATCCCCAGTACCTCCTAAAACAAACAACAAAAGCAAACTAAGAACTCAATTTGCTATAGAGTTTATTAGGAACTTTATATCCATCCAGTGGTCACTATATGAAGACATCTCCCTCAATGCAATATTTCTCTTAGAGCAGAGGTTCTTAACCTTTTTTGTTCCACAGATCCCTTGGCCATTCAGGTGGCCTTACTAAGTCCACACTATACTATGTATTATTTAATAAATATATCATACCTGCACCAACACATCCCCATAAGAATAATGTTTTTTTGAATTTCAGTTCAAGCTCACAGACCCCTTGTTAAGAACCTGTGTTCTAGAGCTAAGTGTTAGGAAATGCTTATTTTCCTGTGGGAATTGATTTTTTTTCCTTCCTAAAAATAAAGAAAACGTAACTGGTTTTTTCATTTGATCACTAGGAATCTTTGAGCCAAGTTTGAGGTTCAACTACAGTAAGTTGGCAATCTTTGTAGCCTGCATTGTTGATGTTTTTTTTCACCCATGTCTTAACTCTCTACTTTTTGATAAACTCCTGATTTGTGAGGTCCTGATTCTTACTAAATGCTTAAAATAAACAAATGTATTTAAAAACTGCCTCATGTCTTTTACGAATCAAGGCAGAGAAATAATGAATGTATAATTAAGATTTTCTGCTTCACATAATTCCTGAGTATCTCCAAAAGCTACAAGACACATTTACAACTTACTTGCTTAAACACATGGAAAGGTGGTAATCTATATCTAGAAAGCTGAGGACAATTCCGGATTAGACAAGTATGAAATATGTTTGATTTTTATGAGTGTTTACCTTTATTCATTTATTGCTTATGTAGTTAAAGTAACTACATATAGATTGAATATACAAATGTTCTCCATTTCTCCTTTTGAGATGGCTATATAATAGACATCCCAATCTATTCCTTTATGATCCATGACCAATTAATCTCTTTGTGTCACATAAATATATTATTTTCCTGAGCAGAGCACTTAAGAAACGTAAGTACTAAACCTGGGTTTCATGTGAAAATGATTTCAGAGGGCACTGGAAACCCCAGGTTTCTCTTCAAACTTCTAATGTTTTTAAAAAGCATTTCCTAACCATTTCCACTACTCTTTTAATCTCTGCAAATCGTTGGTAAGAGCTGCATCAAGGCAGCCTTCTTCAATGATGCTCAGTCAAATATACACTACCACTGATTTTCCTAAAGAAAGACTGCATTTAAGAGAACCAGCTCTAGAAGAAATGATACACTAAACTATTGGTAGAAAAATGAAACTTCATATGTAAGATCTTTCAGACTATTTTGTTTATAATGATAAGCATATAATAATCAAATTATAAGACAATTTACTTATAAATCATTCCACTATCCAAATCCTAGAACTCATATACAGCATTCAACCTTAATATACCCTTCAGTTAAAGGTTTATTTATTCTACTGAAAAGTGAGATTTAAACAATTATAAATTAGGTCTCTTTTTTAACTGTACAAAAATTTTTTTACCTATTTCAGTTTACCATTTATTCGCATCATTAAATTGGTTTCATTTTTCTTGTTTTAGAACTTATTTTGGGTACATATGCTTTTTATTTTGGAAGAGGTGATTTAGCCCAAATGTTACATATTTCTTCTATTAGATTATTGTATATTTTAAAAGGCATACAACACACCTATGACAACTTGCTTTCATTTAACTAATTTTCCCAAACAATTCTCATTTCTCTGATTTGGCTTTTTGGTTGAATTTCAATAGCTTTTGAAATTTCTTTTCAGTATCATTCCTACATAATTTCCTCCACAGTGACAAAGTAAAAAAAGTTAAATCTAGTGGTTATTAGATTTATTAAAGAGCCAGATTCCATTATTAGTTTGCTTTACAAACTAGTATATTACAAACTAGATATTTGGGGGACAACAATTCATAATTTACAAGACCATTTAATAGGTTTGTTGTGGTTTAAGTTCTCATTTTATTATGTTTTTTGTTTTGCTTTGTTTTAAGAAAATGTTAAGACGTAAATTTTATCAGTCAAGTTCTCACGGGACTCACTGTCTGAATAAAACAGATTAACAAAATTATTTCATATTAAGGTTTTTAATGAAAATTATTGAACCAAAAACCAAATTGCTTAAAATCTACCAAAACTCATATTGATTCATGAGGTGAGCCCTAGTCTGTTTTTCCCTTCTAAGCACAATTCTCAGCCTAGAATTCAGACAGATAAAAATAAATATCTGTCAAAGATCCCATCAATATTACTAGTACACAGTAGGACCAAATTGGGCAATTATTCTCTAATTACATTACTTATAGTTATTTCTTCTAAAATGTATATTAGAAGTAAAACTTTATTACCAAATGCAACATTGGGTAAGTTGGTAATCAATTTACCAAAACCCCCAAAATAGGAGTTTCTCCTTCAAGAAAGTGATGGTAGTGAATAATACAATTACCTAGCTCAGGTATAAAGATGGATACATTCGTTGATAATTAACAATTGACAATTTATAAATGTAAGGTGATACACCTTTAAAGGGACTTGTAGGAGAGAAAAGACTACATTAAATTCACTGAACATTACAGATTTGGAAAAATCGAGGCCATGTGAGAACAAAGTTACAAAAGCATAGCATTTTAATTTTTAAAAAAGCTAGATGTATTCAGTCTAATCAGGTATGTGTGGAGACATGGTAGAACCTTTAGAACTAGCTTCTTACACAAAAATAATAAATGGAAATATGGTTTTGTTTAAAATTAAAAAGAGTCTTTTTCCCTATAAAAAGTGCAATTTAATGGCCTTCCAAAACTTGTAAAAAGCAATAATCTAAACATTTCAGAGATATTGTTTAATGGAAATGCCACTATATTCAGATACTAATATGCATACTCAGGAATAAATTTATTTGGAAATAAAAATCATATTTCAATATTGCTACTGTTTTCTCCATATCATACCCTTTAAAATTCTAATGAAAAAAAAACATAGAAAAATGTACATTTTTAGCTCAAGCTCAGCACCCTAGGGTGAGAAAATTGCTACGTATCTGTCAATTTTCATATTTTTACTCATTATACCTAATGTTATTCTCTACAATGACTGTAAAAACTAGTGTTACAACTAGGCCCTAGAAGGCACAGCTTCTAGTTAAATCTT
The DNA here is from genome assembly GCF_030445035.2 of Dasypus novemcinctus. Classification (NCBI taxonomy): domain Eukaryota; kingdom Metazoa; phylum Chordata; class Mammalia; order Cingulata; family Dasypodidae; genus Dasypus; species Dasypus novemcinctus. Next base: position 20,004,785 of record NC_080696.1, on the reverse strand, counting down.
TTTATAGGAACCACTCAATTGGGCCTCATTATTATGAAGATTTTAACAACAACATCTTCAACACCTATTATCTATTCTCACATTTTCCTAAGAATCATTTTAACTTAAAATGTATCTCTGAGCTGATTTCTTTGGTCAGAATTATCACTGGTCAGAAAACAGAAAAATATTTTCAAACTTAATATTTGAATCTCAAAAAAGGATGACAAAGACTTTTAAATGAGTAAATTGTAATTTTGTGCAGAAAATATTTATGAAAGCATTTTTGCGTCACGTAGAAATAACAAAGTCATATAAATATAAGTATAAAATTATCATAAGAGACTCAAAATAACTGAAATGAACATTTAAAACAAAAAGCTTTTAGGGGGATGAAAGAGAAATAATGAGACCCAGATTTCATGAACTGGTTAAATTACCAAAACTTTAAAAAAATAATTTAAATAACACTTTCATCTCTTTTGCAGTTTTGTTTCTTCTTTATAATCTCAAATTTAGCTACAAAATACTAGTGCCTGTGACATCTCTTTATTCCATCCCAAATGCAAAGTTGATATTTTAAAGCTACTTCCAGAAAATGGGAATTTTATTAAGCAAATCATATTTCACAAGTATTTTAAACTAACCACAAATGTAGCAAGGATCTCATTTCAAAAAAAACTTATATCCCCAAGTATAAGGCAGGAAGTTACATTTTCAAATATAGGTTGTCTTTATGAGGGGATTCAGAACACATTAGAAATCTGTCATCCTAGAAAAACAACAACATTTCCCTCTAAGCACCAACTGGAACTCCACTCCAAATTGGGTATGTCAGAAAAGGTTTCTCTGCTCCTCTCAGGCCCCTTTCTCTGAAGCTGTGTCTGACAAGAGCAAATCCCAACTCTGGGGAAGACTCCCAGAGTTCAGAAATTTTTTGCCAAATAATTTTGGCCCTAGGGTTAACACACACAGCAGAGATTGTCAGTAAATAACACATTTTGTCAGAGAGCCAAGTGATCCTACTGGAAAGCACCATATACCTGGGATCTATGAATCATTTGTCTAGGAAAATTTTCTGTGTCTGCCACAGCCTATTTATTAAGTCTTCAATGTTATGTCTGATATGTAAAACTAAAAAAAAAAAAAAAAACCACCTAAACTCTGAAAAAAGGTTCAGAACACTATATACAGCATGTTATCCCTAGTGTATAAAATAGAAGATGCTTCAAGATAACTAGCCCAGAAGAAACAGGTAACATTGATTGTCTCTGAGAAGGGTAGCTGGGAGGCTGGAAGGCTGGAAGAGGGAGGGACATTTCTTTCACTGAATTCCCTTTGGTAGTATTTGCATTTTTTGTAGAGTGTATCATTTTTAAGGAAAACAAAAGCCCAACAATAAAAAATTCCTGAGAAATACATTTCCTGTGAAACCAATTTTCTCAATCGTAGTTAAGAATCTACTGAGTATAATTCCCATATGTAATTTAGGCAGACAATAATCTGACGAAAGGAATTTGATGAAAAGCTTCAAAGGAATATCAATTGGATTGTTTTAATTTGTGCCTGCACGTAAATGTATATAACCATCCTCCCAGACCACAACTATTTTCAGAACCTTCTACATACATCCACATAGTAATTTCAGGATTTGGGCATGTGGTCTCTAGATCGTGAAACAAATAACAGATCGGGAGAAATGCTGAAATTGTGGGTTTTTTCCCCTCCAGAACTGTTCACCACCAATGAAGGAGTACTATTTAGTATATGAAGTTCCTAAGCAATCAGAAAGGGGCTCTCTGCAGAGAAACTCCAAACATGACAAAGTGCTCTTTTATCTCAAGATAGGAGCCTTCCAGATGTAAATGCACTTGTAACACGACCCAATACAATTGAAAAACAAAATAAGCAACAACTCGTTGTATAATCACTTCACGTGAATTGCGATACAAAGTTCTGTGGATAAAATTACATGAGATGAAATACATAGCTTGAACACAGAGCAAATAATAATCATCTGGAAAAATTATAATTATATACACATTTTCAGTTTGGATAACTAATCAATATGGAGATTATGATCATGGGTTTCATTTTTTTTTAATTGTTTGAACTTGAAAAATAAGATGTAATAAATAAAATGTAATATCAAGTGACTTTTCCACCCATAGATATTATAATACAACTATTTTCACTTACCCTGTGGTTTGACGAAACTTCGAAATGCAAGGCTTTCTACTATTTTTTTACATACGCAAATAAGTACATTTAACAATACAATTGTAATTGAACAAAAATCTTAAAAGCCAAGCTGCAGTTTTTAGAAGGATCCCAGCAACCGCTTAAATACATATAGAAATTCTCCTTGTGTGTTGTTAGTCAAAAAAAAAAGAAAGAAAAAAAAGTAGGTAGTGCCAGTGCAGGTAAGGCTGAAGGTTGAAGTAGCACAAGTGTTTCAAGTTCATGAAAGACCTGTAAAAGTAGCATCATGTTAAAACTGTAATACTAGTCTTGCTAAGTCAAAAACTGGTGTCTGCAAACAATTCATTAAACTTGCATTTTATTCTTTTAGTATTTAAAAATACTACTCTACAAAGTTGCCTGTTTATCACTTCCCTCCAAAAAGGGAGGGGGGCAAGTTCTTTAGCAAACTACACAGAAATGGACAAAACAGTGATTAAAAGAATAAGAGCAAAACCACGGAGGACATTCCAACCAAAGGGCTGAAGCGAAATAGGAAAAGGAGTAACACTGTCCTTGCCTTCAAGACATCATTTTTAAACACATCCTTTTCTTCCTTTCCTAAAACCAGTAAAACTTTGCTTAAGAAAGCACTCTCCTTATTTTTCTTTCTCCTGCCACTAGTCTCCAGGAAAACGTAAAAATTATATATTTTCTTCCAATTACCTTTTTACTGCAAGATTGTTTCCAAAATTTAGTCAATATGCTTTACAAACTACTTTTGTCTTATTCTTTGCCTTGTTGAGTATTTGGTGGAGTTCACAATGTCTAAATTCTTCCTGCTTGTGAATATAAATTTGCAAACTTTTAAAAACATCTGTCTATCGATGGTTTTGTATTTTTTCAAGAGAAACTACCATTTTCTTTCTATTTCTGTATCTAATTCATATTTCTTGAACAGGTTAGACTTGTCCAGCAACAAAAAGACCCATGGTAAAGAGCTAGAAATGTTTTGGATTTTCAAGGATATTTTCTCTCTCTTCTGTCTGATCACCATAGCGATAGAAAAATGAACCCCAAGATGATTTTTAAAGGAAAGGAGAGGAAAGAGGCAGACTGGGGAGGAGTGGAAAGGAGTGAGAAGGAGAGGGAAGGAGACGAAAGGAAGAGCAGAAGTTAGGAATAAAGGAAGGGAGGGAGGGAGACATTGGAAAGGAAAAGGAAAGCAGTAAAGAACTTTACAGGTACAAACTGAACAAAAAAACATTTTAGCAAATAAAAAGGCACTCTTTCCCAAGTTCAACTTCCACTCCCATAAAGTAAAAGCAGAATACTTACGAGTTAGCATCTGAGTATTTGAGAGTGTCTCTGTATATGTGTTTTCTCTCTTCTTTGGATTTGGATACTTTGAGCTAATTTGGAAGTGCCCGTTTGGTTGCCCACAAAATGATACTTAAGGGTCTAAAGATGCATAAATTAGGAAACGTTACAATGGGAGAGAACGGTCATTGTACCTCTTCTCTTTAGGCGCTCTTAGGACCCAAGAGCCTTTTTTTTTTTTTTTTTTTTCTTTAACGCTTTAGATGATGGACCGAATGCGGGGTTTGTAGCTGGAGAGGGTTAACCCTGCAAACCACCACTCCCGACTTGGCAGCACTGCTCCCCCTCCCCAATTATACTGGACCTTGGGTCGGAGTCACTTCAGGAATACTGGAGTAGGGATGGGGAAAGCGCGGAGTCCTCCACTCTAAGCCTAGACGCCGGCCTCCGAGTTTCTTATTAGTGGGGCTCGAGGGCTAGGGCAACTGCCTGGGACAGACGAGGGAAGGATGGAGGAAGCAAAGGGGAGTGAGCTTTTCAAGAAAAACCCAACTGCCCCCTTTACCTTTTTCGCCTCCATTATGGGGAGGAAGGGGGGGCCGAGAGAAAAAGATGTCAATGACCATTGTTTGCTCGTTTGGGATGTTGCTCCGCCCCCCGAGTCTGTCGTAAATCTGGCGCCGGACTAAAATAAACCCCAGATCCCACAGCTCGGGGGGCTTGCCGCGCCGCCGACACCTCGTCACAGGCGCTGCCGCCGCGGCCGAGGTGGCGGCGACGAGCGGCCGCCGCGTCCCGCCCGCGCCCGCCCCGGGCCCCCCTACCTGGCCGTCCGCCGAGCCATGTCGTTGAGCCCCAAGCACACGACGCCCTTCTCCGTGTCCGACATCCTGAGCCCCATCGAGGAGACCTACAAGAAGTTCGGCGGCGCCATGGACGGCGCGCCGCCCGGCCTGGGGGCGCCCCTGGGGGCCGCGGCCGCCGCCGCCGCCTACCGCGCGCCGCCGCCCGGCCCCTCCTCGCAGGCGGCGGCCGTGGCGGGCATGCAGCCGCCGCACGCCATGGCGGGCCACAACGCGGCGGCGGCGGCGGCAGCGGCGGCGGCGGCGGCGGCGGCGGCCGCCACCTACCACATGCCGCCGGGCGTCTCGCAGTTCCCGCACGGCGCCATGGGCGGCTACTGCAACGGCGGCCTGGGCAACATGGGCGAGCTGCCCGCCTACCCAGACGGCATGCGGGGCGGCGCGGCCGCGGCCACCGGCTGGTACGGCGCCAACCCGGACCCGCGCTACTCGTCAAGTGAGCGGGGCCGGCGGGCGGCGCGGGCTTTTCCCGCCTCAACCCGGAGCGCGCGAGGGGAGGAAGCGGGCCCGGGACCTCGACCCGGGGCTCGCTGGGCGTGTCAGGACCCCGGCGCGCGAGGGGTGTTGGGGTCCGGGGGCGCGAGGAGTCCTGGGCTCCTGGGCGCGCGGGGCGTCCTGGGACGCGAACCGAGGTGCGCGGGGGCTGCTGGGACCCGGCCCGTCGCGGGTGTGAAAAGAGCCGAAGGGCGGGCGCGGACTCCCGGCCGCCCCGGCGCTCACCGGTCGCCTCCCTCCCCGTTTGGGCCCCCTCCCCAGTCTCTAGGTTCATGGGGCCGTCGGCGGGCGTGAACGTGGCCGGCATGGGGTCGCTGACGGGCATCGCGGACGCCGCCAAGTCGCTGGCGCCGCTACACGCGGCCGCGGCGGCGCCGCGAAGGAAGCGCCGCGTGCTCTTCTCGCAAGCGCAGGTCTACGAGCTGGAGCGGCGCTTCAAGCAGCAGAAGTACCTGTCGGCGCCCGAGCGCGAGCACCTGGCCAGCATGATCCACCTGACGCCGACGCAGGTGAAGATCTGGTTCCAGAACCACCGCTACAAGATGAAGCGGCAGGCCAAGGACAAGGCGGCGCAGCAGCTGCAGCAGGAAGGCGGCCTGGGCCCGCCGCCGCCCCCGCCGTCGCCGCGCCGTGTGGCGGTGCCCGTGCTGGTCAAGGACGGCAAGCCGTGCCAGAACGGCGCGGGCACGCCGACGCCCGGCCCCGCAGGCCCGCAGCCGCCAGCCCCGACGCCGGCGCCCGAGCTCGAGGAGCTGTCGCCCAGCCCGCCGGCGCTGCACGGCCCGGGGAGCGGCCTGGCGGCCCTGGACGCAGCCGCCGGAGACTACGGCGGCGGCGTGCTGGGCGCCAACCTGCTCTATGGCAGGACGTGGTGACCGCGCGGGGACCCCGGGGCGGGGTCCTACCAGCGGCGCGAAGGGTCCGCGAGGAACTGCGAGAACAGATGGGGAGACGTGCGGAAAGCGACTTGTGTACGTGGTGATCCAGAGCGAACCTGCCACGGAGAGGGGCGTCCTGGGAACCTGAACCTCGGGGTGGGAGACAGCCACAGCCCAAGGGCCGAGGCTTTGAACTGCCGACTGCTCATTCCAGAATTTCTTACATTATGCGGAGAGCTGGCTGAGCCCACGTCCACCACGTTCCTAACCAAAGCTCTTAGAGTTTTAAAAGTTGGAAACTTTGTTGGTGTTTGTAGCTCTGAATATCAACCCAGCTTTAACAATGAATCCTTTTGGAAGTGGAACTTATCTTGGAAGATTGATTTTCGAAGGGTCCCCTCTTAAGTGCAATTTCATTAATGTTTGATTGAAAGTAAATTGAATCGTAGCTCAAGGTTGATCATGCACATAGCGACATTATTGCCATTTAGGTAATAAAAAAATGGGACAAAAGAACCAAAATACTGGTTATATGGGTTGACATAGCTTTTTAAATTTAATGCTAATTTCAAAATGTTTTGATGACTATTTGGCAAATGAGTGTTTGTATATTGCCCTAAGAGAATTTTTTTCCTAAGTTGTTGTTCATCATAGGGAAGAAGGTTTGTAAACTACCTTTTTTATGGAAACTGGTCTCCCAAAATCAACCGAGAAATTAAATACATTCCATCCTTCTGTAGACATGTAATTTACTCTCACTGAGAGATTTTCTTGTTTGAATTTGAATATCTGATACAGTAATAGGCAAGCAAGTAAAATTGCTAAAATCGACATCAGTTTTTTTAATCTGTTTGAAAGCACAGTCAGGAAGAAGAAAGAATAAGATGATTTATTAAATTGTAATCAGGATGTAAAGAACAGTAACTAAAATGCACATAAATTCCACTCATATTTAGAACTTAACGGGGACTGCACACCGATTTTGTTGGTGTTTTATTGTACAAACAATGTATTTACTCTTTAATATGTCAATTTATATTTCCTATGTTTCAAATCAATATTTAAATATAACTTAAAAGAACCTTAAGGTTTTTTTTTTCCTAAAAGTCAAGTGGCCATTTATTTTTCATTATAGGTGTGTGTGTGTGTTTTATTATTACACTAGTTGGCAAGATGTGACAATACAGCTCAGTTTACTAATGATTTAAATAATAGGTATTGAAGTGAAAATACTAAAAGGGAGCTGAAGAAAGTGAGCTCATAAAATTATGAAATTAAAGAAATAGCATGGATGAAGGGTGAATTATAAATGATCCAAACAAATAAGTTACTAGAAACCCCAAACCTTTTACATTTATGGTTTCAAAATTACAGTTTAGAAACAGTTTAGAAATGAAACATTTCTCTTCACTGAATATTTTTCTAAAAGTGCAAACTGAACCCTTAGGAAGGTGTTTTAGAAATTAAACATTCAATTTCTCTTAACTATATTATTTAATGGTAAATGTGTTATAAAAATAACTCGTTCCTTTGTAGGGAGAGGAAGGAATCTTAATTTAAAAAAGCAAGGGGGTTGCCTTTTACCAAGGGGGCTATAAATGTATTTTGGGGAAATGAGATATACTTTTTAAAACATTTTGCATAAGAAGAAAAATGGGGCAGAAAATAGTATGAAAATGATGTAATACTTCTACAGAATATTCTCTCAATTTGGATTTTTACATATAAATGGGATTGACTTTAGAAATGTTAACCAAGCCAGCATGCTTCTCTCTTAATGGTGTCCCCAACTTCAAAAATGCTTGTTTATGTTGATTTGATTTCACTGTAGTAGTACCAGAATTCTGAAATTTTACTTCTTGAAAATGTGTTCTAAAAATCCACTTGGATTGCAGTAAGGTTTTTTGTTTGTTTTTGTTTTTACAGCCCAATGCTAAGAAAGCAATAATAGCTCGTGGGTGAAGGGCTCCAGGTAACATATTTAAAGAAAATGAATCCTCTTGGACATTTTTCTTGATAATTTATTTGCAGAACAAAGATCTCCTGGACTGATGAATGCTATAAACAATAATATGTGCTCACTAAATAGAAACAATCTTCTTTATATAATATTTTCTCAAAGCGTATTTGGTATAGGCATATTTTTTTCCCCTTTCAACATTCCGTTAAATAGTGGAGGACCTAAGCCAGAAATAATTGCTGCAGAGGGCTTAACATTCTACACTCAGAGAAGTACTGAGTTTGTATGTGTATATCCTAATGATATGAAAAGGTTTTGATTCCTGAAACACGAAAATAGAAAATGTTTTTACTACAAAATTCCAGGTTCTGTTCATGCAAAATAAGGGCTTTCTCCTTTTCTTTTTTCTGCTTTTGCTATTAGTGTTTTGCAGATCTTTTATAAAAACACAAACAGTCTGACTAGGTGAAACTCATTAACTGAAGAGGAGGGATAAGTGTCTTCACAAACCACAAGGAGGACTGGCCGTAGGGTCTGAGTGGAACAAAGCCCCTCAAAGTTTACCAGGAGAGGCCACAGCAAAACTCGGTTTCAGAAATGCCAGTTCTGCAGATGTGATGTTTTCCTAACTGTTTTTGAGGTTTTGCAACAATCTAATTTATCTTTTCCAACTGAGGAGTGGAAACCAAAACCCAGAGTCAAAGTTGCAGAGAGGAACAGCAATGATTCCAGGTACTTTCTGTAATCTGTATTGGGATGTAAATGGAAGTATGTGTGTGTGTGTATATATACATGTGTGTGTGATTTTGAAGGATGCTTTGTATATGGGAGGGTGGAGGTGTAACCCAATTGTCTTCTATTTAAGGCTTTGCTTAGAACTAAAACCTAATGGCTAAAACAAGTAGTCAATCTTACTTCTAACAACACAGATGTTGTGTTCAAACTCTGTTCTGCTAGCAACTGTTTACTTTCAATTTAAAGTAAACCGGAGATTCAATCCTTTTCACTAAAAGCAAGCACCTTCCATAGACTTGCTTTGTTAACTGCGTTGAAGTCTGATTATTTAGACTTTCAGAATAAATTTGTGAACCATAATTATACATAGAAAAGACCCATCGATATTTGTGCATTGGAGAAAGTAACGCATTATGTAGTGGCAACAGAATTTTCAGACACAGTTGAAAACATGCATGATATTCTCTGGCTGTGTAACATAATTAAATTCTGTGGATGAAACACCACGTGTTAACTGATCCCAGTGTACTGAAACACTGCTATTTCCCATCCCAATACCCAGTGGGACAGGTGCTAGGATAGATTTTATAAAAATAAATTAACAGCCTTTTACTGTTAGTGAAAATGTGAGCATCTGGGGATGATTCAAAGAAGATGCCCAGACTGGGAATACACGCATCCATTCAAGAATTCACTCTGTCCCGTAAGTATTGAGATAATTTTGTGATCTCAAGATTGCTTTTATTTTATTATTTTAATGTTTAGAAGTAATAGAAACTTCTCGGCGAGGTTTTGGTTTGGTTTCTTCTTTTTGCTTTAGAATGTTTGTCTGCAATTGTATGAAATGCCTTTTATTTCAGTTTTTAAAATTCCTTGTAACCTCATTTCAGTGATTATTTGGGTCACTACTAATAAAAGTTTAACCACTAAATTCGCCTAAATCTAAATTGTGCAAACTGTTTCACAGTTGACCGTTTCCATTTCACACACAAAAATTAAAAGCTTGTTTTCTCTTGGCCCTCATTCTCTAAATAAGGAAAAATAAGCAACACAGGCATTCAAGTTGACCCGGAGTGGAGGAAAAATCTATCGAGAATGGGCTATTTGTCTTATTAGTTGGTTGTCCTTCCTCCTTGGTTTGCTACAGAGCAGTCGGTCGCCAGGAATAAAGCCGGACGAGATCTCGGCTCCCTTCCCCTTTTGGGGTGGGTAGGAAGAGACGACGGCCCAGGGGTTTGGGGTCAGGCTGCCACTCTGCCATCTGGGAGTGGGGAATCCGGGTTGAGCTTCGGAGAATGCACAGCTACTAGATGTCTGAGTATAGCTAAATTAGATTGCAGTCAGACTTCAGAACGTGAAACAGCAGCCTCGGAAGGAGGAACGTTTCGCTGTTTTTTCAGGTTCGGTGTTGGCATGCGTTGAGAAGCTGAGTCTGGGCAGGTTGAGAAGCTGCAGCGCTGCATCCAGGGACCCGAGAGACGACGGCACGACGCTGCGGGCTGGGCCCGGCGGCGCCGAGACGCGCAACCATCCCAGGGCCGGAGGTCGGAGCTTCCCCGCGCCCACCCTGCTCGTCGCCTCCCCCTCGCTGGGCTTTCGGGCCCGGACACGCGCCCTCCCCTCCCCCGGGCTCCAGGGGCCGAGCGCTTCCTGATCCCCGGAGGGAAGCTGTGGCCCGGCGCCCAGCACCGAGGCTCAGCACCCCGCGCGGCGCCCTAGGCCCGCAGCTCTCGCCGCCGCGCCCCGCCCCGCCCAGGCTGCGGAGCCGCTGCGCCCCGGGGCCCTGGGGCCCACGGACCCCGCCCCGTCAGGTCGAGGCACACCCGACCTCCAAAGCGGTCACGAAATACGCGAGCTCCGGACCCCAGTCCCGCCCGGCGCGCCTTGACCCGCCGCGTCCTCACGCTAAAATGAACTTATCAGTTATTACACCCAAATTGCCTTTGTAACGCTAAATGGTAATCTAACACCTGTATATAGGCGGCTTTGTGGTTAACCAAGTACTTTAACATACATTAACTCATTTGATCTTTCGAGGGAAGACAACTACTCATTAAGAGTCATTAACGCCACAATACAGTTGGCGCTGTTTCCAGGTGCTGAGATTTTTAAAATATCTTATGAAACCCCGTAAATGTGCCCTATTTAAAGATAACATAATGGAGTACAATTACTTAAAATTGGCTCTTTATTTTTTTACATCAGAATATTGAAAACAGTATGTATAGCTTTTAATAGAAATTTCTATTTCAAGCTAAAACATTTACTTGTTTATGTAGGACATTTCTCTGGAAGATGAAAAAGATACAGAGAAGGAATGATAGGAAGCAAGGGTGAAGGAACAGAGCCCTGAAGTGAGGGTTCAGTTACCTGGCAAGGCAGTCATAATTTCAAAACAATTTAAGCATTCATGGCAGCATGGAAAAGTCAAGCCAAAAAAACAAACTGTTATAGACAGTTTCATGATAACACAAAACAAAACAAAAGGTCTGAGAAAATATAAAGGATAGATGTGTGGGTTTGGGGTACTTTATGAAGCAATACACAAAGACATTTATGTCCTTGGAATTTACAATACTTTATTTAAGGTGGCTGTACATTAGTATTCAGAGGACAAACTATAGAGAAATTTTAACAGCAGAAGGCATTTATCACTTTGACGTGAAGTTAAGGTAATATATAATGTGTTAATTTCTAGAGGAGAGAGGATCTCAACAGTAAAGGACCCTGCTCTAGCTACTCACCCATCACTTAGAATGAACGCAATAGCTTCAAAGTAACTTCCCATTCAAGGTTAATGATAGGATTTTTCCCATGTTGACTAAGATCACCAATTATGCCTTAGCTGAATATTAAAGGAAAAATGTCCTACACCAGAGCACAGTAAACCTTTACATACAATCATAGACTAGGATGGAAAAATGAAAGCAGTGTGTCTAAATGTGCTCTGACAATCAAATGAGAATGCAAAGCAAACTGCTATGTGAACTCCAAATATAAATCTAAGGAATCATGGTATGCTTAATGGAAAAAAAAAAAAGTGCAAATTGAAATCTATTATGAAATAATGGAAAACATACGGTAAAGAATGTAGACTAATTAGCTGTAAGTTAAAACTTTCAACTTTTTCTTAAAGATTTAAAACAAGTCCTTAAAACTACAGCACAAGTATACATGAAATTTATGAAAATGTAAATAACTTATCATAAAGATTTTATAGTTAGCCAAATCAGTAGCTCACAAACACATATTAAAAAAAAATAAAAGCTTTTGTTGGGTTGTCTCACTGATTATATCCTCTTAAAAATCTCTCTCTTCATTGATCTGCTTTTGACATTAACTGTAGAAATGAATTATCTGTAAAAGCTGATTTTTAAAAAAGCATACTTGGTCAAGATTTTAAAGTTGAAACACTATTTAAAAATAAAAAATTGAAAAACAGAACACAAGAGACCAGAGAGTAAAAATTTTAACTTTTTTTTTTTTTTACTAAAGTCCAGAAATTTTTATAAGACAAGTACATTAATGAAATGTTTCCAAAGAAATACTGAACATATACACTCCAGTTGGCTGAGGGCTCCAGCACAAGAGGTCATACCTAATTCTTGTCATTAAAAATCATCATCAATCTTAGATGATCTAGAATACACTGTGTTTTGAAATCCACAGCTGGTTTGATTTTTAACCATAATGAAAAGCCAGTACCCCTACTTCATCAAATGTTTTACAAGCAATAAATTCAGATCCACTGTGTTATGCAACACATATCTTTGAAAGGAAACATAAAACAGTGAGATCAGATCAGTAGAAATATACACATTAAAAAGAAATACACAAAGTACTGTGATTTTATTAAAAACTACTACTTGAGAAAGAAATCTCCTTTCCACAAATAGCATAAAACTGTAGAACGATGAAAAGGATTTGGGAAGGCTTTACAAAAGCCTAATTCCAATTGTATCTTCCTGAGGGTGGTGGCAAAGGGTATTTCCTTCCATCTCTCGGATATCCCTGAAAATAAATGGGAAAAAAAAAAGTTTATTTTCTGGTTTAACACACCTGCAAAGAAATTAATTTTCTCTGTGGAAAAATACACGAGAAAGAAGCTAAATATGTCTTAAAAGTACAGCACATGGAAGGGTCTCCATAAGGAAGCAGTTTGATCCAAAGCTTGTTACAATACTTGTTTCAAAGCTGGACACTTGCACAAAAGCCACCACTGAAAACTGATCAAATAAAACACTCTTTAACAACCACTTAAAAATCTCCAAAAATGCACACGAATGAAATATAGTTACATGTTTTGTGCAAACAACATGTATAGAGAACAGTGATTCTCAATCTTCCCCACCATTCCCATCAGTAATTCAAGTCACATGATGGTAAGGTGCCCACATCCTATTTAGACATATTACACTAGGAAAGTGACTCTGCTTAACCAAGGCAAGAGCTTGCTAAGCTATGGCCTAATGAGCAGTTAATTGTAAGGGTTTTTTATTTAGCAATACACAGTAACACACTAGGTTATTACATAATTACTGGTGACATTTATAACATATTGCAGTATGCTGGCAAATAACAATTCTGTATACAACACAAGATGAATGTGTCAGCCCTCCCATCATAATTCCCTTCCTAGGCCTCTAGGGTTCTACAATGGACCCCCTTCCCACCCCTATTTTGCCACTCAGAGTATTAAAATAATTTAAATTATAATATGAATATGTGCAGACTCAAAGGTCACAATGTAGGCTAAGACCTTGTTTACTTAGATAAACTTCACTAAAACTATAGCAAAGTCATAATTCTGTTTTTAACAACACATTTGTAATTTAACAATGCTTCAAAAATTGATTCAATACAAAGTATCTCAGTGAAAAAGAGACTGAGAGAAAAAGACATATATATTTCTAAAAACTCCTGAAAGAATTATTAAATTTACCAATTGATTTATATCTTCTAAAGTAAATAAGGATTTTATTTCCCACAACAGCAGAGTTCCTTTAAGGGATGTTTTCTTCCTCTGAAGGAGGCATAAGATACAATGAGCTGGGGGGTGGGGTGGGGGGTCAGCAGTCCAGAGCAGTCAAAGCCCCTTCCCAGCACTGTTGCTAAACAGGATGAAGTTCAGGGTTTCAGTTTCTGACTTAGAAAATACAATGACTGGACTCACATTCCCCAAGGTTTCTTCCAGCTACGAATATGTCATCATTTAAAAAAAAAAAACTCATTATTTAAACTGCCTAGTCTCATCTCAACTCTAGTGGCATAAACAGTTTCAATCTAGTGGTAGGATTTTTAGAGCTCTCAGGTTAACAATATTGAAATCAAAATTCTATGAGCTTCTTTTAAAGAACTATAACAAAAATCCTCTTAAAACATATTAATTGCAATTAAGGCAACTATTTTCTTCCAAGGTGGACAGAGATTTTCAAGAACACACTAAGAAGGTGTAGAAAAGATTTTCCTTAACTACCAGAAGAAAGGACAGAATTAGGGATCTTACATAAAGGCAAATATCAAAGTTAGAAAATTAGCATGCAAAACACTGCAAAGAGGCCTGTAGGCAACACCAGGTAAGTGATTTAAAAGACACTTCACATCACTGCAGGCGCCAAACTCCATGACCACCACACGGAATCACAGCAATCCAATCCTGTTCTCTGGCAAGTATTCAATTAAAGTGCAAGGAAATAGTAGTCAGGTTGTCAAGTTGCTGGGGGAAATTCAGTCAAATAGATCTTGGTTTAAATGGCGCTAAAACTGGATGCTATAAAGAGAAGGAAATGAACTAAATGCATTCAATGGTATAGTTGCTTAAATTTGGTAGAAAAACATGTGGAAAATGACCAAATAGATTTCTTCTATGAGGGATGTCACCTGAATCAAGAGTGGAGATTTCTAAGATTAATAAAGACAACAGCTGAAAAGATAGATTCTTACTTTCAGCTTTCAGGAAATTATCATCTATTCTGGGGAACCAAGTTTCTATTAAAACAAAAGAATACTATCCTTAAACGGAAGAAACACATGTTTTGGTTACTGACTGTATTTGTGCTAAGTGTCACTGACTGCCATGATGTAAAGGGCTTTTGGGGTGCAAACTCTCCAGGATCTTCAAGGTATATCTATTTATGGTGAGGCAGGTACTTACCCTACACACATTTTTAGTAATGGACCAAAGTTCAGCTGAGCTACTATCTCAATATCTTACCTATAAATGTTTGTAAGGAAGTGCAGGGTCCCAAGAAGCAAGCTTAAGTACAAAATGAGCTTTTCATTCCACGACTGCACTTTATATTATTACCTGTCTCCCTCCACGATCATCACGTCTGGGTGGATACCCACCAGGTCCGGCTAGAAGCTGGTACTGGTTTGGCTGGAAGGCTGCATTTTGGGTTTGGAGCATACGGTTCCACGGGAGCAGAGGTTCAGCTCCAGGACCTCTGTGGAAAAGCATCGTGTATGCATTAGAAGTCAAGCCTGTTATACAACAAAAAGCCTGAAATTGGCTGGTATCATCTCCAAATTTTAGGACAATCCAATTTGTCCAGAATTGTCATAGGGGTTAGATACATAGTATCAGAACAGATTTTATGACTCTGATATCCAGGGTAATGTCTCCTATGTCCAGTAAGCTACATGTTTTGTGAAATACCACAGCATCTGTTTAAAAAGGGTGTTTAAACTCAGTTTAGAAGGCCTGATTTCTAACAATTTGGCTATTTTCAATTGTGAATTTTCCTTCTTAGTCACTTAAAGATTTGGACCTAAGATAACCAAGTGGGCTACATTTAAGATGCTGTCTATACAAAGAGTAAACATGTACAACATAGGAGAATGAGGCTTTATTTTCTAAAATGTCCAGACTCGTTCTTGGAGTCCATTCTTTCTAGTTAATTGCAGGTTGCAAATGAATTCTTACTGCTGAGTATTTTGAATCCAGGGTAGGGGACTTGGCTGTTTTTTCCCATCCATTATTCTGCTCAATATGTCAGAAGGTCTGATCGGGAGGAAACCTTTTCAAGTTCTATTGATGCAGCTTTCAATTGACCACGGTGACCTAGCAACATGAGCACTAATTGGCATGGGCTGACTGGCATTTGGTATACAGTTTACATGGGAACACAGATTCAACAGCTATTATAACCCAGTTTGCTGTCCCAGATTACTCGTCCAGAGAAATGTTTTAATTGTCTTCAAGTGCCTATTTTAACTTTGCAGATACAAAGCAACAGGTTTAATGTATTAAACCATAAGTTAATTAAAAACCATCCCATAAACAACGTAGCAAAGTTATTATCTTCTAAAGCAATCACAATTTAAGATATAACTTTCTCCTAGAGGCGTTTTTCTTAATTTCCATTTTATAGAAGAGTCATTACAAAGAATAAATGGAGGCAAATTTTTTTCCAGTATATTTTAACGACTTTGGCTCATTAAAGGTCAGGAAAGACTGCAATAAAATTTAAAATTTGCTGAAGTATTAACAAGCTGGTTTTAGTTACAGCCATTATCAGCATACCAATTTCACTACCTAGGTCTTAGAGTAAAAAAAAGCCAGGGAACAGATGTGGCTTAAGCTGTTGAGCACCTGCCTCCCACACAAGAGATCCTGGGTTTGGTTTCTGGTGCCTCCAAAACACCCAAAAACAAACAACAAGCAAAAACAAATGAAAAAAAACAAGTCAGGGAAGCCAATGCGGCTCAGTGGTTGAGCACTGGCTTCCCATATACAAGGTCCCCAGTTCAATCCCTGGCCTCTAGTTACATCAAAAAAAAAAAAAAAAAAAAAAAAGCCCCAAAGTTGGGTTCATTGGGTAATGCATTCTTCTCAAAGCTATTCAAGCCCAAATCCATCCTACCACCCCTCAATCTCCTCCCTTCAATTGGAGCTTGCTCTTTTCTAAAACAAAAACAAAAAACACACGCACAAGGTAATTATTTCTGTGTGATGATTTGACGAACAGTTCTCTGAAGAACTCTAGAGAGGTCAATGCTGTTCTTCAGTGGCTCAACCAGAGCTCTAATAATGTTACTGTAAGTGATTCAAACAAAGTTAAATATATGTATCTCAGAAAGAAAATGCATATATATATATAAAAGTATTTTAATTATTTGGGGTTATTTCTATAAATACTATTTTAGCAAGAATGCCTCATTTGTTTTAGCAAGAATAGCTCCATCTGAGGAGACAGGAATGGGCCTTTGCAGTCCCTGAAGGAGTGAGAGGTTAAGGTTGTGCTGTGACCAAGCAGGCTCATCAAAACTGGCGCCATTAACACAAAACTGAAATGCCAAAAATGCAACTCTTTTGTGGTATTAACTGATCAGTTTTTATTTTCGGTTTTATAATCATCAAACTCACTCAACTGAGTTTCAGGAATATCTGCTGGTATCAACAATACACATTATAAAAGTGATCTGAAAATGTTTTATGTCATAAAAATGGGTTAGGAACAGAGTTGCAGTTTAAAAACTGTTCTTTTCTCATGATTACTTAGGTTTTTGATTTTCCAAAACCTAAGATTTTCCAAGACTGACCATAATACCTGTAAGTTAAAAAATAAATGGTCCCTCTGCATATGGCTGGAAAAGAGAAGCCTCCACTGGCAAGAACACAGACAATGGAACAGAACTCCAGTGACCGAGAAAGCTTTGAGAGCCAGCCATCTCTGATTAGTCCTACCAATATTCTTAAACACTTTGTGTGGGGCGAACTTTGTGTGGGGCGAACTTTGTGTGGGGGTGAAGGAGGGAGCAGAAAGTGCTTCTTCTGAAATGTTCAATCAAATGAATGTTCAATCAAATGCATGTATGGACTATAAATACTATCATAGAGTAGGAAATAACAGGGTTCTCAACCAAATACTCGAAAAGGTACAGTGCACAAGTACTGAAAGCAAATCTGGCCCTAGTAAGAATACAACTACTTACTAGTTGTGACATCTCAGCAAAGTCGATATGGCTTACGGTAACATATAGTTTCTCCTCCATATCTTGTAAGGTCTGAATAGCTGGACTGACAAATGCCACAGAACTGAGTGATATAATACATTTGTTTATTTGCTAAAAGACTAATGGAAAATTTTAGGATAAATGAACTCAAATCTTGTTTTTCTTATTAAGAAAACAGTATATTTCTTAAATGACCATGACTCACAACTAATTAGAATTCTCTATGCTCCACAGTTAACTTCTGCTTAAAGGAGTGATTTTAAGTATCTAATTAAAGCTAAACTAACCCTCCCCCAACTCCCAAACTTGTCCCTAATCTGTTGGGTTCAAAAAGTCAGTCAGGTTAATACCAATACTCAGCTAGGGCAGAATAAGAATAACAAAATGACAGGTGTCAGGGCAAGGGAAGAGACAATGACAAAGATCTTAGGAAAACTTTTAATGTGTACAGAGGGAAGGAAAGGAAAATAGCCATTGGGGTTGAAGAAAAAGAGTCCTCAGAAGCAGGAAGGAGATCCTTCATTTCCTTTGTTTTCCCTAAGGTTTTACTATATATATTATGCTCAGAGAAAGATTCTGATAAGTTTTGTTTAAGTGAAAAGTTTCTTAGGAAAGGTATGGAAGACTGACCTCAGGGAAGCTACTGAACTTATGCAGGTCAATTTCCTCATCTGTAAAAATGTAAAATAACAGTATCTACTTCAAAGGTCGATGGAGGGAATAAATGAAGTTATGTTCATAAGAGCACTTTAGCACAGTGCTGACACTTGGTTAGCAGACAATAAATGTTGACCATTATTAACAAAGGAGAAAAGCGAGCAACAAGATGGGGAAAGAAAGTCTTAGAACCACACTTGACAAAAGTGATGCATAAAGTTATTTAATCAAATCTGGTGGTGCATAATTTAGGAAAAATTTAGCTCTTACTCATTTAATTGCTGTTTCAACATGGGGCTACTCTGAGGATAATGAAATAACTTTAGGGCTTTGAGCATTTATATTGAAAACAAAACATAAATACAGGCATTGCCAGTCATATTAAATTCGAAACATGGTTTACACTAAGTAGTGGATACTATTAATAAACATTTAAATAAAATGATTCATCTTCTTGTAGAAAACAACAAAATGAAGTTTTGGAGTCCAAAAATTTCAGAATTTTCTTAAAAGAGGAGCAGTGTTTATAACCCTGCTTATGAAAGAAAGTTAATTCATTTCAGAACATATCAGAGACTGCTAAAATGGCAGAGGAGAAGGGAACAAAACAGATTAGAACTGGGAAGGAAAAAAAGGAAGTCTTACTATGATGGGGTTCAATTCATTTTAGCATTTACTGATGCTGGCAAAACCAGCATGAAATGAGACATTCTAAAGCTGTCTTTTAAAAATTATTCTACAGATGTTAATGTAATTATTCATAACACGCCTAGCTGTCCTGTCATGTAGAGTCCATCTGACTTATGAGCATACAACTTATCAATGAAGGAACACATGTAAAACATCCCTTATTATTAAACCATGTCACATTCTTTCTATTCCATGGTACTTATTAGACTGCAGATCCCATAATCCTCTTCTGAGTCCCTTCTGCATTTAATTCAGTTCAGTCTTAAGTAGTTAAAGAAACTGTTTTCAGTGGCAACTAATAACTACTGACCTACAGTGACACTGCCCTACAATAGGCTTGTCAGCCCTGAAAAAGTTGTACCAAAGAAGCTGATTAGGACTTCAAGAGGTTTGTAGCAAGAATCAATGGTTGGTCTGTACTAATGCTGCACCACCAGCACAGAAATGATAAAAGTGAAACACCATTAGTTATGCCTCATTAAGCTGCACAATCCTTCTAAAAAGAAATTTGTTTAGCCTGTCCAAAACCTAATATAGTTTTAAGCTTTCTGTGTTACATTTTTCAGGGCACCTCAAAAGTGTTAATAAAATAAAGGCCAAGAGCCAAGAAAAGTAGGAAGGTCTATAAACATGAGTCTCTTAATTCAAAGTGTTAAGCATCTATTTTCCTAAAGGATAGGTACAAGAGAAATTGGGGTGGAGGGTGGGGGTGAGCACCAAGTATTTCAAACTATGGAGATTTAAGTTTCTAAAAATTCAATAAACCCCAAATGATGAGGTAGGGAAATGTCTGAAAATCATGTTTGCTTTAATATTACCTGTCAAATCTTTGCTGCTGGAAAAGGGGAGGAGGGCCTCGCCAGGAGTCCTGGGGCCTCATATCTGGAAAAGAAACAGGGAAGGTATAAACAGGGTTTTTTGTTTTTGTTTTAAAGTAATCACAATGCAGCTATCAACCACCCCCCCATGTTATTATTACACTTTCACATTTCTGTGTATGCATTCATATATTTTACATTTATATTTTAAATACTATGCAAAAGGAAGGATTTAAATTTTTTCCATTAATATGAAAAGAATGAATAGAAACCTTAATAAAGATCCTGAAACTTTTCTCTGAAACATGTAAACTGGAAAGGAGTGCTGACTTATCCAGCTCTCATGACTTCAAGTGGAAGCACATTCTCTTTCCAACAAAGGCCAGGAAGACATGTTAATGAAGGGACCACCCACTTTTCTATTGTTCTCTGATAGCCAAACCTCCCCTTAACACAAAGCTGAACTAGCAACATTACCTAACTACAAGAAACAATTAAATGGGTACTGTTCTTCCAAATAAATGGACTGGTACAAACAGGCTGGAAGAGCACCCAACCAAGAGCACTGGCAAAGGGGGCCAGCGCCCCCAGGAGTCTGGTGCACCCTACCCTCCCAGCACCTTGGTTGCCCTTCAGCAGGGGCTGAGTGTGACCTCATCTAAACAGCTAGTTCCAGAAGTAGTCTAATAAGTTCACTGCGTGAGGAGTAACCTCCTCCCAGACTCCCAAGACACAAGGACAACAAGGCTTACCATAATGTATTCAGGCTCACATTTTAATGGAAACACAAACTAGAAACATCCTTTTCAAAATTACTTTCTTAAAGGAAAGAAGAAATGAAAGCTTATCTCTGGTTAGAAACAAACAAACAAAAAGCAAATCTGGGTTATTTACAATTGTTTTTAAAAAGCAGAATTGTGCTTTTAAAAAAACCCACAAAGGAGACCATGGAAAAACAAGGCTGCACACATCTGGTTGCTCAAAATGCCTCCCAGAAAACGCCTGGCTCTTGCTCCGGGCTCCCTTCCCATGGTCTCACAGTAGAAAGGGTGCTGGCCTGCAGAAGGCCTTCCACAAGTGGACAAGCCACCCATGCTAGAGCCATGTGGCCAGCCCAACACACACTCACCCAGGGGCCCACATCTACCCCCTTCCTGGCTCTGCGGCCACTGCACCTGCTCTTTGGTCCCCAGCCTGCTCCCACCCTCCTCCCCGCTGCCTACAGGAGCATGCTTCCAAGCAGAATCCAATTTTGAAGTGAAAGGAGGGGTTCAGCTTTAATGGAGTCAAATGGTTTTCTTTATCTTTTAAAAATCAGATCAGGGAAGCGGACTTGGCCCAGTGGTTAGGGTGTCCGTCTACCACATGGGAGTTCCGCAGTTCAAACCCCAGGCCTCCTTGACCCGTGTGCAGCTGGCCCATGCACAGTGCTGGTGCGCGCAAGGAGTGCCCTGTCAAGTAGGGGTGTCCCCCGCGTAGGGAGCCCCACGTGCAAGGAGTGTGCCCCATTAGGAGAGCCGCCCAGTGCGAAAGAAAGTGCAGCCTGCCCAGGAATGGTGCCGCCCACACAGAGAGCTGACACAACAAGATGATGCAACAAAAACAAACACAGATTCCCGTGCCGCTGACAACACAAGCGGACAAAAGAGCACGCAGCAAAAAGACACAGAGAACAGACAACTGGGGCCTGGGGTGGAAGGGGAAATAAATAAATCTTAAAAAAAAAATCAGATCACAGGTGGTCAAACCAAGTAAAAGGCTGAGGTTTCTTGCTCCTGCAGATCTTCAGACCTGTAACAGGTATTCAAAATGCAAGTGGAATCTTAGGAAGCTAGATGCCACAGTTCACCCAAAAATGGGGATGAAAATCCCCTATTCCAGCCCTAAAATAACTTTTTATTACTACTACAAACTATACGCTATCAGGAAAATCGTAATATGATTAGAAGAGGTAAAACCAGAAATGCATGCAAGAATAGCAATCATTTCATCAGTATAGCTTATTTCTACTGAAACATTTAAGATACATTTATAAATATACTACATTAGTGTCAATGATTTATGAGAATGTAATTTACTGATAGTAAAAACCAGCATTTAAGTCACTTTTTCTGATAATTTGTTTGTTAAACTTGAAGTCCAATGGTTTATTCAGATCATATAAAAATTATTTTAGTAAGAACTGATTAAATGTTTCTAGAAGTATTTTAATGCCTTTCTATAAACAAAATTAGCTAATCTAACAAAAGTCAAAAGAAATTCACAAATTTCACTCAGACCCTATCTAGTTCTATATTTCGCATGCCCCAGAACCACAGTGGTCGCCCTGGAAACATACCCTTTTCAGCAAGAAGACTTAATTCTATGGTTCTGGTTCCATATTGTCTCTTTATACATGGTATAACCCAGAATACACACTGTCCTTGGTACTTAAAAAGCTCCCACCCTGGATCCCTACTAAATTTAAAATCGAATGGAGTGCTTGCTTCGGCAGCACATATACTAAAATTGGAACGATACAGAGAAGATTAGCATGGCCCCTGCACAAGGATGACACGCAAATTCGTGAAGCGTTCCATATTTTTCTTGGATTTTAAATGCGTGAAATAAACTTTACATTAAACTTGAAAAAAAAAATCGAATGGAGATGATTAAAATAAAAAGACACATCTATATTAAGAGAAACCTCCTGAAGCACTTTTTCTAATGCTTTTTTACAAATAAAGGCCAGAAAAGTGTATATTTTCTCTTAGAAATAGTATAAAAGGATGGAAATTTCCCATCGCAATCAGTAATACATATCATTAGAACCAAACATGCTACATGTTAAACACAACAATTGCTCTAAGTAGAACTTGAATGTAAAGTTCATTAAGCATAATGCTTTTTGTAGAAAAAGGGGAGTCCTATCCAACAGTCTACCTGTATTCCTGGAAGTGTCTGGAAAAGTGGCAAAAGTCCCTATTTCATCAATTCCAGAACATCAGATGCTTGCTTCCCCTCTTTACTGCATTCAACTATTTTTTGCCTCCAGAAGAACTGTTTTTCTCACATAAGCTCAGTACATACAACAAATCATAATTTTGTGTTAAGACCTAAGCAAATTTTCTAGGATTTTTTCCCCCTTAATTCTGTCACACCTTGCCTTCAAAAGTGTGTGTGTGGGGGGGAAAGGATCAAAGGCTACCTTTCAACAAATCTCTTCATATGTGCCTCTGAGCAATATATATAGCCTCTTAAGTATTCATAAAGCAGAAATATTTCCTGGCTTTATAAATAATGAAGTAGAAGGTAAAACAAACTTATTATCATTCATTTGTATGACTCTAACAGAAGAAGATCTATCCGAGAGAGAAAAAAATTCTGAGGTAGTGAATTGCACTTCAGAAAGATATAGGTGAAAGTAAAAATGACAGTTAATGTTTTTCCTTTGGTTTTAAAAACTTTTCCCTATCTAGAACACTAAGGCCATGTAAACCAAGGCCTCTCTAATAGCTCAAGTGACAATTTACCTAATCAGTGTGGCAATCACAGAGAAGACTTCATGTTTACTGATTGCATTAATCAAAAAATCACTTTTCAAATGCAGCTAATTGACAAGTTTATGGAATGAAATAAAAAGAAGTCACATATCAGGTTCTGTGGGTTACAGAAACCAAATGTTTTATTCACACTGAGTACTCCAGGGCTGCACTTGACTCCAACAAGTTAGCAGAACCTGGACAATTACTCATAAACCAAAAACGGACACATCAAAGACAAATCAAAGACCAACAGTAAGGAATACCCACAGCAGACACTTGACAGAGTTAACAGTTTGACCAAACATCTTTCCTTCTTGAGTATAATTTTATACCATATGAAGAAACTAGGTATGATACTAAAGACATTTTTAAAGACTGATTAAATGGATGAGACCTCAATTTTACTACAACCCTGTATTTCTGACCAAATCTTAAAGTTCAAAATTCTATAAAAAGAGGGAAAGCTGATCTAAAATGGTAATAGTACTTACTATGTGGCAGGCACGGTTTTAAGTGTTTAACAATGTAAACTCATTTAATCTGGTAATAGTTCTATGAGGTAGTATTCTCTGTACCATTTTAGAGATGAGGAACCTAAGGCACTGATATAAACCTGCCCAAGCAATTCCACTTCTAGGTATACATCCCAAAGAAATGGACTCAAACAGATACTTGTGTGCAAACATTCATAGCAGAATTATTCACAATAGCCAACAGGCAGAAACAACCCAATTGTCCATCAACAGAAGAGTAGATAGACAAAATGTGGGCTATACATACACTGGAGTATAAATCAGCCATAAAAAGAAATGATGTTCTGATACAAGCTTAAACACGGGTGAACCTTGAAAACAACTATGCTGGGTAAAACAAGCCAGACACAAAAGGAGAGACATTGTATGATTCCACTTACGAAATATTTAGAGTAAGCAAATTATTATTATAGAGAAAAAAAGTAGATTAGATGTTACCAGGGGCTAGGGGGAAAGGGAGTAGGGAATTACTGCTTAAGGAAGACAAGAATTTCTGTTGGGATGATGAAAAAATTTTGATAATGGATGGGGTTATTGGCAGCATAAAGTTGTAAATAAAATGAATGCCACTGAATTGTACTGTTAGAAATGGTTCAAATGGCAAACTGATGTTACCCCCCCAAAAAAACAGAAACAAAAACAAAACCTGTCCAAGGCCACGTAGCTGGTAAAGGGCAGAGTGAAAGCCATGCGATCATGTGCTCTAAACCACTACAGTGCACTTTCTCCAAGTTTCACACACACTTATGCGTTTGGCAGAGGCAACACTTCATGTTATTTTATTTCAGAAGAACCAGAGGAGAACCACCAGCGATTTCTGTGCTTCTCAATCAGGAGGACTGGCAATTTAAGAGTTTCAAGAGGGCAGGATTAGGGATTTGAAAACTTACTTTCAACATTTCAAGAAAGTGTAGGATGGACATTGTTACATGCATCTAATTAAGACAGGAAGGAAAAATAAACAGTACTTAACACACGGTCTTTGGGGAGTAAGTATCTTGACAAACATGGCATTCATATAAGGAGAAAATAAGAAAAGGGCTTGGTTAAACCATGTGTACCATGACTCTTTTTAAAAGGATACTTTTACTCAAAAACAATTTAGTATTCAAAAGAAAACATAAATAGAAGGGGTCAGATAAAAATTATAACACAACATAAATAGTGATACAGATAGATAAGAATGAATCATTCTAAAAGCAGATCTAAAAAAAAAAAATTCTCCAGTACATTATGGGCAGGGAATACTTTCTATATAAATATGAAACCTAGAGATCACAGGAGACTACAAACTACATATGCCAGGAAAGTCTTAACAATAAACTAAAAGAAAATGAAAATCAAATCAAACGTTGACTTATGTGTAAAGAGTACTGGGGAAAACATCAGAGAACATGAGATGTCCTTAGCCTGGCTTATCCTATAACTGTGACCAATTTGCAATAAATACTCTAGATCAGATCAATTTTTTACCCTACAGATCTCCTACAAAAGGATCAGGGAATGAGTTATGAAATGACATGGATGCTTTTAGGATGTCCAACCTCTTAACCCAAGCGTCTCAAGGTTGTCATAACCAAGGACAAATAAAATTCATTAACCTATCCAAATCTTTCTTAAACTGCCTGGTTTATATGCTGATGACTCCCAAATTTCTCTCTACAACCCTGTCCTCTCCTGAGCAAGTAACCAGACCCATATTTCTAAGTATCAGCAGATGACTTGAACATCTTTCAGACACTTTAACCCCAACAAAAATCAAACTTGTTATGCTCTTCTATATTCCTAAACTCTCTTGGGTTTCCAAATTCTGTTACAGGCCTCATTAGTCACCCAGGTGTCCACAGTAGACATATGAGACTCATCTTGATTCTCCTCTCTCCTTCACTTGGTACATTCAATTACCCAGCCTTACAAGCCCTTCCCTTTCCATCTTCTCGACTTTCAATCTTCTTTGCCAGACTAATTCAGACCTTCATTATCTCTCCCTAACTATAACAACAGCCAAGTCTGTTCCACAATCAACAGAGCCCGTGGTTCCAGAAAGAAGTAATTGGTTCCCTCTTATGTTTAAGAAGCTTTCAAAAGCTCTTAAAAAGAGAAAGACTTACACGCAAATTAATAAATCAGCAATGGAAGAGAATAGGCAATTTATGAAAGAAAAACTGGTCAGAAAAGTATGATCAAAGCAGTGATTTAAAAAAATTTTAAAACAAAGATAAATTATTCTTTGCTTATCAAATTAGAAAGAACTTTTATAAAATGATAATACCTGGTAGGCATTAAGCTATCAAGACTTTCTCAAATGCTGCTGCAAGAAGTGTGAATTGTTATCATCTTATCTTGTGGGCAATGTTCTATCAGTCAAAAGCCTAGGAATTCAGGAAACTTTTTTTAGCAATTATCATTTTTGGAAATTCAGCCTCAAGTAGAAGAAATAAATTTTTAAAAGACTGCTAGAAAAATTCTATGTGTTTGAAAAGTAATGCAATATACTGCTAAATAATTCATAAGTACAAAATAAAATACAACAAAAATCGGAAAATATTATGAACTCAAAGGTAACAAAATGTAACACAAAGTGTGGGATAAGCAAAGGTTGTGATTAGAGAGAAATCTATAGCAATGAAATGCATATATTAAAAAGAAAGACTGCAAACAAATGACCTAAGTCTCCATCTCAAGAAATTAGAATAGCATTTTAATCCTAAAGAAAGTCAAAGGGAATAATGAAGACAGACAAAAGCAGAAATCAATTAAACAGAAAATAAGCACATAATGGGGGACAAAGCCAAAAGTTATTTCTTTTAAAAAAAAAATTAAATAGGCCCCAGTAAGACTAATCAAGGGGGAAGGGGGGGAGGGGGCAGACCATAAATGATATATATGAGGAATTAATTTTTTGTTATTAATCAATGGAATTTTACTAGTTTAAAATTCATTTTAAAATAGAAGTGACAAAACATTCAAAAGCAGAAGAGAGTAACACAATGAAAAGTAGATCTTTCTCATCCCTTATCTCCAGTCTCCCTCCCTCGAGGGCTATCACTTATGTTTCTTGTACTCTTCCACAAATTTTTTGTGCATGTAGGAACATATGTGAGAAGCAGATCTGGCTCAACTGATAGAGCATCCACCTACCACATGGGACGTCCAGGGTTCAAACCCAGGGCCTCCTGACCCGTGTGGTGAGCTGGCCCACGTGCAATGCTGACGCACACAAGGAGTGCAAGGAGTGCACCCCTCAAGGAGAGCCGCCTCACACGAAAAAAGCGCAGCCTGCCCAAGAGTGGTGCCACACACACAGAGAGCTGATGCAGCAAGATGACACAACAACAACAAAAAAGAGACAGGTTCCCAGTGCTGCTGACAAGAATGCAAGCGGACAAAGATGAACACATGAGAACACAAGGACACAGAGAGAAGACAATGTGGGGGGAAGAGGTGAGAAATAAATAAAAAATAAATCTTTAAAAAAAAAAAAAGAACATAAGTGCATTTCCAGAAATTTCTCTGTTATTGAAGATTATACGTTTTCAAATTAAGACAGAATCTCTTACATTAGTCTTCTATTTAGGAAGTTCCTTGTCATAAAATTAGATGAATCAGTTATTATTTAAGCCTCGCATGCTGTAAAGGTTAAATGATGATAATGCAAATACTGTATAATACAATAAAAATAACTGAATGTAACACATAATTGAGTGAACTCTCTCCATAAAAATTGTGAACCTAGATAAACTCAAGGTAAGTCCAAAGCCTGGCTCCCCCTGTGCTGTACCTTTGCAGGCCCATCCCCCTTGTTTTTCTGGGCAGTAGCAGAAGTGAATTGACTGCTGCACGTTGACTCCAATAGGCTGTTCCCTCCTTCTGGGACTTTGTTTCATACCCCCCATCGCTTCCTCTGTATGTTTTCCATCACCCATCCCCTAGCCTCATGTTATCCCTGAGTTTCTTGAGTGCAAAGACCCTATAGCTCTAGGGTTTAGCAGGGACTGGCACTCAATAAGCATGTGTTAAGTTTAACTTGAAAACTGACATTTTTTCCCCTTTTTACTGTGGTAAAATATACGGTTGGTAAAGAAACATTTTAAAGTGAAAAATTCTGTGTCATCAAGTACACTGACAATATTGTATAACTTAAACCACTATTTCTAGAACATTTTCATCATCCTAAATAGAAACTCATCCTCATTAAGCAGTAACTATTTCCTCCTCCAACCATGTCTTAGTAGTAATTACTATTCTGTTTTTGGGCTTTATAAATTTGTTTATTCTAACTATTTCATACAAGAGGAATCATACGGGAAACGGACTTTGGCCCAGCGGTTAGGGCGTCCGTCTACCATATGGGAGGTCCGCGGTTCAAACCCCGGGCCTCCTTGACCCGTGTGGAGCTGGCCATGCGCAGCGCTGATGCGCGCAAGGAGTGCCGTGCCACGCAAGGGTGTCCCCCGCGTGGGGGAGCCCCACGCGCAAGGAGTGCGCCCGTGAGGAGAGCCGCCCAGCGTGAAAAGAAAGTGCAGCCTGCCAGGAATGGCGCCGCCCACACTTCCTGTGCCGCTGACGACAACAGAAGCGGACAAAGAAACAAAAGCAGACGAAGAAACAAGACGCAACAAATAGACACCAAGAACAGACAACCAGGGGAGGGGGGGAAATTAAATAAATAAATAAATCTTAAAAAAAAAAAAAAAAGAGGAATCATACAATATTTTTCCTTTTGTGTCTAGCTTATTACACTCAACCTGATTCAACGTGATGTTGTCAAGGTTCATCTATGTTGTCCTACATACCAGCACTTCATACTTTTTTATGGCTGAATAATATTCTATTATATATATGTACTACATTTTGTTTATCCATTCATCTGCTCATGAACACTTGGGTTGCTTCCATTATCAGGAATTAATTTCGTAGTCATACATATTAAAAAGATATATACCAATGTCCATGGCAGCATTATTCACAAAAGATAATAGATGGAAACAACCCAAATGTACATCAACAGAAGAAAGGATAAATAAAATACAGTTTATACACACAATGGAATACCATTCAGCTGTAAAAAGAAATAAAGTTCTGACATATGCTACCACATGGATGAACCGTGAAGATATCACATTGAGTTAAATAAGACAGACACAAAAGGACAATGTATGACTTCACTAATTTTTTAAAAAAACATGTTAAGAGGATATTATGAACAACTTCTGGAGATAAATTTGTATACTCAGAATAAAAGGATATATTCCTACAAAAAAGCAGCTTACCAAAACCAATACCAGAAGTGACCAAAAAAAAACAAAAAAACAAAAAAACACAACAAACCCAATATCCTCCACCTCTTAAAGAATTTGAACTGTAATTAAAAACCTCATATGGGAACAAGATATGGCTCAAGCAACTGAGCTCCTGCCTACTACCATGGGAGGTCCTGGGTTCAGTTCCCGGTGCCTCCTAAAGATGAGCAAGACAGCAAGCTAACATGATGGCCCAGCATGGCAAGCTGATGCAACAAACTGATGCAACAAGAGACACAAGGAGGAAAACATAATGAGAGATACAACAAAGCAGGTGGCAGAAGTGGCTCAAACAATCAGGTACCTCCCTCCTACATGGGAAGTCCCAGGTTCGGTTCCCAGCACCTCCTAAAAAAGGAAGATGAGCACATAGCAAACAGATGACACTGAGCTCAAACAATGAGGGGAGGAGGAGAAATATGTAAATAAAATAAATCTTAAAAACAAACCACAACCTCCTCATAAGCCTATCTCACCACTCACTTCCTCTAAACATTAAGAAATGAGAACAATCTTAAAACAACATTTACAAAGAACAGAAATGTAGGAAACACTTTTTAATTTGCTTTATGAGGTCAAAAAATCCTTATCCCCAAAACTGAAAAGAAGGTTACAAATTATGTTTTCATACTACATATGGAAAAGTCCCCCACGAAATATTGGCAGATAGTATATAGGGACCTAGAAAAAGGATGTCACATCACACCAAATTAGGCATATTCCAGGACTTCCAAGTTGTTTTACATTCGAAAATCAATTGATGTACTTCATCATGCAACAGAATAAAGGAAAAAAACCACCTCAACAGGTGCAGGAAAAGTTTTTGGTAAAACTTAATACCCATAGAAACAAGGAATAGAAGGTAACTTGGCCCAATGAATAGGGCATCCGCCTACCACATGGGAGGTCCGTGGTCCAAACCCCGGGCCTCCTTGACCCGTGTGGAGCTGGCCCGTGTGCAGTGCCGATGTGTGCAAGGAGTGCTGTGCTGCACTGGGGTGTCCCCCACGTAGGGGAGCCCCACGCACAAGGAGTTTGCCCCGTAAGGAGAGCCGCCCAGCGCAAAAGAAAGTGCAGCCTGCCCAGGAATGGTGCCGCACACATGGAGAGCTGACACAAGATAACACAACAAAAAGAAACACAGATTCCCGGTGCCACTGATAAGGATAGAAGTGGTCAGAGAAGAACACACAGCGAATGGACACGAGAGCAGACAACTGGGGGCGGGGGTTGGGCAATAAATAAATAAATAAATATTTAAAGAAAATAAAAAGACACATTTATATTACATACACACGCCAAAAAACACACACAAATGTTCACAGTAGCACTATCCCAGCAGCCCCAAAGTGAAAACCAATCCAAATGTTATCACTACAGGATGGATAAATAAACAATATATTCATATATTGGGAAACTATATAACAAAGAGACAACAGACTTTGCTACATGCAATAACACAGTTAAATCTCAACTAAAGAAGGCAAAACCGTAAAAGGTTAATAGGGTAAGAATCTATTACATGAACATAAGAAAAAAAAAAAAACCCAGACAAAACCAATCTATGACTTGAAGTCAGAGTGGTTTCCTATAAGGGGTGGGGACATGAGGCGAGGGCTTCAGGGGTGCTGATTATTTTCTATTTCTTGATCTGAGTGGTAGTTACATGAGTATGCTTTCATAAAAATTCATTTTATATGAATGACTTGTACATGATGACCTGGCACCTCATCTGTATTACATTTCAATAAAAAGTTTATGTAAAAAGGTATATAATCACATTTTCAAAAATTGCATATAGAGTGCTCACTTCGGCAGCACATATACTAAAACTGGAACGATACAGAGAAGATTACCATGGCCCCTGCGCAAGAATGACATGCAAATTCGTGAAGCGTTTCATATTTTTGCCGCTGACGACAACAGAAGTGGACAAAGAAACAAGACGCAGCAAATGGACACAGAGAACAGACAACCGGGAGGGGGATTAAATAAATAAATAAATCTTTTTTTTTAAAAATTGCATATAGAAAAAGTGATGAAACAGAAAAATGTTAACACACTGCTTTTTTCAGGATGGTGGAATTTTTGAGGTCTTTTTATGTTTCACTGCTATTTGCCATATTTTATTTATTTAATGTATATTGCGATTAAAATACAGTAAAAATTCATAAAAAATACAAAAACAAAAATCTATTTCCCTACCCTCATGATCTGTTCCATTTGAGCTCCAGGTTTTGTTTCAGTTATTCTAAACTTAATACCACCCTACTACGTGGCATATACTTCAAGCTCAATATTTTCTCTAAGCCTTGAATATCCCAAATTCTCTACTGAAGGCTCAATTTAAATATCATGTCTTGCTGATTTTTTTCCTTAAACTTCTTCACTCCCCATCACTCTATCTTTGAAAAGCTGTTAAATATAATCAGCCCCAGCACTAATCATGAGGTGACTCCATGTTTAAAAGTCACCAGGCAGAAAGTACCATTTGCTTTTTGAGATAAGCCAATAACTACACTTTATAAAACATACCATCCAATTTTTAATGATTTAATTAAAAAAAAAATTCTAACTGGAATAGGTTCTAGCCAAAGATTCTTTGTAAGTATAAACAAATTACATCTAATAAGAGCTACAACAATGGCAAACGAGTTGTTTACCCAAAGTAATAAAAGGGGAGCAAGGACCCCACTCTATGAAATAAATTAAATGCACAGACACTAATGAACAAAGAAGGCAGACCAAAAAGTACAGAATGAGAGGCCCCTGAGGGTGTGAAACTCTCCCTATCTGGTGACCCTGAAAAACAAAAAGACTTTTTGGCTTCTTTCCTTCTTTTATGTTGGGGCAGAATCCTGCAGGCAGGAAGCGAAAGACTGCAGGACAGGGTGCTCAGGTTTACAAGAACCTCACACTAAGTGATTTTCTGGGAGAGGAGCCATGGCTTTTACAGATTCTCATTTGGGTCTCTGATTCCGTGAAAGTTAAGACCTAACTCAGTGAGGGTGATGTTTCCTGAAGAGTGGTATGTGTACCACAGGTGGACTATAAGGTGTGATGTGGGAGGTCTGGGAATAAGCTCTTTAAATTGATAGTTATGTATTTATTTTGATGTGTATTTGAAAAAAATAGAACAATCACATAAATTTATGACATAATTTTATAAAAGGGAAGGATTTAAAAAGATATAAAGTTAAGTGACTGTCTGGATGATACCCAGAACGACTGTGTTGTGAGTCACCAGTGACTGGTTCTGGAAACTGGCAACCCAGAAGAGAGGGTGCTGGTAATGGACAGCACATGTTTTTACCTGTTACTCGAATCTCCTTTCAGATCTCTGAAATCTGACTCAGTAAGACCACCTCAGAAATTCCTCACAAACATCATCTTGAGAAATACTGGCTAAACTAACAAGAATTTATACCTGGCTCCGGCATTTTCCATCTCCATTTTTTTTTTCCTCCTTATTTAGAGACTGTAGTACCATTAAAAAAAAAAAAAAAAGAAGTGATAAGGAATGTGTCAATAAATAGCTGGCTTGAAAAATAAGCTACAGATACTTCTGCTATTTACTGGTAAAATCTCAGGACATAGATACCTCTTTCAAAGTGATAAGACTCTCCTGTTTTATGTGGTACAGCTTGATATTGCTTATATGGAAATACCATGAAATGCTATTTGTTAAATCTTGTGAGGAAAGCAGCTACACCACTGCAAGAAGCAGATACCCACAAAGGCCTTTAAACTCTTACTGCCGCCTGTGCTTCACTCAAGACAATAAAACTGCCAAAGTCCAGAGTTTTCACCATAGAGTCTAACCATTTCATTCAAAGTCATTAAGACAGCAAAGCCACACTGTGGCAGAGAGAGAGAAGGTAACATTGAAATCCGAGGACACTGAGAGAATAAGACTTTTAGAAGCAACTTCTTAGGTATGTTTGGAAAATGTGGGCTTCAGGTTAAAAAAAAAGGGGGGGGGAGTTGTAGCTTAATTAGCATCAAACAGTGCTAGGGGCAGAGTAGGTATTTGTTAAACATTTCCCAACAGTGATCACTTTAATCTGGTACTTTCTTTAATGACTTCAACTCTGGGTTAAAAAGAGTTCTGAGGGTTCTCCGCAAGACTATTTTCCTTTTTCAATGAATTTTTATGAAACACTTCAAACATTCAGGAAAAGATTTTAAATATGACATCCAGATTTTTTTTTTTTAAATCAGCATTTTGCCAGCCACGTGGTTTCTTCTCCCCCATGCTATCCCTGTCTGGGTTGGCCAGCAAACAGACAATTAGGAGTGGGAGAAGGAAAAGCTACATGAAGAAAAGTGGTTTTGAGAACTTGGCACATGACTCACTTGATAAACAGGCATAGCAAAGGAAACTAAAAGAATAACAAGAAATTAATGAAAAATCTAAGAAGTCTAACACTCCCTTTGCCACTGCAACTCAAATGCCATGTAATTATTCTCATGGTTAACATTTCTCACAGTTTTAAGGGGTCAGGGAAAGGCCGAGGTCTTTACTGGGCCATGGGATTAAATGTATATTCCTACCAAAAACCATGCCTGCCTTCATCTAGTAGTACTGAGATACAATTTGGATCCAGAGTGACTCTATACTTACTGCAACTGATAGAACTGTCCAATATTACTTGTGTTAATGGAAGAAACAGCAATCAATTCCACATACATCTTTCTGCATACACTTGACTCAGAAGCAGATTTAAAAGTGAACATAAGGAAGAAACCCATTTCATCTTATTCAATCAACTATATACAGTCAGGATAAAAATATATGAAAAATTTTACAAAAAAATATTCTCTTACAACTATTCTAAATCTTTTTTAACCCTACTACCTCTGCCACTAACACAATAAAATCATTTTAAGCAATGAAGATTAGAAATTAATTTTTGTTGCAGTACTTAATTCAGTGTATAAAGTAAGCAACTGGTAAAAACTTACTTGACATCAGTTTTGGAATCTGGGCTTGTCCTCTCAACAATGGCCTGTATAAGTTTCCATGGTAAGTCGCAGGTGGTGGTGCAGCATTGCTGTAAACGCCAGTTCCTGAGCCTCTTGGCATAACGTGACTGCAAGAGGATCACCCCCCCACCGGATAAAGATTATATATAGATAAATCCATCACAATACAACTGAGACAAATTACACAAGTGACAAAATGCTAGTAGCTGTCTCTTTACTAGAAGACTTAATTAATATAACTCAAAGTAAGAAATTTTATAATTAACAAAGTTCAAAACTATACACAGAGCAGTAATGATGTCCAATGTGCCAAGACTGCTAATTAAGGACCATTTAAATATTTACTAAGAATTTCATACCAAAAACAATTTGAGCCTAATTTTCCTTGTCTGCATTATATCTGCATTATATTTCACTCTACACAACTACTGTACATCTTACTGTTTTCAAATTACTATATTCAACATTTCCCTATAGCTTTCTTTAGTTTTCATAACCATAATGGTACATGTACATATTCAACATTTTGATGTCTCTTATTTTATTAAACCAGTTCCCTCACTTAGCACATTTAAGATATTTCATATTTTTGCTATTACAGCTGACTGTGCACTAGACATATTTGGCCATATAACTTTATACTACTCTAAAATTATTTCCTCAAAATAAATTCCAAGAAGTGGGAATTTGAGTCAAAGTATATTCAAAACTCTTAGAGACAGTGCTATGTTACTTTCCAAAATAGTTGATATAGCAAAAAGGTATCTTAAGACAGTCTGACTACCTTAAATTTGCATTTCTATAAAATTTATTAGCCCACATTGCTTTCTAGATCTTAAAATTTTTCTACGGCTTGAATATACCTATTTAAGAATTATCGTTATTATTTCCAAGTCTGCTGCTCTTTTGATCCAGCTTTACCTGTTATTGTTTCTAAGTGCCCTCTCTATATACAGTCCCCTCAATAGCTAGGAAAAAGACAACTCAAAAGCTAATATGGACAAAGGCTCAAAAACAGAAAAAAACAGGAGAGAAAATACAAATGACAATAATAAAAGATATTTAATCTCAATAGGCAGAGAAATAGAAACTGAAACAGCAATGAAATACCATGTTAAAGCACTGCATAAACAAAATTTCAAGAGACTGGTTTGGGGTATTTATGTATTAGTTAACACATGAAACAGTAAAGTGAATATTCTGCTCCTTAGAAATAACTAGCTGAATGAATCGTAGTAACATTTCTTTAAGAAAGAAAATAAGGTAACTCTCATTTAACCCATAAAGAAACATTGAAGTCATTAAAGTACCTTTAAAAAATTATCTTTTGATCCTTTAAATATTTGTGGTATACTCACTGCTTTGTGGGATGATTCAGAAATAACAAATATACAAAGGGAAAGAACCCAATGACTCACCCCAAAGTCCTGAATGCTGCCTGATCCAGGTGGACAGGCCGCCGGTCACGGTTAAAGCCAAGCTGCGGCTTCCATTGCCTTCCATTGCTGGATTTTTCCCAGTCACTAGGTTTCAGTACTGGTGCTGGTTTTCTGACCATTGAAAATACAACAATTTGGTTTTAAGGATCATGTCATATAAGACTAGACTGCTTATATTTTACAAGTTGTACTGTTGTTACCTTGCTCCTGGAAGCATTACGGCTTTAAAAACGTAATCTTCAGCAAATTGTGGGTCTTTAAAATTAATACTGGAAGAGAACAATAAATAATTCAATGATATTTATTATTAGCTCTTATCAGCTTCAGCTTAGCTAACATGTAAAGTGAGGTTCTTTTCATATTTAATCAAGATAAC
The DNA here is from genome assembly GCF_030445035.2 of Dasypus novemcinctus. Lineage (NCBI taxonomy): Eukaryota > Metazoa > Chordata > Mammalia > Cingulata > Dasypodidae > Dasypus > Dasypus novemcinctus. Next base: position 19,969,090 of record NC_080696.1, on the reverse strand, counting down.
TAAAATTCAAAAGTCATCTCCAAAAATTATTTTAGGCAATGGCATTTACTAATTGCCTAAATAGCTTCCCTCATAAAACTGCTGCTAATTCCTAGAACAAAGGCTGTGTATAACTTTCTCTGTAGGAAAAACCATGTTCTAAGCTAACTGCGGGTGATCACTGAGAAATAAAAGACATTGCCCCAGCTCTTGACAAATTTCAATACAATAATGGAGATAGGTCAAAGATATTTACAACAACAAAGTTAAAAACGCCTTTTTTTTTAAATCCATGGCAGAAATTCTCTCTCCCCTAGCATCTCAACGAGGAGGAGTTCTCTGTGGTTTTATTTTGTTCTGTTTTTGGAGGTACTGGGAATTGAACCTGGGACCTTGTACACTTGAAGCAAGTATTCAATCACTGACCTACACCTGCTCCACAAGGATTGGTTCTTGTTGTAATAAAGAAAAGATTCATGCACCAAGAAAAATATTTTAAAAACAATTTGTGAAAAGTATACAAATGGCTAAGAAATCTAGGAAAACAAAAACCAACTAAACTTCCCCAGTTGGAACCCTGTACCCTGCTCTCCTATTACACACCTCCTGGATAATAAAACAAGCCTGATTTGAAAACAACGCAAAGGCCAATTTTATATAAGGTTTAAGCTCAGACTCTTAATAGAAGCCAGGTCAAGCTTTCTTCTGGCAGACTGTGTGTGTGTGTGTGTGTGTATGTGTTTGTGCACGTATGCGTACATGTCCCTATCTCAAAGCCTGATGAAGAGGCAAGTCTGACACAACAAAGCCTTTATGAGAACTCTGGACATATGCCAGATTTATACTTAAGGATGCTCCTAACATCATTATTCATAATGTTGAAAACCTGTAAAACTAAAGTGCATGAAAAATAGTGAACTGGTTAAACAAACTATGGTTCTTCCTAAAAACAGAATCCTCAGATGACACTTTGAAAAATCTAGTAACAGAATACTTAGCAACATGGGAAATTACATATATATAACAAACTAGATGTACAATCATCAAAACATTATCAGTGATTTTCTCTGTATGATCATTTTTTTTCCTTCTTTGTGTTCTTTTTATATTTTCAAATATCATCCAATGATTATTATGGATTATAGTTGCAATCAGTTATAAAAAGTTAGGTTTTATTGGAATGGTTGATACTTTTAGATAGCTACTTTTTTTCTTTTCAAACAATGCCACTCTAAACAAATAGGGTCCACCTGTTTACAGACATTTTCACTGCAGTAGGATTTAACTATATATTTTAAGTATACAGAAACAGCTTCTTATTAAAAAAATAACTACAAGCTCAAGAACAGCTGAGCAATGCTTCATTTACTCAATCTCTTCCTCTTACAACCTACTCTCCACCAGCAACTGTTTTTACCTCAAATCTATATTGGGCAAGGTGGTACAGGGGAGGGCAAGATAGGACAAGCAGTGACCTAAGGGTTAAAAGGGTAATTGAGAAAACAACAGTTAAGTATTTGGGTTGGTTAGGGCTTTGCAAATACAAAGCAAAAAGAGAAAATCGGTAGTAAGGCAAGAAGGCAAGTGGTAGAGCAGAGCTTTTCAGCATTTTCCTAATAAGAGTGCTCACTGCATACATGGTATCATGGTGAAAGGGCTGTGCCAAGCACTGACCAGGCATCAAGCCTTCTCCCCTTCCAATTAGGAAAATAAGTGCTTAATCATAGTTTTGTGGGGAAGGAGGCAGAAAATGCAATGATGGGCACAGAAAAGATGCTGAATCAAAGCCTGTGTGTATACAACCTGCCTGTCTTTAAGAGTGTAGGTTAACCGTGTGGAGCTGGTCCATGCACTGCGCTGATGCTTGCAAGGGGTGCCCTGCCATGCAGAGGTGTCCCCCACCTAGGGAAGCCTCATGCGGAAGGAGTACGCCCCGTAAGGAGAGCCACCCAGTGCCAAAGAAAGTGCAGCCTGCCCAGGAATGGTGCCGCACACATGGAGAACTGACACACAAGACGACACAACAAAAAGAAACACAGATTCCCGTGCCGCTGACAAGAGAAGCGGACAAAGAAGACACAGCAAAATAGACACAGAGAACAGACAACTGGGGTTGGGGGGGGAAGGGGAGAGAAATAAATGAATAAATAAATAAATCTTTAAAAAAAAAAAAAGAGTATAGGATAAAAGGAGAGCATCATCCAAGTGGACCTTGAAGGGCAGGAATGGTTACCAGGCTGGCAGAGGAAAAAATTGGAACCAAGACATGGACCAAAGAGTAACTGGTCAGTGTAATTGGACCAACTCTTCTTAAAGGAGATGAGAGAGAGTTAAGTCTTACAAAAAGTGTTTTCAGTGACTATGTTCTCAGTTCTTCCAAGGAACAACCAGAGCTAGAACCATTCTAGATGCATGGTCAACAAATTGATTCATGATATACAACAAAGGCCTTAAGACCTCAAGGCTCAATTCTCTTCATTTTTCGTTAACTCTCACCTTGCCCAGATGAGAAGAGTGGGTTCAAATGAAAAAGTATGCCAACAGAATATGGGGAGGGAGAGAGGCTGGTTGAACTGGGTTACAGTAGTGGGCGGCTTGTTCTGACCACAATATGAAGCCATTTCGAGTTGTCAATGGGGGAGTAAAGTGATCAACGCTGCATTTCAAAAGGATTAATCCTGCAGCAGTGTGTACAACAGCAGAGGGAGAGATCAATAAGGAGGTTGTTATCAAATTAGTCAAGGCAAGATCCATCCTCATGAGTTGGAGGTGGGAATGTTGGGTAAGCAATTAGAACCTGGGTAAGCAATCAATTGGTTCAGGCCAGGGTTAGCGATAAAGAGTTGCAAGTAATGCACAGAAAAAGTTGAAATTGAGAAAACAGATGAGAGTCAAGGTAACACAGCCAGAGAGAAGAGAAAAATGGTTGCAGGAATACTCTTCCTGGAGGTCAACGGTTATAAAAAGAAGTTAATAAGAGAGCTGAAATTAATGTTTGGGGGTTGGAGGGAAGGAATCATTTATTTTTTAAATGTGCAGTTTATTATATATCAATTATTCCTCAACAAAACTTTTTGAAATTCTGTAATTCATGTTCATGCTCTGAAAGGGAAATTTCCAAGCCAATAGAAAAACAATCTCCAAGATGCCCCTACTTCCTCTCAGAGTAGATACTCAACAAAGATGGTACAAACCATTCAGAGAGAGAAAGGGAGTACTGAAAATAAATTTGTGAGTCCCTACTGGAAAGGGATAAAGATTATGACATCAAAGGTTAAAGCATTCTTTTCCCTGGATATTTAAAACAATGTGAAGATACATTCTCACCTAAAGTTAAGTTAGGCTAAAGCAAAACTCAACTGTATTTTGCCAATGTTAAAATACCAGCCACATCTTTAACAAACCTCTAAAAAGTAAAACAGGCAAAAAGGCCAAAAAAAAGGTAAACAGGTAAACAAAGAGATGAGGCAGGAACCAATTAGTTACCTCAAAGGGTAACTCTTTATATCAACTATTTTAATCCAAACTTTCCTTCACGTTTTTTCCTTGTATACATAATTTAAATTCTTACAGGTAAATATTTAAAGGCGGAAAATACAAACTACCCACTGACCAATTTCTACCATCAGAAACATCAGAAACAAAAGGGATTAATTGTTAAGAGTTTCTGGGGAGGGAAAACACTGAGATAAGGACAGGAGCACCTTCAGCCTTTGGTAAGTACAGAGAGAAAAACAAGTTGATAGAGAGCCTATGGATACAACCGGCTACTCAGCTGAGGGAAAAGGATTTAACTTTACACTGCCTCATCTAATTCGGTAAACAGGAGAGAGGCGCTTAATTAAAAAGACATTAATGTTCTAAGGACATTACACATGAATGAATATAAAATTCATTTGCATGTATATATTTTTATATAAAATACAAAATTAAATGGCATACAATTTCTGTGTCCAGGGCAGAAGTTGCCCTCAGAAGTCTACTTCTGTGTCCTGTAGCTTCTTCAGCAAAAGCCTCTACCCATCAGACAGCTGAGCCCGGAGAATTAGGATGATCTCCTATTATCCTAATCACCTGACTGTCTTTCTAAATACTCCAAGGCCAAAAGAAATAAAAACCCAAAACCTAAGCATGGCTGAAAATAAGGAAACTGAACAGAGCTTTCATTTGTATCACACAAGTAGCACTTTAAACACTACTGGTAAGAGGAAATACTATAGTAAAGTCTCAACAGGATAGGAATGGAATACACAATATCTTTTAATGATTCAATTCACTTTAAGAATTATCCTTAGAAATGCTACTTTAAGTACTATTATTGTTTGAGAGTGCTGGCACACTTCACGAAGAAAGCAAAAAACTCCAGAACATTGAGTTTCATTTTCATTCTAACTTTCCCTGATACAGACCATAGCAAATGCTTAATCAGCATACCAATGCCAACTGTTCTTGCAGGGAAAATTTCATGATTTATATACCTGGCATTTTAAAACACTTAGAAGAGTTTACAGGACTTAAGATGTCTTTCTGACATTCTACCAGAAGATAACCAGTTCAGTGTCCTGTAAAGCATTATGGGCAGCAAAAAGTTAAACCCTCCTGAGTTTTTTCCACCATCAAGTTTGTTACCAAGCATGTACTTCTCTTCCTTCAGATTTCTGAGTTTGAGATATCTGCTTGCCAACCATTAGCCTTACAAACATTTAGTAATGGTTACATAAAATTCATTTTTTAAAAAATCCATCAGCACACATGTTCACACTTTTAACAATCTCCTTGATGAGCTAAAATATCCTGTCCCTTGCCTGATTGCAAAAGTGAAGATGAAGTTTGAGAAACACTCCTCTGGAGAAGGCTATGGCAAACACTGGTTCCAATTCTATGAACAACTGAGCTTCTGTAAGGGTTTAGAACTACGCAAACAATGTGAGAGCAAAAGAAAAACCTAACAATGCTACTGCTAAAAATAACCCATAAAAATTATCTAAATTGTAAATTATGTTTTAGAGGCAAAGAAAAGCAATGAAGGGTAGGCTACAGGCAGGCCAAGAAAAGGGAAGAGCATACCAAGCAACGGGGAAGAAAGTGCAGCGGTTAATGGGCTCTGAGGGGACCAGCATGGAGAGCCAGGAAGTGTCCTGGTGGAACCACAGGCATTTGGACCAAGAGCTATGGCTCTGCCAAATTATGACAGGCTTTGAGAAAGTAAAGGAGTATAATTTCACCTGCGCTAGAGTAACCAAAGATTTCTGAGGGGCAGTGATGTTTAAGATTAGGCTTATATCATACGCTACTAGACTCAGTGGGAAGTAAACTGGAATCAAGGAAATCAACTGGGAGATCACTCCAGTAATTCACGGGACCACAGACAGTCTCAGTGGAGAGGCTAGAGATGAAAACATATTTGGAAAGCAGAATAAATAAAAATATTCCAGAACAGTATAGAAAAGAGGGAGTAATGAAGAGTGAGAAGCTGAAGCACATAATGGGCTCTTAATCTTAAACCCAGGGGACTTGGGAAAAGAGGAGGCTGGGGTCAGACATGGGGGTCCTGGAAGGAAAACTGGTGATGGGGTTAGGACAAAGGTATCTGTTTTGGAACCCTGAGCTGCAAGAGTGTGTATTTGTGTATATACCTCTTCAGATGAGTAGAAAACTATACCACTTCACAGGAGATAATTTTTCTTTAATTTTAAAATCACATGCAGAAGGTTTTATATATTTAAAATCAATAAATAAGTATTCTAAAAATACTATGCTTAAGCAAATTACACTGGTAGAGGAAGACTAGGATGATGAAAATTAAGGAAGATCTCTCAGTCTATTCAAAAGTAAGCGATTACTTTGTTGAATGATTTCTGGAATCCGAACTGAAAAGTATATAGGATCTCCTAGGTCACAGCTGGCTATATTCTTCAAGAGCCCTTCTATGAACTTAAGACATTTCAATAACCTCCATAATATACTTTCTCAGCACTACAGATAAGACCAAAGGCAATGGGAAGTACCCACCTGAACTCAAGGAACTACTTCTCAAACATTTAATGCAATACTTGGTAGATCCAAGTAGACAAGGAAAAACAATGCCAAGAGTCAAAATAGAGTAAAGTAACTAGTAACTCGCCCTGAAGGATGCATTTTCAGATTTTTGTCTATAAAAGCAAATAAAGCATTGGAATGTGCACTAGAAGTCTTGAAACAAACCGCTGTCATAAATGAGAACAAAAGAAACATGTGACAATCCAAAGAGAGAACTGGTAGACTGAAGTAGTATGACACACTATCGCAAGCCAGGGACCATGAGTGGAATAAACTACTTTTATTCTAAACAGATGACATCTTGCATTGTTTTTACAGAAAAGAAAATGCTGTCATCACTGAAGAAATTAAGTATACCTAAGTTTTCTAGATAACAGAACTTAGTCCTTTTATGTTTATAATTGTTGATAAAAACTTATACATATTCATTCTGTGTATCACATCTTAACTAAAGTACATTAAATGATATTTTTGTTTTTAAACTCTGCAGGGCAAGAATTATAAAGACAATTAAAATAATCTGTTAATATACAGTGAAACTGTGTTGGCCTCTGTGTTATAGAGGTTTGTTTGCCCCTATCCAGAAAACTGCTTTTTTTTTTAAACTTACTTTATTTTTATTGCTGACACTATTATAGATATTTAGAAAGACCACAACCATATTTACGAACTAAAAGCCTGTGCACAGAAACAAGATGAAGAAAATATATCAAGATGTAAATCACAGTCTTTGGCTGGTGAAAACATGGGTGTTTCTCTCCCTCATTTCTGCAACTTCTAAGTTTCTATAATGAACGTGCACTGTGTTTATAATGGAAATATGTACAACAAAGGTGAAACTCCTACTTTCTACCTTCCACTCTTCTAATCCAGGAAGAATGAGAAATTGTTGGGGAAACCAGAAAACAGATAAGCAAGCTTGTTTAATCAGAACCCTGAATAATATACATAATCCAAAGTCCAGAGACTGCTCAGAGGTCTGCTATAGCAGGGCTCTCCACTTTCAAAGCACTGCTGAAATAATGGCTGCCATTTCCGTATGAATTGGAGGTCTTTTCTAATGTTTTTATAAGTTCAGTGCTGTGCTCTGGGTAAATATAATGAATTTTGGAAAACTTACCTGATTGCAACATTCTGTGTCAGATCCCGTAACATGGGGACAGGCGAACATACTATTCTGAAGAGAAACAGAAGTATCACTTATTTATAAATTATATCCTTTCCAGTAAGTCAAAGTAAGATGCTGCTATGTTAGGTTTTTTAGAGTACCAAGAACTCTCTCACAAACTGTCACTGGGATTATAGAATAACCACTTTGGAAAACTTTCTGATACTGCCTAGAAAGTTGAAGATAGATGTCTTCTATGATCAGCAATTCTATTCCTGGATATATACCCAAGAGCAGCAATTCTTCAAACTCTGGTCTGAAGACCCCTTTTTCACTTGTGAGGACTCCAAAGAGCTTTTGTTTATGTTGGTTATATCTATCAATATTTACCTAATATGACAAATCTATTACAAGTTAACATCAATGTTATGAAAAATTATATTTTCCAAAACAAAACAAAAATGAGAAGTGTCATTGTTTTGATTTTTTGCAAATCTCTTTAGTATCTGACTTAATCTCTTTTTTTAAACATTTATTTTTTCCCTCCCCTCCCCTGCTGTTTCTGCTGTGTCCATTCACTGTGTGATCTTGTGTACCTATTTCTCTTTTTGTCTTCTTTTCTCATCTTTCTCCTCTAGGATTCAAAAGGATTTCATCCTGGAGACCTCTGATGTGGAGAGAGGTTCCCTGTCAATTGTGCCACCTCAGTTCCTGGTCTCTGCTGCACTTCAATTTTATCCTCCCTTTCATCTCTCTTTTGTTGTGTCATCATCTTTCTACATGACTCACTTGTGTGGGCACTGGCTCACCACACGGGCACTCGTGTGGGCACTCAGCTCACCACGTGGGCACTGGCTCACTGTGCAGGCACACTTTCTCCTCTTCTCTTTCACCAGGAGACCCCAAAGGTTGAACCTGGGTCCTCCCATATGGTAGGCGGAGGCCTTATCACTTGAGCTACATCTGCTTCCCTTAATATCTCTTTTAATAGGTAGATTCTGAACTGGTCTCGAGAGATCATCCTTCGTTTACCCTCTGGAAAATACCACGGTATACTCCAAAAAGGGAATGAGAATGTCAAATAACATCTTAAGATTAATGTGAGAACTGCTCTGATCATATAGATCCCAACAGGATTTCACGGACCCCTTCCCTCAGGGCTCCCTAGACCATACTTTGAGAACCAATGCCCTGGAGACATTTCTTCAAGAATGCACCAGGACACATGTTCAATAATGCTCATAGCAGTATTGTTCAGAACAACCCTAACATGGAAACAACCTAATATTCATCAATAGCAAAACAGATAGTGATTAGTGATAAATCTATACCCCAGAATAGAATAGAATAGTATTTGAAAATAAAAACGAACAAACTATTTCTTGCATCAACATTAATAAATCTCACAAACAGTACTGAGTGATAGAAACCAGACACAGAAGAATATATTCAATATGATTCCATTTATACGAAGTTCAAAAACAGGCAAAACCAAACTGTACAGTTTAGAGACACATACACAAGTGGTAAAACCATAAAGAAAAGCACAGTCACCACAAAAACCAGGAGAGTAGTTTGCTCTAGGGGGAAAGGGCCAGGCAGACTCTGCTTCCTGACCTGGGTGGTGGTTCCATGAATGGCTAATCCCCTTATAACTATTTCTGAAATTTGCGGGGCTGACAGGTCAGGAGTTTGGTGGCTTGCCAGTGGGCCCTATTTTGGTATTTATGCTCCCCAGTGTGACAGATTTGGACTCAGTTGTGTTTTCCCTACACATGGCTCTTTTGCCCCTTCTATTTGAACTCATAGTTAGTACTAGAGTTGATAAGGTGTATGTCTAAGAGACTTAAATCTTTGGGCTGCCCATGTGCGCGCTGGGCCCTGAATCTCCAAGGAGTTGCAATATCTACTCTCCAGTTCATTGGATTCATCCAGGACAACAAGGAGATGATGATGGCAATGACCAACCCAAGAAACAAAGACAGTCTGCAAATGCAAGCAGGATAGTCCCATCCATCTGCCCCATGGGATCTAAGCCCCATCTCAATTAGAAGTGAAGTGGGCAACACCATCCCAGAATCTCAGGATTGCGGAATGAACAATGGACTAGGGTAGATTATTGGTATTCTACTAAAGACTTATTGTGATTCTAGCAATGGAAGAGCTTTTATCATTGATGGGGAGTGGGAAAAGGAAGTGTAATATGAGGGCATTTTCAGGGGTCAGCCGGCATATAAGCAGTATGACGATTTAAGTCTCTGGGACATACATTTAATGGGTATAGTGCTAATTACAGGTTCAAATAAAAAGGACAGAAGAACAATGTGTAGGGAAATTATAAATTAGTCTAATTCTGATACATTGGGGAGAAAGGCTATCCCATATATTCCAAGTAAGGCCCACAAACAGGACAACAATTTCCTGGGGCTGTCTGCCCTGCCTATAGTGTCTAGATGTCTCTACAGTTCTCATTCTTGAGGGATTGTTTATTGTGACACTCAATGAGATCTTCCTGAGACATGCATAAGTGTAACCTCTGGAATGACCTCCTGACTTACTTCGTAATCTCTTAGCTATAAAAACTCATTTGTATTTAATATTTTCCCCTTTTGGTCTAGGTCTTTTCCCAAATACATCACTAGCTGGTACCTGGTAATAATCCCTCAGCGCCAGGGAGGCTCATTCTCTTAGCCTGCATTTTTGAAATTCAATCTTGCTGGATATAAGATACTTGGCTTGCAATTTTTCTCTCTTAGTATCTTAAATATATCATCCCACTGCCTGATTGCCTCCATGGTTTCTGATGACAAATCAGCATTTAATCTTATTGGGAATCCCTTGTATGTGATGCATCACTTTTCTCTTGCTGCTTTCCGAATTCTATGTCTTTGGCATCTGACATTCTGATTGGTATGAATTTTGGAGTAGGTGTGTTCAGATTTATTTGGATGGGATTATGTTGTGCTTCTTGGACATGCATATCAATGTCCATTAATAGGGTTGGGAAATCTTCAGCCATTATTTCTTCAGATATTTCTTCTGCCCATTTTCCCTTCTCTCCTCGTTCTGGGACACCCATGACACATATGTTTGCATACCTCTTGTGGTCATTTAGTTCCCTGAGACCCTGTTCAATTTTTTCCATTCTGTTGTACGTTTGCTTTCAGAGGCCATGTCTTCAAGCTCACTGATCCTTTCTTCTGTCTCTTCAAATCTATTATATGCCTCCAGTGTATTTTTAATTTCATTTATTGTACTCCAAAATGTGTCCATCAATTTTAACAAATGTATCACACTAATAAAGGATAATGTTAATGTGGGAAAAGGTGGGAAAGGTAGGGAGTGGGGTATATGGGAATCCCTTATACTTTTTAATGTAACGTTTATGTAATCTAAGTATCTTTATTAAAAAAAAAAAAAAAACTGATTTATAAAAAGTTTTGACTACACAAATTGCCTGAAAGGGTTTAGGGACAACACCTATCCCTGCCCTCCACACACACACCAAGGCTCCATGAAGAAGGTGATACAACAACTACATTGAAGAGCCAGGCTTTGAACACACTTCTTTTTAAAGTTGAATATGTTGTTTGTCTTAATCATAAATTACTAGGAAATAAAATGTTTAGAGAGCAAGAGAAACATGCTAATTAAACTTCTTTCCAATCACCTCACTATACACGAATGCTTACTGATTTGGAAGAATAGCCTCTTCATCCAAAGAAAACTTTCCTTGAATTCCATGACACAGTTCAGGTGGTATGTTCACTGCCTGTGTAAAAAACGTATTCCTGATTAACTAGTGAAATAATAAATGACACTGTCTGAAAACACTTCATGATGAAAGAAAACCCATACCTCTGTAGAACCTGTCTGGTACAGCTCCAAAACGAAGTCATGGAGTGAGTGAGACTTCCCCACAAACAAGACATCCCCTCCAAGACTGTTTCTTCTAGCTGAGTAAAAAGAAAGAATGGAACAAGACCTACATATCAAACAATTATATATGAAAGATCAACTTTTATGAGAATAAACAAGGGAAAAGCACCCAAATTTTAAAAATTAAATTATTAAGTCTACTGAAAAGAATTTAAAAGTGATAGAACTACATGTTTGATACAACTAAATGTGCAATATGCCTTTGTTTCAGAGAAAATCAGTTATTAAAAAACCATATCATGGAAAGGTATCAGAATTAAGCATTAAAAGGTAAGGAATTAGGTCTTTTGTGAGAATAAGAAATATATATATTTTTTCCTTTTTTTGTCTGCTTATTATTATAATTATTACTGGAATAATGAAAATGCTCTATAAAAAACTGAAGTGATGAATGCACAACAATGTGACTATTATACCAAATACCACTCATGTAAACTTTAGACTGATTATATACTTTATTAATATGTATCAACAAAATTGATTTGTCTAAACAAAAAGAAATATATAAACATTCTCTGAGGAAATACAAACTATATCAACTAATGGCCAAGATTATTCTAAAAAGTTGACAGAGAAATTATTTCTACAGGTTTATTATACTGATATTAAATAAATTTTCCAAAGGAGTTCAGCTTTGCAATTTCCCAATATGTATTATCTAAATGTAGGTACTATTGACAAAACACTACATTTTTGTGCAAAATCACATCTCAAGTTAGCACTCTGAGGACAAATGCTTTTTTTTACCTCTAATCTTCCAAGAAAAGTTATTATTTGAGGGAAGGAGATAGGACAGAAAGGAGATGGGGAATATGAATAACACCCTCCTAATACAAAAGCACACACTTTTGTATATGTCATATACGAATTTTTTAAAAAAAGAATATTCCTGAAGTGTTGCTTTTTAATAAATTTAACACACTAGTTTAAAAATTGTATTTAATCACTTATGATTATATATAATCATAAGTGCTTATTTTACAGAAAATAAATTAAAAAGCAAAGTAAACTTTTGATGTTATAAAGAAGTAAAATTACTCTTTCTGCCCCATTTATAGTAAATTTGACAAACTGGGGAGAGGAGAATACACACACACAGGTCTAATTTTATTTAGAAATGTAAAGTCCACATCACAGACTTAAATGTTGACCAAGTAGAAGTGTAATTCTTACTCTCTTCTGGAGTGAGGTCAGGGTATACCTCTTCTAGGGCAGCTCGAAGCCTTCGCTCATCCACAAATGGTAGCAGAGCAACACCTGGGCAAAAAAACATACACCAATCACTCCAGCTATTAGGATCACCTAAATTCCAACTTTTCATTGATTCAAATACAGATCCTAATAAATACCTCTTCTCATGTAAAAAATATTTTGGAACTGAAGTCTTCTGCCTCACTTAGCTAAAACTCAGATATAATTATTTCCCACATAGCAGCAGAAAAAAATTGCATGTATTTTCCATTTTTATAATAAAATGGTTCATACGGAAAACCATGTTATTGAATCTTAACTCTGGTAAAATTTAAAAATTAAACAGTTGCCACTGGACACCAGTCTATGTTCTCATATGGGGGTATCCTCAGGCAAGTTAGTTAATCTTTCTAAGGCTTGAGTCTGTCATTTAACCTAAGAACTAATTTTCTTCTTTTGTAAAATGAAGGCACTCAACTAAAATACTTGGGAAGGTCTCTTCCAGCTCAAAACGCGCATAGTACTGTTCACATCTTAAATCCTGCTAATTTTTTTTTTACAAAAAATCTTTGGCAGCTTGCTTAAATAACTTTGGGAACAGGTAGAACAGAAGCTATTCATTTCTCTGGCTGACAATGATCCTCTAGAGTGTGCTGGAAGTAAGGTCACTGCTTTATGTGGACTGATGTGCATAATTTCCAAAGAAATATATGTCAGTAATACAGTATCTATTACTAGAAAAATACGCAAAGTTGTTGAAGCAGATGTACATTCTTCTGTATATGGTATAAATTGCATGTTTGCAAAATAAAGATTTTAAGATCAACAGCAAAGACAAATGCGAAATAGAGCTAAATAATTTTGAAACTATTACCACTCAAAACCACTGTATTTGTGATTAATCCCTTAAAAATTATGAGAAATGAAAAGGTTCCCAAAATAATCTTTAGTTATTTAGCTACCATATTTTCAAAGTTAGGAAACATCTTACTTTTACTACCAAGTAGAAGAATACATGAACTTTTAAAGTTAAAAAGAAAGTAAGTTCTAATTGGGACATTTGTGATAACATGGATGAGTCTTGAAGACGTTATACTAAGTTAAGTAAGCCAGACACAGAAGGTCAAATATTGCATGGTCTCATTAATAAGAACTAAATACAAATAATAAACACATGGAATTAAACCTAGAGTATAGGTTATTAGGAGATAAGAGGAGGGTTGAGAAGAACTATGGATGCTTAATTATATAGAAGTTTTAACTGTGAAAGTGTGGAGATGGATAGAGTTGTTAGTAACACATTATAGTGAATAGCTACTGGTTTATAAATAGGATTGTGGCTGACAATGGTAGTCTAGGGAAGTAAATGTCAATAGAAGAAAGTTGAAGAATAATCTAGGGACTGAATAACACAGTGAATCCAGAGGCAGTTGAGAATTGTGGTTAACAGTACAAATGCAAGAGAGTCCTCCTGTGAGCTAGAGCAGATGTATATCACTATTACAGGGTGATGGGAATATTGGAGAAGCATGGGAATACTACAACTGGTGTGACCTATAGATTGTGGTTAACAGCAATACCATTAATATTCTTGTATAAATGCCAAAGGTGTACTGTGTTGACAACGGAGGTGTATGGAAAAAGTGTGCCAAATGTACACTATGGACCATGATTGGCGGTAACAGTCTGATGATAACTGTCTCATAGTCTGTAACAAATGTTCCACCAGGGTGTGGAGTTGTATAGGAAATCTACACATCTGTACAATTGTTTTGCAAGTTCACAGTATCTGTAACAAAAATATATTCTAAAAAAATAGTATGGGTTGGGGGAAAAATACACCAAATATAAGATAAGGACTATAGTTGGTGATAATATTTTGATGATGCTCTTGCATAGTTTGTAACTTCACAACAATGCAAAGAGCTGGTGGAGGGTGATGTATGAGACCCCTGTATGATGTTATGTATGTTTACTTTGTAAGTTCACAATCTTTACTACACACTTATTGCTTATGCGTGTTCATGTATGAATAATATACTTCAATTAAAAAAAAAAAAAGGAAACTAGGTTCTAGTGTGAATTTGGAAGGGCCTAAAGAGGTTATTTCAAGGATATTAGTATCTATCACCTAAGTCAAGCTATTTCAATTACTGGTGAACACTTACATGGAAAAAACTTAGGGAGCTGCTTAAATTTTATTTAATAATACACTTAGAGAAATACGTCAGTGAGAAACGATAGCATTATCTCACTTGTTTTCTACCTATTAGGTTTAGGATCTAAGAAAATAATCTACAAAATAAAGACTGTCCTACAAAACGAGCTCCAGAAGCTAAATTCCATCAGTAAGCAACTTGCAGTGCTATGGACAGCAATAAAGTTACAAATCAGCCCTACTGGCCAGGGTAGAAAGGAATGCCTCATAGCCGATGTGATAATGAGGGTGCTTGAGAGTTAACAGTAAAACCAAAATTAGCAGCTACCCTTTTCTGTGCTCTTACTATGCCACACACATTATCTCATTTAATCCTGTCAACAACATAAGAATATAGCCCAATCAGAAATATTACTTAGGTAGTAAACCCAGTCCTTTCAAATGTGAACTCTCTGGGTCCAGATCTTGGGTCTGTGACTGTGTGATTTTGATCAGATTAAACTGTTTATGTATATACAACATTGCTATTATTACATATATGGCTGAAAGTCACAAACATGGACTAAATATTGGAAAATACCCAGGTATATGAAAATGTGCTGAGTCCAGGCAAGGACTTAACTAAGTATTATCATTATTTTCACCAAGTAAATTTTAAAAAGATAAAGGGGAACAACTATACTTCCTAACAGCACTAAATTTTACCACAAGAAAGGTGTGCTCTTGCTATAGAGCCTAATAAATGAAAATATTTATATGAAATATATTAAAATATTGAAAGGTCTGACCTGATTGGTTAACCAGTTCAGCATGCTGCTAAGGAATTATTCTACCATCTAAATAATGAGTTATTAATATTAACAAATAACTCACCCAAAGCAATGCTACAATCCAAACTACTAGAAGTGCTTAATATTACTCAGTATGTTCTGTATTATATGATGTCAAATATAGAGTATTCACAGATTTAGAGTCAATGTACCTTAATCTTGGAAAACTACTTTTTTTTTTAATTAATGCATTGAACATTAAGTGGCATGCACCCACAGTTCTCACTTTTTTTTTCCCTAAAGATTTATTTATTTTTCACTGTGTGTTCTGTGTCTGCTTGCATTCTTGTCACGCGGCACTAGGAAACTATGTCACTCTTTTTGTTGCATCACCTTGCTGCGTCAGCTCTCTGTGTGTGTAGCACCACTCCTGGGCAGGCTGCACTTTTCTCGCATGAGGTAGCTCTCCTTGCAGGGTGTAATTCTTGCGCATGGGGCACCTCTATGTAGGGGACACCCCTGCATGGCATGGCACTCCTCACGTGGCAGCACTGCACATGGGCCAACTTACCACATGGGTCAGGAGGCCCTGGGTATTGAACCCTGGACCCTCCATATGGTAACCACTTCTCTGGAAAACTATTCTTAAAGACTGAAAAATATTTCCCTTATAAGATTTATTCGTATGTCTTTTTGCCTTAACTTTTGCCTATGGACTTCATTAAGAAATAGTCAAATATTACCAAAAAGGGGAAAAAACATTCTACAAAACTTAATGTAAGTTTTTTTATTTTCACATTTCAAACCCCTTCCTCTGTTTCTGAATATGTACTGCCAAGAAATTGAGGGACGCAGATGTGGTTCAACTGATAGAGCATCCAACTACCATATGGAGGGTCCAGGGTTCTATACCCAGGGCCTCCTGGCCCATGTGGTGGGCTGGCCTATGCAAAGTGCTGTTGCATGCAAGGAGTGCCGGTGCCACGCAGGGGCTCCCCACCGCAGGGGAGCCCTACGCACAAAGAGTGCGCCCGGCAAAGAGAGGCACCCCACGTGAAAAAAGTGCAGCCCACCCAAGTGTGGCGCCACACAGACGGAGAGCTGACACAGCAAGATGATGCAACAAAAAAAAGAGACGCAGTTTCCCAGTGCTGATAATACAAGCGCACAGAAGAACACACAGCGAACGGATGCAGAGAGCAGACAACAGGGCGGAAAGGGAGAGAAATAAATGAAATAAATCTTAAAAGAAAAAAAAGTTGACTAATGTGCTGAATGCAGTGCTGTCCTGTCTCAGCAATGGACAGAGGCTGGCATCAGAATCCAGTACCCTGATGCGCCTCTATTATCATTTACCAAATGGTTATTCAACAATTCTACAGAGATGCTTTGCCTTGGAATGAGATCAAATTTCAGTATACCTCTACTCTACAGTTATTTCTCCTAAGTTATGCTGAAAACACCCTTAGTATTAGAATGATTTATAATACAATGATCTAGTTGACAAGTCATCCTCACATAACCTTACATATTTACTTACTAAACACTTAAAGATTCTAAGAACTTTATAAACATTAACTCTTATGAACTTTATTAACATGCCAAGGCCTCAAAACAACACTCCAAGTATTGCTGTTATTCTCATTTTATAGAAAGGGAAATTGAGGCACACAGAGAAACTGAGTAGGTCGGCCAGGCTCACATAGCTGCTAGGCACTGAGCTATTTGCTGTGCTGATGAGCAGATCCAGAGACACAGGAGGAGGCAGTGACCGGGCTGATCACAGTAGCTCAGCCTGGTACACCAGACAGAAAACCTGTTTTCTAAGTGAGCAGCAGTACAGAGAACGAGGGAACCCCACTCTCAGAGAAAAAACATTCACAAGGGAGAAAACAATAACATTCATAAAAATGTCCACAGAAGGGAACATCTGGCTCAGGTGACACTTAAAGCCACTTCAATATGACTAAGAAAATCCTGACGGGAAGCGGACTTGGCCCAGTGGATAGGGCGTCCGTCTACCACATGGGAAGTCCGCGGTTCAAACCCTGGGCCTCCTTGACCCGTGTGGAGCTGGCCCACACGTAGCGCTGATGCGCGCAAGAAGTGCCGTGCCACGTAGGGGTGTCCCCTGCGTAGGGGAGCCCCATGTGCAAGGAGTGCGCCCCATAAGGAGAGCCGCCCAGTGTGAAAGAAAGTTCAGCCTGCCCAAGAATGGCACCACATACATGGAGAGCTGACACACAAGATGACAACAAAAAGAAAGACAAATTCCCATGCCGCTGACAACAAAAGAAGAGGACAAAGAAGAACAGGCAGCAAATGGCCACAGAGAGCAGACAACCGGGGGGAGAGGGGGTTGGAGGGGAAAATGTAGAGAAATAAATTTTTTAAAAAAATTTAAAAAGAAAAAAGAAAATCCTGGCCACTCCCACGTAGAGTTCTCTCTTCCACTCTTTCCCATCTTGTCCACTCCAGAATTTTCCCACTTGCTTCCCTTATCATTGGCTGGCCTGTGATTTGTGCTAACTACAGAACAGCAAATGCCTGGTTCATTGACATTCAGGTTTACATAGATTGCTAATCCCTACCTAAATAATGTCTACAGACCACCTATTTTTCAAGTTGACAGATGACTTAAAGAAGTCTGATGCGCTTATTAAAAAATGGTGATGAGAGCAATCAGACCTATTTAAATCTTAAGTATGCCAATGACAACACACAGTAAGCCCTAAAAAGGCAATAATATTTTCACATTTATAACTTAATCTGATGACAAGCCCATTTTTAAAAGATTAAGTCAGCAACTAAAGTAGAATGGTGTCTTTAAATTGCAACAATTCAGACATTAAATTTTGAAACATTTTAAATCAAATATACAGAGAATTCCTTTTTTCTAATTACATTAAATAATTGAGATATACTGTCCTGATATACAAATATACTGAAGACCAAAAATGCTGCTTAACTTTGCATAAACTCCTTATAGGAAGGAAACAAAAATCTAAGGAGAGTATCCCAGTATAGAGTGGAACCCCTGAATTACTCAGTTTCTCATCCTAAGTATCAAATCATGTCTTCCAAAGGATACAAACTATAAATCAAGCCTGAGAAAACCTGTTTAATCTGTAAAGTGTTAATCCCATCTTCCTGCAAAAGAATCATAAAGCTTTTACTACATTTTGACCTTTAAAATCAAATATTAGACCACAATTTAAACAAAGCCTCAGAAATAGTCTTTACTGTTTTAACTCTTGCAAATTCTCCCATGCCTTCTTTCCAAGTATGTTAAAACATCCTCTGCAAAAGCACCTTCAAAAATTTGAGGGAAGACTGTAGTAAGATAGGTAGAGTAGGAAGCTCCAGAAATCAGTCCATCTACCAAAACAACTAACTACTAAACTGGGAGAAACTGTCTGAATCACCTATTTTGAAATAATGGAACACCGTGCAGCACCAGGATGAAGCTGGTAAACTGCAGTAAATGCCAGTGAATTTCACCTGTGAGCAGGAGCTATCACCCCCTATCCCTCAACTGCTTGGCAGGCAGCAGCAAGATCTGCAGCCCACCTGGGTGTCTGCTGCAGCTTGCCAGTACAAGGGTGGGCTATAAAGACTCAGTCCTCCAAAATCCCAGCTGTGTGATCGGATTGCTAATCACTGTTTCTGATCACCCACTTCAGTTTGCAGAGGGGCAAGCTCTCAGAGAGGCCACTGTTCCATCCCTTCAGGCAAAAGCCACAGAGAAGTCTTAAAGAGGCAGTACCTTTCACACACACACCCTTTCTGTGTCCATTCTCCATTTGGAAACAGAGTTTGAAAAAGTCACAAATTGATGGTTCCAATTCTCACAACGACAAAACCAGCAATCCCAGAGGAGAGGTAGAAACTAGATTTTCAGAATTCTAACAATATAATACTCCGAATGTCCAGTTCTCAACAAACAATTACAAAGCACAAAGAGATTCAGGAGAGTATGGACCATTCACAGGAAAAAAAAAAATTGCCAGAAACCATCCCTGAGAAAGGTCATAGAAAGGAACTACTAGGCAAAGACTTTAAATAAACTGTTATGTGTTTAATGAGCTAAAGGAATCCACATACAAAGAACTAAAGAAAATTAAGAAAATATTCTCTAAACAAAATAAAGGAATAGAAATTATTTTAAAAAGTCTCTCCACATCAAAAGTTCCCAGGATCGAATCCCTGTGAATTCAAGAAGAGAAAGGGGGAAAAAAAAAAAAGAAACAGAAACAGGAGATCAACATGGCAAATGGACACAGACAGCATAAACAGCAGAGCAGGGGGATGGGGAAGGGGAAGGGAAGAAAGAAAAAGAAATTATAAAAAACTAAACAGGAATTTTGGAGCTGCAAAATACAGTAATTAAAATGAAAAAACTCATGAGATGGATTCAAGAGCAGATATGAATAGGCAGAAAAAAGGATTAACAAACTTGAAGACAAGAAAACTGAAATTCTCCACTGTGAGGAGTAGAAAGAAAAAATATAAAGAAAAATCAACAGAGACTGAGGGATCTGTGGGACACCATGAAATATACCAATAAAGGCATACTTCATTTTATTGCACTTCGCTTTACTATGCTTCAGAGATAATGCGTTTTTTACAGATTGAAGGTTTGTGGCAATCCTGCTTCAAGCAAGTCTATTGCCATCATTTTCCCAAAAGCATGTGCTCACTTCATGTCTGTGTCTCATTTTGGTAATTCATGCAACATTTCAAACCTTTTCATTATTGTTATAAAAAAACAAAACAAAAGGAAAAAAAAACCCTGAAGGAACTGGTGCTTGATCTGCTTTGGCCCTCCATCAAGAATTTTACAAAGGCACAGAAGCACACCCTGGAGCTGGAGTATCTACAGCAGAGAAAGGGGACAATGCCTGGCATGGTCAGATACATCACACCCACCCAGGCCCCCTGCCTTCCCGACCTCCCCAGCCAAGTCAACACTCCAGGGAGCCAGATGCTGGTCAACCAGGCAACAGGACAGATCCAAGGACCTTCTCAGAGGCTGGCCTTTCCATTTATGTAGGGCCCAAAGAAGCAAGGAAACCATTATTGGCATCTGAATATTTGTCTTTGGGACAAGGGACGGCTTCACAGTCCAGACTTTTCTAGAAGACTCACAGAACAAAAGCAAGGAATTGCTGATTTTGGAAGGCCGGTGCTAAGGAGAGGCATATTCTTCTTCTTCTTTTTTTTTTTTTTTAATTTATGAACTAATGTAATTACTCCAGTATGCTCTTGTACCTGTGTTGGTGTTTTTCTTCAAGATCTTGTGGTAGGTGGTAGTTTCTTGGGTCTTACACCCAAAGCACAAGCAACAAAAGAAAAATAAACAGGACCTCCTCAAAATTAAATACTTTTATACCTCAAAGGTCAAAAGGCAGCTAACACAGTGGGAGAAAATATTTGAAAATCATATATCTGATAAGGGTTATATCCATGATATACAGAGAGATTATAAAACGACAAATGACTTGATTAAAAAATGGGCAAGAGATCTGAATAGACATTTGTCCAAAGAAGAAATACAAATAGTGAAAAAACACAGGAAAAAATGTTAACCATCTCTAGTGATTAAGGAAACACAAATCAAAACTACAATGAGATATCATTTCACACTTATTAAACGGCCACTATAACAAAGTCAGAAAACTGTAAATGCTGGAGAGAATGTGGAGACAGGAATCCTTATTCACTGTTGGTAGGAATGCAGAATGGTACAACCACTGTAGAGGACTGTTTGGCAGTTACTAAAGAAACTGAATATAGATTTTCCATGTCACCCGTCAATAACACTCCAGGTATATACCGAAAAGAACTGAGAGCAGTGATACAAACAGACATCTGCACACTGATTTTCACAGCAGCATTATTCATAATTGTCAAAAGATTAAACAATCCAGGTGTCCATCAACTAATGAATGGATATACAAATTGTGGGGTACATACATGATGGAATATTATGCAGTTGTAAGAAGAA
The DNA here is from genome assembly GCF_030445035.2 of Dasypus novemcinctus. Lineage (NCBI taxonomy): Eukaryota > Metazoa > Chordata > Mammalia > Cingulata > Dasypodidae > Dasypus > Dasypus novemcinctus. Next base: position 19,947,899 of record NC_080696.1, on the reverse strand, counting down.
ATGAAGTTATGAAGCATATGACAATATGGATGAACCTGGAGAACATTATATTGAGTGAAGAAAGCCAGACAAATACTATATGATTACGCTACTGTGAACTAAATATATCGTGTAATCTCATGGAGTTAATAACCAGAATACAGATCATCAGAAAATAGAATGAGGTTAGAGAATAGAAAGCTGAGGGTTAATCCATGCAGAATTGGTAAAAAGGTTGTTTGTAAGTATTTGGAAATGAACAGAAATGGTGAAAGCACACCACAGTGCTTGTAATTAGCAGTGCTATTATATTTGTATGACAGTGGTTGAAATCAAAGTCTAAGGTTACATATATTACTAGAAGGAATGCTAAAAAATGTAACACAGGACTGTAAGCATAATGAAACTTCATATAAAATATGAATATGGGTAATTCTGTATATATGACTGTTTTTCTTTGAAACTGAACAAATGTACATGGTAATGATACTAGATGTTAATAAGGCAAAAAACAAAACAAAACATTATGCTAACTGAAAGCTACCAGACACAAAGTACTATATATTGCATGATCCCATTTATATAAAATGTAAATATAAATCAATACATAAAGATGGAAGTAGATTAGTGGTTATGTAGGGTTAGGGGAGGATAGAGGGATTGAGAGGTAACTGCTAAGGCATGTGGAGTTTTTCTTTTTAGAATAATGAAAGTGTTCTAAAAATTTTTGTGGGGATGAATGCACAATATTGCAATTATATTAAAAGCCACTGATTGTGCACTTTGGATGGATTGTATGGTATGTGAATATATCTCAATAAAACTGTTTAAAAAAAGTGCTGTGAACATTGTTGAAATGACAACAAAGGATTTAGAATAGTCCATAAACATAACTGATAAAGCAGCAGCAGGGTTTAACAGGAAATTTTGAAGGAAGTTCTACTGTGGGTGAGTAAACTGCTATCAAAAAGCATCATAGGGGAGGAGATGTAGCTCATCAAGTGGTTGAATGCCTGCTTCCCATATACGAGGTCCTGGGTTCAATCCCTGGTACCTTACAAAGGAATCTTTTGTGCCGGGAAGAGTCAATTTTGTGGCAAACTTCACTGCTGTCTTATTTTAAGAAATTACCACCCAACATTTAGGAACCACTATCCTGATCAATCATCAGTCATCAACACTGAGACAAGACCCTCTACTAGTAAGAACATTATGACTCACTGAAGGCTCAGATGATTATTAATATTGCTTAGCAATAATGTTTTTTAATTAAGGTATGTATATATAAATTTTTAAAACAATTCTATTGTATACTTCATAGACTACAGTATAGTATAAACATACATTTCATATGCACTGGGGATCCAAAAAATTCTTACAACTTGCTTTATTGTTGAGTCTGGAACCAAACCTGCAATATCTCCGCGATATGCCTATATACCCATCATTGCAGTCCAGAAAGACATAAGAGAAAAAAAAGCAGAAAAAGCATTTAAAGAAATAATGGCAGAAAACTTCCCAATCTGATGAAAGTCATGAATATACATATTCAGGAAGCTCAAGGGACCTCTAAGCAAAACAGTACACGAGACACCTTAGAGAGAAACGGTCAAAGACCAATGGCAAGAGAGGATTTTAGAAAGCTGCAAGAGACAAGCAACTTGTCATATACAAGGGATTAAAAAAAGAGAGAGAGACGGGAAGCAGATTTGGCTTAACTGATAGAGCATTCACCTACCATATGGGAGGCCCATGGTTCAAACCCAGGGCCTCCTGACCCCTGTGGTAAGCTGGCCCATGCGCAGTGCTGATGCGCGCAAGGAGTGCCATGCCACGAAGAGATGTCCCCACATAGGAAAGCCCTATGTGCAAGGAGCACGTCCCTCAAGGAGAGCCGCACCATGTGAAAAAAGCACAGCCTGCCCAGGAGTGGCACCACACACATGGAAGAGCTGATACAGCAAGATGATGCAGCAAAAAGAGACACAGATTCCCAGTGCTGATTACAAGAATACAAGTGGACAAAGAAGAACACACAGCAAATGGGCACAGAGAGCAAACAATGGGGGGGGGGGGTGGAAGGGGAAAGAAATATAAAAAAAAAACTTCAAAAAAAAAGAGAAAGAGAATAATTAAAATCAGAAATGAAAATGGCGACATAACTACCAATCTCAACAGAAATGAGATTACATAAACAGTTATACACCAACAAATCAGAAAACCTGGATGAAACGGTCAAATTCCTTGAAACACACAAATTACCTAATCTGATATAAGAAGAGGAAACATCAGCAGACCTATCAAAACTAAAGAGATTGAATCAGTAATAAAAAACCTCCCAACAAAGCAAAGGCCAGGACCAAATGGTTTCACTGCTGAATTCTACCAAACATTTAAAGAAGATTTAGCACTAATCCTTCTCAGATTCTTCCAAGATATAGAAAAGAGATTACTTCCTAATCCTAATACATTCTATGAGGACATCACAGGAAAAGACTATTAACAGGCAGCTGCTGTGGAAAACAGTTTGGTGGTTCCTCAACTTTAAACAAAGAATTACCATATGACCTGGCAATTCCATTCCTAGGTATATACCCAAAAAGCATTGGAAGCAGGGATTCAGACATATATTTGTACACCAATACGCATCACAGCATTATTCACAGTAGTCAAAAGGTGAAAGTAACCCAAATGACCATCAATAAATGAATGAACAAAATATAATATAGCCATAAAATGGAACAGTATTAAGCAGTAAAAAGTGAAATACTGTTGGTACATGTTACAACATGTATGCACCCTGAAGATATTTTGTTGAATGAAAACAGTCAGATACAAAAGGACAAATATTATATGATTTCTCTTATATGAAACACTTAGGATAAGCAAATTTATCATACAGAAAGATAGAATAGTGATTATCATGGGTTGGGGGGATGGAATAAAGAGTTATTTCTAAATGAGTATGAGGTTTGGTTTCAGATGATGAAAACAGTCTAGAAACAGATCGTGGTGAATGTTACATAGTACTGTCAAAGTACTTAACGCCAAAGAATTTTCCACTCAAAACCACTAAAATGGTTTTTTATGTTAGGCATATTTTACCACAATCAAAAGTAATGTTAAATATTTTAGAAAGAAATAAGACAGCATTATTAAATTCAAGAAATAACTCAACACCCCAATCCTTCAACAATATATGGCCACAGACCACGACACATATGTAACCCCATGGTATGCATTCCCATTATCATTCTGTGAAAATAATAAAGAATTTGTTACTGTGTTAACCAAAAGTCACCTCTATAGTTTTTCAAAATAATGATTTTTCCATTTGTAGATTATTAATACTCCTTTGCCCCACAATTCTGAGTCATTATATTAGTCATCTGCACCAAGGGGAATAATCACGGAATACAATAGTTTTACCAAACATGATTATCCTAGGAAAATACAGAATGGAAGATTTGTTAAATGGGGGCTTTGATGTGAAACAAGAGTTGGCTTACTGTGTAAGAGTTCTTTATTATGTTATATATTCAATCATTACCACACAAAATTTTGAGTGGTAAATAATCACTTAAATTTAGCACTAATTTTCAGGAAACAGATGTGGCTCAACCAACTCGGCTCCCATCTACCATATAGGAGGTCCAGGGTTCAATGCCCAGGACCGCCTGGTGAGGGCAAGCTGGCCCACATGGTGAGCTGGTCCACACAGAGTGCCAGCCCACGCAGGAATCCCACCCCGCGTAGAAGTGCCACCCTATGTGGGTATGCCACCCAGTGCAGGAAAGCTGTCCCACACAGGAGTGCTGGCTGATGCGGAGAGCAGGCGCAGCAAGATAACGCAACAAGAGACACATAGAAGAGAAAATAAGAAAACGTAGCAGAACAGGGAGTTGAGGTGGCGCAAGAGAGTAATTGCCTCTCTCCCACTACGGAAGGTCCCAGGATTGGTTCCTGGAGCCGCCTAATGAGAATACAGGCAGACACAGAAGAACAAACAGCAAATGGACACAGAGTAGACAATGGGGGGCAAGGGGAGGGGAATAAATTTAAAAAATAAATAAATCTTTTTAAAAATTTTAGTACTAGTTTAATATTGCCATTCAGCACCCCTTTAAAAGAAGTTAATGAGCTACTGACTGAACAGAGTAAGACATATCAATTAATCGCAAAGGAGACAAAGATATAATGGTTATCTGTTTCAACCCAATTTACTGTTCATCATTATGTTACTATTAAACTTAAGATTGTTAATCTCAGACTAGTGGAAAAAAACAAATTTTTCTCACATAATTCTTAAAATATTCATCTTCCAGAGAAAATTCTTACATTACATAAATCATATTTTTTCACTATTTTATCAAAATGATGAAATTATTTTAAACAAAAGGAATCACATCTAAATTTTACCTTGCCATGCATATTTCTTCCCATTCAAATCAATAGCAAAATCTTCAGGGTAGAAGTCAATTATACTAGAATCCTACATCAGGGAGAAAAGTAAGAATTAAAACAAATAAAAGCTACACATCTCTGTTATAAAGGAACTGATACAACTTTCATTCAAGACTTGATGAGAAAAAGAAGTGGACTCCTTTTAAGAAGTGTCATTAGATATGAGGTCATTAATCCCAGCCCTAGTAAAATAAAATTATCAATTTTATTTTAAAAACTAAAAAAGATAAAGCATTATTACAGAATTTTAGAACTAGCAACTGTGGGCCTAAGGTATGTAGTCAGAGAAGTATCTCCTTACTAGTAATTCCTACTTCCCAGCTAGTCTCGTGCCTTCTAGCCAACACACAAATAAGCTGAGGTGATCTCAAGCAAGCCAGTCTTCTAAGCTCTGGTAGCCACCATAGGTGGCTAAATAAATACAGGTACACTAAGAATAATGTGGCTATTAAAGAATTTCCTCAAAACAGAAATCAATTTTATTTACAAGGGTAGGGTACTGACAGCCAAAGAAAGCAAGAAAAACAAACAAAAAACAATGTAGTGAAAAACATACAGAACTCAAACACTTGAACTGTTTCTGCCCTTCATTGTTTCAACTATGAGATGCATGCAAAAGCAATCATGACTAATGCTTGTGAAATGAAGAACAAAAACCCAGTTTCCAATACACTGCAAAGGCTAAGAGACTCACTGGATCACTCATGAGCTTCCGCCATGAGGGAGGTAGAAAGTTACCACTTGCAGCTGGGAAAACTCCCATAAGTTGTTCCAGTGGTTTAAACTACAAAAAAGGAAAAAGTTAAAGATAAGATGCAATTTTCATCCAGGCCAAAATTCTATATTTTATTACTAAATAATCGACTTACTGGTTTTGTGCCCTTCTCAAAATCTGAAGGCATATCTGCAATACCTTCAAAGTCTGAAGCAAATGGTGCGTAATGGAATGGATAATACCATTTCCAGGAAGCACAGCCCTAGAATCACGAAAAACAAGCAAACAGCAACAAAAATAAAAACTGGTATCAATGATGGATACAGAGGGGAAAAAAACAACAAAAATAAAATATTACAGGAATTCGATTTATAAAATACATGACCTCTGGTATATCTTCAATATATTACGATTTTTCCATGAGTCCTAAAAGTTGCTTTGATTAAATTTGAACTTTTCATTTCATACCAATGATTCCCTGATTTAAAAAATACTACAAAGCATCTTTAACAATTAGTACTTAATGTCAAATGCTTTCTGTTCACAAACACAATTTTGGAAAGATTTTTATCCTTAAAATGTATTTGGTGACATTTCTTTCCCAACTCTACAGCTGCCATCATCAAATAAACCCAAGAGCAGTTAGAGCTGACACTGAGCATGCAGGTGGTTAGGGACATCACTGGAGCAGTGGTTGAGGATAAAAGAGCCAAAAGTTTTTGTTTTACAATTCCCTACTATATTTTCGTGGGTCAACTTTCTCTTAACTCTAAATAGTTTTGAATAAATGCCCCCAAAATAAAACAAAACCAAGTTCCATTCATAAAAAAGAGAAAGTATTCATGAAACATGTTTTGATTCTGTGTCTGATGAATTAAAGTCTTGAGAGTAGGAGTAAAGCTTGCAAATAGAGTATTTACAAACGATATTTAATACACTGCATTACTTTCTACTTAAGAGAAAAATTCTATCTATTCCCAGGTCACATGAAACTTACCTTGCTTTGCTCTCAGAGCACGAAACAAGATATTAACTATCAGTGTTACAATCCCCAATATGTCTACCTAATCTCTCACTCATCTGACATCTCAATTATCAAAAGGTTTAAGTCAGATACAGATTATTCCAATTACAATGCACTCATGTAACATCATGACATTATATGGAGGAGACAGGCATTATTCAAATTCTTACTAGTACTTTCTAGGCTTTGTTCTTTGTTCAGCCACTTAGTGACTATCAATTAGTACCAGGACATTTTTTTATTTCAATGTAAAAAACACTAAACATTATCGTTCTAAAGACAAAGTACAACCATCTACTCAGTATCGAAATCCCTTGACGCAACAAAATTACCTTTATTTATATATTAATATCTAAAGAACTTCAAAGGCTTTAACAAACATTTTTTAAGGTAATGGATTTCTGACTAGGAAGCGTTAAAAAACTGAGTCTGGGTTTTATTTCAGGATATAACTCAATAATATGCATTATTATAGAAATTACTATCTTTCTAAAATGATTTGCTAGAGATTTAGAGGAAAATATTCTTTCTGTACCTGGTAATAATATCGAAGAACCCAACAGAGCCCTTCAACATAAGACTGCACAACTTTACGACGGAATTTCTCATCAGCTGCATCAACATCAAATTTGTTCTTATAGTATCGCTGTTTCCAACCAGCTTCCCATAATCTAAAAAACAGGCAAGACAAGTTTATGTTCAATTAATAAACGTTCATTAATTGAATATCCTCTATCACCCAAATCAACTTATAGTTAATATTCAGGTGCAACACAAACGAGTTAAATATTAATGCTAATGCACATTCATCTAAATTTCTAAAGTCTTCTTTCAAAGGATTATCAATTCAAAATAAACATCAAAAATCCAAACATTGATTCTAGTAAGATTATAAAACTACATTAAAAAAAGAGAGAGAAGGAATAACCATTTATTAAAGTAAATATAGGACACTGATCAATTCTAACACTGTTTTACATGTTTTCTGGTTGTGGAATAATTCTAAAACTCCATTTTAAGATTCAAATCCTAAAAATATTTTATATAGCTCACGTTCCTCACCTTGTTAAAATGTCTGCATTTAAACTATACCAAAAAAGTCAGTTAAACTAAAGAGAAAAAATATGCATAGATTTAAAAAAAAAAAAAAAGGTTAAAAATGACTCAGAATAATCAAGGAACTAGGGAGAAATTCTGAGTACATCTACTTTCCCTACTCTTGGACCTTATACCTTCTTTCAGCTAGGAGCTGTTGATTGCTTAAGGGAAGGGGGACTGCATATGTGTATGTATGTGGGAGTGTATATCTAATCATGTTCTGGAAAAATATAGAAGCATAAAAATATAATTAAATGATCACTTATCATTGAAAATACAATGACAGCAAACATATTTTTACCCAAAGTATAAAGTTTTTTTTCAAACACCCATTCTCTAAAAAATAGAAATATTTTATTTAAGGAACACGAAGAAACCAACAACACTTGAAAAAAGATAAAGGACAAATGAAGAACATCAAGGTGATTCTCCATTAAGGATTATTTTCCACCATGTGCCAGATCTTATATTGCTGTTTTACAGAAAATTTTCATGAAATATATGCTAAGAGCGCCAAGAGTTCTTGGTAGAAGCATGTCTACCTTGACTATCCTCGGCACCAGGAATAAACAATAAAATACTCAACAAATCAAAGCAGAGGATAAAGACTCAAGGTAGATCAGGTAAATGTTAAATCACTGAGCCAAGGATCTCAGAACCTAATATCAAAGAATGTTAGAAAAATGCAGAACTGTGCACGGCACTTGTGAAATTTCTAATCACCAATACAACCATATACCTTCTACATTCTTTAAAAGAGTGAGCTTTGGTCAACTATTATCTTCTGATTAACTCAAAGTATGTCATTTTCCCAAATTCTTAATTAGCTGCATTGGACTGAGATTGTTTGCCTTCTGCACTTGGAGCCTAGGGTTCAAATGTGGATTTAATTATGAAAGGCTGTTAACTTATCATATAATCACTGATCCTACACTTCTGAATCAATTAAGAATCAAGAGTTTCCTCTTAAAATTTTAAGTACTCAACTAAAGAGAAATTCATTGTTATTAAATATAACTGTGTATATGCAAAGTTTGTGGATTTTTAAAAATATACATATTTATTTCTTAATAGAATGACTTATATATTTCATTTTTAGGAAGAATCTTTTCAAGCGAGAGGATTAGAGCAAACTATACTATATTAAGTGTTCAAGTGTAACCAAACTTTCCGAGTTAAGCAGCTTGAAAATGTAATCTCAAAAGAGTAATATTCAAATCACAAAGTAAGCTAAACACCTCACGTCTAGTCTACTACTTGGTCCCAGAGGGAAAAATAGCTTGGACGACAAAAACCTGCATGCATACTAATCTAGATACTTAGGTTTAACTGCTATAGCTTATTATCTCTCTGGAATTTAGTGACTATTCTAACTCTCCACATTAATTACTGGTGGATAAAAAGATCAGAACAAGCATTTGAAGGCACTGCTGCTCTAAGTTAAATAGCATTAATTAGACTACATCTATTTCAGCAATTCGCTAACAAAGTGCTTCCCAAAAAAATGACTTTACCTGACATTATCCTCTGGCTCAGGTTCACTGTCACTGTCTTCTGCTTTTCGCTTAATTCCTCCTATTGGAGACGGGGAGCCATCAGAAGTGAAACTTGTATTAGGAGATATTGAAGGACTCTGCAAACAATTATGACATTATTGGAGAAGGATTTAATTATCCATTTTACATATGACATTATATCCAACTGCCATTATCTCCCATGCTTCACAGCAACACATTTTTTAAGCTATTAAGTAAATTTGGTTAATATATAAGAGGCACATACCCCTCCTCAAACTTATTTACATAACCACTTCATACCCTCTCAAAAGTGTAATAAAGTCCTAAACTTCCTATGTTTAAACTCAAAAGAATTTCAACATTATGGTATAAGTAGATTTAGGGAAAAAAAAATTCATTTTGTAGATTTTTTAAATTACAGGACTTGAATACTTCTCTCCCTCATGTTATGAATTCACAATCATTTCCCATCCATCAAATAAAGTTGCTGGGGTGGGGGGGGAGTGGGATGGGGTGGAATATGCTGGTAAGAAGGCAGTTAATTGGTTAGTGTTCAACCTCATACAACCACTGTAGAAAAGCAAGTTTAATGACACTCTACCAGCTAACTGTTAAATTATTTTATACCTACTCTTTCAGAATTTAATGTACAAATAAAAATCCATTAGTCATCTTAGAAAAATGCAGACTTATCATTATTTTCAAAGATTTAGATGACACCCTAAATTCAGTTATTATCTTCTTGTGGTACCTAACTCAACACAGCAGTGGCCTGAAGTATTTAATATTTAACATAAACCTCTAAAAAAAAAAAAATATTTCGCAAAAGCTAAATGACTAAAAATATTGTAAAAGGGGCAGAAAACATTTTCAAAATGTTTTCCTTCAGTTAGCAAGGGTATATTAGATATTCAAGTAAACAGAAATACTTTGAAATTGAAAACAGTGATTTCCTTAAAATTATTAGAAATTTCTCTTATAGCCAAAGGCTATATTAATGACACTATAACTAAAACTTCAGCATGAGATAGTTCATACCATAGGCCAAGAAGAGTTAAAACGAAGCAAAATTGTATTTCACAGAGCTTAGAGCAGTCTCCTTCTAAAAACCTTAATTTTCTTCATAATATCATATATAGTCAATACCCTCAAAACAAACAAAAAAACACTCAAAGTGCACTTGGAAAATGAGGTCGTTATTTTTTAATGAGATCCGTCTGAAATAGCAACTCCAAACTTTACTGGCCACATGGCCTTGGGCAATTACTTAACATGATGAGCTTAAAATTCAGATGGCAATGCTCTATCTCCTCCAGGTTACTGCAAAGATCAAATGAAACAATGTGTGGGAAAGATGAAACCTGTCCACTCTGGTTAACCACCTCACAAGTCATCACTGGTATTTTTTAAACCCTACCCTAATCCATTTGGATTAAGTTATAATGATGACATTTCTAACAATCATGAAAGCACAGAGAAGTTGTGTAAAATGTAACCTTTCCCATACTGATTTTTTTTTAAATTTATTTATTGAAATATATTGATTCTTGACTAACAAAATTTAAACTCCATTTTTAGATAAGAAAAGAATCCACTTTCAAGGAAAAAAAAAAAAAGAGGTTTTTTGCCCTATACTGATAAATCTCTCCCTATTTCTTTTTAAAAAATTTTCTCCAATCAGACATAGTTTATTAAAAGTGAGGATGACCCCAGATATATGAAGCCATACTTCAGAATGCAAAATTTCAAAGCATATTTATGAGGAAACAGAAGCTATCTAATCAAACATTACCAATGGTGACCAGCAGTACAGACTAGTCAAGTACTGGAAATGAACATGCCTAACCAGTTCAGAAAACAAAACTTCCAGGATTCCCTTTAAGTGAACTGGTAATCTGGCTTCATGAATTCCTTAACTTTTGAAACATTTTAAGGGAAAAATCCCACAGTACAAAGATTTCAATTTTATACCCTTCTCTATATATAAATATATAAAGAGTTACATCAAGAGGGATAGAGATAGGATCAAATAAGGAACCTAATGTAATATCTCCCTATTGCTACTCCAAGGACAGGCATTATTAATCAATAGTGGATCTAGTCCAGTGGAACCTGAACAGAGTCTTTCAATCCTTCTCAAAGCAATCACAGACAGCAAAGGTTAGAACTATGTACCTCCTTAAGATTAAAAAAAGAGCATTCTATCATCAGCATGGTTGTTTGCAGATACTAGTCAGGCTCAGTTCTGCTTTGTGGGGACTGTAGACACCATAATCTTGAATGCTGGGCATGACCCTTTTCTCTTTTACTCAGGTATCTCACTGCAACCCCTATCCCTGACCTTCATTCCCCACTGTTAGGAGTGTAAGGTACAAAACAAGAAAGCAAAATCAAAGGTAACAAAAAAACACACAACAGAAACTCAGACTACTGCTTTCAGGATATTCGACATTGCAATTCCCAAATTCCAAATCTAAGGTCCTAAAACTTCTAGGTATGAATTTATATGACTATAAATTGAATGAGTCTCCTGATGTGATTGCCCTGTAATAAGGGATAAGAGCAGCAACAGAGTATTTATTAGAATAAACCAAAAAAAGTTTATAATCTAACATACCATTCTGTCCTCTACTATCCTCTCTCAGGTCTACTAGCCTGAAATAAGCAAATGGCTTATCTTGTTTGTGCATATTAGTAGCCTATTCTATCCTCCCTTCCCCTGCCATGTGCCCCGAGCTCATGACCTGTTGGACAGAGTACAGTCTTGCTGGCTGGGTTGATTTGCTTCTGGACTTTGGATTGCAATGTTCAAATAAGGAGGGATACCACATGAGACAAATCTATTTAGTTCCTGAGTTTCAAATAGGGAACAACCAGAGTTTGAATAGTGAAGGCTATCTTAAAATATTTATTTGGATCTATTCTATGCCTGAGTCAGAGAAGGAGAATTTAGGCAGTTAGAAATACTTGGATTTGATAGATTGAGGAATACATTTTGCAAAATGCCCTGACTGACCCCTGGAAGGCAAGGGAAACAAGGCAGCAAAAGCTACCTTACTCCCCTTTGCTCCAGCTGTGAGACATCTGGATGTCCCACTCAAGGTTCTAGCACCTTCCACCAACCAGTATCTGTGAATGAAGAAGGAGGCAGAGACAGCCAATGTGGCCCATTTGCTTTATAGAACACTGAAGTCACTTAGCTTCCTCTACATTTACATGCAGCTAGATATCTAGACACACTTTTCTTTCACATCATTTAGTTATTTTTTTATTGATAAAGATGGCTATGACAGAATTATCAATGGCTTAAGGCAGAAAAAAAATTGAGAAAAACAAAAGAACAAAACCATTTCAGGTTAAAGCAATAAAAATGACACACAGCAAACTGCAAGAGGCAGCTGGTATTCACCAATTTCTTCAATGCCACACAAAGGTAAACCACTTACAGAGTTATTCTGCATTCTCATTTCATAGGCTGCTTGTCTTGGATTACTGGCTACTTGAGAACCTGGTGAATTTCTTGAGCCCAAGGCTTGAGGGGTTAATATTCCACTAGGAGTGAAAGCTGGTTGATCTCTCTAACAGAAACAGAAATAAATATAGAAATTAAAATAAAATCACAACAAAATAGTTAGGCAGCATGAGGAAGAGAGGGCCATGGAATGCAGTCCTCACTTTATAACTACTTAACTATCAAACCCATTAAAGACCAAATGGATTTCCAGTAACATTATAGGGCTGCTTATATATTTTGATTTGATGGCAACTTATACTGTGTAAAAACAGTCTGTAGTATTTAGTAACTCTGCCTTAAAAGTACAAATCATATAATCATATCTTTTCAAGTCTCATTAGGCTAATACATTATGTTTACACTGAATTTCAGAAAATGTTCAAGACACAGTTTTAGGGAAATAAAAATATTTATTTACCCTTCACACCTTGCTAAATTTAACTCTTTATTTCCAAATAAATTAGAACTATGGTTATAGTTATCACATGGCTGGCTGATAAAAATAGATATTGACTGAAATATATAAGGCAGAAATGACATCTGCCACTCCCAATCTCAGTGGTTCTTAACCTACATGCAACAATAAATAACTCTACTTTTCTTCCATCTGGGTTCCTGAAACTGTTCAATTCTAATAAACAATAATAATTAAAGGTAGATGTTAAATTCCATGAGTTTAAAAACCAGTATGGGGAATGCGGATGTGGCTCAGGCAGCTGAGCGCTTGTGCCTCCCACATGGGAGGTCCCAAGTTAGATTCCCAGTGCCTCCTAAAGAAAAAACAAACAGACAACAAGCAAAAAAACAAGCAAACAAGGAGCGCAAACAACAAGCAAAAACAAGTAAAAACAGTGAGCAAAGAGACGAGGAAGCCACTGGGGGTAGGGGTAGGAACAGCAGGGAACAATAAAACACTGTTTAAAGAAACTAAGTGGACAGATGGGGTATTCCTGGATTGGAAAAGCTAACATTGTTTAAGATGACAATATTCCCAAAAGCAATATGCAGATTCAACATAATCCTTTTAAGAATCCCAAAAGCATTTTTGGCAGAAATGTAAAAACCCATCCTAAAATTCATATGCAATTTCAAGCGACCACAAATAAAGAGAATACTCTTGAAAAAGAACAAAGTTGGAAGACTTACACTTTCTAATTTCAAACTTATTACAAAGTTACAGTAATCAAAACAATGTGGTACTGGCACAAAGATACAAACCAATGGAACAGAAATGAAAGTCAAGAAATAAACCTTCATTATCTAAGGTCAATTGATTTTCCACAAGGGTGTCAAGTCCATTCAATGAAGAAAAAACAAGTCTCTTCAAAAACCGGTGCTGGTAAAGCTACATATACATATGCAAAAGAATGAAATATGATCCTTACCTCACATCATATATAAAAATTTATCAATGACCTAAATATAAGAGCTAAAACTATGAAATTCTCAAGAAAAAAACACAAGGGCAAATCTTTAAAACCCTGGATTTGGCAAATGGTTTTTAAAATATGACACCAAAAGCTAGGCAATAGAAGAAAAAAATAAACTGTACTTTATTAAAATTAAAAACTACTGTGTATCAAAGGGCATAAGTGAGTGAAAAGATAACCTACAGAGTGGGAGAAGAGAGTTGGAAATCATATATCTGATAAGAGTTTAATATCCACAACATATTAAGAATTCCTACAACTCAACAACAAAAGACAAACTACCCAATTTTAAAATGGGTCAAGGATCCAAATAGGCATATCTCCAAAGAAGATAAACAAAACCAAGAAAATTTTTGAAATTTTAAAAAAAGAAACAATACAAAACAAAACAAAGAAGATATACAAATGGCCAATAAATAGATGAAAAGATGCTCATTACAATTAGCCATTAGAGAAATGCAAATCAAAACCACCATGAGAAACCACTTCATACCCACTAGGATGGCTATACTCAAAAATTAAAACAAAAAAACAGAAAATAGCAAGTGTTGACAAAGATGTGGAGTAACTGGAGCTCTTGTACAGCTCTTGGGAATGTAAAATGGTACAACCATTATGGAAAACAGTTGGCACACACAAAGAATTTCCCTATGACCTAGCCAGTTCTACTCTTAGACATACACCCAAAAGAAATCAAAACAGGGACTCAAACTGATGCTTGTACACAAATGTTCACAGCAACATTACTCACAATAGCTAAAAGGCAGAAGCAATGCAAGTGTTCACCAACAGATGAATGGATAAACTGTGGTATATAATTAATGGAATAATATTCCACCATAAGAAGGTGTGAAGTTCTGATACATGCTACAGCATAGATGAACCTTGAAAATATTATGCTGAGTGAAATAAGCCAGACACAAAGGGACAATATCGTATAATTCATTTATATGAAATAGCTAAAAGAGGCAAATTCATAAAAACCAAAAGCAAATTAGAGATGACCAGGGGATGGGGAGAGGGAACTGGGGAGTTACTGCTTAATGGGTGCAGAGTTTCTGTTTGGCATAATAAAAAGTTTTGGAAATAGATAGTGGTGATGACTGTGCAACACTGTGAGTGTAATTAATGCCAAAGAAATTATACATGTAAGAAAAGTTAAAATGGCAAATTTGATGTTATATATATTTTACAACAATTAAAAGGGGGAGGGAGGCTCTGGACTGGGCAAAACCCATTAAGAAAGACAAGAAAAAACAAAATGAAAGCATGTATGTGACTATTAAGCATAAGAAATTAAGTAAGACAACAAAGATCACAGGTAAAAAGCCCTACAATTAAGAGGAAGAATTCCCCAAATTGTACTATGAGCAGAAAAAAAAAAGAGGGGCCTTGTGGAAAAGGTAAGATCTGAGACAAATTGTAAAGACTGGAGGTACCAAATGAAGGCAACTCTGATTCAGGCACAACATGGTGCATTTAGAAGACAGCAGAGAAAAAGCTGGATGGCTAGAATTAGACTGGATCACAGGCACTCTAAATGCCACGCTAAAGAATTACAACTGGATTCTAAGAGGAACTGGAGTCAGCAGTGACTTCAGAACAGAGAAACAACAAAGTTCACAATGTGGCATGTCCTAGGAAGATTAATATGACAAAGATGCAGAAATAAGACCGAGTGCATTAACTTATAACAGGATACAAAGGTTGACTGATCTTATTACAAAACAGTATCTAATTGTTGTAAAACACTTAAGTATCTAAGTGCCACACACCCCATCCCCGCTCCCCCAAGTGTATCCTTCCAGACTCTACGCCTTAGAAAGAACTTCAAAACCAACACCAACACTGCCTCTCCAGTAAGAATGCAGCCAGGTGGGTGTGTATGGCCCTGACCATCTCCTACTGGATAAGGAATAAAGCTACTGTAATGAGCTTCTTCCTCCCAAACTGTAAAGGTATACTACTATCAGTGTTAAGAAATTAATGAAAACTCACCTTCATTCTTTTTCTTTTTTCTTTCTGTCGTCTTCTAAAACTGTCCTAAAAGTATAAAATCCACATATTCTGTCAAATAATTACACAAAAATGTCAGAATCATTACCAGGTATGATTCGAGAAACAATTTAAGTTTTAAATGCAAACCCCAGAAAACTAAGTACACATTATTAACCAGGGAACAGACTAGATGTTCAAAGTGCTGCTTATGAAACCTTGAAATAGGTAAGGAACATTCCAGATTGAGTTTAGATATAATATAATCTTTCCACTTAATTTTTTTCAGATTGTTTTTGACATCATGTTAGAAGAGAATGCAAAAGACCCTGATTCTACCCTGGAGCAAATATGAACAGGTCAAAATAAAACAAACAATTTTTTAGTTTTAGTTGAACATGGTTAATAACTAGGATGCCAATTTTTCAAAAAATTAACATAGTTTAATAATGAGACTCTGTTACCGAAAAAGGGCTTAGGCAGTCCCCAACTTTGCAGCATGCATGGCACAAAAGGGAAAGACAGAAGTGGAGCTCTCTGTAAACACTGCCTCCAGCTTGTAAAAATACAGTCTCATGAAAGAAAGGAAGGAAATTCAGATGTGTGCACCTCTTACTCTGGGCCAACTTCATGTACAGGAAAGGGCCCATTCAACATTGATTGACTGATTCTTCCCTCTACTCATTTTAAAATTGCAGCCATGATTTCAATAGGACAGGACTTTCAACTGATTTTGCTCTCCACCAACTGGGTAATTCAAAGGCTTCCCTTGCCACAGGATAAACCCCCACCTCCTACCCCCATGTTCAGATTTTCCCAAGTATCCAAGCACTGAAACAATAGCTAGGGTGGGCATGGCTGCTGCTGTGGCCTAAAACAGACACCAGAGGTAACTGTACTGATCATCATTCTACTCTAGCTGCGCTTCTCTCTTCCTTCCTAGTTACTACTGGCAACCGAAATCCGTGCTTTCTGCCAGGAAAGGGGCTTAGCATTGGATTGATCAATCTGCTTTTCCATACATGGGGCCCAGGTGATGAACTACTTTGAGCTTCTGCAATTTGAACATTACCTATTTCTTTCATCAAGCTTTTGGTCCTCCTACCTTCAAAGACACTTCTCAGACTTAGGTCACTAATGACCTCTAGACTGTGAAATCCTTTATAGTCAGTTTTTGGTCCTTATCTGGCTATGATTCTTCCCTCCTTGAAACACGCTCTTCATTTGGTTTTCAGGACATGACACTCACGCAATTCCCTTTCCTCCCCTCTTGTACCCATGGTTTTTCAACTCTTCAACTTCTTAATGTTGCTGTGCTTCTGGACCCAGTAAGGGCACCCACCTGTCTAGTCCTGTAGGAGTGTCCACGTGGTCTCATGGCTTTAAACACCATCTATCATTGAAAATTCTCCCATTCTGACATCCCCATCAGGATGTCTCAAATTTAACATGCCCAAAATGGAATTCCCACCCCCACCTTTGTATCTACCACAGTCTTTCTAATCACAGTTACCCTGACCATTCTTCAAGTGTTCAAATGCCATGCCTTGCAATCATTCTTGACACCTATCCTTCCCTCAAACCCCGCATTTAATCCATCAGCCAATTCCAGTGACTGTACCTTTAAAACATGTTTGGAATCCAACTACCTCTTACCATCTCCATGGCCACTGTTCTGGCTTCCCTTGGATTACTGCAAACAAGCTTCCTAATTGGGCTTACTGCTTCCATTTCTGCCTCTGTACAGTTATTCTCAACATGGCAACCAGTCATCTTTTTAAAATATGTGTCAGATTGTGTCATGCTTCTGCTCAAAATCCTTCACGAATGCAGAATGAAAGAGCTAAAGTCGTTATAATGATCTACAGCATCCCACCAGATCTGGCCCTTCATCATCCTTCCAACCTCATTTCTTATAATTTCTCCTCCCTCCTCTGCTCCTGTTCCACTGGCTCGATTGTTCTGAGAACATGCTGGGTGTACTCCTGCCTGAGTCTTCGTACTGGCTATTCCCTCTGTCATGCAAACATCGGCATGGTTTAATCATTCACGTCCTTCAGTTCTTTACTCAAATGTCATGTGATAGCCAGGCCTTCCCTGGTTGTCTTTTTTCGATTTGCAACCTTCCAGTCTCCACCTTCCCAGACATTTCCTCACTGGCTTTCATTTTCTTCATAACACTTATTCTCTAAAACACTGCATAGTCTACTTGGTCTATTCCTTACTTCCCCCATGAGAATATAAGCTCCATGAGGGCAGGAATCTTTCTTTGTATTGTGCTTTGCTATATCATATCACTAACACTCAGAACATCACTTAGCACAGTGGTGAACACTTTATAAACATCTGCTGAATGAATGAACATTTGTAAGTCAAAAGGCAACTATCAAAGCTTGCAAAATAAAAAGCATCACATTTCTGGCCTTTGTTTTCCACTCAATTTCTATAATAAATACCACATATTCCTTTCCCTTTGTTTCGCTGGGCTGTTAAACCTATTTCTGAAAGTAGCAGTCACAAACAAGCATATTAGAGGACACTGGGATGGACCTCACTAATCTTTCATCTTTTTTGGGCTACAAACTTCCTTGGAAATCTGTCAAAAGCCATGAACACATGCCCATTTCCCAGAAAAATTCGTAAGACCAGCAAAAAGGATCCCAACTTAAAAATGCCCTCCTCCACAAGACCAGCCAGAAACCATATTAATTAAATCAGAAACTCTATGGCATCTGTGAAATAGCATCTTTCCCCTGCAATGCCAAGTATCACCAACAGTTATAGGTAAAGAGCCTGCTAAAGCCAAATGAAAGGACTATGTTCTAAAACAAGATTTTTTCCACCAGGCGGTACACAGCATGTATGATTTCTGGTTAGGTGTTAACTGGCAGCCAAGTAAAGTGAAGTCACTGTAATTGTTGAAAACTTGGTTAAAAATGGTTGTTCTGATAGACATTTTGTACCCCAGACAAAATTAGTTCTGTAATCTGAATTTTAAATGTGAAACATCTTACCACCACAGAAAAAATTTACCAAGTACCAAAGCTTTTTGAGAGAATGATTACAGTTAATTCACTGTGTTACAAAAACAGGAGCCCAAAGTTCTGAAAAAAAGATCACTAGCCACACTGTAAGAAGTTGATGAAAATATAAAATCTTGTAAGACACAGTAACGTGCTTTACTCTGTGAGATCATGTAGCCATGTAGCATCCTTGTTATATTGCTATCTGCTCTAACTTCCCAAGTGACTTTGTATTGGAAGCTACTACCCCCAGGCTGTTGCCCCTCCATTCCAGCAGAAGCCCTGGGAATTAGGAACCCCTGGCCTGTCTGCCTCACCCTGAGGGCTCAGGCAACACTGTGTGCAGATGAGTTCTTGCCTAGTTAGGGATTCCCTACCACCTCCCATCTTTCTAGAACTGGCTCCTCTTTCTCTGATTCTTCAATGTCCACATCTGGAGGATCTGTCGAGGTGTTTCATATCATACAGTCTCCCAGGGCCTGTGAGTTCACTCTCACTGTGTCAAGGTACCACCCATCTGCTAAAGCTTCTCAAATCTCATTTCAAAAGACCTCTGCCCGAAGCTCTGAACACTTCCATCTAACTGCTTAATGAACATTTCTCCTCTCAGGTGACCAAGAGCTTCTCAAACTAAACACCTCCAAAAGGAAACTCAAGTTCTACCTTGCCTCACCCCAACCTGCTCCTCCCCTAGTACTTATTATCTCAGTGCATGACACCAGCAAAATCCCAATTGCCCAAGCCAGAAACCTGGGCTTCTCAACTATGCACTCCCCCATGACATGTGATATGGGATCAACTTCCAAGTGCTTGGTCATTTTCTTCTTTTATGTTTGAATTTACCCTTTCACAGATCTTACACATTCTTCCAATCTTCTGCTTGGCTGATGCAATCCAACCAAGATCCCCTAGCCTCTATTAGCAGAGTACTAGTTCCTAGGTCTTAACCTGTCTCCCAGGCACAAGTATTTCCTAAAAAACATGGTAGCCTATATAGTTCAATCCCAGCATTCTTCTAGCCTTGGAACCCTCATTTCATATCCTACTTGCCAGACAGGTGTTTCGGTTTATACCCTAATTAAGATTATGAAGAGAGAAAAGAATTACAATGCAACTCAAACAGTGGGCAAAAGATAATCACAACCTTTAAAAAAATCAAAGAGCTGGCCACTCACAATTACATTAGTGTTTAATACACGGTAATGGTATGACAATGCACTCAAAGAGGTTAAAGTACAATCACAGGATCATCATAGCCTATTAGAGACAGGAGCAATTTTAGCTACTGCAATAGAAACACTTTACCTCATCATCCTTTCTCTTTTTAAAAATGCTATCCTCAACTTCACCAACTGCTAACATGATCATCTGTACTCTTTGCAGATTGACATAACCACTTTCTGTAAGGTAACCCTGTAAGTGATAAAATACATGTAAAATGACCTTCTTATAAAAGCAAATACTTCTGTTTTGAAATTATTCAAGAGTGAACTTACCCCAGTTTTGTGTACCACATTTTTGTATATGTTAACCAAACGGTCAATTGCACCTTCCCTGCCACCAGGAGACAAACATTATGCATTAGGACCAGTATGCACTGTAAAGTCCAGAAGGTTGAAACAACAGTTTAGAAAACCACCCAAATAAACTTACCTAATCTCTAGAGATGGCAAGTGAGGAAGGAAGTCATTTCCCACAAAAAAGCACATGAAGACCCAGTCATCAATGCTCCTCTCGACATCAAATGTGAATGGCAGGCTGGCCATGGTGAGTTCTCTTTCCAAATACTACAATGAAAAAAGAATGCTGCTGTTAAAATTATCCAAAGGTACCTTCCTTTATACACTGCCCGTCCCAGTGATTACTCCTGCATACCTCACGAAGAACATTGAGCCGAAGGAAGATAAACTCTCCTTCTGCACAAGGGAGACTATCTGCAAGTTCATCATGCTGCAAGAAATGGAGTGAAGATTAAACAAGTCTACTTTAAACCCTATGATTTTTTCCAACCAACCAATTTTAAATGCTTTGCCCTGAAGCAAGAGTCATTTTAATATTAAGTATTAAATTTAAAAGAAGGCATCAAACTAAAATCATTCTTAGCTCATGAGCAAAATCTGAACGGCCATAATTTGCCACCCCCAACTTACAATCTAATCAACATTATCATTGTAATGAATATACCTCTAGACCAGGAGTTCTTAACCTTTTTTGTTCCATGGATCCTTTGCCAGTCAGGTTAAAACCACGGAACCCGAATTAAGTGCACACTATACTATTACTTAATATATCACACTTGCACCAACACGTCCCCACAAGACTAATGTTTTTTTGAATTTCAATTCAAGTTCCTGGACCCCTGGTCAAGAATCCTGGCTGTAGACCCTTCTCTGTGAATATGTGTGCACAGATAAAGATATACTACCTTTAATTTACTGCAAAGCTGAAATTGTATAGTATATTTCTTCTCTACTTTACTTATTCAACTACATCTTTGAAAGAGGCACATATTCTTAAAGCATAGAAATGCCTTTTAAGTCTGAATATAATAAAGTAAATCCAAAACACATAGAAACTGGGAATAACTTAAATATGAAAGAGTTTAATATGTTTGATTTATAGCTCCTTTTAAGAAAAGTAATCATTTCAAATATATGCACATAAATTGCGTGCTATGGGCATTATCTACAAGACCTAAGCCTTGTGGATATAGCCTATATCAGGAATAACAGAAAACGTAGAAACTGGAAAGGATGAGTGTGGGCATGCTTTGAATACAAGTTAACTTTAAAGTGTTTTCAAAGATATATCTCTGCAAGGCATTAACAGAGCAAGCAGGTAAAAATCTGTCTTGTCAACCAAAACCTTCTCTTTTACCCTTTTAAAAACAAGGCCAACTGCCACCTCAAAGTTCTTACCTTTCCTTTCTTTTCTCTTGGCAAACCTTCACAGTCCTTGACCTCATGTCCAAATTGATTACAAAGACCACATGGTTTGGGTTTGTTTGGTTTGAATTCTTCTCTAATAATGGTAAAGTTGGGTTCGTGTGTAGCAAGGCCAAGCATAATGAGATCAGCTATCAATGAACAATGACAAAAACACTGAGCAGTGAGCACTTTGAGAGGATCCTTACCAGAACCAAAGTACTACAGGCACCAACATAAAGGAAAGCCCAAATGAGCACACACAGTCCACAAAGCCCAAAAGCCAAAAACTTCCCAGCAGTTCTCAGCCAACAAGCCCTTCAGATATGTGGACCTAGAGCACAGACTACCACTCAGGATTAAACACCTGGAAAATTCTCTACTTTAAAAGTATATGTAGCTAGACTTAAAGTGTGAAGAGTATAATAAAAATTTAAAGGTAGGAGAACATTAGTCACAGATTAAACAGGAACTCAATATTAGTTAGGTCCTCTTCAAACATAAAATAAGCAAGGCATTTCAGAATTTCCAAACTGTGAATAATCCATTCCTATATGCCCTCACCTTGCTACAGTTTAATCCCAGAGACATCAAATCCCCAAAGAAGAAACTTACCATCTGCTCCACATAAACAATGATGAGTATTTGGGTCATGGTCAGGCTGGGCTATAGAGGGAGAGGGAGAGGGGAAAAAAAAAAAAAATATATATATATATATATATATATATATCTTTTTTATACAAACAAATATCATATCTTAACAAATACATTTTCTATTCAAAGGCTTTTCTTCTTTTTGATAGAACACATAATCAAATATTTATGTTACTTTTACCTCTTTGTCTTCTGATGTAATCCATGATTTTATGTTCTCCTTCACCAGGAGCACTAGCATCTGATAAAATAACCTATTAAAAAAGTTTAATACTTTCAGTTTATTCCCCATTTTCTACAGGTACAAAAATCAACAGAATTGAAAAGCGTAAGATAAGTTAATGACATAATTCTACTAAGACAGTGATAATAATTAGAAATTTTCCTGAACAAAGCATATGTATTTGTGTGTGTTATGTATGCTAAACACCAAATCTATTTCACTGATTAACTTACTACGTGGTAAGGAAAAGAATGAAATGCCCGGGTCAGATTTAGCCATTAGAAAAACTGATAATTTCACAACTTTCTACCATTCTCACTATTACCCTAAGGATATAACCCCAAACATATAAGCCCCAAGAGTCATTAATAAAAGAGACCATATATACTATTTACCATATCTAACCAATAGGGAAACAAACTTAGGAAATTAAAATGACATAAAAGTTAATTTAAATTTAACTTAAATACTTAAGAAAGTATGGCCACTTTTTGTTTTATAAGCCAATCCCAGCCTTGTTCTTTTGTGATTTCTAAAACCAGAAATGTTCATTTAAAGATTACCTTCATTTATACATATATATATACACACACAAATATTTTTTAATTACAGATTCCATTTTATGGGTTCATAGTGAACTAAGAGGAGAAAATTGGCACTGACAGAAAATTCAGCCATCACTGATGTTTAAATCCTGGCCATGCTCTAGAAGCTTTTCTTTCCTTTGACAGTCAGCCAGCATTTTATGATTGGAAGAAAGGATAAATATTGATCAGTCATATCAAAGTAGAGCCTCAAATAATCACCCTAATCTTTCTAAAATATCAAAATGTGAAACTTACTGTCAAATGTTTCCACCCAGGGTCATTATTTAAACGATCAGCTATGTAATAGCGAAGGCATTTAGCAAGATTGTCCATAAACTCAGTTCCCTAAAATGACAGAAGGAAATAAATTAACCTATTATTTAAGAGTTAGCAATAGCTAGCAAAGTGTAAGACTACTTACAGGTGTAATACAGTTACTGTCAAATCTTTCTTTTATTTCTTCTGGAGGAAGAAAGCCACCTAGAGAAAAGAGACAATGCTTTGTTCTCTCCATAAACAGAGAGGTAAATTACTGGATAGTAAGCCACAGCAACAACGAAAGGTTCAAATTCAAAAGAAAAAGAAGTGTTGTTGTCACTTGAGGAACCATATACTGCCCTTTGGAAGAAAATAAGATCTGCCCCCCCCCAATTCAAGTTGATTCAAGACTTTACAGATGGTCTATTACAGATACTTTGCATTACATAGAAAATTATGAAGTTCTTCCTAATTCCCTTGGTAGCAGAACACATAAATACACATACACACATATAGGGGATAGGGGTTTTCATTTTTCTAACAATTCTTAAGATAAAAGTACCTTACAAAAATTAAATTAGGGAAACGGACTTTGGCCCAGTGGTTAGGGCGCCCGTCTACCATATGGGAGGTCCGCGGTTCAAACCCCGGGCCTCCTTGACCCGTGTGGAGCTGGCCCATGCGCAGTGCTGATGCGTGCAAGGAGTGCCGTGCCACACAGGGGTGTCCCCCGCGTGGGGGAGTCCCATGGGCAAGGAGTGCGCCCGTGAGGAAAGCCGCCCAGCGTGAAAAGAAAGTGCAGCCTGCCCAGGAATGGCACCGCCCACACTTCCCATGCCGCTGAGGACAACAGAAGCGGACAAAGAAACAAGACGCAGCAAATAGACACCAAGAACAGACAACCAGGGGAGGGGGAGAAATTAAATAAATAAATCTTTAAAAAAAATAAATTAAATTAAAACCCTGAGTTTATCACAGATTTATATGATGACACAAAATTATCACTAGAAGAATATAGAAATACTATTTTTCCTCTATAGCACTAATTAGTTTCTTCTCAAGAAACAAATATACTTCATAAAAACTTCAAGACAGACAATATTCTTAAAACCAGACATTCTGTTATAAGCACAAACAGGTTTTAGAAACTCAAGTACAGCTGAGTCTAAAGTAACTATTTGCACACTTTCAGCAAATTAAAACATAAAATAAAGCAATTTAGTGTACCTGCAGGCCCGAGCTGACTACTCTATGGCATCTTTTTTTCACCTGTCAAAGGCAATTATTCTGAGCCAATAAATTGTGGCTTCCCTGGTCTATTACATTGCCTTATGTGGCAGAATACCAAACAGATCTCCCTGCTTCACCCATGGCCCACCTCACACACAAGGCAACATTTTTAAAGGAACTGAAGGATTCCATGAACTAGTTACCTTTATTAGAGAGTAAGAATTTTGCTTGAATACTCTGGGATCCTCATTAAAGTAAAACCTCACCTATTTGTAAGAAAAAAATTGCCACCCTCCCCTTCTGAACAAGTATTTTAAAAAGTCCACTACTTCAAGATGCATGTTCTTTACCTTTTGCCAGTATTTCCTCCCTGACTCGCTGCTTCTCGACTGCTGCTTCCATTCCTTCTTTTGATGCTCTGAACCTCCTTGAACGCTGCTGGTTCATTTTAGCACGTGGAGCCTAAAAACATGGATTTCATATTCACATACTACTACTCGAAATACAAATACATCTGAACATTATTCTGAATCAGTCTTTCTTATCAAAGTAGTACACTAGAAAGGAAGATAATCTTTTCATTTGACAGTAGAACCTAATTTAAATTTGCTTTAACAACCTGAAAGCTAAGCTCGACCAAATGAATGCGTGACATGACAAATGGACAGTCACCCTCTAAAGCCATGGCACTTAACACTAAAGGCCCAAGGCCTTACACCAGCTCCGCCAGGCCACATGATGCTTTGAGGCACCAAGAGAAAAAGAGCCCTGCAGTCAATGATTCAGCCAACATGGGGTAAGTAATTAATACAGAACAGGGATCAGGAAAACCTTGCCTCTGTCCATGTACTGAGAAGGAAGGATGGTCTCCGAATGGGATGTGATTGAGGATGAAGCTGTCACAAGGCCCCATAAGAGCAACAGAAAAATATTCCTTCTAGACCTATAGGACTTTGATGCCCTTCTATTTTGTATTCCCTACAAGAAGGCTCATAATTATCACCCTGTCTTTTCAATTAAGTAGAGAGAGCAGTTAGAAAAGGAGCTAAGTTTTTAACCATAATTTTAAATCTTTCCAACCAAATGTAATTTAAATCACTGAGTAAGTATGAATGACATGACCTGGCCTGTAAGGCTTTGGAAGTTAGGGATCTTAGTTTTGGGGTTGGGAAGGACCCTAAAATATCATATCTATATCTAAATATAAGTAATTCTACATCCTCCTTTAAAAGTTCCCTTTCTTACAAAACAAGACCATCTAACCGAGCCCTCTCAAGTATCAAATCCTATGATCTATATGTAGACTTTAAAAAATAATGGCAACTGACATTAACAAAAAATGTGTGTAGATAAATGCACGTATACATGCACATGCAAATATGAATGCATTTTATACTTGATCTAGCAGCAAGGGCACAAGAGAGTAAAGTTAAAGATTTCCTTAAAGAAATTTAGCTCTAAGACAGACATATTCCTATTCTCTTTATTCTTTATTCCTCTGTAAATGCAACTCAGGAAATCATCAGGTAGACAGCATTTTTCACTGAGTAAATACAAGTTAATCTTCTTGGACCCGAAGTTTTCTGGATTTTCTAAATCATTACATTAGCCCCAAGGATACACTAAATCTAAAAGAAAGAATTTATTTGCATATGGCTAAATAAGCTGAGGGTTATAATTCACCTTAATTTTTCTTAAACCCTGATATATTGTTTGCTGGTCATTTATAACCTAGACTACTGGATAGTATCATAGGCTATTAGTTTCTCCTCATGTCATTTTGATGACTACTCACTGGCCACAGAATGAAATCCAGACTCCTGAGTATGGGTCAGGCTTTCCTCAAGCTGTCACTCTAGTACCTTTTTAATCCAAACCACCTGCTCTTGCCCAAAAAGTATCCGTGTGGTCAAAGGCATGGAAGGGGCATTTTAGCAGGCACACCTGAAAAACTGAAGAAAGTTCCCCTTTTCTATCCTGTCTACTCATCCCACGCCATTGCCCAACCATCTCCAAAATTATTCCTCATGCTTCAAGAAATGGGACAAAGTCACCTCCTTACCTCTCAACTCCCCTAGTAGCACTAATCCTCTCTTCCCTGAACACATTGCATGTGTTCTCTAGTGTCCATAAAGTCTGTAAATGACTAAACTCACTTCTTTATCTCTGTCTCCCTCTCATTCATGGGAAGCCCTTCAAAAGTAACGGTAGTTACTAATCTAGCATCTCACCTGGTATAAAATAGGGACCCCAAAAAAGTTTTTTTTTTTTTTTAACAAATAAAGGCTGAGGTTTCCCTCAAAGTCACCAAGTCAACAATTTTCATTATCTTGCTGATTTCCATCTAGACCCTGGGAACACAGCTAAAACAAAAAAGGAGGTGTCCAAGTTAATTATTTTAGCACTTACCACTCCATCTATTGCCATGTAGAGAAGTCGTCTTGGTCTTACAATATTGAAAAGTCTGTCGATGTACTCAAAAATTGCAACCATCATTTCATCCTCATTTTTTGGTGCTGGTCTATAGTGACAAGCAAAGGATGTAATACAATACAGTACTTCCTTTGTGAGTTGTGGTTATCAGTGACAAAAAAGGGTTACATACTTGTCCTCAGGATGAGTACAGGGATGGATGATTCCATTCATATCCAAATACAGGTTATCAAACTCCACATCATTTGGATTAGGTTTACTGGCATCAACTGGAATCTTTACACCATTGCATTCTTTTGGCTATGAAGAAGTGGTAATATTAGTTTGATTGTTCAGGTCTAAAAATGACAGATTCTAGGCTTAATGCAAACCTGTGTTTTGTTTTTGAACTGGAAATAAGACATCTTAAGAAATCTTTAAATTATAAGGTAAGAAGTTATAGTACTCCTTTTTTAAAAAAATCTGATGCAGATATTTCATTTGTAGAATGTGAAGAGCTTCCAACACAACAAGTTAATCTTCATTAGGAGAGGGAAATTTATAAAATTCCCAAGTCATTCAGTTGTCCGGGTGAGAGACCATGGGAATCATCATAGAATTCTCTTCCCTCACACTGACATCAATAAGTCGTGTCAACTTAACCTAAAAAGTGCCTTTCCACTTCAGCTCTTCTCATTCCCACTACCATAACCAAAATCAGGTCATCACCTCTTACCTACAAGATCAGAACAGCCTTTTTATGGGGTTCCACTTCCAGACTCCCACCTCCAGCCCACCCTCCATATTGTCAGAGTTATCTTGTTAAAACACAAATGTGTTTTAACATCTAGATTTCACCTCACTTTTTCCAACAATTCCCACAGCAGGCCCAACCCAATAAGCCTGGACCCTGAATGCTCTCCTGTCTTGCCACAGTATCATTCAGGCCTACCCAGTCTCCGGTAAACTCCTGGAAAACAGTTTCTCATCTCTCAATGCCTTTGCAAGCTGCTTCTCCTCTCAGAATGCCTTCCTCCTCCTGCCCACCCCACTTTGTGAAATCTTATTAATCTTCCAGAGTCTAGATGCCATTCTAACACTTTGTGCACATTTCCCAAGCAATTAGCTGATTCTCCTTTCGCATGTTTTTAGAATTTTGCTTATTCACATGTACCACTTCAATTTTATAATTAATTTGTCTTTCTAACTCAACTACACTGTTAAGTTCTTCAAAAGGTAAGGACTGTGCCTTATTCACTCCTGGGGGCACTTAATCATATTTTTATAAACGAACATTTCCTTTGTCTTCTTCCAGAACTTCAGCAAAAGATAAAATGAAGTCAGCTTTTTACTGTTATCAATAGTAAAAATCTCTTTAAAATAAGTTTCCAAAACAAACACATGACATCATTTGTAACAGCAAAAACTATAAACTTAAAACTCAATCATGTACATGTTATATTATGAATGAACCTCAAGAACACTGTATTAAGTCAGGGTTCTTGACCTTTTTTGTTCCACAGACCCTTTTGCAAGTCAGTTGAAAACCATGGACCCCTTACTAAGTGCACACTATTCTGTGTATTATTTAATAAATATATCACACCTGCACCAACATGTCCTCACAAGAATAATGTTCTTTTCAATTTCAGTTCAAGTTCATGGACCCCTTGTTAAGAACCACTTTGTTAGCTGGCCGGGGTTAAGTCCAATAATTCAGAGGGTAGGAGCTGCAAGTCTGCTGAGGCTCAGGGCCTGATTGTCACATAGACAGTCTAGAGATTCAGGTCTCCTGAGTATATACCAACCCAGTGCCAACCACAGGTCCAGTAAAAGTGACAGAAGAGGCATGTGTAGAAAGGTCACATTTGAGTCCAACGCCATCACACTCAAGAACATAAACTCCAAAGTACGGCCAACTGACATGGCACTGAACTCCAGAGTAATGTGCCATGACCATAGAACCTGTGGATCTCTGTAGCCCTCAGGAGAACCAGTACTTTGGGTTGGACTTACCCTGGCCAGCTAACAGGGAGGTGAAGAAGGCCAACCACCACACCGGGGAGCCAAGAGTGCCTACAACTGAAAGCAAGGGAATTGCATCCATCAACCATGTGGAATCTAAGCCCCCTCTCAATATAGAGGCAGAGTGGACATAATCATCCCAGGGTGCACAGGATGGAGGAATAGAAGATCAGAGTGGACTTACTGATATTCTACTATGGAACTATTGTGATTACTAATGGAAGAAATTATAGCATTGATGTGGAGAAAGTGGCCACGGTAGCTGCTGAGAGTAGGGAGTGGGAAGAAGAGATATGATGTGGGGGTATTTTCAGGACTTGGAGTTGTCCTGGGTGGTACTGCAGGGACAGATGCTGGACATTGTATGTTCTGCTATGGCCCACTGGGTAGACTGGGGGTGAGTGTAAACTACAATGTAAACCATTATCCATGTGGTGCAGTAGTGCTCCAAAATGTATTCACCAAATGCAATGAATGTCTCATGATGATGAAAGAGGTTGTTGATGTGGGAGGAGTGGGGTGAGAGGGGTGGGGGGTATATGGGGACCTCTTATATTTTCTGAATGTAACATTTAAGAAAAAATAAAGAGAGAAAAAAATATATAATAAAAAAAAGAACCCCTTTGTTAAGTGAAAGAAGCCAGCCACAAAGACCACAGGTTACACAACCCCATTTATATGAACTGTCTATAATAGAGAAAATTGAGATGGAATGAAGTCCAATGGATGCAGGCTGGGGGTAGGGAAGGAGTGGGGGACATGGGGAGTAAGGCTAATAGGTACATTTCTTTTGGAGGTGATGAAATGTTCTTAAATTATATAGTGGTGAGGTTTGCACAACTCTGTAAATATGCCAAAAGCCACTAAATTATATACTTTAAATGCATGAACTTTATGGCATATCCATTATATCTCAATAAAACCATAAAAAAGAAATAAAAACCAAAGGCTCACTTAATTAGAACAAAAAGCCCATCAGAAAGAGAATGGTTTAACAAACTGTAGTATATCAATACACTAGAATGCCAGATAAAAATGAGAGTCAGAGAACTCAGTGCTGGATGGACACAAATACATTGCTGAGCCTAAATAGCAAGCTGCAGAAGAAAGCATACAGTTTATCATTTACAGAAAGTTTAAAATATATAGAAAACAATAAGTGTGCAAGGACACAAACTTCTGCACTTGAAGCATAGAGAAAAGCTAGGGAAAGTAAATACCAATTTCTGAATAGTGGCTGCCTTTCAGAGGGAAGGAAGGGCATATTACTGGGGCTTCAATTTGTTTTTATAATTGGGGGAAAGGATATCAAAAGGACTCAAAGGACAAATGACAGAGAAGAAGCTGCTAGACTATGTTCTGAACATTCATGCTGTAAATCGAGAAAAAGGAGCTTGATCATCAACAGTTAAGTGAGATAAGTGGCAAGGAGATCAGGGGGGTCAATTCTTGAAGGTACAGAAGGTACAGAAGAAGGTAAGTTGATGACCCCTGAACAAAAATGAAAGCAAACTCTATGAAGGCAGGAGGCTCTGCCTCTATATCACCTCTACACCCCAAAGTCTACCATCTTCCTTTCTCCTCCCCCATACTCAGGAGAATCAGACCCACTTTTTTCATGTCCCCCTGGAGCCAGATTATAAATATTTTAGACCTGTGGGCCATCTGAAAGGAGCCATAAATAATATGTAAATGAATGGGTATGGCTGTTTTCCAATAAAAGGTGCAGCTCTTCAAAGAATGCTATCTGTAGCTGAACGTGGATTTCAAATTTAGTATGGTAAAAAAAAAAAAGTATGACTGCCCCGATTAAGATGGCACAGTGAGAAGCTTCAGGGCTCCATTCCCCTATTGAAGATTTGAACCGCCACCAAGAACTGTCAGAAACATCTTTCTCAAAGCTCCAAAAACAGTTAAAGGGCTGCACTAACAGGGTGCAGTAATACTGAGTCATGAAAAAAGCTACCCAAAAGCAGTAGGATCTCGTGGTCCGCTATCATGGCCCCTCACCAGGGAGCCAACGTAATTCCTGTGCACATAATGGTAATTTATATGTCTGTCCCAATCTGTTTGGTGATGCCCTGAGTATCTTGCCATCCCAGACCTTGCTCTGCATATGGAAGGAGGCACATGGAGCTCTCCTATAGAATGCAATGGGTGAGCAGTCAAATCATGCTGCCTGGGGAAAGGGATTGCTGGCTGTAGGACATACAGCATGGTGCCAGGGGCAGTGAGGAAATGGTTTCCTAGGGAAGAGAGGACATGAGGAACCCAAAATGAGGGGACTTCCTAGGGCCATGCAGTATGCCTAAAACAAGAGGCATGGGTACAAAGGATCAGTGAGGCCATGGCTGGTCCAAACTCACTGTATGGTAATCCCTGAGGCAAGGTCAATCTGCAAAAATTGGGAAAGGTATTTTCTTTCATTCCTCCTCCTCCTCCTCCTCCTTCTTTGTTAACTTCTGGCAATCAAGGAAAGCTCTGTCATATTAAGACTAGCTGGATACAAGCTTAAGGAACAGACACCTCAGAGTGAAAATTCCAGAGATAACATTAAAATATCAAAATCTCCAAGGTTCAACAAAAGATTACAAAATAGGAAACAATGGCCCAGGCAAAGGAGAAAATTAATGCATTAGAAATGATCAATGAGGAAGACCAGACCTGGGAGAGATTAAAGACTTCAGAGCTGAAAGAAAAAAATGAAGAAAAGTCAACATCGCCTATATGCACTAGTAGAGTTCCAGAAAAAGAAACAGAGAAGGGGCAGAGAAACTATTCAAGAAATAATGGCTACATCTTCCCAAATTTAACAATATATGAATATACACATCTCAAAAAACTCCAAACAGGATACAACCAAATAGATTCAAACAGCAACATATAATAAAACTGTCCACTGCCAAAGATAAAAGAGAGGATACCGAAAGCCTCACAAGAAAAGCATTGCACCACTGTACAAGGGAGTCTCAATAAGATTAAATGTCAATTTCTCATTGCAAACCACGGAGGCAAGAAACCAATGAGATAACATTTAAAGTGCTGAAGGCAAGACACTGCCACCCAAGAATTCTATATCTGGTAAAACTGTCTTTCAAAAATGAGGGAGAGATTAAAGACATTCCCAAGTAAATAAAAACTCAGGGACTTCATCACCACTAGACCAGCCCTACCTGAAATGGTAGTGAGAATTCTGCAGGTTGAAAGGAACCCCATGAAGAATTAAAGATCCCCAGTGAAGGTAACAACATGTGTAAAACAGAAATGTTAGTATTATTGTATTTTTCATTTGTAACTCCACTTTACTTCCTTTAGGATTTAAAAGGCAAATGCATAAAATATATCAGTGGTTTTGGACTCACAATATTCAAACATAATCTGTGGCAAAAACTACATGGGGAGAGTAGAGAGGTATAGAGACATAGTTTGTATATACTAATGCAATTAAGTTGATAGCAAAGTATACAAAACTGTTACAAACTTAGAATGTTAAATTTAAACCTCATAATTACTACAAAGAAAATAATGGAAAATAAGCAAACTCACAGAGACAAAAAGTAGAGTGCAGGCTGCCAGAGATGAGGGACAGGGAGAACAGGAAGTTAATGTATAATGGGTGTAGGGTTTCTGTTTAGAGAAACAAAAAAAAGTTTCAGTAATGCAAAGTGGTAAGGGGGCTGGGCATCGCTGGCGCCGGTGCAGTCAAGATGGAGGAGTGTGTGTGCACGGGGGCCTTGCCCCTGGCGAATTGTGGATGACTGTGGTGGGGCTTTCACGATGGGTACCATAGGTGGTGGTATCTTTCAAGCTATCAAAGGTTTTCGCAATTCTCCAGTGGGAGTAAACCACAGACTACAAGGGAGTTTGGCAGCTATTAAAACCAGGGCTCCACAGTTGGGAGGTAGCTTTCAGTTTGGGGAGGTCTCTTTTCTATGATTGACTGCAGTATGGTTCAAGTCAGAGGGAAAGAAGATCCCTGGAACTCCATCACAACTGGTGCCTTAACAGGAGCCATACTGGCAGCAAGAAATGGACCAGTGGCGATGGTTGGATCAGCCACAATGGGTGGTATTCTCCTAGCTTTAATTGAAGGAGCTGGTATCTTGTTGACAAGGTTTGCCTCTGCGCAGTTTCCCAATGGTCCTCAGTTTGTTGACGACCCCTCCCAGTTGCCTTCAACTCAGTTACCATCCTCACCTTTTGGAGACTATCGACAATATCAGTAAGACTGGTGCTTCAGAATTTCTTTAAAAGAATGAGCTGTATTTCAAGGAAGATTTTGGAAGACCAAATTACAGTTTTAAAACCATAGGTGGGACAACTATGGCCAAATAGGCTATGAAGACTCATTTAGAACTTTTTTCCTATTTAAAGGAACAAGGGAGGGGTGGGGAATTTAAAAGATAATGCATTTATTTATTCACATTTGAATTGCATTTGTGATAAAAATAAATGTCTGATATCATAAAAGGGAAATCTAATAAGTGCTTAGAAAATGAAGGAGCAAAAGGCCAGTAACAGTGAAACATGACTATCATTTCCATGGGGACTCCTCTGCTTGGTTTTGAGTGTCCTGTTATTCAAACAATAAAAAACTCCTGGAACTTGCTGTTTCTTTTAAGATAAGTTGTAGAATTCTACTGTTTCATCCTTGAACATTGCAAATAATGCAAAGTCCATTCAAAACTGTGTTTTATAGTTAGTACCTCACTTCACTTGAAGTGAATTGTGTGTGAGAAGAATTAAGCAGTCAACATGCATCATTTCTAGAATAAAGGGTGTAGTAAAATATTCTTTACTTTGAAAGTAAGATATGTAATGTCCTGGTTTTGTATATGTTGGCTACAAAGCTATTACCTTTAAGATGCTGTGCTTTCATTCCTGATTATCAGAAACCTCACCAGAAACAACTTGTTTCCAACATATCTGATTCTATATGAGAAGAATTCATAGAGGGTACAATTGTCATTAGAAAAGTTTGATATTTATTTCGTGCTTGAAAATAAAATACATGCTGTTTAAAAAAAAAAAATGGTAAGGGTACCTCAATACTATGAATGTGATTAATCCCACTAAAAGGTATGCTTCAAAATGGTTGAGATAGGAAAGTTTATGTTGTATGTATGTTCCCACAATTTAAAGAAGAAAAAAAAAAAAGAACGAGCAACTACAGAGACAATGACAATTAAATACAAAGCATGACCCTGGATAGGATCTAGCAAGGGAGGAAAAAAACTCAAAAGAACAGTACTGGGACATATGAAAAAAATTGGAATATAAACTACAAACTTTATATTAATGTTAAATTTTTTTAACTTGAATACTACACTTAAGGTGGTTACTTATAAGTGAATATCCTTGTTCTTAGGACATGTACATGGCAGTACTAAGTGTTCAAGGTACAGGATGTATAAAACATATCTAAGTGTCAGAAAATGCATGGACTGAGAGACAGATGTTATGCTGGAGTTCTCTGAATGGAGTTTGCATTATTTTTATAGCTGTCCTGTAAATTTGAAAGTATTTCAAAATAAAATGTTAAAAAAAGATAGTATGTATAAGGGGTGATAAGTAGGTCATAATTTTAAGAAATGAGCTGTAGACATTCCCAGTAAGAAAACTGAACATAAAGTACTGCAGATATGTTTGTGTAGAATTTCTCTCTTCAAGAGAAGATTTTGATGCCCAACAAAGGCTCTACATCTCACTCCTCAAAATCCATGCCAAATATAGCGCAAACATGTCTCCTGTTGGGTTAGAGATACTTAGTCAAAGGATGAACTGAAACGAGAACCATTCTGAACCCTAAAACCAATTTATTTCAAGAATGTCTCGTAATCTGATTCTCCAGATGACAGACTGAGCACACATTACAAACGCCCATTCCTATCCCAAAAGCCATTTGAAAAAAAAAAAAAAAATTCCCTAACCAGAGAGCATAGAAGCTTGGCTAGGAAGAGGAGCAGAGAGTCCTGCCTAATTGGTAATTCTCTAGAGGAACAGGGAACACCCCTACCCAGGAGGCTAGCAGCCAAGGGGGTTCTGCCTAGCAGGAAGCCCACTCCTCCTCCAGTACATGGACAACAGAATGGTATATATGTAACCAAACCGGCAGTTGGGGAAATATCCTATCTGTGTACAAAGATGTCAAGACATCAAAATAAAGAATATATTTAAAGAAGTAGAGATAAAACAGATATGCAAATAGTGATATCTGTACAAAAACACACTCCACAGATTTTGACGTAAACACATGAAACACTATTCCAGTCAGTCAAAACTTTATAAAGTTTCCTGGTTCCTCAAACATGGGATACTACTAATGTCAGTAATAGCAAAGTAAATGCAACTCTGTTTCAACCTACACAATTTAAACAGCAACATTAGAAAATCATGCCTTGAGGTTCCACTTTAATGAGACTACCCAATTGTTGGAAGCAAGATACCAAAGCTACTCAGTATTGGATTTCCCTTAAAGCAGCTAGGATAGGACTGACGGTCATATAACTACTAGAAAGGAAAAAAAACCTGCAAAATTTAAATATTTTGAGGATAAATGGTCACAAGGCTAATGAATATTTCAAATTACATTATTTTGGTTGAAAATGTCAGTGCATTAAGTTCTTGATGCAGTTGGCAATTAGGACATTTTAATATTTGTGGGTGATTAGTATTTTTTCAAGGTATGTGTGTCAGTTCTTCATTTTTGTAGTGTTAGTTAACAAGGACTAACAATTGACACTAACAATTACTGGGTACTTAAAATGAAACAGGTACTGATCTAAAGACTTTTACTCATGGATTATTTTGTTTTGTTCTCCTAACAATCCTGGAAAGAACAGTATCCCATTTACAAATGAGAACACACACTTAAAGGGGTTAAATGACTTTTCCAAGGTCACATCAAAATTTGGGTTTTGAACCCTGTATTCTGACTTCAGAAATGTACTCTTAACCACTACATTAAACTTATTAATTGCAATTTCACTAGATTCAACATGTACTTACTGAATATCTATAATGTGTGTCAAGGATTACAACTGATGCTATGGAAGCTATAAAATATGCAAGATGTGTGAAATTGATTCTCACTCTCCAGAACATAAAATCCTATTGGAGAAAACAGAGTATAGGTACAGGGACCAGCAACCCCCTTGTTCACTGTTACCCTCCCTGCCTATAATAAAAAAGTACTTCATGAAATGTGAAGGAAAAAGTCAATTCTACAGTATACAGTATTACCAAGAGTTAGGCTTAAAGACAGTCCCACTTTTACTTGGACATATAAACTACTGCAAATTAAGTTACCAAATGAAATTCTGAAGTCAGATTTGAATAATAGTTGCCATTTACCAAGTGCTTCTGTGTCAAGCACTGTTTTTAAGCACTTAACTTATACAAACAGAAAACAGCAACAAAACACTTAAAACTAACTATACAAATAACCATATTAAATGTAAATGTTCCAAACA
The DNA here is from genome assembly GCF_030445035.2 of Dasypus novemcinctus. NCBI lineage: Eukaryota > Metazoa > Chordata > Mammalia > Cingulata > Dasypodidae > Dasypus > Dasypus novemcinctus. The sequence continues at coordinate 19,911,355 of NC_080696.1, read as the reverse complement.
CTTCAGTTAAATGTCAGAGAAGTCTCTATGAATATAAAAGGATCTAAGTTATGCAAAATATGTTCCTTTACAACAAGAGAAATTAGAAATAACAGAAAAGGGATCTGGAAAATCCCTCCCCCTTCCCCCCAAATATCTGAAAATGAAATGTATCTTCTAAATAACCAATGAGCCAAAGAAAAAATCAAAGGGAAAATTAGTATTTTGAATGGAAAGAAAATGAAAAAACATGTTAATAGTTATGGAAGGCAGTTTCAGCAGTACCTAGGGGGAAATTTACAGCACTCAATGCCCATACAGAAAAGAAGAAATACCTTAAACCAATAACCTCAAAGAAGAGCAAACTAAGCCCAAAGTGAACACAGGTAAGAAAATAATAAAAAAAAATAGGACATAAATCAATGCCATAGAAAGCAGAAAAGCAATAAAGAAAAAGCAATAAAACTAAAAGCCAGTTCTGAGATGAGTCTACCCAAATGATTGATGGGGGGTAGAGGGGTGGGAGGGATTGTCAGTATCAGAAATGAAGAGGTGACACCACAACAGATTCAAAAGCTATTAAAAGGATAATAAGAAAATACAATGCACAACTTAATGTCAACAAATTCAACTCTTTCAAGGAAATGGACAAAATCCTTCAAAGACAGAAAAGATAAAAATCTTATTCAAAAAGAAACAGCCTGAATAGTACTATATCTATTAAAGAAAATGAACCTATAGCTAAAAACCTTCCCACAAAGAAAACTCCAGGTCAAGAAGGCTTCAAGGCAGCAACGGATTTGGCTCAACTGATAGAGAGTCCGTCTACCACATGGGAGGTCCAGAGTTCAATCCCAGGGCCTCCTGACCCGTGTGGTGAGCTGGCCCACATGTAGTACTAGTGTGCTCAAGGAGTGCCATGCCACACAGGGGTGCTCCTCACATAGGGGAGTCCCATGTGCAAGGAGTACACCCTGCAAGGAGATCCGCCCCACACAAGAAAAAGCGCAGCCTGCCCAGGAGTGGGGCCGTACACACAGAGAGCTGACACAGCAAGATGACGCAACAAAAAAAGGCACAAATTCCCAATGCCACTAACAAGAATACAAGCAGACACAGAAGAACACACAGCAAATGGACACAGAGAGCAGACAATTGGGAGGGGGGGGATAAATAAAAAATAAATAAATAAATCTTAAAAAAAAAAAGGCAGCTTCAAGGATGAATTCTACCAAACATTTAAGGAAAAAAACAATACTAATTCTACTCAAACTCTTTCTGAAAACTGAAAAGGGTACACTCATTCTATGAGTCAAAACTACTCTGATACCAACCTTATACAAAGACATTATAAGAAAACTAAAGACAACTATTCCTCCTGAACATAGAGGTAAAAATTCTCAAGATAACTTTAGCAAACTGAATCCAACAATAAACAAAAAGTATATAATACATCAAGACCAAGTAGAGTTTATCCCAGGAATGCAAGGTGGGTTTAACATGAAAAAAATCAATGTAATTTGCCATATTAAAAGACTAAGAAGAGAAACCATAGAAGGAACTAAAGCTATAAAACACCTAGAGAAAACACTTGACTTTGGCAAAGATTTCATAAATACAACAAAAACATGGAGAAATATAAAAGGAAAAATAAATGACTTTATTAAAATGAAAAACTTTTGCTCTTCAACACACTGATAAGGAATTAAAAGTATAAGTCACAAATTAAGTGAAAATATTTGAAAAATACATATCCAAAAAGAATGAAAGAGGACCCCTATTCTCTCCCTATACAAGCATCAACTCCAAATGGATCAAAAACCTAAGCATAAAAGCCAGGACCATAAAACTCCTAGAAGATAATATAAGGAAACATCTAAAAGACCTTGTGGTAGGTGTGTGTGCGTGGGGGGGAGGGGGGGTCTTAAACTTACACCCAAAGCAAGAGCAACAAAAGGAAAAATAGATAAATATGACCTCTTCAAAATTAGACACTTCCGCGCTTCAAAGGACTTTATGAAGAGGGTAAAAAGGCAGCCTACTCAATGGCAGAAAATATTTGGAAATCACACATCCAAATAGGGTCTAATATCCATGACATATAAAGAGATCCTACAACTCAACAAAAAGACAATCATTCAATTAAAAAATGGGCAAAAGACTTTAATAGAGATTTGTCCAAAGAAGAAATATAAATGGTGAAAACACACGACAAAAATGTTCAACATCACTATTAGGGAAATGCAAATTAATGATGAGATATCATTCACACCTACTAGAATGGCCACTATTAAAAAAAAAAAACCAGAAAACTACCAAGTAGGAAAGGATGTAGAGAGATAGGAACACTAATTCACTGTTAGTGGGAATGTAGAACTGTACAGGCACTACGGAGGGCTGTTCGATGGTTCCTAAGGAAGTTAGATACAGATCGACCATGTGACCCGGCAATAACACTCCTAGGTATATACCAAGAAGAATTTACAGCAATGACATGAACAGAAAACTGCACACCAATTTTCACAGCAACATTATTCACAACTGCCAAAAGATGAACAACCCAGGTGTCCATTAACTGATGGATAAACAAATTGTGGTATATACACGATACATTATTCAACTGTAAGAAGAAATGAAGTTGTGAAGCCTATCACAACATGGATGAAGCTGGAGGACATTATGTTGAGTAAAGCAAGCCAGGCACAAAAGGACAAATACTGTATGATTTTGCTATTATGAACTAAATAGAGTAAACAAATTCACTAGGTCAATAACTAGAATATAAGTCACCAGAGAATAGAATGTGGTTAGAGAATGGAAAGCTGAGGTTTAATCTGTGCAGAATGTGTAAAAAGTTGTTTGGAAATGAATAGAAATGGGGAAAGCATATCATAGGATTTTTAATTAGTAGATGGGATATGACAGTCGGGTTTTTTTTTGGTGTTGTTATTGGAATAATGAAAATGCTCGAATATTGACTGAAGTGATGAATGCACAACTCTGTGATCATACCAAATGCCACTGATTGTACACTTTAGATCAGGGGTTCTTAAAGCTTTTTTGTTCCACAAACCTCTTTGTCAGTCAGGTGAAAACCAGGACCCCTTACTAAGTTCACACTATACTGTGTATTTTTTAATAAGTGTATCACACCCACACCAACACATCCCCACAAGAATGTTTTTTTGAATTTCAATTAATATTCACAAACCCCTTTTTAAGAACCTCTGCTTTAGACAAATTACATGGTTTATGAACAAAAAAATAATAATAAGATGGGTTGGGGGGAAAATACACCAAAAGCAAGTAATGGACTATAGTTAGCAATATTTTGATGGAACTGTTTCATAATTTGCTACAAATGTTTCACAACAATGCAAAGTATTTGTGGTGGGGTGACCACAATGGGAGCCCTATATGATGTTATGCCTGTTTGTTTGTTTTTGTTTTTTTAAGATTTACTTTATTCCCCGCCTCCCCTCCCCATTCCTCCCATTGTCGGCTGTGTCCATTCGCTGTGCTTTCTTCTGTCTCTGCTTGTATTCTCATCAGGCGGCTCTGGGAACCGATCCTGGGACCTTCCGGAGTGGGAGAGAGGCGATTATTCTCTTGCGCCACCTCAACTCTCTGTTCTGCTGTGTCTTCTTATCATCTTTCCTCTGTGTCTCTTGTTGCGTCATCTTGTTGCGCCAGCTCTCCCCATGAGACTGCATTCCCACATGGGCTAGCACTTTGCGTGGGCCAGCTTGCCCTCACCAGGAGGCCCTGGGCATCGAACCCTGGACCTCTTATATGGTAGATGGGAGCCACATTCATTTCCCTGCATGTTTGTTTTGTAAGTTGACAACTTATACTATACACTTACTGTTTATGTATGTTCAAGTATGAATGATATACTTCAATAAATTTTACAATGGGGGGAAAAAAAACTCTGGTCAATATATAAGAATGTCCTTAGCTAATAATGTAAGCAGTGCTTTTAGAAGATAATCTATCTTTAATTTATCATTAAATATAAGATATAAATTTAAAAAAAAAAAGCAGACAGAAGATTTGAACAGACACTTCACCAAAGAAGACATATGGAAAAAAGCAATGAAAAGATGGGTCAACATCATCTGCCCTTAGGGAAGGGCAAATTTAAACTACAATGAGATAAAACTGCACTAGAATTGTTAAAACTAAAAAGACTAAGAAAACAAAATGCTGGTGATAAAATGGAGCAAGTGGAACACTGGTACATTGCTGGTGGGAATATAAAATGACATAACCACTTTGGTTGTTTTTCCTTTTTAAGTAATCACACACCTACCATACAGTGCAACCATTTTATTACAAGGTATTGTCCCTAAAGAAAGCGTGTGTGAACACAAAAACTTGTGTCAACTGTTCACAGAAGCTTTTTTGTAACAGTCAAAACCAGAAACAATCCAAACTGTCAATCAGGTGAATGGATAAACAGAATGTGCCATATCCAAAAGACTTAACAGACATTTGTCCAAAGAAGAAATACAAAATGGCAAAAGAACACATGAAGAAATGTGCAACAGCACTAATGATTAGGGAAATGCAATTCAAAACTACAATAAGTTATCATTTCCCACCTATCAGAATGGCCACTATTAAAAAGACAGAGAACTACAAGTGTTGGAGAGGATGTGGGAAAAGTAGGAACACTTATACAATTCGGTGGGAATGCACAATGGTATAGCCACTGGGGAGGACTGTTTCACAGTTCCTAAAGAAGCTGAATATAGATTTGCCATATGATTCTGCAACACCACTAAAGAACTGAGAGCAATGACACAAACAGACATCTGCACACTGATGTTCATAGCAGCATTATTCACAATTGCCAAATGTTGGAAACAACCCAGTTGTCCATCAACAGATAAATGGACAAACTGTGGTCTAGTCACACGATGGAATATTACCCAGCTGTATGAAGAAATAAAGTTGTATAGCATTTTTGTATCTGGCTCCACTAAGCCAGATACAAAAGGACTAATACTGTATGATTGGTATTACTATGAACCAAATATATTGTGTAACACACTGCATTATTTTTTAAAAAGTACAGGTATCCAGTACATTTGAGAAAAAAAAAGGGGGGGGGGGGCGCATATCCATACCAAAAAAAAATTTATAGGTATCCAGGACATTTGAGAAATGTTAAAAAAAAAAAAAAAGGGCCATATCTATACCATAGAATATTATTCAAAAATAAACAGTGAGGTTTGGGGGGTATATGGGGAACCTCATTTTTTTTAATGTAACATTTTAAAAAAATAGAGAGTGAAAAATAATATAAAATAAAAATTTCTGAAAATAAGAATTTTTAAAAAAGTGAACTACTGACACGTGCAACATGTATCCCAATTCAAAATATTTATGTTGAGTGAAGTAGCCAAGTTTTTTAAAAAAGTACATAGTGCGTAATTCCCTTTATATGAAACTCTAGTAAATGTCAAGTAATCTATTGATTACTTAAGTCAGAAAGCAAATCAGTGACTGACTAAGAATAGGGACAGGAAAGGGCAGAAGGAATGTTTTAGGTGTGTTCATTATTTTGTTTGTGGTGATGGTTTTATGTATGTATACATATTTTAATACTTAAAAATAAGTGCAGTATATATCAATTATACCTCAATAAAGCTGCAAAAGGGAAAGAGAAAAGAAAAATAAATTTACCTAGGAAGACTAGTATCCAGATATCCAGAGTTTGGGGAGGAGAGGAAATAATCCACGCTAAGTCTTACTGGGCAGATATCCCCTGGATGTGATGGTTTGCTTCTCCCTTGCTGCTCTCTCAGAATAGTCTCTTTATCTTTGATGTCTGACATTCTGGGTAGTATGTGTATTGGAGTAGGTTTGTTTGGATTTATTCTGACTAGGGCACGGTTTGCTTCTTAGACATGTAAGTTCATTTCTTTTGTGAGAGGTGGGAAATTTTCATCTATTATTTCCTCAAATACTCTTTCTTCCCATTTTCCCTTTTCTTCTCCTTCTAGAGCTCCCATGTCATGTATGTTGTTGCATTTCATGTCATCACTCAACTCCCTGAGGCTTTGCTCAATTTTTTCCCTTCTTTTCTCTCTTCAATTTCAGCTGTTCTGTCTTCAGTATCATTTATTCTTTCTTCTACTGTTTCACATCTGCTGTTTTATGGTTCTAATATGCTTTTGATCTCACCTATGTCTTTCCTTCCCATGAGCTCTGTTACTTTTCTATTCAGGATATCAAATTCTTCTTTGTGCTTACTCAAAGTCTTCTTGATGATGTTTATCTCTTTAACCATATTGTCTTTCAACTCATTAATATGATTTTGGAAATTTGTGTGCACATCATTAATTAGCTCTCTCAAATCCTGTCGCTTCTGGGGCTTTGATATATTTCTTTTCTTAGGCCGTGTCTTCCATTTTCTTAGTATGGCTCTAGCAATTTTTTGCTGATGTCTAGGCATCTGATTAGGATGGTAGTTTTACTCAGATACTTAATTTCTTTCTCTTTTGTAGGGATTTAGTGGGGGAAGGCTGTTTGTTACTGCTGTTCTTTGATTCTTGGTTCGACCTGGGTCATTAGAATTGTCCCTGTTAGTTGCTCAATACTAGTTCTGGACCCAGTAATGGGTTTCAGACCTGCCTCCTCAGGTCTTGGGGAGGGAGGCTATAAAGACCAGAAAAAGCCTCTCTTACTTATTTTTAATTTTCTCAAGTGTACTCCCTTAGTCTGCCAGCAGATGGCACTCTTTGGCAGTCCTCTTAGTTCAATGGTTGTATTGTGTTTGCTGCAACATTTACTGGATCAAAGTGAAAGAGGTTCCTGCCTGGAGGCTAAGAGCCTCGTAATTCAAACTTTCTCAGAGATACTTCTCCAGCCTTTTCTGCCAGCCCCCTTCCTTTTGCTGGGTTGAAAATAATTCCACTCTCCTCCCTATTGTCAACCATCAGTCCTGGTTAATCGAGAAAGGGACTGGGAGACTCAGGATCTCTTCAGCCCCCTCCTGGCTCCTCAGGCAAACAATGGTGTGACCCCACCTGGTCTGACCCCGGCTCTTGGGACACAAAATACCAAATGTGTGCATCAAAAGCTGAGTTAGCCTTAGGCTGTGTCATTCTCTCCAGTCTTTCCTGGGGTGGTGGATCCTGGAGGCCCCTTTGTCTATAACTGGCTCAGAGATTTGAGGATTCAAAAGTGTCTTCAGTGTGGGGGAAGGCACTAGCAGGAGCAGTCACTGATTTCAATTCACAGTTCTCTGTCCTCAGGATTCCCCTCCTTTGTCCCTCCCGTTTCTGGGTGGTATCGACCTTCTCTGACGTCCTAAACCCTAGAAGATCTTTCCCCAGGCCTTCTCAGCCTGTCCTCTAGCTATTTTTCTGGCAGAGAAGAGAGTCCTGTGTCTTTATAGTTCGCCACCTTCCCGAAGTCGAAAAAATCAAAAGTAAACAAAAATTCAACAAGCATTCCCTAGAACTGAAGAACACAATCTCCAGATTCAAAGAGTTGACCAAGTACTGATTTAAGATGAATTTAAACTAAAATTTTAAAAAATCTATACCTAGATACATAATCATCAAAGTTTACACTATCAAATACAAAAAAATTTTCAGAAAGAAAAATCAACCAACCACAGAAAAATGAAAGCAGCAGACGAGTATAGAAATTAAGAACATGGCCTTCCTGGTTTAGACACTGGCTCTGACATTTATTAGCTGAATGACTTTTCTGTGCCTCAGTTTTCTCATCTGTATTAATAAGGGCAAGGAAGAGGAGTAGAGGGGAGAGGAACGTGAAGATGAAGTCTCCCTCAGTGGTTGTTACAAGGATTTAATAAATTAATATTAATATCTTTGAACAGTGCCAGTGCCTAGTACATGGTAAACACTACATAGTGTTCCTTAAATAAGTAAATCACATTAACATTCAAATTGTCATCAACAATCAAAACAGTGCTTTCAAAATAATTTTCAAACTCAAATTTTTTACCCAGATAAGGATCAGTCATGTGTACAATGGTAGAATGGAAACATTTCTGGGCCTGCAGTGACAGAGAAAACTCACCTCCCACATCCTATTCCTTAAGAATTCAATTGAGAATAAAAAGCAAGGAAATTAAAGCCATAAAAAATGATCGTCCAGAAAACAGTATTCCTCACTGAAGAAAGGAATAAAAATTGTCCATTTTGCAGTAAGCCCACAGAAAAACCAAGTGTGACTAGAACAGAAATAAAGAAGGCCCCAAGAAGTAATCTCCAAGAAGAATGAAGACTTGATACAATACCAGATATAAGGGGAGAGTGGAGTGTGTCAAAAAAATGTAACAGGGAAAAAAAGAAGACACCACCATGAAAAAGAGGCAAGCAGTAAAAGAAAAGAAACAGAATCACTGTTCACAACCTGAATCTGCACAGTGACAATCACCAACAATACTATCTGATTTTTCAGCTTTTAAAACAAACCTGTGTAGCCAAAGCCCTGACAATTTGTTATGGAGGCCAACAATACAAAAGTACAGCTGACAAACTTAGGGTGGAGAGTAAAGGCCAACAGGGGTAGAAAAGCTAATCTAGAACCTTAGAAAAATAATAAGTCAAGGGATACTTTATACAGACGATGGAATAATTAGTAAAGGCATATTACTTTAACAATTTTACCAGTAGAAAAAAATAGTGACTTATTGTGTAGAGTGGGGTGGGGACTGAGTGACTAAATCATCTCCAGATATAGCTAGAATTCGGACAGACAGGTCTAAAACCAATAAATCAGGTCTAAGCATGACATTTCAGAGTAAAACCAAAACAGTTAAAAGTGGTTCTCTCTGGGGAGGAGAAATGGAAGTAGAATGGGAAGGGGATCAAGGAACTGCTGCTTTTTATTTTACGTGCAAGTTTCAAGTAAAGCTTAAGAAAATTTGGTAAAAGTAATTCCAATTTACGGCACAACATTGAATTCGGACAGAAATAATAATTATCCAAAAGTCTACGTATATTATAACAAGCTAACGACAAAAAGTTTAAATGTATCCAGGAACCCTGAAAATTTCAACAAGTAATGCTGTCCCATCAGTCTGGGCACGTAGAGAACGGGGGAACTTATCGATAAGAGTTTTTATCCGGTCCCGGACTTTTCTAAGGTGCTGCTTTCAGCTTCAGATCTAACAAGAGCAACAAATGGCCTCTCACACTAGGGGAAAACCTTCAGGCTTGGATAGCAAACAAAAAGCTCGCCGCGGGCGAGTACTTTACAAGGTTGTTAAAAGAGGGATCCGCGTATCCCTACCCGGCTAACTCAGCCGGCCGGGAGTACGGCTCCACAGGTTTGGAGCCTCTTCCAGAGACCCCAAAACGCACGGTCCCGGGAGGAAACAAAGCCATGGGCGGAGCCTTCCGGTCCTGAGAGAACACGGGTAAGGGAGGAGGCCCTCTGCCCCCTCTCGGCCTTCGGCCCGCACAGTCGGCTCTCCCGGACCCCTAATCCGAGTGCCTGCATTAACCACGTGTAGGCTTGCGGCTCCCCGCCGAGCCCGCAGGGCGTCCCAGCGGCAGGCGAGCGGCGCCGGGACTCGAGGGCCGCGGCCTAGACGCTTCGGCGCCCCGCTCCAGAGTGGCGTCCGCCCGGCGTCTCCTTACCTTCTCCTCCACGCAGTTGACAATGATGGACGGGTACTTGCGACTGAGCCAGCGAAAGAAAGCTGGGACTCCCATAGCGGTAGCCCAGCTGGAGGCGGTGGCCCAGCCCGCGGACGAACGTAACCAGAGAGACAAGCAGGAACGAAGGCCGCGGGCACCCGCACTTCCTCCCACGTGCTCGCCGGAGACCGGAAGTGACGTCACGACATCGCCGCCGGGGAAGCCGGGAAGGAGATATTGCTGGGTGAATGATTCGCTGATGTTTGCAGGCTGTCGGAGGTGGGGTCTGGCGAAAGCCGGGAGGTGAGGACTGGGGTTGACCTCGCTCGGTGCGCTGGCTCTCCGTGGCCCAGTTCCGGAGCCCTGCGCTGCTGAGCCCGAGCAGGTCTGAGACTCTGGAGGTCCTCCGGGAGATCGTTCCCGAGTGCTCGTGCTGTCTTGGGGGCCAAATCCCCGCGCTCTGCATGCCTCCGGTGATCAACTACTTCCCCTTTGTTCACCTCTTCTTTGAAAGAGCCTGTCTAATTTCACTCTCCTTCCTTCTCACCCATCTCACTCCAGTGTAAAGTCAAAACATACAAACTCATTAGTTGTTACCTCTACTTCCTGGTTCATCTCGTCTTTGTGTCACAGTACCTACTCGATTATGAAAAGGAACCTTTTTTGGAATTCTACATTAATGATGGCTGGTTTGCATAAGTAACTCATTTGTACTAGCTACAGAATGAAATCTAATCAATACTTAGTACCCAACACAACTTTCCAGCTACACTTGTGATTATAAAATGTTTGCTAAAACCACTTAGCAGCATTTTTTGAGCGCATAAAATGCGATAAGAGATTGTCATTTAATCGTCACTTGAACTTTCTAGGGATACTGATATCACATCCTCATGTAGCATGAGAAAACCTAATTGTTGAGGGGTTAAGTCAATTCCTTTTTCACACAGTTTGTGTTTCAGTCCATGTAAAGATAATTTAATCTCCTGTGTTTGCACTAAATCGAAACTTTTATCCTTTGTTTTCTGATGACTTCGAATGTACTTTCCTCAGCATATGAGAGGAGAGGTCGGGAAGAGGAGGTATTTAGGTCCATTTGCTCAAGCCTGGAAGTCTCTCTTCCTGGAATCCCCTCTTGGCTTGACAAATCCTATTCAATCCTAAAGGCTCACCTCAAGAGGCCTCTGAAAGTACTTCCCTGTGCTTCTCAGCAGGCAATATTCATTGCCCCCTCCTAATGTCACTTTCTGTAAACTACTGGTGAGGAAATTAGGTGGTTATCCCACATTTTACATAAACCGTAACTATTCCAGAGTATTATGTTGCGGTGAAGTACCTTATTTTTCCTGGAATCTGGCCCTCCTCATCAATTATTTGGTTTCCCTGGGAGGTACTGTGTTCGTACAGGAACATGTACATACACACACATCATAGTCATTGGATGCAGGCATGGGCAGCTAGCAGAGACCTTGCCTAGCACTCTTAAACTCTGAACCAGAATGTAAGAAAGCCCCTCCCATATGGTTAAAAGATGAGAATTGGGATTTGTTGCCAGTCCTCAATGAAAGAGAAGTAGATTTAAGTCCCAGGTTCAGGTGGTTTTTGAGGTCTAGCTAAATCTCACTTTTCCTGCAGTTTGATTGGTAAACCTGTCCTTTGATTCCATGAAACAAATTCTCCTTTTGAGCCAAGCTATGGTTTCCTCTTGCAAAGGAAAGAGTCCTAACAGTAAAAACAAGTATCAGAATTTGGAGATTGCACAACTCATGTATTTTCCCTTTGTGGTTCTTTTCTCCTAGGGTTCACATGAAAATGAACAGGAGACTGTGAAAGGGCACTTCACATGAGAATTTCCCTCTTCTCGGGTCATCGGCTTCCATTATGCCCTGGCCATGCAGAACTTCTTTGTTCATCCGTGGCTCTGAATGAGCTTTACCGACTACGGAACTGCACATCGAATAATTTTTTTAATGCAATTTGTAGCTAACACTCTTTGCTACTATCTGACTTAAGCTGGACTCTTATTGCTATTCAACAATTTTTTATTGAATTTTTACAAATTATATAAAACTCCTCCTAACAGCTGTTTTGACATTTGAAATACTCCAAGATTCTGCCCACTTTAGTCTCAGTTGATAATCTCTCCTTTTTCTTTAAGTAGATTATTTTTAAAACATCCTAACTGGTTTATCTACCATATTTTCCCTCATTTTCTCCCACCTCTCCCCTACCCACTCCTGTCATACACACTATCAGACTGATAATCCTAAAACATAGTTCAAACCATGAGTCCTGAACCCAGGACTAATTAATCCCTTAATTAGTCATGCAAAGCATTCCATAATATGACCTCCACCTATGCCCTTCCTGGGCTGCCAGTGAGGTTAGGATATATTAGAGAGAGAGATAGCAATCTGTATACATAGAATAGGGCTTATCTTTTATTGTAACATTGTAAATAAATATTCTAAAGTACTGGCTAAATAAAGTGCTACTTATAGGCCCTAGTCTAGTCGTAGAGTAACTACCCCCAAATTTAAATGCTTCCATGTAAACCTCTCAAATCTGGTTTGTAAATGTGAAGGTTTTTTTAACTTTCCAGATTTGCTATAGAAACCAAAGAACTTTTCAGGGGAATTAAAATTAGGTAAGTATAAGGAGAAATGGATATTAAAACATGAAATACCAGATATGTGAAGTTGTCAAACATCTTTCTGTTTGAAAATGCTTTTCTCTTAGCATTTATTACTCGGATTTACCTGAAAACTTCCAGGAAAATACCTGGCCTCTTATTTTCCCTTCTAATCCTGTAAAAACTCTTCAGTTTAGAATTGACCACTAGCTTACAAGCTCTTTGAGGGTACGGAGTATGTCTTATTCTCTTTTGGGTCTCCTAATAATTAGCAACAATATTACACATAAGAAGTCTTGAGATGAACCTGACTTATTGAATTTAGTATGATTCTCTATTCTAGACCTTCAAACCAAATTGCATGATTGATGGTTTTTGTGTGCTCTTGCATATGCCCTAGATGGAATGGTGGGATACATCAAACAGCTTAGAGCGATGGAAAGAGGTAGAGGACATATTACTACCACGTAGCTGGCACCTGAATTTCACTTAGGAAAATATTTTAATAAAGGATCCAGTTAGAAGGTGTCATCCTCCCCCCAGGTCTGGATACTGATACAGCTTTGCTTAAAAGAGTTTTTCCTCAGATAAAGGGAGAGTGAAAGGGGCAGGAGGATACGGGCTAAATGATGCCTCCCTGTGCCCACTGTCTTCAGTAAAGTCCACCAGATTCAGGCGCAGTGTGGTGGTTTTGTTGTAGAAATAGAAGAGAATGAGTCTCATGTTGGCGTCACTGTGCTCTAGAATCCCAGGGCTGGGCCACAAAGCAGGACTCAAAGAAGAGGAAGGAAGTGAGTATTTATGAGCATGTGAAATTAGCAGGAATATTAAATGGGGCTTTGAGTTTCTGCAGACTGGGAACCAGGATTTTTAAGACATTTTTACCTAGACTTCACAGTGGGAGAGGAAGGTCCCCTACCTGATACCATTATATTAATGTGAGGAATAACATGAAATATATAGAATATATAGTAACCAGAATGTTTGTAAACATTGATTAATTCATTTTTAAGCCCCATTACCATTGTAGTTACCATAGAAAAGAATCTTCGAAAAAATGTTGCCTACTCTTGGGCCCTGGATTACCAGGTACTTCCTTTCCCTCTTTATCCTTACAAAATTCACTGTGAATGCCCTGGGTTTTTAAAACAATAATTTGATTTACTTGCAGATCGTCACTTGCAGGTTAGCTATTTCAAGTGAGATAAGCCTCCAGTTACCTTGCTTCTCATTCTTACTCAGTTTTTTCTTGAGTTTTGTGGAGTTTTATTTTTAATCCAAATAAGAACAAGTTTAGCACCTTGAAATTAATCTACTTCATTGGAGAAAAGATGCCATCTCAATTAGAAAGCAAGACTTATAATGCATAATAATTAAGACAATATAGTATAGTATGGCAATGGATAAAGGGACCAGTGGAAAAAGAGCCACAAAGTATCTCGCATATGTATAAACACTTGAGCTATGACAGGTGGTGCCAAAAAGAAGTGGAGAAAGGATACTTTTAAAATAGTGATGCTAGAATAATTCCTTACCTATATGGTAGAAAACAAACTTAGATATCCTATCTGAAACTGGAATAAAAACCAACTACAGTTGGATTATAGTCCTAAATATGACATGCAAAACTACAAAGCTTTTAGAAGCTATTATAGGAAAATATCTTTAAAAGCACTAACTATAAAGAAAAAGACTGATAAAATTGACTAGATTATAATTAAAAATTTCCATTCATCAAAAACATGATAAATAGGATGGCTACTATTTTAAAAATATGGAGGAATAGAAGCACACATGCATTGCTGGTGATGATATAAAATGGTTCAGTCACTGTGAAAAACAGTTTGGCAGTTGCTCAAAAAGCTAAGTATAGAACTACCATACAACCCAGCAATTCCAGTACTTAGCATATACCCAAAAGAATGGAAAGCAGAAAATCACTCAGCACATGAGTCCAAGTGACTCCTGCACACTCTTGTCTTCCGTAGCCCTCCCTGACTCTCCTACACATGGTATTGCATTTGTAAACCTTCTCTATTCTGATATACAGCTAAGCTTTTTTTTTTTATTTTAACAAGTTTGTTTATTTATTTATTTTAATATTTATTTATTTTTTTTTTAATTACATTAAAAAAATATATGAGGTCCCATTCAACCCCACCGCCCCCGCCCCCCACTCCCCCCACAGCAACACTCTCTCCCATCATCGTGATACATCCATTGCACCTGGTAAGTTCATCTCTGAGCATCACTGCACCCCATAGTCAATGGTCCACATCATAGTCCAGACTCTCTCACGTTCCATCCAGTGGGCCCTGGGGGGATCTACAGTGTCCCGTAATTGTCCATGAAGCACTATCCAGGACAACTCCACGTCCCGAAAACGCCTCCACATCTCATCTCTTCCTCCCGTTCCCCACACCCAGCAGCCCCCATGGCTACCGTTCCCACACCCATTCCACATTTTCTCTGTGGACATTGGATTGGTTGTGTCCATTGCACACCTATGTCAAGTGAGGGCTTAGATTGCACATGGGTACTGGATGCACTCTTCCCGCTTCTAGTTGTAGACACTCTAGGCTCCATGTTGTGGTGGGTGACCTTCTTCAACTCCATGTTAGCTGAGTGGAGTAAGTCCAATAAGTCAAAGTGTAGGAGCTGAAGTCTGTTGAGGCTCTGGGCCTGGGTGTCATATTATCAGTCCAGAGATTCAAATCCCCTACATATATCTTAAACCCAGCACCAACTACAATTCCAATAAAGTAGCATGCAAGTCTTGTGAAAAGAGATCCCCTCTGAGTCCATTTCCATCACGCAGAAACACCAGCTCCAAAGAAGGGCCATCTGTCATGGCAGTGAACCCCTTCTGCCATGACCATTACAGCTAAGCTTTGCTGCAGTAACAAGTAGTCTCTGAAATCTCATTAGCTTACCATGTGTGGTATTGGGCTACCCTCCAGGGCTGTTCTCCATGTGGTGACTCAGGGGTCCAACTGCCTTCATCCTGTGGTTCTGCCAGCTCTGTACATGACCTCTACAGTTGCTACCCAAAGGACCAGATGGCTGTACTGATTGGTTTCAAGGGTCAGGCATGGGGCCTTCTACTCACTTCTACTCACATCCCAAACACCAAAAACCCAGTCACCTGGCTTCAGCCCAAATGCAGAGCAGATTGGGAAACAGTCTTCCTAAGTAACAAGACTATGAATAGGAAATAAGACTGGGGAACACATAGCACTGTCTATGCCACACTTCTTTTCTTTGTTTCCTGGGTGACTTAAAACTATATAAATTTATTGTCTCACAGTTCTGGAGGTTAGAAATCTGAAATCAAGGTGTCGGCAGGTTCATGCTACCTCTTAGAAGAGGGAGAGTCCATTCCATGCTTTTCTTCTGGCTTCTCATGAGTGGCAGTCCATGGTGTCCCTTGGCTTATGGCAGTATAATTCAATCTCGGTCTCTGTTGCATGGCCATCTCTCTATCTGTCCCTGTCCCAATTTTCTCTCCTATAAGAGCACCATTCATATCGGACGAGGACCCACCCTAATCCAGTTTGGCCTCATCTTGTCTTCAAATAACTAATAGCATATTCACAAGCCTAGGGGTTACGACTTGAACATTTCTTTTTTGGGGTGCACAATTCAATTCATAACACTTCTTAAGTTGAATATCAAATCACTAAATATCTATTTAAGATCTAATTTGTGCACAGTCTTTGCTACATACCTTGGGGACTCTTAGTTTCCTAGGCTGCCCAAAGCAGATACCATGAAATGGGTTGGCTTTAAACAATGGGAATTTATTAGTTTATAGTTTAAGGTAGCAAGAATGTCCAAATCACGGCATTATCAAGGTGATACTTTCTTCCCAAAAACTGCCAGCGATCCTTAGCTCCTCTGCCACATGACAAGACACATGTCAGGGTCTTCTGTTCTCTCCTTTCTCTTCCAGGTTTCATTATTTTCAGCTTCTTGCTTCTGTAACTTGCTCTTTCACTCTACCTCTCTCACCGTCTCTGTATTCATTCAGTTATAGAGGACTCCAGTAAGAAGATTCAGACCCATCCTGAATGAAGTGAGTCACACCTTAATTGAAGTAGTCTCATCACAAGTTCCAACTTAGAATGGGTTCACACCCATAGGAATGGATTAGATTTAAGAACCTATCTTTTTGTGGCAATACTACCTCAAACTATCACAGGGACCATATACATAATAACTTATTGCTCCCAAAGAACTTACTATAAGTAGCAAGAACATGAGATAACCACAAAAAAGAAATAATAAAGTAAAGTCACAGTTTGACAAACAATAAATACGTCTCTCACACTGCAGCATGTGATTAAAATCCCAAATGAATTGCACTGATAATGCTACAGATGTTTAGAAAAGTTAGAGTTCATGTTTTCTAATGGAGCCATTGAAAAATGGTCAGGAGGAAGTAGAAATGGAACTGAGTCTTGATATATTACTAAGATTTGGTTGGAAATAGGATGTAGAAGGAGAAATGAGTTCCTTAGAGGCAGGGACCATGTCTTTTTTTAAAACAAACTTTTTACTTTGAAATAATTTCAAACTTATTGGACAGTTACAAAATAATACAAAGCCCATAGAGAAAACTCCAGCATAACCCCCACCCAGATACCCAGATCTACCAACTTTTAACATTTTATACATTTGCCGTATCAATCTACTATCCATCCATCCAGCATCCATTACCTATTTCTATTTCTCCTTCTTTCTCTTTCTATTTGCTGCATCTTGTTTCTTCGTCCGCTTCTGTTGTCAGCAGCACGGGAATTGTGGGTGGCGCCATTCCTGGGCAGGCTGCACTTTCTTTCGCGCTGGGCGGCTCTCCTTACGGGCGCACTCCTTGTTGGTGGGGGCTTCCCTATGTGGGGGACACCCCTGCATGGCAGGGCACTCCTTGCGTGCATCAGCCCTGCACATGGGCCAGCTCCACACGGGTCAAGGAGGCCCAGGGTTTGAACCACGGACCTCCATGTGGTAGACGGACGCCCTAACCACTGGGCCAAGTCCATTTTCCTCTTTCTCTTTCTTTTCTTTCTTTTGTTCTTTCTTCCTTTCCTCCTTTCTCTTCTATCTATTTTCTAAACATATGAGAGTAGGTTGTATACATCATGTTCCACATATATTTAATACTTTCGTGTACATTTGGACTGATTGTATGTTTTTTTATCTTATGCTGGTTGGTGTCAGTAGTCTCTCAAGAAGCCAGTATGAGATTGCAGTTGTCTTTTATTAATCCAGATATTAAAGTTATTTCCAAAAATATAAAATAATGTCAGTCTTCTACAGTTTTGTTTTTTAAATACAGTTATTTTCTTAAAAATGTGTTAACGTTTTAGGGTTGTTTTTTTTTCAGTGCATCAATACTGAAATACTTAAATATTTTAAATTTTTCTCAGTTTTGATTTCTAATATGGTAAATATTGTTAGATCTAATTTACCTAAACAAAGCTTCTTGAAGTCCTCAATAATTTTTAAGAGTTTAAAGAGTACTGAGACTCCAACATTTGAGAACCTCTGACTTAGAACATAAAAATGGACATGGAATCTAGAAGCTTCTGAAAGCAGAAGCTTCTGTTCCCAGGACCCATCCAGAGAAATTCTTCAAATTTCTAGAGGTTTTATATATTCACATATTATCGCAAATACTGCATTCTACCTAAAGCAATCTGCTATCATTGTCAAGTATAATTACAGGCACAAATGAACATGACATTGTTGAGCCAAGATACAGAGCATGTTTGTTATACACAGTCTTAACCTCTTTGAAATTGAGACTGTGGCTCAGAAATGTAGGTAAGGGAAATGTAATACAGCAAAGTAGATAGCTAAGAGATGCATTGTTAATGCCTCAATATATACATGGTGACAAATATATTTAGATAATTTACCTCTAAACTTTCTCATACACCTTAAGTTAGGCCAAAGATGTATAACAATGAGCAGTATACCCTGAAGTGTGAGAGATCAGGGTTCTATGGTCAAATAGTTTTGGGAGCTCTAGGTTAAATCAAGTCAAAAGACTGTGTTTCTATGGCCAGCTTAGAGTCAATTTAGGATGCTCACTCTCTAAATTTCTGAACCATGAAAACACATTTTTACAAGGCATTAAGTGTGCCTCAGATCCCTTGGATTCTTTGGGAAACGCTGCTGTGTACATATAAGTGTGTATGTGTTGCTAGTGCTCATGTTTTAGCAAACCTTGGCTGCATGTACTGAGGTCTTAGAGAACAGGATTTGACTGAAATCCTCACTTTGTATTACATGGATTTAGATGACAAATCCCATGCTCTAAAACATAACCCTAAACTATCAAAGCCCACTAGAACATGATTCGCTTGTAAAACAGGCACAAGACATCCCAGATCTTGTCCTATGAAAGGGTCCTAATATGACATATGAGGAAATTCTGGCAGATTTCTGTTTAAGGCCACAGGTTGTATTGTCTCCTAAAGGAAAAGACAGGGAATTGACAGAAGACACATATTTCAAAGAGTTAAACAGTAATAATTCCCTCTGGGAGTATAAGTGGAAGAAGCTGAATGGAAAAGCCTTCGTTTAAAGGATAATAAAGTGTAAAGCACTCTGAGAAGTGTTGAAGGTAAGACCTCAACCCTACAAGCTGATAAGCAGAGCCAGACTTTTATTTATAGTGACATGAGTGACATTTATCTGCCTTTCACTAGAACATCTAATCCACCTGTCAAGGTGTGCCTTACACAGAGACCCGATTTGTGGTCAGAGTAGGCAGGCTTTGAATACAAATGTGACTGCCCTGGCTGAAATTCCTGATTGGAAAAAAAGTCATTGAGATAGGAAATCATTGGGTAACAGTATCAATTCAATTTCAATTGGCCTGAGAGAGGATGTTACCCTAAGAGGGTCTTGGCTTTTTGATAGAAATTCTGGTCTGTCAATTAAAGTAGGAGTTGAGATGAATTACTGAGAGGTTCACAAAACTCAAGATCTCTCTACTTAGTCCCTAAGTACAAATCATAACAGAATCATAGATGTTTCTTCCTTCCCCCAAATTAACACAGTCCAGTTTCAGGAACTGTCAATCAGATTGAAGCCAGAACATCTAGAAAAACTGCCTGTGTGCTAGAGTTAAGCTGTGGGAGATCCAGACTATAGTTCTCTCTTAGGAACTTGTGTTCTAGAAGATAATAGAGACACAAACACATTTAAAAGTAATAATAAACAATTTGAATAACGCTCAAGAAAAACAGCCATGGCTATTTATTAATATAAATTAAACAAGCAGAACTTACTATAAAAGATCAGAGGAGAGAGGAAAGAAATGATTGCTGAAGGAAGAATTTATTGAGGAAGTGAGATTTGAACAAAGTCTTGATGGAAGAGTGGGATAATTAAGATCCTCACTAGGGAAGCGGATGTGGCTCAAGCAATTGGGCCTCTGTCTACCATATGGGAGGTCCAAGGTTCTATTCCCAGGGCCTCCTGGTTAAGGAAAGCTGACCTGCTCAGCAAGCTGGCACACATAGAAAGCTGACACAGCAAGATGATGCAACAAAAACAGACACAGAGGAGAGACAATAAGAGATGCAGCAGACCAAGGACCTGAGGTAGTACAAGAGATTGAGCACCTCTCTCCCACTCCAGAAGGCCCCTGGATCAGTTCCTGGTGCGCCCTAAAAAGAAGACAAGCAGACACAGAAGAACACACAGTGAATAGACACAGCAGACGAGTGCAAAACAATGGGGGAGGGGGGATAAATAAATGAATTATTTTTTTAAAAAAAGATCCTTACTAAAAATGATGTGTTATTAACTCCAGGCTATGGTGACTGCCCCCAACCCCAACCCACCCTCTCCTCTCTGTCCCACACAATCTCTCCTTCTCTGGGTTATTATTACTTCTTCATATGCTTCTTTGGCCACTTAACTCATACTGCTGTCATTTTTCTTCAATGGAGGGTCTTTATTTTGTAGATTTATACCTCTTCATACTGGATTCTGAGTACAAAGAAAAGTCCCTTCTGTTTCCTCCTTTTTGTCTTGTGTAGAGCTGTACCCAAATATAATTCTTTTTCAGTCAATTTTATTGATATATAATTTCTATATATTAAAATGTACCCAATTTAAATACATGGCTCAGTGACTTTTCTTTTTTTTTTTAGGAGGTACCAGGGATTGAACCCAGGACCTCAACATGTGAAGCAGGCGCTCAATCACTGAGTTCCAACCACTCCACCTCAGTAACTCTTTGACAAACATGTACTCTTGAGTAACCACCACTATAATCAATCAAGATATGGAACAATTCCATCACACTCAAAAGTTCCCTTGTGCTCCTTTGCAAGTTAAACCCCCCTCTACCCCTGGCCACATTTTTTCCCCATTTTCTGTTGTTGTTGCTTGTTGTTGTTGTTTTTTTTAAATAAAGCTGCTGTGAACATTAATGTGTAAGTCTTTTTGTAGAAATACATTTTCATTCCTCCTTGTAGACTCATGTGTTTCTTTGCCCTAACACATTACTTAAATAGAATCATTCAATAAACTTGAATAAATACTACAGCACAGAGTTGGACAAAATGAGTCATAATCTGGTTTATGACTGCACAATGTGGTTGTTATTCCTACTCTAGAATTTAGTCCAACACAAAGGAGAATGCCTTATATTATTAATAACTAGTGCTCTAAGAAATGTAGCAAAGGTAAGACTCAAAAAGCTTTTCAAGTGAGTTGCAGTAAAATGTTACTATCTTTCTATGGTAAAGGCACTTGCTTAAGGAGAACTGGTTTCAAACCTACTTTTTACAGAGAGCAACTTTAGCCAATAGTTGGAAAAATGGGGACCTTATGACACCAGAAGACCAAGAATATTTTTCATATCTGATCTAACCACCAAAGGTAAATCAAATGTCTTAAAACTCTATAAAGAAAATGCATTTCCCTTCAGTTTAGTACAAAAAGAACCCACAAAAGGTGAGCCTTACTTTTGTTGTGCAATTCATAGAGTCAGTTTCATTCTGCAAATTTATCTGATTTATGTCCAACTAATAAGGTCAGTCTAGGAACGCTCCTTTCCTAAAATGGTCAGAGGGGGCGGCACTTCTTGGAAGAGTAAGGAGCCTAGAGTTCTAACTTGAGCTAGTGACTCAGGTCATGTAGCCTGGCTCTGAAACCTACATTGTGCGACCTCAAATGAGCTTCTCATGCTCTCTGGATACACCATCCTCAAGAGTAAAACAAGCTAAACCAGGACTGTCGTAGGACCATTTGAAGACATTAGCAATAAGATGTGGACTGATTTGTGCATAAGATCTTCTAAAATCCTACTTAGGTATGGCCAAACTCAACAAGGGTTGGTCTTAATGACTGGAGGCCTTATGAAGAGGAAGCCACAGCTGGAAGCCAGACACCAAATGTCAGTAGAAACCTGAAGCTCAGACAAAGGAGAAAGAGATTGTCATGTGACTGGAGGCAGAGCTGCAATACAAATCAAGGAACCCCAGGGATCATGCCAAGACAGCACCAGAATGCCACAGACTTCCTGGAGAAAGCATGACCTCACCAACACCTAGATTTTGGACTTCTAGATTCTCAAACCGTGAGCCAATAAATTCCTGTTGTTTAGCCAGCCATTGTGTGGTATTTGTCTTAGCAGCTCTAGTGAATTAAGACAGGTGGGTGGTTCCTCTATTTTAGGATCTGGGAAGGCCATTTTTCCATTTTTAAAAATTGGGGTATAATTGATATGCTGTAAAATGCACAGTTCTTAAATGCTTAGTTGGTGAGTTTGGACAATTATACAAACCTGTGGTAGTTGTTTTCTAAGAGAAGTTGTAGGTTTACTGTAAAATCATGAGGAAAATACAGATGCCTCAGGAATTCATTCCTTTTTTATAGTTGAATAATCTGTATGAATATAACCAATTTTGTTTTTTCATTCATTGATTGATAGATACTTGGTTGCTTCCATCTTTTGGCTGTGTGAATAATGCTGCTATGAACATTGCTGTGAAAATGTCTGTTTCAGTCCCTGCATTCAGTGCTTCTGGGTATTTACCTAGTAGCAGGATTGCCAGATCATAAGGTAATTCAATACTTAGCTTTCTGAGGAACTGCCAAAATTGTCTTCCACAGTGGCTGTACCATTTTACATTACCACAAGCAATGAATGACTGTTCATATTTCTCCACATCCACTCTAGCACTTAAGTTTTGTTTTTTATTAATAGTGGTCATTCCAGTAGGTGTGGAATGATATCTCATTGTGGTCTTGATTTGCATTTCACTAATAGCTAATGACATTGAATATCTTTACATGTGCTTTTTAGCCATTTTTATTTCCTCTTTGGAAAAATGTCTATTCAAGTTTTTTGCCCATTTCTTAAATTGGGTTGTTTATCTTTATATTGTGGAGTTGTGGGATTTCTTTGTATATTCTGGATATTAAATTCTTATTGGATATGTGGTTTCCACATATTTCCTCCCATTGAGTAGGTTGTCTTTCACTTTCTTGAAAAAACCCTTTGATGCTCAAAATTTTTTAATTTTGAGGAGGACCCATTTATCTAAAGTGGTACCTTGGTACTCATCATTAATTGGTTCTGGGAGGTGTGACAAGTACCAAAAATGACAAGAACCAAACAAAATTTTTCCCATAAGGAATAATATATTACTAAATAAATTTAACATATTCCCAAACCAAAGACAATACACATTTTTAAGGCAATAGTTTATTCCTAGGTATTTGATTCTTTTAGTTGGATTTTTTCTTGATTTCCTCCTCAGATTGCTCATTACTAGTGTATAGAAATACTACTAATTTTTGCTTATTGACCTTGTATCTCACCACTTTGTTGAACTCGTTTATTAGCTCTAGTAGCTTTGTTATAGATTTTTCATGTCTTTCTATATATAGGATCATGTCATCTGCCAGCAGTGAAAGTTTTACTTCTTCCTTTCCAATTTGGATGCTTTTTGTTTCTTTTTCTTGCCTAACTGCTCAGGCTATAATTTCCAGCACAGTGTTGAATAACAGTGGTGACAGTGGGCATCCTTGTCTTGTTCTTGATCTTAGAGGGAAAGCTTTCAATCTTTCACCATTGAATATGAAGTTAGCTGTGGGTTTTTTATATGCCCTTTATTATGTTGAGTAAGTTTCCTTCTATTCCTATTTTTCTAAATGTTTTCCTTTTTTCGAGAAACATGCTGGATTTTATCAAAAGTCTTTTCTGCAACATTTTCTTGTGCAGAATCAACATATCTGGGATAAAACACAATTGATCATGGTGTATAATTTTAATTTGCTGTTTGATTCAATTTTCAAGTATTTTGTTAAGGATTTTTGCATGATATGCATTAGAGAAATTGTTCTGTAATTTTCTTTTCTTATAGTATCTTTATCACACTTTTCCCTCGTCTTCAATTTTTTTTGAAGAGTATGAGCAGGATTGGTATTTATTCTTCTGGAATGATTGGTAGAATTTACCTGTGGGCTTTTCTTTTTTGGGAGGTTTTTCATGATTGATTCAATCTATTTACTTTTTTTAATGATTTATTTATTTATTTGCCCTCCCTCCCATTCCCCCTGTTGTCTGCTCTCTGTGTATTCTGTGTCTGCCTGTATTCTCATTAGACGGCTCCAGGAGCTGATCCTGGGACCTTCTGGAGTGGGAGAGAGGCAATTACTCTCTTGCACCATCTCAGCTCCTGTGTTCTGCTACATCTTCTTATTTTCCTTCCTCTGTGTCTCTTGTTGCATCATCTTACTGCACCAGTTCTCCACACTGGCTGGCACTCCTGTAAGGGGTGGCTTTTCTCATGTGAGGCAGCATTCCCACGCAGGGCAGCACTCCTGCGTGGGGTGGTTTTTCCCATGCAAGGTGGCATTCCCACACAGGGTGGTTCTCCTGGGTGGGGATGCATTCCTACATGGGCTGGCACTCTGTGTGGCCCAGCTCACCATGTGGGCCAGCTTGCCCTCAACAGGAGGCCCTGGGCATCAAACCCTGTACCTCCTATATGGTAGACGGGAGCCCAATTGGTTGAGGCACATCTGTTTCCCCAGTCTGGTTACTTTTAATTGGGCTGTTGAGATCTTCTATTTCTAGAGTCATTGTAGGTAGTTTGTGTGTTTCTAGGAATTTTTCTAATTTACCTAAGCTGTCTAATTTGTTGGCCTACCATTGCTCATAGTATCCTCTTATTATCCGTTTTATTTCTGTGGGGTGGTCAGTGGTAATGTCCCCCCTCTCATTTCTGATTTTATTTATTTGCATCTTTTCTTCTTTTTCTTTGTCAGTCTAGCTAAGGGTTTGTCAATTTTATTGATCTTCTCAAAGAACCAACGTTTGTTATTGTTAATTCTATTGTTTTTTAATTCTCAATTTCATTATTTCTGCTCTAATCTTCATTATTTCTTTTCTTCTGCTTACTCTGAGATTAGTTTGCTATTCTTTTTCCAGTTCCTCCTGGTATGCAGTAAGGTCTTTGATTTTAGCTCCTCCTCCTCTTCTTCCTTCAAAATGTGTTTAGGGTTATAACTTTCCATTTCAGCACTGCTTTCACTACTTCCCATAAATTTTGATATGTTGTGTTCTAGTTTTTATTTGTCTTGAGATATTTAGTGATTTTTCTTGCAATTTCTTCTTTGACCCACTGATTGTTTAAGAGTGTGTTGTTAAAATTCCATATATTTGTGAATTTTCCAGTTCTCCACCTGTTATTGATTTACAGCTTCACTCCATAATTGTCAGAGAAAGTGCTTTGTATAATTTTAATCTTTTTTTATTTATTGAGACTTGTTTTGTGACCCAACATGTGGTCTATCCTGGAGAATGATCAATGTGCATTTGAGAAGAATGTATGTCCTGCTGTTTTGGGGTGCAATGTTCTATATATGTCTGTTAGGTCAAGTTCATTTATCATATTATTCAAGTTCTTTCTTTTCTTATTGATTCTCTGTCTATTGATGAAAGTGGCATACAAAGTCTCCAACTATTTTTCCTTTAAAGATTTATTTATTTATTTCTCCCCCTCCCTAATTGTTTGTGCTTGCTCTCTGTGTCTGTTCATTGTGAGCTGTCTGTGTCTCCTTGTCTTCTTTTTAGGAGGTACTAGGTACTGAACCTGGGACCTCCCATGTAGCAGGGAGGTGCCCAATTGCTTGGACCACATCCACTCCCTGCTTGTTGTGTCTCTCATTGTGTATCCTCTTTGTGTCATCTCATTGCATTGGCTCACCATACCAGCCCATCATGTTAGCTTGCTGCCTTGCTCATCTTCTTTAGGAAGCCCTGGGAACTGAACCTGGGACCTCCCACGTGGTAGGCAAGCACCCAACTGCTTGGGCCACATTCACTTCCCTCCAACTATTATTGTATAAACATCTATTTCTTCCTTCAGTTTTGCCAGTATTTGTGTCATGTATTTTGGAGCTCTATGATTAGGTGCATAAATATTTGTGATTGTTATTTATTCCTGTTGGATTGCCCCTTTTATTAATATATTGTGTCCTTCTTTGTCTCTTATAGCAGCTTTATTTTGTCTAATAGTAGTACTGCTATGCCAGCTCTTTTTTGGTTACAGTTTGCATGGGATATCTTTTTCCAAACTTCACTTTCAACCTATTTGTGTCTTTGGGTCTAATGTGAGTCTCTTGTAAATGACATGTAGTTGGATAACACTTTTTATTCCATTCTGCCAATCTATGTCTTTTGATCGGTGGGGTTAATCCATTAACATTCAGTGTTATTACTGTAAAGGTAGTACTTCAGTCATTTTATCCTTTGGTTTTTATATGCCACATCTTTTTTTTTTTCTCCCAATCTCTCTCTTTTTCCTTTGTTACCCTTACTGATTATCATTTCTTCACTCTACTCCAAGCCTCTCTTTCCTGTCTTTTCCTTTTGGCCTTTAGTATCTCTTGTAGGACAGGTCTCTTGTTAATAAACTAAGTTTCTGTTTACCTGTGACTATCTTAAACTCTCCCTCATTTTTATTCTCCCTCATTTTTGAAGGACATTTTTGCCAGATAAAGAATTTTAGCTGGAAGTTTTCTCTTTCAGTATCTTAAATATATACCACAGCCTTCTCATCTCCATGGTTTCTGATGGAAAATCGGCATGATGGTCTTACTGTGGATGGATCCCTTGAAAGTGAGGAATTGTTTTTCTCTTGCTGTTTTGGGGATTCTCTATCTTTGGCATTTGACGTTTTGTTTGGTATGTCTCAGAGTTGACCTGTTCGGATTTATTCTGTTTGCAGTATGTGGCATTTCTTGAACATTCATATTTATGTCTTTCATAAGAGTTGGGAAATTTCTGACCATTTTCTCAAAAATAATTTCTACCCCTTTTCCCTTCTAGTCTCCTTCTTAGATACCAATGATGCATATGTTTGTATATTTTGTGTTGTCATTCAAATCCCTGAGACCCTGATCAATTTTTTCCCATTCTTTTCTCTATCTCTTCTTTTGTCTATAAGATTTTGAGTGTCCTATCTTTAGTTTGCTGACTCTTTCATCTGCCTGTTCAGATCTGCTGTTGTATGCTTCCAGTGTATTTTGATCTCTTCTACTTTCATCCCCAAAATTTGTTTCATTTTATACTATCAAATTCTTCTTTATGACCACACTGTGTCTTCTTAGTATCCTTTATCTCCTTATGCATATTGTCCTTCAATTCCTTGAATTGATTTAGGAGATTTGCTTAAACTATTATGCATTGCAGTTTTTTGCTGATTATCTTTTTTTTTTTTTTTAGGAGGTATCGGGGATTGAACCTAGGACCTTGTACATGGGAAGGAGGTGCTCAGCCATTGAACTACATCAGCTCCCTAGTGAGAGTTGGTTTTTCATCTGCTTGTTTGTTTTTAGGAGGTACCAGAATCAAACTTGAGACCTCACACATGAGAAGCAGGCACTCAACCACCTGAAATACGTCCATTCCCCATCTGATGTTTTTGTTTTGTTTTGAGATACCTGGGATCAGGGATTGAACCAGGGACCTCGTATGTGGGCAGCCAGCACTCATTCACTGAGCCACATTGACTTCCCTGAGTTGGTTTTATTGTTTGTTTTTGCTTGTTGTTTGTTTATGTTTTATCAGGAGGCACTGGAAATTGAACCCAGGAACTCCCATGCAGTAGTTGAATGCTCAATGCTTAAGCCACATCCATTTCCACCTGATTATCTTGATGAATTTCATCTGAAGGTCAGTTTCTCTTCTTGCCTAAGGTCTTGCCTAAGGTTTTTGATGCTTGGTTTAACTTATTCTAGCCTGTGTTTAACTGATCAGATTTTTTCAGCTCTTCTTCATCTGATTTTTGCCCTGGATATGTGTTACAATTTTTAAAAGATTTATTTATTTATTTATTTATCTCCCCTTCCCCTCCTCCCCCAGCTGTCTGCTCTCTGTGTCCATTTGCAGTGTATTCTTCTGTGTCTGCTTGTGTTCTTTTCAGCAGCCCTGGGAAACTGCATCTCTCTTTCGTTGTGCCATTTTACTGTGTCAGCTCTCTGTGTGTGTGACACCACTCCTGGGCAGGCTGCACTTTTTTTGCATGGAGTGGCTCTCCTTACGGGGCTCACTCCTTGTGCGTGGGGCTCCCTTATGCAGGGGACATCCCTGTGTGGCACGGCACTCCTTGCGTGCATCAGCACTGCGCGTGGGCCAGCTCACCACACAGGTCAGGGGGCCCTGGATTTGAACCCTGGACCTCCCATGTGGTAGGCAGATGCTCTATCCATTGAGCCAAATCTGCTTCCCACAATTTTTTATATAGCACTTTTTGTGTGATTGTTTCACCTCCAAGAGAAAGCTTCCTTTTCTCTATTCCTTTTCTGAGAATCTTGTTCTGTTCTGTTCTTTTTTTTTTTTTTTTTTTTACATTCCTTTTCATTGTCTCCAGCTGCCCCTGCCTAGAGGGCAAACTCTGGAAGGAGGGTCATCACAGAGAGAATCTTCCCAAGTTAGTATTTTCCAGCCAAAACAGGGCCAGGTATCCACAAAGTGGACACAGACCAGTTCCAAAGTGCCCTGAGGAGGGGATCAGAAAGGACACCCGAAGTTTCCCCAATGGCTCCCCAAAGCTGCACCTTTCTGGCCTGTCCTGGCCACCTTTCAACAAACTGTTCCCCATCATTCCAAGGAGGCAATATGTTTTTAAATCTCCATCGACTCTGCCTCTGTCTGGGACAGGGTTGAAACAGTGGATGCTGTCACCTCTGTCCAACGGCGGTTGAAAAATAGCTCAGAGCCAGGACCCAGTGATCTTAATTCACTAATCAAAAGACATGATCAGCGCTTGGCCATGCCCTCCCCCTCATCTTGGAGAAGAGGATTTTTGTGTTCCTTTCTGTCAGCAGAAGCTAGCCAGGGACTGGACCCCAATGCAGCCTGCTGCAAGAGTAAGGACGGGTACTGGCAGCCACCATACAGATGGAGCTACTGTTCTTTACTGTAGTTTATCAGTCTCTTCCTCCCCTTCTTCCCTGGATGCTGTACAGTGTTCCTCTGGACTCCAGAATCCCAGAACAGTTGTTTCAGATAGTTCCTGCCTGTTAGTTATGTTTTTTTTAAGGATATGCCAAGGATTAAACCCAGGACCTCGCACATGGGAAGAAGACACTCAAACCACTGAGCAACACCCACTTCCCATCCTGTCTGTTTAATAGTTGCTTTGGTGGAAGGACTGAGTCTGGGAGCTCGCTACTCCACCATCTTCCCTGGAAGTCGTCCTTCCCCATATACTCTTTTTTTAAAATCCACAACTTTATTTATGTGCTTTTCAATAAATTTAAATCCTTGAGGGTTACAGAATCACATGGATTTTGTGTTCCATAGCCTCAGCAGAAAGGTTGCTTTGGAATTTGGCATGAACCATACCTCTGTTTCTATATATGCAAATTACATTTCCCCAGATTACCCTGCTTTTGTTAGGTTTGTCACTAGAAGTCATTGTGTTGCTTTTTGCTTTGTACACATAAGCACATCTCTTGCCAAATAGAATTCCATTTCATCTACAGCATTAACACCTTCACTTTTCAAAGGTGTTAATACTACCCATATTAGTCAGCCAAAGAGGTGCTGATACAAAATACCAGAAATTGGTTGGTTTTTATAAAGGGTATTTATTTGGGGTAGGAGTTTACAGATACCAGGTCATAAGCATAAGTTTCTTCCCTCACCAAAGTTTATTTTCACATGTTGGGGCAAGATGGCTGCCAACATCTGCCAGGGTTCAGGCTTCCTGGGCTCCTCTTTTCCAGGGTCTTGCTTCTCTCTGGATTCAGGGTTCCCCTCTTTCCAGGGCTTGCTTCTTCCTGGGCTCAGTGTTCCTCTCTTCCTGGGGCTTGCTTCTGTTTCCTCTTTGAGCTTACTTCCCGGGCTCCAACTTAAGCCTTCAGCATCAAACTCCAACATCAAAAATCCTCAACTCTGTCCATTGCCATGCCTTTTATCTGTGAGTCCCCACCCATCAAGGGGTGGGGATTCAATGCCCTAATGACATGACCCAATTAAAGCCCTAATCATAACTTAATCATGCCCAGGTACAGACCAGAATACAAACATAATCCAGTATCTATTTTTGGAATTCATAACCATATCGGACTGCTACACTCCACCCTCTGAATTCCAAAAAGATATTACAGTATTTAAAAAAACTTTAAATCAATAACAAGGCAAGTACTAAATCATATCACAATCAATTTAAAGAAATACAGTTTGTCTTGGGGCAAAGTCCAGTTTTGCTATAGATCTCTGAAACTTACAAAACAATTTATCTGTTTCCAATACACAAATGTGCAGACAAAGGATAAACATTTTCATTATAATAAGGAGAAACTGGGAGGGAAACATAAGTCATGGATCATCTACAGTTCAGTAAACCTGCAGGGCATCCTCCATTCAATTCGGTCTGAGAGTCATGATGGTTTCTTCTCCTTGGTGGCTTATGGGAACCCACCTGGGATGGTTAGGCTAATGTGTCAACTCAGCCAGGTAATTGTGCCCAGTTGTTTGGTCAAGCAAGCACTGGGCTAACTGTAATACAAGGGCATTTATGGACTTTAGTCACCAATGACTTTACTGCAGTGGTAAATCATAGATAGCTGATTACAATTTCATCAGTCAGGGAGATTGCCATCATCAATGAGTGACGCTTTATCCAATCAGTTGAATGCCTTAAAAGGGGAACTGATTCCAGCACTGAGTGAGAATTTCCCAGTCCATTTTGGACAGGCAACATCTCCCAGAACTCTTCAAGGACGTTCATTGGACTGTCATTGGAGCCCCTGATTGCAGCCTGCCTGCAGAACTTGGACTTGCATCCCCATGGTCACGTGAGAGACTCTTATAAAGTCACATACTATTAACAGATATCTCTTGTTGATTCTGTTTCCCTAGAGAACACTGACTAATATACCACCCTTTCCACATGTTTGCCAATGGCCATTTTCTTGGTTCCACCCTCATCAAGCATCTGAGTGTCGACCAAGCTCCAGACCTCACCCTCCAAGAGTGTTGGGGCTATTGCCACACCTTCCCCAATCTTTGGGTTAGAGTCTTAAACCCCCTAGTACAGTAACATGAAGACAACATTCCCCCTAACCTTTGGCAAACAGGCTCGACCCTCACAGAGCAACAAGTTTACCACCTGGCCTTCCCTAACTTTTGGCATACAGGCTCAACCCTCTCAGAGCAACGAGTTGACCACCTGGCCTTCCCTAATCCATCGGGGACAGGCCCATCCCTCTCATACCTGTGGGGCAGTGACTTTAACCACCGTAATCTTTGGGGAATGTGCTCCACCCTCTCTGTACCCTGGGCTGGCAAAACTCTCCCAGAACATCAGGTGGGAACATCTACCCTCTTCAACTGCTGGTGCAAACTCACCCTCTCTGTACATATGGGTGGGGTTCCTCTCTTGGCCCAAGGTGATGTCTTAATTCCAGATCTCAGCTTCCAAGGGTTTCCTCTTAAAGATGTTTCTCCTTCAATCTTTCCTTTCCATGTCCCTTTTAGTCCAAGCTGACAATGGTTTTGTTTATACAGTTCTCTTAAAAACTTTGTTGGTTTACCATGCAAGAAGCAGGGGTCCAAGCCATCAGACAGTAAAACTTTCTACAAGTCTTTCCAAGATAACTGAATCTTCAATCCTGATTTACAAGTTCCAAGTTTAGTTAAGTCCTCCAATGGGGCCCTTTCATCTGGGAGCTTGATTTCCAGAGACTTGGAATTTCCAGAATTAGTTTCTGTTTTCTTTGTGCCTGACAGTTCAGTCCTCAGTATATCTCTCTCATCCAGCAGTTTGCTATAAGCTGCAAGCAGAAGCCAAGCCACAATCTCTGGATCTACTTTGGAAATTTTTTCAGCTAAATGCCCAGGCTTGCCATTTTCAAATTCTTCCTTCCATAAAACACCAGGAGTTAATCTTACTAAATTCCCTGCAACTTTAAAACACAGATCGCCTTTCCTCCAGATTCCAATAATAGTTTCATCATTTACTTCTAAGGCATCATAAAAAGTCTCTTTAGCATCCATATTGCTATCAACAGTTTCTTCAAAGCACTGTAGGCCTTTTCTTCCAAGCATCTCACAATTCCTCAAAAAAATACCCCTTATCCATTTATAAAACCTTTTCATTATTTCAGTAATTGCAAAAGCACTTCCCTACTCCTCGGTACCAAATTCTGTATTAGTCGACCAAAGGGGTGCTGATACAAAATACCAGAAATTGGTTGGTTTTTATAAAGTGTATTTATTTGGGGTAGTTTACAGATACCAGGCCATAAGCATAAGTTCCTTCCCTCACCGAAGTCTATTTTCACATGTTGAAGCAAGATGGCTGCCAACATCTGCCAGGGTTCAGGTTTTCTGAGTTCCTCTCTTCCAGGGTCTTGCTTCTCTCCAGATTCAGGGTTCCCCTCTTTCCAGGGCTTGCTTCTTCCTGGGCTCAGGTTCCTCTCTTCCTTGGTCTTGCTTCTGTTTCCTCTGTGAGCTTACTTTCCAGGGCTCCAACTTAAGACTTCAGCATCAAACTCCAACATCAAAACTCCAACATCAAAAACCCTCAACTCTGTCCTTTGCCATGCTTTTTATCTGTGAGTCCCCACCCACCAATGCGGTGGGGATTCAACGCCCTAATGATGTGGCCCAATCAAAGCCCTAATCATAACTTAATCATGCTCAGGTACAGACCAGATTGCAAACATAATCCAATATTTGTTTTTGGAATTCATAACCGTATCAAACTGCTACACTACCAAAAGCTATTTATTGATTTAATGCAATTGCAATCAAAATTATATTTAAAACATCCTTGCAAAAATGAAAAAGACAATCATTAAATTCATATTAACAGCAAAAATCATCTTGAAAAAGAAGAACAGAGTTGAGGACTAACCCTTCCCAATTTTAAAATTTATTACAAAGGTATAGTAATAAAAACAGTGTGCAAGGGCAGGTATGAAGGCCAATGGAATAGAATTGAGAATTCAGAAATAAACACTCACATCTATGACAAATTAATTTTTTTGGTAACATCTTCCAAATAATTTCTCTTTAACACCTTCAATTTTAACAAGAGTTGTGTATGTCCTCTGGTTCCAGACACCCTGCTTATAGCCAGCAAAAATGCCTTTGGAGGGAAGCAGATGTGGCTCAAGTTATTGGGCTCCCATATACCAGATTGGAGGTCCAGGGTTCGATTCCTAGGGCCTCCTGTTGAAGGCAAGCTGGCCCAAGCAGAGAGCTGGCCTGTGCGGAGTGCTGGCCCACGTGGCATGTTGACCCACGAAGAGAGCTGGCACAGCAAGATGACATGACAAAAAGAGACACAGAGGAGAGACTATAAGAGATGCAGGAGACCAGGGGTCTGACGTGGCACAAGAGACTGAGTGCCTTTCTCCCACTCTGGAAGGTCCCATGATCAGTTCCCAGTGCTGCCTAAAGAGAATACATGCAGACACAGAAGAACACACAGCGAATGGACACAGAAAGCAGACAGTGAGTGCAAAACAACGGGGGGTGGGGGGAGAAATAAAATAAACAAGTAAAACAGGAAAAAAAAAAAGACTTTGGAGAGCAGCCTTTGTTACAACCCAGCTCCTGACAGGCCCTGGTCGGGGCAGTTGCAAGACCAAAGGACATGCTCAGCACAGTGTCAGACATGAGCTGTGTTTACGTGGACTTACCGATAGGAGAGATTCTTTGCTCCACAAAGAGGTGGGAAAACGAGGGGCAACATACAGGGTCTCAGAACAAAGACATTTCATAGCAGAGCTCCATAAGAGGGGTCTGGGGATGTTACTGTAAGAAGGAACCATACAACCTGGAGAACATTACAATCTACGATACCATCATGTGTTGTATCCCTGTCAGGAGGTTTGTTGCATTTTAACTTCCGTCTGGGGCATGCAGGCGGCTATGTGCTACAGGCTGAGTTTCCATCGCGAGGTGGCCTACTGGACCTTCACAACCTTGCAGACATATTTGCTGTTTTAGAAGTCCTGTTCCCAGCAGCCAACTATAGGCCCCAAGATGGAGGAAAGAGAAAGCCCCCATATAGTCTTTATTATTATCAGTTTTATTGAAACATATTCATAAACCATACAATCCATCTAAGGTGTACAATCAGCAGCATTTAGTATAATCACAGAATTGTGCATTCATCATTTCAATCAATATTAGAGCATTTTCATTACTTTACAAAAAATACAATAATAAAACAAAGAAAAACAAGCAAAATCAAAAAACAAAAAACTACTCCTTGGGAGTCACAACTCAATCTTTTTATCCTCCAGCCATACACAGCTGCTAATCTATTTCCATCTCTATAATTTATTTGCATTTACATTTTGTATAGATGGAGTCAAACAATATGTAGTACTTTTTTTGGTCTAGTTTCTTTCACTCAACATACTTCCTTTTCTACCATTGATGGAAGATTTTTAAAACATTAGTTTACACTACTGTTCATAGTTTGCTTTGGCTGTATTTTTGACTAAATATCACTCTAATATTAACATCTTGTTACATGAACATACATTTGTTGTTTTAGACGAAAACATTCTTATATATGCACTATTAACCACACTAATTTTTCACAAGAGGGTTTGCTATGCTATACAGTCCCATGTTTCATTTTTTAGCTTTCCTTCTAGTGATATACCCTATCATAGACTTTCCCTTGCAACTACTATCATACCCGTATCTTAGCACTGCTAATTAAAAATACTCTACTGAGCTTGCACCATTTCTATTCATTTCCAAATAGTTAAAAACAACTATTTTTACCAATTCTGCACAGATTAAATCTCAGCTTTCCATTTTCTAACCTCATTCTATTTTGTGGTGACTTATATTTGCTCCCATATACTCTTTATTCAGATTCATGACATAAACATTTTGCCACTTTTATTGTTCTCTATTCTCTTTCTCTCATATACATGCATTTTTCTGAACCATTTGAGCACAATGGTTTACAATTATTTACCAATTTTTGCCATTATATTCCAATATTTACCCCACATTACCAAAGAATATTTTGTAAGAAAAAAGTGATTTTCTTATACAATACCCAATTATCAAAATTAGGAAAAATATTGATACAATATTATTATTTAAAAATCCATATTCAAAACTTGACCTTTGTTCCAATATTGTCCTTTATAGCAATTTTTTTTCCAGTCTCAGATACAATCCAGGATCATACGTTCACACCTAGTTGTCATAACTCTTTAGCCTTCAATCTAGAACTGTTTGTCTTCCTTGATATTTTTACAAAGTACAGGTCAGTTATTTTGTAAGATTTCCCTTAACTGGGGGTTGTCTGATATTTCTTCATGATTGGCGAAGAATATCACAGGAGTGATGCTTATATCATATATCTCATATCATGTATCATACATCATATATCTGTATCATATATCTCATTACTGGTGATGTCAACATTGATCTCTTGGTTAAGGAGGTATCTGCTAGGTTTCCCTGTAAAGAAACTATTTTTCTTTTTTTAATTACTGTAATCAGTAATTTGAGAGTGCTTTCACACATTAGTTTCAGCATCCATTGGTGATTCTTGCATGACTTAGTTTTCATTGTGATGGTTTAAAAAAATGGGTTGCTCTAACTCCATCATTCCTTCTTCATTTATTATTGGCATTCTACTGTAAGGAAGAGCTTTCCCTTGTTTCCCATTTAGAAAAATATAAAAATATATATGTATGCACATTGTGATAGTCATGGACTAATAAATTTTTATGGGTTATAATAATCCATTACTGTCATTATTTATTTATTTATTTAGAAAAGATTTATTTAGTTATTTATCCCCCCTCCCCCCCTCCCCATTGTCTGCTCTCTGCATCCATTTGCTGTATGTTCTTTCTGTGTCTGCTTATATTCTCATTAGGCAGCTCCAGGAACCAATCCTGGGACCTTCTAGAGTGGGAAAGAGGCAATCATTTTCTTACACCACCTCAGCTCCCTGTTCTGCTGCATCTTATTGTCTCTCCTCTGTGTCTCTTGTTGCATTATCTTGCTGTACCAGCTCTCTGCTTTGGCCAGCACTCCTGCAGGGGGTGACATTCCTGCATGGGATAGCGCCCCTACGCAGGACAGCACTCTTGTATGGGCCGGCACTCCACGTGGGTCAGCTCACCTTCACCGGGAGGCCTTTGGCCATCAAACCCTGGAACTCCCATATGGTAAACGGGAGCCCAACTGCTTGAGCCACAACCGTCCCCCAGTCATTATTTATTTTGATGCTCAAATTGTTCCAAATTTGTTAGTGGCTGTCCCTTCAAGCTACACCCTTTTGATGTGTTTCCATCATTTAAATAGTATTTCCCTTCTTTCTGGTGCGATAAGATGTGTCAGGCTCATCTTGAACATCCCCTGCCCCACCACTGGAATTAACCATTGCTTCAAAATTCTCTGGAAACCTATATGTTCTGGAAGGAATTTAGGTCTAATAAAGCACTAGACTCATCCATAACTAAAGTTTCCCAAATGCTCCATTGGAATATCCACTAAACTCCCTGGTTTTGTTTTGTTTTGCTCCCTGTCTTTTTTTTTTGTCTTTATTTTTTTAATATTACATTAAAAAAAGATGAGGTCCCCATATACCCTCCACCCCCCTCACCGAACTCCTCCACCCATAACAACAACCTCCTCCACCATCATGAGACATTCATTGCACTTGGTGAATACATCTCTGAGCACCGCTGCTCCTCATGGTCAATGGTCCACACCATAGCCCACACTCTCCCACAGTCCACCCAGTGGGCCATGGGAGGACATATAATGTCTGGTAACTGTCCCTGCAGCACCACCCAGGACAACTCCAAGTCCCGAAAACGCCCCCACATCACATCTCTTCCTCCCACTCCCTACCCCCAGCAGCCACCATGGCCACTTTCTCCACACCAATGCCACATTTTCTTCGATTACTAATCACAATAGTTCATGAATAGAATATCAGTAAGTCCACTCTAATCCAATTCTATTCTTAATATAATAAGATCTTTTCTTCAACACTACCATTTCATCTAAAATTAAGTGAATCTTGTTTGATTTTATTTTGTCTTAATTATGTGTAGTGTGCCACATTATATTAATAAAATGATAATTTGTCTATTAACAAAGATTTGACAGGTTCTGTAAGTTTAAATGTCTTCAGAAACTTAGAGTAAATATGATATCCTACCTTGAATGTTTGTGCAAAATTTCAGCCATGTTATGGGTTTCATAAGTTTTCACGCGCTGATCTATGCACCTACCTAGCCATTGTGTACAATGCTGTTTGTGTGGCAAAATGCTTTTTGAGGGTAAAACAACCAATTTGATAACTGGATTTTTGCAAAAAGAGTTTATTTTAAGATGGGTTCAAAAAGCAGTTGAACTAGTCATCGAGATTTAAATTATTCTTTATTCCTGAAATTCTTTTGCTTCCATTCATCTAGGATTGCCTTTTATTGGAAGGCAATTCAAAGCTGAACTTCTGCAGTTGGTGGAATGTGTCAAATGAGCACTTGGCTCTGCACAAGTATCCGTTTCTGTGTTCCACAAGGAGTCAGTTCAGTAATTACAGTACATGTCAAATGAACTTCAAGGAGAAAAGGGTTTCTAACCATCTCACATGGCTTGCCCATATTGAAAGGACTTCATAGAAAAGAAGGTGAGAGGGTAATTAGTTGATACTGCAGACACTGAAGGCAGTGGTTGCCCAAGCATGACCCATGGGTCAGCAGGGACTGTATCTCCTGACAACTTTAAAGAAATGCAAATTCTCAGGCCCCACCCCAGACCTCTGAATCTGAACCTCTAGGATTTAACCAGTCCTCCAGGGGATTCTGAAGTGATCAAGTTTGGGAATCCCTGCCCTAAGGAAAAGATGGGGGAGTCAGAACTGCACTGTCCAGAAGCCAGTTAGTTGCCTTCCCCGGGAGCAGACACCAGGGAAAGGGAACAGGAAGCATCTTCTACTGCAGGGCGGCTGGGCTTCCTTGCCTACACAAGCCCAGGTTTGCCCAGAGCCAGCTGTGCAGGTGAACTGGAACCTGCAGGAAAACATACCAGAGAGTCCCTATGGTCACAGAAAATCCACAGTGAGAAATTCACAGATGACAGGGAAGCAAGGGTATTTTTATACTTACTGTCTCCAGTGGCTTCCTAATCTATCTCTCAATCTCTGTTTTCAGAACAGTGTTCCTGGCATGCTGGTGTTCTCCTTGTGGAGTGTCGTCTGATGTGAGGATGCAGAGTCCAAGGTAAATAGCTATGGGAACCCTGGCAGAAAATTCTTATGGGGAGAATGTTGGGGGCCAGTGGCTTAGGGCTCATGAGTGGGGACAAAGGTAGCAGGAACTTCTCCCTAACCCAGCTGTCTCTTACAGGCCAGGGAGCTGTCCCTCTGCCCCCAGAGTAGCAAGGTGGCCATGAAGTTTCCATTTATAACCACTAGGGATGGGGGAAGATGACCAAGATCTTAAACTGCAGCTATAATAATATTCAATACCTAATTTTATTTTATTTTTTAAATGTTTAGTTCAACTAATTTAATTTTTTTTTATTTCTTTTTTTATTTATTTCTCTCCCCCACCCCAGTTGTCTGCTCTCTGTGTCCATTCACTGTGTGTTCTTCTGTGACTACTTCTATCCTTATCAGTGGCCCCAGGAATCTGTGTTTCTTTTTGTTGCGTCATCTTGTTGTGTCAGCTCTCCGTGTGTGCGGCACCATTCCTGGGCAAGCTGCACTTTCTTTCGCGCTGGGTGGCTCTCCTTACGGGGTGCACTCCTTGCGCATGGGGCTCCCCTACACGGGGGACACCCCTGCATGGCACGGCACTCCTTGCGCACATCAGCACTGCGCATGGGCCAGCTCCACACGGGTCAAGGAACCCCGGGCTTTGAACCACGGACCTCCCATGTGGTAGACGGACGTCCTAACCACTGGGCCAAGTCCACTTCCCTTGATACCTAATTTTAAATCTCAGAATAAAGCTTTTTTTTTAAAGATTTATTTTTATTTATTTCTCCCCTCCCCCTTGTTGTTTGTGCTCACTGTCTGCTCTCTGTGTCTGCTCATCTTTTTTTTTTTCAGGAGGCACCAGCACCAAGAACCGAACCCGGGACCTGCCTTGTGGGAGGGAGGTACCCAACTGCTTGAGTCACATCTGCTCCCTGTTTGTTGTGCCTTTCATTGTGTTTCCTCACTGTGTCATCTCGTTGTGTCAGCTCACCAAGCCAGTCCATCACATCAGCTCCCTGTCTTGCTCATCCTCTTTAGGAGGCATGAGGAAACAAACCTGGGACCTCCCATGTGGTAAGTGGACACCAACTGCTTGAGCCACATTCGCTTCCCAGAATAAAGCTTTTTGCTGCCCTAGGAAAGGGACTGGTTGTGTTCAGCAAATGGACTGCAGAGTTGGAATGCAGGGGTCAGGAATAAGCCTTGTCAATGAACTATGCAAACAATGACCTGGCATGCTATTCTAGATTCAGATGGGCCAACGTCGTCTATTTTCTGAAAAGAGAGGCTCTGGGAGACTTAAAACCTGAGTCTCCTCCATGAGATTATAAAGCTAGGAGCTGTGACTTGTTTGACCAGGCTAGCATGGGCAGTATAAGAATCCAAATGCTTTGCGTTTAACGATGAGCTCAGGCCAAAATGGGTCTTAAGAGGGAAATCACTAAGTCTCTTTTCTGCCCACTCCAGAGTCAGGTTTGAGAGTCCTACTGGGCTGAGAGATTCTTCAAAAACCTCAAGTTTGCCCAGCAGGGACAACATTGACCTTTCGCTTTTAATCAGTGGTTCTTCCCTTGAGGCCAACACAGAAGTTCAGACTGCAATCTGTCCTTTTGCCTTCATTTCCTCTATTTAAAATCCTTTTTTAACTCTTGCAGGACTCTGTTCTTGGGACAAAATGAGTAAAAAATTACATTTGATTCCAATGGTGCTAGTTCTGGCCAAGGGATATCTCTATTATCTCATGGTTTCATGGAAATAGGGACCACAGAAGAGAGGAACTGTTTAACCCAAGGGTCATGCAATAGTTCCTCTCCATCTACAGCAGAAGACTTGCAGGAAAAGGGAATCAAATCTTAAAAGGGTTGAGATCACAAGTAAACTTTTGAAAGTCCTTGTGAATATTTTTGCATTTAGTAAGATAAATTGACCCCCCCCCCCCCCATGTTGTAAAGGCAATGTAAACACACCAGAAACCTTCAGGACCTTCCATGCAATATCAAGAAGCTTCTGAATTTATTTGGCTTTGGGGCAGATAGTACACAAACCAAGAATTATTTATTTGCATATACCTGGCTCTTCATGCAAAAAATATTTATTTAAAATGCTACAACCAGAGTTTATAGATTCCTGGGTTTATTTTCTCTCTTGAGATTACACTGCAAAAACCATTTTACCTTTCTCTTCTCTTTCCACATTCCAGATCTCGTTAAGCACCCTCCTCCAGAGTAATTCATCTCTATTCCAACAAGGTACATTAAAGTAAAAATGGAGGAGCTAAACTTTTCCATATAGGAAATGCACTGCTTGGGATTACTATACAGAGAAATAAATGGTCCACCAAGAAATAAAATAAGAACACTGATAAGACCTACAAAGAAGCCAATACACCAAACAGCAAATATAGTAGGTATTTATGTATGACCATAAATGAAAATAATGGATGTGAAAGCATTTTGCAACCTAGAAAGGACTAGTTTAGAACAGTGCTCACTTCAAACAATGAAGGCTCTTGCTGAAAGCTATAGCCTGTGAAGTGGGTAGAATGGGTGTTGGTCCCAATTTAGAGAGGAGCAAAAGAGATGCACAGGTAATAACCACACTGTGACTTCATGTCTATAACAATGAAATGCAATGAGTAAACTTTAAGTGCCTCCTGAATTTTAAAATATGAACTAAAAGACAATTTTTTTTTTGGCACAAAATAGGGCAATTTTAATACAGACATGTATTGAATTAATGTTAATTTTCTTAAATGTGTTCATAGTAGTGTGATTAGGTAGCAGACAGCCTTGTTCTTTGGAGATGCAGGTAGAGGATTTAGGTCATCAAGAAAGAAGAGGACCTACAGGTTCTATGGTCATGGCAGATGGAGTTCAGTGCCATGTCTGTTGGCCCTACTTTGGAGTTTGTGTTTCTGTGTGATGGAGCTGGACTCAGATGTGATCTTTGTCCACAAGCCTCTCCTGTTACTTTTACCAGAAATGTAGTTGGTGCTGGGGTTTAATGTATACCAGGGGACCTGAATCTCTGGACTGACCATGTGATAGCCAGGCCCTGGACCTCAACAGACTTGCAACTCATACACTCTGGTTTATTGGACTTACCCCACTCAGCTAACATGGAGGTGAAGAAGGTCAACCACCACATCATGGAGCCAAGAGTGCCTACAACTGAAAGCAGGAGAATTGCATCTAGCATCCATGTGGAATCTAAGCCCCCTCTTGATATAGATGTGGAGTGGACATGGCCATTCTAGGGTCCACAGGATGGAAGAATAGAGTATGGATTAGAGTGGACTTACTGATATTCTATTCATGAACTATTGTGATTAGTAATTGAAGAAAATGTGGCATTGGTGTGGAGAAAGTGGCCATGGTGGCTGCTGGGGGTAGGGAGTGGGAGGAAGAGATGTGATGTGGGGGCGTTTTCGGGACTTGGAGTTGTCCTGGGTGGTGCTGCAGGGACAGTTACCAGACATTATATATCCTTCCATGGCCCACTGGGTGGACTGTGGGAGAGTGTGGGCTATGGTGTGGACCATTGACCATGAGGTGCAGCGGTGCTCAGAGATGTATTCACCAAGTGCAATGAATGTCTCATGATGATGGAGGAGGTTGTTGTTATCAGTGGAGGAGTGGGGTGAAGGGGGATGGGGGTATATGAGGACCTCATCTTTTTTGAATGTAATATTAAAAAAATAAAGAAAAAAAAAAGAAGAGCAAAAAGGAAAGAAGAGTCAAGGTGTCAGAGTGCCCAACTGATCTGCTGTGGACCTGCTCTGCCAGATGGAAAACATACATTTAGTTTTGAATATTTATTGCTGGGTAATAGCCAACTCAAAACCTAGAGACTTAAAAAAGTTGCTTATTTGCTCCTTATTTCATTTGAGCAGGCATCTCATCTCTGCTTCACATGGC
Organism: Dasypus novemcinctus; assembly: GCF_030445035.2. NCBI lineage: Eukaryota > Metazoa > Chordata > Mammalia > Cingulata > Dasypodidae > Dasypus > Dasypus novemcinctus. The sequence goes on along the minus strand of NC_080696.1, from coordinate 19,869,441 downwards.
ATCACCTGTACTATCAAATGGCTAGGGGCTGAATGGAAGAACTTCACTTGAGGTGGATGGCTGAGGCCTGCCCTTGCTGTTGGCTTGGTTCCTCGGTCCTTGTCCACATGTCCCCTCCAAGTGGTAAGTTTGGACTTCCTCACAGCATGGTGGTCTCAGAGTCGTCAGATTTCTCACGTGACAGCTGGCTTTCCCCAAAGTGCAAAAGTGGCAGCTGCCCTGCCTTCTTAAGGCTTAGGCCTACAACTGGTACTGTGTCAGTTCTACTCTAGGTCACAGGGCCAGGCCAAATTCAAGTGAAGAGGATGAGACAAGCCCTTGAATACCAGGAAGAAAGATTCATTGCCACTAAAGGAACCATTTGCTACCATATTGGCACTCTTCAAGACAGCACCAACAGGAGTTATATATATATGTAAATATTATGAAATTTATTATAGGAGTTGTCTTATATGACCGTGGGGATTGGCAAATCTGAACTCTGTAGGGCAGGCTGCAAGTTAGGACCTCCAGTGCAAGTTTCAATGGATTCCTGAGGAGAAGCTGATTACCTAAAGCAGACACAGAAATTCTTTCTGACTGCTGAAATCATCAGGTCTTCCCTTAAGGTCTTTACCTGATTGGATGAGACTTCTCTCCCTGTTGAAGGCAATCTCTTTTCTTGTTTGTGGATGTAATCAGCTACAGATGCAATCAATTGACTAATGATTAAAATCCATGACATACACTCACAGTAATAGTCAAGCCAGTGACTGCTTGACTAAACAACTGTCTGTCATAACCTAGCCAAGTTGATAAATGAAAGTAACCATCAGAGCCATGCATGGGGATGAGGAGCAGCACTGGCCAGGAGAAATTTCCTACAGGCCAGCAACCACAGGACCAGGGTGCTCAAGAAGTAACTGTGTTTCAAAATTCTTCAGTTCCTTGGGCACACCAAAGCACCTCAGTTGAGAAACAGTGACCAAACTGTTCTATGAAAAAGGAAAAACAAGAGTTTCCTTACTATAGGACCTCTCTGAGAATTTAAGAAGCTCATTTGCACTGAAGTTATGACATGAAGGGTTACCCATAGGTATTTGACCATGCTATATAGTTTTTCTTAAAGGCTATCATTTCGACCTTTAGGTCTCCGAAGAATTCAAATTAGAGTCTTATCTTCCACAAATGGAGGATAAGTTTCTCACTGAATCGTTGTCCTTGCTTTTCTGCTGCCTGTCCCCAAGGCCACCATGAAACTAGTCCCCAGATTCTCATGATGTATGTTGATGGTTGACCTTCTCCAAAACTTCCCCCGGGACTCGCTGAAGTTTGACATCATAATAGGGTCAGAATGTGTGTCAAGAGTCTAAGATGGGCTCCCACAGTATGAGACAATTCTAATTGCTCCTTTGTTTCCAAAAAAGGATTACCTGCCCATGAACTTCCCTTGGTACATCAGTTCATCTGTTCAGAATGACTGACCTCCCAGCTGTCCGCTTGCTGAATTTCTATTGCTTCTTGGAGATCCAACCCAAAGTTTACTTCCTTGTCTAAGACTAACAGTACTCTCACAGGCAGTGTGTTTCCATGCAATAGCAAATAATAATAATACTGTTAGCTAATATTTATTGGGTTCTTACTATGTGTATGACACTGTATTAAATGCTGGGATTCAAATATAGGTTTGTCTGACTCCTGAACCTGAGAATTTAACCATTGCATGGTACTGCCTCTTTGGGGATGTTCCTCTGTCAATATTAAGCACACAGCATTGTGTATGGCAAAAACTGCCAGTTTTCCATCAAAATCCATTTTCTCCTTCTTCCTGGGAACATGGCTGCCCAGCTGGAGATGGTTTCCTCAGCTATTCAATGGCTAAGTGTGGCCATGTAACTAAATTCTCACCAATGAAATGTGAGAAATTCCCTGCCACTTAAAAGGAAATCCCTTTCCTAGGATTTCCATTTCTTCTTGCTCCAGTGCCAGCTAGACCATGCAGATAATGATGAAATCCTAGGGATGATAAAAGAACAAAACAGAAGGGATCTGAATAACTGGGTTTCTGAATAACTGTGTGGAGTAGAGCCTCCTGCCAAACTTGGGACTGTTAATGAGAGCAAAATAGACTTCTGTGTTCTCCAAGCTATTGTATTTTGGGACCTATTTGTCACAGCAGTTGAAACATCACCCTAAGCAATTTGCACTGAGATTATCTTTTTCTTCCCCACTAGACGGAGAAGTCCTTGGGGGGCAAGAATGACCCCAGATTCATCTCTGTATATTTGGACTAGCAAAGTGCCTGGAACAAAGCAAATATCCCAGAATGAATGTTTCTATTGAGTCAATGACTGGATCAATTGCTACTTCTTATATGGTTGCAAAAATGCCTGTGAGAAATGCTTGAGCATTGAGACTGGATGCAGGCATATCCAAAAATGAAGAAAGAACTTTGCTTTGATGAGAACTAGAAGCAGGATGCAGGACAAAGAGCATTGTGATGGGACTGGTGGGGGGGACATGGCCTGATTTCAGCCATACAGTTGCCATAGTGTACTTGCAAGTAATACAAAGGCTTGGCCAGAGGGCCCTACAAACACCATTTACTGAACTTCCATGGTGATTGAAACACAAGATACCCCAGAGCTAAGAGTGACTTCTTAGCTCTTTTTCTCTAGCACCTTCCCTCAGTTGAGTAGCATCAGCTTTAAATTTGGGCAGGCAGGAGATGGCAGTTGTACTGTCCATCAGTATCATCTGTTGTAATCTTTAAGCTGCCAGCGTGACAGCTGGGGAAGAACAGGATCAAGTTGACTGGCAGAATGTTTTACATCTAATGAGTTTGTGCACAATAATAGTATAATAAATAAGGCTCTAGAGGAACTTAGTTATCACTTGCATTCCAAAAGTGAGATACGGCCTTACCAGAAGCTCACAGAGCCATCTGTCATCAAATATTAGTCTTTGTGTCAATGGCTAGACTGGCCTGAGGAAATGGAATACATCAGCGGATAAAGGCAAACGACAACACCATGTCATTTAAAGAGATTTAAAGGGAGCTACCTTAAGGAGCCACAGATTTCAAGATGATTTTGAAATAAATATATAATACTAGCAAAAGAAGTTAGACTTGAAATCTTGGCTGCTGAATGCTAATGAGTATTTCCATTGGATAAGTTCAGTTTCTGTCACTCGGGGTAAGTTCTCGAGTAATATAATCTTTATCTGCTTGGATTTGGGGCTGGGATTATTGCAATCTTCTTTAATATGTTTTTGCCCAGTTTGATACATCGAAATCTGATCATCAAAGCACTCTGCTGATGACACAGCTACTAGTGAGAGGAAAATTGAAAGTGAACGAAAGCTTGAAAACCGGATAAAAGCCGTTAGGATATGTAGTTGTTTGGGTTCCTCATTTTTGCTGAGGGAAAGTCACAAGCTGTCATAAATAGAGAATTGGGACTAAACAAAAGTCATCAGTCAATAGCATCATTAAATGCTGATATCAAACCACATGGTAAAGGGAAAAGTCAAGCAGGACAAAGCAGCATGTTGACCAGTTATAAAAGAAGCACAATTAGAGAAACAATTAATTGATGTGAAAAGTTCAAGGATAAAAAACCCCAGTGAGAACAAATGCAGGAGATTTTATAGGCCTTATCTGTGTAAGGTCTTCAGCCAAGATTTGATTTGGTAGAGTTTATGCCCGGAGAATGTGTGATTTCCCAATGTTGATGTGAGACTCAGGATTGGTCTCAGTTGGGGAGTTACAGGGATGGGTCCCTAGATACCACATTCAGTAAGGTTCATTTTAGTGGTTCAAACTCACAGAATTTGTGCCTATGGATTTGGTTTAGATGTTTAGAACTATCCTTTCCAAATGTATTCTTGGACCAGTATAGGTAGATATTTTCAGTGGATATGGTAGAATAGAGTTCAACATCCAGAGCCTGGAAGGCTAAAAACTGACATTTCCTAGTCTCCCTTGCAGCTGGGGTTCTGTTGTAAGCTGGGTCCTACCAATCAGGTATATTTGTTTGAGATTTGAAAGTGGATAGTTGGAAGGGGTTTAGCTGTTGCATGTCTGGCAAACTTTCCCGTGGAGGTGTTAGCAGAGGTCCCAGGATGTCAAGGTACAGAATCTCCCTTTTGCTAGTGTAGATGGTAGGAGGGAAGCATGTTTAGGAGCCGACAGATGTAATGGGGATTTCTGGTTAGGGTGATTTCCTGATCATTGTGGCATCCTGACTGTGGCAAGTTACATGTTTCTGGAGCCCATAGCTATAGAGTATCTTCCCAATTTGTCAAGTGGCTTCCTCTTTGTACAAAAGGCAACAGCTCCTTTGGTGGTTCAATTCTGTGATGTGGTTATAATTGTTTCTTCAGCCTTCCCAATGAGTCTTTAAGCCATTTAATGGTCGGTTGTGGGAGATGACCTCCAAAGATGGCTCCCATCAGTGTCATCCCTCTTTGTGTAGACATGCCACTCCATTAAGAGGAAGAGTCTAATTCCTCTCCTTTTGCTGGCATGAGTGACTTGCTTGACCAATAGCATGTAGTGGAAGTGATTTTCCCGGGCTTCTGAAGCTGGGTCGTAAGAAGTATTGCAGTTCCTGCCTGAGTCTCTTAGAATGTTCATTCTTGGAGGACTGAGCTGCCATGTAAGAAGTCCAACTATCTTGAGACTGCTGTGTTTTGAGGAAGTACAAAATAGTCACATGAGGAGAAAAAGTGTATTCAGGAGGTGTATTAGTCAGCCAAAGGGGTGCTGATGCAAATTACCAGAAGTTGGTTGGTTTTATAAAGGGTATTTATTTGGGGTAGGAGCTTACAGATACCAGGCCATAAAGCATAAGTTACTTCCCTCATCAAAGTCTATTTTCACATGTTGGAGCAAGATGGCTGCCTATGTCTGTGAGGGTTCAGGCTTCCTAGGTTCCTTTGTCTTCAGCTTCTCTGGTTTCTCCACAAGGTCAGCTGTAGACTATGAGGCTCTCTAGGCTTTTCCCTCTCTCCACAAGGTCAGCTGTAGACTTTCAGGCAAATGGCTCTGTCTCTCCCCCTGGGGCTCCAGCTTCAGCATCAAACTCCAACATGAAAATTCCAACATTAAAAACCCCTAACTCGGGAAACGGACTTTGGCCCAGTGGTTAGGGCGTCAGTCTACCACATGGGAGGCCTGCGGTTCAAGCCCCGGGCCTCCTTGACCTGCGTGGAGCTGGCCCATGCGCAGTGCTGATGCGCGCAAGGAGTGCCCTGCCACACAGGGGTGTCCCCCGCGTAGGGGAGCCCCACGCGCAAGGAGTGCACCCATAAGGAGAGCCGCCCAGCGCGAAGGAGGGAGCAGCCTGCCGAGGAATGGCGCCGCCCACACTTCCCATGCCGCTGACGACAACAGAAGCGGACAAAGAAACAAGACGCAGCAAAAAGATACAGAAAACAGACAACCGGGGGAGGGGAGGGGAATTAAATAAAAATAAATAAATAAATAAATCTTTAAAAAACAAACAAACAAACAAAAAACCCCTAACTCTGTCCTATATCATGTCTTTTACCTCTTGGTGAGTGGGGACTCAAAACCCTAATGATGTGGCCAAATCAAAGCCCTAATCACAACTTAATCCAAACCAGATTACAAACATAATTCAATATCTGTTTGTGGAATTCATAACCATATCAAACTGCTACAGGAGATAACTTGCCAAGCAAGAATGAGAGCAAGGGGTAGTGAGTAGATGACATTTCTGTGATTGCCTGATGCAGTCATCTTCACTGAACCTAATATCCACATCAAATGAAAGGCTGGAGACTCCTGCTGCTGAGAAAATGCAGGAGACACAAATAGTTGCTCTTTGGACTCTCCTTCCTAAGAATACATGTGACTGCTCTTGATTGTGGTAATGATAACATGGATATATGCATTTATCAAAACTGTACACTAGGGAAGCGGATTTGGCTCAGCAGATAGAGTGTCTGCCTACCACATGGGACGTCCAGGGTTCACACCCAGGGCTTCCTGACCCATGAGGTAAGCTGGCCCATGCACAGTGTTGATGTGTTCAAGGAGTGCTGTGTCACACAGGGGTGTCCCCTGTGTAGGAGAGCCCCATGCTCAAGGAATGCACCCCATAAGGAGAGCCACCCAGCACGAAAATAGTGCAGCCTGCTTAGGGTGGTGACACACACATGGATAGCTGACGCAGCAAGATGATGCAACAAAAAAAGACACAGATTCCTGGAGCCACTGACAAGAATATAAGCAGACACAGAAGAACACACAGCAAATGGACAAAGAAAGCAGACAACTGGTGGGGGGGCGGGAGAAGGGGAGATAAATAATAAAAAATAAATCTTTAAAAAAAAACAAAAACTGTACACAAAATATGGGAACATTTTATTGCATGTATATTACATGTCTCAATAAAGATGACAAGCAAAGTCATCAGCTATTACTCTGGAAGTACATATTAATAAAGCATACGATTCATCCAAAGTGTACAATCGGTGGTATTTGGTATAATCACATAGTTGTGCATTCATCACCCCAATCATCATTAGAACATTTTCATTATTTCAATAATAATAATAAGCAAAAAACAAACAAGAAAATTCTTCAATTCTCAATCTCTCTATGCTTCCCCTGCTGTACATGGCAGCAAAGCCAAAGTGTTTTAGTTTCCTTAGCTGGTCAAGCAAATACCATGCAAGGAGGGGCATAAAAAATGGGAATTTATTAGCTTAGTTTTGGGGCTAAAAGAAAAGTCCAAATCAAGATGTCATTAAGGCGAGACTTTCTTTCTAAAGATAGGAGTCCTGGGGCTGGCTGCCAGTAATCCTGGGTCTTGGACTCCTCTCTCACATGGCAGCGCATATGATGGCCTCTCTTGGCTTCTCCCTTCTCTCTCTCTTTTTTTAAAGATTTATTTTTATTTATTTCTCTCCCCTTCCCCTCCATTGTCTGCTCTCTCTGTCCATTTGCTGTGTGTTCTTCTGCGTCTACTTGTATTGTCAGGTGGCACGAGAAACTGCATCTCTTTGTTGTTGCGTCATCTTGTTGCATCAGCTCTGGGTGTGTGCAGCACCACTCCTGGGTGGGCTGCACTGTTTTCACATGGTGTGGCTCTCCTTATGGGATGCACTCCTTGTGGGTGGGGCACCCCTACCCGGGGGCACCCCCGTGTGGCATGGCACTCCTTGCACGTGGCAGCACTGACATGCACCAGCTTACTACATGGGTCAGGAGGCCCTGGGTATCGAACCCTGGCCCCTCCATATGGTAGGTGGATGCACTATCAATTGAGCCATGTCTACTTCCCTCTCCCTTCTCTTTTGAATTCCATTGTCATTCAGCTTTTGGCTAATTTCTATGTGGCTTTCTCTCTGAATTTCATTCTCTTATTAAGGGCCACAGTAATAGCATGAAGACCCATCCTAATTGAGGTGGGCCATATCTTAACACCATCAAAAGGTCCTACTTACAATGGGTTCACAACCATAGGAATGGGTTACATTTAAGAACAAGTTTTCTGGGGGTACATACAGCTGCGAACCACCACACAACAATACAGCATGATATTGGCACAAGGACAAATACATAGAACACTGGAATAAAACTGAGGGTTCAGAAATCAACCCTCACTTTTATGGTCAAGTGATTTTTGACAAGGGGCAAAGATCACTAATTGGGAAAGCACAGTATCTTCAATAAATGGTGCTGGGAAAACTGGATCTTCATTTGCACAAAAAATGAAGGTGGACTCTTACCTCACGGTACATAAAAAAATCAACTTAAAATGGATCACAGACCTAAATATGAAGAGCCAGAACTAAAAAACTCCTAGAAGAAAATGTAGGGAAACAGCTTCAGGATCTTTTATTAGACAATGGTTTCTTAGACCTTACACCCAAAGCATAAGCAACAAAAGAAAAAACAGATGAAAGAGACTAACAAAATTAAAAACTTTTGTGCCCCAAGACTTTAACATGAAAGTAAAATGACAACCTACACAACGTGAGAAAATATTTGGAAATCACAGATTCAATAAGGGTTTAAAATCTAGAATATGTAAAGAAATCCTTCAACTTAACAACAAAAAGACAAACAGCCCAATTTAAAAATGGACAAAAGACTTGAATAGACATTTCACCAAAGAAGATCTACAAATGGCCAAAAAGTACTTGAAAAGCTGCTCAACATTATTGGCCATTAGGGAAATGCAAATCAAAACCACAATGAGATACCACTTCACATCCACTAGAATGGCTGCTATTAAAAGTGGAAAATTACAAGTATTGGTTGGAGAGGATGTGGAGAAATAGGAACATTAATTCATTGCCAGTGGGAATGTAAAATGGTGCAGTACTGTGGAAGACAGTTTGGCAGTTCCTCAGAAAGTTAAGTATAGAGTTACCATTACACCTGGCTAACTTCTGGGTATATATTCAAAAAATTGAAAACAGCAACTCAAACAAATATTGGCACACTGATGTTCACTAGTTCATCTTATTTGTAAGTGCCAAAAGATGGAAGCAACCCAAGTGTCCATTAACTGATGAACGGATAAATAAAATGTGGTATATACATACAATGGAATATTATTAAACTGCAAAAAGAATTGAAGTCTTGGTACATGTTACAACATGAATGAACTGTGAGGACATTGTTTTGGGTGAGATAAGCCAGGCACATAAAGGACAAATATTGTATGATCTCACTGATATGATAATAATTAGAAAACAATCTCATAGAGTCAGAATCTAGGATACAAGTTACCAGGGGGAAATATTGGGTATAGGGAATAGGGAGTTAAATGTACAGAGGTTAAAATGTAGAGTTTCTATTTGGGATAACTGGAAAGTTTTGGTAATGGATGGTGGTGATGGTGGCACAACATTATGAATGTAATTAATAGTTCTGAATATATATATATGAATGTGGTTAAAAGGGGGAAATTTTAGGTTGTATATATATTACTAAAATAAAATTTTTTTTAAATCCATGGCACTACACAACACAGTGAACCCTAAGTTACACCATAGGACTATGGTTAATAGTAGAATTATAAAAATGTGCTTTCATTACCTGTAACAAATGTACCACACCAATGCAAGGTGTTAGGGTAGTATATGGGAATTCTGTATTTTATACATGATTTTTCTGTAAACCAACTTCTCTAATTAAAAAAAAATCAATTGCATTCTGTAGACAAAAAAATCCTCTCATTACATTTTTAAAAACAAATCAATTTTATTGATACGCATTAATAAGACAAATAATTTATCCAAAATGTACAATCAATGGTATTTGGAATAAGCACATCATTGTGCATTCATCACTTCATTATATAATATTAAAGCATTTCCATTATTAAAATAATAATAATAAAAACAGACAAACAACAAAATCCCTCACCTCTCAAAAGCTGTCTGAGCCGGAAGCAGACTTGGCCCAGTGGATAGGGCGTCTGCCCACCACATGGGAGGTCCGCGGTTCAAACCCCAGGCCTCCTTGACCCGTGTGCAGCTGGCCCATGCGCAGTGCTGATGCGCACAAGGAGTGCCCTACCACGCAGGGGTGTCCCCCGCATAGGGGAGCCCCACGCGCAAGGAGTGCGCCCCGTAAGGAGAGCCGCCCAGCGCGAAAGAAAGTGCAGCCTGCCCAGGAATGGCGCCGCACACACAGAGAGCTGACACAGCAAGATGAGGCAGCAAAAAGAAACACAGATTCCCGTGACGCTGACAACAGAAGCGGACAAAGAAGACGCAGCAAATAGACACAGAAAACAGACAACCGGGGTGGGGTGGGGTGGAGAGAAAATAATAAATAAATATTTTTTAAAAAAAGACATAGACTTATAGAATGGGAAAAAAATATGAGCCATCTATATGTTGTGTACAAGAGACCCATCTCAGATGTAAGGATACAACCAAGTTAAAAGTGAACGTTGGAAAAGGTATTCCATGCAAATAGTAACCAAAAAAGAGCTGGAGTAGATCAGATAAATGTAAAATAACAACATTATTGTATATGAACAATAATTGTTCAGTGCAACTGGCAAATTGTTCCTGTGATCAGTATTCTGTAATTTTTTTCATACAAAATAAACACTTGTTTTAGTTGAGGAGGGTGGAAGAAGAGATATATTTTTGGATACTTCTTTTTTCTTTAACCCTTTCTTATTCATACTCTTTAATGAAAAGAATCTATCTGGATCAATAATGATTTAGCATGATTACTGTTGAACAAGATTTGATTTTCCTGCCTCATAAAATTATAAATTGGTAAATTATCTGCTGTAATTCATTTCAGTAAGATGTGAAGAATTCCCAAACAGGAATTTGATTATCTAGAAGGAATAATGGTAGAAATTAAATAACTAAATCAATAATTTATTTCATTCTTAGAGATTATTATGCCCAATAGTTAGGGCTGTAATATAAAAATTAGATTAAATTATAATTAATTCTGTTATATTTGAATTATTATTTACATTATTATGTGAATATATCTCAATAAAACTGCATAATAAACAAATAATTGTGCAAGAATAGCCAGAAATAACAGCGTTTGAGAGGTGAGGGATTTTTGTTGTTTGTCTGTTTTTATTATTATTATTTTAATAATGGAAATGCTTTAATATTATATAATGAAGTGATGAATGCACAATGATGTGCTTATTCCAAATACCATTGATTGTACATTTTGGATAAATTATTTGTCTTATTAATGCGTATCAATAAAATTGATTTGTTTTTAAAAATGTAATGAGAGGATTTTTTTGTCTACAGAATGCAATTGATTTTTTTTTAATTAGAGAAGTTGGTTTACAGAAAAATCATGTATAAAATACAGAATTCCCATATACTACCCTAACACCTTGCATTGGTGTGGTACATTTGTTACAGGTAATGAAAGCACATTTTTATAATTCTACTATTAACCATAGTCCTATGGTGTAACTTAGGGTTCACTGTGTTGTGTAGTGCCATGGATTTAAAAAAAATTTTATTTTAGTAATATATATACAACCTAAAATTTCCCCCTTTTAACCACATTCATATATATATATTCAGAACTATTAATTACATTCATAATGTTGTGCCACCATCACCACCATCCATTACCAAAACTTTCCAGTTATCCCAAATAGAAACTCTACATTTTAACCTCTGTACATTTAACTCCCTATTCCCTATACCCAATATTTCCCCCTGGTAACTTGTATCCTAGATTCTGACTCTATGAGATTGTTTTCTAATTATTATCATATCAGTGAGATCATACAATATTTGTCCTTTATGTGCCTGGCTTATCTCACCCAAAACAATGTCCTCACAGTTCATTCATGTTGTAACATGTACCAAGACTTCAATTCTTTTTGCAGTTTAATAATATTCCATTGTATGTATATACCACATTTTATTTATCCGTTCATCAGTTAATGGACACTTGGGTTGCTTCCATCTTTTGGCACTTACAAATAAGATGAACTAGTGAACATCAGTGTGCCAATATTTGTTTGAGTTGCTGTTTTCAATTTTTTGAATATATACCCAGAAGTTAGCCAGGTGTAATGGTAACTCTATACTTAACTTTCTGAGGAACTGCCAAACTGTCTTCCACAGCTTTTGACTCTTTCTCCATTATTTTTGTGAGAGCATTCAGCTCTGCCTGTTAGTCTGTCACCATCTTCCCATAATCCTTCCTCTCATTACATTTTTATTATTTAATCTAAGATGCTGTTGTTTATAAGACCCAATGTTATTTTATGTAGCACTAAGAAGGAAAAAAAGTGCCTCCAATTAAACTACTCCACTTGTGCACGTATAAGACAATCTTTCCTAAAAATCCTTCACAGATAGAACCTGCCTCTTCTAAATCACTTTTTTTGCCTTTATTCATTTTTTTAATATTACATTAAAAAAATATGAGGTCTCCATACAACCACCACCCCCTTCCCTCCACTCCTCCCCCCATAGCAACATTCTCCTCCATCATCGTGAGACATTCATTGCATTTGGTGAATACATCTATGAGCATCATTGCACCTCACTGCCGATTTTTCAAATGTTTTCCAGACAATATCATCCTCTGTGCCATGAAGCTATTGGTGATGTAGCATTTAAGAATGCTCCACTAGTGTATCCAGGACTTTCATCCAAGCAGCTGAAACCATTCTGCAAGTTCTGATGGATCAGAATAGGCAATGAAAACTATGTCTTTACTGTAGCCATTCAAAGACATATCCCAATTTCAGAGTTAAAATGTTGGGGGAAAAGTGTGCCAAAGGTAATGAAATATGGTAATCTTTTTTTTTCTTTATGTTTATGAGCTGGTTTGTGGCCTGGGATGAGCCTAAACTTAAGACTGTCAAAATGGTCTCTCTAAATGGAAACATTATCCATTGTTTAAAACCCTTATTGATTCCTTAACATCGACCAATAGGAAATACTTTAAACTCCTTAGCATGGGATATAAAACTCTTCAAGACCTGTTTATTTTAAAGTCATGAACTATTTAAACATACAAAAATTCAGAGACAACATACAGCCACCACATTTGACAAATGTTGACATTTTGCCATATTTGCCTAGAATATATGCTTTTTAATTTAAAGAAAGTGTTGCAGATGCATTAAAATTCTTTGTAAGTTGCTCATCCTAGTCTCCTCTTTTCTTTCCTAGAACTAATCACTTTCTTGAAGATGTCGTGAATCCCTTCCAGCCACATTCCCAGGCATATTTATATACTTCAACTCTTTTTTTTTTTTACTATATATAGATCCTTTCCTCCCTATCTAAACAAACTGAATTTTTCTGTGTTCTAAAATTTACATATTTAGTTTGCCTGACTGGTATGACAAATACCACCCAATGGGAACTTTCTGGACCAATTTATTATTAATAGAAATATCTTGTCACAGTGTGTTCTATCACTGGGTGGAGACCCATACTATGAGCAGGAAGGTATTGTACACCCATCCTGGGGAGGCCTGATGTTCTCAGAGGGGAGGTTGTCTCTCAAGAGCATGGGTGTGCTCCCAATGGGAGAGGACAGACTAGTGTGTCAAGCCGCCTGCATTGTTGCAAGTATCTATGAATCTTGTCCTTCAAGCAGTGAAGTTTGGTTGTCACTTGGGGGAAAGAGGAATAGAATATATGGAAGAAGGGGTAACTGGGGGCAAAGGAAGTGTTCTTCATGATTCTGCAATGATGGATAAGGGCCTTGTTAAATTTCACCAAAAATTAATAAAAGTATATAGCCTAAAATGTAAACTATAATGTAAACCATAATATCACCAAAAATTTAAAGTGTACAGTCTACAATGTAAACTGTAATGTAAACCATAAAGTAAGCATGGTTAGTAACTATATTTCAATATTTGTACATCAGTTGTAGCAAATGTAACATCCACATGTGAAAAGATCATTGCTGGGGCAGGGGGAAAAGGGGGAGGATATTGGGTATATGGGATCCCGTATATTCTATATGTGACATTACTGTGACCTAAAAATTTTTTGAAGACATAATAAAAAAATGATGTAAGACATTGAGAAAGAAATGGAAGAAATTGCCTTGCTACTGTATGTACAAGGCAATGCCTATTACAGTGATGAAAGGCAAAATGTCAAAAAAAATTTATATATATATATATTTTAATACCCCAATTTTTTTTTACTTTAGTTTTTCTAAATTATTATGCATTTTATTTCTAATCTTTAAACCTATCATTACTATTCCATTTTCCTATTAATTGAATTTGGCAATATATTAGGCTTCGTGTTTGAAGAAGTTTTGGATCACAGAAGGGTTCAACTATGGCAGGGGAGGAGCATTGGTGTGGGGTGTCATTGATGGGGGATGCATGGGTGGGAGGAAGTTCTCCAGGGCTTGCATATAGAGTATATAGATATGTTCAGATGTTCGTTGTGTATTGACATAGTGGGTGGAGTTTCACATGACACCTGAGGAAGTATTGAGTTCCCATCCTGGGGAGCTCTGTCGCATTTCCCAATGGAACAGCAACAATCCCCCAAGTACAAGGACAAAGACCAGTGAAGAAGGATGGTCCAATGATGGGCCCTTGATACTGATGACTCTGCTTATGAGCCTGTGTGCTTGAAATTTCAACTTTGCCTAGAGCTGCAAGGTGCCTAAGAATTGCCTCCTGAAAGGCTCCATGTTGCTCAAATGTGGCCACTCTCTAAGCCAAACTCAGCATATAAATGCATTACCTTCCCCAAAGCATGGGACATGACTTCTGGGGATGAGCCTCCCTGGTGCTGAGGGATTACTACCCAGCACCAGCTGGTGATGCAACTAGAAAAAGATCTTGAATAAAAGGGGTAAATGGTAAAGACAAATGAGTTTACATAGCTAAGAGACTTCAAAATGAGTCGGGAGGTCATCAGAGGGGTCATGCTTATGCATGTCTCAGCAGAATCTCAGAGACAGCCAAAGTACATACAACCCCAGGTAGTGGTGCTCCTGAGGGCTATGGAGACACCCAGGCCCTATGGTCATAGTAGATACCTCTGGAGTTCAGTGCCTTGCCAGTGGGCCCTGCATTGGAATTTGTGCTCCTGAGTGTGATAGAGTTTGGACTCAGATGTGACTTCTCTACACATGCCTTTTGTCAATTTTACTGAACCTGTGGTTGGTGCTGGGGTTGGTGTATGCCCAGGAGACTTGACTCTCTGGACTTTCCATGTGCCAGCTGGACCCTGAGCCTCAGCAGAGTTGTAACACATACACTCCAGTTCGTTGGACTTATCCAGGTCTGCCAACAAGGAAGTGAGAATGGTCAACTACCACACCAAGGAACTGATAGAGTCTACAACTACAAGCAGGAGAATCCATTCCATCAGCCATGTGGAATCTAAGCCCCCTCTCAATTTAGAGGTGGAGTGGGCATTGCCATTCCAGGGCCCTCAGGATGGGGGAATAAAATATGTATTAGAGTGGACTTACTGTTATTCTACTATAGAATTATTATGACTCTAGTAATGGAAGAAATTATATCATTGATGGAGACAGTGGCCATGGGGGTTGCTGAAGGCACAGAGAGGGAAGAAGAGGTGTGATATGGGGGCATTTTCAGGACTTAGAATTGTCCTGAATGATATTGCAGGGACATTATATATCCTGCCATAACCCACTGAATGTATTGGGGGAGAGTGTAAACTATAATCCATACTGTGCACTAGTGCTCCAAAATGTATTCATCAAATGCAATGAATGTACCACACTAATGAAAGAAGTTGTGGATGTGGGAGGAGTGGGGGGTGTGGGGAGTGGGGTATATGGGAACCTCTTATACTTTTTAATGTAACAATTTTGTGTGATTTATGTATCTTTTAATAAAAGAAAAAAAAGAAAAAATAGAATAATGTTAATATAACAAGAATCATTTTTCTCCATGCACAAATGTATATATGAGAATGGATAAACCATTGGTAGATAGCAATTAAACAATTTGTCTCACTGTTTTAAAGGTTAGCAGCCTCATGTCAAGGTAATGGCAGGGCCATGCTTCCTCCCCAAAGTGTGTAGTTATCTCATGCTGGCTTGCTGCAATTCTTTGGGTTCCTTGACTTGGATTGCCTCCCATCACATGGCTGTCTCACTTTGTAAAGTATCAGCTCTTCTGGTTTCCACTGATTTCCAGCTTCTCATTGTGCCCATCTTTGACTTCTGGATTCTTCTCTTTGTAAGACTTCCAGTAATTTGGATTAGGACTCAATCTGATTCAGTTGGCTGCCCTTTAACTAAAAACATCTCCAAAAGTCATGCTTACAAATGGTTTCACACCCACGGGAATGCAGATTAATCTTAACAACATTCTTTTGAGGGGGTACATAAGCTAACTACCATATATATTTTATTAACTGTATAAATCCTTCAGCAACTTCTTTTTTTTCTTTTTACTTTTTTTAAATGTTACATTAAAAAAATATAAGAGGTCCCATATACCCCCCACCCCCCTCACCCCACTCCTTCCACATCAACAACCTCTTTCATCATCATGAAACATTCATTGCATTTGGTGAATACATTTTGGAACACTGCTGCACCACGTGGATAATGGTTTACATTGTAGCAACTTGTTTCTTATCTGTTTTCTCATTGGTGGGCACTAATGTTTCCAAATGTTTACAATTTCAAGCAATACTACAATTAAATTTTTGAACATGACTCTGTATACAAGTTAGAGTTTCTCAATAGCAGCTTTTTCAACAGAAATACAATAGTCACAAATATGTCTATGTAATTTAAAACTTCCTATTAGCCATATTAGAAAATGTAAAAAGAAACTGGTGAAATTAATTTTAATATATTTTAATCCACTATATCCAATATACCTATTCAACATATAATCAAAATAAACATTAATGAAAGATTTTACATTTCTTTCATACAAAATTAAAAGTTTCTTTCATAGAAATTTCATGAAGTCTTTCAATTGGGTATTTCTTAATTCAGATTAGCCACATTTCAGGTGCTCAATAGCCATGTGGCTGGTGATTACTAAATTGGACAACATGGCTCTAAAATACAAAATTAGAGAATTGTTGTGTCAGAGGGTATGTCCATCTTCAACTACTTGATATAATAAATGTGCTCTCCAAAGTATACAAAAGTCCCTCTTTTCTGATATCCTTCCCAATACTCATTGTGATCCTTGCCAGTTTGATGGGTATAAAATGGCACCTCATTGTACTTTTCATTTGCAGTTTGCTATACTAGTGAGTTGAATACCTATTCATGTTTACTGATCAATGGGGTGGGTTTTTCTGAGAATTATCCAATCTAATCCTTTGTTCACTTTTCTGTTGAGTTGTATTTTTTCTAATTCATATGAAGTTCTTTATATATTGCAGATGTAGATCTTTGATCTACATATATTACCTTCCAGTTGATGATTAGTCTTTTCAATGTTGGTGTTTTGTCATTAAGAAATTTAAAATTTTAATGTAGCAATTTTTCTCAGTATTTTCCTTCGAGTTTGTGCCTTTCATGTTTTTGTTACGAAAGCCTTCCTTGCTCCAGTGTCATAAAGGTATTGCCTTTCATTCTTCAAAAATTTTAATATTTTCCTTTTCACATTTAGTTCTTTATTATAGCTGGAATTTGTGTTAAGGGTGACATAGAAACAATTTTATGCTTAGCCATATGGACTGTCCACTAGTCTAGCAGCATTTATTGTGCCTTAATTTAAGTTTGTCTGATGTTTTTTTCATGATTAGAGTGCAGATATGAGATTTTGGGAAGAATATCACAGAGTCAAAGCCTCATCACCTCATATCAGAGGTTCCTGACACCCACATGAGTTACCACTGGTGACATTAACCTCAATTGCTTGGTTAAGAAGCTATCTGCTGGATTTCACCACTGAAATATTGCTATTTATCCCTATCCACACTCAGTTCTTTGGAAGTGAGTCACTAAGTCCAGCTCACACTCAAGGGGAAAGGAGGGGGAGAATGAAATCCATCTTCTCAAGTTGGGAGTATCTACTTAAGTTATTTGGAATTCTGTAAGGAAGATTAGTCTCTTTGGGGCTCAATTTTAAGTGTATTTTCCCCTTCTTTCTTATTTCTCTTGATTATTTCTCAACAAATAAGCATTATTTGATTAAAGAAAAACTAAGCTATAGATCTGTCATCTTCTGTTACTATGAGGATTTTTCATTCTTTAGAATTTGCTTTGATAAAACCCCAAACTCAAAGGGTTGCAGGAAACCCAGTCCATCTGTCATTTTTTAGATGAGATATATACAAATACCCATAGAAATGCAGCAGACACTGTGCCTGCTGTCCCAGAACCCCATTGGACTTCACAATGGAGAGGAGTTACCTGGGGTAGTTTCCTGTTAACCAACTTCCCTTTGCTTCTATCCATTGGTTCCACTACTCAGCTCTATAAACAAACCAACCCCGCCCAATGTGGCAACACCCCCCCCCGCCCCTGTAACTGTCAGTAGTCACAACAACTTCATTTAGAAGTGGTACACACACACACGAGATGTTCTCACCTAGAAATTTTTTTTTTTTCTTTATTAAAGATGAAGTTTACTTTTTTTTTTCCTTCTAAATTTTGAAGGCTTAATGCTTATTCAATGAGCATGTGGTAGGAGACCATCCTAGCATGGCTTGCCACCTTTCCCTGGAATTCACAAAAAAACATCCTGTGCTCAGAGCCAGGTTTGTCTGCCTGGTGGGAGAAAACACAATACCCCGGTAGATAAGGGGGCTCTGGGTACATACCTTCCTCTATTGTCCCTAGCACTTGTAAATATTCACTGGAGACTGATTCTGGTGGGCATGTTTAGTGACACCCAGCTCAGATCCTGGTATATCTGTCTCTGGTGGGGAAGGAGTGGGATCCTTTGGGCATCTCTCTGCATCAGCCACAGACTGGCTGGCTATGGGGAACTGACACCCACTAGTGAAGCTGTCCTTGCTGTTTTTTCTCTACATGAGTAAAATATTCTATTCAGTGCTATATGAATTGTGCTTCTGTTAGTGACCCCGACACCTGTACTGGAATGGCTTGGCATCTTTTTAGGTGTCTCTCCTTTGGACAGGCAGAGCATTTAGAAGAACTTGTGAGTTTCACCATTCCAAAATTAAATCACACATGGCCTAGTGAGAATATCCGTGATCTTTCAAAATCATTACTATTTCAGAAATGTAAGGGTTCAAAGGAAGCCAGAGCAGTCCTAATAGCCCTCCACGATGCCCAGGCTCCTGGAATTTGTGGCTAACTTTTGATATGGACTAAGTATAGTGACCACTTAAATGGAAGCAGGTGCTGCATCAAGAGTTGCCCCAGGGGAAGCAGACTTGGCCCAATGGATAAGGCATCCGTCTACCAAATGGGAGGTTCGCAGTTCAAACCCCAGGCCTCCTGAACCCATGTGGAGCTGGCCCATGCACAGTGCTGATGCGCGCAAGGAATGCCGCATCATGCAGGGGTGCATAGGGGAGCCCCACGTGCAAGGAGTGCGCCCCATAAGGAAAGCCGCCCAGCGCAAAATAAAGTGCAGCCTGCCCAAGAATGGCGCCGCACACACGGAGAGCAGACAGAGCAAAATGACGCAACAAAAAAGAGACAGATTCTCAGTGCCGCTGATAAGGATAGAAGTGGTCACAGAAGAACACATAGCGAATGGACACAGAGAGCAGACAACATGGCGGGGGAAGGGGAGAGAAAAAAAAAATTTAAAAAAAAAGAGTTGCCCCTGGTTTCTTTTGGGTAGCTAGATCCCAAAATTGTTGTGTGTCCATTTCCTTTTCATTGAAAAGCTTTTTTTATATATAAAATACACATACCATACAATTCACCTACTTAAAGTGTACATTTCAATGGTTTTTAGTATATTTATAGAGTTGTGCAACCATCTCCACAACCAATTTTAGAACATTTTTATCATGTCCACAAAAACAATCTTGCATCTATTAGCAGCCACTCCCTTCTGCCCCTCTCCCACTGCTGGGCCTAGGCAACAACTCATCTACTTTCTGTCTCTCAGGATTTTCCTAACCTGAATATTTCATATAAATGAATCATATAACAGTGGTTTTGGGTGGCTTTTTGACTTAATGTTTTCTACGTGCATCCACATTGTAGCATGTCTCCATGCTCCATTCTTTTTTTTTTTTTTTTTGAGGTACCGGGCCAGGGACTGAACCCAGGACCTCATATGTGAGAAGCCAGCACTCAACCACAAAGGCACATTAGCAACCCTAAGTTGGCTGTTGCTTGTTCTTTTGTTTTTAAGATGGCACTGGGACCTCCCATGTGGGAAGCAGGCACTCAATCGCTTGAGCCACATCGGCTCCCTCCTCTCTTACTGAGGAACAATACTCCATTGTATGGTTATACCACATTTCACACATTTGGTTGATGGGCATTTGGGTTGTTTCCACCTTTTGGCTATTATGAATAAAACTGCTATGAACATCTGTGTACAAGTTTTTGTGTAGACATATGTTTTCATTTCTCTTGGGTATATAACTATGAGTAGAATTGTCAGGTCATATGGCAGTTCTATGTTTAATCTTCTGAGGAACCCCCAAACTGCTTTCCAAAGTGGATGCACAACTTTACATTCCTACCAACTATGTTGGTAGGGTTCCAGTTTCACCACAACTTCCCTAACATTTGTTATTTTCAGTTTTTTGGTTTTTTTTTTAAACTATGGCCATCCTAGTGGGTATGAAGTGGATGGATATCTTGTGATTTTGATTTTGATTTCCCTGTTGGCTGAGATTGAACATCTTTGTTTGTGCTTACTGACCATTTGTATATCATCTTCTGAGAAACGTCTATTCAATTCCTTGGCTCATTTTTAAAAACTGGGTTGTTTTGTTTTTTCCTTGTTCAGTTATATGAGTTCTTTCTTTATTCCAGATACAAGTCCCTTATTAGATACATGATTTGTAAATTTTTTCTGCTATTCTGTGGTTTGTCCTTTCTTGATGGTGTCTTTTGCAGCACAGAAGTTTTAATTTTGATGAAGTCCAATTCATCTACTTTTCCTTTTGTTCTAGTGCTTTTGAAGTAATATCTAAAAATCATTGCCTAATCCAAGGTCACGAAGATGTAACTTTTAGGATCAGCTTGCCAATTTCTGCAAAGAAACAACTGGAATTTTGATGAGCATTGTGTTCATCACTTTACTTTGATAACACTTACAATGGATACGGTGGTTCATATTTATGTCATGGAATTTCACTTGTACAGCAATGTGGTCCCAAGTTTTCATAATGAGCAACTGAAAAGGACATGCTTTTTTGGACATCACCGATGAACAAAGGGTTTCAATTTGTTTAAAGATTTTATTTCCAACAGATGTTATAGCTATGAATCATAAAAATCATCAAAATCATCAGTGGATGTGTTATGGTTTTTAGGACGTAAAGCAGCTTCAATTTCTGAGTTACTGTCGTCAGATTCACCCCAGAAGGCTGCAAGACAAAACCAAACAGCTATTTAACATTTCTGTACTTTATAAGCTTGGCATAAAAGTTAAGAACTCAGCAGGACTGGTCCATTGAAACAGTGGCCTGCAAAAGGCCTGCCAGGGATTGCACATGATGTACCTGACCAGGGCCATCTGGAATGCATGCCAACTCTGTACACATCTGTACATTTCCCCATGCCTTCCATGCATTGTTCTGGAAAACACTGCAGAATACTCCCTTTTCTGTTCTGCTGTACCCAACTCTTTACAGGAGCATAAGGGATTTAAAATTAGCATCAACATGGAAGAAAAGTTATCTGGGTGTTTTATCAAACCTAATACCACCTCACCTCAGTCATTCCTTTACTTTTATTTCCTTTGGTTCTTAACAAGAGCAGAGAGGAGAAGGGAAAGAAACAGTGGGGGATAAATAGTGATAATGTCTTGGGCACAAGGTTGGTCAGTTGTTTAGTTGGGAAGCAACCCCCAGGAACCATGGGAAGGGGAGCTGGGAGAGTGACATGGCAAAAAGAGGAAGGCAATAAAGAGGTGTGTGAACAAGGGGGTGCAGGCAGAGGACACCTGGGGCGCAATCCTGCTGGGGGCTCTGAGAGACTGTGTAGAACACTCTTCGCCCCAAAGAAGAGCAGGGAAGTTGGGTTATTTATCCACCAACTCCCATCTCTTATTGACTGAGGGTCGTCCTGGGGGCATCAAATCCTTGGCACCCTGGGCTGTCCTGTGAGGGCCAAGTATGCACCAGTGGCCAGAGAATGCCCCAAGGTAGAGAGCCACAGCTGCTGGCTGGAGGATGCATCCACAGGCTGCAGGCCTGTGCATGAACTGTGGCCTCCAGGGTGGTCTGACAGGGGGTGTTTGGGGCACAACAATATCTACCACATTGATGATCTCCATGACTACTAAATTATAGCACAACCATGTGCTAATCTTTTCTAAATAGCCCCCTTTGGTTCTTCCACCAACCTGTTAAGGTAAGGATTACTATCTCTACTTTACAGAGCAAACTGAGGCTTAGAGAGGATAAGTAACTGGCCACAATCACAGCATTAGTGGGCGATCATGTCAGGAGTCCCTCCCCTCCTCTCCTTAGGTCGTCTGACTCAAACCCATGCTCTCAGTTACAATCCACCGCCGATGGGGTTTAAGGAGACAGGAGTAGAGAGTGCCCAAGCTCAGCAGGGGATATGCCACAGACATGGAAGGGATGGATTCCTCCTGAGCATTGAGTCTTGAAGGACGAATAGGAACTCACTGGGTCAAGAAGGGAAAGGAACCACACCCAGAAGGAATGGTATGAGCAAAGGCACAGAAGCACATGATGTGGTATATCTGGAGAAAGCTGACTGTGCCTAGATCAAGAGGACAGAACTTGGGAGGTACTGGGCTGGAAAGTTGGGATGGAGTCAGACTATGGAGGGATGATGCATAGACTCATGCTGCAGGTGGTGGTGAGACATCAGCAATTTTCAAGTAGGAAGGAAGGAAGGTTATGCCAGGTTTTGATACTGGTGGCCAGACAGAGGACAGCCAGAAGGTGGGAAGGGGCTGGATGTGAGGAAGCCAGTTCAAGTCTATTGCGAGACCCTGTCTGTCATGAGCAGTGGGTATTTGTGGGGAATTGGCAGTGAGAATTTGGAGAGAGGCAAGAGGCATCCTGTAGGCAGAATATGCCAGTCCGGGTAATCAATTAAGATGTGTAGGTCAGGACTCCTGCACCTTACTCCTTTCACAAAAAATGCTCTGCAATGTGTATGCTGGTCTTTGTTACTGCAGAATGAGGTCCTTAGAAGCAGGAAGTGATACCCTCAGAGATGAAATCACCCTGGGCAGAGTTGTAAGAACCAGGCTGCTAGTCACAAATCCACTTCCCATTCCTTTGCTATGGGCATAGAAAACAAATGCACTCTTTCAGTTAAAATACAGAATGAAAAACTGGTCTCTGTTTATTTCTCTTACCTTTAAACTT
Organism: Dasypus novemcinctus; assembly: GCF_030445035.2. Lineage (NCBI taxonomy): Eukaryota > Metazoa > Chordata > Mammalia > Cingulata > Dasypodidae > Dasypus > Dasypus novemcinctus. Next base: position 19,846,506 of record NC_080696.1, on the reverse strand, counting down.
TAAATTGGTAGTCAGTTTCCTGTTGTTTTCTTGCCTGTAAAATAAAGAAACAGCCTCAGTACTGGTGGCACAAAAAAAAAAAAAAAAAAAGGCAACCTGAGTAATATTTTTGCAACGAGCAGGTCAGGGAGAAAGCATATGCTAGTAGTGACTGAAAGGTCGGAAACTTTTCACTGACTCCCGTCGTTTCAGGACTGGCTATGACCAGAGGGCTTGCTGATGCATGGCAGGAGATCCCTATCCCCTGGCACCCGTCTGCCCCATTCATCCAGTAGGTCCTGCAGGGACCGCGTTCGGACTCTACCACTGGATCCCCAGAACCCATCGAGTCCTTGGCCCACTCTGCTACTCTGCAAACACAAGCACGAGGTTGCTGCTACCAAATGACACTACCAGGGAGGCAGAGGCCTGATTTCCAGTGAGCGATACTCTGAAAAACACTAATGTCTGAAGAGAAATTAAAAGTGAGCTACCTGAAGTAGGAAATTCAGGATGTTCAAATCCATGGAAAGGTTGGGTAGAAACTTAAAATAGTTCTCACAGTCAAGCCACTGATACCAACACTGAGTTTCATGAAGACATTCCAAATAAACTCTCAAGTTGCTTAATTAAAAATATTAACAGGTGGTAGGGGGAACTGCAAGTATCGTGGGCATGTGTGTTTGGGTTTCTGTGTTCCAAATATATAAAATGCTAGTCTATGGCACCTGCTATCCAAGAACTTGTTCACTAAAGCAAAGAAAAGAGAAACAAGAAAGTGTTTTCCAGTGGATATGATTTTTCAGCATGCTTTTTCAGGTTTTGCAATTTTAATCAATTTGAAAGTCCCCTCTGAAAACATCATTTGAATTTATTATACTTAAATTCTTTTAAGGTTTTACAGTGAATGGTCAAAGGAGACATCCAAAAAGGAACTACGTACATAGCTCAACATCTTGATGTATTTTCTTGTGTTTTTGCCAAAGAATTAGCTTGCAGTCACATTTAAAGATTATTTCATTAAAACAGATTCCACTTTTTGAGATGGAGAATGCCTAAAAAAATTCACCCCCTACCCTCTGCCATGTGCTGCCACCACTGCTCTTTAACTCAGTGCAAGAAACCCCATGAACTCATCTTTTCCTTCCCTTTACACCAAGTCTGGTTAACTGATGGCTTAAAAATCTGCCATTTGCCAGAGTTGCCATAATTTACATTTTAAGCTTTTTATTTTTTTCAGTAAACTACCTCAACTAAAAGAAAAGTTTTAAAATTAAAGAAAAAATAGGCTCAACTGGATATTTTCTTGGCTCAATATCCGTCAAAGCGCCCTTTAAACTCAGTGCCTATTTCTTTATTTGCCATGATGGAGTAGTGAGTGATCCATGGTCATTTCTTTAAGAGAAGGGGAGGGCACTTAAGATCATGTGAGCGTTCACATCAGCCAACTGACAGTCATAGAAGCTGCTGGTGAGGTGGCCACAAATAATGTCAGCTCATAAGAAACCATCTTTCACGTGCCTACACATGCACATGCGCACATGGCACACCTGCATACATGAAACAAACACAACGATGAGTGGGTCTACTATTCACCCACCTCCAATTAGATGAGATGCAGGTCTGTGTCCGAGGGGAAAGGTGATCATATAAATGTTGGTAGGGGTGCAAAGAGAGGCTAACTTGCCAGCTGTGGCCCAAACCCACAGAGCCATGGAAGTTGAGGAGAAAAGACCTCTGTTGGCTGGGATAACTGTGAATATGGAGGTGGGTGACGGGGGTGGCTGCAGAATCCCCGAGGAAGCGTAGAGCTCTGGAGACTCAGCTTTGAAAGACAGAGAGGATTTCACAGGCTGGAGCTAGAAGCAGGACATGGGAGGTGACAGTGGGAGACCTGTATGTGACCAGGGGCAGAGAAGCAGGGAAGTTCTGGCCAGCTGGGCCACTTCTCTGAGCTCCAGAACTATATCCAAAGCCCCCTTGGCAGCTCCACTTGGCAGCTTCACAGGTACCTCACAGGCAACCTGACCACCCACACCCAACTCAGGATCTGCTGCCTCCTGTGTGGCTCTGCCCCCATCAAAACAGGCCCTTTCTCCTGGCTCTGCAAATGGCACTCTAGTCCCTCTCAGTATCCTCCTCATACCTCACTTCCACCACTCAGCCAGTACCTAGGTCCTGTCAAGTTTACCTCCCAATACCTCCTCAAGTCCTCCACTATTTCCATTTGCACTGTCACCACTCTGGTCAACAAAACCAGCATCTTTTGTTTGGAACTCTGCAACAGCCTCCAAATGGGTGACCCCATATCCATCTTATCCCCCCATAATTCATTTTCCTCCCAGCCGGAGGAGTGAGCTTTCAAAACACAAATCTCATCACTCCACTTCCTTGCTTAAAAATCTTCAATGCCTTCTCACTGCTTTTGGTACAAAATCCTGAACAGGGCTCCCACGGTAGACACCGCAGACTGGCAGAGCTCTCCTGCTGTAGACAGCCTTCCCTATTTCCCTATCCCGTTCCCTGCCCCCACACTTAAGTCCTTATCAAAGCTGCTATTCTACATCCATTTGTATAACTAAAGGACCCCTCTCTCTCCTGCTTAGTACACCTTAGGTGCTTAATGAATAGTGTGGACTGGATGGACAAACCTCACTAAGCACAGGGCCTTGCTGGAAGGTACTTGATCAATATTTGATGAGAGATTATTTGATTTGTGTATTTCTACTTAACATGTGAGTTTAGAATTAGATTGTTCAATTTTGGCTTCTCTTCTGGCAAAGGGAAAAACAAACAAAAAAGTCACAAACCAAAACCAAAAACAACCTGGTGGAGGGGGATGGTGGGGGAGGAAGCCATACAGGATGCTGCAAACATTTCCCTATGAAAGCCACCTATGTAAGCAAGTACTAGCCATCACTCATTTGTCAAGGGCAAGACAGGCAGCAACACGGAGTCCTACTGTGGAAGTGACCTTCTGTTCTGCATAGGAAAGTCTAGGCAAGAACGAATTCCTGAGCCAAGTCTCCATGAGGCCACTTGAACTTGCTTCTGTTTGCTCTGTGGTTGCACAGCATGGCTTCAAGAACATTTAAGCCACAGGGGCTCAGTAAACGTCCTGGTGAAATGTGAATTAATTGTGTAATGGGTTCTTAATTGTCTGTTTATTAGTTTTCTTACAGAAATGTGTTTCAGAACTAAATGCCTGCAGTTCACTTGCTGAGAAAGGTGGAGAAGGCTTCCAAGTATTTTCTGTCTTTAAGCCCACCCACACACCCACCCACATCTCAGGGTCAATATTTTTTCCTTTGGAAACCATCTCTGAAACTCAAATGAAAGTCCATGTGACACTGCAATTCAGGATTGATTTTTTTTCTTTTTAAAGGGAAAAGTATGGCAATGTGCTTTATTTTTATTTTTTTAAGATTTATTTTATTTATCTCCTCTTCCCACCCCCCCCCCCCACCCCCAGTTGTCTACTCTCGTGTCCATTCGCTGTGTGTTTTCTGTGTCCGCTTGCATTCTTGGCAGCACTGAAAACCTGCGTCTCTTTTTGTCGCATCATCTTGTTGCATCTCTGTGTGTGCGGTGCCACTCCTGGGCGCTTTTTGTACGGAGCAGCTCTCCTTGCCAGGCACACTCCTTGCACGTGGGGCTCCCCTATGCAGGGGACACCCCTGTGTGGCATGGCACTCCTTGCGCACGACAGCACTGTGCGTGGGCCAGCTCACCACCTGGGCCAGGCCCTGGATTTGAACCCTGGATCTCCTATATGGTAGGCGGACACTCTATCAGTTGAGTCACATCCACTTCCCAGGATTGGTTTTTATTACACACAGTTCTTTGGGGCAACATTTCTTTCTCTGGGTTACAACTAATGTGTAAAGCTAAGGTACAGCCTTGAAGTACTGGATGAAACCAACTGTTTAGCTCCTATCAAAAAATGTGAGAAAAGTAAAAGCCTAATATACTTTTGAAAGCCCAAGACATGGAAGAGCTACCATTATAGGCCGGGAAACATGGCCACCAAACTGCATCAAATGTGTGTGAAATCAGACCTGCCTGAGACTGAAATTGAATGGAGGACGCCCTGCAGGTTTACTGAACTATAGAGGACCTGTGATTCATGTTTCCCTCCCAGTTTCTCCTTATTGTAATGAAAATATTTATCCTTTGTCTGTCCATTTATGTACTGGAAACAGATAAATTGTTTTGTAAGTTTCAGAGGCCTATAGCGGACAGGACTTTGCCCCAAGACAAACTATTTCTTTAAAATGATTATGGGGGGTGGGGGTGGGAGGTATATGGGGACCTCATATTTTTTTAATGTTACATTAACAAAAAAGACAAAAATAAATAAATGTGTGTGGGAGGAGGGGCACCCGGCTTGCCTCAGTGGCAAACAGTGCGGCAAGAGGTGACACCGCCTCTGCCCACTGGGCCTAGACAAGGTGACCACGCCTGACTAGGCCTTTGCTGCTAATGGCTGGCCGGCACCGCCCTCCCCCTTCCTATCTCCCGCCTAGCCCAGCTCTCACTTCCCCTCCCCCCTCCCTTAAACCTAATCTCTTAGTACACTGTTTGCCCAGCAACAGCTTACAACCACCTATCAGCTTAGTAACAGTGTCAGCCTATCAAGAGTTAGCACATACTCTACTGGCCAATCACTAGCCCAATGCCAGAACATTGCCTTATATGGAAACAGCATTTGCCCTAGCCAATCAGAACCCGCCACACCACTCCCCAATCCTATAAATCTGCATCCCCTCCCGCAATAAACCAGACTTGTGCCATCAGCCTGTCTCCGTGGCTTCTGTACGAGGCTTTCTTCCCCACGCCAGGGACCCCTCTCGTCCCACAACGGGACCCCACTCGTCCCTTAACAGGGACCCCGCTCGTCCCACAACGGGACCCCACTTGTCCCGCAACAGGGACCCCGCTCGTCCCATAACAGGGACCCCGTTTCGTCCCTCAAATGTGGATAAATATCAAAAAATTAAAATTAAAATTAAAAAAATTAAATGATTGTGATATGATTTAAGTACTTGCATTGTTACTGATTTAAGGTTTGTTTTTTTAAAATTATTATGTCTTTTTGGAATTCAGAGGGTAGAGTGTAGCAGTTTGATATGGTTATGAATTCCAAAAATAGATACTGGATTGTGTTTGTAATCTGATCTGTACCTGGGCATGACTAAGTTATGATTAGGGCATTGAGTCCCCACCCAAAGAAAAGAGTTGAGGATTTGTTTTTGGAGTTTTGATGTTGGAGTTTGATGCTGAAGACTTAAGCTGGAGCCCAGGGAAGTAAGCTCCCAGAGGAAAGAGAAGCCAATCTCAGGAAGAAAGGAACCTTGAACCCAGAGAAAAGCAAGCCCTGGGAATGTAGGCATCCAGGAAGCCTGAACCCTCGCCGACATCAGCAGCCATCTTGCTCCAAATAGACTTTGGTGAGGGAAGTAACTTATGCTTTACAGCCTGGTATCTGTAAGCTCCTACCCAAATAAATACCCTTTATTAAAAAAAAAAAAAGAAAAGAAATCAGACTGCCTGATTTTCCTTGAGAGTTTCTATCTTGTAAAGCAGAGGTTGGCAAACTTTTACTGTAAAGAGTTAAATAGGGGAAAGAGATGTGGCTCAAGCAGTTGGGCACCGGACTACCACATGGGAGGTCCTGGGTTCAGTTCCCGGTGTCTCCTAAAGTAGATGAGCAAGACAGAGAGCTGACACGAGAGGCTGGCACAGCGAGCTGACACAACAAGATGACACAGTGAGATGATGCAACAAAGAGACACAATGAGGAAACACAGTGAGAGATGAAACAAGTGGGAGCAAAAGTGGCTCAAGCCATTGGATGCTTCCTTTCCACATGGAAGGTCCCAGGTTCAGTTCCCAGTGCCTCCTAAAAAGAAGACAAGCACACAAAGAACAGACACAGAGGGCAGACAGTGAATGCAAACAATGGGGGGGGGGGGGGGGAGGGTGTGGATATAAATAAATAAAAGTAAATCTTAAAAAAAAAGTATTAGATAGTATATATTTTAAATTTTCCAGGCCAGTTTCTGTCCAAACTAGGGAACTCTGCCATTGTAGTACAAAAGCAGCTATGGACAATATATAAACTAATGGATGGGGTTATATTCCAATTAAGCTTTTTTTAAATAGACACTTCAATTTAAATTTCCTATCTTTCATGTGTAATGAAACATTATTTATTCTTCTTTGGATTTTATTTCCTGACCATTTAAAAATGTAAAAATCATCCTTACTCTTGGGCTCAACAAAAATCAGGAGCACCTGGGTTTGGCCGCTGGGCTTCACAGTGCCACCCTTATCGTAAAGACTTGCCACTGATGCACGAGGCGCTTGCAGCAAACTCAAGAAAGAGTCTGTCTCCTGCATGGTCTTTCTCCAGTAACTCTTTGAACCCAAGAAGTATACTTGGATTTCTTCCCTTGAAGTTTACAATTAGACAGGAGGTCCTACTTCAAACTAAATCATTTTCAGGGAAGATAACACAGACGACTGAGTAAATTAAATACAACCATGTTTTGTTGCTCTTACCACAACGAGGCAATTACCTCTGCAGAATTTCCAGTTACATTTGGTAGTATTTTTCCTAACTGAACAGTGAACACCTGTACCCGACCAGAGGGAAGCTCAACTGTTAACATATTGGCTTTATCACATATCTCCTCTCTATCAAGTCATCTTTTTTGAGGCTTCTTGGTAACTGTCTATCATTTCCTCTGCTATTGATAAACCAGATTAAGATAATTCTTATCAAAGTGACTTTTGTTCTCATCCTTGTTAAACTTAAGAAATTTTAAGGTTGGCCAGGACATTAATGGAGTAGGTTTTATTCTAAGAGTAGCACTTGGCAGCATGAGTGCCCTGTGTATGTCATCGTGATGACACAGCAGAGTAACAAGAATAGTAAAAATTAGGAACACCAACTAACGGTCCACTTTATATGAGAAAAGGCTAATGCTGCTAGAAACAGCCTCTTGTGAGCTGTGCTCAGGTAGTAACTAACTGCTGAATTTTGTTAATTAAGAAGGCATGGAACATTCATGAAGATCTCTTTATAAACAATCAAAAGCCAAGTAAGTACAAAACTAGGTGGTAAGAACTACTGCAAGTATTAAGTTCTGCTTTGTGAAGCCAGCAAGTAGAGATGAAAATAAGACTCAGAAAGTCTAAAGCTAAGAACCCCATTATTACATGATAGCAGAGAATCTATGTTTTACTGATCCAGAGCCTTCACTGTAAGGGTGGTAGAGCCCAGAAGGTTGTGGGATGTGTCCCCAGACAGGGGCAGCAGGTGGTAGGGCAGGGTGGCATGAAATGCTTCTCCCAGTACACTGACTTATGAAATGCACACATTTCCCAGGACCTTCTGAGAAGTGGGAAAATGCAGGGCTTGGTGCTGCTCAGAGTTCTGAGAGAGCAGAGGGTGGTCGGAGAGCAGGCTGGTGGGGCAGCAGAGTGAGGGCTGTGCCCCACTCCAGAGGAACCCTTGAAGGATTTGCAGCAGCAGAGGCAAAAGAATCGGGATAGGGTGACAGACCCTCATGGCTGGCCCTGTATGGAGGGTGATTTGGAAAGAACAGATCTAGGGGATGTCCTTCATGTTAGTAATATATTGACTCAACTTCATGATCAAATAATTTTTTAAAAAGAAAATATCCCCACAGCCCCTTAACAAACATTTCCAAGTTGTTGTGTCTCTGAGGCCACGTCAGGGGAATCTGGCCAGAACCCTGAGGGTTGCTGGGGGCAAGACTGCTGGGGACAAGGACAAAGGGCTCCTGGTGAGAAGCATACTTCCAGATCTAGGGTCTTGTTATAAACCTGAAAATAACCAACTTGTGAGAAGTCGTGGTCTCTAGACTCTGAATTCTATAATTTTTAATGATTTTGACTGTCAGCTAAAATAAGCATTAATATTTCTCAAACATCATCTTTGACTAGAAATTTCCTCAAAAAGGACTTGCGTTTCTGAGAAATAAAAGGCAAAAAAAGAGGCCATAAAGAAAAAAAATCCCCAATGAGTGTGCCAAAAAAATCTCTGAAAATACTAATTTTTATTTTTAAAGGTAAACCAGACTGAGACAGTTTTAATTTGACAAAGTCTGAGCGCCCCCTGATGGTTAACCAGGGACCCTACAAGCAGATGCCATTTTTAGCTGCATGAGATCAACCTGTTCAAATAATCAAGCAATTGTTTGTCCGTGCTCTGTAGAGAAAAAATTAAGTATGTGCGCTTACGATTAGAAACACGTGCAATGTTTAGGAAGCTGCTAATTTAGCAGAATTTAAAGAGAATGCAGATTTGCTACGCCAGAGACAGAGACAGGTGCTTTAGTATGAGGACTTAGAAGGACTTCCAGGGACAATTCTTTTTTATTTCACTGAACTGTTAGCTCCTTATGATTTTTTTATTATTCTGGGGAGAACTGGCCCAGCACCTGGGGAAGAAGAAACTATGCAGGGTCCCCACCAGAGCATCAGCTGCAAGCTGGCGCCCCCCGCTGGCCGCTCCAGTGGCTGCAGGGCTGGCAGAGAATACCACCCACAGCGGGCAGCCGGGCGGGAGCAGAGGGCCGGGGCTGGGTGACTTCTGCTACCTTTCCCCCAGGCAAATTACATTGTTAGCACGCTTCCTTTACTTTTGGTAAAATGTTGTCTCAATCCAACCAGTAAACTGAAGTTACATGGTAAACTGTTAAAATATACTCTCTATTAAATAAATGGATCCTGGAGAGTGAAAACCACTTACTTCCTCGGGAAGGTAAAGCGAGACAATGTTTGCAGAGAGAGGAAGCTCTGGCATGCACCCCTGAACAAAAGGGAACAAGTGGTCTTTACTTGGAGAACGGCTTCCTATTAGGACTCACTCCTTCGTACATTATGCCTTTCATCCCCACTCAACCACAAAATGATTTTGCTGAAGCAAATACAATGGTAGAAAAAGATTTACACTGAAAGAATCTTTAATAATAAACTGTTGCCGATCTGCCTACTTGCCCGTGATTTATAATACAATAAACATCGGATTCTATTACGGCTCATGCACTGAAGCCGTTGCTCTGTAAAACGGGATATGAAAGCACGCGGACCCCACCACCATCACAATGAAATGAGCATGTATAAATGTGCTAAGAGTATCTCTTTGCATCTTTTATAGTTTGTGTGTATTAATCTGTAACGCTTATTAAGAAAGTCATTGCTATGCAAAGCAGCACCCAATCCCTTTCTCTGGCTTTTCAACAGAGTGCACTGTTTAGCCAATAGGACGGACCCTCTGGCCCTCATTCTGCATTCATCGCAGGCAACATTTGCACAATGTATCTCTCAAAGGCGGCTGAAAAGAAGGCCTTAATACTCATGTAAACAACTGCAAACCAATTACTTAATGAATCAGGCCCACACATAATGAGGTGCAGACAAAGAGCTATAAATGCATTTTTGCACCCAAGCCGCTGCTTTAAAGTAAAATCCCTCAGCTGTAGTTTGGGCTTAACTAGCACATCATAATTATTGTCTCTAGGACATCAGAGGAAGCCATTTTTTTTAATTTTTTTTTTTTTTTTTTTTTTTAGGTCCAGCGGGGTCTTTTTTTGAGGTTGCTCATCAGCTCACTGACAAAATAGAGCAAAGAAGAATTTTTAAAAGTGCTATAGCAGCACTGCACTGTTATGTTTATTCTCAAGTACTGGGTTTTGAGACCACTTGTAAAAGCAATAAAGCACAAGGAGTGACTGCAGTAAGTGGGATCCTTAAATGTAAGCCTCCAAGAAATTTCAGCGAATCCAGGCACAAACAGGAAAACCACAGCCCAGGGTGACAAATTAACAATACCAAACCTAGTCCCAGAACCAAACTAAGACATACACCACAACAGACCCACTTGCTCAGCATCTGGACCTTTTCTCTTCACGAGATTATTATCAAGCATCTAGAACCAAGGGTTTTGTGAAGACTTTTTTTTTTTTAAGGGGTTGTTGAAATTGTGTTTTATTTAAATTAATTTCATGAAGGAACAGTGGTAATAATAAAAAGCCCTTCTTTAAATGGAAGTGGGGGAGAGTTTAATTTTAGTGAAATATAGACAGTTGCAATGAACAGGCTGAGAAAACGTTCTATAAGATCCAGTTGCTTTCTGAATGTATTTAAAAATTTCCCAAAGAACATGTATAAAGAAAAGGTTAAGAAGAATTGAACTTCTTAATGCCTCTAAAATAAGATGGAAATGGAACACTTTTAATAATCTTCGGGATACATTATTAAGCCAAATGATAATATTAAGCCTTAAGAAGTATCTATGGAATTTACTGTCTTAAAGTTTCTTTTAGAAGACCTAGGACTTGAATTTGATTTAGTATAATCATAAAAATATAATACTTTAAAATTCTTCCTGTCCCATAATTATCTCCCACTTCCTTGGAAAATATGGATGAAAAGTCAGTTATTAAAGAAAATTTCTGATAAATGAGTACTCCCTTAAAATTGAAGTGGTTAGGTTTCTAAAAAGCAAGAATTTAATTTAAAAAATCAATCATTTTAATGTACTTCCAGGTCTTAAAAAATATTGCAATATATTTCCACAGAATAGAAATGAAAATAGGATTTTTCATTTAAAAAATACTACATTTCTGGATCAAATGGTTTTATCTTGTGAGGCATTATTTGTGACATTAGAAATGTAACATTCCCGTTTTAAAATTTCATCAAAGATAAGTAGTTAATTCAAATGCGACAAAATCATCATAGGGACGCTTTTCTAATGAGAAATTCTATCACAAAAGGAAACTTGCTGTGGTGTTTAGATGATATTTAGCCCAAAGCAAAAAGGCAGGTATTTCATCAATTGCTTTTATTTCCATCTATAAATTCTTTCTAAGGGACCTAATGCCACTGTATGATTAGTACTTGATATTGATGACAAATTCAACACACGGTTCACTTACCATTACTCAAAAAGCTTACAAAAAATCCTACAGTTTAACAAATGTGAAAAAATAAATTTTGTTCTTGAAGGAAAAGCACATTTCTTTAATGTTCAATCTAAAAGCAAGGGCGGATCAGAAAAAGAAAGAATTATCTACTAAATCCTTGGTTAAAAAAAAAAAAGAGGAATACAAAAATGAATATCCAGCAATTGCTAGTTTATATACCAGCCGTTTCAGAAAGAAGAAATATACCACGTTATTTCTTTTAAGGCCTGATGATTTCTCTCTGCCCTTATCCTGACAACTTCCATTGTGTGGTCTCTAAGCAGTCCTGCTGCGAGCAGCTGTAGACGCTAATTTGTGGTTCACTGAGGTGTCAATTGAGTCTTAAACCAAGGAAACAACAGCTGCAAAACAATACTTGGCTCTGGTGCAAATATTTTCAAAGGTAGACCAAAGTTTCAACTGTTATTTCAGATAAACAAAAACCCAAACCACAGCCCTCCATCAAGTCACACAACAAATTATATGCAGCCAGAGTTTAATTCATTGCATAGTGACACTTCTCATCTTGTTGCCACCATTCAGAAAGGCTTGCATGACTTTACCTTGACAAAGGGCTTTCTTCACTAGATGAAAAACTGGCTTCCGGAGCGATTTTCTTAGTTGTCTTTGTCTTGAATGTACTGTGACCAATATTCAAACCTTCAATAAGCACAGACATGGAGAGTAAGTGTGAGCTGCCACGCAGCAATGAGAAGCCATGAAGGAATACGTGGCCTCACAATAACTTTAGTCAAACCAATGTCAACAGAGGGAAGATGCTGTTCAAGCCACAGAAGGCAAGGGAGCTTCTCAGACAAGGTGACATGTTGGTAGACTACTGAAAGGAATTACGGCAGGTGGGTCTTCCTGTGATACTGAAACCAAAGCCACAAAAGGTAAAGTAAAATCACCCAAAGAGCTCTACTTTAATACCATATGGGTCTCTGCTATAGCACGAGCACTGGGTCATTATGCTGGCATAACACACTGGCAGTGATGGATCACCAGGATAACAGGTGCTGGGAAGCAGATCTTAGACAGGATTGACACCTGGGCGACAGCTACCAACCCCATCCACCCTTAAGCCCCTCTGTCAAGTCCTCTATTTTTCCATCATGCCGAGGCAGCTGAATCCCCACTGAAAACCATCAAGGCCACTCTAACCAGTCTGGAAATGTCAGTGAGAAAGATACACAATTTGCTTCTTTCCCTGGAGCTGAGGGCTGTCCCCAGCCTGCAGGGGAATTCCTGACCTCCACTTCCTCGACATCCTCAGCCTTGGACATTTCTGCTCTAGTTTTGGTACTTAACTGGCAGTTGCCTGAGTCCATGACTAGAGACTGCATGGGCATCTTTGCAAAAGGCATTTGATGAATTTCACCTAAAACCTGCTTGCCTGCAGGTAACCTCTGCAGCAAAATGATTCTCTTAACAATGTGCCTGTGTTCCACGGGAAGTGGGTCTCCTTTCCATGTGCTTGACAGGACAATGTCTTTTCAGAGTGAAAACAAAAGCACAAGGTTTAAGTGGCTTTTCTTAGCGACTGAGACCTGAGACATGGGATGCAGAAAGTAACTGAAAAAATGCACTCCAACAGCTGGATTTGAAGGTGGGCTCCTGAGTACTGAGCACACATCCCACCAAAGCCTGGGACAGTGCTGTGAAGTTTAACCTGGGGGATGTGCTTCCATTTCCCTCTGTTCTTCCAGCCTGTTTTCTGCTTCTCTTTGGAGTTCAGAAGTTCCTTGGAGAAGAATGAGAGTGGGGGTGAAAAAGTAATGTGTGCTCACATTCGAGGCAGTATCTCAAGTCCAGAAGCAGCACTATCAGAGCATTTCTATGATTCTAATGCGGGGAAATACGGAATCTTGCAAACCAGAGGGTGATTCTGAGTGTGGAGTGAGGGAACTGAATCTAGGGTGTGCTTGCCTACATATCTCTAAGCTGTCACTTCACTTATGAACAGATTGATAAGCAAATATGTTATTAGTATAGAGAGTATCATAATTTTTGATGCACATCTAAGAGAGTACACCTTATGTCAAATTTATTCATCCCTTGAACCTGTCCAAATAACTACCCAAAATATTCTTACCAAAACCAGATTTGCAGAGTTGCCTTTCAAATTGTGTGTCTATTAACCAGCTGAAACTTTTCAGGCAAGGCATTCCTCTCTTGGGACCTCATTTGTAAAATAAGGGGATTGGATAAAGACTTTCTACTTTCCTCTAGGTCCTAAATCTGTGACTCAAATGTGAAGAAAGTGATGAAATGCAAACAGTTAAGGTTTCACCAGGGTTAAGTCTTTCTAAAAGAGAAGATGACCGCCATTAGGGCAGAGGGCCTATTAAATACCTCAACAAACTATAATGCCTTACATTTGTGGAGTTCAAGTAACAGCCACCACCAGGGAGGCTGACCCTCCCTCAGGCTTTTGACTACTAGGCCCTGTGCTGAGCACTTCACCTGCAGTGGCTTACTGAATCCTGAAAATGATCCAAATAACTGAATAGCAATTAACACTAAGTCCAATGCACCATAAGTACATCCTTTAAATGTCTGCCTGAAGAAGACATCTTTGAGACAACTGGGAAATCTAAATATAGACTGGGCATTATGTGATATTTAGAAAGCACTGTTAATTCTGATAGATGAAATGATGCCACGGTGGCTATATAAAAACAAGAAAGTTATAAAAAATGCACTTACTCCATTTACTTCACTAAGGGGGTTTAGGTGACTCATGCTTTAAAAAAAAACAGATGTAACAAAATGAAAACCATGGAAAACAATTTAAAAATACAGAAAGTATAAGAAAACAAGGAAAATGACAATTGAAACAAAAATTCTAGATTGAAGGAACTACATTTAAGCTTAAAATTTAGCATTCTCGGGATTGATGGCCTTTTCATTTAAAGAACTAAAAATCCTCCAACATTCCAGTAAGGGTAGATGGCCCAGCATGGCAATCCTAATTTGATGACTAAGAAACTGGGAGATGTGGAAAGAGGAGATTGGGGTGTCTGCTATGGTACTTAATGACAAGCCACTATCGCGGCATGCCAGGTGGGATTAAGGAACATGTGCGGGCTGCCTGCCATGCCTGGCACAAGCATGCACCCAGATGGGAAGCTCTTTAACATCCTGTTCATCAAGTATGAGAATGTGCTCACTCACTCTGAGATAGGGAGTTCATTACAAAGCAAACTCTAGAACCATTCAAAGAATGGCCTTCCTTTCACTGACCTGGGCTGCCTCTGCCATTACTTACCTGACAATTGTGATGTAGGAATACCTGCCTTTGGAAATTTGTCTTCAGTTTGATTTGTGTTGTCCTGAAGGGTAGACTGCTTCAGCAACTGGTAGGCTTTTGTTTCTACGGGGGGAAAAAAAGGCACAGAAACACTGAATTTTCTACCACTAGAGAGGTTTCTGAAATTCTTCCTCTACTAGGTTAACATATTTCAAATGCATGCATATTATTTGTTTTTTGAACTGTCAAATTTTAGATAATGTGAAAACAAACAAAACCAATCCAGTTGAACCCAGCTTTAAGACTCAAAGATAAGTTGTGTTATCTTTGACAAATTCTGGTCATTATTTTGAATGGATCTGTGGATAGGTTCAACATTGCAAAGACTCCTGCCCTAGCAGAAGCAGCTGCAAAAATGAATTAGAAAAGGTAACACTGACTTTGCAAGTCTTGGTCAGGTCACCCTGGAGTGCTCCAGGCTTGGGTTCTCAAGGTGCTTAAATTTGATGGTGGAGGCTCCGTGCTCTGGGAGAGGGCTAGTGGGCCGTGGGAGGGTCAGGAAGGGTGGCAGCAGGATGAGCTTACAGTCCCCCAACTGAGAGTATCTAAGCAAGACTTGTCATGGGGAGGTGGAGAGAGAGCCCGCAGGGAGCTGAGCCAGGTACCCAGAGGAAGTAGCAGTAGCCAGAAGCTCCCTCTGAAACGCCCTTGGCCAGGCAGGGCTTCTAAGAATGTCTGCTGTCAGTTGAATTGGGAAAGACTGTTGGGAAAAACAAGAAATAAAAATTGCATAAAGGGCCCAAGTCTCAAGGGAACCTGGATGAAACAGGCACAGAGAATTAGAGTTCTAGCACAGACTTATTCAAACAGCTTTGTGGGCTGCCCTCCAGGCCTCACATCCACATTTTCAAGTCAACCACAAAAGGATTCCTGCTGTCAGCCTCAGGGGCTGGCAATAGGATACATTCCTGCTTTTTGCTGGCTCAATTTAAGAATTTAACCACAAGCCCTTTATTACTGGATTAAAACTCACATCACACTGAAGAATAAAAATATAACTTATCTTGCCCTGAGAATCAATCAAGATAAAAAGGAGTATTTCAAATGAGGAATATTAAATGAAACATAAATAAAATATGAACAGATCAGGGACTCAACTCTGAAGATAACAGATTCTAAGGCAAGGTTTTTTGTTTGTTTGTTTTAGTTAATGATTGCTGGATTGTGAAATCAGTTTGATGGGATGAAATTAGAACTTTGGAAATTTCAATAAAGAAAATATCAGATGCAGTGCATGCTGAGAAGAAAAGTATTGTTTTGTGTAACTTGTATATCAAGTACTGGCCTGGGGTTTAAGAAGTGTTTCCCATTGTCCTAGGATGGCACTGTAGCACTCTCTAAACAACCTCAATGCCCCTGTTATTTCAGATTTTCTTTATTCCAATGTTATATGCTGTATGGAATTTCAGGAGGGGGAAGATTGTGGTAAAATTAAAGGCAAAGTGTCTGAATTCTAAAAAGAGATTAAAATGCCCTGTTTTGTTTTTGTTATAAAGATCAATCAAAAGGTTTTTTAGCTTTTAGGATACAAGTCCAATCTTAACAACCATATGCTATTTCTTTTTTTTTTTTTAATTTATTTTTTTATTTCTCTCCCCTTCCCCCCTGCCCCAGTTGTCTGCTCTCTGTGTCCATTCGCTGTGTGTTCTTCTGTGACAGCTCCCATCCTTATCAGTGGCAGGGAATCTGTGTTTCTTTTTGTTATGTCATCTTGTTAAGTCAGCTTTCCTTGGGCAGGCTGCACTTTTTTTCACGCTGGGCGGCTCTCGTTACGGGGCGCACTCCTTGTGCGTGGGGCACCCCTATACGGGGGACTCCCCTGCATGGTAGGGCCCTCCTTGCGCGCATCAGGACTGCGCATGGGCCAGCTCCACATGGGTCAAGTAGGCCCGGGGTTTGAACCGCAGACCTCCCATGTGGTAGGTGGACGCCCTATCCATTGGGCCAAGTCCGCTTCCTTCATATGCTATTTCTACATTCACTTACACTTGTTTGGTCAAGGAAAAGATAGCAAAGATACAAATTAAAAAAAAAAAAAAAGGGGGAGCCAACCTCTTCATCTACAGATACCTGGAGTTGTGGTTTGCAATTCTTCTGTTTTAAAGTAAATTTTTAACTCCAGTGAGCCAGCTTTCCTACTTCTCAGAAACTCGAAAAAACATGCAGAACTTAACTTTCAGGAGGGGATTTCTGTGAGAAATATCAAGCTAGTAAATATGAGGTAATTTCAGATTTGAGGGGATTAAGTATTCTATCCACAATCCAACCAGTACTGATATTATTACCAGTTGGAGTCTAGCAAAGGGGGAAATTACCAACTTGAAGTGAATTCGCTCTTAGAAGCAAGGGACCATTTTAATACCCTGAGAAAAATAGGTGAGTTCCTTGTTTCACACCCATTACATTTTGGTTTCCTTACCTTTTTTCAGGAAGGACTTGGGCTCTGGAATTGAGCTATGTGCATGCCTGCAAGGCTGCCCTGAAGCTGATTTTGTCTCTACAAAGGTTACAGACAGAGATGGCTCCTGTCTCCTGTTCCCTTTAACCAGAGCCAAGTCCCTCCCTACCATGAAGTATCGGTGTTTGACCCTTCAGCTGCTGTGGCCTTCTCCAAATGGAGAGTCCCTGATTTTTATCTGGGCTGCAACTGTCCTGACCAGAGTAATGAAGGGCTGGCAAAATCAAGCCGAAGACTGTCAGGTACATCACCTGCTCCTAGCTCCTTTCCGTGCTTCCTCCAATGACTTATGGCAAAGTGAAGTTTCAAAGGTAATAGGATTAAGTACATCCCCTTGGAGGAATAACTGAGGCAGTCCCAGCACAGTAAATCAACCACGGCATCAGGGCAGACAGCGCGTGCCGCTAACCAGGGGTCTGTGTATCAGGAATCAGAACGTACCAGCACAGGGAGTCATTCTCCCCTTGGCATGTACCTTATTCTAGTCCAAAGAACAGTATAAGACAACTGGGAGGTGGTCCGAAAAGGAAAAAGAAAATCAGTAAGGTTGGGTTAAAAAATGTAGGAAAGGTTAGAGGATACATAGCTGGCAGAGAAACAAGGTTGAAGAAGGGAATGTGGGATTCTAGTACCTAGACACTGATCAGTTGCCAGATCAGCAACTATAAATGCAGACACACTCCAGGATCAAGTAGGTGACCCTGGCCAGGTGGGAGTCAGTGGAAGGGTGAGCCTGTAGCAGGCCCAGTCTCTATGGAAAGCTGTTCCTTGGCTACAGCCAACTGTCACCAGGTGAGATTTTTTCCCTTAAATAAGACACTGCACAGGCCAAAGAAAACATACTTGCAAAACCAAAACTAGATGGTAGTGAGTGATTTTTTTCTGTGTTTACTAAAAGTTGTTCAAGAACACTTAGGTAAAAATTGCAGCCAAAAGATAAAAGCCAGAGGTTAGGAAAGCTTTCTTGTTAAAAGGGTAGAGAGACAATGGAACATATTATCAAGGGAGGCAGCAACAGCTGTCTGAATGTTTTAAAGTAGCTGTCTGTATGAAATGGACCAGAATTCAGACTCTTGGGAGGTAAGTGTATACCTTTTGCTAGTTCTCCTCAAGCAATTAAGACATCTTCCTCAAACAGCCTGGAAGAGTTGGCCAGAATGCCAACTTCACAAGACACAAAAGGAGGACTAGACATGAGGTTTGTGGTAACTCACGCCCAGGCTTTTCTAGAAGCAAGACAGTGCAGAATCAAGCAGTTAAGGCCTTCACGGTGTTGGTCTGCAAATTCATAGTTACTACATGAATAAATGAATGAGGGAGCAAAAACAACAAACCTAGAGGTACAAGTTAGTCTCCTAAAAGCAGAGTAAGGGCAAGGTTCGCATTTGCCCCGAGGGGAAAGAATTTAATATATTCAACTGCAAGTAAACCATAGTCTAAAAATGTGAGGATCAGGTGGCTCCTTAAAAGACTTTGCTTTCTAGCCTGTGACTTAATACTCAACTATTTTCAATCAGAATGTTCTGATACAGGCAGAAACAAAGATGCATGCATTCTCATTACCGTCATTATATATGCAAACCTACGTCAAGATTTAGTTTAAAAAGTAGAAAATACTGCCATATAAAACAAGGCAAGGGGTCTCATCTCATTCAGTACCCAACTCCAAGGGGTTAAAATCTATTCTTGCCTATTAATTCCAGACTGATGACATGAGATAAATATATTTTTCCCGACTTTGTTACATAAACTGCCAAATCATTTATCATCCTACAAAGTGGTGACAGATCACTGATATTATTTTTTCTTTTTTGATATACATTTTGTGCCTAGAAAATGGAAGCAGCTAAAGAAAGTGAAAACATACTGAATAGAGGTAGAAGAAAGATGATTTTGAGGGGAGGAGAAAGGAAAAGCCTTAACTTCTTATCCTTTATTCCCTTTTATATGCAAATGTACACCTGCCAAAATACTTCTAAATCTACAAATAAAAAAGAAAAAGAAAATATCTGATGAACAAGTGCTTTTAATCACCCATGACAAGAACCAGATGAACGTGGGGGTTCACCGGGCCTCTCAGGGGCAGCTCAGAGGCAGAGGGTCTGCTCACTGCCTTCCCAGAAATCCGGGATGAAAACAGAAGTGTTGAGCCCGGAAAAGGAATAACAAAGGGAGATGCAAGCAATCCTATCACTACAGCTAGAAAAATGACCTTGAACCCACAAAGAATCGGGAGTCTTCTGCAAAGGGAGGATAATGACTATTCTGATAGGAAGCATGTAGAAATTTTTAAATTAAATGAATTTGAAAAAGATTTTCTATTCAATGAGTTTCCCTCAGAGCCATTACTTTTCATGTATTTCTACACCCATGCAGTTTTTTCTCATACTGCACCAGACATGCTGCTGACTCAGCAAATCCATTTTTACAAAATAAAATAAAAATGATGGGGCATGTTTCTTGAGTTATTTCAAAGGATATATATTGTCACTTCAAACCAAGAAATAATTTGTCCAGCAATCTGTTTACATAAAAATGAGAAAACATTGGGATATGGGGTCTTTCATAATTCTGAAAATGCAGAAAACTGCATGTGTTTAGGAATTTTTTTTTTTTAAAGGCCACAAATCTAAGTGAATGTGAGATGCACAGATCTGGATCCACAACAAGAATGACTTCCAAGTCCAAAAAACTCCACTTCCCCAGTCATCCTGGGTCTATAAATTTATTGCCAACATTCTCATCGAGCAGTCTGATACACAGAGCAAAGCTATTTTGCTTGGGGCTGTGTCAAAAACAGGTACTTACATTACCTTCTTAATTTCTAAGGAGTAATCCAACAATTAAACCTGAAAATAAATGCAAGGCTTGCTACGAGTTCCCAGATTGAACCAAAACCATTTCATTGATGTTACTATACTTATTATGCAAAGTCATAATCACAGTGCCTACTGTGACTGTTCAATTGTTCAATTGTGGGGGGTCAGTGCCTACTGTGACTGTTCAATTGTTCAATTGTGGGGGGGGTCAATGTTCAACTCTCTTTTAACGTGTCAAAGTTTGTGTAATCTTGATCAGAAAGCTATATTTTATTGGTATAATTAAATAGATTTTTAAAAAATGAATATTTTTAGCAATTTTTACTCAGTGACATAAAATGAATCAAATATATTGACAATAGTAGTAGTAATGGCAATATTATCTTTGTCATCTATAGCAGTGAGGAATAATCCCTGTATAGGGTGAAATGGATGCTAGACATTTCCCAAATTCATTTCCAACCAGAAGCTCAGTATGTGACTTTATTTGGAAATAGGGTCTTTGCTGATGTTATTAGATTAGGAGCTTGAGATGAAATCAGGCTGGACATAGGAGGAGGCCTAAAACCAATGGCAGGTGCCCTTTTAAGAAGAAAAGAAGACACTGAGATGCAGAGAAAAAGGCCAGGTGAAGATGGAGGCAGAGACTGGAATGATGCTGCCACAAACCAAAGAACACCAGAAACTGCCAGAGGCTGGAGAGAGCAAGGAAGGACTCTTCCCTAGAGCCTCCAGAGAAGCTGGGCCCTGCTGCAGCCTTGATTTTGGACTTCCAGCCTCCAGAATGGTGAAAGAATAAATTTCTGTTGTTTTAAGCCACTCAATTTGTGGTACTTTGTTGTGACAGTCCTAGGAAATTAATACATCCCACCTGGATCCCAATTTTCTTAAAATCTCTAAAGGCAAACCTCTTCTCTCTCTCAACTTGAGTCTCCTCCTGTAGAAAATGAGGGTGTTTCACAGCAAGGCCTACAAGGGCTCTTTCAGGTCAGTGGTTTCAAACCTGGAGGCCCCTGGACGTGTTATAAAATACCGATTGATGCCTGGGTCCCACCACTTTAGGTTTGGATGTACCTGACCTAGGGTGAGGCCCCGGTATTGGTATGTTTTAAAATTCCACGTGGGTCTACTGTGTGACTACTGTGGAGAATTTCTCTAGGCACTTAAAAGTTCATTTCCCTGAACATAGAAAATATCTAACCAAGGACAGCCCCTGAAAGGGGCCTCTCTGTTTCTTTAATGCCCACACATTAAGAAAACACCTGCACCCTGTAACATGAGTGGGAACCGCTTTGCTGCAGTGAGCAGCCCTAGCAGCCTGACCACAGCCATGGAGACAGGGTGATAAGGACTGCAGTGGAAAACCCAGGGGCAGAGGGTGATACTCTTGGTTTTGCAGGAGTTGGGGTCCCCTATCTGAGGCGCAGCGGGTACCATTTCCTTTCTGATTCTTGTGCACCTGTGGGTCGGGACGGGTGAAGCACATTCTCAAGAAAATCTCAGTACTTGGTGGTATTACACCACTGCATTTTGGTGGTCTGAAGTTTTCCCTGCAGTCTTTTCTCCCAGGATAAATCCAGTCACCAATGACAACCTGACCATTGTATGTTTCCAGCCCTTTTCCAATTAGATGTAAAATTGAAGCAATAATGTTTAGGGAAGCACTGCCCAGAACCCCAAGTGGCCACTCAAAATACAGGCTAACCTTTTGGAAAGCTTCTAAATACATGTACCTTACTTTGACCTTGAATATTCCAGCTGGCCAAAGAACATCAATGAGGAATGGCACAGTAAGGCAACCACTTTCAACACAGCTTGACCAAGAGAATTGGTGTCAAAAGAATGAGAGGCTGAATGGACATTCTCAGAGGCTTAATCCTCTTGAGATAAAAGCTGAGAGTCCTTTTCACATGGAGCTTAAGGAGATGAGTTTTGCCAGGATGGGCACATGGGGTGGGAAAAGTGTTGGTAGAATAAATGACTGAAAGAGATAATATCCTGGCCTGAATCAACAAGTATTTAAGGAAACTCCTTAGTACTCCCACTTTAATTCATTTGTTTGACACACTGAATACCTACTATGTGCCAGATACTGTATTAGGTGCTATATTTTTAAGAAGCTTAGCATAAGTTGCATCATTTGCTAAACTAAAACTCAGTGCTGAAAGGTAAATTTAGTGTGAATACCAATAAAATTGCCAATGTGAGAAATTTTGAGTTGGGGGTATGAAGAAGTTCCCCTTTCTTCGAGGCCAAGTATTTCAGGGACCTAAATATCCTACAACCTGCACGTAGTCCTAGAGCTGGGATGCACTTGGGTTTGCCCCATTTTATAAAGGGCACACCTCTTGGTGCAGTCCACACCCTTGCAAGCTGCTCAGCTCTCTCCAGGTCGAGCTCAAAAGAACTGAAAGGAAAGGCTTTACTCATCATTGCTCTCAAGAGAACCCCTGCAGAGTTCATCTTTTATTATTATATACACAAACACTCATTGATTCAGATATCCTGCTGCAGACACATTTCTTATAAAATGAAAGAGGATGGTGGAAAGAAAAGAATTCAGTTGAAAGCCTGAAGTTTAGGTTCTAGTTCCACCACACTAGCCACATGGCCTTGAGCAGGACATTTAACCTTGTCAGACTTCTGACTGTGGGATGAGTGACTAGTAGTTACCCTACAGAACTGTTGTGCAGATTAGAGATGATGGGGGTTGAGTGAGGGCAGGGACCCAGTCTTTTGCTGTCCCTGGTATTCTCAGGACTCAGTCCAAGTAAAAGTGGAAACTACACGCAAACAACATATTAATTAGTATATATAAAACTATACATACAGAGATACCAAAATTCATCTTTGACTTTGATTTGGATTCTTATGAAAAAGTGTGAGCAACTAGACTAATAAATGGAGTAGATTGTGAGGACACTAACAGATCACACGGTCTGTGGGAATACTATTCTGAGTGAGTGTGAGTGTGTACAGGAGGGTTCCTATGTAAATTTCAGCACAGATTAAAGGAGCCAGAGTTTTAACACTGACACATGGCTCTCCACAATGATGACTAACAAAGCAGATGCTCTTGTATGATAGCAAACTCTTCAGGGATGGGCTCCTCTGCCAAGAACACTGATATTTTGGGGGTGATAAGTAAATAAGAAAGGGAAATAAAGATATAAGAATGTTGGCATATTTGATTCACAGTCTCATATTACTGGAAGGAATGTCAGAATTCCCAGAAACAAGAATTTCTTCCACAGTGCCCCTCTAGAGAGTAGATTCTCTCCATGGTTCAAGCACCCAGTATAGACAGAATCTCACACCTGAAAGACATTCAGCTTGGTTTTGCTGAAATGAAAAGTTAGAAAGTTCCATTACTGAGTTTCCCTGTAACACTCCCGAAAAGAGCAGTTTGAGCTGCTCTCTGTAGGTAGGCTAGATAAATGTTCTTCCTTGTACACACAACCCTTCGAAATATCTAAAGACAGCTGTTGAATTTCCTCTGGTTAAACTTCCCAAAGACCACTGTCATTCTGAAAATGGTATGACTTCAAAGCTTCCTATTCTGCCAACCTCCCATGTCTGGCTCCAGATTTGTCCTTGGCCTATCTCTACAACACCTCTTCTGAAATGGCTGTAAAGCAAATAAAAACACACAGAAGGACCACACTGAAGAAGAGTACATCTGGATTGTCAAAAGTTATTACTGTAAACTTCCGGACACCAATTAGAGGAACAACTTCAATAAGTTAACTTTCTATCATAACATTGGGTTTAGCTACATTAAAGTAGACCAGGGAATCTCACCCACAAGGGAAGTTCCCACAAATAGAAACCACAGGAAAACAATGAAGATAATTTTAGTATACTGAGAAAGCTAGTGCCCCCATTATACATATGGTTTAAAAAAAAAATTCTACTTATATAAGCATATTTCCCAAAACTTGTTCCACAGAACATTAATTCTGGTGGCTATTAACAGGAAGGTTCCATTTTCAACACTATGATAATTACTGAAACTCTAGGTTCTCACTTTTAAGTGGTTCATTTGCTGAAAGTCTTCTAAATGTTTTCAAAATACTGTGTGTACTGTGCCAACTGCAGAGGGAGAGCAAGATCGCTCAGGCTTTGGTCATGAAATGCTCTCCATGAAGCCATTTCTGGGCAAAGGATTGCATAGAATACATTTGGGAAAATGCTGCATCAGCTCATGGACGTTTGTGAGGGAGTGCATCAAGGGTATCAGGTGCCCTGTGATGTCCTTGGCTTGGAGTAGTAAGGGTCAGGGGCCCAGAGGAACTCAGGGGCAGAGACGTCAGTGCCTCAGCCAATGAGATCCCCAGGAGCCATTTCATCAGCTGTTTAGGATTCTTGTCTGAGGGTTTCTTCATTGTTTTAATTAGAAGCTATGAAACCATCACAAAGCTCTTCTCAAGATTCCTTTTCAATAAGGTAAACATCCTTCTGGATTCAAATCACCATATGCGTTTTTCAAGTGGAAGAGTCTTACGGAAACCTACCCTGCAGTCCTGCAGGAAAGAGCAATCCACAAGGAATTACAGCAGCACAGTGCTTGGGCAGGTCTTGGTCCCATAGGCTCCCACAACTCTGCCAGAATAACAGACTGGAGGTGTCCAGACACCCTTTCAGGGACTCATCTCTGTGTGTGACACTTATCCCCATTCCACTCACCTACCTCCATACACTTTTTGCTTTGTGGGGTTTCTTTTTAACTAGATGCCACTGGCTTGAAAGTGTTGGAGACTGTGGGAGCCAGGACAGGAGAAGACTAATATTACCTGTAACAGTTTGATAATATTGATGAATTCCAAAAATAAATTATGTTTGTAAACTGATCATTTCCTCTAGGTATATTAGATGATATTGAATTCATAGGTTTACTTGATTAAGTAATCAGGTAAGCTTCTTGTGCTGGAAGGGCATTGAGTTTCCACCCTTTGGTGGGAGGGGACTCACAGATAAAAGGCATGGAAAAGGACACAGTTAAGGGTTTTTGAAGTTGGAGTTTTGATGTTGGAGTTTAATGCTGAAGCCTTAAGCTGGATCCCTGGGAAGTAACCTCACAGAGGAAAAGAAGCAAGCCCCAGTAAGGGAGCAACCCAGGAAGCCTGAACCCTCTCAGACGTTGGCAGCCATCTTGTTCCAACACATGAAAATAGA
Organism: Dasypus novemcinctus; assembly: GCF_030445035.2. NCBI lineage: Eukaryota > Metazoa > Chordata > Mammalia > Cingulata > Dasypodidae > Dasypus > Dasypus novemcinctus. Next base: position 19,821,762 of record NC_080696.1, on the reverse strand, counting down.
CTTTGGTGAGGGAAATAACTTATGCTTTATGGCCTGGAATCTGTAAGCTCCTACCCCAAATAAATATGCTTTATAAAAACCAAGCAATTTCTGGTATTTTGCATCAGCACCCCTTCGGCTGTCTAATATACTACCTTTCACATGAATATCATTACTATAAATAATAGCTGCCATGCATTGAGTATCTAGAGTATGCCTGGCACATTCACTTACACAATCTCACTTAGATTGACAATCCTACCAGATATTATTCCTCCTTTTCCAACGAGAGAACAGAGGTTCAAATGAGTGGAGAAACAGAGCAGGAAGTGACTTGTGCTGACACTGATGGATGATGCCAAAGCCCAGGCTCAAGGGCCACATTTTTCATCTCCCAGGGACAGCCTCTGGAATATTCCTTTGCTTGCAGATATTCTGGAAGGAGGGTAGCCCAAACAAACATAACCAGTGTGCACCCACACAGATAAGAAAGCTTCACCAGTAACTATGATAAAGGGACAGACAGACTCCATCTTAAATCAAACTTCATACTTGCCTTCCTCTACCAAAAGCCAAATCGCCAAATAGTTATGCCAAAAGATACAAAAATCTAATAAAGGGATGATGGGCAAGAACTTAGAGATCTACTAAAGTAGTTGCACTAACAGACGCAACAAAAGGACTAAGGAGAGCCAAGTACAAGGTGCAGGAGACATCACACAGTAACTTCCTGGAGGCCCAGCGGGGAGGGGGCACAAGGAGGAGTTTGGTGGCCAGACAGAACTGCAATTCTCCAACAAAGTAAATGGTTTAGAGACTGTTTTCTCATATCTCCTGATTTATTTTCTACATTGAACACTCTGGCATACTCCTATCAGGCACAAAGCATTTCTTTAACTGCCAACTATTAACGAATCAATGGGAGGTTGCTGGAATTGCAGTTCCTTTTAACATCTTAATGCAAACTGCGCTTATTACTTCTAAGCACAACGCACCTCTCTCTGCATGAAGAGAAAAAAGATATGAAACCCTGGTACTTAACTAGCCTTCTTTTATTAAAAAAAAAAAAAAGAGAGAAAGAGAGAGAAATAGCACCTGCACTGATTTTAGGGTGAGTCATCTATTCCCAGTGAGGAATGATTATAAATATTTGAGAAAAAATGGCCAACTAGGTCATTTCCCCATTTCTCCGCAATAAAGCTTTTATAATTTTAACTGAAATAAATTCAGAGGCCATTAGGTACTTCTTCATTCAATGGTAAATATAAGGGAAAAGCATCCAGATGACTTTTGGATTATCTGCAGTTTAGGATCATCTACACATCTACAATAAATGAAAATAATCAAGAGGGGACCCTACCATGTTTTCTCAAAACGAAGAATAAAAAGGCAATAAAAATATCACTGCAACAAATGCTTAAAAGAAAACCTCTGCATTTTGGAGTGAAGTATTACCTGATGCAGAATATATACAGTAATTGTTCTTCCATATACTCCCTTTTGCAAAACCAGAGTCATCACAGAAACATGGGTTTAAAAAATTAATCTTCATGCCACAAATTGTGCTGCCATAAAAGAAAGCCATTCTCTTCCGCTTATAAACAACAACAAAACCAGCACATATGCAGATGCATGCCTCGGCCCCTTAGTGAGATGGCGCATTTACTTGTATAAATATTTAAAGTCAGACCTCTGAATTTCTAATGAAGTAGTACACCACTTTACAAAATAAGGTACTAGTAAATTTACATGTACCACAAATAGAACTCTGTTCAGAATACTAATTGCTGCTGTTGATATTCTAAAACTGAAAAAAGTAATGATATTCAGATTCCATCTAAACAAGTCTCATATGTCTGCTTTGCAGAATTCTTAATAGGCCTTGATGAAACCTTATTGCAAAAATTTTTGAATTATCAAACTGGCTTTGTAACTGAGGCACTAGCTAGCTTCCTGTCTGGTACTTTTTTTCCTGCTTCTATTCTAATTACACACATTCAATTACTACAGGAAAGAAAAGAATCAAATCAGAAACATCTGTAGTTTGCCATATAATGGCTGGGTGTTCCCCATGGAGACTGACCTTTTCACACAGACGCAGAAGCTGAAAGGCTGCATGGAGGAGGATGCACAAGTGGGTAAGTGCAGAACATGATTACGAGGAACTTGACAGACACGGCCACTTGCCACCCTAGTTTGTGGTAACATAAGTTCATGTTTTATGATCTTATGATTCATCTCCTGCTCCAGCATGGAGTAGATAAATATACTTGCTCTTAGTGGGGTCCACAACCACTAACCTAGAATGATTTGTTTATATAATAATGTTGCATCCTGTGTTTGAAACTCTTAGGTAACCATAACTTCTACCTGTGACTGGTATCTCTGCTGCCACACTTTCTTCCTTGCTCTCATTGCTGCAGCCGCTTGAAACTTCTAAAAATCAAACACATAATAATCAAACAGTATTTCAAAGTTACACTACAAACAGGTCTGTTATCTTTTAACCATCTTTCCTTCTTTTTTCACAGCATCCCTCCCCTCTTATGGTTAGTTCATTTTTTTTCTGAAATAATGCTGATTCTAAAAAGGAAACCAATTCTAAAATTAAAGTATCTTGGTGTTGCTTTCATATAAAATAATTTAGCCTGATATCCATTAAATTTGAGTGGGATTTAAAACAAGTGAGCTTCAAATCCTGCGCATGTGTCCCGACTTATGAATACATCCTAACTCAAGGCTGTCCTGGAAATATCATTATAACAGCTTACTTGTATGTCTAACAATAATGCTAATATAATCACAATTTCTGAATACTAAAAATTGGTTATTAAATTTTGGAGGTATAAATTCTTCACTTCTTAATCATCTGTTTAGATTTTGATAAGGTCCTATTATAATCATACTATATAAATTAATTATTATAAAAAATGAAAAATAATAATTAAGTGATAGCAAAAATTTCATAGGACTTTATGGAATCATCTTTATCTTTGTGGGATGAGCAAAATGATCAGTTTTGTTAGGATCTTACAACGTACAAAAATCTCCCATTTTATTAGGAATTCAGCACAACTATAGACCTACAATTAGGTTTCCCATTCCTGTAAGACTAAATGAGAACATATACATTTAATAGATGATATAAAACGACCTATTATGCATATTTAAAATAGAGGTATTCTCTGATCAGTTTTATTTTATAGGTGTACCTTGAGAAACAGGGTGTCTGAGTGACTCTGAATTCATTTTTGCTGTGGCAGACACTTTAACAATAGTTACCTTGTTCCCTTGTAGGAACACGGTTGAGCGGTAGAGCTGGTTTTGCTTCCTTTATTCCACTATTGTCATTCAGAATGGATGGCAAGCTGCAAGATGATTCATTACTGTGAATGGGTGACCTATCATCACACTCTTCTGTAAGGGCTTTTTTCAATAATGCTGATGCCTACAGTGTTTAAAAGAAAACACAAAGAAATAAAAACAAACTGCAGCTACATTCCCCTTGGTCTCAAAGACCCAGCATTTAAATAATTTTAGGGTAAGCTTTACTTAGGATTTAATTTGCTTCCCTGACATTTAACTGAAAATAAAATGTCTTCAAGATAAATTAACATCTGATTATTTCCCAACATCATTTCATACTTTATAACAGTTTAGATTCACAATAACACCTCCTTTTTTTTGAGGACTGAATCTTAGGTAATACAGAAGTGTCCTTCTGCTTGTAAAGTATGTGCGCAAGATGTAAACCCCTCTGAAAGTTTTCCACCTAAATCTGGGCTGGTTTAACCTCTCTGGTATACATACAAAAGTGAGAACCTCAGACCTCCTTTCTTAAGGAAAGATTTTACTCTTTTGCTGCATGAATGCGGTTTTCTAGGCATGTAAGATAGAGTTGGTTTGGACTAAGAGATCTGGGAAAATGTGATCTCATGGTATTTACATCCTTCTAGAAAGGACCCCTGAATCTCCCCCAAATAGGAGAAAAGCTTTGTGGCTGAGGAGGATGTGCTGAGCAAAAAGATAACTGACCTGATTCTAAATCATAACCTTCAATCAAGGATAAAGATGGTCTGCACATTGCCTCTAAGTCTCCAAGTGAGCCTGGGGTACTTTCCCCACCACACTGCCTCGCTTTTCTCAACCAACACTAAACTGTTACCCATTTCACCTCAGGTGTCCAGAGCAGGGAGGTGGGCAGAGATTTTATCATAGCCAACTTGAGAGAGGAAGAAAAGGTGGCAATTAACAGATCTACTTTAGCCCGTATGTCTCCTGATTTCAAGGTTAGCACTCTTCCCCCAAAAAACAAAAATATGTGGGTGACAGGGTTAAACTTTCAGTAGGCAACCAGCTATGACAATGCTATGCTATCAAATATGTGTTTTTCTCTCACTTCCTGTTCAGAAATGGCCATGTGCCTAGATGATTAGGAGAGGAAACCTGGGTGGTAGAGCTGACCATTCACTGGAACATGACAATGATGTGAATACAGGGCTGGGTGGAAATGGATGTGAAAGACTTCACATATTAATATGAAGAGTGGAGTTGGATAGTCTCACAAGTCATCTTTAGGCCAAGAGCAAAGAGATAACAATGTAATTATTCCACGAAGGGGAGGAACACATAATCTTCCCTTGTGGTTAACGTGAAGAAGGGTGAAGAGGCCCCAAGGGGAGAGTCCCTAAGCACAGCACTGAGCCTGGAAGCTCCCACCTTGCCACCTTTGGCTCTGACACACTTCCAGGCTACTGCCTTTGGCCTCAGCATCCCTGCACAACTCTTGCCCTCTGCCCTTCCTTGTACCGGCTGACCTCCTGGACCTATCTGGAGCCACAGCTTACCCTAGAAGCTCAAGAAGCTGACATTGGGGAGTTTAAGGAATTCTAGTCTCCTTTGCAAAGGACTTGGATCAAGTTAGCCTTGTAGCCAGGACCTGTGTTCCAGTTCCAGTAGCCAGGGGCTTTTCCTCTGTTTGTACAAACTAGTTCCTGGATTTTACTCCTTGTGAGAACTCTGCTGGGATTCCTGCTTAGGCTCTCCATTTCTACATACTGAGGTTCAGGTAAGAGCCCTGCCCTTAAAGCCCAGGCCAAAGCTGGCTGCCATCAGTGGCTCTATACTGCCCCATTCCCAGCGGCTACATGGTCTGTTGTGCTGACCCTGCTTCCAGAATCTGTCCAGGAGGAGGGCAAGGAAGAGCGGACACAACTCCTTGAACTGCCACCTGTCACTTTCAGCGTGTAGTCTGGACCATCCCAAGTGCCTCATTTCTGGGTCTCTAGACTTCCTGATCTAAACCGTTGCCACAGAGGGCTAAGTTCCTGTTCTGTGTGCCCAGCACTTCTAGGTATATGAAATGTATTTTAAAATACAAACAAAAAGATATGGTCCAAATTCTGTAGTGAAAGCTATCATTTTTTTCTAGTATTTAAAATAATCCAAACATTCTGCAAGAGCCTCAGATATATATTTCGACCTTATAGCACCTTACACAATAGCTGTAAATGATAATTTCTTGGCATGATCTCATAATGGCAACTATGTACTAACACATATTTTAAAAATAAAATTCCTGCAGCTTCCTACACTTTCTACTTGTGCTATGTGTAAATAAGGGAAACAGTCATAGGTTTTTGGGCAATTTAAAATGAACAACACTGTCATTCTTCTCGTCTAAATACTACAACTATTTTGGATTACCAATTATTCAGATCATTTCTCACTAGTTCCTCAACAATGACACACAATTCATCTCACTTTCATATAAGATCTTCTTTTGCTTTAGCTGGGTTCCAACTAGTGGTTTTGAAAGTACACAGAAGAAAATGCTAGAATACTGCAAATGTCTTTCTGTAAGTCCTTGTATGCTTGACAAGAGCACCACCACTGCACCACTCTGTACAGAGCCCTCTTTTCTATGGGGAGATAAGTGGTCATGCTACAGAGTTTAATTTTTTAAGTATATTTTATCCCATTTACCATTACTACTCAGCACTCATCTCCAGGATTTCTTACTTTTTTGATAGAGATGTTTATAAAAGGACTTACTCATCTTGTAAGATAATACTATAGATAATTTTAAAAAGATAAGTATCTTATATCTCTAAGGATTTTGGTGGAGGATCAAATTACATCTTGAGAATGGTTGGCTTTACTCTTCTGGACCATGGAACCAATAGAAAGAGCTGCGAATCTGCCCAGTGGGTCATTTGTAGGGCAACCTACAATCTAAGTCTATTTTAACCAGCAGTGAATAATGATAAGCAGAGACAGAAACAAAAGTCAGCCTCAGGCAAGGGACAGATATCAGGTTTGAAAAACAACTTTTACTGAGTTAGGAAAAACAGGAATACTTTTTCAAGATGTACTGTCTGCAGATCTTTTAGAAAGAAGTATTTCTCAGGGAACTGCCAATTTGAAGGAGTATGCAGTCTGAGAGGGACAACATTGCCCCACACCTACAAAGGAACAAAGGCCGAGAGAAGATTTAACAAGCTGCTTTACAGTCTCATCCTGAGACTGAATGGGTTCTGCAAATTGGAGCTCATTATCTTAAAAAAAATGCCACCGGACAACAATTTTACTATGGGCATTTTCTAAATAATGCTTATTCATGGGTTTCAACTTATCTGTTAGTTACTAAAAGCTTTCTGAATTACCTATTTTTGGAGCCCAGGAGGGAAGAGTGACGATTGTTTCACTGTTTGGAGATGCCCAGCAGTCTGAAGGCTAAACCAATACCAAGTTAACTACTCCTTCACTTTTCTGCCTTCCCAGGAGCCAGGAGATTCTGGGCTTGGAAATTACAAGCTGAGGCACATGCTATTTTCAGAATGACTGATAATGATACCTTCATGTTTCAGATTTTAGGGAAGATAAAATCATCCTATGAATTATACTTAGCAGTATTTCTAGAATTACTGGTTCAAAGCTACTAGAATTTTTGTCAGAATCGAGTTTAAATTTGGATCCTGCTATGTCTAGAACCCCAACAGTCACCTAGGCTGACTCAATTTATATCCAGAAACGTATCAATTATGATACTCAAGGAAAATACAGTGTGCCCATAACATGATCACGGAAGATGACAGGCAAAAATCCAACTGCTAAAAATATTGCAACACATTGTATAGGGCGTCTACTTACCACATGGGAGGTCCACAGTTCAAACCCCAGGCCTCCTTGACCTGTGTGGAGCTGGCCCATGTGCAGTACTGATGCGCGCAAGGAGTGCTATGCCTTGCAGGGGTGTCCCCCGTGTAGCGGAGCCCCACACGCAAGGAGTTCGCCCCATAAGGAGAGCCGCCCAGCGCAAAAGAAAGTGCAGCCTGCCCAGGAATGGCGCTGCACACACAGAGAGCTGACAGAACAAGATGACACAACAAAAAGAAAAAACAGATTCCAGGTGCTGCTGATAAGAATAGAAGCGGTCACAGAAGAACACACAGCTAATGGACACAGAGAGCAGACAACTGGGGGGGGGGGGAGGGGGAGGAAATAAAAAGAGTTGCCACAAGTGAACAAGAAAAATATTACTATTTTTTTAAATGCACATGGGATATGAACCACCAAATTATAAAAGAAAAAATAAAATGGCTAACAAATAGGGAAATAAAATGGCTAACAAATGGCTGACCCCAATTTTAATAAAAAATAAAAGGAACAAAAAAATTGGATGCCAATTTCACCTCTCAAAACCCAAAACCTTGATAAATCCAGTTTCATAAAGAGCTCAGAGAAATGACATTTTCATTTATTACTGACAATTCTGAAGACCCTTCCAGAATGAGATCTACCAATGAATAGCAAAAATCTGAAAGGTGTATGTGCCTTTTGACCTAATAATTTTATACCTAGGAATTCATTCTAAGGAAATATCATGGATATTTGTAAAAACTGAATTGCACAGATGGTTTCTGAAACTTTTTTTACTACAGGAAATACCCTTCCGTATGACACCAGCACTATTATTTTATAGGTACAGAAAGCAAGGGAGGGAAGTGGATGTGGCTCAAGCAGTTGAGCTCCTGTCTACTTATGGGAGGTCCCAGGTTCGATTCTGGAGGCCTCCTGGTGAAGGTGAGTTGGCCTGCGCAGAGAGCTGGCGAAAGAGGCCAGCAATGTGCTGCTCTGCTGTGCTTGGCTGAGGAAGTTCTCCCAGGAGGAAACAGACATCACTTGGGAGAAAAGGAAAATTAAGGCACTTCGTATTATAATGAAGCACCCAACTCATTTTTTCTTCACATAAAGTAATTACAAATTTTTCTGATTTAAAAGCATGCAGCTCAATTATGTAATTGCCTAATAGATTATGCGGGCACTGTGGATCTTATCTGGTCTCGAGGGGACATAATTGGAGTTTCTGCTGCTTTAATGATGTGTTTACTCAAGAGACAGGATTGACTCTGGCTGACAGCACAGGGACCCACAGGTAAACATCATTTACATGTGGCTGTTTAATTAGCCATTTATCCAAGAGATCAAAGCAAATATTTCTGGGTTTCATTAGACTCTTAACCAAGTAATTTCTAGTAGAGCTTTCTTAAATTTTGAAAAATCACTTAGTTTTAAAGATTGTATCTGAAGAGAGATATTTAACCCTTAGTTATATACTAAGTGTATATATTGTTTCAATACACAGAAACAACTCAAAGCTATTTTATTTAGTTAATTGTAAAAGGATAGTGCATAAACTGGCCTAGAACCAACAGAAGCACTCTGTCCTAAAGTTCAGAAGGTTTGCCTTGCCACTGTGACTTTGGTAGTATTCTTTAGGGCTGTGCATTTCTATAGTCACAACCTAATCATCTGAGAAACCTCCTGCTTACTTCCATTTTTAAGGATAGATTTTTGTCATTAACTTATTGTTATTTTTCATAATTGTCATGAAGATGAGATCGTGATGATTTCAGAAGGAACCAAAAAACCTATTAGGGGAGGCTATTATTTGATTCATTAAGTTAATAGTTAGGCAGTCCTCAATTAATCAGGGAGGGATTATTTGAAAAATTTTGAGTGGATTGGTGGTTTGGAACTTGGAACAAGTTTTCTGACTTTTTTTTTTTTTTTAAAGGGATTAGATAGGAGTGGGCAGTTGACCTACACTTAGGCCACCTTGGACATGGCTGAAATGTGATATACTTCTGGTGAAAAAGAATGGAAAACAATGTTGTTACAAAATAGTACTTAATAAAATGGAAAATTAGACCAGAAAACAAAAATCCTTCTTAAGATCTATCAATAGAAATGGACCTAAAAAACACAGGTTCCATTTTTTGCAAAGCATACTGTTTTAAAAATACACACAAACGATATCTACCACAAACAAAACAATACAAAACTACAAGCTGTTGACTGAGTCACATAATGCAGTGATATGGAAAATTCGCAGGAAGGACACAAACAAGGCTCCCTCTGCAAAGGACCAAAGGATCCATGAGAGGCATGTGAGGCCCTCTGTATCTGTCATGAAATATTTCAGAAGAAGGAAAAGCAGGAGGAAGCAGATTAAGGAAGGAGAGAAAGGGGAAGGGGTGGTGAGAGAAGGAGAGAAAAAACAGGAGGAGGGAGGTGAGAATGAAGTGGGTGAGGTAGGAGGGGAGAAAACAAAGTGGGGAAGGGGGAGGAAAAGGGAAGAAAGGGGATAGTAACAGGGGAGAAAGAAGGAAGAGGATGAGGAGGAGTTCTGAAATAAATAGGTGGCAATGGAACAGGAGGGAATCTGGGTCGGTAGGAATGGGATTGTTGGGTTCATCATCATTATATCAATAATGATGCTTGAAATACTTTTATTTTTTTATTTTTTTATTTTTTATTTTTTAAAGATGTATTTATTTAATTCCCCCCCTCCCCTGGTTGTCTGTTCTTGGTGTCTATTTGTTGCGTCTTGTTTCTTTGTCTGCTTTTGTTTCTTTGTCCGCTTCTGTTGTCGTCAGCGGCACGGGAAGTGTGGGCGGCGCCATTCCTGGGCAGGCTGCACTTTCTTTTCGCGCTGGGCGGCTCTCCTCACGGGCGCACTCCTTGCGCGTGGAGGCTCCCCCACGCGGGGGACACCCTTGCGTGGCACGGCACTCCTTGCGCGCATCAGCACTGCGCATGGCCAGCTCCACACGGGTCAAGGAGGCCCGGGGTTTGAACCGCGGACCTCCCATATGGTAGACGGATGCCCTAACCGCTGGGCCAAAGTCCGTTTCCCTGAAATACTTTTTAAAAATAAATTTCTTTTACTGTACTTTATAGGTTTAAGAATAGCAAATTTATTTTATTTTTCATTTTATTATTTTTAAGATTGATTTCTCCCTTCCCTCCATTTTTGTGGATTTTTGTGCTCCCTGTCTGCTTTCTATGTCCGTTCACTGTGTGTTCTTCTGTGTCTACTTGTTTTCTCATTAGATGGCATGGGGAAATGATTCTGGGACCTTCTGGAGTGAGAGACAGCACTCATTCTTTTGCGCTACCTCAGCTCCCTGGTCTGCTGCATCTCTTATTGTCTCTCCTCTGTGTCTCTTTTTGTGGCATTTGTTATCTTGCTGTGCCAGCTCTCTATATGGACTAGCAGGCTTGGTGACCAGCTCTCCACTTGGGCCAGCTCTCCGCTTGGGCCGGCTCTTTCTTGGGCCAGCTTTGCCTTCAGAAGGAGGCCCTGGGAATCAAACCCTGGACCTCCTATATGGTAGATGGGAGCCCAATCACTTGAGCCACATCTGCTTTCCTTGAAATACTTATAAAAAAATCTTTCTGCCCTTTTTTAATTGGAGGGGTAGTAAATGGGAAGCTTGGGAAGGATTCAAGGTGCTCTGAAAGGCTTGAGGAGGTACAGATGAGGTTCTGGACCACACAGCAACACAGGTTGCTGTGTTTAAACAGAAGTAGCAACGCTCCAGGTTCCAGGAGGGGTACCTGTAGAATTCCTAAACTACAAGTATCATAAAAATAAAAACTCTATTAAAAAAAAAACAAAAACAAAGCCAGAACATTCCATCTTATGCATAAGAATGAAAAACAAAACAAAACAAAACACAGATGTTAGAACCAGACAAAATTCACAAGACATTAAACTATAGAAGAAAGGCCATCTCTGAACATGCTTTTCTAGAGAATGGTAAGTACTCCAACGAGAAAGCTTTAAACTTGGGCTTCTGATTCTTCCCCTGGCACTTTCCTTGGGAATTTGCTCCATCAGTTTTCCATTTTCCATTCAGCATCTTCAAACTCTGCCCCCGTACCAGCTCCTACGCCAGGCCTCTACTTCCTCTTGCCTGAAGCACCCAGGGCTCTCTCCTCCACTGTCTCCATCCCAGTCCAAACAGACAGAACTCCCTAAAGGCTACAGAAATCACATTTCAGCTCTGCTCAAAAAGCCCCAATGACTTTCCAAAATCCATTAAATTAAACACAAACTCCTAGCCTGGAGCAGAACACCCTGCTCCCTGACCCCTGCTACCTGTGGGCTTTACCTCCACCACCCCCAGACTTGGGCCCCACCTTTCAACCCCAGAGGATTGTTCCCTGTTTCCCTCATAGGCACTGGGTTTCCAGGTCTACTTTCTGCCCATGCCAGGCCTTTCCTGTCACTGATGCCCCCTGCTCTAGACCCATAGAGTTTGTCAAAATTCAGTCTACCTTTTAAGCATCACCTTGAATGCCCCTCAGCTGCCCCCATCTTAAAGCCTGTCCTCACTGCTCCTTCCAGAGGGCTGGCTTCCTTTGCTGAAGGCCCACATTCCTTGACATTTTCAAATGACCTTCACTCCACTGTGCCAAATGATACAGTTATTTCCAGAAGGAGAGGGCAACATTTTATTTATCTCTTTTCCCCCAATGGATCTGGGCTGGTGCCTGTGTATAGCAATGGATCAAGAGATATTTGCTGAGTTGATATAAATTTTTAAAGTATGGAGTGGAGACAGAAAACCAGAATGCTAAAAGATGCTTCTAAGTTCCTTGAATAATACTGCAGTAGATATGTTTAAATTAAGTCACCTCAGGCATCTGATTTAACATTAAGTCAGGAATTGGAATTACTATACAAACACATCACACAAAAGGCCTGACAGCAGAAAAATAAAAAATAAAACACCTCAATTGTCATTACTTTTCTCATCAAAACTTTTTCAAATATGTTAATCATTCTCAAGGACGAAATTATTTCCCCCAAATGATAACTTATACAACTTGAAACATATTTTTAAAATAAAAATTACGAACTCTCGTCCTCTGATCCATGTTTCTGACTGTGAAAACTTCAAACAGCTTATCTTCTTGGAGAGAATTATCATGTTCTTTCAAGATGGCACCAGGCGGAACCCATGGCGACCTCGATAAGCCTGGCTCTGGTGGTTGTGCAGATCTACCAATAGAAACAGGAGAGACTTGACAAATTTGTAGCATTTGGTTACTTTCCTCCCCCATTTTTTAAGGGCCCCATAATCAAAGTAGTAGAAGACAGTTGATCCAGAAATGCCTGGAATCCAATATTCTGGACCAAAGGGATTTCCAGAGTCCAAGTATCTGTTTTTTTGTTTTTTTCACTTTTATTTTGAAATAATTATAGATTCACAAGAAGTTACAAAAATAATACAGAAGGAACTAGGGACAAGATGGTGACAGAATAAGGCACTCTCCAAGAGTTGGTTTGTCCTACAGTGTAGTTATAATCATCCAGAGCTATCCAAAGCACCTGTTCAGGGAGCCCAGGCGACCAGAAGTACATCCTGCAACATCCTTGGAAGAATGGAAGGAGGAGATTGCCCATCTGCAGTGCAAATTTTTGAGGAGAGCAGTCCACACCATAGAGGCCGGGGCCCATACATCACTGGTGGCAGCACAAGCTGCCTAAGGAACAATTCCCTATCTGGAGCTGGGAGCTCCATTTCCCAAAAACAGGGAAGGAAGGGATGGCCAGGCACCAACTTCAGTTACTGATCAGTAAATCTGGCTGGCTAAAGTCTAATCATAAGAACAGCTAAAGTTTGAAACTGTCCAAGTTGGAAAAAGGCCAGTGGCCTCCTTTTATTTTTCTTCATTTTCTTTTAAATGTTACATTAAAAAAATATGAGGCCCTCATATAACCCCCACCCCACCCACCTCATCCCTCCCACATCAACATCTTCCATCATCACGGCACATCCACTGCACCTGGCGAATACATTCTGGAGCACTGCTGCACCACATGGACAGTGGTCCATATTGTAGTCCACACTCTCCCCCAGTCCACCCAGTGGAAGTGGCCTCCATTTTAACTCCATCCCCGGCATGACAGGGCACAGGGCTGACTGAAAATCATAGTGACAACAGGGACCAGCTTCTTTTCATCCAGGTTGGAGTGCATCCCTAGCCTAGGCTCCAGCCCCACCTCCAGCAGGGAGGAAGATGGGGGGTACCTGCAGCAGCCTTTCCAGGCAAGGTATTTTCAGCCCACACGGACTAAATTGTTGGGAACCTCTGGTTCCATACCCACCCCCGGATAGCAGGAGGAAAGTGATATTTCCTAAGTCCCTTCAGGCAACTGCAGGTACTTTTGGCCCACAGACTGGATTGTTGGCCATGTGTGGCTCCATTCCTACCCTGATAGGAGAAGAGTGGGGGCAGTGTTTCCTCAAACTCTCCAGATAACTGCAGGCACCTAGAGCCCATACAGACTAGAATGCTGGGAACTCCTGTGGTTCCATCCCCATATCTGGGAGGGAAGAAGGGGCAGTGCTCCCTCACCCTCTCCAGGCAACTGCAGTGGCTTTCAGCCAGCATGGACTAGAATTTTGGTCACAATTGAAGCTCCATCCCCACCCCTGGCAGGGGAGGAGGGGAGCCAGTGCTTCATTAGTAGTCTACTTGGACAACCGTGGTGAGTTTTGACCTGCATGGGTTAGCTGTGTGTCCATACCCGTGGCTCCATCCCCACCCTAGACAGGGGAGGAAGGGGCACTGGGCAGATGGTCTTGGCCTGCATGGCTTGGAATACTACAAATGGCTATAGCTCTGTCCCTCCCCTGGCAGATGAGAAAGATGGGAGAAGCTTCATCAGTTCCTGGGGCAATGCAAGCAGCTTTAGCCTCCTCAGTTTACAGTACCAACTACATCCTCGGCTCCTACCCTGCAGCTAGCAAGGGAGAAAGCCAGCACAAAACAGATGGAAAAAAACCTGAAAAAATTCAGATTAGTTAAACACAAGTCAATATAAACTTCCATATTAAGTTGAACCAAGGATCAGAAAAGGGCAACAGCACAAAGCCAATCAAATAGAGAGCCCCAGACTAAAGAAAGAAACTTTCATAACTACACCCAGAATAAATATATCTAGTAAATCAGATGCAGAGACACCAACAAAAAATTACAAGCCATACCAAGAAATAGGAAGATATTGCCAAGTCAAAGGAACAAGCTAAGCCTCCAGGTTACATAAAGGAGTTAAGATAAACTATAGAAGTTCAACAAATCTCTTTAATAAATTCAATGAGCAAAAGAGATTAAGGATTCTAAGAAGAACCTAGGTGAGCACAAAGAAGAATTTGAAAACATACAAAGAAAAATAGATTTTATGGGAATGAAAGGCAAAACAAATGAAATTAAAAATACACTGGAGGCATATAATAGCAGATATGAAGAGATAGAAGAAGGGATCAGTGAGCTTGAAGACATGGCTTTCAGAAGCAAACATACTGAAAAATAGATAAAGAAAGGAAAAGATTGAACAGAGTCTCAGGGAACTAAATGACTAAATGACCACAAGAGAAGTGTAAACGTATGTGTCATAGGTGTCCCAGAAGTAGAAGGGAAGGGAAATGGAGCACAAGGAATATCTGAAGAAATAATGGCTGAACATTTCCTAATCCTATTAAAGGACATTGATATCCATGTCCAAGAAGCACAACATAATCCCATCCGAATAAATCTGAATAGACCTATTCTGAGATTCATACTAATCAGAATGTCAAATGCCAAAGATAAAGAAAGAATTCTGAAAGCAGCAAGAGAAAAGTGATGCATCACATACAAGGGATGCCCAGTAAGAGTAAATGCTGATTTGTCATCAGAAACCATGGAGGCAATCAGGCAGTGGGATGATATATTTAAGATACTGAAAGAGAGAAATTGCAAGCCAAGAATCGTATATCTAGGAAGATTGTCTTTGAAAAATGAGGATTAAGGGGATGAGCCTCCCTGGCACCAAGGATTACCAGGTGCCAACTAGTGATGTATTTAGAAAATGGCATAGACCAAAGAGTGAATATTAAATACAAATGAGCTTTGTTTTGTATATTTTTTTTAAATTGAGGTGTTTTGAGTGCCATTGTTTTTTTTTTTTTTGGTTCTTTTTCTTAATCCCCTCCCCTTGCAACTATTTTTGGTATGCTGTCTGCTCTCTGTGTCCATTTCACTGTACGTTCTTCTGTGACTATATTTTTAAATTTATTTTCCCCTCCCCCTTTGTGGCTTGCTTGCTGTCTGTTTTCTGTGTTCATTTGCTGCCAGCTCTTCTGTGTTATTTGTTTCCCTTCTTTTGTTGTGTCACTTTTTGCTGAGTCAGCTCTCTGCAGCATCTGTAGCCGGATAGTGCTCCATGGTGTCTATGGGTTGGGCGGTGCTCTGCAGTGTGCAGGCGAGCCTGTCTTCACAAGGAGGCTCTGGGACACGAACCAAGGGCCTCCCATATGGTAGATAAGAGCTCATCTGATTGAGTCACAGCCGCCTCCCACAAATGAGTTTTATAGCTATGAGATTACAAAGTGAATCAGGAGGTCAGTCCAGAGGTTACGCTTATGCACATTTCAGGAAGATATCATTGACCGCCACAGTAAACAGTGCCTCAAAAAGTGCTGCACCTGAGGGCTTTAGAGACATCTAGACACTACAGGCAGGGCAGAAACCCCAGGAAATCAGCACTCTGTTGGTGGGTCTTACCTTGGAATATATAATAACCTATCTCTCCAGTGCATCAGAATTAGACTTATTTCTAATTTTCCTATACATGCTTCTTCTGTCCTTTTTATTTGAACCTATCATTAGCACTATACCCATTAAATATATGTCCCAGAGACTTAAATCTTCATGCTGCTCATATGCCAGCTGAGCCCTGAATCTCAGCAGAGTTGCAGCCAACATCTACTCTCCAGTTCACTGGACTCACCCAGGACAATGAACAAAAGGATGATGATGGACAATGCCCATCCCCAAAAAAACAGTATCTACGACTGCCACCAAAGCAGTTTCACCCATCTTCTGTATGAGATCTAAGTTTCCTCTCAACTGGAAGCAGAGTGGGCATCACCTTCCCCAAATACTCAAGAGTGAGGAATGAATAGATATAAGGGGGGAATGCAACTATGGACTAAAGTAGACATTATTATTATACTAATGGAAGATCTTGTAACATTGATATAATGACACTGGTCACTAGAGGTTATGAGGGGAGGGAGAGAGAAGAAGAGGTGTAACATGGAGCATTTTGGGGACACTGGAATTGTTTGGCATGATATTTCAATGATGGATACAAGCCACAATACATTTCGTCAAAAATGTAAAATTGTGTGGTGCAAAGTGTAAACCATAATGTAGACTATAGACCATGCTTAGCAGCAGTGCTTCAATATGTGTCCATCAATAAAAACAAATGTACCACACTAATGAAAGATGTTGTTAATGGCAGAATGTATGGGAGATGGGGTATATGGGATTCCCCTATATTTTTGATGTAACATTTATGTAATCTAAAGCTTCTTCAAGAATAAAGGGGAAAAAATGAGGGCTAGTTTAGAATATTCACAGTTAAACAGAAACTAAGCAAGTCTGTAACCAAGAGAACAGCTTTTCAGGAAATACTAAGGCAAAGCTACAGCCTGAAAAGAAAAGGCAGGAGCAAGAGGCTTGGAACAGAGTCTTGAAATGAAGAATATATCAGTAAAAGTAAATTAAAAGTGCAAAATGAGTGGTGAAATAAGATATGATAGATAAAATCCAAAGATCAAAAAGGGTGAAGTAAAAATGGCCTTTACAGTAATAACATTGAATGTTAATGGATTAAACTTCCCAGTCTAAAAACACAGATTGGCAGAATGGATAAGAAAATATGAGCTGTCTACAAAAGATTCACCTTAGACCCAAGGATACAAACAGACTGAAAGTAGAAAGCTAGAAAAAGATACTCCACATATGCAGTAACAAATATAAGTATAGCTATACTTATATCGGATGAAATAGATGAAATAAAGCAAAGCTGTTATTAGAGACAAGAAAGGACATTACATAGTAATAAAAGGGGCAATCCACAAAGAAGAAATGAGAATCATAAATGTATATGCACCTAACCAGGATGCCCCAAATTACATGAGATGAACACTGGCAAAACTGAAGGGAGAAATAGATACCTCTACAATAATAATTGGAGACTTCAATACACCACTCTCATCAGTGGCTAGAATATCTGGGCAGAGGATCAATAAGGAAACAGAGAGCTTGAATAATATGATAAATAAACTAAACCTAATAGAAATATACAGAACACTGCACCCAAAACAGCAGGAATATACATTCTTCTCATGTGTTCATAGATCTTTCTCCAGGATAGACCATACATTGGGCCGCAAAGCAGATTTCAATAAATTTAAAAGCACTGAAATTATATGAAACACTTTCTCTGACCATAATGGAATATAACTGGAAATCAACAACAGGCAGAAAAAGGAAAAGCCCACAAATATATGGAGATTAAACAACACACTCTTAAATAATCGGTGGGTCAAAGAAGAAATTGCAAGAGAAATCAATAAATATCTTGAGATGAATGAAAACAAGAACACAACATATACTAGAACCTATGGGACATAGCAAAGGCAGTACTGAGAGGGAAATTTATAGTCCTCACTGCTTACACTAAAAAAGAAGAGCTAAAATCAATGACCTAACTACAAAGTTGGAGGAACTAGAAAAAGAACAGTAAACTATTCCCAAAGCAATCAGAAAGAATGAAATAACAAAGATCAGAGCAGAAATAAATGAAATTGAGCAAAAAGCAAGAATAGGGAAGCAGATTTGGCTCAACTGATAGAGCGTCTGCCTACTACATGGGAGGTCCAGGGTTCTAACTCAGGGCCTCCTGACTCATATGGTGAGCTGGACCATGCACAGTGCTGATGCAAGCAAAGGAGTGCTGTGCCACGCAGGGGAGTCCCCCGCATGCAAGGAGTGCACCCTGTAAGGTGAGCTGTCCCGCGTGAAAAACTTCAGCCTGCCCAGGAGTGGCACTGCACACACAGACTGCTGACGCAGCAAGATGACACAACAAAAAGAGACACAGATTCCCAGTGCTGCTGACAAGAATACAAGTGGACACAGAAGAACACACAGCAAGTGGACACAGAGAGAAGACAACTGGGGGGTGGGGGAGAAGAGAAATAAATAAAAAAGAAAAAATAAATTAAAAAAAGAAAAAGAAAAAAAGGGAGAACAAACCCAAAAGTTGGTTCTTTAAGAAGATTAACAAACTTAATAAACCCTTACCTAGACTGACAAATAAAAATAGAGAGAAGATGCAAATAAAATCAGAAATGAAAATGAAGACATTACTACTGATCCCAGAGAAATAAGAGAGATCGTAAGAGGATACTATGAACAACTGTACACCAACAAACAAGAGAATACAGATTAAATGGAAAGATTCCTGGGAATGTATGAACAACCTACACTGACCCTAGAAGAAATGGAAGACTTCTACAAACCAATCACATGCAAGAGATTGAAACAGTCATCAGACAACTCCCCAAAATGAAAAAACCCAGGACCAGATGGCTTTATAGGTGAATTCTAACAGGCAATCAAAGAAGATTTATTACCAATCTTACTCAATCTCTTCCAAGATATTCAACAGGAAGGAACATTACCAGCTCATTCTGTGAAGTCTTTATCACCCTAATACCAAAGTCAGATAAAGATAATATGAAAAAGAAAATTACAGACCCATTTCCCTAATGAATACGGATACAAAAATCCTCAACTAGCTAATACATTATGATCCAGTGGGTTTTAGTCCAGGGATGCAAGGGTGGTTCAGCATAAGAAAATCAATCAGAGTAATACAGCACAATAATAAATCCAAGAGGAAAAATCACATGATCCTATTGGTTGATGCAGAAAAGGTGTTGGAGAAAAACACGGCGCTTACTGGGACACAAACACTGATATGACTATAGACAAATAATTTATTGAGAAGCTCTCCCAATGGAGGGGGTCTGAAAAATGGACTTCAACTCCCCCCACCAGCATGGTGGGGGTCTGAAGAGAGACTTCAGCCCACTCCTGGAAGGAGGGATTTGAATTTATACAGAACTTTCCTAGGCGGGGAAATGATAGTTGGTGGGAGGGGGTTGAGGGTCCAAGTGAGGTGCAGGGGTCAAGAGGAAGCCCTAGAGGTGAAAATTTTCCCTGATAGTGACTAGGAGGTAGTGGGTTAGGGAGTTATGGTTTCTTGGAATGCTGCAGGAGCAGATATTTCTTTGATCTGTAGGGATTTTATCTCCCTCTGATATGCAGATAGGGAAGGTTTCCATTTTCCTTTATTCCCATCTCTATGTGGTTTCTTTGTTTAACCTGTGGGGAAGTACCGTGCCCTTGGACACACGTAGGTTTATAGGGGGTGGGATTAATCTTTGCCCAGTGCTTATCAGGGGAAACTGAGCTACAGCTTGTTAATTATTGCAAGCCTCTAACAAAAGGTATGTGACAAAATATAGCTTCTTTCCTTGATAAAAATACTACAAAAGATAGGAATTGAAGTAAACTTTCACAACATGATAAAGGCCATATATGACAAACCCACAGCTAACACTGTACTCAGTGGTCAAAGACTGAAAGCTTTCCCGTTGAGATCAAGAACAAGACAAGACAAGGATGCCCACTGTCATCACTGGCAGGTTCTAGCTAAAGCAATCAGGCAAGAAAAAGAAATCAAAGGCATCCAAATTGGAAAGGAAGAAGTAAAACCTTAGCTTTTTGCAGATGATATGCTCCTATACATAGAAAGTCCCAAAAAATCTACAACAAAGCTACTAGAGCTAATAAATGAATTCAGCAGTGTCAGGATACAAGATTGATACTCAAAAATCAGTAGCATTTCTGTACACTAGTAATGAACAATGTGAGGAGGAACTCAGGGAAAAAAAATCTATTTACAATAGCGACTAAAAGAATCAAATTTTTAAGAATAAACTTAACCAAGAATATAAAGGACTTGTATTCAGAAAACGGCAATGTATTGCTAAAAGAAATCAAACAAAATCTAAATAAATGGAAGAACATTCTGGGTTCATGGAATTGAAGACTAAATATTGTTAAGATATCAATACTACCCAAACTAATATACAGATTCAATGCAACTGCAATAAAAATTCTGACAGCCTTTTTTAAAGAAATGGAAAGTTCAATAACTATAGGAAGGGTAAGGGGCCTTAAATAGTCAGAAACATCTTTAAAAGAATGAAGTTGGAGGACTCTCACTTTGGGACTTTTAACCATATTACCTAGCTACAGTAGTAAAAAACCGCAATGGTATTGGCATAAAGACAGACATATAGACCAATGGAACCAAACTGATGGTTCAGAAACAGACCTTCACATCTATGGTTAAGTGTTTTTTTTTGCGTGGGTAAAATGCCTAGAAGGAAATATAGGGAAACATCTTCAAGGCCTGGTGGTAGGTGGTAAGTGGTGGATTCTTAAACCGAAAATATGTGCAACAAAAGAAAAAACGGATAAATGGGACATCCTCAAACTTAAACACTTTTATGAATCAAAGGACTGTGTCATAAAGGTGAAAACGCAGCCCACTCAATGGGAGAGAACATCTGGAAACTAGATACCCAATAAGAGTTTGCTTTCCATATTATATAAAGAGATCATATAACTCAACAATAAAAGAGCAAACAATCCAATTAAATAATGGGCAAAAGACTTAAATAGACATTTCTGCAAAGAGCAAACACAAATCACAAAAAAGGAAATGAAGAAATGTTTAATATCACTAGCTATTAAGGAAATGCAAATCAAAACTACAATGAGATATTATCTCACACCTCATAGAATGGCCATTATTTAAACAAACAAACAAAGAGGAAACAATAAGTG
Source organism: Dasypus novemcinctus (assembly GCF_030445035.2). Taxonomy (NCBI): domain Eukaryota; kingdom Metazoa; phylum Chordata; class Mammalia; order Cingulata; family Dasypodidae; genus Dasypus; species Dasypus novemcinctus. The sequence continues at coordinate 19,800,663 of NC_080696.1, read as the reverse complement.
CTGGAAGAATGTGGAGAAATAGGGACACTCCTTTGCTGTTGGTAGGAAGGCAGCCTCTGTGGAAGACAGCTTGGCAGTTCCTTGGGAAGTTAAATATAGAACTGCTGCATATTTAACTGGCAACCCCTTTGCTTATTTAATCTGGCAATCCATCTGCTAGGAATATATCTAGAAAAACTTAAAACAGTGACACGAACAGACAATTACACACTGACATTCATAGCAGTGTTATTCACAATTGCCAAAAGATGGAAACAACCCAAACGTCCGTCAACTGATGGATAAACAAAATGTAGTATATACACACGATGGAATACTATTCAGCTGTATGAAGAAATGAAATCAGAATGCATATGACAATATGGATGATCCTTGAGGATTATATTTGAAATAAAAGGACAAATATTGTATGGTTTCACTAATATGAACTAAACATGAATAAACACATAGAGTAAAACCTAGAAGATAGGTTACTAGGAAATACTATGAGGGCAAAGAAGGGGTACTGATGCTTAAATAGAATTTTCAGTTAACTTGACTATAAAAGGGTAGAAATGGACAGAGTTAATGATAACACATTATAGTGAGTATAATTAACACAGGTCATTTATAAATGGGATTGTGGCTGGAAGGGATATTCTAGAGATGTAAATGTCAATGGAAAGAAAGTTAGAGAATAATCTAGGAACTGAATAACATAGTGAACCCGAAGGTGGATGAGGATTGTGGTTGATAGTACAAATAGAATAATGTTCTATGAATTAGAGCAGGTGTACGTCACTGTTATGAGGTGGTAAGAATATGGTGATACATGAGAAAAATACAATTAGTGTAATTTATGGACTATAGTTAACAGCAATATTGTAATATTCTTGCATCAATGTCAAAGAAGGTACTATATTAATGCTCAGGTTCAGTAATAGGGGGATATGGGATTTTTTCTTTTGGACTAAGGAAAACGCTAAAAAATATAAGGAAGTGATGACCACACAACTTTGTGATGAAAATGAGATCTACAAACTATATACTTTGAATAGATTGCACATGCATGGGACTGCATAACACAGTAAACCATGTGATGGAAGATGGACTTTGGTTAACACTATAAATACAAGAATGTTCTTTCATGAGTATAACAAAGGTACAAACTAATACATTGTGTTAATAATAGGGGGGTATGTAAAAATGTACCAAATGTACCCTATAAACCATAGTAAGTGACAATAGTCTGATGACGTTCTTTCATAAATTTTAACAAATGTTCCACAACAATGTAAGGTGTTGGTTGAGGAATGCTGTATAGGAATTCTGCACATTACACACAACTGCTTTGTAAGTTCACAACTTCTCTAATAAAAAATATTTATTAAAAAAATGATGTCAAGTACTTAGCTTGTCCCATTGGAAATATCTTCAACAGTATCTTATCAAAACTAGAAAATGGAACTTGGTATAATACAATTAACTAGACTATAGATATTATTTGGGTTTCACCAGTTTTTACATGCACTCATTTTAGTCTATAAATGGGTGTGTGTACATAATCTATAAAATTTTATTATAAGTCTAGTTCTCCTAATCCAATGATTATAACTAGATTTAAGCCAGCCCTACGTATCATATTCTATATTATCCTGGCTTTTATTTTTATTCTGTGGATTAAGAATTGGGACATATAATTAATACTTTTGTTATTTTGCAATTTAGTATGTTGAAAGAGTTGCTACCCTGTAAATAACCAGGACTCTTTGGTATTAGCAAGACTCTGTAATGCCACAGCCAGGTTACCCCAGCTTAGAGGCTCACCTGTCACCCTGTGCTAACAAAATATTCCTCACTTATTCATTATGACTTAAAGAAAAAACCTCAATAATAACGGATGATCATAAAAAAGCTTTTAAAACAATTCTGCTGTTTATATGTTAATAAAGCTTAATTCCCAGATAAATTATTTTCATTATCTTAAAAACTTTTTATGGTAAAATATATGTAACAAAATATGCCATTTTAACCATTTTTAAGTGTATATTGTCAGTATTATGCAACCATCACCATCATCCATATTCAAAATTTCTTCCATCATCCCAAACACTCTGTTCCCATTAAGCAATAACTTCCCCAGGCCCTGGTAACCTCTAATCTACTGTGTGTCTAAGAATTTACCTATTTTAGATATTTCATATAAGTGGAATCATACAATATTTGTCCTTTTGTGGCTGACTTATTTCACTTGGCATGTTTTCAAGGTCCATCCATGTTGTAGCATGTTCCAGGACTTCACTCCTTTTTATGGCTAAAAAGTATTCCATTGTATGGAAAGACCACATTTGTTCATCCATTCATCTGCTGATGAACGCCTGGGTTGTTTCCACCTCTTGGCTATTGTGAATAATGTTTTTTTTTTTTTTTTTTTTCGTTTTTTGAGAATCCACTCCGAATTTTCTTTTTTTTTAATTTTTTTAATTTTTATTTATTTATTTATTTTTATTGTGAATAATGTTGATGTGAACACTAGTTGAAAAAAAATCTGAGTCCCTTATTTTCTTTATTTTGGGTATAAACCTAGAAGGAGAATTTCAGGGTCATATGGTAATTCTATGTTAACTGTCTGAGGAACAACCCAACTGCTGTATCATTTTACATCCCCACCATCATTGCTCAAGGGTTCCAATTTTTCGACATCCTCATCAGCACTTATTATTTTCCATTTTTTAAATGATAGCCATCCATGGTGAAGTGGTATCTCACCATGGATTTGATTTGCATTTCCTTAATGACTAATAATGCTGAGCATCTTTTCATGTGTTTATTGGCCATTTATATGACTTCCTCAGGTAAATGTCTATTCAAATCCTTTGCCCATTATTTCACTGGGTTCCTGTTGGTTTTTAAGTTGTAGGAATTTTTATATTTTCTGGATGTTCTTATCACACATCCATATATATATTCTGGATATCAATCAGATATCTGATTTGCAAATATTTTCTCCCATTCTGTAGGTTGTCTTTTCACTTTCTTGATAATGCATGTGGATATCCAGTTTTCCCAGCAGCATTTGTTAAAGAGATTGTTCTTTCCCCCACTGAATGGATTAGGCACCTTTGTTGTAAATCAATTGACCATAGAAGTGCGGGTTTTTTTATAGACTCTCAATTCTATTCCATTGGTCTGTATTCTATCTTTGTGTCAGTACCTGACTATCTTGATTTGTAATAAGTTTTGAAACTGGGAAGTGTGAGTCATCCTACTTTGTTCTTCCTCAAGATTGTTTTGGCTAATGAATATCTACTTTTAAAATAAGCATATTTTTCACCTAACCACTATTCTATGTCAGCTGCTGCACTTCACTGATTAGTATGGCTAGCACCCAAGAGAATCTTTTTTCTAGCTATTTGGTTTACAATCAGAAATTCATGCCCTAAGGTAAATTGCAGTGCCTTGGTTATGACTTCTTTGCTAGACAAGTCTTCTCAAACTTGGCCGTTCTTTGGAACCACCTGGAGAGCCTTGTAAAATCCTGCTGCCTGGTCCTATCTATACAGAGTCTGCTAACCTTGGTCTGGGTGTGGCATGGCCATTGTATGTGGCCTGAACATTGGGTTTTTGAAGGCTCTCAGGGTGATCCATATGTGTTGCCATGGATGAGAATCACTGATTAGGGTTCCTCCTAAGTGTGGATGGGAGAAGTAGATCGCATTTCCATCTTGAAAAGTTTCTTTGTTATAGTTTTATTATGGCCTATTTACAACCTAAAAAAATAAAGATATAATTAGGAAAAAGTTAAAAAGAAATCCTATATTATAACCTAGACTGTGGTACCTAACACTAGAAGGACCCCTTAGAGAATACTCTATTCCAGGTCTAGGGCAAGAAATGTGCAAGATGAGCCTGGAACACCCTTGTCATTCCAAAAAAGAAGCTATAAAGGACTATTGAAACATGTCAGAAGAACTCAGGAGCCACCCTGAAGGGGCTCCCACTAGCCAAACATAGACAGTTTGGACACCAAAAAGAAGAATGACTGCAATAAACTGAAACATGCAAATATGTAAAAATCCACAATTTTATTTAAGAAATAACAGTAATATTTAAATAAATAAAACAAAATTTAAAAAATAAAGACACTTCTGGAGGTTGCTAGGGCATCAATTCATGATTCTGAATAATAGTAAATAAAGGGATAAAATCAAGCACTTATCCTGCCTTTGTGAGAAATTTCAGTTACTAAGAAGTTGATGAGTAAAAATTCTTCCAGCTAATAAAAGAATAAATAATGAAATTAGAAAACTCACCATTCTGTAAGTTCCAAATTAATGAATGGATCTGGGAAATGATCATGACTTTGTGACAACTGCATAACAGTGAACTTTATACTAGAGGCATCAGTCTGACCACCCCTGAACACAGCGCTGTCTTGGCATCACTAACAATGGGATGACCAGACATCATGTGCTTTCTAAGGAGATGTGATAAGAATAGTACCAATGCCACCAAGGAAGTTATCTTGCCAAAAGAACTGGCTTGGAATGTAATCATATATCTGGACCTAACTACCAGTTTATGGTATATAAAGGGGATAGAGTAACAAGCCATGGGATTTTAATCAGCCAAATGCAGAATGTAAACTATCTAAGTCAAATGATCTAATTTCTGCAACAAATTAATGGCATGAAAAAAATGAAGAGAAGAAGTGCTATAAAATTAAAAGAGATTTAAGAGACATAGCCCCCAATAGTAATGCATGGACCTTATGTGGATCCTAATCCAAACAAAGCAAATATAAAAGACATTTTTTGAGATAATCAGGGAAAACTGACAAAGGTTAGATATTAGCAAAGTGGTACAAAGAACTTAAAAAAGTTCTTTCTCTTTTTTCTATTTTTCAGTGGAAAATTTTATAGCATCATTGCCTCACAGGAAAAAAAAGTTTGATGCCAGTTTATTTATATGCTCCTCTTATTAAAAAACAATAAATGAATATATTTCAATCTATAGTTAGTTTCGCATACCTTTTTAAAAAAAAGATTTATTTATTTATTTATTTCCCTCCCTTCCCCTCCTCCTGCCCTGCTGGTTTTGCGTCTGTGCTGTCTTCTCTTCTTATTTTTTCTCATCTAGGATTCACTGGGATTTGGTCCCAGAGACCTCTGATGGGGAAAGAGTTTCCCTGTCAATTGTGCCACCTCAGTTTCTGGTTTCTACTTTGCTTCACCTTGACTCTCCCCTTGTCTCTCTTTAGATGCATCATCATCTTGTTGCAAGACACTTCCGTGGGGCACTGGCTCACCACAAGGGCACTCGCGTGGGCACTGGCTTACCATGTGGGCATGCTTTCTCTTCTTTTTCACCAGGAGGCTCCTGGGATTGAACCCAGGTCCTCCCATATGGTAAGTAGAAGCTCCATCACTTGAGCCACATCTGCTTCCCAGAAAACTGCAATTTAAATAAATGTACCAGCATTTTCTACCTACAACTGATTTACAAGAGACTGTAGTTTGACTGACATTATAAATGCAAAATAATAAATACCCCAAATATTATTCTGAACATAGGCAGAATTTTAAAAATACAAGTTTTTATGTACTGTAATCCAAATGATAAAAAGCTGACTCAATTTTTCAGCATGAGTTTGAGAGCACAAAAGGGTAATTGTAGTTAAAAGTTGCCATTTATAGACAATTAGTGGCACCTGGGAAAATACAATAAATAATAGATCATCTCATTATGGGTTTCATATAAAATAAAACTGCTTGTTAAGTAATCATGTTTATGTTTCACAAGGTAGGGATGAATAAAAACAAAAACTGTTTAAAGATTACCCCCAAATGACAGGAATCATATTTTTCAAATTTATGATTGTTTAAAATAATGACTTGGTCCTCCATCTAATGATAGTACACCTTTCAAATTAATTTTTTTTTTAAAGATTTATTTATTTCTCTCCCCTTGCCCCCCACCCCAGTTGTCTGTTCTTTGTGTCTGTTTGCTGCATGTTCTTCTTTGTCTGCTTCTGTTGTTGTCAGCGGCATGGGAATCCGTGTTTCTTTTCGTTGTATCATCTTGTTGTGTCAGCTCTCCGTGTGTGCCGCACCATTCCTGGGCAGGCTGAACTTTCTTTCACTCTGGGTGGCTCTCCTTATGGGGTGCACTCCTTGCACGTGGGACTCCCCTACACAGGGACACCCCTGCATGGCACAGCACTCCTTGCGCGCATCAGCACTGCACATGGGCCAGCTCCACACGGGTCAAGGAAGCCTGGGGTTTGAACCGCGGACCTCCCATGTAGTAGACGGATGCCCTAACTACTGGGCCAAGTCTGTTTCCCGCAAATTAGGTTTTTGGACACTTAATATGTGATATAACATACCTCAATAATGCTGACAGCAATGGTTTTTTCCTTTTTTCTTTTAAGATGCTTCATTTTGTGCATGGGACTTCAGAGCTCGCCATACTGTCTTTTTAAAGTCTGTTATGGGGCAGGTGCCCATTTTACAGAGGAGGACATTAAAGAAATGGATGCTGTCTGCCATGGCTCTAATCTACAGGATCCAAGGAGTCCATAACCTGTTAGAGCCTTTCCACTCTGCCAGGCCTAGGAATTCTATGACACAGAATCATTAACAATTAAAGAGCAAAAGCAGACATTTCTCTCCAAATCTAGGTTTCTAGGATGGTTTATTCAAATTGGCCAGTTGATGGCTTGGGTCTGGGGAGATCCTAAAGCAAACAGGAGCATTTCAGTTAGGGAAGTACTCTGCAATAACTCCTAGCATGGGGGGGTTGCTTCAGCAAGGAGGGTGGGGAAAGGCTGAAGTTATGATTAAAATCCATTAGAAAGAATCTGAAGTCTCTCAAAGTTCATAAAATCACCTGGTACTTTTTCCAATGCCAGAGAGCAAACAACTGATAATCAGTGTGCATTAAAAAATCTATCCACAGTCACAACACAAACACGCATACACACACACACAGGGCAACTCTTTAAATTGTAACAGAACATAACACGGACAATAGTAACCACTCCTGATTTCATCTGGCTTTAAAAAATGCCTGTGGTAGAGTAACAGTCCTGAATGTGAAAGATATTAATTTTAAAATTTGTGTTAGTAATAAAGAAGGACCATTTCTTATGGGAGGCTGATATATACATAACCGTCGATCAATAGTCAAGTAAAATTCAACCTTTCGTAATGGAAATCAATGCTCTATTATGAATGTTGAGAAACTATAACAAACATTAGTCTACTAGATGTAGACATATTTTATCACTGAAAATCAGTTTGGCAGCCTAGGTTAAGAGAGTCACACAATGAATCATTTAGTATAATAAGTCGGTTTGCACAGAGAATTATAAATACATATGTGTTTCCTATGCCATGTACCAAAACAGTCATTTATGCCAAATAGTATATCAACAGATATAAAAGGTGGGGATAAAAGAACAGGAGATTGGTCAAAGAGCTTGCCAATATATAATCACCAAATGACCTCAGAGCTCGAAAGATGCCTCCCAAGCCAGCTCCTTCTACTTGTAAAGGAGCATTTTAAGACTGCTATTTTTTATTTCACATGATAAAAAACATCAAAGAGGTTTTCCTGCATTGCCCTTAGGCTGAAAAGCTACTGACCAGAAAGGTCATTTCCAGCATTTCCATAGTTTGGTGCTTACAAGTACAGATGCAACTGCTAATGTAAAATGCACTCAGGACTTGTGACCGTTGGCTGATGGTCTGTGAAATGTAACCATCTGATTGGTGAAGTTTTCTTTGACAGGTCCTTTTAGAGACTGTTATCTTGACTTCTACTTTACTCCTCGACTGGATCCAAAATACACTAGGGTTTATGCTGAATTCTATTTGAAAGAAAATGAAGTAATTCTTCCTATTTATATTTTTAACATAAAATGCCCTAGGTCTCATCATTTTATCTATACTAGATTAGACTTAGGGCACTGGCAAAATTTTGCAACATGAATTCGACACTTACCAAATGCCAGCACTGGAAAAACTATGACATATATTCTATGAACTAAATAAATAGTCTGGGTGCCACAAAGCTGCTGAGGCCATGAAGAGAAACAGACTCAGAATGCCTAAAAGAGGGAAACGGACTTTGGCCCAGTGGTTAGGGCGTCCGTCTACCACATGGGAGGCCCTCGGTTCAAGCTCCGGGCCTCCTTGACCCATGTGGAGCTGGTCCATGTGCAGTGCTGATGCGCGCAAGGAGTGCCGTGCCACACAGGGGTGTCCCCCGCGTAGGGGAGCCCCACGCGCAAGGAGTGCACCCATAAGGAGAGCCGCCCAGCGCGAAGGAGGGAGCAGCCTGCCGAGGAATGGCGCCGCCCACACTTCCCATGCCGCTGACGACAACAGAAGCGGACAAAGAAACAAGACGCAGCAAAAAGACACAGAAAACAGACAACCAGGGGAGGGGAATTAAATAAATAAAAATAAATCTTTAAAAAAAAAAAAAAAAAAGAATGCCTAAAAGAAAGTCAAAGGTGTGGAATAGATTTCTGATCCACTTATGAAGGATTTCCAAGAATTATGGTTCATATATGCCAATTACCCTGGAAAACAACTAGCCCTCAAGACAGCATTATGGCCATTTAAGGCATATCCATGGATGATGGCTCTCAAACATGAAGAATATCAAAGTTCCTTTGAAGGCTAATTTATCAAAGTCCAGAGGCTGGATGCCACCCAAGTTCCTGATTCAGTAGGTTTGGAGTGGGGCCTGAGAACATGTGCTTCTTTTTCTTTTTCTAAAAAGATACTTAGATTACACAAATGCCATGTAAAAAATACAGGGGATTCCCATATGCCCTGCTCCCCACACCTCCCATATTTTCCCACATTAACAACATCCTTCATTAGAGAGGCACATTCACTGCAATTAACACATTTTGAAGCACTGACACTAAGCATGTATTATATTTACATTGTAGTTTACGCTCTCTCCCACCCAATTCTGTAGGTTATAGCAAGATATATAGTGGACTGGATCTGTCATTGCAATGTCTCTTAGGACAATTCCCAAGTCCCAAAAATGCCTCCATATTACACCTGTTTTTCCCTCTCCCTGCCCTCAGAATCTCCAGGGGCCACTGCCTCCACATCAATGGCATAATTTCTTCCATTGCTAGAATCACAATAAGTCTATAGTAGAATACCAATAAGTCTACTCTAGTACATAGTTCATTGCCCAATCCTGAGGATTCTGGGATGGTGATATCTACTCCAACTCTAATTGAGAGGGGGCTGTGATCCCATGGGGCTGATGGATGGGACTCTCTTGTTTACAGTTGGAGACACTCTTGGTTCCTTGGTATATTGGTTATCCATCATCTCCTCCTTGTTAAATGTCTTGGGTGAGTCCAATGAACTGGAGAGTGTTGCAACTCTGTTGAGATTCAGGGCCCAAGTGGCACATGGACAGCCTCAAGATGCAAGTGCACACTCAAGATGTATACCTACAAACTTTAGTACTAATTATAAGTTCAAATAGAAGGACAGAAGAGCCATGTGTAGAAAAACCACAACTGAATCCAACTTTGTCATACTGGGGAGCATAAATTCCAAAGAAGGATCCACTGGCATGACACCAAACTCGTGAGCCATCTGCCCTGACTATAGTATCTGGATGGCTCCAGAACCCTCAAGAGCTCCACTATTTGGGGTAGTATCTACTTTGGCAATCAATGAGATCCTGCTGAGACATGTAGAAGTGTAACCTCTGGAATGACCACCTGACCCACTTAGAAGTCTTTTAGCTATATAAACTCATTTGTCCTTAACTTTTCCCCCTTTTGGTCCAGGTCTTTTTCTAGTTACATAGCTAGTTGGTGCTTGGTAGTAATCCCTCAGTGTCAGGGAAGCTCATCCTTGGGAACCAGAACATATTTCTAAGATGCTTCTATGTTGTGTTGATGCGCCTGATCCAGGACCCACACTTGCAGAATCAACTCTAGATTGGGAGCCTTTATCACTAGGAGGGACTTGAGAATTTAAGAGCCCATCTGGGATTGGACTTCCCAAGGACATCCCTCCAATTAGTGGCTAAACTGGATTATATCCTGGGTTATTCACCGAGGTATCCTAATATACCATTCAAAGGCTACCTCCCCGCAACCTGCCCTGAAGTAAACCCTTTTATGTATCCTTTAGTTCATTTACAGACCCAGATCTCTTAAACATTGCTGTGAGTAGGCACTGAGTGGGTAAATAAAAAATACTTTTACAAAAAAGTAGATAGTGAAACACATAAAGTTAAATGACTGGAAGTGCCTATCCCTGTGCTGAAAATGTGGACTAGCATTTTGCAACTTTGCAAGCCATTCTATTTCGAAGCATTTGGGTACGAGAATGGCCCCTGCACCATGGCATCAATTTCCCGACAGTAAATAAGTGACTTGCTTTGCACTGCTGCCACCCCCAGGTAAGAGTCTCTGAAGCTGGTGAAGGACAGTCGCTCTGCAGTTTCAAGGTCTTCTTCTTTCAGAATGTCAATGTGTTTACAGAGCCTATAAAATAAAACAGGTGCTGCAGGAGATGTTTATTCAAGCACAGGATGCCAGCTTCTAGAAGCTATGATTGTTCTTCAGGGTTTACTGAAATATATCTGTAATATAATCTAGACATAAAAATGCAGCAACTATACTGTCTCTTGACAAAGATGTAAAATGAGGCAGTTTGAAAAACTTGGTTGTATGTATGTGGCAGTTTAAAATCCAGCAGAGGAAGTAAATTTTAACCCTTTGTTGACTTTAATGATGTTCAAATCCATAGCTGTGCTATCTCATTCCACATTCCATCTGACTGATAGGAATGTTAGATAATCTTAACAGCAGAAAAGGCTAATTTTATATTGTCAATCATGACAAAGTTAGATCTCCACAACTCACAAAATTTACTCAAATTGTCACTGCTAAGAAATTGAAAACTGCTGGCTGAAGTACAGGTTATGTCCTCTATTTCTGAATGCAGGAAAAAAACTATTTTTCTATTCAGATCCCACTGCAGTAATATTTTCTTTAGTCTTAATAAGAACAGGAAGGCATGGAAGAAGGGACTTGTCACTTATTATTTATTTACAGTTTATTGAGTGACTTGAAGAGCCTAACAATCTGGCCACCATTTTAGCTTGGTCTATCACTGCATCACAGAAGCCTCCAAAAAGATTGGTTAGTTACTACCTTTCAAAAAAAAATCTATTTGGGGGGAAGCATGATTTTAAAAAGCTACAGAAGAAAATATCAAAGAACAAAACAGTGTTTTTCTGCCTTAAAGGAGATCATCACATATACAGTTGGGAATATTCAGCATACATCCCCAAAGAAAATGAAGATCATTTACAGAGCAATATGTATAAAGCAACATGTTAACTAGCAAAGTATTATTAATTGGTAATCGGTGCTACAGATTGGCTCTATATTGGCCTATTTGAGGGCCATGTGCCAAATGCCACTGGTATAAGGATGAAACGGATGTGGTCCCTCCATCTACGGAGGGTGAGGGGCAGGCTGAGGCCCACTCCCACTCCGATGTGGGTGTTTACCCTGGGCAGGATATATAAATGGTCCCACTGGAAGCAAACCCTATTCTTGACTCATGCCCATACTGTCGAGTTCTCCAGGCTCCTTGCCAAGCCCAGATCTCTTGTCTAACCTCTAAGCCTGGATTCTTACTCCTTATAGGCCAGACCCTATATGGGGTGCTTCACTCCTAAAATCTGTTGCCCCAAACCTTCCAGACTCTGGTTCTATGCCCTGAACCTTCCAGACTTCAGCCTACCTGACTTACAGCACCTACACATACCTCTTTCTGCCAAGGTGAAGTCTGGGTCCTAATTCTTCCCAGATGTCTTTATCTTGTTGCCACTCAATTCCCAGAATAACACCTGCCCTTCAGAAGATGAAGATAAGCCCGCTGGAGAGGAACCAATTTCAGAGCAGCAAAGGAGAGCGCATAATCCATGGTAAGAGGTATGGGGCAGGCCATCAGGCAGCCAGGAATTATGAGGCAGTAAGGGGAGACCCTGAGGCATTAAGGCTTGCTAAGGAGGAGGAACTTGAGGCAGGCAGGATTCAGATAGAGAGGGAGATGACATTTCAAATTAAGGAGCTGCAAAGGCAAAGGTGATAGGAAATGTGGGGAAAGATGTGTGTAGGGGTCAGCTACTGAGATAGGTTTAGATGGTTGGAGGCTACTGGTGGTAGTGACAGGATAGTAATGGGAAAGAAAACTCAATATGAAACTTTGAAGAGAATACAGAGATAAACCTTGTGGCTTCCTGAGCTGTGGTAGACTGAATCATGTCTTCCACAAAGTCCTGTTCAAGTCCTAATCCTGGTCCCGTGGGTGTGAATCCATTTGTAAATAATATCTTTGAAGAAGTTATTATTAGTTGAGGAGTGGACACGTTTGGGGATAAGACCCTTGAAGATGTTATTAGTTAAGGCATAGCAAAACTGAATGAAGACGGCCTTAATCCCATATGGCTGAAATATTTATAAGCAAAAGAAACGGGTCATGGAAGGAAAAGCCTAGGGATGGAGGCAGAGATGCATCTACAAGCCAAGGAATCCCAAGGATAACAGCAAGCCAGCACCAGAACACTACAGACTCTGGCAGAAGGCATGGCCTGGTGATACCTGTATTTTAGACTTCCAGCCTTAAAACTGTGGGACAATAAATTCCTATTGCTTAAGTCAACCAGTCTGTGGTATTTGTCATAGCAGCCCTGGCTAATTAAGACATGAGCCATTGCTGGTTTCTTGGAAGCAGTGTTTTCTGGGAGGGTCACCCTGGCAGCCCTGGGTAGACGAGGTTAGTGAACAAGGGAGACCAGAGGCCTTGACACCAGTCATCATGCCCTGGGAGGCAGGTGAAGAGTGTGTGAGTGTGAGAAGCAGTTGGGTTGAGGACCCAACTCTAGTGCCTGTAGGAAATTGAAGGACAGTTCTGGCTGGCTGCTGGTGAGCAGAGCTGCAGAGAACCAAGATGTGACCCTCCAAGGGCCAGTCACCCCTTGGCTCCCAAGGAGAAATGTGTCCCCCAATGATGCTAGATCTCCCCATTTTAAAGAGAAGCTGGAAACCCACAATTTTACATTTTATCTTTTAGATGACATCTTCCAATTTCAAAAATGTGGCAACTCATTCAAAAGAAGGTTAAACACTGTGCTGGGCAAAACCCATCTGAGGGCTACAAAAATCAGGTCTGCAGGCCACCAGCCTGTGATCTGCTTAGTCTACCTCAGTCTCACTTCCCCAGTTGGAATGGAAACCCTGAGCAAGTACTATGTCTTAACATTTTTGGATGTCTTCCACAATGCTAGTATAAGTCTGCAGCTTAGCAGACAGACACTCAATGGTGGTGGACTGAGGTGGGATGGAAATGCTGCTGTGGGGAGGGGTATGCTATCACTAACATTCCTAAGAATGGTCCTAAGAGAACGCAGGCTGTTGGTAGTTTTATTATTAAGAATTCTCTACAAAAATGTACCCTTTTACTGCCTGCACCTAGGGGGCCACTCTACCAACTCACTACCACCTTGATATGCCACTGTGTGGGAACACTTGGTTGTCCAGCCAGGACAAATGCCAGTTCTGATCAGTCCAAAGGTCAGACTTTGTTAGACAAGCTCAGATCATGCCCCTCTAGAAGAGTCCCTAACTATCCCATTTATAGTCATCTTTCTTATCTCTGAATTTCTTCAGCACAAATATGGACAACATTGTATCCATTTCTATGATGCCATATATGACAAGTCTTCTCAACAAGACCAGTCCAGGGCAGTTGAGAACAGCAATGGTACTTCTGAATTTGTATCTTATTTTAAATTTCACAAAGCACTCAGAACAATGCCGAACACAGGCTTAATGGTATTACGTGTTCAAATAACAGCCCAAGATTTAAGCCTAGATTTTAAAAATTCATAAAACATGACTATTTTTACAGCACATTTTTATATGGTTGTTGTCATGCTGTACATAAATTTTGCCAGTCCAAGGTTTCCCACTGGGTGATAAACAAAATGGCCACAACCTCTGTGCTGGTAGAGCACAGGATCTGTTCTAGATTAACCCAGAAGTTTCTCTAAAAGATGCCCTGACCTGTCCTGAGGACTAACAGTAATCTCCCCATGTGATACCAGACTTTTGTTTGTAAAATATCCTTTGCTGAAAATAAGAATTCAAACACTTAGTGGAGCTAAAGACTAAAATGTGCTATGAAAACACTATAATACTCTAAAATTCAAGATCTCCATTTCTTTCCTTTCTTCTATTTACAACCCTACCAAAATAATTCCCAGGGGAAGGGGAGAGACCTTTGGTACAGGATCCAGTCTTCCTAGACCATGGGAGTCCTGGCTTGACACAGAACACGCCAGGCCTCCTTCCAGCATCTTGACCTCTAGGAAGCCCAGCAGGTGGACAAAACTGTTGAGTTACAAGTAACCTCCAGAAATACAAATGGCATTTTATTTTATGCAACCATAGTTACTACAATAGGGGGTAGGGGTGCAAATTGAAAATAATTGCTTTCTAGCTTGGTTGTCACCTTACAGTCATGAAGGATTTAGGAGATAATTTACAAGAAAACAACTCTATTCCAGGAAAATGGAAACACTCAAAATTAAGGTTTTTTGTTTTTTGTTTTTTTTTTAATGAGGAAGAGAGGAAAGGTGCAATAGTTTTTTCTTTCAGTATCACAAACTGAGAATTACTTTTTTGGCAAAAATCACCCTGTAGGAGGGCTACAGAAAATAAACTTTCCTTCAACTCTGCCAGATGCTTTTCACACATTCCTAAGCGCCTTAGCTTCAGGGACCAAAGTGTAGCACTGCAGGCTTGACTTGTAGGCTTCATTTTCTAGAGGGAACAGCAGTCTCCAGTGGTGTGGCAACCACTCGGCCATCAAGAATCAAGCATTTGCTTGCATACTTTTATATAATATAATGCTATTTTTTAAAAAAAGTTTTACAAAATACTTTTACAGTATTTTTAATGGGACTAAAGACTAAAAAAGCACTACAGTTGGTCACATCCAGAATTAAAACTGTGTTTCAAAATGAGCAATAAATGAAAGTCATCATCCTAGAGGTGTTTCAATAAGGTCCTCTGCATAATTTAAGAATAATCCATACACACAAAGGTGGGGAAGGGGAAACCGGCCTTTGTTTCCTATTCCAGTGCCTGTAGAAAAACTGGACAGAAAATCTAAAACGTCCCTCCTCAGGGGTCTGGCTTACGCTTCCTGACTCAGAGCAGAGAGCTCACAGGTACTACTGACCCTGGGCCCTTGCTTTCCTTTCTCCAATCCCAGTGTTCCCATGGGAACTGCCACTGTCATCAGTGGGCAAGGCTGAATTGGGGTGGGGGATGAGTCTCCTCAGAGTTGGAGCTAGGGGTTGAACTGTTCCCAAAAAGAAGGCAGAAAAAACTAGAATGTGCTCCAACAGGTGAAAAAAGTGGAAGCTGTGGCCACATACTGCCTTCGCACACTAAACTTTTACTTGCAGCTGTCTGTGGCTCTGCATTTCTTAAAAACAAACAAAAACACAGACCCAAAACAAACTTGCAGGTCAAATCCATATACTAAAATTATTTTCCAGGTACAAATCTCCTAAAGTGGGTTCTTTCTTAAAACGATGCTCTTTCTCTTTTGTTTTCTTTTGGTAAATGTGCACAAACACAAAAAAGCAAATGAGCAGTCTTTCTTATTTCATAATTATTTTAATTTTAAAAACCATAATGCCTTCTTTATTCTTGATGAAGCTGATCTCGCAGACCCTGCCTTTGCCTTTAAAATTCTGAAAGTTAAAAAACAAAAAATAATCTAGTTGTAATTGCTTTCTTGGAACCCCCAAAACTCTTCCTTGGACCCCCCCTCCCCTAAAATGCCTGGCCATGGTGCTTTCCCCACCCTCACCCTCACCCCCAGGTCTAAAACAAGATGTTGGGAACATTTCCTGGGGCCCAGAAAATACCCTCTAGCCAACATATTCCCTCTAGTCAACATATTCACTGCCTTTAACATTTCTTAAAGGGTGATATTTATTTATAAACATGTGTCTACCCTTCTTCTGCCTGGCATCTCTATTACATGGGAAGCTTGCAGTTTGTGGGAAACAATGAAATTATACTAACCATCCTGACCACTCCCAGCAACATATACAATTCTTTTAAGTTCACATGCAACATCACTAATTTCAGTGGCTGGTGCTGGACACTTAATAAATATTTGTTGAATAAGTGGACAAATGTTTTATGATGGAAAAATGGTAGAACTGGTGATGAGGTTATCAAAATGTTTCCACTTTAACCAAACATTCCAAACTCCATCAATTTTCATCTGTTTAATATAATTGAATCATAACCCTCTCCTCTCAACCACACTTCTGACCTCCTAGTTTCCCCCTCCCTACAACCCTCTCCCAAAAATTCACACACACGTGCATGCACACAGAGCTTTAACAAACAGGAATTCACTGAGGGCAAATGCTGGGCACCTGAGCATCTGAGTATAGCTCTAGCTTTACACTGGTGAAAAGACAATTTCAACTATTTGCAGTAGAGCAATTCTAATTGAGAACATGGTTTGGTTAGAAAAGACTGCTTTTCGATGCCCAGAGATATACTTACCAAATGCAATGGATATGTCATAATGATGGGAGAGAGTGTTGCTGTGTGGGGAGTGGTGGGGTGGGGGCGGTGGGGTTGAATGGGACCTCATATTTTTTTAATGTAATATTTTTAAAAAATGAATTAAAAAAATAAAAAATAAAAGACTGCTTTTAAAACTATCACTTTATCAGGCTATGGTTTTAGTCTTTTACAGTTAACTCCTAAGGAAATTCATTGATTTCAACTAAAGGCACTAAAAATCCTCCTAAGACCCACAAAAGTTCTTAAGTTTTTAACTGTCACAAAATATAACTAACAAACCAGAGTGGACTGTTGTCAGTTAAAACCTGAGCTGCTAATTCAATCTGTGTAGTGCACAGGTCTCCCTGAAGCAATTTAGCACCACCTTTACCAATAAGGGAAAACCTCTAATAACCTCCCACTGATAGGTACACAAAACTAAGAACCACAAGGTCTGTGGAAAGGCTACCTCCATAAGGATGCAAATTAAGATTTATTTAAACAAAGTAGCAACTGGCTACAGTTAATCCTTTTACAGAGGTGTAAATGGCTATTGAGAACCCAATATTGAGGCTGCTAGCTAGCTTTTGTTAAGTAGCAATACAGACAAATACAGAGCAATGCCAAGCCATCAACTCTGAGGACTATTGATAAAATAGTTTAATAAGGACAGCATAATTTGTTTCCTTTGATATCAAATTTCCTGATCATAAATCCAAGCGTGTAGCTATAAACCGCACTGAGAGTTAGTACCCTGGGAAAATAAATTGGAAGCGACAATCTCAACTCAACACCCGATGGCTGAACAGCTGTATGTGGGGCCATAGTGAAGTTTGGGTACAGGGGGTTTTGTTTGCCATACAAAACAGCTGTAGAAAGGACAAACACATACATAGTTAAACAGCATTTTTCTTTTAAGGGAGCTGTCTACAAAACCTGTTTTGGTGGCTACCTCGGTCCCATTGTACAGCCCCCTGGGTGGTCCCTTCCAGGGGTCCACTTGAAAAGAGCACAATGCCAAAAAAGGGGGCGGAAGGGATGGGACACAAAGGCAGACGAGCGGGCGGTCTGCAGCAGGCTGCGGATCAGGGTCAGCCAACCGCGCTCCTTCTCTTTACACAGGAAACAAGGGCTCCTTCTTTTTACCTGGAAACAGTATGATTAAGCTGACAGCTTGAATTATGGGCTACGTTTTGTAGGGTGCCGTCTGTCTGTGCTACGGTCCTCTTTATTGTGGTGGAGGAGCTGCACAAGCAAAACCCTTGCCTTTCCCCCTCTTTGGCCTCAATACAGACCTCATCATTCTGTTTTATTTTAATTCTTGGAACTAACCCCACCCCCTACCCCACCCACCACTTTTTTTTCCCTCCTAAGTTCCCTAATGAGGGTTGGGAGGCCTGGCAGAATTTATAATAGGTGTTTCCCTCTACCCTTAAACAGAGATGAACGCATCATGTCTTGAGTGCCCAAGCATCACTAGAAGTGTACAGACACCCTTTATGAAAAAGATGTGCTCTATGGATCCCAGGTTGATAAAGATTCTCTTTGCTGGAAGGATGAAGATTGGAAAAATGTATTCTTGCTTTCCTGAGTTTCTTTTTAAAAGGCGATGACATGTCTGCAGAGGGTTTGCAATGTAATCATTAGGACTATACTCCAATATAGACTCCAATATCCAACTAGAATATACTCCAATCTGAGATGCATAAAATGATTTCCAGGGCTTCAGGAGTCAGTCACCTAAAGTGACCTCATTTGAGATATCTGCTGCAAAAAAGAATGTGAAGGGTAAAGTGTCTTATAGAGCCAGACTGCATTTTGGAAAGGTTCTAAAAATACTATGAATATATTAAATTTTAAAAATTTATTAGACAATATTGTAATCAATTCTATAATTAAACTCTAGAAGGTGCTTTTGGTAAAAGAGCATCTGAAAATGTCATATAGCAGATTCACCTTTGCTGGCCCTTAATGACTGATGTACGACCATAAAACAAATATCAGACTTTGCCGTGCTGTTACAGGTCTGTTTGTCTGTCTCTCTATGAACTACATATATATGTGTGTGTATGTGTTTACACATGAGTGTGTATGTGTATACACATGAGTGTGTATGTGTATGTGTGTGACTGTATAAGAGAAAGGGGACAAGGGGGCTCAGACTGGGCTGTGGCAAGTTATACTAGGTGAGAAGGTCCTGGGAAAAGGGAAACCAATGCGCAGAATGGAACGGTAGATGGGCTTACTTGAGGGCTTAGGCAGCATTCAGACCATGAAGTAAACCAACATTCCTGGATAAGTATCCTCAGAGGCCAATTAAATCCGATGAATGGGAATGAAGACCCAAGCAGAGTCACCCTCTGCTGGATGTAGGGAGGCCTCTCCTGGATTGTGATGCAGTTTCTGGGACCACCTTCAAGATGGCAATGGCATGGAAGTGGCAGAACTTACCCAGGGAGCTGCCTGCAGAAAAGGGACTAAGCACTTGGCTATTAACGTTTGCCTCCTGCTGTATGAGTATGACAGAAATGAAATATACATGGCTGAAAAGAATGGACTGGTTTGCTACTGGGCCTTTAGATGTTCAATACTGTATTGAACTGAAGCAGCTTATTTGTTTTATTATTCAAATACTCATTTACCTAAGAAGCTGTTAAAAGGAAGTTAAAGACGAAAAGAAGAAACAAGAAAGTAGTCAATAACAAACCATCATTAAGAATGAATGGTCCAATGAACTGCAGAGGAAGGCAGTTAGGACACAAGCAAGACAACAATAAGAGCTAACTGGCCCTAATGGGTAGATCCTGGCAACCAGGGGAAAAGGATTTTCTGGTCAGGGTCAGAGGGCAGGGAATGTCAGACAAGCACATCCCCAATTCTGAGTAAGCCCACCACTTCTCAAAACAGTAAGAAACAATTCCAAGAATGCTCATTATTACAATGTAATAATGTTCTGGAAACAATTAGATCCATTATATGTCTGTGTGATGTATAACACAGCTGATCAATCCTATCACCTAATACTAAAAATTCTTCTAGGGACTGATAGTCCTGGAAAATAATGGTTTCAATTATCAAGATGGCTGCAGAACTTTTTGCAAAGTACTATGAAATACTGATAAATTTCATTTCATCACTCAAATTAGAAAAATGTTTACTAGCAGACAATGACTATAGTCATGTAATATAAAAATCAAACCACTTGCATATATGTCTGTGACCAAAAAAAACAAAACAAAACAACAATCTGTCAGTGCTAACAAGATCAGCTACTTCCACATTTGTCATTATTATCCATTTGGAACTCTCATTCTTTTGTTATCTTCTAATAGGTGAGCTAGAGAAGGTACACAAATTTTAGTAAAATGATTTTGAGAAAGTTCTCAAAATTACAAAGATTCATTTTCCTATAAATTTGGAAAAGACCACCTTATATAATTGCAGAGTAATTCTACTGGAATATATCTAAGAATTTACTGATTGTAAAGAAAACAAACTCAAATCTCACATGCTTTTTACAGCAGATTCAGACACACTTCCAGCCCATGCAATGACAAGCAAATTAAAATGAACTGACACTGACAAAGGGAAATGGTCAGAAAAAGTTAGATAACTAATTGGAAGCCATAAAAACCAGAGGATTCAGAATTGCTCCTCAGGTCTTTCCTGTAGGATCAGAAATTACTGTTAAGTCTCCTAATCAGGGCTTGAAATAGTGAGATTTAGTATAAAATAAATACAAGAAAACATTTTAAAGTTCACTTTTTGCCTAACTTTTGAGTTTCACCTAGTCTTAACCCTTGGCCTGTCTGCACATCCCCGCTCCTCCCCAAACCCCAAAAGCTCTCATTGAACAGAAGCTCTCCCACTCAGTTATCAAGCTCGAATGTGCTTTTTAAAATCCTATCTTAAAATGAATTCGGTTTTTCCAGAAGCCTGTCACCAAGAACTTGAAGATTGTTTCTCAAAGGTGAGACATACAAGTTAAAAAGAATAAAATGGAAGATGAGCAATAAGGAATTGAAGGAAGAAGAATAAAATGGGCAACAAAAAGGAGAAGTGAAGTCAGGGGTGGAGAGAGGAAAGTGTTGGGGTTTGCCACCTGGCAATTGGTAACAGATTTCAATTTTCTTCCAATGAAAAACCACTTCCCCATCCTAAACCATGTACTCTGGGTGAGACTTGAGGTGAAGCACAGGGTCTGGGTGTGAGCCAATGATGGTCTCCCCTTGCTGCAGTGACTAGGTAGAGACGGGCACCTAACGTCATGAGACCCAATAAGAGATTTGGATTCAGCATGCCAGGACAAAGCCCTGCGAACTGAGGCAATCTAGAGGAAACAGAGTCAAGAGAGAAATGGGAACCCAGAGGCATCATCTCAACCTTGCGTAAAGCCAGTCTGAAGACCATCTACTACTGGACCTCACTGCCATGAGCCAATAGTTGCCATTTTCACTTAAATCAGTTTAAATCAGATCCTTTATTATTTACAACAGAAATAACTCTAATGGGTATAAAGAGACAAAAAAAAGTGAAAATTTCAGTGGTTCCTATTTCTGCATCAGTTTAATTTTCATTGTAAGCATACTGAACCTTTGATTATAAAATATAAAATATTTCGTACGGCATGAAACATATTTACTACATATGTAAAAAAAAAAAAAAGGTCATTAAAAGCATTCCCATTGAAACGGACTTTGGCCCAGTGGTTAGGGCGTCCGTCTACCACATGGGAGGTCCGCGATTCAAACCCCGGCCTCCTTGGCCCGTGTGGAGCTGGCCCATGCGCAGTGCTGATGCGCGCAAAGGAGTGCCGTGCCACACAGGAGTGTCCCCCGTGTAAGGGAGCCCCACACGCAAGGAGTGCACCCATAAGGAGAGCCTCCCAGCGCGAAAGAAAAAGTGCAGCCTGCTGAGGAATGGCGCCGCCCACACTTCCCGTGCCGCTGACGACAACAGAAGCGGACAAAGAAAAGAGATGCAACAAAAAGACACAGAAAACAGACAACCGGGGGAGGGGAGGGGAATTAAATAAATAAAAATCTTTTAAAAAAATAAATAAATAAAAGCATTCCCATTATAGAAAGATTTCCAAGGCCATAAATGAAAGCTGGGAAACTAGCCATACAGTCAAAGGTATCCTTGCCCTCCACAGGGCAAGCACCAAAGAGCTGCAGTAAAAAATATTTTCGAGCTTTGGAATTTGGAAGATTTTGTTTTATTTTCTTGAAGAAAACAAAACACAGCTTTATTGAGATATACTCACATATCATAAAGTTCACTCATTTAAAGTATACACATCAATTAATTTCTATTGGTATATTCACAAAGGACTTCAACCATTACTGCAATCTAATTCTAGAACATTTTCAAAAGATAATTTTGAAGCCTTAACTTTAGTTTACTTTTTTTCAAATTTTATTACAATACTTCTTCATTACGGAAAACCTGAATGTGGTGTTTTGATTTTAAACTACCAGAGTCACATGTCAAAACTTGCTGGGGTGGAGTTCTGTCTCTAGACATGGCTCCTTTGGCTGTTACCTGCATCCAGAAACTTCTTTCGAGCAAGCATAGCAACACTGTGCTTGCCTATTCAATGTCCATCTCCCTTCCTTTGAATGGAATTCCAATATTGTTCAGGAATCAACCTCTCCATGTGTGACTCACGGGGTTAGGTAGCCCTTGCCTAATTCAGGAGTAAATCATGACTCATCTAAGCCAGGAGTCTTCTGACCCAAGAACCTAATCTAGCCATGGCCTGCTTTTGTATAGCCCTTAAGCTAAGATTTAAAGGGAGGAACAGGAAGAGGAAGGAGAGGAGGAGAAAAAGGAAAGGGAGAAGAAGAAGAGATACAGAAATTGTATGTAGCCTGCAAAGCCTAAATACTTATTAACTAGTCCTTTAAAGAAGTTTGCCGACCTCTTGTCCAAGCCAATTATAATAATCCTATCCAATGATTAGCTGAAGAATAGGCTTGTGGTTGAATTTCAGCCAATGAGATGTGAGGGAATGTCTTTTGAGGGCTTTCCTTGCTCCTAACAGATAACAAAGCAGAGAGTATCTTTCTATCTTTGGAAGCTCTAATATCTAGGTGAGACTCCTGGCACTGCTGCTGCCATCTTGTTACTGAGCTTAGTGAAGCCAATACTGAAGATGACAGAGCAGAAATGAAAAGCACCTGGGTCTTTGATGACAAAAGTGAAAGGCAGTGACAACCTACTTGAGAGCTGCTCTAGATCTGAACTTTCAGAAAGAAGAAATAACAAATGGTCTGAAACTGTTTAAAAGCCAGTTTGAGACAGTGTTCCTGCTATTTGCACTCAACACTATGGTGATATTTCAAGAACTGAATGTTCAACAAGGCCCAAAAGCTAAGTCAGAATAAAGAACTCTGAGGGGTGACTTTTCAGTAATTCAAATTTATATTTCATTGAAAAGAATTCCAGGAGGCCTCTTGAAATGACAAATGTGCATTCTGTCTCCCCACTCCCGCTCTCCTCCTAGTGTCCTTTTCTTTTAAAAAAAAAACATAACCATAGAATCCTTGCCCTTGATGTAGCTATGCCAGCACTAAACAGGACTGGGAACTGCTGATGTGATGGACTGGAGAGGGAGAAAGACCCTTGTAACCTATTATGGCTGTAGTAGCAACATAGGCTGTCAGGAAGCCATTCTTTTGGGTGAAGTAGCCATGTGTCCACTAGAACAGCCCCCATACACAGACCACACAGCTTCTCTCCAGGCCTCTGTTCATACTGTAGCCTCACTGTGGTCAGGAACAGCTTATCTCCTTCAACCAGCTAAACAAACCATCATAGCTATTCTGTTTATGTATCGCTGGGTAACAAATGCACCCAAATTTAGTGGTGTGAAACAACCAAAAGGCATTTTGTTACCACTTTACTACTATGTTCATGGCTCTGTGGGTCAGGAATTTGGAAAGGGCACAGTGCAGGTGGCTTGTCATTGCTTCACAATTTGAGGGACCTTACCTTGGATGTCTGCAGGTGATGTGAAAGGATGGGGACTAGAATTATTTGGCAGCTCCTCCACTCCCATGTCTGGTGCCTGGGCTGCGATAACTGAAGACTCAACTGGAATACTAACTGAAGCTGCATGTGGCCCCTCCCTGAGGCCTCTTTGCCCTTGGCCCAATTTCTTGGAAACCAGGTCATGCTCTGGCTCTCTGATCTTCCCTGAGTCCTAATGACCAGGATCTGATTGCCAGAGTCTCCTCTCCAACTTTCAAAACTATCCTTAGACTTCCTATTTATACTGAAGCAATCTGTTGGCTCCCTCCCTGGCAGAAGTAGAAGTCTGCTCCATTTTCTCACAAGCTTCTCAAACCTATCTCCCTCTCTCCATCACTTGTTTGGCTTCCAGAGTGCTGTGGCAGGGCACCCTAACGGTCCACTGGGACATCCCCACAAATGTTTTTTTTTCTATCTGGGTCATCATCTTTTGATGTCGCTTTACTGCGTGGGGGGCTGTGCTTCTCTGTGCCGTGTAGGTCTAGGATGCCTGTTTTCTTTCTTTTTTTTTCTTTTACCAGGAGGTCCCAGGGATCAAACCCAGGTCCTCCATATGGTAAACAGAAGCACAATTGCTTGAGCCACAGTCACTTGCCCCAATATGTTTTAATTTCTTAAATATCAAATGGCAAAAGGAATTATGGGGTAACAGTTGCAGCAGTTTTTTGTTTTTGCTCTTTTAATCTCCTCTAACTGCCTTATAAGAAAAGTGAGAACAACTAGAAGAGTAAACCAAAAACTCATAGATAATATGCATTGAGAACTAGGTGATGATGGCAGCGGACTTGGCCCAGTCGTTAGGGCGTCTGTCTACCACATGGGAGGTCTGCGGTTCAAACCCCGGGCCTCCTTGACCCGTGTGGAGCTGGCCCATGCGCAGTGCTGATGCGTGCAAGGAGTGCCGTGGCACACAGGGGTGTCCCCCACATAGGGGAGCCCCACGCACAAGGAGTGCGCCCCGTAAGGAGAGCCGCCCAGCGCGAAAGAAAAAGTGCAGCCTGCCCAGGAATGGTGCCGTACACATGGAGAGCTGACACAACAAGATAACGCAACAAAAGGAAACACAGATTGCCGTGCCGCTGACAACAACAGAAGCAGACAAAGAAGAAGATGCAGCAAATAGACACAGTGAACAGACAACTGGGAGGGAAGGGAAGAGAAATAAATAAATAAATAAATCTTAAAAAAAAAAAAAGAACTAGATGATGAATACAAGAGCATGGGGACAACCACTGATGGCAACAGGATCCCTGCCGTGCTTACAAATTATACAGGGATGGCAGAAGGACACACGCTGACCCTTTGATCATGAGACCCTCCAACTGGGGCTCACATGACAGTCTGCTGGGCCAAGGTGAGAAGAGCAGCCAATGTGGGAGGGGGTCAACAGGTTTCTTTCAAGGGTGAGAACAAGAGGAGCACAGCAGAGTGGGCAAGGCAAAATCTGGGATCCTATACTCCAGAACCTTCCCAGTCTAACTGCCATTCCATGGAGGAGAAACCATGGGGGAGTGAACTCTAGATGGATGAGGTTGAGGTGAGACATCTAAGGGAAGAAGAAAAAAGAAAGGCTACAAGTGAAGGAGAGGGAAAGAGCCAAGAGAGCTAAGTCATACCTTTAAACATTCTGTGAGAACAATAGAAGAGGAAGCTCTGGAGCCATAAAAACAGGAAAACTGGCTGGGCCCATGGTCCTCCAGAGCACAGGAGAACGTACCTCATTTGAACATGGCCCCAGAAAGGACTCTAGGTTCCCATACCAGCAAAATGAAGATAATGACACTCCTACTGCCAAGGGTTGTTGTAATAAAGGAGATAATGTATACAAAGTGCATGGTGGGAAACAGATGTGGCTCAACCAATTGGGTTTCTGTCTACTATATAGGAGGCCCAGGGCCTCCTGGTGAGGGTAAGCTGGCCCAGGTGGAGTGCTGTCCCAAGCAGGAGTGCCAGCTGACAGAGAGAGCTGGTGCAGCAAGATGATACAACAAGAGACAGAAAATAAGAAGATGTAGCAGAACAGGGAGTTGAGGTGGAACAAGAGAGTAATTGCCTCTCTCCCACTCCAGAAGGTCCCAGAATTGGTTCCCAGAGCCACCTAATGAGAACACAAGCAGATACAGAAGAACACACAGTGAATGGACCCAGAAGCAGACAATGGGAGAATGGGCGGGAGAGGGAGAAATAAATAAAATAAAAATAAATCTTTAAAAAAAATGCATGGGGGGGAAGCGGACTTGGCGCAATGGGTAGGGTGCCCGCCTACCACAGGGAAGTCCGCGGTTCAAACCCTGGGCCTCCTTGACCAATGTGGAGCTGGCCCATGTGCGGTGCTGATGCACGCAAGGAGTGCCAATCCACGCAGGGGTGTCCCCCATGTAGGGGAGCCCCTCGTGCAAGCAGTGCACCCCGTAAGGAGAGCCGTCTAGCGTGAAAGAAAGTGCAGCCTGCCCAAGAATGGTGCCACACACATGGAGAGCTGACACAACAAGATGACGCAACAAAAAGAAACACAGATTCTGGGTGCCGCTGGTAAGGATAGAAGCAGTCACAGAGGAACACCCAGCAAATGGACACAGAGAGCAGACAATTGGGGGGGGGGAGAAGGAGAGAGAAATAAATAAAAAATGAATCTTTAAACACTTAACCTAACCTTAACAATATTAAAGATTTCATGGAGGCCAAGCTGAAGTGAAGCAAAACAAAACACCACTGTTCCACTACAGGTAACCACTCCTGGACTCAGTGCCTCTCCCCGGAATGGTACCAGCATATAGCTACATGCTGGGCTACATGCTACATGCTGGCCTGGCTCCATCTGATCACACATTCTTCTTCAGAATAACCCTCACAGTTACTTAGACTATACTTTTCCTCTATGATCAGAGAAGGCATGGTTAATTTTCAGCTCTGATATTCTTGTTTCTGGAAGGCATCCCATTTTTCTTAAAGGAAATTTCTGTTCACACCCATTTGGATGATGGTTTTCTGGCTGACCTCTCAGAATTCGGGGACCTTATTGTTGACCTCATACACTGATGAAAAATATAAGCTATGCTTATTGCATCACACCCAAAAGTTCTTAGTGAAAATGGCTAAGCAAAATGAAATATTCATTTTGAGATGATTCTGATGCTTTGGTGCTAAAAATTAAACTCACCAAACTGCCAAGAGTTAGAAGTAGGAGAGACAAAAGCTAAGTTCATTTCTGACAAAAAAAAAATAGTTGGTCATTTCTGTTTTGCCAAATGTGTACTCCTAATCTTGACTTCTAAAAGTACCACACCAGATTACCATTAATTAATCAAATGCCAACATATGCCAGCCACTGTACCAGGTGTTAGCACTGATAAAATTGGTGATGTAAGAGATAATGAGAACTTAAATGTTGAGTCCAGTTAGTCAGCTGTAACACTGGTCAAAAGGAGATTCAAAATCATGACCATAAAAGAGCACAGCTCTGCCATTCTTCCTGTGATTTCACAATATGATCTACGGCAAGGAGAGACCAAGAGCACACTCTAAACCAATGAGTAAATTCCTACTTTGTTACTTACAATCATGTCTAGTTAAAGAAAGGGACTTGGTAGTAGGTCTAACTTGTATGAGAAAGAAACGTAAGAGAATAGTCTCAGACTCTTGATATTTTTACACATTGTGTATATAATATAATAACATTCTAAAATAGCATTTTCTACATAGCAGCAGAGGGTTAGAATTTGGAAGGTTTTTAATAATTATATACAGGAAAACAAAGTACTGTGCATGACTGAAAGAGAAAAATCATTAAAAGACTTGAGAGAGCTCATCACAAGGAAAGAGAAATGAAAAGGAAGGGAGGGGAGAAAGCCATCCCTAGTAATAGATTTAAAGAGGAAAAGACAAACCACATAAGAAATGACTGACCAAAGCTATGCATTCCATAATCAAAACCAAAAGGAGCCAATGATATATGATTTCCTCAGAAAGGAAGAAGCAGCCAAGTGGCAGTGATTATGACAGAGGAGGAAGGAGGAGGAAGAGACACTGGGCAGGCTTCTGGGGTGTGGATACTATTTCCTGACTGAGTGTGAGTTACTGGGTGTGTTCACTCTGTGGTAATTAATCAAGTAGTATACTCATAATTTGTTTACTTTTCTGCATATATGCTTTGCTTCAATCATAAGATTTATTTTTAATAAGTGAATATGATGGGAACTTTGGCTTCAAGTAAAGTAGATTAGCCATCACCCAAACAGATGTAAGCAGAAGTTTTCCTAAAAAACATAGTTCAAGGGTTCAACTCTAGAATACAGATGAAGAGAAAAAAAGCTGGCCAAAGTATAAAAAATATCAGTTCGAAAGCATTAAAGAGCTAATAAGGCTGTGAAGAATTATAAAATCAAAACAGAGGAAAAAGGAAGAAACTCAGAGGGATGAGTCTAACATCTGGGACAACTTTTCCTTGAGGAGCACATGCCATTTCTAGAAGCTGAGCAGAGCTTTGGACAATTGTAGAGGGTTGGGAAATTAAAAGTGAAGTCCAGGCCTACCAAGGGAGAGGATTAGGTTGGAATCTAAAAGGACAACTCCCTACAGATAAGTATGATAAGGAAATAGTCCAGCCTTCAAAGGGATCCAAGCCTAGCTTTAAATCATCTCAATCCTCATAATGGATTAAGGTGTTCATGATTGCTTTCCCCTTAAAAGCCTCCAGAAGCAAGCATAAATCCTCTTTAGAAGATTGAATAACTTTCTTCTGAGGCCTCAAATCACTTTGAAAATGCTTCCATACAATTTCCATTCAATATTTACCAAAGACATGAGAAAAGCAAGAAAAGTGATTATCCAAGAGAAACAAAAGAAAACAGAAACAGACCCATGGCAAATAAATAGAGGTATAGTGTCTAAGGTACTTATATTGTCCAGGAAGAAAGTAAAAATAGTAATTAACAATAGATTTTGAAGAGTCAGAAACTTATAAATCAACCAAACCAAATTTAGTAAAGATACAGATGGTTTGAACTAATCTGAGTAATTAATAAAAGCTTGAGCAAATGGAACATATAGAATCCTACATGTAACAAAGAATGAATATACACTCTTCTCTAGCACATGTGGGCATTTATGAAATTTGGCCATTCAATAAAGATCAATCAACAAAGACTGGGAACAGATGTTGTTCCAAGCACTTTCTCTGGCAAAAAATGTAAACAAAATTAGAAATCCACAATAGAAAGATATGCATTCTTTCCCCCAATATGTTTAGAAACTAAAAAATTTCATTTATAAATAAGTCCTAAATTTAAAAAGTATAATTACAAACATTTTAATAATTAAAATATTTTAAACTAAATGACAATGACAATGTTGTCAAAACCAGTGAGGTGCAAGTGAAAGGAAATTTAAAGCCTCAAAAGCATATGTTAGAAAACAAGACTGAAACTTAATGAGGTAGGCATTCAATTCAAGTTAGAA
This sequence comes from Dasypus novemcinctus, assembly GCF_030445035.2. NCBI lineage: Eukaryota > Metazoa > Chordata > Mammalia > Cingulata > Dasypodidae > Dasypus > Dasypus novemcinctus. The sequence goes on along the minus strand of NC_080696.1, from coordinate 19,771,520 downwards.
AAAGAACCACATGGTAAAACCAAGGAAAGTAAAAAGAAGGGAATAAAGATAATGAAATTAAAAAGTGTAATAGAGAGGAGCAAATCTGTTAATCTGAAGAAATACACAATCTTTGAAGCACTAATTAAATAAAAAATTTAGCAGACATAAATAATACTATAAATAAAAGAGGGAACATAAGTACTGACACAGTAGAAATTCTAAAAAACAAAATATCCACAAATATGGAAATGTAAAGAATGGAGTAGAACACTATATATTTTCAAAATTGACTCAGGATGAGCAAAAATTTGAATATACAATATGAGCATTTAAGAACTGGAATAAGGTATCACATTTCATCACAAAAAAAGGGCCTATATAGTTTTATTGTCGTTGTTGTTGTTAATGTTTTTAGGCCTGGGGCTGGGGATTGAACCCAGTAGTCAATAAACACACAGAAATAATCTGGGGAATGGAAATCCTGTGACATCCAGGCATGTCCATCAGAAATGGCAAAAAAAAATGCAAGTGTCTGACATGAATAACAACTGTCTGCAGACGTGTAGGGACATGGGAACTTACATACACTGAAGGTCAAAGTATAAACTGGTACAAGAGCTTGGAAGAACAATATGACAAGATCTGGGAAAATGCCAGGCCCAGCAATATCCTGATGGAGAGGAAATGGGTAGCATGATGATGTTGTGCTACTGACAGCCCTACCTGGGGAAGTAGGAAGGTCTGTGCTGGTCACCTCACTGCAAGGACAACTTGCCCTAGTGTGCCCATACACAAGGCACCATCTCCTATATGAAAGGCATAGGATGCTATAGACAAAGTCCTGCACCTGTATCCCAAGGGACTTGTGCCAAGACATTCCTGGTTCCATTATTTGTAATAGGCATGATTTATAAACAATCTACACAATGATTAGAGAAAGGAACAATGAGTTCACAGCATATTCATAGACTGGAACATACACAGAATTGAAAATGACATCCTACATAATAATATATGGATCAATCCTCAAAATATGGTTGTATGAGGGAAAAAAGCAAATTGTGGAATGATATATGGAACACTGGTGAAAATTTTTAAAACACCCAAAAAACAATACCATATATTGTTTACAGATACATATAAATATAGCAGAAGCTTAAAAATACAGCAGCAGGGAAACTTCCTAAAGGTCCATTAATAGGCAGATCTATAAACACACTGTACTGTATCCATCTAAGGGAAAATATTATTCAACAATAAAAAGGAAGGAACTACTTACACATGTAACAATGGAGAATCTCAAAAACACTAGCAGAGTGAAAGAAGCCAGAGACACATAAAACTGTATTGTGATGGCTTGGAGTTATGTATACCAGAAAAAAATTGTTCTTAATTTTAATCCTTTCTTGTGGGAATGGGACTTTTTGATGAGGTTACTTCAATTGCGTAAAGAAGTATAGCCCAACTGAATCAGGATGGATCTATTATTGGAGGGCTTATAATAAAGGCCTCTAAGAGAGAAGCCATGGAGAGCAGCCAGAAGCTAAAGTCAAAAGAACCCAGAAGAAAAAAGAGAAGTCACTGCTATGTGTACTGTCACGTACTGGAAAAGCCAAGGACCAGGGATCGCCAGCAGCCAGACTCAGAACAGTCTTCAGGGAAAAAACACAGCATTGCTGATGCCTCTATTTTGGACTTCTCCTAGCCTCAAAACTGTGAGCCAAAAAATTCCTGTTGTAAGCTAACTCACTATCTGGTATTTGTTTTAGCAGCCAGGAAACTAAAACAAGTTATGATTCTTCTTGTAAGAGATCCTAGAAAAGGTAAATCTAATATATGACAAAGTATATCAGAAAAAACCAAACAGCTGAAGCTGCCAACCCATTACTCTTGACCCCATTAGAAGGAGAAAATGAATATATGATGTCAGAGCCACAATCCTGGCTTGCAATAGATGCTCCTCAGCATCTGGATGACTAATATTCAACAGCTGCATTCAACAAGTTATCTCATTTCATTATTCAAGAGAACATTTTTGGGGTACATACTGAAATAGATCTGTTCGAAATTAAAGACAGCACGGTTTATGGTTGAGTTAGAAGATGGTCAAGTCTTGCCCTCAAACTCTTGTTTCAAAAATTATTGCCCGGGAAGAGGCTGTGGCTCAAACAACTGAGCTCCCGTTTATCATATGGAAAACCTAGGTTTGACCCCTGAGACCTCCTAGTAAAAAAAAAGTCATCCCAGACCTGGGTGGAGAGGCGCAGGCCCGCATGTGGTAAAGCGACACACCAAAAAAGACAATGATGCAACCAGATAGGGGAAAAAAAGTCATTTTCCTTGTGTTTTATGGCCCTGGACTTTGAATTCAAGCACCTGTTGGTTGAAGAGCCCCCACGGTGCTGCTCATGAGGGGACGCTGAGCACCAGCAGCTGTCCAATGGCACGAACATTCAGACACTGTTGATTCAGACTAATGACCTGTACATCAGGGCCTCTACCGATTCTGGCTTTTGGTTTCCTAACTAGACAGCAACAATAAAATGGTAAAATTACATGATTGATAAACAGGATCAAGCTAGCAAGCTCTGACCAGAAGCCCAAGACAGTTAATAATGGAGAGGGGCAGTCCAAAGTAGTGACTCTCAAAGTCGGGCCCACCGTCTGGTTCCTGATTCTAACCAGGCTGCAAGGAAGTAAGGAGAAAAAGTGAAAGCAGGGTTTAGAAACTTTTGTAGCAATTTGACTGAGTAATTTTATGTTTATTAATCTAATAAAAAGTCTTGCATTTTTATATCTTTTTGCAAATTTCATTTTTCTAGCAGTTCATTTTTGTGAACGATTCTAAAAAACTAATTTGGTACACGATGGATTGAAAATATAAAAACCCAGTCCTTCGACACAGATGCTAAAGGGTAAGAGAATATATTAGTCATTCTCTCAGTTCAGCGTCAGCATAAATCATTGAAAAATACATATCTAGGTACAAATATTACTCTGGCCAGGCCCCTACACCAGTATTTACTGAACTACAATTTAATGTTGTATCCACAGATTTTTTTTCCTATGACCAAAATATCAAATGCAGAAAATGTCTGCATTGTTAAAAGCAACTGCTGAATACTATCACATCATGCAGTCAGTGGTGAATACTTAACACATCACATCCACTAAAACACTCCTTAAATAAAATAAATTCCTTTCAGAGTTCAAAGTTACAAAAGCACTTGCCTTCTGGTGACTTAGCATATGTTCCTTTTACCTAGACAATGAATCACACACTACCATGTTTCTTTCATTTTTTTTCCTTCTACCTTGCCTACTAAGAACTTAAGAGACGAACTGTGTGCTACAACTTGGTTTAGCCAATATTTTCTAGTCTAAATTGTTTCCTATTCCATTTCACTTCAAGGAGTGCCTTTGGGAGGGGTTTTTAATTCTTTCTGAGTAAATAAACATTGAAAATTGAAACCTCAAAATTTGGAGAGAGAAAGTATTTGACAGGGGAAGGTATTTGCTTAAATGCAGTCAATATTTATACGGACCTTTTCAATTTGTAGAGAAAACAAAACATCTAACTTGATGAGTCAAAAAGTCACAGGAAGACCCCCATTTTACAGGTGAAGGAACTGCCCGAAGTCACAGTGAGAATCAGGAGTTGAACTAAGACCACAGCTATTCCCTCCAGGAAAACACACTTCCATGAAGCCACCCAAAGGCAGGGCCACCAGGAATTGGGAGCCCACACTTGCATGAGACAGAACAGTGGTGAGTGATGAACGCTACCCCTTTTCATGTCAGGTCACCCACATGCTTCTGACCAGGGACAATAGCCTTTGGTAAGTCTGCTGGCAAAGGCTAGGGAAAAGAGTTCAAGTTGGCAAGGCTGGAGACATCTATTAATGCCCCCTGTACAGACACTAAGTGAGAGTGACTGTAGCTACCACCTACTTGGCTACCAATCAGGTCTCAGGACCACCGCACACTCAGAAATCTGGTTCAGGACTTTAAAAAATTTAAGCCAAAATAAAGATTAAAAAAGTCTATATTTTTCATACATAAACACATGAGCTACCAGGAAAGGTAGAGGCAAATCTGGGGAATGGTGCCAGGAAGAACATGGAGAGAGCCTGATCCACCTGCCAGCACTGGATTGTTTTTCCAGAAGCATAATGCACAAACTTACTTTGGGAACAAACGCTAGAATCTGTAGGGCACCATGATAAGACTCAGGGGGCACACTGTGTTGAGGGAACAGAGGTTGTATCCAGAAAAAATGAGTGACTGAGCTGAAAAAAAAAAGGCAACCAAGAACAGACATGGAAGAAATCATCACATCTAAAGGAATGAGGAATTGATAAAAATGCTTCCCGCAACTCTTCAAGTGAATTTAGGGCTCTGTATCACAAGATGGTAAATTCTAAAAGGACACATTTCTAACTTATTATTTTAGGCAATATAATTTCCAGCAGCAAATCTTTCTCAGATGTAAGAACTTCCTTCCTGTATTTAACTTTGAAGAGGGGCTAAATTAAAATCACTGGATAGGATTCAATCTATGTGATCACATTTTTATGACCTTGAGAAACCAAGGCTTTCATTTGACTCAGCTTAAAAGGCGGCATTACATTCTGCTTTCAGTCACACACCAGGTGGACAGAGAACAAAGCAACTTTGCAAATACTTTGTTCAAGCTTGAAGAAAGGCACCTAGCACTTGCATCAGCTTATATGAGGCTGGAAGGCACAAAAATCAATATGGATAGAACAAAAGGTCAAATTGCCATCGCTTCATTTTCTTTTCTTATTTTTCTAATTAAAGAATTTAATTTGCTTCTTGTGCTTCCTTTCTCAATCCTATAAGATATTATCCTTGACAATATTCCAGTTAAAGCAGCAATACAGAGGTGCTGGGGGTCAGCAGTTAAGAATGTAGGCTCTGAACAGCCAAGTTCAAGTACATTGACCACTTTGTGACATTGAACAGGTGACTTAACCTTTCTGTGCCTCAGTTTCCCCATCTGTAAATGGTGATGATAACTGCATTGAACCAATTATTATAAACAGTGCTCTTCTGACAGTGCCTGGCCTGGACTGAGAGCTATGGAAGGTACACTACCATCATGGACTGTGATCAGGTGCAGGGCGTGGAAAAGAGAGGATGAATTCTGGTGTCAGTGTGGTGGATTGGACTCTAGTTCCACCTCTGATGGCTTTAGGACCTGGGAATATTATCTACTCTTCCCAAACTCCATCTGAAACACTCTCCTTGGCATCTGCAGCACAACTTCCATTCTCTTTGCTCCTTCCTATTGCTTCTTCTTGGGCTCCTTTGCAAGCTCCTCTTTCTGTTCCTGACTTGGAATATGGAGGTTAGGTCTTGGGCCTCTTTTCTATTTATACTCCCTCCCAGGGCTTTACAATGCATTTGTCCTCTGATGATTTCCACATTTAATTCTCTAGCCTTGACCTTTCCTCTGAATCCCAGATTCATAAATCCATCTGCCTACTCAGTATCTCACCTTGGATGTCTAAAAGGCATCTCAAATACAAAAGATATCCAAAACTCTCCTCCTGATTTTCTTTCCTTCAAACCTATGCCTACTATATGCTCCCCATCTCAGTAAATGATAACTTAGTAACTCTCCTAGTTGCTCCATCCCCAAACCTGGAGAACTCTTCCCTTTCTCTCAAACCCCACATCCAATCTGTTACTAATCCTGATAGAATTTGCCCACATCTCACCAACCTGCTGCTACCACCCTAGTCCAAGACATTATCACATCTCCCCTGGAACCCTGCAGTATTCTCCAAGCAGCTCTCCCTGCTCCTACCCCTTCCCCAACTGGTTCATTTTCCATTAAGGAAACAGTGATTTCTCATTTCTCTCAAAGGACAATCTTACAACCTACAAGACCTTCATGATGTGGCCCACTGATAGCTCTCTCATTCCGTCTCCTACCTTCTCCCCTCACCCACTCTGCCCCAGCTGCACTGGCCTCTTTGCTGGTTCCAGAAATACCAAGAAAGTTCCCACACTTCAGGGTCTCTGCACATGCTGTCCTCCTGACCCCAGACTGATGCCACAGTCTCCCAGATATGGAGGAAGAAAGAGAAACTATAAACCAATAAACAAATATACCAGGGAGTAAAGTACGGTGACAAAGAACAGAACCGGTTAAAGTGGCAAGAGAAGGCTTGGGTGCAATTTAACGTGGTTCACGCATTCACTTACTATAGGTCTGTATGCAAACATGACCTTACCATAGAGACCTCCCCTGACTATCTTATATTAAATCGCATCCAGGTCTTCTCTGTCTACTTAGCCTGCTCTGTTGTTTGTCCTAATACTTTTCACATGAGCAGATTATTTTTGCTTTATGTTTCCTCTCTCTCCTCCACATTCATAATCATAAGGATCATGACCGCAAGAACATTCTCTGTTTGGTTTAATTGCTGTATTCCCAGCACACATTAGGCACTCAACAAATAGCTGATGTTAAATGAACATGTTCTTGTTCCAGTTACTTATAAATGCATAACTACCTCAAAATTCAGCAGCTTAAAACAGCAACCATTTGGTTGTATCTCATGATTCTGTGGATCCAGAATTGGACAGGGCTCGGTTGGAAGCATGGGCTCAGTGGGGACCACTGACTAGAGCACCTACATAACTTCTTCAGCAAGGTAGTCTCAGAACAAAAGACTTCTTACATAGTGGCTCAGAGCCCCAAGAATGCGCATTCTAACAAACAAGGTGAAACCTTCAAGGCCTTTTAGAATTCTACTTCAGAAGTCATAAAGCATCAGTTCTGCTCTGCTCTATTTGATTGGAGCAGTCATAAGCCCACCCAGATTCAAGGGAAAGGGTCATATACCCATGTTTTGATAAGAGGAGTGTTATAGAATTTGTGTCCATATATTAAATTGCCACAACCCCATAGCTCAGAGTACAGAGCTTTGGACCTAGAATGTATTCAGGAAATTCTGGTTGAACCAAAATGAAATTATAAGATGGGATTTTCAGTTAGGGTACTCTAATTAGAAGGAAATGGTTTGACTCTTCAATACAGGGACTTAGAATGAAAAGATAATTTTAAATGGCTTACATAACTTCAAAACCAAAAAAGCAAATATCAAAACTTGAGCCATTGTTTCAAAATTCACCATAGAAGGAACCAGAGAAATATTTGCATGAGAAACTGCTTATTGGTTCATGCAGAGGTACAGACCCACATTTCTAGGTCCCTACCAGCCTCTAAGTCCCATCAGTGTGAGAACGCACTGGCTCAGATGGTAGGAGTGCATGGTGAGGGACACACGGGTTACCTTGGCTGCTGGGCCACTCCCTCGGCCACACTGTCACCACAAGTTCTCACAATGAACTTTGCAAACGCCTGATTCAGCCTGCTCTGGCCATTATGGGTAGAGACCTCCAAGGACACAATTCTTGCTTCCAATTCTTAAACTGGAGTGTATTAATTTTCTATCACTACATAACAATTTACCACAAATTTAGTACTCAAAACAATATCCGTTTATTACCTCACAGATCCTGTAGGACAGAGGTGTGAGAGTCGGTTAGCAAGAACCTCTGCAGGCTCTCACCACGCTGAAAGCAAGGTGTCAGCTGGGCTGCCAACTCACTGAGGCTCAGGTCCTCTTCCAAGCTCCCTGGTTGTCAGGAGAATTCATTTCCTTGTGACTGTGACTGAGGCCCTCAGGTCTGGGAGGTCACACACCGTTCCTGTCATGGGCTCTCTCTACAACATGGTGCTCTGCTTCTTCAAGGCAAACAAGGGAGTGTCTCAGCTGCTTTGAATGTCTCTGCCTTTAGTAAGGGTCCTGTCACTTATAAAGGTTCCTCTGATTCCTTCTGGCCAGCCCCGGATAATCTCCCTTTTAATTAACTCAAAATCAACTGCTTTGGGACCTTCCGAATATCTGCAAAATCCCCTCACCTTTTGTACTACAACACAGCCTAATCACAGGAGTGACAGTCATCAAATTCCCAGGCCTGTTCCAACTCAAGGGGAGGGGATTATACAGGGTGTGTACACCAGGGAGCAGAAAACTTGGAGACCACTGAAGAATTCTGCCTACCATATGGAAAACTCATCCTGATGAAACTAATGCTGCCAGATTAATTCTCCTAAATCAAGCCATTCATCACATTGCCCTTCTCTTAAAATAACCTCCACCCACAGCTCAGCAAAATACAGAGAATGAACTCTACCTTCATTAAGACGAATTTCAAGCCTTTCTCAACCTTTCCCAGGCAATAGTTTACACCTTAATTCTAAAAAACCCTCCCAAATGAACCCCCAGTAACACTGGCCGATTGGCTCTGCTCCCCTGTGCAGATACTGTGTTTCCTGTATCTGCATCTCTTCTTGTGCTCTTCCTCCAAACTGAATTTGCCCTTTCCCTCTTCCTCCTTATTCGAAGCCTATACAATCTGCAAGATGCTGCATCGACACCTGCATAAAACCTTTTCTGACCCTTTGGACTCACACTGAGTGTACCGTCCTTCAAATTTATTCTAAAATTCCATGTTGGATTGCAAAAATGACCATAAATTTATCATTCTTATATGCACACCCATTTGCAATGCAACTTTGATCCTCATCCCATCAAGAGATGGAGTGCATTTCCCTATCTTTTGACTCTGGGCTGGGCCATATGACTTTCTTTAGCCAATGTGACAATAGCAAGTGTGATCTAAGCAGACACTTAAAAAGCACTTTTGCACTAGGGTTTATCCTCTTGCCATCTTGGGAACTGGCTACCATCACCAAGTGACCGAGGCTGAACTAGTCTCCTGAATGATGGCACCTGTGGCCAAGTCACCCTGTGGCCCCAAGTAACACTGGGTCACCTATCAGTCAGATGAGTGAGGCCATCGCAGACCCTCTAGCCCCAAGCTGAACCAGCCAGAAGAACCAGCCACTGACCCACAGAATCATGAATAATAAATGTTGGTTGCTTTAAGCTAAGGAGTTTGAACCAACGTTTGCAGCAAATTATTTATTCTTTAAGAATAAATTTTAAAAGATTCAAGGTCATCCTTTTTTTAAAAAAAAGATTTATTTATTTATTTCTCTCCACCCCCCCCCCCCCCCGCCGTTGTCTGTTCTCTGTGTTTATTTTGCTGCGTTGTCTTCTTTGTCCGCTTCTGTTGTTGTCAGCAGCACGGGAATCTGTTTTTTTTTTTTTCTTTTTGTTGTGTCAGCTCTCCCTGTGTGCAGCACCATTTCTGGACAGGCTGCACTTTCTTTCGCACTGGGCGGTTCTCCTTACGGGGCGCACTCCTTGCGCGTGGGGATCCCCTATGCGGGAGGCATGGCACTCCTTGCACACATCAGCACTGTGCATGGGCCAGCTCCACATGGGTCAAGGAGGCCCAGGGTTTGAACCGTGGACCTCCCATGTGGTAGATGGACACCCTAACCACTGGGCCAAGTCCACCACCAAGGTCATCCTTTTTAATATTTCTTTTATTCAGTTTCATTCTAGTATGTTTTCTTGTGAAAGGACTTAATTATACCTTGTGATAGAGAAAATGTGTATAAATCTATAAATCACAATTTGGCTTTCAAAATCTGGAAGCATCCATGGGAGTAGATCATGAAGCTTCTTGAAAACACCTGATTTCACTCTTCCCCTTAGATCAGAACAATCCAGCATACTTTACTTCACATTTATTGCTAGGAAGCTCAGAACCAAGTTTAATGTGCAAGCATAGCAATTCAGCTGGCACACAGTGTGTGCTAAAACATAACAGCTACCATTATCATTATCATCAAAGCAGAGGTTCCAGTTTCTCTTTCACATCCCCTCTAAGTGTTTTCCTTTGTCCCCTAGAGAAATCTCTTCATTTTTGTTAACTAAAATCCATTCAAGTAATGGATTTTCCAGGCTCTCAACAGACCCTAAAGTAAACTGAGATACGGAACCTTTGGGGTCATATTATTAGCTCTGTATATATGATGCTAGAGCCTCAGACAAATGATTAACTCTCAGAGGAAAGGAAAGAGCTCACACTAAACAGTACATAAGAAGAAGTGGAGCTTCAAAGGCAGTGAGGATGCCTGTATCACTTAACACTATCTTCAACCTATTCCTGGACAATGCTTTCACCACAGAAAATCAATAGGCTGAAATTTGGTAAGACAGACGCAGATGGCAAGCATCACTGACATCATTTCATTCTGGGGTATTTAATTAAGACAAATATTCAAAGATTACCCAAATGTCCATAGTTTCCAATGAATAGTGGAGAATTACATCCCCAAATTTCAAGGAGCTTGGCTTGAAGATCATTGAAAAAGTTAATTCATATAGGAGAGAGTAAATAGAACATTCTTGATTTCTAGGGAAATGTTAAGCAGTAATCCCACACATACACTTAACTCTTTATCTGAGAAAAAGATTGAGCCCTAGGTAAGTACACTAGTCCCCAGTTAACCTAGCAAAGTACTGAATTGACCAATGAGCTATAAAAAGAAGCCTACAATTACAAAACCCAAAGTTATAAAACAGATATTCTATTCTAGTAACAAAGTTTCTGACAATGTAGTGTGCAATATCTGTACCTCTTTGATGAGAGGGGTATTATTACTAGAAAAATCTATTACTAGATGCTTTTAATAAATATTTCTTGAACATCAGTTTGGGATCAATCAGACACACATATATACATAGGCAATGAGACTATATATTAACTTTTTACCAGAAGGAGACAATGAACGGCAAGAGGCAGTATATTAAAAGGTATAGGGAAAAAGATGTGGCTCAACCAATTGGGCTCCCATCTATCATACAGGTCCAGGGTTTGATGCCTAGGGCCTCCTGGTGAGGGCAAGCTGGCCCATGCGGAGTGCCAGCCTACGCAAGAATGCCGCCCCATGCATGAGTGCCTCCCTGTGTGGGAATGCCGCCCAGTGTGGGAAAGCTGCCCCTCGCAGGAGTGCTGGCCAACATGGAGAGCTGGTGCAGCAAGATGACACAACGAGAGACACAGTGGAGAGAAAATAAGAAGACATACCAAAACAGGGAGTTGAGGTGGCACAAGAGAGTAACAGTCTCCCTTCTACTCTGGAAGTCCCAGGATCAGTTCCTGGAGCCGCCTAATGAGAATACAAGCAGACACAGAAGAACACACAGCAAACGGACACCGAGAGAAGACAATGGGGGGAATGTGGTGGTGCTGGGAGGAATAAAAATAAATCTATAAAAAAAAAAAAGGTACAATGGTGCGCTACAGAGAATACACGGTCTCAAAGATGAGCATGCCCTCCTGGGTTTGCACTGCTGCCAAGGGACAGGGTGACCCCCATCATGGTGTAAGTGGAAGTCTGGGGTGGCATGGGGTCGGGAGTGGCAGGCTGTATGGAGGGTTTTGCCCCAGTGGCCTATGTTGCACTCCTCTGCCCTTGATCTTGGTTTCCTCATTTGTAAAAGGCAAGATCTACCTGAGGTTGTTTAATAAGGTTTCTTTTACTCTTAAAAGAAATTTGAGGCTACTGTTCTATTTTTCCATTGTAGAATCAGTGTTTAGCAGTTACCAGGTTTCTACACAATTGCACCCCACATCTCCAATCAAAAGTAAAATGGCATTTACAAGCTTTTATGAGATGAATATTATAAGTGCTCAAAATGTATAACTCTGCCTGTGGTCCTATTTAACATTCACAATACTAATGTCCTAATGTTTACATCCATAAAAGGAAAGCTGTCTTTCATATACATTTATAAGAACGTATTCAGGTATTTAATTGTATGACAAAGATAACACTGTGGCAAAGGATATAAAGATTAAGCAAATCAATTAGATACAAAGTTGTTAGTCTTTAAAGCTGAATTCCTAGCAAATTTAACTATTGCCACCTTCTATGTTACCATGCCTTCAAAATGGATTTATTTTCTCAAAAGCTAGCAGAGAGAGGGTAGGGGAATGACTTATGAATTAACAGGGGTAGTCTGGATAGAATCAGAAACTTTCAACTACTGAGAGTCAATGAAATTAACTTTTAAGCTATTTCATTCAAAAAAATAAAAAAGGAAATTAGACCTTATCTAAATGACTACTTATAAGACTTGAGGAAGTTACACATTCATGGCAGAATGTTCAATAAAACATTTTCAGTGAAATGGTCTCAAAAATGTCTACAACTAAAAACAGAATAGTAAAAAAAATTGAATGGCTTACTCTCTTGTTGGTGAGTTAGAGGAGGATTCCTTTTCTGAATCAGGACAGCTTCGATTTTGCCAAATACAATTATTTTTTTCAGTGGGTAGGGTTTCTCTTTCACGCTCGACTTGGATTAATTTTAAGGCCTCAATTCCATCTTTTTCAGCAATCCTGTCACCTGGATTTGGCTGTGGTTCTGGACTCTCAAAAATCAGATCATCTTCACTCACAGAAACTGTGAGGTCACTGCTGCTGCTGCTCCAACTGTCCTCTTCCTGCATTTTTCTGATGGGCCTCTGTGACTTTGGGGCCCCCTGAGGAAAATGGTCTGTAAAAGGGGGTATAAATGGATTACTAATGCTTGATTTCACAAGAAGGTAGGATGTCTCACCACACAAAAAATAATCCTCATTAAAAACAGGTGAAACAATTGACTACTAATTATAGTATCTGAAGACTCATTAAAATATTTTAAATGTATCACAGTGGGTTTAAAAGTCCGGAAATTCACCCACTTAGATATCTAAGAACTCGCTAAAATGGAATTTGCTGGCAAAGTCACTATTAGCTACCCACTTTGTTTTACTTCCTGTTAATACTTTTTTTAAAGCATTTTTTATTCCCACATACCCCACACCCCACCCACTCCTCCCACATCAACAACCTCTTTCATCATTGTGGTATACTGCATTTGGTGAACACATTTTGGAGTACTGCTGCACTGCCCACTTGGTTTTTTGACAAGGAGATAAAATTAGAGTGTATTTTTGCCCTTATATAGGACCCCTACCACCCAAAAAAACTGAATAGGAACTGAATCAGCAAGCTTAGCCTCTTATCCCACCTGAGAAACCTTCCCCAGCAGAATGGTTCTCTTGAGAACACTTATTTTCAGAGGCACGGTTTTCAGAAACTGATATTGGAGAGACTAGCGCTCTGGCTCTTTCTTCTCTGACTTCAGTATGTTCCTGTGTCAGTATTTCTCCCCCTGATTCATCTGATCTGCTGGCACTGTCACACTTTAAATCAGTGGTTCTGTTCTCTGGACTTAATCTTTCCCGTGGCAGGGAATGGAGTTCAGCAGACTTTTTGCTTTCAGATAAATTACTCTTGTGATGATGTGGGTTGCTTCCTATCTCCAAGCAATGAGTTTGTTCCTTCTCAGACAATACACTGACTGTGACTGGCGTCTTCTCACCAATCTGAAGAGATGTCTTTCCATCTATTTTGTCAGACTTATTTAAGCACTGTGTGTCACTATTAGTTTGTACTACACAGCTGTCAGTCACATCACTGCTCTGGGCTGTCTGTTGGCATGAATGTGGGTCAGGAAATGAAAAGTTCTTTGCAGGTTGTGGAGATTTCTGCTCTGTACTGAAATCTCCAAGGCTTGAGATGGCTGACATTTGGCGGCCCATAAAGATGGTTGCTGGTTGATACAATCCTCTTGACACAGCTGTCCCCAAGTTAATTCCTGCCTGCATGGCAACCTGCAGGATCAAAAGAGAGGTGTGTTAAATATATTGTGTATGAACAATTAGGTTGTTTTCAGAAATGAACTGAGGTGAAGGAAATAGGACCATTAACTCAGCCCTTGCTGAGTTTTATAAAATTCACAGCTTCCTATAGAATAAATAAGCAAAAAGTGGTACAGTTCATACTATTTAATTTTAGGAACAATATTGATTTCACAAAGTAAATACTGTCAAGGATCTACAGAGAGAGAGAGGTAACTGGTTCAGTGATTTGATCAAGGCCAAACAGTGAAAAGCAGAACTGGAAGGAACAATCACAAAGTCTTCAGGAAGTTAAGTGTTTTCCTTCCAAAGGAACCAAAGCACTTCTACATACATAGTAGCATCTATTTCACAAAGGCTTATGGAGTAGATGGGAATATATATTAGCATCCCTATTCTGCATTCCTGTGGGTGTAAGCCCATTTGTAAAGAAGACTTTTGAGATGTTATTATTAGTTGAGGTTTGACCAAACTGAAGGAGGGCAAGACTTAAATCCAATATCGCTGACGTCCTTATAAGCAATGAAAATTGGACACAAAGGTAGAATCTAAAAAAAAGTCAGAAAATGAGGCAGATCACCAAGTGATGGAGGCAGAGATGTAAGCCAAGGAACCCCAATGATTGCTGACAGGATGCCACTAGAATCTATGGGCTCCAGGAGAAAGTATGGCCTGTCAAGACCTCGATTTTGGATTTCAAGTCTTCAAAAACATAAGACAATAAATTCCTGTTGGATAAGACAACCCATTGTATGGTATTTGTAATAGTGGACCCGGCAAACTAAGTCAAAGAAATAAAGAGGATTATAAGAGGATGCTATGAACAATTAATTGTACCCCAACCAATTAGATAACCTAGATGAAATGGACAAATTCCTAGAAACACACAAATTACCTAAACTGTTCCAAGAAGAAATCAAAGTCTCAAAAGACCAGTAAAAACTAAAGAAATTAAATCAGTAATCAATCTCCAAATAAAGAAAAGGTTTCACTGGTGAATTTTACCAAACATTCCAAGAATTAACACCAATTCTTTTCAAAGTCTCCCAAAAAGTCAAAAAGGAGGGAACACTTCCTAAGACATTCTATGAGGTTAGTGTTATCCTAAAACCCAAGCCAGATAAAGACATCACAAAAAAATTACAGACCGATGTCCCTTATAAATACAGATGCAAAAATCCTTGACAGAATACAAGCAAACTAAATCCAACAGCACATTAAAAGGAATACTAGCAAACTAAATCCAACAGCACACTACAATCTAGTGGGATTTATCTCAGGAATTCAACATGAGAAAACCACCCACATGAACAGAATAAAGGAAAAACCCACCATGATCATCTCAATTGACACAGAAAAGGTATCTGACAAAGTCCAGCACCTTTTTAAATAAAAACACTCAGAAAATTAGGAAGAGAGGGAACATTCCTAACATGTTTCATAAAGGCCATTTATGAAAAACTCACAGCTCATGTTATACTTAATGATAAAAGACTGAAAGCTTTCCTCCTAAGATTAGGAATGAGACAAGGATGCCTGTTTTCACCACTGCTAATCAATATTGTACTATATGTTCTTGCCAGAGCAATTAGGCAAGAAAAAGAGATAAAGGTCATTCAAACTGGAAAGGAAAAAGTAAAACTATCTCTATTTGTAGATGCCCTGATATAGAAAATCCCAAAGAATACACAAGAAAGCTACTAGGGCTAATAAATAAATTTAGTGAAGTGGCAAGGTAGAAGATAAAAACATAAAAACCAACTGTTTCTATCCCTCAGCAATTAACAATCTAAACTGTTCAGCAACTTCTGTCTTAGTTATTTTAGCTTAATATACTTTTTTTTTTTCAAAGATAAGTGAATAGAGAAATAGCGAGGTGAATGCAGAATGGAATTGGAATGGCCAGATGGAATTTTCAGCTTTTTAATGGTACAAGTATTGTTCTTAGTTTCTATGTAGGAAAGTTTTTAGATCACACAGAACATTTCAAATATCCCTTAATAGTTATTTGCATATATCAATCCTGAAGGAACTATTTTGCTTTCCCACACCAATGTGATTTCTCACTCTTCTTTTGGCCACCATGCTAGATTATACTCGCCACCAAATTCTCAGAATTGAGACCTCAAAGAGATGTCTCTGGCCATGAAAGCCAATATTTGTTGGAACTATTGAAAATTTTTAATTGATCTATTCAATTTGAGTTTCAGTGGTGTGTTCTATAAATTATTTTGCAGTGTAAATCATTATAAAATCAATCTGTTACTATTTGGTACCCTCAGTGGAGAAAACTATTATCTTCCATTTCTTTAATTAATGTTAGTATGTAACCTTTCTATACTCACAGCTAGCCTTTCCACTCTCTCAGAAGGTGGCAAGAAGCCAGGATCAAAGTAAGGCTACTCAAGTGGAGAACAAAGATGGTAATGGTGGTCATGATGGGGACGGTGGTGAGGCAGGGATGGTAGTTAGAAGAGAACGGTGGTGAGAAGGGGACAGTAGTAAAAAGAGGAAGGCGGTGACATGGTGGAGATGGTGATGACAGGGGAAGGTGGTGAGGAGAGGACAGTGGTGAAAAGAGGATGGTGGTGGCATGGGCACAGTGTTGACATGGGCACTGTGGTGAGATGGGGATTGTGGTAATGATGGCAATGACTGTTATGACAGGGATGATGGTGAAATGAGGACAGTGGAGATGACTGTGATGGTCATAAGAAGGGGGTGGTGGAACTGACAGGGGCATTGGTGATACAGGGATGGTGGTGATGTGGCAGCTAGATCAGTGAATACTTACCAAGCACTTCCCAAGTGCCAACCCCTGAGCTAAGAGATCAATACTTATCTTTTGTAATCTGTCCAATACCATTATTATTACTCCCACTATTATGGGGCCTAGAGATGTTGGGTAATTTGCCTGAGGTCACAGAGTCAGCATTCAAACCCAGACACGAGAACTCCAATGTCTATTCTCCTATGCTACAATATTCAAAACGGAATCAATGAAGCTCAAATTGTGTTACTGAGCCATAGCCTTTTTGAAAAACAAAAAACAAAACAAACATAAAAATCCCTAATAACAAGACTGAAGTCTGTGCCTAATTTCTTATTAAATCCAACTAGTACAAAATCAAATCTGATTAAAACAGATTCTGAATGGAACTTGTACATGATAAATAAAACCGAGTCCATGAAGGATAAGTAGAAAGGGTAGGAGAGAAGTAATAGAAACTTCATGAGAAATTCAACATTCCTCAATTGTACCAGTAGGTAATTTTCAAAAAATAAACACAATCCCTCCAGAGGCTACCTTTTCCCTAATGCCCCTAGGTCTAAGCAACTGCCTTGATCAAAGTAACGCAAAGTTAAATCAAGTGTCTTAGAAAATATTTCTTTTATACTATAATTTGAATATGCTCTGCTTATGCTCCAAGATCCCCAAATGGGGTAACTCAAGATATTAATATAACCATGTTCCTTAAAATTCCCTGTTCACGAAAGAAAATGTGCAAAGCTGCATCAGAGGTACAGAATGCCAACTCCATTTTCCATAATTCTCGGGGACTGGAGTAAGGATATAAGAATACGTATTTCCATGGGTTTGGCTCCCTATCATGGCTCCACCATCCCTCCAGCAGTCACTCAAATCCACAGCTGAACACTGCACCCCCTACATGTGTCTGACCCTTGCACACTAGTAGTGCATGTCTGAACCATGTGACTATTTAGGCTCTCTCCCTTGAAGTTCTTCAGTCAAGCTCTAAGGTATTTCTTCTGTTCAACAAAGCCAACCCAAATGTAAGTTCCTTTTATTGCAAACAGGAGCAGTTTAGACATTGACACTGCTTGCCTGGGCTCACCCAATTCAGCTGGAATATTATAGCACCAAGGAGATGATTTCACTGTCTCCTAACATTAGGTAAAAATATGACATCTATATGGATAATTTAAGTATTTTGCATAATGGGCGTAGGCTGTTCTAATTTCATCAGGAATTTCTCCCAACTTTTGAAAGTATCTCACCCATACTATTTCAGAAGACAGTGTAGCAAGATGGCTAAGAGTGTGGGCATGAATCAAGATTGTCTGGGCTTGAAATTTGGCTCTGCCCAGCTGTACAGACTTGGGCAAATTAATTGACCTCTCTGAGCTTTGTTACCCTATAAAATGATATAACAATACTATTTACCTACAGGTTGCTGAGAGGATTAAATGAGTTGATGCATATAAAGTGGTTCATCAACACCTGGCCCTGAGTAGGCACGCAATGATTATTCTGCATTGCAGCGGCATAGAAAGTGAAAGAGACACCTGCAAAATTGGTCTCCACATGGCCCCTGTATGCGGGGCTGAGCCTTTAGCTTAGGAAGAAAGTCCTGGTCCCCCACAGTACTCTAGTCAGGCTGAGCATAATCTTACAGTGATATATCCAGTTCACTTTTCTTTTAGTATGTTTCACAGCATAATAGTTGAAAGAAACTTCATAACCTACCCCACCCAAAATATATATTCACATTCATAAATGCCATCTCCATCTCTCTTGGGTACACACATTTTGATGTGGTTCTCTAACTACTGCTCATACCAAAAAAAAAACAAAAAACAAAACTGAGCAACTTGAAGAATATGCCTAGAGACGTTCAGAACTACCCCAAAATTGAAAATAACAATGTATAAAAGAGAGAAAGGGTTATTAAATTATATAGTAAAACTTGTGAGGCTTCAAGCAGGGCCTGAACTTTGTCTTTCTGCCATCTATGTTAAAACATTTTTTTCCAAAGTAAATTAACAGTGGAAACAAGCTTGGGGGATGAGTAGAACAACTATTAATTCTCTTAAGAAAATACATGTCTCTGAAGAACAACCACTGGATGCATGAAAACAATGGGTTTCTTCTTCCAAAACTGAGCCAGAGTTTTACATTGAAAAAATGAACAACCATGACTTGATATCTTTTCTTACTAGAGCACTAAAGTCACTACTAATGGTTGAAAGTTACATAAGTGCTTTTTAAAAATATCTTTTTATAATTTAGAATTATTAATTGCTGGCTCCTCTCCCCTTCATTAGTGTTTTCCACTTCAGTGGCCACCATCCAATTAATTTCTCCTGTCTGAACCAAGCCTGACTTCCCAGATCCATAATTTCCTTCCTCCAGCCCATCTTGTACAACACTGGTTGGACTCATTTTCCAAAATCTGCACACTTGTGACAGAATTGCTTTGCTCACAATTCCTTCTTTAATCAGTCCTGACACACACACACACACAGAGTATGATGTAATTCCAGGGGAAATTTCAGTTCAAGCCTGGTACTAAGAAGTTCCATGATGTAGCCCCAAATAACCTTCTGAGCTCATTTTCTACTGCTTCCCTTCAAGAACTTCAGACTTCAGGCAGACTGGAAGACTAGTCATTTGGCTTTCCTGCTTCTTCTTGTTTACTCTGTAAACAAGAGTTGCATAACATCTCTTCTCTCCTAGGATGTCTATCATATCCCCACTGACATCCTCCATCCTATGGCTTTCAGAGAAAGCAGTGCCTTCTTTCTCCTGCAGCTCGTCTCCCTCCGTGTAACTGGCACTTATCCATACACTATCCTATGCTTTAGAAGAACACTGATTTGCTGTAAGCATCTTGAGGGCAGGAATTGTGTCATTCACTAAGAGGCCTAACTGTGGCCTCTTACAAAACAGTTATTCAGCAACTATATACTGCATTCAAACAGGGAGCCCATATTGCGGTGATTCTCAGTCCCTGGTAACTGATGACTCTGGGCATGGAAATTAATTTACATAGACACCCAAAAAGAAAAAGCATGGCTCTCCACTGAAGAATAAAGCAGAATTCATATGATAAGGAATTAGGGATGATTTTACTAAAATATATTTACCTTTTAATTGCTTGAACATTGATGGATAACTGAAAAAAAGCAAGATATGAATTTCTCAAAAATTACCTAATTGGTTGGTTCTTTTTTTTTCTCTCTCCCCTTTCCTCCCCCACGCCCCCCCCCACCTGGCACTGCGTGTTCTTCTGCGTCTGCTTGCACCCTCGGCAATACCAGGAACCTGCATCTCTTTTTTGTTGCATCATCTTGCTGCATCAGGTCTCTGTGTGTGTGGCGCTACTCCTGTGTGGGCTGCACTTTTTTCATGCGGGGCAGCTCTTCCTGAAGGGCACACTCCTTGTGCGTGGGGCACCCCCACGTGGGGGCACCCTTGCATGGCACGGCACTCCTTGCACGCAGCAGCTCTGCACATGGGTCAGCTCACCACACAGACCAGGAGGCCCTGGGTATCGAACCCTGGACCCTCACCATATGGTAGTTGAGCCAACGTCCGCTTCCCCTAATTGGTTCTTAAATACAGTCAACAGTGAAAATTTTTAAGGAGATGACACTTTTCAGGAAAAATGAAAACACTTCTAATTATAATATGTAACATTCTAAGGGGTTGTCAACCCCTTAGAGCAGTATGTCTCTTGCCCTAATTTGGAAATATAACTTAAAGGAGAATACATATCCATGTAACTTATACAAGGTAAAGAATCAATAGTGCAAACAGAAAAAAAAGTCTTCCTTTTGACTTAAGTACCATTGACACTACTGTACTTTTGTCAGGAATGGCCTAGAAAGAACTGGTTTATAGATTAAAAACATGCCAATTATTTCATGCTCAAATGTCAAACAGAAAAACTGCATGCATGGTTCAGAAGTCTATCACATCATACCACATTGGGGATACATATAATGGCAAATAAATCATTTATCATTAATAGCCTTTTTATATAGGTCAAATTTGCTGGGGCTTGGTGTTTTGTATCTCACAGTTTAAAGAATGCTCTAAAGTCTAGGTTTTTAAACTTTTTAATCTATGGGGAAGGAAAACTAAAACTTTCTATAAACTCAGATTAATGCCTGCTAATGCACAGAAGAAAGAAAACCTAAAACCTTCCTCCTACTATAAAAACAAAATAGTGTGGCCTCTGTTTCTTTTCTGATAAGAGTCTTAAATACCAAACAGTTAACTGCATAATAACATTTACTGGCAGCCAGGCAGCCTGCTTAGCAGATATATAAAGCAGGTAAAAGGAGAAAAAGTTAATTTCTTGGCTGAATGATTCCATCGGTAGCTATAGGGCAAACCTGAAAGTCTTTTAGTAAAGTAGCAGTTGATTCTTCTATCAATCTGTAGCACACATACTCTTCCAAGGAAAGCATTAAATATGAAAATCATATCCCGTTATCATCTGTTTCCAGCTTTCAGCCTGGTAAGCTTTCTTAATGAATGCTGCAGCCTAAGGAACAAGCACGCTGTTGGCTTTTCTGAATAATGGAGTGATGCTACCATTTTTGCTTATTACAATATCGACTGGCTGAGGGGGTTTCACACATAGTCACAAGTGACTACTCTTGCCAGCATGCTCCAAGTTATTACAAGATGTTTTTAGACATTTCATCTAAAAGAGCTTTACTGCTTTTAGTGAAGAAAACATCTATGGTCTTGAACAGAATCATTTATATGGAGATAGGCGGGAGGATTAGAAGCCTGCATTAAGGCAGATATATAGCAGAATTTATTTAAGTATTCCTTGCCAGTCTTTTTGTCTGTTGCTTAGATATGCAATCTTTTCTGTCCACTTTCTCTGTGAAAAGATTAAAATGTACAAAATTATACATACAAAGAAGGGAATCAAAATACTATATTTTGTTTACTTTTCACTTAAAACATTTCTCCAATTAAAAAAAAAAGTATCTACAAATAATCAGTTAGCAAAACACAATTTTACCTACTAATGACTGCCATTCAGCAAATTTAATCATGCCAGACATTAATGCAACAGTCTATATATCAAAGTCTTTAATCACTTAAGGCTGAATACAAAAGATCCTTGTAATAATATGATTTTATTCAAGGCAATATTTTTTAAAAATGAACACTCAAGAAATCTTCTGTTAACATAAAGTTTATCATTTTAATTTATTACCTTTTTTCTGCCTTCATCTTTCAATCCACTTTTTAGTCCCAGGCTATCTTTTGAGAGTAGCTGCATCTTCTTAATTTGAGTCTCATATTCAATCTAAAAAGAAACAAAGTTTCATTTTGGGCTGGATATTATTACAACTAGTACCTATCTATGTCTTACAGTCTTTGTAACATAAAAGGAACAATGAAGTAGAAAGTAAACGTTGATCTTGCCAAGAAATTAAATTTATCCTAGAAATAGACAATTTCATAAATAACATATATCAAAAGTTGAATTCTATAAAATGTTATGTAAAACTTTAAAATAAAGTAAGATGTGATGGATTTTTACTTAGGCATCCAATTTAGGGAATAAAAGCTTGATTGTAAATAGCAATATATTGTCACTTTCATTAAGCTATCATGAAAACCATTATATTATGAAACTAATGGATTAGGCAGTATTTTCTTTGAAAAGGTGTGTCCTAGGAAAGAAGAAAACTCAATGCTACAAACTTATCTATATAATATCTACATAATGGCATGCTCTTAGTAGTTACATCGATGGAGAATAGTATTCACTTGATCCACCTAAAATGAATTCCACTTCCTGTGAGTAAAAATATAACACAGGCCTCATAATCAGGACCCTAAAAATCCTGTTTGTTCTGGCACTAGGGACTATATAAAGATGTCTGCATCATTAGCACAGTGTAAGTGATAAAAGTGATCCAATCATGAAATGACTTTTTCTTAAAAGCAAGGCACAGAAAGCATTTTGATTCAGTAGGTTAGTTTAATTAAAGCCTTGAAAAAGTCACTTATTGTGGTCCACTGCAGCTAAGTATCTGAACATTTTAAAAATTAGGCAGTGATGTGCTGCAATTAGAAACACACCTATGAGATAATCAAATTAGAAAGCTGTTTCCTTTGTATAAGCATAACATAGGCCTGAGCTTTATTTTCACACATAAAAATGATAATCAAAATTGATGTGTTTCTCTCAAAATATTTTAAAAGGTATTATAAGCTGCCTTGTCTTTAATAGCAGTCAGGGATTTTTATTTCCTCTAGCAGAATGGTTTTACCATAATAGATGACAATCATGATCTAAATAGATACCCAATTAAAGAAAAGTTTAATAAGGCTAGTACCAATGATAAAATACCAAAATAAACCAAGAAAAGATAAAGATATAAGGCAATTAATGAAGTTAAATTTATATCTCTCTGTTCTATATCTGCTCATTGAACTTGTGAACATTTGATTTTTTTCCTCTCTTTTTTAAAATTTCTTTGTGGATACTTAATTTTTAACCCCCAAATCCTTAAACAGGCACACTTTACAGATTCCAAGGGAAGGTATCTCTAAAAAGGGATAAAGATGGGTTACAAAGTAAACATAACCCAAAATTCCTTTTTCCTGTGGCTGCAAGGACTACCTTATACTTTTTGAGGTATTATAAGCATGCAAAAGGCATTACATCTGACTTCCTCATAATGGGGTCATTTCAGAGCCATAACTTCCAAAGACAGAATACTTTCTCATGGAAGCATAAGAGTTTTATGCAACTCATTTTGCTGGACTAAAAGAGGAAGTAATATACTACATAAGAACTTAATAAGGAAAAGAAAAATATCTTCAAAAGTCCAATTTAGGTTGCTCTCAATACATGTGAAAAATTTACTGAATTGTACATACTCTTTTCTATATTATGATGCAAATAAAAAAACTGTAAAATATTTTGAAATCAGAAAGTTACTATGATTAATTATATGATTGATAGATATAAACTGTACTTTTGCATCTTGTAGGACCATGTATCACTTACTCCCACCTCTTCTCTCTGCACTTAATCAGAGAGTTCTACTACTTTTTGTTTTTTGGTTTTAAGTATTTAAGTATTTTGTTTTTTGGTTTTAAGTTTGGAAAACACTGTATAGATGAATCTTTCCAAGGCCTTCCAGCTGAAAATGCCTGGTGCAACATCACAGGGTATGTCCTCATCAGCACTGATTTCTCTAACAGTCTTTCAAGTTTTATTCCTGATTTCCTTTATCTCTGCAATCTATTTATAACCTCCCAATATCTGAGAGTGCTTGCAGTGCATCCCTTCTTTCTGGAGACAGACTTCTGATCTCTGTTCCTTTCCTTCCATATGGCCTGGACTCCTCATCGTCAGATATGCTACATCAGGAGCCAAATTATTCACATCCTGGTAGCATTTCCTGGTCTGGAACCACTCTTAGGATAACGCCCTCATCCCCCTTTGGGAGATCTGTTTAATAATCCCAAGAGCATTGAATTAGCCCAACAAGTAACTAGTTCAAGGCATTACTATGCAGTTTCATGACACCAGGCTTGATACTACCTACCTAAATCTAGGAGTACCTTCCCACTCACTTCCTTAGCAGGCAAAGCAATTTATTTCAGCTCAGTTACTGAAGTCTGTTGGTGATGTGTGGAGTCATGGGAAGAGGAGAGGGAGGTTCTGGCAGATCTGTCAACTCTTTAGGGAGATCTCTCTCCATGCTCACAATGCGCCCCATTTTCCATTACATGTCCTTCTCTTCTTCTTTCTTATCACTTATATTCCTTCAGTCTCCCCTCATCACATTACCACTTGCCTGAAAGTATTACAACTACCTTTTTTTCACAGATTTTCCTTTTTTTATTAGTTTTTGGAATAGTACAGCTAATTCTCAGTTACAGAATAAGCGAATAACTGAAATGAATACACTCTTAAGACCACCTCGCCCAGGTACCTCATATTAGAGTTGAAGAAATGGGTACAGAGAGTTTCATAAATTGTCTGATCTGACGCTCCTGGTAACATGAGTGATGGACTAACCTTCACCATTTTTGTTTTCTCCCCTACTGTTTTCCAAGAATGCACTTCCTCTTAGATGCAAACTTTAAAAAAAAATTGGAGATAAATTGACTTACTACACTAATACATATTAACAGGCAAGTCACTCTAGTTAAAAAATGGAATTTTGCTACAGATTTTGTCCTTTGGGAGCCTTAAGGTTATGTGAGGAAAGGGGTACCCTGTGCTGCCCATAGTGGCTACCTTAATGCTTCGCAAGAATTGAATGAGAGTGTGAATGATCTGTCCCTCTCAAATTTTATTCCTATAGGCGCATGTAACCTAATGACTGAATGTGCAATGGGAGTTACATCTTTAAATAATGACATTATATCTTCAGAACACCTGTGCCACTAACAAATGCTTCCTGGGATGGTGAGACACAGGGTATAATCAACATCATATTAGTTCTCATACAGGTGTCCACAAGAGAACAGTCCAAAAATATGTGAAATTAATTTTCAGTTGGGGAGATCGCAATGCTTAGTGAGCACTTGCAGTCAGGGGGAGGGATCTCAACGCTCACTAAATTCTTATTACGTAATTCTTAATACGTTCTGGGTCAGATACTGAGAGCACTGAAATAATAAGACAAGGAGCTTGCAGTTAAGTGGGGAAATTGACACATAAACAATCATAATACCATAAAGGAAGTGCTCACTGAGATAATTATGACATAGACCTACGGCAGGGCACAGGGAGAGAGGCCATCTAGTTGAAGGAGGTAAGAGATAATGTGGTGCTTCCATGGAAATGCAAACTGTTCAGCACGTTTAAAGCACTGTGAGTGCATGTGCTTGTGCGTGAGAGAGAGAGAGAACGAGTAGGAGGGAGCAAGTGCACACACAGGAAATAAAGATGGATAGAGACAGTGGAAAGACATGGGGATGGAAGAAATAGAGGGGAAGAGATGGAGGGTATGGGGGAGACAGGGTGGGGAGATATAGGGGTAGGAAGAGACAGGGAGACAGGAATAGAGAGGAGAAAGAGATAGGAGGGAAAAATAGAAAAGGAAGGAAAAGGTGGGGGATGGGTGGGAGAAAGACAGGGTGTGTGAGGGAGAATGTGTACGTCTGTGTATCTGTGTAGAAGACACAGAGAAGGAGTATCTGTGTGTTTGGGGCGGGGTTATAGGGTTGAGGCTGGGAGGCGGTATGCAGGCAGAGGCCTGACTCCATAAATCCTGTAGGCAGAGAGGCACTACCAGATAGATGATGGCTCTCGCCCAGTGTGGGGATCCTCCCTGACTGCCTAACGTGCCAGCTCCATGCCTGAAACTGCAGGGAAGGGGCTGAAGCAGATGCTAGCAGTGCTCTACCATGTCCCTGGGCCTTTCTGGGTGCCCCTAAGTTCTAATATTTGTGCCTCTGGGCCTCAAGCTCCCTGAGAACCCAGGGTTAATCTCCCACCAGCCCCTGCCCACACTAGTCCCCGTCAATGGCACTTACAGCTGTGTCAGAATATCTCATATGTTTGGAGCCAGCTGCCAACTGGTGTGGCTGGCTCACTAACACACCCTGTTCAGCTCCCTGCCCTTTGCTGTCCCACTGATGCTCCTTCCCTTCCCAAACAAGCCACTTACATTTGAATCCTTGTCATGGGGTTTACATTGGGGAAAACCCAAACTAAGAGAAAGGCGAAGGGTACCGAGTTAAACTGCTAGAAGTTAGGACCACCTGGGACCCCTTCTATCAAAGCAGATAATGGGGGGTAGGGGGCAGAAAGAGGGAGAGGACACAGGCCTCATGGCACTACTAATACTAACATCTACATTCTTGAGCTGAGTTTATTCAGCCTCTTTCTCCATCTGAAAAGTACCAATAGAGCCACAACCCTGTATTTTCAACACTGTGACCAATCAATATCTTTAAAAGTTCCTGAAAGGTGAAGCGGACTTGGCCCAATGGATAGGGCATTAGCCTACCATATGGGAGGTTTGCGGTTCAAACCCCGGGCTTCCTTGACCCGTGTGGAGCTGGCCCATGCGCAGTGCTGATGCGTGCAAGGAGTGCCGTGCCACGCAGAGGTGCCCCCCCACATAGGGGAGCCCCACACGCAAGGAGTGCGCCCCGTAAGGAGAGCCACCCAGGGCGAAAGAAAGTGCAGCCTGTCTACAAATGGTGCCACCCACACGGAGAGAGACACAAAAAGATGATGCAACCAAAAGAAACACAGATTCCCGTGCCGCTGACAACAGAAGCGGACAAAGAAGACGCAGCAAATAGACACAGAGAACAGACAACCGGGGTGGGGATGGGGGGGAGGGGAAATAAATAAATAAATCTTTTAAAAAAAAGAAAAGAAAAGAAACAGATTCCCGGTGCCACTGGTAAGGATAGAAGCAGTCACAGAAGAACAAACAGCGAATGGACACAGAGAACAGACAACTGGGGGAGTGGGGGAGAGAAATAAATAAAAAAGAAATCTTTAAAAAAAAAAAGGCTCTGAAAATGAGTATAGGCCCTCAAATAAAGGATTATGATTCATAAAATCAGTTGAAAGTTTGTGTGTGTGTTTTTTAAAGCTTTTAAACCATTTTAAAAGATTTTAACATTATATAATAAGGTGGACTTAGTCTTACAAGGAGGGAGAAATTCATTTTGTATAATTTGGGCAAAATTCCCACTTCTCCCACACTGCTTTGCTTTGCCTCACTTTCTGGAATTCTACCAATTAGAACTGCATAAGTATTAACTGTACTCTATTCCAGGGGGGAAAGTCCTGGCATTTTGGGCAATATGCCTTGCTCATAAGACTTATACACGAGGGCAATAACAAAGAAGGTTAAGATTTGACACATGAAGGTGGCAGGACTGAGAAGACACAAATGGTTCTAGTAAACCTCAGGCCAGCACCAGGCACTGGTACCAAAGGAAGAAGCAGAAAGACATGGGAAGACACCAAGGGCAAACACTGCCTCCTCTGAACTTGTGCTGAGTGAAGGCCTGCTGACAGCAGGAGACTGGCTGGTTTTGTGGGTACACAAGAAGCACTCAGCTTTGGATGTAGGTGGCTGCAAAGTATAGTTCTTCAGGGAACTTACATGCTTCTCACCTGT
The DNA here is from genome assembly GCF_030445035.2 of Dasypus novemcinctus. Lineage (NCBI taxonomy): Eukaryota > Metazoa > Chordata > Mammalia > Cingulata > Dasypodidae > Dasypus > Dasypus novemcinctus. Next base: position 19,743,939 of record NC_080696.1, on the reverse strand, counting down.
AGTTACCTGGTCTTTTATGCCATTAGCAGACTAAAAGGAAAGGCATTCCCTATCCAAATGCAAAAGGAATACCTATGTAATTTTTGAACGATGTGTGCAAATAAAGCTTTTCATATTCCTATAAATGAAGTTTTGTCATTCTTTATAATGGTTCAATATACTGATATAGTTTAATAGCCCATTATACAAATTTATTTTTCTTTTTATATATCCTATTATATACAACTAATGTTCTTAATATAAAAATTATAAAAGATGACTCATTTTAAATTCTTTCCTACTGCATTTGTTTATAAAAAGAAATCAACAACTAAATAGGGAAGTGGATTTGGCTCAACTGATAGAGTGTTCACCTACCACATGGGAGGTCTAGGGTTCAAACCCAGGGCCTTCCGGACCTATGTGGAGAGCTGGCCACACGCAGTGCTGATGCATGCAAGGAGTGCTGTGGCACAAAGAGATGTCCCCCGAGCCCCATGCACAAGGAGTGCACCCCACAAGGAGTGCCATCCCATGAGAAAAAAGTGCAGCCTGCCCAGGAGTGGCACTGCACATACAGAGAGTTGACGCAGCAAGGTGATGCAATAAAAAGAGACACAGATTCCCAGTGCCACTGACAAGAATGCAAGCAGACACAGAAGAACATGCAATGAAAGGACACAGAGAGCAGACAAAGGGGGGGGGAGAGGAGAGAAATAAATAAAAAATAAATCTTAAAAAACAAACAACTAAATAAAGCATCAATATGGAAAGAAGAAAACATCTATTGCTTCATTTATTGCTGGGAAGGATAAATTCCTTGAAAAGAAAAGTGGTTTACACTGTTGATAACGACAACTGTTTTTTGAACTTTAAATAGTCTATTTGTATACTAAAAGAAAAAAATTGGAATGCTGTAACTAAAAATTGCGATTGCTTGAACACATCGAACACCCAGATCTTTGTCTCCAAATACCCCTCCTGACTAGAAAGGAACCACAGCCTCTTGAATAAAAGATTAATTTCACGTCTGAGGCAGGGGAAGTATCAGAATCATGGAATATCTACCTGTGCCCCAAAGCAAAGAAGGCTCAGAATGAATGAGGTCATGTAAAAAAGACAAAGGAGCTGATTTAAAGACACTCCCACCAGCCAAATTTGGGACAATATGACCAACAGAGAAAATAACTGATATGACAACATGAACAACAAAGAGTAACTGATAACATACTGAATAAAAAATTCACAAGTCCGTAGTGATATTTAAAAGAGAGTGGAAGATGGAAAGGGGACGTGGCTCAACTGACAGAGCATCCGTCTATCATATGGAGGTCCAGGGTTCGATACCCAGGGCCTCCTGACCTGTGTGGTGAGCTGACCCACGCACAGTGCTGCTGCATGCAAGGAGTGCCCTGCCACACAGGGTGCCCCCGCGTAGGGGTGCCCCACGCACAAGGAGTGTGCCCTGTAAGGAGGGCCGCCCTGTGTGAAAAAAGCACAGCCCATCCAGGAGTGGCGCCGCACACATGGAGAGCTGACACAGCAAGATAACACAACAAAAAAGAGACACAGATTCCCAGTGCCGCCTGACAAAAATGCAAGTGGACACAGAAGAACACACAGCAAATGGACACAGAGAGCAGACAAGGGGGGAGGAACAGAAAAAGAAATAAAATAAATTCTTAAAAAAATTAAATAAATAAGAGTGGAAGAGAGAAGGAAGAGGGAGAGTGAAAGCACCTGTCTATAAAAGAATGCTAGCTAATAAATGTATACAGAAAGATGAAATTAGAAAGTCACCCCTTCACAACTTCCACTTTGATAACTGAGGCAGCTAAGGCTAACCAGTGGATCCTAAAACCATTAAGTAAAAGGTTCTTGAGGAACAACATGACGATAATTAATTTTCAAAGGGAAGAAAAAACTACCTTCAATAGAGAGATCTAGAGATCACCATCTTAACTGAGACAAACAGCCTCACTCAGGTGGGACCATCTGACCTCATGTGCCTCCTGATGGGATGTAGTAGAAAATGCATAACCTCACCTGTGACTATTTACATTTAAATGAATTAAAATTAGCATTTAAAATTAAAATTAAAAATGCAGTCCTCAGTGTCATAAGCCAGATACAGTTAGTGGCCACCAAATTGGACAGCAGAAAGTTCTATTGGACTGTACTGATCCAGACCAAATGGGCAGTTTACAGGAAACTCAGTGGGCTGAAAGATAAGTTAAACAAAACCACAAAGAAGTAACCAGACACATTCAGAATGTGGGTCACTCTACAAGTAAATGGCTTGCCTTCTGCAAAAAGCCAACATCATGAAAATAAAAAGGGGGGAGTGGCAGGAGACTAAATGAGATTAAAAGAAACTAAAAAAGACACAACCAACAAATACTACTCCTCATTGGTTCCTGCTCTGGAAAACAGACTTTTGGGTGAACTGGGGAAATTTGAATATGGACTAGATACTAAATGATATTACAAAATCATTATTAATTTTCTTACAAGGGATAATAGTTTTATGATTACACAGGACACTGTCCTTGTTCTCAGGAGACCCATGCTCAAGTGTGTAGGGTGAAAGTGTCACAATGTCTACAGTTTGGCAATGGCCCCAGAAAATACACACACACACAGAGAAAGCAAATATTGCAAAATATTTACAACCATTACAACTAGGTAGAGGGTATATGAATGTTCATTATAATAATTCTTTCAATTTTTCTATGTACCTAAAGATTTTAAAATAAAAGGCTGGGGGGAAATTGCTAAAGCTTAAAAAAAAAAAAAAAAAAAAAAAAGGAGGAGGGTAGCTATTGAAACCAGCTCAATCTGTGACCCTGAGAAGAAGTGGTGAGGCGAAAGTCCTGATTCCTAGACACCATTAGGAAGTAGTGAGCAGCTCAGCACCTCTAGGAGTTGGGGTTCAATATCAGAGAGGCCTGTGGAGGGTAGGCACCCTGGCTCACCCAGCCCAGGAGCATGCTGGCAAAACCCCTGGAGCCAGTCTTATCCCTCAGCCCTCCTTCGCCTCGCTGCCTGACCAAAACAGAGGAACCCAGACCACAGAAAAAGGATCACATAAAAATGGCAGCTCCTAGTGGGAACTCTAATGCTGCACAAATTCAGTCATCCACCAACGAGTAAGTAAGGGCTGATCAGGTGCTGTGCCAGGGTCTGGCTGTGAGCTGACCTGTGCTAAGTTAAACTTTTGTGTAGTATGCAAGACCTTATAAATATCCCATTAACTCCTTAACTAAAGAAGGAATCTTAGAAAAATGCAACTTCAAGTTCTCTCATCAATATTTGTCTATATGGTAATTCACAGAGAGAAATGATCCATATCCTATGTATGAAGGAGCAAACATTAGTGGCTGCCACTGATGTAAAATTTACTGCCCATGATTTCTAATGTAGCAAAAGGGAGGGAGAAAGCCAAGTATAAAACAAGATATCACCTTCAGTTCTTGAAACTTCTCTGTGTTTGTGGGAAAGTGTTCAATATGAGCTTGGGCACGCTCAAATCGCTTTAAATATTCCTGATTTCGAGTACGAGCCCTCCTTTCTGATTCACATATTTCCTTCAGGTATTTCTTTAGTTTTACATACTTCAGCTTAACTCTAGAAAAAGAAAAGTGGATTTTCAAACAATGAAGTTAGACTTTGACAAACCTAAGCAAGAGTATTTCCTTTAACAAAAGTTGTAAATGAAGTATTTTGCCCAAAACACTGAAACCCAAAGGACAGAATATATTTTTAGAGAGAGAAAATAAATGCAGTATCACTAAGGTATCAAAAGGGCTACATCCATGCATAACTCTCCTGAGAAATGTATACATGACCACATTTTAACATTCACATAGCAAAGGTTTACACAGATTTATTTCTCAAAATTAAATGTGATTTCAAGAGTGGTGTTTATGTGGCCATGTTCAGATGAACAGCCCATTAGCAGTCTTTTATATGGCACACAAGTTCAAAACTATCTGCTTATTTAGAATTAGAATCCAATTATAAACTACAACCAATACACAACAAATTTTGAAATTTAAAATACTAGAAAAGTTCTCCTTTACAAAAGGTGAAAAAATATTTGTTAGAAATTGCAACATATTATTAAAATACTTCATAATAAGATAGAGACTAAAACTCTATTCAAACTGAAAAAACCTTTAGAGACTCTCATCCCATGGAGTTAACATACAAAAACTGATTTAAAAACAGTCACCACTGTCATTTCTTACCTGTATATATCAGACTGGTTATATTCATGAAGTTTCCTTTCCAAGTCCAACCTCTTCTTTTCACTATAAAAGAGAAAGAAACATTTTATAAATAATTACAAATTTAGAACAATGATCCCCTTTTGAAATCACCCCTTTGTGAGAATATTTCTCCAGTCTCTAAGACAGAGAAAATTCCAACTGCCTTTGAAACTCAAGACACAGAGAAATACTTAGTCACCAGGGAAATCTAGGAAGCAAATAGGACACTGATGTGAGACAAAAAGAACAAGATTCTCAACTTGAGGAAATGCAGCTGGAAAAGGCAGGCTCACTCATTCATACTTTGAGCTAAATATTTCTTAAGTGCTTATTATGGGCCAGGCACTATTCTAGGCCTGGAAACTACCACGGTAAGCAAGCAGCCAAGACCCCAATCCTCAGGCAGCTGACATTTTAGGGAGAAGAACAGACAATAAATAAATAAACATGTAAAACAAATAAGGCCAGACTTGTCTGAGAAGTGACACTTAAGCCATGGCGGGTTCTCAATACCACAACTCTCCACCATGCTCACTTTCACTCAACTAACATTCAATAGTGTCAATTTCTGGACTATTATGATATCTCAACTGCATCAATATTGGCATTGAAAATACTGGGGCTGGTTAATGGCCCCTTTAAAAGGATGTTTTTATATAATTGGAAGAGTCAGTTCCACTTATATGTTTCTGGCATGCTTGTAGCACTATACATACTGTTAACAAGTCACTCCATTAGGTTATTTTATATTCAATTACTGATGTTCAAGACAATGTAGGAAAGCATGGTCTATATAAAGAAAAATATTCAGCATATAAAATTATATCTATGTATTTTTATAACTCGGGCTAGACATAATCCTGTTGCAAGGGAAAGGCCCAGTTACCAGACCAGCTAACACAGCAAAGACGTATTTCTAAAAGGGCGAATAAAAAGTGAGGTTTTTCGTGTTTTTTTAAAAATCTCTCACTCCCAGGAATTTCTGGATTGATAAAGCAGTTGGGACTACCCAGGGCTGCAGCCTTTGAAATGAGCCTGGACCAAACACTCAAATAGGATACAGATGCTCTTTACTCTTTGCTCCTCAAAGCTTTTTTTTTTTTTTTTTTTTTAACTTTGAGGCCTGTTATTCCAGGAGAGGGGAAAAAAGAATACGCAGCTTTACTTTACACGTTAGTCAAGTTCCCTCTTTTATAGCAAAGAATTGAGCTTCGGAAGGGTCAAATGACCTACTCAAGGCCACGTAACTGTTCACATACTAGAACCCAGGTTTCCATATTTCACTGCAGGTTTTTCTACATCAAAAGGTATTCACCTCTATGCTTGTTAACTATGCATTCATCAGAGTTAGCAATGAATTCCTAAAGTGAAAAATGAACACACGCAGCAATATTTGTACTGACTTTAAAAATAAAACAAACCTCCAAATGCAGAACCATGAATATGCTATAAAATTTGACTCAAATGACTTAGATAATTTCAACAGTGTTGCCTTGCTTAACAGTTAAAGCAGTAAGTGTTAAACATAAAACGAGTAATAATCATGACAGTTATTATACCATAAGGACTATAAAGCGCCAGGTGTTCCTAGCACAAGAAACAAACGTGATAACTCAATTTTAAAAAGAATGCTTTAAATCGGTAACATTTTAAAATTAGGACTTGTCTAAAATAGACAACTAAAGCCTGAGGGTAAACTATTAACAGAACAGACACTGAGCCAAAAAGCACTTTGAGTTTACTGAAGCACAGAACAATGTCTCTTGCCTTTTAATTATCAAGTAAATGCAGAAACTTAATGAAGTCTTGGAAGTATCACACTATCACTCTTTCCAGTGGCTAACTAGAAAATGGTCATTATTTAGTGATAATGTGGGGTTACAGGGTTCTATACAAGACATCCCTAGCTCCTAGATTAGCCTGTTGACTCTGGAATCTCTTCCATTCACTCAACAAACATTTATGAAGCACCTCTTCGACCTCAAGTACTCTCTCCCCAGCTAAAGAGCCAGCTGGATATGGTTCCTGCCCTGATGGAATTCTCAGTCTAGGCTGGGAGCAAATCACTTAAGCAGTCACCGAAAGTGCTGCAAGAAGGCTGAGGTCACAGTACTTGGGGCAGGGAAGGCACTGCAGGAAGTGATTTTTTAAAATTTGGAGGTGAGGAGATCAGTGGCGCGGATGAGATGACATTTCAGAGGAAAAATTAGCATGTAGGAAAGGATTAAGGAGTAAAACATACTGAAGACAAGTGAGGAGGCCTGTTGTCAATGCTCTGTAAATATTTAGCAAGACTTAAAACCAGCATGAGTATAAATTCTTTTCAGAACCACTTACTTCTACCTTTACCTTACATGTTATTATTAACATTTAGAACTGCTAGACACAGCTCTCCTGCTCACTAGATTGTTTTGTAACTTTGAACACTCATTAAGCATTGTTTATCAAGAGATCCAAAAATCTATTTCCTTCCTTGCCAACTAATGAGATTTTCTACTTCAATTAATTTAGCAGCTAAATAAGAGTTTCAACAACTCATCTGTTATGTGGCTATTTACAGTAAATTGCTTCAGAATTCTCTCCCTTAATGTACTCTTCGAGCTACCTGTTTTCAGTGGTTTCCACGTTTCACGTCCTAATCAAAGGAACCCTATGGAAGTTGACATCCCAATGGAAATTTCATCCCTTTGGCTGGAAATCTGGGCGGCCGCACCTTCCCCCAAAAAAGTCTCCTGCATTTCAATAGGACATATGTTTATGGGCACGCCCATACTCATACCTGCATTCCAGGACCTGTCATCACTGATGCCGGTGCAGCTGTCAGGGTGGAATGACAATTTGCAAAGAGACTCGGAAGAGAGCGTGCAGAAGTGGACCAAGGATATTCACAAGGCTTGGTTGAGAGTGACAGGCAGAACTCCCACTTTCACTTCACGGCAAATTCAGTGACGCGACCCCGTCCCCTAAGCAGGAGTGGCTTCATTTGTAGCTGGGGGTCTTCACCTCTCTCTGTGCTCACCTCCAACGAGGTGGGCGTCTCTGACAAACTATCCTCTAAGCCTCACTGAGAGTCTGGGGGCATCGCAAACGGAACCGGCGCAGGTGAACCACAGACCAGGACAGTGGGGACAAGCAAGGGACAGGGCAGCCAGAAGACCCTCCGCGCGGCAGTCCGCGCCACCGCCCCGCTGGCCATACCTGTCCCGCAGCCCGTGCTGGAGGCGGCCCAGCCTTTCGTAGTAGTCGGGGCTCGCCAGGGGCGCCGACGGTGCGGAGGCCCGACGCATGGCGCCGCCGCCGCCACCGGCCTCGCTCCGCCAGGCCTCGAGCTGCCAGGCAACCGGGTTTGTCTGAGGCGACGCACCCACCATGCACCGCGGGTAAACACGCCGCCTGGCCGCCGTGCAGGGGGCGGGGCGGAGGCCGTGGAAAGGCGGGCGGAGGCTGGGCAGCGGCGGCGCGGCGTGAAGGGGCGGGGCGGAGGTTTGCAGGGGGCGGGGCGGAGGCCAAAAGGCAAGGTTGGAGGCCCGCTCCCGGCTCTGCGCAGGGGACGGGTCGTCGTTGGGGGTGGGGTGGAGGCGTGAAGGGGGCGGAGCGGCGACTGTGGACAGGGCGCGAATGGGCGTCGCAGGGGGCGGGGCGTCATGAAGGGGCGGGGCGTGGACCTGAGGGGGCGGGGCGGCGGCCTAGGGGAGGACGTGACTGGGCGCCGCGCAGGGGGCGGGGCGTTGTGGAGGGCCGAGTCGGCGCCCTCGGAGAGGACAGGCCCTGGCTCCAGCAGGGGGCGGGGTGACCCGCCGTGGAGGGCTAGGTGCCGCGGCCACCGGAATCTGGAGACTGGCATTTCTCTCCCCATGACCCTTCACAATTCGTACGAGAGAGACCCTCTGAAGGCTAAGCCTGTCTTGTCCGGTGTCATTCAGAAAGTGGCCCTCGATTCCACCTGGGTAGAGGAAGGAGGCTGGCAGGAACAATCTACGTGATCATTTTTGTCTTTGGCATCTAGTTGCATTAATTTTATAAGGTGCATTCTCTCCCCCACTCCCGCCTTCTCTGGGTTTGCTGAGTGTCAGGCACTCTTAAGCTTGTTTCACTTGTCAGTACTAAAAGCAAAACAAAACACCACAAAAAAAGACAAAACCCCAAAACACTGAGCAACTCTGCTCAGCTTCTAACTGCACAACGCTGTCCTTGAAAATCCATGTGGACCCTTTAAGCAGGTGGAACTAAAAGGAAGGTCCCTCCAGGGCGGGTTAAGGCTGCAGGTGACATCACGGATTGGTGGAGAAGGAAAAGTTGTTTCCGAAGCAGAAATTTGTCCGTGTCCACGCTGCTCAGATGGACCGGTCTCCAAACGTCCTGTAGAGCCCCAGAAAGGGGACTCTGGAGACACACTGCCGGAGCTAAACTCTCCTCTTCCTCCAGCCAGCTATGTGACTTTGTACAAGTCCTCGACCCTCTTGAAACCAGGTTTCCTCAACTGTAAAAATGAGGAGGCTGTTACTGCAGGACCCAGCTGTGTCGGGATTACGATTAGGTTAGTAGATGTGTATGAAGTGTTATAAGGGAACATAATGTCTGCTTTCACCATTATCAGCTTACCCTCCTTTTCCTCATCACTGTGGGAAAAGGCTCCTGAAGAAAGAAAACCATATTCCAAAATCCACAGGGCAGAAGAAACTAAAACATTTCTTTATTCACTTATTCTTCACTCCTTTTGGTTTCTTTTCTCAGCCATTAATTTCAATGAAAGGTGAAAGGTATAACTGCAACTGAACTGATGATTAGTAAGAGATATGGAAAATTCTCAAGTTGACAATATAAAACTTAATGTCCCTCAGCCTTCCCCTCACATTTGCCAGGTCCAGGGCAAGAGTACAAATGGCGGCCCTCATAACATCTGTCTAAATATTGAAAAGTTGTAAATCAAGATATACTCTAGGTGAAATATGTTCTCTCTGACCAATATAACCTTCGTAACAACTGAGTCCTTCCCAGCCCACCCTATTATTTCCTAGCCTGACTCACCCTGCACTCTGAGGAGCCTCACCTACAGGCAAGGATGTGTGGACCCCAACCCCTGCCCCACAAGTCGAAGCTTTGTCCAACCCCCCTCTTCAGCCTCCTCTTGGCCTTAGGTCGTATGGATTAGTATGAAACAGTGATGGTCACTCTTGGAATGAAGGACCCAGGAAAAAAGTCTCTGAAAGCTTTGGAAAGGTACTTGAGCCCATTTGAGCAGGGGATAATCAGGATCCTGGGTACTTGGAATATGTTCTAGAAGAAGGGAATTGAAGCGGGACATGAGGCGCATGACCAGAGAGGGCTGTGGCAGGCTTTCTATTACACAGGGGGCAGGAGGTCTAAGGGTGGCACTGGTGTTACTTTTATTTAATTGTTCTATCAAATCATTATAACAAATTGATTCAGTATAGTGCACAGAGGCCTCTTCTATTGGTTTTAGCACAATCAACATTTTACTACAACCCTGGCAAAAAAAAAAAGTGTTACCCATTTAGCATGTTTTATTTAGGTCCGCCTTCACCCAGATTGGTTTTATAAGGGAGAAAAATCCCCCAAACAATTAATATAAAACTAATTATTTTTGGCGAATAGCACAGAGTAAGCAGCTGAGATAATCAATCAGCCTCCCAAATTTGTATTAGGCCGTTTTAGGAGAGTCTGCAAATTAAATATAACTAAACGGTAAATAGATAATACAAAATAATTATAATTTGCATTTTATTGTTGATTCATTAATGACGTATGACAAATCTAGAGGCAGGACCCTCTTTTTTAACACATAGCAAACAAAATGAATATTTCTAGAGTATTTATGCTAAAATTATGCATTCTAAATGGTGAGAGACTTCTAATAAATTCAAGGTTCTTCACTTAGAATATTTAATTTGCTAGAGCACTCTCTCAATATTTTTCTTAAGTCCCATTATATTAGCAGAGCTGATTTCTATAAGCAGCTCTGCTTTTATCTAGTCTCGGATAACTGTGGGTCCTTGAGAGTCTGCCTTGATGGACAAGCCTTCCTATGTAAGTAACAAAATATCTTAGCTGGAAGTTAGAGCAAGTCTAGCTTCACCCTCTCATTTTACAGAGTCGGAAAAAAGGTTCAGGGTAGGTAAGGGACTTGGTGAAAGTCACACACCTGGTATTCTATGTAATATTAATGAATCTAGTTGAAAACATGGGTTTTAACAGTCCCAGTAAGCAAACATCAATGAAAAGCCAGTGTCTCAGTCCAGCAGTCGTATGATTCCTAGGATGAACCCATATGAAACTGCAAAAACAATTGAATCAATGAATGGGAAATTAGTTTTGAAAATGTGTTGAAATTAGTATTTTGCATTTTAAAATGTACATACAATGTAGTTTTAAAAGAAACCCTGTGTATTTAAATCAATTATTGTTTGGATGTAAACATGGGAAAGTATTTTATTTTGCAGTGACTATGCAGATATATTAGCCATGGTATCCTACACTGTTAGGAAGTTTTGTTTGAAAGTAGAGACGAATCAACAAAAGATATGGGAAAAGCTGTAAAGCTGTGGTGTCATGTGTATGTAGCTCTCCCTGCCCTTGAACATTTACACTCTTCTAACCATTTATGCCTCATTTAAACATCATAAACCCAAGCATCTTGCCCTAAGCATCATGTGTCCTTGTTAAGCTAATAGTAGCTCTAGGATTCAAACACAGGCCTGTTCTGATTCCAAAGCCCATCTGCTCTTATCCTCCATTCTACAAGACCTTGAAACTTATCATTTGACACTTACTGGTTTTTGTTTGTTTGTTTGGTTTTAGGAGGTACCAGAGATTGAACACAGGATTCAGATTTCCTATACATGGAAATCTGTATAGGTGCTCAACCACTGAATTACATCCGCTCCCCAATGAGAGTTGGTTTCTTCACTTGTTTGTTTGTTTTGTTTTTAGGAGGTACTGGGGATTAAACCCAGGACCTTGTACAGGTAATGCAGGTGCTCAACCACTTGAGCTATATCCTCTTCTCATGGTTACTTTTTATTTTCCTCATATGAGATGTGTAAATTATATACAGTGTGACCCAGAGGGGTTTTTACATATACAATGTTCATTGCTTGAGGAATAGTATGTAATTATACAGGATACATTTTTCTACATGTTGTGATACAAAACTATGTGTTCATAATTATGTTTGATTTCAAAGGGCTACATTTTCCATCCTTTCTAGTAGTATATTGCATCCTTTCTGTATGACCATGTTCTGGCCAATGAAATGTGAACAGAAGTGATGCATCCACTTCCAGGTCTGATCCCCCAAATCCTGCACTCTTTCTATAGCCTTTGCTAGTGGACCAGCTGGGTGCAGAGGATCCAATGGAGAAGTCTGGAACCCTAAAATAAGACTGAATGGCTGCAAAGAACACTGGTCTGTGACTTGAGCAAGAAATAGACCTAATTATGTTTAGATACTGATATTTTGGGGTTGGTCATTTCAGCAGCTGGCACTGCTTATCCTAACTAATATACTTAGCATCCCACACAGAGATTATGCAGATGCATCAAAACATTTTCCACAAAATTCTCACAAGAATTCATGAAACTGTCCAAGTAGCAAGGGAGACTGAAAACCTAGAACTCTGAGATTAACAAGAGAGATCTACATAATGAAGGCAAGACTATACTGAAGAACTGACTAGAGCAGCTCTGTCCAACGGAACTTTCTACAGTGAAGGGAATGCTTTGGTCTATGCTTTCCAATATGGTAGCCACTAGCTACATGTGACTATGGAGCAATTGTATGTGCCTAGTGCAACTGAGGATTTGAATCCTTATTTAATTTTAATTATTATTGAAATTTAAGAGCTACTACTTTGTACAGTGCAGATCTTAAAGATAAAATGGAAAGATAGATAAACAGGAAGGGCCATAAGTTGCTGGGAAGTGGAAATATAGAAACCAGAAGGCAAGATGCCATTTTTGATGGGAAGTGATGGTGGTCAAGGCAGAGGTTCTAAAGTTACTAAGAGAATTGTGTCCAAAAACATATGTGAAAGCTAATTTAAAACAATAAGAGGGCTTCCTGGAAGATGGCAGATTATTAATAGAAAGACACAGGACTTATTCCTCTCCCAGGAAAAATAGCTAGAGGACAGGAAAAAATGGCCTAGGGAAAAATGTTCTAGGATTTAGGACACCAGAGGAAGGCTGAACACTACCCAGAAGAGAGAGGGGCACAGGGAAAGAATCTTGACAGAAAGACTGTGGGTGGAAGCTGCAGCTGCTGGCACCCTTTCCCCCCACACTCTAAGCAGACAGCTTTGAATTCTCTGGCCTCTGGCCAGTGGCTAAAGACATAGGGATCCACCTTCCCAGGAAACAGGAGAGAGAAGGACTCAGCCTAAGGCTGATTCAGTTTTTAGCCAACAAATCTAGTATGTTGTGTTCCAAATGCCAATCCAGGCTGGGTGGGGCTGGACCATTGTTTGTCCTGGGAGACATGTGACTAAAGAGACCCAACCAAAAAATAATAATAATAAAGAGACCCAACCCTCTCCATCACCCTCCCTACTGACCAGGACTGGTTTTTAAGGACACAGAGGGGAGTGGAATGATTTCCTACCCATGAAAAAGGAGGGGGCTGCCAAAAAAGGTTGGAGAACAACTTCCAAGAAAATTTGAATTGTGAGGCTCTACCATACTGTTGCTGTCAGTGTTGTGGTGAACACACTCCATCCAAGGTTTGAACTGAGAGAACTATTGAAAAGTGCCATTTCCTGGTGAACCAAGGAAGTGCATGGGAGAAAATTAAAAGTAAATAAGTAAATAAGTAAAAAAAGGTTTTTTACAGCCTTTAATCCCAATCACCAAGGTCATTGGAAGTAGGTCTGCAACCCATCACTGGGTCCATGGCCCAGATTTGAGCAACTAACAGGGACAATTCTAAAGATCTAAAACAGGTTGAACCAAGAATCAAGAGTGGCAGTAACACAGCATCTCACAACTAAATCCCTGTGAAAGAGACAGAAATCAAACATCAGAATAAACTCACTATCATAATGAGCTTATGCCTAGACATCAGCAAAAATTTACAAGAAATGGAAGAAAATGGAAGAAATGGCACAAGCAAAGTAATATATCAAAGTCCCAGATGAGACATAGGATTTGAGACAAATGATCAATGAGCGTCTTACAATCTCCAAAATCAAATCAAAGAGTTGAAAGACAATATGGCTAGAGATAAAGGACATCAAGAAGACAATAGGTGAGCACAAAGAATTTGAAAACCTAAATTTAAAAAATAATAGATCTGGGAGTAGATGTGGCTCAACCAGTTGGGCACCCACCTACCACATGGGAAGTCCCAGGTTCAGGTCCTGGTGCCTCCTAAAGAAGATGAGCAGATGCCACACTCATCACAATGAGATAGATGCCACATCCACCACAATGAGCATACCTAAACGAGTAGATTCCACAAGCCAGCAGACACAGCAGCCTGCAGGGAGTGGATGTGGCTCGGGCTGTTGAGCACTCACCTCCCAAGTGGGAGGTCCAAGTTCAGTTCCTGGTGCCTCCTGGAGAAGGTGAGCAAACAATGAGCAGATAGACAAGAGAACCATGTGGGGGAGGAGGGATAAATAAAAAACAAAACAGATCTTATGGGAGTGAACAACACAATAGGTGAGATAAAAAACACATTAGAGACATAGAGAAGCATATATGAAATTATAGGGGAAAGAATAAGTGATGCAAAAGACAGAACAGTTGAAATTGAAGAGAGAGAAGAACACAGAGAGAAAAGAATGGGAAACAAATGAGCAGGGGCTCAGGGAGTTAAATAATTACATGAGTTGCAACAATATATGTGTCATGGGTGTTCCAGAAGGAGAAGAGAAGTAAAAAGGGGCATAAAGAATATTTGAGGGGGGCGACAGACTTGGCCCAGTGGTTACGGCATCTGTCTACCACATGGGAGGTCCGCGGTTCAGACCCCGGGCCTCCTTGACCTGTGTGGAGCTGGCCCATGTGCAGTGCTGATGCATGCAAGGAGTGCCCTGCCACACAGGGGTGTCCCCCGCGTAGCAGAGCCCCACGCGCAGGGAGTGCACTCCGTAAGGAGAGCCGCCCAGCGCGAAAGAAAGTGCAGCCTGCCCAGGAGTGGTGCCGCACACATGGAGAGCTGACACAACGGGATGACACAACCAAAAGAGACACAGATTCCCATGCCATTGACAAAAACAGAAGTGGACACAGAAGACGCAGCAAGATGGACAGAGAGAGCAGACAACCGGGGGTGGGGGAAGGGGAGAGAAATAAATAAATAAATAAATCTAAAAAAAAAAAAGAATATTTGAGGAAATAAATAATGGCTGAAAATCTCCAACTCTAATGAAAGATTAATTAACATGTCCAAGAAGTGCAACATACCCCAATCAGAATAATGTGAATAGACATACTCCAAGACATATAGTACTCAGAATGTCAAAAGTCAAAAATAAAGAGAAAATTCTGAAAGCAGCAAGGGAGAAGCAAACCATCACATACAAGGGATGCCCATTAAGACTTACTATGAATTTCTTATCAGAAACCATGGAAACAAGAAGACAGTGGTATGATACAATTAGGATACTGAAAGAGAAAAATTGCATAAATACCAAAGCACCAAACCAGGATTCCCCAAAATAACATGGGGTAAACTCTGGCAAAACTGAAGGGAGAAATAGACATCTCTACAATAATAGGCTTCAGCACAACCCTTACATCATTAGATAGAACTAGACAGAAGATCAACAAGGAAACAGAGAACTTGAACAATATGATAAAGAAGCGAGACTTAAGAAACATACACAAATGTTGCATCCCAAATCAGTGGATTATACATTGTTCTCAAGTGCTCATGGATCTTTCTCCAAGATAGACCACATATTGGGTCACAAAACAAGTCTCAATAAATGTGAAAAGTTTGAAATTGTGCAACGTGTCTTCTCAGATCATAATGGAATGAAACTGGAAATCAATAATAGATGGGAAAGGGGGAAATTCTAGTAAATATATTGAGATGGATGAAATGAGAACACAATTTATCAAAACTTATGGGATACAGTGAATGCAGTGCTGAGAGGGAAATTTATAGCCCTAAACACCTATATTTAAAAAGAAGAAAGACCTAAAATCAAAGACCTAACTGAACAATGGAAGAAAGCAGAAAAAAGAATAGCAAACTAATCCCAAAGCAAGCAGAAGGAAAGAAATAATAAAGATTAGAACAGAAATAAATGAAATTGAGAACAACAACAGCAGCAACAGCAACAACAAAATAAAAAACCAACAGAACAGAAAGCTGACTATTTGAGATCAAAAGAACTGACAAACCCTTAGCTAGAGTAACAAAGAAAAAAGAGAGAGAAGATGCAAGTAAGTAAAATTTAAAAAGAAAGGGGAAGTTATGACTGACCCCACAGAAAATAAAAAGGATCTGTAGCAGTTTGATATAGTTATGAATTCCAAAAATAGATATTGGATTATGTTGTAAACTGACCTGTACCTGGGCATGGTTAAATTATAATTACGGGAAACGGACTTTGGCCCAGTGGTTAGGGCGTCCGTCTACCATATGGGAGGTCCGCGGTTCAAACCCCGGGCCTCCTTGACCCGTGTGGAGCTGGCCATGCGCAGCGCTGATGCGCGCAAGGAGTGCCGTGCCACGCAAGGGTGTCCACCGCGTGGGGGAGCCCCACACGCAAGGAGTGCGCCCGTGAGGAAAAGCCGCCCAGCGTGAAAAGAAAGAGCAGCCTGCCCAGGAATGGCGCCGCCCACACTTCCCGTGCCGCTGACGACAACAGAAGCGGACAAAGAAGATGCACCAAATAGACACCAAGAACAGACAACCAGGGGAGGGGGGGAAATTAAATAAATAAATAAATCTTTAAAAAAAAAAAATTATAATTAGGGCTTTGATTTGGCCATGTCAGTAGGGTGTTGAGTCCCTGCCCCTTGGTGGGTGGGGACTTACAGACAAAAGACATGGCAAAAGACAGAGTTGGAGTTTTTGATGCTGGAGTTTCGAGCTGGATCCCAGGAAGTGAAGACACAGGAGAAGAATACAGAGGAATAGAGATAGCTCCTTAGGCACAGCAGAAACAATTCACCTGATAGTCTACGGCTGGTCTTGTGGAAAAAACAGAGAAGCCGAGCCCAGAGAGAAATGAACCCTGGGAAGAGAGGAACCCAGGAAGCCTGAACCCTGGCAGCCATCGGCAACCATCTTCCTCCAACACATGGCAAATAGACTTTGGTGAGGAAAGTAACCTATGTTTTATGGCCTGGTAACTGTAAGCTCCTACCCCAAATAAATACCCTTTATAAAAGCCAACCTATTTCTGGTATTTTGCATCAGCACCCCTTTGGCTGACTAATACAGGATCAAAGAAGGTATTATAAGAAACTATATGCCAACAAACTAGATGACCTAGATGAAACAGACAAATTCTTAGAAATACACAAGTCTACATTGACTCTACAAAAAATATTAATACAAGAACTCAACAAACCAATCACATTTAAAGAGATCAAAACATTCATCAAAAATCTCCCAACAAGTTGCAGAGGGCAGGGAGAAGGAAGAAGAGGTGTGATATGGGGGAAGTTTTGGGACTTGGAGTTGTCCTGAATGATGTTGCAGGGACAGATGCAGGACATTATATATCCTGCCATAACCCACTGACTGGACTGGGAGAGAGTGTAAGCTACAATGTAAACTATAATCCATGCTGTGTAGCAGTATTCCAAAATATAATTATCAAATGCAATGAATGTGCCATACTGATGAAAGAGGTTGTTGATTTGGGAGGAGTGGAGGTGGGAGTGGGGAGTGGGGGTATATGGGAACCTCTCATATTTTTTAATATAATATTTTATGTGATCTATGTATCTTTTTAAAAGATAATAAAAAAGTAAATATATATATATATATATTTAAAATCTCCCAACAAAGAAAAGTCCAGGACCAGATGGCCTTCACAGGTGAATTCTACCATGCATTTCAAGAATTAACACCAATCCTGTTTAAAGTCTTCCAAAAAATTGAAGAGGAGGGAAAATTACCCAACAGATTTTATGAAGCCAACATTACCCTAATACCAAAGCCAGATAAAGAAGATCAACCACCACACCAGGGAGCCAAGAGTGCCTACAAATGCAAGCAGGAGAATTGCATCCATCAACCATGTGGAATCTAAACCCCCTCTTGATGTAGAGGGGGACTGGACTTAATCATCACAGTGTCCACAGGGTGGAGGAATAGAGTATAGATTAGAGTGGACTTACTGGTGTTCTGCTGGGGAACTATTGTGATTAGTAAGGAAAGAAATTGTAATATTGATGTGGAGAAAGGGGCCACGGTAGCTGCTGATGGTAGGGAGAGGGAAGAAGAGATATGATGTGGGCACATTTTCAGGATTTGGAGTTGTCCTGGGTGGTGCTGCAGGGATGGATGCTGGACGCTCTGTGTCCTGTTGTGGCCCACTGGGTGGACTGGGGGAGAGTGTGGACTACAATGTGGACCACTGTCCATGTGCTGCAGGAGAGCTCCAGAATGTATTCGCCGGGTGCAGTGGATGTGCCACAATGATGGAAGAGGTTGTTGATGTGGGAGGGGTGGCGTGGGTGGGTATATGGGGACCTCATATTTTTTTAATGCAACATTTAAGAAAATGAAGAAAAAAAAAAGAAATACGTGCTATGAAAATTCAATAATTTAATGTCTAAGCAGCTCTATAAATTAAATATTTTACATATCTAATAAATGTTTTAAGTTCATAGAGCTTAAAAAAAGATGGAATTAGATTAATGGTTATGTATGGCTGGGGAAGGATAGGGGGACTAAGAGGTGACTGCTAAGTGGTGTGGAGTTTTTCTTTTTGAGGTAATGAATTGTTCTAAATTTTTTTGTGGTTATGAATGCACAACACTGTAATTATACAAAAACCATTGACTGTACACTATGGATGAAATTTATGGTATGAAATTTTCCTCCACCCTGTGGACACTGTGATGATTAAGTCCAGTCCCTCTCTACATCAAGAGGGGGTCAAAAAAGCCGCTTTAGGGAAACGGACTTGGCCCAGTGGTTAGGGTGTCCGTCTACCACATGAGAGGTCTGCAGTTCAAACCCCAGGCCTCCTTGACCCGTGTGGAGCTGACCCATGCATAGTGCTAATGTGTGCAAGGAGTGCCGTGCAACGCAGGGGTGTCCCCTGCATAGGGGAGCCCTACGCACAAGGAGTGCACCCCGTAAGGAAAGCCGCCCAGCGCAAAAGAAAGTGCAGCCTGCTCAAGACTGGCGCCGCACACACAGAGAGCTGACACAAGATGATGCAACAAAAAAAAACACAGATTCCGGGTGCTGCTGATGAGGATAGAAGCGGTCACAGAAGACACATGAACACACAGCAAATAGACACAGAGAGCAGATGGCTGGAGGCGGCGGGGGGGGGGGGGGGGGGAGGAGGGGTAGGGGGAAGAAAATAAATAAATAATAATTCTTTAAAAAAAGCTACTTTAAAAAAACAATAAGAATCAGGCTCAAATTCCAATAAATAAAATTAAAACAGATTTCCTAGTTTTATTTCATAGCATGTCAACCAACAAGTAATGGGTTGTCTGCAACACATTTGAGTTCTAAGATACCTAAATAATAACCAAAAAATAAAATAAGTAGAATCGTTAAATGGTTCTAGCTGGAGAATAGCTTCTTCTTCTTCTTTTAAATAAGAATATTTTTTAAAAGATTTTTTTATTTATCCCTGCCCGCTCCCTTGTTGTTTGAGTTTGCTACTGCTCTCTGAGTCCATTTGCTGTATGTTCTCTGTGTCTGCTCATCTTCTCCTTAGGAGGCACGGAAACTGAACCTGGTACCTCCATTGTGGAGAGAATCACTCAATTGCTTGAGCCACTTCAGCTCCCTGGTTTGTTGTGTCTCTTATTGTCTTTCCTCTTTGTGTCTCTTTATTGTGTCATCTTACTGCATGAGCTCATCACGCCTGCCAGTTGTGCCAGCTCGCTTTCTCCAAGAGGCATCAGAAACTGAACCCAGGACCTCCCATGTGGTAGGTGGAAGCCCAATCACTTGAGTCACATCTGCTTCCCGAGAATAGCTTCTTAAATGAGATGGGCTCACTCACTCTATATCAGAGCTCTTGCATGCCTATGATTTCCAATGAAACCTTGCAATCTGTGCTTCTGTAAGGTTTCCAGGATTATCCTTTAGTTGACACAGAGGAATCCCCAGAGGCAATAAACCTGTGCCAAAGCCTTGTTCTCTTTTCTCTCTGCAAGACTGAGCCACTGTCTCTTGGCTCTGCCAGGCACTGACTGCTCTGCTGCCCTAGGTCCCCGGGTACATGAGTGGCAGGCCTCAGGGTGGTAATATCACATATATGTGAAAAACCATTGAATGCTGAGACTCTTCTCCAGAGTCATTTGGTGAATTTCATAATTGTTTGCCACTTGGATGCACTTCTCATCTGGGTTCAACAAGTACTCATAACTACAAAGGTTGGAAACAAAGGGACACTCTAGGCCTGCTCTTACAATCGCAGGCAGGTTGAAACCAAAGGGTTTTGAAGAGTAAATACCATTTAATTTGATGGCTATGTGTTTATGTTTACAAGGTGACAAGAGTATCAGGTGAAGAATGTTCTACTTCTCATTGTGTTCAATTATGCACAGAGCCTGTTTTTGTGGCAATGTTGGCTCCATTCATTCTTAGGGCACCTTGATGATAATCATCACGCAGAACCCCCTCTCCACTCCAACAAATGCTTGCCATTGTGTCCTGCCATTAAAGATGCAGGAGAGTACAGGGGTGGAGAATTTTGGCACTAGTATCCCCTTTGTGTGATATACTTTTACTTCCTCTTACCTGCTGTGTGACCTTTGGCAGATTACTTAACCATCCTGTGCCCCCAAATCCTCACCTGGAAATGGCGATAGGAACAGCTCCCTCCTTGCAGGGTTATTGAGAGGGCTGAGAGTGGTAATCTGTGTGATGCACTTAGAATCAAGCCTGGTAGAATTAACCTTCAATAAACATTAGCTAGCATCACTTCTTCAGAAGGCAAGAGTAATATGCCTTTGGGAGGCAGAGGGATTTTCACGGGTAATGGCCCAAGTTCTGCTGCTTACAATTTGTGTCTACCTTCCAAAGGTATCCCCTGAGACTTCTCTCTCTTTCCTGCCCACCCTGCTGCCCAATCAGGGTCAGGGTCAAGTCACCTGAACTCATTGTTGATGATGCAATAGACAACATTCATTTGGGTGCCTCAATCCGTGATCCAGTGCCCCTCCTTTCGGGTCAGCCCTGGCATTTGGAGGGATCCCAGCCCACTGCCTCTGAGTGGTAGAAATCAGTGGCATGGGGGCAGCACCCATGTAGTCAAGAGATCATGTACTTTGAAATCAGAAGACCTGAGTTCAAATCCTAGCTCTGCTTCATATCAGCTGTGTGGTTCTGAGAACATTTCTTAAAATTTTGAATGTCTTATTTTGCTTACCTGTGTCATGTAATGATATCTTTATTACAGAGTTGTTGAGCGGAGTAAAAGAAGCAGCATTTCAGAGGGTCTTAGCACAGCCCTGGCCCATAGAAACACTCAATAAGCAAATGGCGGCGGCGGACTTGGCCCAGTGGTTAGGGCGTCCGTCTACCACATGGGAGGTCCGCGGTTCAAACCCCGGGTCTCCTTGACCCGTGCGCAGCTGGCCCATGCTCAGTGCTGATGCGCGCAAGGAGTGCCCTGCCACGCAGGGGTGTCCCCACGTGCAAGGAGTGCACCCCATAAGGAGAGCCGCCCAGCGCAAAAGAAAGTGCAGCCTGTGAAGGAATGGCGCTGCACACATGGAGAGCTGACGCAACAAGATGACGCAACAAAAAGAAACACAGATTCCCGTGCCGCTGACTACAACAGAAGCAGACAAAGAAGATGCAGCAAATAGACACAGAGAACAGACCCCCAGAACAGACCACCGGGGTGGGGGCGGGGAGGGGAGAGAAACAAATAAATAAATAAATCTTAAAAAAAAAAAAAAAAGCAAATGGCTCCAACTTTCCCTTGAGGGTGAGGAAGAATTCCTAAGACTTCTAAATGTGGCGTAAAGTAACCAAAGAGGAATAGCAACTGGTTCATTTATTTATGAGTTGTATGTAAAAATGCATGCACATGTGCATTCATAAATGTCATCAAATAGCTGATAATAGTAGAATGTAAATCTTCTTTTTCTTTATTAGAGAAGCAGTGAGTTTACCAAACAATCATGCACAAAATATAGGACTCCTGTATACCACCCTATATTAACACCTTGCATTGGTGTAGAGTATTTGTTTCAATCTATGAAAGCACATTTTTATAATTCTATTAACTATAGCCCATGGTTTAACTGGGGGCTCACTGTTTGTGCTATGTAAATTCTATGGATTATTTTTAAATTTTTATTCTGTTACCATATACACAATCTAACATTTCCCCTTTTAATCACATTCAGATATATATATTTCAGTGCTAATTGCATTTAAGATGTTGTACTACCATCACCACCATCTATTACCAGACGTTTCCATTGTTCCTAATAGGAACCCTGTACAATTTAAGCCTTAACTTCCCATTCCCTAGCCACACCCTAAATTCTAGATTCTAACTTTATGAATTTGTTTATTCTAATTGTTTCAAATCAGTGAAATCATATAATTTTTGTCCTTTGTGTGTGGCATATTTCACTCAACATGATGTCTTCAAAATTCATCAATGTAGTTGCATGTACCAGGATGTCATTCCTTTAAACAGCTGAATAGCATTCCATTGAATGTATCTACCACACTTTGTTTATCCATTCATCAGTTGATGGACACTTGGGTTGCTCCCATATTTTGGCAATTGTGTGCCTAGCACTTTATATGTATTATCTCCATTTCCAGATGAGGAATTTGGGACAAAGCAAGGGTAAGTAGCCTAACTAAGGTCACACAGCTCCTAGGAGAAGGAGTGGCATTATAAACCACACCATGTGTCACACATTGTGGCAGTCTACTCTATTGCTTCTCAAAATGGTGAATGCTCGTTGACTAGGGAAACTGAAGCATGCGAGGCTATTTCCTGTTCCAAGTGGGCCAAAGCAGTAGAAATTGGGATAGGCCTGTGAAACTGATATAGAGACATTACTTCTCCCCTGTAGTGGACTTTTTTGGGTTGGACTCCACCTGTGATTTTTTTTTTCTTCTTTTTTTATTTTTATTTTTTGTCTTTATTTATTTTTTAAATGTTACATTCAAAAAATATGAGGTCCCCATATACCCCCCACCCCACTCACCCCACTCCTCCCCCCATAACAACAATCTTCTCCATCACCATGCAACATTCATTGCATTTGGTGAATACATCTTTGAGCACCGCTGCACCTCATGGTCAACAGTCCACATCATAGCCCACACTCTCCCACGTTCCCTCCAGTGGGCCATGGGAGTACATACAATGTCCAGTAAGTGTCCGTGCAGCACCACCCAGGACAACTCCAAGTCCCAAAAACACCCCCCCATCTCATCTCTTCCTCCCACTCCCTACCCCCAGCAACCACCATGGCCACTTTCTCCACACCAATGCCACATTTTCTTCGATTAATAATCACAATAGTTCATGAATAGAATATCAGTAAGTTCACTCTATTCCATACTCTATTCCTTCATCCTGTGGACCTTGGAATGTTTGTGTCCACTCCACATCGACATCAAGAGGGGGCTTAGATTCCACATGGATGCTGGATGCAATTCTCCTGCTTTCAGTTGTAGGCACTCTTGCTCCATGGTGTGGTGGTTGACCTTCTTCACCTCCATGTTAGCTGAGTGGGGTAAGTCCAATAAGCCAGAGTGTAGGAGTTGCAAGTCTGTTGAGGCTCAGGGCCTGGCTATCACATGGCCACCTGTGATTTTAAAGCCATGTTCCATCACAATTCCCTTGTAAGACTTCTTCAGGGGAGAAGTTTGTAATATAGTTCCTTGGTGTTCTGCAGTCCAACTCTGGGACCAGTACCCAGCCCAAAAAACCAACCTAAAGTACTGACTGATAGGCAGACAAGTAGAAGTCATTTTTTAAAAACTAAGATATAGAGTAGAATTACTAGTATTCTACTATAGAATTATTGTGACTCTAGCGATGGAAGAAATTACATCATTGATGTAGAGAGTGGCTTCTTAAATTACTGAAGGGAGAGGGAAAAAGAGGTGTGATATGGGGACATTTTCGGGACTTGGAGTTGTCCTGAATGATATTGCAGGGACAAATGCAGGACATTATACGTTCCACCACAACCCACTGAATGCAGTGGGAGTGAATGTAAACTACAATGTAAACTATAATCCAGGTTGTGTAGCAGTGCTCCAAAATGTATTCATCAAATGCAGTGAATGTACCACACCACACTAATGAAAGAAGTTGTTAATGTGGGAAAAGTGGGGGGTGTGGGGAGTGGGGCATATGGGAATCTCCTATATTTTTTTAATGTAACATCTTGTGTGATCTATGTATCTTTTAAAAATAAAAAAATATATATTAAAAAAACACCCTGAAATATAGGGAAGTGGATGTGGCCCAAGCAGTTGGGTGCCCACCTACTGCATAGGAGGTTCTGGGTTCAGTTTCCAGTGCCTCCTAAAAATAAATAAAATAAATAAATCTTTTTTAAAAACCAGAGATATAATTCACACATCATAAAAGTGTGTTCACCTCTTAAAAATGTACAATGTAGTGGTTTTTAGTATATTCATGAAGTTGTGCAACTATCACCATTGTCTAATTCTAGAACACTTTCATCACCCCAGAAAGAAACCCCATATCTATTAGCAGTCTCTCCCAATTTCCCCTTCCCCTCGGACCCTGAAAACCAATAACCCACTATCTATCTCTATGGATTACTCTTCCTGGATATTTCATATAAATGGCATTGTACCATTGTGGCCTTTTGTGTCTGAAGAGGACTTTTTTTTAGGAGGTACCAGGGATTGAACCCAAGACCTCACACATGGGAAGCAGGTGCTCAACCACTTGAGCTACATCTGCTCCGCACAGAAGCCATTTTCTTGAATCTAATAGGGTGGCCAGCATGGAAGCTAGCCCTCAAGATGGCTCCCAATGTTCATTGCCTCTTAGAATCCATGCCCTCAGGGACGCCCCTCCCACAGTGAACCAGAGCTAACTTGTGTGACCATGAGAACATGGCTGAAATGACAGCACGTGACTTCCAAGAATGGCTCCCTTTGATTGTAAGCCAGTCTCCATATTGTGAGGACACCTGAGCAGAACTGAGGAAAAGTCCCCTTAGAGCATAACTAAAGCTTCCAGCTAACAGCCAGTACCAACTTACCAGCCATCTGAGTGAGGGGAAGTGGCTCCTCCAGCCTTGTCAAACCTTCAGATGACTTTAGCTCTAATAAGCATCTGACTGCACCCTCAGAATTATTTATGGGTCCTCTATGGAAGGAGAGTACTGGGAGTAAGAATGATATAAATTGTTTTTACTAAAGTCTTGGTAAAGTATCAGTCACTTTGCAGTATCTTTTTAAGATTTATTTTTTATTCATTTCTCTCCCCTTCTCTGCACGCCCCCCCCCCCCCAGTGGACTGCTCTCTGTGTCCATTTGCTGTGTGTTCTTCTGTGTCCGCTTGTATTTTTGTCAGTGGCATTGGGAATCTGTGTCTCTTTTTGTTGCGTCATCTTGCTGCATCAGTTCTCTGTGTGTGCGGCACCACCCTGGGCAAGCTGCACTGTTTTTTTTTCCCCCCCTGCCCTGGGTGGCTCTCCTTATGGGGCATGCTCCTTGCACATGGGGCTCCCCTACGTGGGGGACACCTCTGGGTGGAATGGCACGCCTTGTGCGCATGAGCACTGCCCTGGGCCAGCTCATCACAAGGGTCAGAAGACCCTGGGTTTGAACCCTGGACTTCCAATGTGGTAGGCGGAAGCTCTATCAGTTGAGCCAAACCCGCTTCCCTTTACAGTAACTTTTGAAGAAATGTAACATGATAGAGGGAGACAGGCCATCTCCCCCAAATTGTCTCCAAACACCATCTGCTTATAGATTTATCAATTTTCTTGAATTTTTTTAAAGAGCCAGTTTTTTGTTTTATTCATTTTTCTCTACTGTTTTTCTCTTAAGAAGTTTCACTGATTTCTGCTCTTACCTTTAATATTTCTTTCCATCTGTTTGGTCTGAGAATATACTTTATAGGCTCTCTATTCTTTTAAATTTGTTAAGTTTTTTTTTCTCTGGCCCAGAATATGAACTATCTTGGTAAATGATCCACCTATATTTGAGAAAAATGTATTCTGCTGCTGTTGAGTGGGGTGTTCTATAAGTTTCGATTAGCTAAAAAGTTCGTTGATAGTATTGTTCTGGTCAGCTATAGCCTTACTAATTTTCTGCCTTATTGTCCTACCAATTATTAAGAGAGGAATATTGCATTCTCCAAGTATGATTTTGGGTTGTTTATTTCTCTTTTCAGTTCTATACGATTTTGCTTCTTATGTTTTTTCTTAAAAAAAGCAGTGTCAGAGGACTCATGCTTCCTGACCCTGAAGTATATTATAAAGTTACAGTGGTCAAAACAGCATGGTATTGGTATAAAGATAGACACTTTAATCAATGAATCAAATTGAGAGTTCAGAAATAGATCCTCAACTCTATGGCCAACTGAATATTATTTCATCATGTGTATATACTATTTATTAATCCAGTCATAAGTTGATATAAGTCTCCAACTATTGTAGAGATGTCTATTTCTCCTTTCAGTGTTGCCAGAATTTGCCTCAGGTATTTTGAGACACCCTGGTTAGGTGTATAGATTTTTATGACTTTTACTCCTTCCTGGTGGATTGTCCTTTTATAAATATATAATGGTCTTTTGCATTTAAAGTCTGTTTGTCCTATACCATTATAGCTACCCCTGCTCTCTTTTGGGTACAGTGTCCATGAAATCTTTTTCCAACCTTTCACTTTCAGACCATATGCATCCTTGGGTCTAAGATGAGTCTCCAGAAGACAGCATATGAATGGCTCATGTTTTCTTATCCATTCTCTCAGCCTATGTCTTTTGATTGGGGAGTTTAATCCATTAAAATTCAATGTTATTACTGAAAAGGTATTTCTTACTTAAACCATTTTATCCTTTGGCTCATATGTCATATCTTATATTTGTCCATCTTTTTACCCATTTGATTACCTTTTCTGATAGTCTTCACTTCTACACTCTTCTTCAAACCTGTCTCTCCTGCAGAAAGAACTCCCTTTTGTGTTTCCTGCAGAATTGGATTCCTGTTTATGAATTCTTTTAGTTTCTGTTTATCTGTGAATATTTAAAACTCATTGTCATATTTTTTTAAAGATTTATTTTTATTTCTTTCCCCTTCTCCCCCCACTCCCCCCCCCCCCAGTTGTCTGCGCTCTGTGTGCATTTGCTGTGTGTTCTTCTGTGACCGCTTCTATCCTTATCAGTGGCACTGGGAATCTGTGTTTCTTTTTGTTGTGTCATCTTGCTGTGTCAGCTTTCCATGTGTGCGCTGCCATTCTTGGGCAGGCTGCACTTTTTCGCACTGGGCAGCTCTCCTTATGGGGCGCATTCCCTGCGCATGGGACTCCCTACGCAGGGGACACCCCTGTGTGGCATAGCACTCCTTGCGTGCATCAGCACTGCGCATGAGCCAGCTCCACATGGGTCAAGGAGGCCTGGGGTTTGAACCATGGACCTCCCATGTGGTAGACGGACGCCCTATCCATTGGGCCAAGTCCTCTTCCCTCACTGTCATATTTAAAGGACAGTTTTGCCAGATAAAGAATTTTTAGCTGGCAGGTTTTCTCTTTCAATACCTTAATTATATAATATTACTGCCTTCTTACCTCCATGGTTTCTGAAGAAAAATCTGCACCGAGTCTCACTGGATGTTCCTTGTATGTGATGTTTCCCTTTTCCCTTGCAGCTTTCAGATTTTTCTCTTTTTCTTTGGCATTTGATTTTCTGAATATTATGTGTCTTGGGATAGCTCTATTTGGATTTATTCTAATTGGAGTATGAGTGCTTCTTGGACACATATATTCATGTCTTTCATGAGAGGTGGGAAACTTTTGGCCATTATTTCTTTAAATACTCTTTCTGCCCCCTTTCCTTTCTCTTTTCCTTCTGGAACTCCCATGACACGTATGTTGGTACATGCCATGCTATCATTCAACTCCCTGAGCCCCTGCTCAATTTTTTCAATTTTCTCTCTCTGTTCTTCTCTATTTTCAGTTTCAGCTGTTCTGTCCTCTAAGTTACTGATCTTTCCTCCATTATTTCAAACCTGCTGTTGTATGCCTCTATTATATTTTTAATCTTATTGTCTTTCATTCCCATAAACTCTGTTATTTTTCTATCCAAGGTTTCACATTTTTCTTTGTGCTTGCACAGTGTCTTCTTAATGTCTTTATTTCTTTAGCCATGTTGTGTTTTATGAATCTCATTGATTAGTCATTTTAATTCATTGTCTTTTCTGGAGATATGATTTGTTCCTTTACCTGAATCATAAGTCATATCTTCCCTTTTTTTATGGCTTGTAGTTTTTTGCTGATACCTAGCCATCTGATTACGATATTGAGTTTACTCAAATGTTCAGTTTCTGTCTCTTGCCTAGGAATTCATGTTAAGAAGCTGTGTGCTACCACTATTCTTTGATCCTTGGTTCAACTTGTTCTAGATTTTTAAATTGTCTCTGTTTAACTGCTCAAACCAGGTCTAAGAGCCCAGTAATGGGGTGCAGGCCAGTTTCCAAGGGCCATGGAGAGGGTGGCTGTAAAGGCATCTGATTGCCTCTTTTATTTATTATTATTTCCCCCTTCTTTTCATGCACCTTCCTGCTTTATCAGCAGATGGTGCTCTTTGGCAGATCCCTCAGCTCAGACCCCAGATGCTAGGGGTGAATGCTTTCACTGTAACAACACTTGCAGTGAACAGTGCAGAAGCAATGTCCTCAGGGCTGGCCATGCCTCTCAAACAAACTTTCCCAGAAGCTGTTCCCTTTTCCTGGCCAGCTGCACCCTCCCTCCCTCTGCATTCTCAGCAACCAACCCAGGACAATAGGGAGGGTGTTTAAGAAGGCAAATTATCTTTAGCTCCCTGCCTGTTCTCAGTGAAAATAATTTCGTGGCCCTACCCAGCATGGAAGTGTGCTACCCCTCCAATACAGCAGATCAAATTCACTAGGCAAAATGTGAATTTGCCATAGGCTGTGTCCCTCCCTCTCCCTTTTCTTCAGTCCATATCCACTAGCCAGGGGCAGGAGGACCCTCTTCTGTTTGCTCTGAAGGTGGGGGGATGGACACCAGCAGCTGGTGGTACAGCTTTACTCATGGGATTTTTCCACCAGTTAAGGCTCCTTTTCTTTGTCTCTCTCTTCTGGGTTGTACCTAGCCTTCCTCTGGTGTCCTAAGTGCCTAAAGAGCCCTCTAGACAGTGTTTGCTTGTCCTCTAGCTATTTTTCTGGGAAAGAAGAGCTCCCTCTGTTTCTCTATTACTCCATTTTCCCAGAAGTCTGCTTCATGTGTTTGGTAGCTATGCTGTTAGGTACATACACATTTAGGATTTGTAACTCTGCTGTTAGGTACATACAGATTTAGGACTGCTTTGTCTTCAAGAATTGAATCCTGGGAAATGGACTTTGGCCCAGTGGTTAGGGCGTCCGTCTACCACATGGGAGGTCCGCGGTTCAAACCCCGGGCCTCCTTGACCCGTGTGGAGCTGGCCATGCGCAGCGCTGATGCGCGCAAGGAGTGCCGTGCCACGCAAGGGTGTCCCCTGCGTGGGGGAGCCCCACGTGCAAGGAGTGCGCCCGTGAGGAAAGCCGCCCAGCGTGAAAAGAAAGAGCAGCCTGCCCAGGAATGGTGCCGCCCACACTTCCCGTGCAGCTGACGACAACAGAAGCAGACAAAGAAACAAGACGCACCAAATAGACACCAAGAACAGACAACCAGGGGAGGGGGGGAAATTAAATAAATAAATAAATCTTTAAAAAAAAAAAAAAGAATTGAATCCTTTGTCATTATGTGATGTCCCTTTTTATCATTAATATTTCTTGTTTTAGTGTCTATTTTGTATGATATTAATATAGCTAGTCCAGGTTTCTTTTGGCTAGTATTTGTATGGTCTATATTTCTCTGACCTTTTATTTTGGCATGTTTTTGTAGACAGCATTTAGTTAGATCTTGTATTTTATCCAATTTGATAACCTCTCTCATTTAATTAGTGTGTTTAGACCAGTCAGGGTTAATTGCTAGCTATCTTAAGTTTGTTGCATCTGCTTTTTTGTTATCTTTAACCTCTTTTTCTACTCTCTCTTGCATTAACTGAGCATTTTTATGATTCCATTTTATCGCTTCTATCAACTTATTATTCATTCCTCTTCTAAAACATTTTTAGTGGTTGCTCCAGAGTTTATGATACATATCTCTGATTAATCAGAATCTCCTTTCAAATAATATCATGACACTTCACATGTAGTCTAATGACCTTATTGGGATAGTATACTCCCAATTCTCTGCTATTCTGATTAAGCCTTGGTTTCAGACAAGAACCATATACTTGAGTCTTAGAAATGTGATCTCCTCAGTGCCCTGCCCCTTATTTGGTATAGTTTTGAGCTCAGCATGTAATCCTGCTCAAAATAGGGGAAGTAAGGGTGATGGGTTCGTGTGGAATTTTGTGCCCCTCAGGTTCTGCATTGTGGTAGATTGAATGATGTACTCCAACAAAGACACGTCCATAATCTTATTCTGAATTCCTATATGTAATGGTTTGAAGCTATATGGACCCCAGAAAATCATGTTCTTAGAGCTAATCCATTCCTTCCTGTGGGTGTAAACCTATTTTAAGTAACACCTTTGGATTAAGTTACTTTAGTAAGGTATGGCCCTGGGTGGGTCTTAATCCTTTCACTGGAGTCCTTTAAATAAGAGAATGAAATTCAGAGAGAGACAAGGAGAAAGCCATGGAAGCTAGAAACTGAAAGCAATGAAACCAGGAAGAGAAGAAAGAGACCAGGAGATGCCGTCAGGTGCCTTGCTATGTGACAGAGGAGTCCAGGATCAACAGCATCTGGTCTTAGGAAAGAAAACATGACCTTATTATGCCTTGATTTGGACATTTTTTCTCATCCTTGAAACTGTAAGCTTGTAAGCTAATAAATCCCCATTGTAAAACCAACCCATTTCTGGTATATTGCTTTTGGCAGTCTAGCAGACTAAAACATTGTAGATGTGAATTTCTTTGTAAATAGGACCATTTGAAGATGTTATATTTAGTTAAGGTGTGGCCCAACTGAATCAGGGTATGTCTTTTTTTTTTTTTAATTACATTCAAAAAATATGAGATCCCATTCAACCCCACCGCCCCCACCCCCCGCTCCCCCCACAAGAATGTGAAATTTAATATGTTTTAAAGTGACTTTTAATGGACTACATTAGCTGACCAGCTAAGACCATGCAAGAATTGAAAAGCACCCGTAGTCGGCAGGATTCGAACCTGCGCGGGGAGATCAGGGTATGTCTTAATCCCTGTTACTGGAATCCTTAGAGGGCTACAGGGAGGAACCAGAAGGCAAAGGTCAGCAAAAACTGAGAGAACAGACACAAGGAGAGAGAGATTATCTGTGAAGGGAGGCAGCGATGCAAGCCAAAGAACCCCAACGACTGCAGCAAGCCAGCAGCAGAAAGGTACAGATTTCAGAAAGGAAGCAACCCTTGTCAGTACCTTGACTTGGGACTTCTGACCTCTGGAACCATGAGCCAATTAATTCTTGTTGTTTAAGCTAACCCACAGTGTGGTACTGGCCATAGCAGCCTGGCAAATTAAGACATGTACTAATCTTTTCTGTGAACACATGGTGGGGTTTATGGAAAAAGTCTTCAAGAGTGTACAAGCTCACTCTATATTTGCACTTCCCAGAAGCTTGATTCTTTCTCACCAATGCACACTTAATCTTTACCAATCGGCCCTCCCTAGCCAAACTCTTCTTCCTGGAGTCCAGTATCATCTTGCCCATGTAAACTGATGCTTAGGTGTCCTCTCTACCTGCAGGTTACTATCTCTTTCTAGGATTTTTGGAACAGTTGGTTGCCTTGTGACATTAGAACTCTAGTGGGTTTAAGAAAAGCCATATACTTACTGTTTATCTGGCTTTTGTTGTTGTTACTGTTGTTGCTATTGTAAGATTGGGGGCAATGTTCTTTCCAGCTATCTGTATGCCCAAGTGGAAACTATAAGTTAATGTAATGAATTTTAAATAAGAATTAGAGGGGATGAAATGATTCAGTGGTCTAAAAGTGATACAATGAAATGAAGAGACAGCCTCAGGCCAAATGGACATTGAAAGGTATGTAGATCAACTAAGATTGCCAGGAAATCTCAGAGCCATAAGTCAAAGTTCCCTATCATGTCACTGTTTTCAACACTCCATGGGATTCTTTCTTCAACAGTCTCTAAATTGCTTCCTTTATTTAAGCTTCCACTCTGAAATATTCACTATAGGAATACATTTCTAATGAACACTTTGGAAATTGTGACATCATCATCCTTGGGCAATAAAAGGACAGAAAAGCAGGGGAGAGAAATACAAAGATTTCCCATGACCTTTTAAATCGCAGAGAATGCAGGTGAGCATTCCAAGAGGAGGAAGATAATTGGTATTCATGTTTTTCCATTATGATATTCAGCTACATCTCCAGAATATTTTGGCTAATTCATTGAGGAAAATGATTACTTCTTGTTCTAAAGAAAGCCTGTAGACAAGGTCAATGTCATTGCATTTTACAAAAACATCAGATGAGAGCTCTCTCTTCATAAAATCACAGAAATATTTTAAGGTTTATTTAAGCAACTTTACAGAGGGAGTAGAAGAAAGTCCCTGTTGCCTTAACCTACTGACTAATTAATTAACACTATAATTTCATCAGGTCCTACAATTTTTTTCATATTATTTTCATTTTTAATTCAATATTTCATATTTGTTTGCCCTTGTATTAACAAAGTGCACGTTATTTGCTTAATAACAGCAAAAGAATTCATCTTATTAATGAGTGCTGGGAATTCGAGATTAAGAAAGTTTGAAAAGACCTAAATGATCAACATGGGACAAGACATTCCAGAGATGATGAAACTGAGGTCCAGAGAAGCACAGGATAATAGACAATGTCAGTTCCTGTTCTGGTTATCTACTGTTGTCTTACAAACTACCATTTTAAAATGATCTCTCCTGGTTCTGCCGTTGACTGGGCTCAGCGGGTGGTTCTTGCTTGGAGTCTCTCATGTGGCTACAGTCAAATGTCAGCAGGACCACAGCCTTCTGAAAGTTCACTGCACTGGACATCCATGAGGGTTCACTCCCATGGCTGATGACCGATGTTAACCATCAGCTCGGAACTAGGCTGAGGCTGTTGACCAAAGTGCCCATGTGGGCTCTCTCCCTGTGGTGTGGCATTTTCTCAGCATGACAGCTGGGTTCTGAGAGCTAGTGTCCCAGGAACCAGCTTTCCAAGAAAAAAGAAATGGGGTCTGTCATGCCAGTTAAGGTCTATGCCTAGAGCTAGTACACTGTTGCTTCTACTGTGTTCTCTTGCTCAAAAGAGTAGAGGGCCCACTCAGACTCAAGGGGGGAAGAAACAGACTCCACCTCCTGATAGCAGAGTGGTGAGGCCACACTGCAGAAGAGCTTGGGAGAGAGAGTTGTGGCCATTTTTGGAAAAGACAATGGCACTCATCATTTCTGTACACACTGGCCCTCACTCCAACTGCCAGCACCTGTGACTCTTTGCCTAAGGGCTTTCTCTGATGGCCAGTCTGATCTGCCAGGCGTGGAGCAGGCCAGAAGTGATGGGAAATTAACACCCCACCCCTGGCACTCCTCAACCAATGACTGCCAAGAGTTGGATTCTACAAGTCCCTTGTCCCTTGGGAAGATGTCTACACTGTCTCTCAGAGTTCCTGTAGCAGAATTAAGCTTCAGTTGCTTTCTGTTGTTATTTGCTTGATAATTCACTGTTAATCGCTGCCTTTCCCTTCCCTGTTTCTCTTCCCTACTCCCCCAACTGTGTTGCCTCTCAGGCACCTCCTGAAAAAATCTGCTCACATTCAAATCTCTGTCTCAAGGACTGCTTCTGGGGCAATTCAAGCTCAGGTAACAGAATGACTTGTCCAAGACCACAGAGCTAAAACTAAGGGCCCAGTTGATCCCACAAGAGTACTTTCCACATTTGTTATATTCTGAGAGTGATTAAAGTATTTAAATTTATTGAGTGATGGAGGGGAGGGCTTACAAAAGAGAACAAACTCTAAGTGTATATGTCAGCACTCTTAAACAGATGTTGCCTGGAAAGGCACTGGACAAGGAGTCAAGAAATGTGGGTTTTCTTATTTATTTATTTTTACTCTGCGAGTCATGACCAAGTCACATAACTTCACCCAGCCCCATCAGGAGAGATTAAATTCTCACCCACCTTCATACCACCACCATTCCTAAGAGTCAAATGGGGCAAATAAAGGGAGGGACTTAATTCTTCCTTATTTGGGTGGTGCCATTCAGCAAAACAGTATTTAAAAAAAATTTTTTTGCAAGCCTCTCATGTAGTCTTGATCCTCACTCTATGATTCATATGCAGACAATAGCTAGATCCACCAGCTTTCTTGGTAATTCAGGTTTATATTAACATGAAAAAAAATTTTTAAGCAACATTTTAAAAACAATGTTCCCAATTTTAAAACCAAGTCTTCAGATATGATTTTTAGTAGGTAGTTGCCTAGATAAAGACAGGCTATTATTCCTCCACTGGCTCATTAAAAAAAAATTCATGTCATGTTATGGCTTTTTTCCCTCTGCACTAGCTTCTTTAGGATTTATGAATTTCACCTAGTAGTGTGTGTGTGTGTGGGGGGGGGGTTGAGTTTTTGATACCTATCTCTTTGTTGTTGGTGTGCAGGGTAGAAAAAGGCAGCCAGTAGATTAAAATAGGAGAAAACATCACAGAAATGGCTTGGGACACCTTTAATATTATCAGTAATATTCTATGACAAAATGGAACCATGGTCAGCACTTATGTGCTATTTGCTTACTAAATTGATCACACTTCCTAGTAGAAACAGGAAAAAAAGCTATTTAGCTGCTGAGGCTTTTGAACATGTCCTGGGTAGATATTTGTTTTCAATTTTTATTTTAAAAAGGGAAACAACTTGAGTTGATCTACCATTTGTTTGAGAAATTGTTACATGCCAACTTTCCTAAATTCAAAGCCATTTCCTCCAGGAGCTGACCTTCTCTGCTCCTCATTAGCCTTGGCTGATGCCGAAGGTGGGAAGAGCATTAATTTGGGAGTTACATTTCTTCCAAGACTAATATCAGATTGGGTATTTTAAAAAATATGTTGGTCCGCAGAGTCATAGCTGTCTTCCCCTTCCAGAATTAGGGTGCTCTCCCTTTTTCTCTGCTGATTTGTTAGATTCTGAATACTTAGAATTAATTCCCCTCCTCTGTACCAGGAAAACTACTTGTTATGAGCATTTGCATCTTCATTTGTATGGAATCAAACCGTATATGAACTTTCATTGAATTGGTTATCCATTTGAAAAGATCCACCTAGTAGAAATAGGGAAAGAAGAAAAATAAACCTAGAAAATTAAACCAGTTTCAGAAGGCTTTGGGTTTGTTTTTTATTTTTTAAAGAAATTCCCCAATTAAGGCTTAAAATTTTTTTTTAAAAGTCCCTTTATTTTCCTTTCTCTGTATTGTATAGTATGAGAAAGGTAAGTAAGTCTCTGGGAGTTGGGGGGAAAAGTTGTCCTTTGAAATTGTTTCGGGGATATGGCTCCATCTGTGTTTCAAATGCATTACCTTCACACGGTCCACAGAAGCAAATAAAGACGCACAGAGTCGGTTCAAATTCACCCTCCCGAAAAATCGCCAATTAAGATGCCGTGGACTGACACGCCGCCGGATGTCTTAATCGTCGTGATGCAAATCCAAATATTAAGGGAAGTGGCCCAGGAAGGGTGCATTCCGGCTTTTGACAAACCCTCGACCAAACTCAGAAGCCCAGCCTGCGCTATGCCAAATATTTTTCCCGGCAAGAGGCCCCATCAGCCCCAGTGGGACGCGCTGTGTTTCTCAGGGGGCAGTAGACACCCCTCCCCCCTCCCTCCAATCCAGACACACCCCGACCCCCGCCAGCGGGCCTGGGCTGTCAAAACACGCGGCGGCGCGTTCAGTCCCAACAACGCGCGTGATGATTAATGAGCGGCTTGATAATTTAATATCGCCTGCGATTAAATTGAGGGCGGGGGGAGGGGAGCTCAGCGCTCGCGGCTGCTCCGGCCGCCGCCCGCCAGCCTGCGGGGCTCGGCTGCGCGCCAAGCCGCGCTTCTCCCGCGCGCGATGCCCGGAGAGGCTCGGCCAGCGGCGGGTCGGCGCCTTCCCAAGGTCAGTGGGTCTAGGGAGCCGAGGGCGGAGGGAATGGGGATGGGAAGGAAGACGTGGGGCGGGGGAGGTAGGGACACCGGACAGCTTGTGGGCGAGCCCGAGCACAGCACGAGCCGCGGGCTCTCCCCGGCCCAGGCGCGGAGGGGGCCGGGAAGGGCCCCGGGCACGGGCAGAGCTGATCCAATCCTTAAATCTCCACGCTCCTTCTCACGCCACCGAGGCTTAAAGAGTCCCTGAGACCCCGAGGACCCCCGCGAAAAGGGGGGCGCGGGGCCTAACCCCTCTGGGTCCCCTCCTCGTTCCCCGCGCCTTGTCTTGGAGAGGGTTTTCGTCAGGCGGGGCCGAGGTGGCGCTCAGGTGGGGCCACCCAAGCACCCTCTCTTCCCCAGCTAGCGGACCGCGACCCTGTCCCGTGCCCCGCAGGGTCCACGGCCAGCCCGGGGTTCAGGCCTGTGCTGGGGAGCGGGGAAGGCGGAAAGATGCCAACCAAACTCCGGGCGCCACGGCTCCGAGGTTTCCAGCCTTGCTCTAGACGGGAAATCCTGTCCAAGCCCCTCTGAGGTTCCCGGAGGGACTCCTGGCCGCCACTCTTTTCTCCTTAAGGGGCCAAGGAGAGTCTCGGACTTGGCCACCCTCCCCCCTGGGAGAAGTTTGAGCAGCAGGTTTGGAGGCAGCCGCCCCGCGTTTGTTCGCGCTGGGTAGGGGGACCGGCTGCCCTCTCGCCGTCGCCGCAACCAGAGCTCACAGGCGCCGCGAGCCAGGTAGGTGGCCGCTGTCGCTGCGGTGCAGAGCGCCTGGGCCGCGCGCGGGCGGGACGGCAGCCTCGGAGCGGGACCCTAAGATGCTACTCGTGGGGCAGAGGGAGCGTCGCCGTTGACTTCGTGGTCGCAGGGAAGGGCTTAATTAACTTTCGGCGGGGGAAGGCAGGCCCCCAAGAGACAGGGCTGTTCCCCCAAAGCTCCTAGGACACGGTATCCCTGGGCTATTCAGATGGCGAGCTGGAGGCGCGCACGAAAGCTCCGGCGCCAGGGCTCGGGGGCCAGCGTCCAGGCCGTGTCCCGGGCCTGGGGGAGGACGGCTGCTGGCGGGCTTTTCCGCCGAAAATGGCATCCTGGAGCGACGCCGAGGGCGGAACCCAGGTCGCCCGCCTTCCTGCAGAAGAGGAGGCCGGGGAGCGCCTGGGGTCCCGTGCCTTGGGCTTCACGCGGGGTGGCCGAGCCTCCCTCCGAGAGAGAGGGAAGCTTCCTAGACCCGGCTCCTCGGATTAGCTGGAATGACCGTTTCTTCCCCAGATGTCTGGAAGCGTGTCAGGGCAGGGGTAAAATCATCAAACAGTATTATATATACGTATGAAAAATGCTGTCTCAAAACACCCAATGAGAATATAAAAGTACACCTGTCTAGCTAGAGCGGAAACAAGCCACAAGTAGCTTCTAGGAGGCTCAGCCTGAAATGCCCCAAAATTAACAAGGGTGTGCCTAAAATCCCGGGAAATTCCGAACCCACAAAACGCTTCTTAGGAAAAAAGGCCTGAAGGCGGTGGAGGGAGGGCGGGGGACAGAGCTGGTTGATGGGGCGGGACCGAGCGCCTGGAAGTTGCGTCGCGTCCTAGGCTGAGGCGTAGCTGAAAACCTGGAAGCTTTTATCCCCGCTGTCGCAGTCCCTTCTGCTCCCGCCGCAGCTCTAAAGAGGAGGCCGCTTCCCTTAAGGTGCGCAGGAATAAGTTAAGAGGGTTCCTGGGCAAGGCTGCTGCCTGCGGCCACCTGTGCAGCCAGAAATGGTTCTGCCAAGGGCGCGCTACGGGTTACCAGCCGCTCGACTCCGGGGTACTGGAGCGCCCAGGCCAGACGCGCAGGTCGCAGCGCGCCCCCTTTGTCCCTGCTAATAAAAACATGCCTTAATTTTTCTCCTCTTCCGTGCTTCTCCCAGATACAAGCAAACCCGGTATACGGGGTTTCCACCAAAGTCAGTGACTGAGTCTACGGAGAGCCATTTTAAAGCCCAGGGCCAACCCATTCCTACAAAAGTGCCACGTATTATTACGGCGTCAATAACATGCACGTCGAGGGCGAAATCTCTTTTCCAGAAATTAAAGTTTCGTTCTGGAAGATGGCCTGGGAAGGTCCTGCACAGAAGGGTGTCATTAGAAAGAAAGACTCCACATTCTCAAATAGTAACATGGGGTACAAGGCCCATCAGGCTGGGTTTTATTTCCCAGGTTATCGTCGAGCTGTATAGCCTGAAATGTTAAACTAGACTAGGAGACTGTGAGTGACGATAGTCCCCAGTTTCTAAAATTTCTAAAATTCCCAAAGTTGTGGAAGGCGGAAGGGCTCTCTCATCCACAAGCTCACTCAACACTAATGGTTTCCGACTCCTGCAAAATGATGTCGATCTAGGTGGCACGTGGGGTGGCATTTTCCCCTCTACGTGCCAGGCTGCGAGCTGTGCTGCCTTTTGCAGCCTCCGGAGTTCGCGCGCATCGATTTCAGCCTCGGTTCTCAGCCCGGCCATTTAGGCCAAGATCGGGTATAATGGGAAACACCATCAGCAGACAATTACCCTTTCAGAGGATTCACTTCTCCTCACCGACACTGTTATTTGAGAAATAGGATCATTTGATTTCATATTGCACTAAATAACACCCAGCCGGTTCAAATTGCCAGCTTCTTAAAAACCGCCCATTGGAATAAATTGCAGCGGCCCCTTTTGGTTTTCAGGCCAATCTGACGGGCGCCGGGCAGAACTTGTAAAAAAATAACTATACAAAGTCAGCCCCGAAACCTCGTTATGGTTGGGAGCAAATCTGCGACCCTGGAGGCAAAGGCGTCCAGCCGCTAGGGTCCCTGCCACCGCCCCTTCCGCCCTTCAACTTGGAGATAGTCCTAGCACTTGGCTTTGGAACGACCCTGCTCAGCCCAAGGCACCCCAAAAATGCGCCTTAGGCCCCAAGGCACGCAGTGATTAGTGGAGAAGGATGGGCGAGGAGCACAGATCTTCTTGCGTCCTGCCACTTTGCGGCGCGTTTGTAGACCGCGGCGGGTCTCGGGCTCCGCGCCCGCGACATGCGCCCTTCTGGTTCGCGGGTCTCCTGCGCCTGCGGCCGCATCTACGCAGCCGCAGCACCCGCTTAGGGTGCGCCCTCCAGGCCTGCGGGCCGCGGTGCCCCTCTTCGACCTCAGCCCGGAGCCTTGGCGCTTGGTCCAGCTGGGGACAGACGGAGGGAACCCACTGCGCCTTCAGCGCGGCGGAGTCGGGAGGGAGAGAGTAAGGGCGAAGGAGAACGGGAGGAGAGGGGCGAGTCCCCAAGCGCCGCACACTCGCCGCCGGGGACAGTTTAGAAAGAGCTAAGGTTTCTGAAGTCTTTCAGGAGCTGCGGTTTGTTGACGCTTGAACTGTTCGGCTCGTTGGGGGGTGGTTCACTCTTTAAAATTTTAAAAAGTTTTCATAACACAAGCTATAACTTCTTGATGCTTGGATCATTTTTGCCAAGGGCCAGCTGTCTTGAAGACGTCCGGGCCTTCGGAGAATCTGTCCGTTGAAGTCTATTACATTTGCGTTAAAGCTTTTCAGAAAGGCGGAAAGAGATTTCCCCGCCCCCCAGGTAAACTGAAGGCCGGATCCCAGTGGCTCATTCTTGCACACCGTTTTGGGGCGAGAGTTGAAAGGACCCTTTTAATGGGTCCGGGGGACCCGGAGGAAGTTAACTCTGGGCCTTTTCCGAGGCGAGAGCGATTCCCTTCCGCAGGCACTGGGAGGAGCCAGGGAGCAGGGGCTTGTGGGTTTGCGCCCAGAGGGAAGGTTCCAGGCTCGCCGAGCGTGGAAAACGAAGCTTCCCTTTTTAGGATGGGCGCAAGCTTGAGCTTGGGGTTGGGGGTTACGCGTAGAGTGTGGACGCCCACCCAAGATGGGGCGATGGAGGCCCGGTAGGAGCCTCGGCATGCTCGCGCGCTCTGCTTGGCCTGGCCCTGCGGGCGCAGCGATATTCCAATCACTCTTATCTTGGTCAAATAAAAGCCCCATCCGCGAGGTTTGTGTGTGTCCAAACCGAGCTTTGGGATGCGCTGGCCTGCGAGCCTCCAGCGCCGACCTCCGGGCCTGGGGAGGCGGCCGTGATGAGTGACTTCTCCGGCCCCCGCCACGCTGTTCGGCCAAGGGTATAAGGCAGGCGTGGGGCTGCCCATCCAAGTCCGGGGAAAGCCCTCCACCCCCACCCTGGCCTGCTCCATCCAGGGCATGCCCAAGGCCCTCACCTCACGCCGCACTCTGTCCCTGACTCCCGGTCCCCCGCATGCTTGAGTCTCCGGTCCCCCGCATGCTTTTAGGACGCTCCTTGCGACCACCTCCCCCCTTCCTCCCCGCGGGGGCGCCGCCGAGGGACCCTACTTGCCAAACGCCGAACTCAACTGCGGCGGCTTTTCCAAGCAGGCAGGAACAGGGAGGTTAAATTCGGAGGAGCCGCAAAACCGGTCTTCCCCCAGCTCCAATCTTGCTGCCTGCGCGTCTGGAACCGCAGAACTCCAGGTGGAACGACCGCGCCGGCGTCGCGACTCTGGCACGCGGCTGATGGCAGCTGCTGCGGCAGCGGTTGTGCACCCGGGGGTATCGCAGGGGGTCCCGGGGCCAGGGTCTGGGCAGCGCGTTTAAAGTCGACCTTCCAGCTCTCCGGGGGTGGGGGGCCGGGGATGGCGACCAATATCTCTCCAGTCCCGCCTGGGAGGCCTAGTTGTCTGGGGCCCTGCTTGCTCTGGCCTTGGCCTTTGGCGGCGGCTGGAGGGTCAGCCCCTTGGCCCACCATTCCCGCCCCATGCACCGGCGTTCCTGTCTTGGCAGTGCCGCCCTGCGTGCTACCCGCCCTCGCTCGCAATTCCCCCACCTTGCCGCGTTTACCCGCACGTTTAATTCCCCGGGCGGATTCCGGGCGGAGGGGCTGCAACCGTGCTCTCCTCCGGTGGACGCTAATCAAGTAATTTCCCCATCCCAGCCCCATCAAATTGCTCTTTAGCTGTTGAACCGCGGAGTTTTGCTCGCCTTTTCACATGCTAATCACGCCCATTCAGCGCTCTCCGTGGGGCTGTTTGTCGCGGAATAAATCTCCTTGTTTGCCGGCTGCATGATTAATTGATATTGTTGTCTGGCTTTTGTGCGGGCGGCGAGGAGCTGAAAGGCGGCGCGTCGCGGGCCGCGGGCGACATCATCGGGCTGCCGAGGTCCCGGCGAGGTCGGGCCGGGGCTGCTGACATTATGCGCCGGATTTGCTTTTCCTTCTTAGAAAGATGATGAAACCCCCAAGTCTTCCAACCCACCCCCGGGGCGCAGACACCGCACAGCGTTTAAGCCACAAGCGCAGACAAAGCCCGGGGCGTTTGCTCAATTCCGGGGAAAGAAGTGGGCGTCGCGTCACGCAGGAGACAAATCGCATTTCGGCCCACCCGGGTTTGCGGCTGGGGCTTGGGCACGCGGCGTAGGTGCTGGGGTTTTCTAACAAAGAACCGAATCTTTTGTTCACGTTGTTGTTGGGGGGGGGGGGGGGGTTGTAATTCGCTCAAAAGGTCAGTAAAAGGAAACCAAACGCGGAGACCTTTTGTGCCGCGGTGCAGGAAGGCGGCGCCTACAAAGCGGACCCACCAAGGCGCTTCCACGCCCGCGCCGAGGGATTCGGTTTGCGCGAGCGCATAGTTGCTTATACGGCATCGGCGGCTCGGGTGACGCCGGGCGCTGACGGTGAACTTGTGCGGACACGAAGGCCCGCGACCGCCTGCAGGTCACTGCTGTCATTGCCGTCTCGGGTCGGTGCGGTTGCTGTGTTTGCCTGCGGCTGGCAGGTATTGGCAAACCAACAAATTCCTGCGCACCCTCTCTCCTGTGCCCTGGGGCTTTATCCTCTACGGACATCCCTGAAAACTTGGGAGATTCAATTAAATCATTCCACTTCCGCGGTGCTCCCACCTCCTGCTTATTGCAAATATTTCCTTTTTCGAGTTCTTAAAAAAAAAAAAAAAAAGCAAAGAGAAGAGAAACTGTCGCCTTCGCTTTCGCCGCGCGAGGGGTAATTGATAGGCGCCATCGGAGGTCAGAATTTGCATAAGAATTAAGAGCAGTAAATTAATTTAATATTCCGTGCACATCTCCAATTATTCCTGGAGACCTTTGTCTCCACGGCTGCCAGAGAGGGGATTCAGCTGCTCTTCAGCCAAACAACATCTGTGCGGTTAATAATTTGATAAACAGCTCATACAAATAGTTTCTGAATTATCTGGCAGCCCAATGACTATTCAGTTTGGAAATGTTTTGTCAGGGTCCCGGCGTCCCTCCGAGGGCCTCAGGCGCCCGCCCTGACAAATGTCTTCTTATCTTTTAAACATCAGCAGACGACAAAGTGTAAAATAAGTCATTATCATTAAGTAATAACCCTGCCCCTTAGAAAAAAAATAAAACCGACCGGGTCACCGCGGTGTCCTCAGGTCGTCTAAAGACGACCCCGCCGAGAGAGATGCTGGTGGGGGACCACCTGAGGGGGAGGGCAAGACGTGGGTGGTGGGGAGGGACGGGGGGGTGGTGCTTTTCTTTCATGCTATGCATTGAAATGGGGTGGCCGGCCTGGTGTATGGAAGTAACTACAAGGAATGGGTCACTGGTGCAGCTACTGGAAACGAAACCAGGGCATGTGGGTGAAAGGAAGACCGAACTTTTCCCTCTACCACTTCTACCTTTGCGTTTTCTCCCCGAAAGCAGGTATTATTTGCTCCAGAAATAAACGCATAAAAAGTAAATTGAAAACACCGCAGGTTTGTAATGTAAGTCATGGACTATAGTTAGTACAGTTATACCAGGATTCTTCTGACAGTTGTAACAAAGGTCCCACATTAATGCAAGGGGTTAATCATGGGGGGTTCTGAGGGAACTCTGTTTTATGTTTGATTTTTCCGTTGACCTGTCTCTTCACTAATTTGAAAAATAAGACTAAATCTAGTTACCAGAAAACAGGGGTGAACTGTTTAGGCTGGAGATAGCCCTTACCAGACTTCTCCCCCTTCTCTTTTTGACCAGTTCTGTCTTTCCTACCCTCGGCCAATGCATCTTTATCCTGATGGGCACACATCCTTCCAGACACTCAGCCAAAACGTTGGGTTGGCCCAGACTGGGGAGGAGGCACCTCTAGAGCAATGTGTTCCGTTTAGGATAACAGGCCCAAATGGAGACACGCTTCCCTCAGTCCCTGACATGGCTGTGGTTATGCTCCTTTATCTTTCTGCCATCTATGGCACAGCCCTGCTCCTGACAGAAAGTCCAGAAAGGAACTGTTTGATCTTGAATGAGACTGCAAGACTGCTCTAATTCTCGAAGTCTGCGCACTGCAGCTCTATTTACTGCAAGGCTGTGTTTACCCTGGAAT
The DNA here is from genome assembly GCF_030445035.2 of Dasypus novemcinctus. Classification (NCBI taxonomy): domain Eukaryota; kingdom Metazoa; phylum Chordata; class Mammalia; order Cingulata; family Dasypodidae; genus Dasypus; species Dasypus novemcinctus. The sequence continues at coordinate 19,700,763 of NC_080696.1, read as the reverse complement.
TGTTCTTCCACATAATAGGATGTTCGACTAGGATCCTTATCCTCTTTCTATACATTCCCACATGTTTGATGTATACACCTCACCCATTCAATACTCTACTTTCTATTTCCAATACTGCTGACAACCTAAGTACTTGAAGCCACTGATACTGCCTCGAAGTTCTGAGCAGTAATATGATAGAGCTTTGTCCTTGTTCTCTAATGAGCTCGGGTAGTATTGAACTTGATATACAGGCAAACCCTTCAGATTGTGGGTCTAAATATACAACTTTACAATGAATACAATATGACAATATCATTTCTACCAGGCACATTCATTTCTATTTTTAACATTTTCTTCTTGTATTTCATTAGATTTTCCTGGTAGAACTATAGCCACCTCCAGGCCTTGCAGGCTTTTATAAGCATACAAATGGGCTCTGTTATTTCTGACGGGGGTCTCTGTCTGTCTGCATCCTTTTATTAATTTCTGACGTTGATTTAGACTTCTCTTTTTGGCAGAGTGATTTGAAAACATTTCCTTTCTTAAATGGAGCATTGGCAATTCTTTTGGGAACCATTCTAATTTTAAACACCAACATATTCAGTTCCTTAAGCTGTAGCTCTGGTGTTACTCATTTTTATGCACACTACCTCTCCCCTTTGGTGGTAATTTGTTTATGTTTGATATTTGTCTTCTTTACATTTGTTTGACTATTTGTCAAGGCAGTGTATGGGCAGAACACAGCTATTAAACAAGAAGGCAGTGAACTCTGATTATGTTTTTGACTATGTAAGTAAAACCACAGAAAACAGAAATTTTGATTTTTTTTTTTTTTTAATAATGAGCCCTCTCCAGAAAAGCCGTCTGGATACCATTAAAGTTGATGAGTTCAGAAGGATTATCCTGATAAATGCTTGGCTTCTTGGTGATTAAACACACATTTTAAACACAGGCTCCTAAATGAGAGTTAGGTCTGCATTTGGAGAGAGGTTTGCTGAGCATAACCAGAAATCGTTGGGTAAAAAAACATCCAAGAGTATTTGAGGACCACCTTCAGGAGCTATGCAGGTGCAGTTACACTAAAATTATTGGAAGCATACTAGTAGTTGACCTTCAATAACTTAAACAACACAGACCCTGAAAATTTTCTACAGAATTTTAAAAGGTATCTACCTTCTATCTTGGGGAAAGTGAAATAATGGCCGTGGGGCAGAATAATGATTTGAAAATTCAGTTCAGTCTTTATTGGGGGTAACAGTATTTTCTTTTTACAATTTGAGAGATAAGAATGCTTCAGAGCCATTAAACACATTCTTCTAATAAATTCTTCCAATTCTTTCACTTCCATGGCTTCTTTTTTTAAAAAGACATAATTTCCACATAGATGGCCCGCTGAAAGTGAAAGTCTCGCCAAAAACAGAGTCTGAAAAATGCCATTTAGCATAGAAAAATTATAAACAGGATGCATTTAGGTCAACCTGTCTATTCTGATTTCCCCTCGAGTTTAATGTTTAAATGAGCTGTGCTGGGCAGGCTTCGCCATCCAGCATTTTCATCCCTGACACTGGCTTCAGAAAGAAACAGCTTTAGTGTTGGTGAACGGGAGTCCAGATTCTTCAGAGATGAGTCCCCCTATCTCCAGTTACCATGGGTGGCGGCCAGCTCTCCTGCCCATAGTCAGGGCATGATTCCCGTTGGACAGATTGTGCTTCATACGCCTTCAGGGGCACCCGTCACATCACTGCTGTTACAGATCTGTATGGTCTTTAAGACCCCCTTCTGGTGAATGGCAGATTCCTTGAGGAAGAGGAGCCATTTAAAATTTGTGCCAAGGGGTTGCATGGGCTAGCTGTGGGGCTGGCTGGCTCCGCTTAAAAGAGAGCTCATGGGCAATAGCAACTGTGGATCCCTCTGCTCTTTGCCTTGGTCAGAAGGTCCAATCCAGCAGCCTAGTGTAGACCCAATCTAAGAGGGGCTCCAAGGGCTTGTTCTGCTTTTTGCCTCTGTGATGAGGGGAGATGGGCCCTATAGAATACCAGACTCTTTGGCTTGACATCCGAGGCCTGCCATCATTTGGTTAGAAGCAAAGTGGGGAGAGAAGGGGAAAAATGATGGGCAGAAGACTTGTCCTAGTTGTCCACTAGCTAGCTGCAGATAAATGGGCAATCCCCCAATTGCTCTGTGTCAGAAATTCCTGTTTGCTATTCTCCCCAATTTATTATCTTTTTTCCTGCTGGGCACATAGCTGGGCTACATTTCTCAGACTCCCTTGTAGCTATGTGTGGCCGATGTGATGACATTTTCATTGTTGTAATGCAAGCAGAAGTGTGTGCAATTGCCATCTTGTACTTGCTCTTCCCTTTTCCTGCATGTTAACTGGGAATGATGCTGATGGAAAGCATGTACTGAGGATGGCAAAACTTCCCCAGTGGCCAGGATTCCCAAGATGACTTCTTTGAGCAGAGTCTGCGCTCCGACCCTGGACTGTTCAATGGAGAGAAATAAATTTCTATTTTATTTAAAAAGCTGCATATTTTGGCTTGCTTTTTTACAGCAGCTTTCCCAAACAAATCCTCATCCTAGCTTTATTTTTCTTAAATGTAAAATGAGTGCATCTTAAGTTTGGGTTGCCCCCAAAGCTGGCAGTTTATTGGAAGGTGAACCCAGGAAACACCAGTAGTGGGGCTGAGAGGCAAAGAAGGGAAGGCGGCCATCAAAATGTATTATCAAGCAAGTTATTGCTATGGGCAACTGGGATTTAATTCCATGAGGGGACTCTGGAATCTCTTGGAAACAGTGTAGAACACCTGCTTCAGAGTGAGTCCATCTGAGTTGGGCTATTTATACACCAACTCCCACTGCTCATTAGTTGAGCACTACTCTTGGTGGGTATTAATTTCCCCAACACTTGTTACCTATTGCTGTGTAACAAACCACCACAAAATTTAGTGGTTTCAATGACAACTATTTTTCAGCATTCTGTGGGTCAGAAATTTAGGCAGGACACGCTGCATACTCTCCGTGTCAGGTGGGTTATTCACCTGGCTGCTTTCAGCTGGGAGCTCAGCTGGCGTTGGAACATCCAAGATGGCTGCTCATCATTTAGTAGCCTAGCCTGGACTTCCCTACAGCATGGTGACTTGGCTCCCAGAGGGAAAAAGTAGAAGCTGCTAGTCCATTTAAGATCTGTGGCTTCAAGTCCCAGAATATCACTTCTGTCTCATTCTTTTGGTCAAAGCAAATCACAAGTCCCCCCCCAGATTTAAGGGGGAGAGGGAATATCCTCTTTTCTTGATGGGAGGAGCTGGTGTGAAGGAATGAGCAGAAGTGATGGTGGCCATATTTGGAAACTATGTCTTATGCCTACCCACACCTCTTCCCGCTTATTCCTATCTCAAAGCCACGTTCCTCTCCTACTTCACAGAGGCAGGCTTTCCCCCCTTGCTAGTCCACCAGGGACTTCAACCCCCTTGGAATTCCTAGAGCACCTCTTATTATGCACACTTGTTATTTTGTCCATAACCATTTCCTGACTTGTGACATTTTTGGTGGTGTTCTTTGATGATTTTTTGAAGGCAAAAAATTGAGATTAGAACTTCAAAAACACATTGTACCATTCTGAGCACCTAGTGGACTCTTGATGTAGATCTGTGGAGAGAACAAAGGAAGGACTCAGAGGTAAGGACTGGATGGAGAGAGTGACCAACGTGGATTTGCCTTTGGGTTAAGATCTAGAGCGTAAAGCACATTTCTTGATTTCAGGTTTTTTCCTTCTTTCCTTCCTCTGTTTCTCTTCCTCCCTCTCTCTCCTTCCTTCTCTCCCTCCCATCCCCTCTTTCTTTCATTTTCAACACATTGGTAGATTTATCTAGATTCTTCAATTGTGTGAAAACTCAAATAATTTTGAAGTCCTCCCAGCCTAAGTGGATTTTAGGCGACATACACATCTACATGCAGGAAAGGCCATATTTGTCCTGGAATGTGTCACCTGAAAGGTGCCTGGAAGACTTCTGCTTTCCAAAGCATCACCCCTCCCCCATGATACTCTATTACCTTGCATTAAGCATTACTCTCTTTTAAAATCCAAGTACTACCTGTTTGAGATGTGGTGGGAGGGTGAGGGTATAAATTTGAACCTCTGGTTTCTTAGTGCAAATTAATTGATGAGAGTAGTATTTCTCTTTTTCTCACAGAAGAAACTGGGGCAGCAAGAATGTGCTGGAAGATTAGAAGCAGCTGATGCAGAAGGAAGGAAAACTGAAAAGGAGGGGCCTCTGTGGACAAGTCGTCTCTCTCCATTCCAGTCAGGCCAGTTGTCCAGCAGGCATTTTGAATAATGCATCATCCTTGGCATTAGAAAATGGCTAGCATCCTCAAGGACAGCAATGAAAAACAGAAACATGAGCCAAGGGAAGATTCTAGAACCCATGAACACATATGGGTGGGTTTGAAGTCAGCTGGATGGACATCCCTCAAGCCTCTGGGATCCAGTCTCTACTGTGTGACTGGCGTTTAGTTACTAGGTTTTCAAAGGCAGAATCAGCCTATGGGAAAACTGGCCCATCGTGTCCACAGGAAATGTATTAAGTATAATTGTTTTTTTCAGTAGAGCCACTAAAGGATTATCAGCAGACAATTGGGATGACTTTAACAGCTAAACATTAATAAGACTTCCTAATTAGTAAATTGTTTCTTCTAGTCCCTGAACATATTCCCCCTGCTCCCCCACCCCATTTTTGTAAATGCCAACATTGCCCTTTTGGATCAGAACTTTATTATATCATTCAAAGAAGGTTTGCTTCAGCCATTTCTCGGCTACCAGGTATCGGATTTGTAAAAGATCATGGTTTTGACACAGCACAACTAACTTTGTGCATTTATGTTGGCTGGCGTGCAAAAGATGTGCTTTACTGGGTTTTGGGAAAGTTGTGATGGATGCTGGCCCGAGGGAGGCAGGGAAAATGTCGTGGACTTTGCCATTAGTCACACCTGGATTTAAATTATGCCTCTGTCACCAGCCACATGACCCTAGGCACATTGGAACACTCCACTGGATGTATGAAATAGCTTCCTCATCTGTAAAGTGGGAATGGTTGTTGTGAGTAATAAATAATTAAATATATGTTCAGTTTCTAGAAAGTTTCCTTGCATAAAGTTATGCTTAATAAATGACTCTTAAAATAAGAATTTTTTTTGTCAGTTACCATCTGATCATTTTACCACATCATGGCACTTGCAGACTGTCGGCATGGATTTTCTGTTAACCACCAGGAAATGCGCATAGGCATATATCACTTTAAAGATGTGTGTGTGTGTGGGGGGGGGGGTAAATCCCGAGGTCATCCTGTTAATTGATGAGGAACTTTTGGCGTCAATTTGGGGGAAGTCAAAGAGAAGATGAGGTGTTAAAGTTATCATAGAGAGGAATTCTTTCTGTGGTTGAAATAACAGATGAGCTGGCTATAAAACTGGCAGAAATCACTGGCTGGAGCTCTTCCTTCTACCTAGAGCACTGAACCCCAAATTGCCCTTTGACGGGATAAACTCTCTTAAAAGTTTGTAAAGAAAGCCCTCCAGGGAAAGGGACTTGGCCCAGTGGTTAGGGCATCCGTCTACCACATGGGAGGTCCGCGGTTCAAGCCCCGGGCCTCCTTGACCCGTGTGGGGCCTCCTTGACCCGTGTGGGGCCTCCTTGACCCATGTGGAGCTGGCCCATGCGCAGCGCTGATGCGCGCAAGGAGTGCCCTGCCATGCAGGGGTGTCCCCCGTGTAGGGGAGCCCCACGAGCAAGGAGTGCGCCCCGTGGGGAGAGCCGCCCAATGCAAAAGAAAGTGCAGCCTGCCCAGGAATGTGCCGCTGACGACAACAGAAGCGGACAAAGAAACAAGACGCAGCAAACAGACAGACAGAACAGACAACTGGGGGAGGAGGGGGAATTAAATAAATAAATAAATCTTTAAAAAAAAAAAGTCCTCCAGCCTTTCTTTTTTTGATGACTCTTGGTTATTGAGAGGCAACCTTTTTTGACCTTCTCTGAGTCCCAATGACATTGAGTCTTGCTCCTTGGATATGAACCTCTGTAAACAGTCCTGCCTCGTCCACCTTTATCCTTTGACCAAACTTTCCCGCATGCAATTATGTCTTGCCAAATAAATCAGAACTAATCCTTCTAATCATCTACCTCTTTTCTTCAGACCATTTGTTGGTCGATGACACTACAACATTCGCTTCATCCTTGAACACTTGGTAGAGCATACATGTCTCCAGTGACTTTTTAATTGAGCTGAAGCATCCCAACAAGGAAGAGTCTTTATTTAGCTGGGGTCTTTTCAGTTAGTTGTCAGAAAGCCAGCACCAGGGGATTTCAGACAGAACAAAACCCCACTCTCTGCACAAAAGCCCTCTCCAAAACCTGGAAAGTGCAAAAATGCCTGGAGAAAATTAATTTAAAGAAAGATAAATGCCAAACAAATCTGGGAGGGGGTGAAGGGAAATTGCCAAAGATGAATATACTTACAGATGTCACCTTTTTGATGACACATTCTGGGATTTCATTTTTCTCGTTATAGTGGGCACCCATTGCCATTGTATTCCTGGAAGAATACACCCGTCCTGGAAAACTCATTGAAGAACCGTTCCTGATGGCATGGGAAATGTAAATGAAATGGCCGCCTGCCTCTGCAGTATTCAGTGGAGATGGCACAAATGTTTGGCTGAGTCATTAAACCTTACCCAAGGCATTTTCATAAAAATAAACCAAAGTTGTCAAATCTCAGCATCACGAAGTTATGTCTCTCTCCAGTCATCTCTGGAGGAAAGGGAAATCAAATTTGCATTGCAGAATGAATTCAGCTTGAAACTCTGGCTTGTCTCCACTTTTTTTTAAAGGGGTGGGGTGGGGGGATTGTTGCACAATCTCTTAACTGAGTTTTTAATCGAGTTGCTCCACCACTCTTTCTTTTATGGAGCCATAGAAGTGTCTGTAATGAAAGATTAAAATGGCCCTGTTCCGTGGTTTGCAGTGGCTCTGCAAATAAAATATGACAGCTCTCTCCTAGGGCCTATATGTAAGCTAAGGGAGCTTGGAAACAAGTTACATTATGCTCTCTGCCGTGCATACTGATTGCAAATTGTATGGGTTATCTTCGATGCCATAAAAAAAAAACAGAATGAAAGGGGAGAGAGAGAGGGAGAGAGATTTTCTTTTCCCCAACTGATTATGAACCTAATGCATAGCAAGCAAGAGAGCAACGATACTCAGATTTCCTGCAGCAGAGGTAAAACATACACACACTCACACATTTACACACTGACAGGCTAATGGCTACTTTCCCAAAGAGTGGTTAGAAAGAAGTAGTAAATGGGACTGTGCGGATGCCGGGAGAAGACCCCGTGGCAAAGATCAAGATACCCAGCAACATATCGCATAACACCTAATTGGCGGGTCACATCCAAATGAGTGTCGTCAGGCATCCCCGGGCAGGCCTTTGCCGGCGATAAAGACACTTGTAAACAATTCAGCCCCAGAACATGGCGATAATATGTTGATCCAGCGTGTAATGAGGTGTTCCCGGAATCAATAAGCAGTCATGGAGAGCAGGGAGCGAGGGCAGTGGCTGTCTTTTTGATGACCTTTCCTTGCCACCGAGGACCTCATCTCCCCTGAAGAGGACTTTTCTCATTTTGCAGCCAGCTCTGAGTGTCAGAACTTCCATTCGCAGCCAGCAAATGAACAGCCGGGCCCTGCATGCTAATGAAGTCCAGGCTATTTTGCACCTTTTCATCCGCACATTATGCTCTTGACTCTGGAGAAGGTGGGAATTAGGCCGGACCCCGGTGTCAGACTGCCTGATGGCTCGGCTCCGGAAAACTGGTAATTGAAGCTGATGACTGATGCGAGGGAGGCCTGAATTTGGAAATAAACAGTTTCAAGCACTGCATGTCATTTCTAGAGAGACTGCCGAGAGAATGGAAATGAGCTCTGTTTCTTGAATCTAATGCAGTTTCTCAGCAGGAAAAACACCGTCTTTTAGACGACAATGCCAGTCATTAAGATTTAAATGTTCTGGCGATAATAGAAGAACTGGCCTCTGCACGCATTCACAAACAGCACTTATGTAAATGTCTTTCAACACCCAGATCTACACTTAATCCACGCCCAAGAAGATAACTGTGTTGGAAAGTGGAACCAAATGCAATTCTGGGGCTATAAATATCATTCATCGGGAGGGAGAGGAAAACAGTCAAATTGTTTGCCAGCATGTCACAGAGTATCGCCTGTCAACGCCAGCAAAAATGGCAACTGCCTGTCGAAACAATGAAAGGACGTTCAGAAGTCTACTATCAAAGCGCCCCAAAGCTGTACTTTTACAGGTTATTTTTGCACGGCCGCATTGCATGTCAAACCGTATACCGCTCCAGCTTTTTATGTGGAAATGGCACGAACATTCCCAACCTTATATGCCGAATCTGTATTTGGATGGTGAATCTACATGCATAATGTTGCAATGGAAGCCCACATCAGGACACATTCGCTCGTAATCTTTTAAAAGTTCTTTTATCGAATATTTTATTTATTTTATTTTCTCTTAACATGACCGGGCTGTCACAAAACCCCAGACCAAACATGATGAATTGTCTTAAAGTCTCACCTCCCCAGTCTGCTGAGATTAATCGGACATCGTCTTGCTGTATGCAAAAAGAAGGGCTCATAACCTGAACACAGCCTTTTGCGTTTAAAGAGGCTTTAAAAATCATTTTTACTAGACATCTCTCCAGCCCAGTTCTTCCTGTGCAGGTGAAACACCTTCAGGAGGAAATTACGAGCCCCAGGGAGAGGAGAAGGAGGCCACTGCTATTTATCACGGCAGGCTGGGGAGGATTCATGAATAACCATCGGTTTGCTCTTTTCTTGCTTCTCTTTTCCCTACCAGAAGTGAGATTTTGATATTTCAGGCCTTTTTCAATTTAATGGCGAGATACAGGATTCTCAGAGGCAGTCTTTGACTTGTTGGGGACATCAAGGATATCAGTGCAACTAGAGAAATCGAAGACAGCTTGGGTGTTATTGTCACTTCAGTTTAAAGGTAGCAAACCTATCTCGCAAAGGATCAACACTGAATTATTTCGACATTTCAAAAATATGGATAAGTAATGCATTTCTAATAGCGTACTTGTGGATACTAGGTAGATCAATGAATATTCAGCAATCCTTTGCATGAACTACGTGAAACTCAACAAGAAAAAGGTGAAATCCTACACACACAGAGACGCCCCCACCCCTCGCTGTGACAATGTTGCTCAATTCTGACACGATTCCTGTGTTTCATGGGTTCTCCAGCATAATGGTTAAAAAAGAGGGCAAAAATTGGGGTCACTAAAACACAATAACGATAACCGCGGAGGCTGTACATTGACGGTGTACACACACACCAGGAATTCTGTAGGTATGCAATGGTTCCTTGCGTGTTCAGCGCAGAGCTGATATTTTGGAAAAGCTTCTCTGTGCATTTCCTCATTAGACTCTCACTACGAGCCTGCAGCATGAGGGCCTATTTTATTAGCACACAAGACAAGGGAAGCAGAGAGAAATGATGCGTTTGTTGGAAGGTCACTCAGAAAATAGTGTTGACGTCAGGAACAGAACTTTCTGTTTTTAGACATTTGTCATTTTGTTTTCCTACATAACCCTGCTGCCCTGTGTAAACACTGTCAATAAAGAAAGTTGTGCAATGTGACGTGATTTCCATGTTCCTCTTTCATAAGCATGACCTGTTTTGCTGTTATAAGGTTGAAATTGTTCTTACTTGGAAGAGAGGAAGTGCAACTCCAACTGCTTGGAAGTAGAAAATCCAGGAACAAGGTTTTTTGCCAACTTTAATGGTCAGTGACAATGACTTTTATAGTACTAGCATCCTTTGGTGTAGAGAGCGTTGTCTGGATAAGAAGGAGTAAGTAGACATAGTTTAACTGTCAGAAACACTGGCTTGACTTTGATTCAAATCCTGGCCCCCGCACTATGCCAGCAATATAAGAAAAAGCAGAGGGGATCACTTTTTGCTCATGTAACTTCAATTCCAGAAGAAGTTAGTCTAGGGTGTCCTCAATGTCCCAGGTTCCTTTTGTCTTTCTAGTGTACCTTTTTTTTTTTTTTTTTTAGCACATTGATTCCATTTCAGGGTTGCCTCATGGCTGTATAATGGCTGCTGCAGCTCCAGTCATTTCATCTGATGAAAGAAGGAAAGGAGGACAGACAGAGGAACCAGATGTTCTCCCTCTTTCCAAGGAGATTTGCAGGGAGCTCAATCCCTCAATGTGTGTCTGTAGCTATTTCTGTCTATAGGGAAGGATGGGAATTGTAGATCTGAAGCTGGGCACACTGCTGTTGCCACAACAGCCTGGAATCTCATACTAAGGAAGGAAAGATCAGATTTTGTATAATTAAAAACACTAGGGATCTGAATCTGAGCTAGTTATCTAACTTCTTTAAGCTATCACATGGGATAAAATAGTGGTCCCTTCCTCACTACCATTCCAGGGATGGGTTGTGAGGATAAAATGGTATAATTCAAGTGAAGCACCTATTACAGTCTCTGGAACATACATGTTAGTTCAAAACACAAAAATACATATGATAACCTAAGAAATTAGTTTTTAAAATATGCTCAGCCTCATTAGAGATCCCTTTGTTTTGGTTTGCCATGGCTGCTGTAACAAAATGACACAGACTGGTTGACTCAAACAATAGGAACTTATCGACTTATCATTCTGGAAGCTAGAAGTCCAAAATCAAGGTGTTGGCAGGATCATGCTTTCCCTGAAGTCTGTTGAGATCTGGTGGTTGCTTGCCAGCATAACTCAATTTTTACTTCCATCACATGGCCATCTGTCTCCTCCTCACTGTCAAAATTTCCTCTGCTTAAAAAGACTCAAGCGGTAGAGGATGAAAGACCACCCTGATTCAGTTTGGCTTCACCTTAACTGATAACATCTTCAAAGGTCTTATTTACAAATGAGTTCACATCCATCGGACCAGGAGTTAGGACTTGAACATGTCTTTGTGGAGGGTATGATTCAATCCATACATACCCTATACTTTCTTTTCTTATTATGTTTATTTTTCACTGTCTCCTCCCACTAGAATGTAAGCTCCTGGAGGGCAGGGATTCTAGAGAGTTTTGTTCACTGATGTACATATGCCAAGCTCCTGGAATAATTCAGATACGATAAACTTAATAAATATTTGCTGAATGGATGAATGAAATTCTGAAAATCTCAGTTTCCTGGTAGCATCTTGGAGGGATATGCTTAAATTGAGGACCAGTAGTCTCTCAGGCTGTACCCGTGCAGTGAACAGTCACTGGGTACAGACTGCCCCCCGGGGAGGGGGAGGAGCCTTGGACTAGGCCAGCTCCTTTCTGTTGCTGGGGAGGAATGCAGCCGCCCAGCCTTAGTCGCAAAGCCTCAGGCCAATGTGCAGTGAGGGCGTCCATCCTGAAGAGGGCGACTGGGTGGCGTCAAGACATCAATTACAGTACACCCCTCTTGCCTCCCCACCCACTTGCTGCTGTGCAGGTAAGCTCATCCCTTCAGCGAACAGCTCCTTCAGGAGTCTCATTGGTTTTTCCTGGGGAAGATTAGCAAACAGGATGAGCTATAGCTCCTGGTCCTGCAGTGGTCTTGGGATTCCATTGACTCTTTTCTTTTCCCTTCTCCACTTTCATTTTAGATTCGCCTTAGTCTCAACTAGCACTTTTCCTGACCTAGGTGACTTAACTGTTGGGGTCACCCAGACCCTCATCCTGGAGGATTATGAGTCTCAGGTTGCCATGACCTTCCCAGACCATGGCTGCCACACAAGTTCAATTGCCATCAAAACTGGGGAGGGATCATCAAGGGGCACACAATGGGTCACCTTGGTGCCACATCCATTCCCCCCCCTTTTTTTTAGATTTTATTTATTTATTTATTTCTCTCCTCTTCCCCCCCACCCCCCACCCCCACCCCAATTGTCTGTTCTCTGTGTCTATTTGCTGCGTCTTCTTTGTCCGCTTCTGTTGTTGTCAGCGGCACGGGAATCTGTGTTTCTTTTCGTTGCGTCATCTTGTTGTGTCAGCTCTCCGTGTGTGCGGCACCATTCCTGGGCAGGCTGCACTTTCTTTTGTGCTGGACGACCCTCCTTACGGGGCGCACTCCTTGCGCGTGGGGCTCCCCTGCGTGGGGCTCCCCTACATGGGGGACACCCCTGCATGGCAGGGCACTCCTTTCACACATCAGCACTGCGCATGGGTCAGCTCCACACGGGTCGAGGAGGCCCGAGGTTTGAACCACAGACCTCCCATGTGGTAGATGGACGCCCTAACGACTGGACCAAGTCCGTCGCCTCCATTCCCCCTTGTCCACGCTATGTAGCAGCTTCCTGGCCTCTTCTTGATGGTCAGAGTCAATTATGCTGTCAGGCTGGTGAGTCATCTCCAAGTTTGCTTGTCTCTTGGCACCAGGAGCCCAAAGCTGGCAATCACAGCTTTAACTTGTAATGGAACCAGGATATCTAGATCCACAGAAACTAGAACTGCATGGACAGGAAGCTTAAATTCCCCCAAATGAGTCACTGAATGTTATTCAGTGTGGGGCCACCCCTATGTTCATCCCTTTGTGGGTTCTCAGACCATTTATTCAATTCACTGGGAACTCAGCACCTTATTATGGCCACATATTCCAGAGGAAACAGCCCTACCCTTACAGAATATTATCCCTATGCTGGCACATTGGCTGTGCCTTGAACAGATCATTTAACTGCTATAACTAGCTGGCAGCTTCTTCATGGTACGAAATGAAGTAGGACTAGTGGACTGTATGGGTATGAGAACCCTGCCATACCACCTTGCTGTAAAGTGGGTCCTTCAGTGAAATGTGTCATAATGTGGGCTCTCACATGTTGATAGAGTAAATACTCTGTAAGCCCCTTCAGAGTAGAACTAGATGAGGTCCTGAGGGCAGAACAGGAAAACTCATACTGGCAATATATGTTGACTCCAGTCTAGATGAACGGTTGGACAGGGTCCAGTGTAATGGACCTGCTATCAAGTGCTGGCTGGTCTCCTCGAGGGATGGTGCTATATTAAGACCTCTGGTTTCTGTGGCTGGTATACTGGATATTGAGAAGCAGCATCAGCCATGGTGAGTGAGAGCCCATGCCATTGGGTCCATGCTTGACCTCCATACCTGCCATCATGGTCATTCAATTCATATGCCCATTGTGTCAGCACTGGAGTGGGCGATGATGAGATGGCTGATGGTGACTGGCTTAGTCATTTTGTCTACCTGAATTTTTTATAGAGTTTTTTTTTTTATGGTGAATGCTCTTAGGTGGGCATTGAGCAGGAGATAAGAAAAATTTTAAACTTCATGCTGACTTCAATATATCCATTCACATGTCTCTATCTCAGAATTCCTTCTTCCTGACTTTCTAATCTTGCCTGCCCCAGGTCCCTGACCAACAGCTAAGACCATAAATTTCTATGTATTCTTCCCTTGAGCCACTTCTCTTTCCACTCAAAGTAGAGGATCGTGTGCACTGTCCCAAACCCTGCCCATGCGGAGGGCTTTCCCACACTGCTACTTCAGGGTTGTCCCGGAGTGGGGTGATTGTCCATCTAGCATGACTACTGTCCATTTTCAGCTTCCATTCACCACCTGAGCCGATCCATCTGTGAACCAAGCCTGGAATTCCTTCTCTGTCAGCTCATCATAAGGAACCCATCCACGTGGCTCCACGTCTTAACCTAGGAAGAGGAATTGGTGATGGGTGACATGGGAGCATGGGCCACGGGCTCAGGAATTTACTTGCGTCCCTTGAACCTCCTCAGGCCTGATCCTGATTTTATCACTTCCATCTTACAAAGGACTGCCCTTGGGCCTGCCCAATCTTATGGCTTTGTGGGTCTGACAGAAGCCAGCTCATGATGGCTGTTCTGGCTGCACTGTCATTTGCTACTTCATCATCAGGTGCTCCATCATCACCAGGGCCCAGAAACCCCCCAAAAGCAGTTTTTTAATAAAATGGTATAAAATTCTCTACTGCTGATGGCCTGGATTTATTCCAGAGCTCTAGGGTCTACATTGTGATTGTTCTTCTGGAGTTTGACATAACCTACCTGGGGCACGTCGTTCCCACCACACTTACCTTAATACCACCGAGTCTGTTGGATTGTTTGGCTCAAGTGGCAAAAGTGCTTATCCTACAGAATGGCCTGCTGCAGAGCCCTTTCCTACTCTGTGCTTCATTCAAAGGTGGCAGCCTTTTGCATCACTTGGTAAGGAGGTTGGAGAAATAGTCCCAGCTGTGGACTATCTTCCCCTCGGAATCTGAATAGACTTACAAGGCATTATGTGAGATTTGTTCCTTCTTTTGGAGGGGATGTCTCAGCACACCTCTGACCACTAAAACTTCATTAGTGTATTAGTCAGCCAAAGGGGTGCTGATCAAAATACCAGAAATTGGTTGCTTTTTATAAAGAGAATTTATTTGGGGCAGAAGCTTACAGATATGAGGGCATAAAGCATAGGTTACTTCCCTCACCAAAGTCTATTTTCGTGTGTTGGAGCAAGATGGCTGCTGACGTCTGTGAGGGTTCAGGCTTCCTGGGTTCCTCTCTTCCTAGGGCTTGCCTCTTCCTGGGCTCAGGGTTCCATTCTTCCTGGGGCTTGCTTCTCTTTCCTCTGTGTGTTTACTTCCCAGGGCTCCAGGTAAAGGCTTCAGCATCAAATTCCAACATCAAAAGCCCTCAACTCTGTCCTTTGCCATGACTTTTATCTGTGAGTCCCCACTCCTTGTGGGGACTCAATGCCCTAATGACATGGCCCAATCAAAGCCCTAATCATAAATTAATTATGCCCAAGTACGGACCAGATTACAAACATAATCCAGATTTATTTTTGGAATTCATAACCCTATCAGTTGGTATGGCAGCTTTTCTGAATCTTCATTGGGTTATTTGCCCACTCTGTGGAGCACATGTCATAATTTCTTGCTCATTAGGTCCCATTAACATGATATCGTGGATACATGGATCAATGTAATGTCCTGCAGGATGGTTCATAGGTCTAAGAGAGGGCAACGCCAGAAATGTATACTGTTGTCTGTCCCAGCTCTGTATTAACTGCTTCTGGTCCTCACTCCTGATAAGTATGGAAAGGATACATTATCCAAATCAAAAGCTGCAGGCTCCCTGACACATGTTAATCTGCTTTAGCAATGACCTGGCATGGCATAACAGCTGTAATTGTGGGTATGACTTGGTGGCATTTACCTGAGTCCACTTTCATCCTCCACTGTCTGTCCTGTTTTTGTAGGGGCAAGTTAAATAGAGATAACCTCTCCTTCCTTTCTATCTTTAAGGGTGGCCATAATTTCTGCCTTTTCTCATGAATATAATACTGTTTCTGATGTAATATCTTGACTAGGAGCTGAGGAGACTATTTCAGAGATTTTCTCTTGGCCTTCTCTACTACAATAGTTCTCACCCCATAGACAGAGGAACCAATGTGGAGACTGCCAACTACCAAATATTCCCATTCCATGTCATTAGGAATGAGTATGTGGATCCAGAGGATCTACTGTGATCCCAGGCCAGGATTCTATCCTAATACCTGGCTGTCACCATTTAATAGGTACTTCATGATGATACTTTGATCTTCTGGTGTCTTAGTTTTCCTGCTGCTATGACAAATACTACACAAGGGGTTGGCTTATGCAATTGGTATTTATGGGCTCACGGCTTCAGAGGTTGGAAGGCTTGCTCCCCCTGGTGAGAAGTGTGCTGGCTGGCTGGCCATCCTTGGGTTCCTTCACTTTGTCATCACATGGTGATGTCATCTCCTTTCTCTTCCAAGTCCCTGCTGACTCCCAGCTTCTGACCCTTCCCTGTGCCTTTCTCTAACTCTGACTTCTGATTTCTTTCTCTTTATAAGGCCGTAAGCAATCCAGATTAAGACCCAGGCTCATTCAGTTGGGCCACATCTTAATTTAAAATAACATCTTCAAGGCATCCTGTTTATAGTGGGTTCACACCCACTGGGATGCAGATTAAGATGAAGAACTCGTCTCAGTTGGGTATGTGATCTAACCCTCCATATCTTGGGATCAGAATCACTTCAGCTTCTGTGCTCAACCTGTCTGGAAGCCAAACCCTTTTCTGGAAGGTCAGCCTGTAAGGGATTGGTTGTAGATGTGTTAACTCTTCGCTAGGAAGTATAAATTAGGTTCCAATCACATGTTAAGGTTGAGTTTTGGGAATAGATTCTCAGGGGAAATTTTTTCTTTCCCCTATTGTTCATGTTGCTGCAGAATGTTATACAGGGTGTATAGTAAAAATAGCAGCTATTAACATCAATTTCTTTATTTTCTATGAGTCTTCCTCTAAATATTATGAAATTATCATCAGTTGTACACAATTTTATGACTGTTACCTTGTGAATGGACTTTATCAATTATCCTTTTCTGTCTTATTTATTTATTTAGCTTTTAATCATATTTGATTCGGTAATATTGCTATTCTCCTTCCTCCTCCCCCTTCCTACCATTTGGCTGGTATATATTTTCATTCCCATTATTTTGCCAATTTCCCATGTTATTTGTTTTGGATCATTTCTTATTATCGGATTAAATTCATAGATATAGCTGGATTTTTTAACACTGCATTATTGAGATATAATTCACATACATAAAATTCATCCTTTTAAAGTATACAGTTCAGTGTTTTCTTTAGTGTATTCAGAGTTGTGCAACGATCAGCACTAATTACAGAATATTTTCATCACCTCCCCCTAAAAGCCCTGTACCCAGTAGCAGTCATTCCTATCTTCCCTCCTCCTCAAATCTGACCACAACGAATTTACTTTCCCTTTGTATGGATTTGCCTAGTCTGGACATTTCATATAAATGGAATCATGTAATATGTGCCCTTTTGTGTCTGGCTTCTTTCACTTAGTATAATGTTTTCAAGGTTCACCTATGATGTAGCATGCATTAGTATTTCATTCTTTTTTTTCCCTCAAAAAATTTTTGTTTTGTTTTGTTGTTTTATTTTTCATTCCTTTTTATTTCCTTATAATATTCTGTTGTATTGATATACCACATTTTGTTTAGCCATTCATCAGTTGATGGTCATTTGGATTGTTTACACTTTTTGGCTATTATGAGTAATGCTATTGTGAACATTTGTGTACATGTTTTTGTGTGAACATATGTGTTCATTTCTCTTGGGTATATACCAACGAGTGGGATTGTTGACTTATGCTATAACTCAATGTTTAACTTTTTTAGAAACTGCCAAACTGTTTAACGAAATGGCTGCATCATTTTACAGTCCTTCTTACAATGTATGAGGATTCCAATTTCTCCACATCTAAGCGAGGGTTATTTTCCGTTTTTAGTGGACAAGTCTTATGTTTCTTTTGTTAAATTTGTTCCTAAGTATTTTATTCTTTTCAGTGCTACTGTAAATACAGTTGTTTTCTAAATTTCACTTTTGGGCTGTTCATTGCTAACATGGAAATACAATAGATATTTATAAATTGATCTTGTATCCTGCAATTTTGCTGAACTTATTTATTAGCTCTAGTCATGTCTGTAGATTTCTTAGGGTTTTCTTTATACAATATCATGTGCTCTGTGAATAGAAATAGTTTTACTTCTTCTATTACAATCTGGATATCTTTTATTTCTTTTCCCTGCCTAATTGCCCAAGTTAGATTTTTATAGCCTAATCTCAGAGGCTTGGTCTTTTATTTCAGTGGAGGAATAATTTAAACACAGTAAAACATATAAATATGCAACTTGATGGACTTTTAATGTGTGTGCATTAACTGTCATGTAAATCAAGAAATAGAGTATTTAGACCACCCCAGAAAGTTCCCTCTTCCCAGCCAATATCTCCTTCATTGAGGTGACCACTATGAATTTCTATTACCATCGATTAGTTTTGCCTGTTCTTGACCTTAATGGAAATATAATCCTACAGTGAAGTGTTCTTTTGTAACTGGCTTCTTTCCCTCAACATAACGTTTTTGAGATTAATAGTGGATGCTTGTGACGCGCTGCCCAGATCCCCCTTTCAAAACCGTGGCGCTCATCCTCGGTGATTGGCGTTTAGATAGTCGATGGTTCTCAGCTGAGAATTGTCTCGAGATAAAAAGAACAGTTTCCCTCCAGGCATGTCATTGTGGTTTTTAGCTATATTTCCCTGTTAAATAATCATACTCAGTTCCATTCATATCCATTTGGATATTTTCTTTTGTCAAGTGCCTGTTTAAGTCTTTTGTGCATTTTTTAAATTGGGTGGTTCGACTTTCTCCTCTTGGCTTATAGGACTTCTTTATATGTTCTTTTTTTTTTTTTTTTTTTTTTTAATTTTTTTTTTTTATTGACTTTGTAATAATATTACATTAAAAATATATATGTGAGGTCCCATTCAACTCCACCCCCCCACCCCCCCTCTTCCCCCCCCCCCCAACAACACTCGTTCCCATCATCATGACACATCCATTGGATTTGGTAAGTACATCTTTGGGCACCTCTGCACCTCATATACATTGGTTCACATCATGGCCCATAGTCTCCTCTATTCCATCATGTAGGCCCTGTGAGGATTTACAATGTCCGGTGATTACCTCTGAAGCACCATCCAGGGCAGCTCCATGTCCCTAAGACGCCTCCACCTCTCATCTCTTCCTGTCTTTCCCCATACCCTTTGTCCATTATGTCCACTTTTCCCAATCCAATGCCACCTCTTCTATGTGGACACTGGATTGGTTGTGTCCATTGCACCTTTATGTCAAGAGGAGGCTCAGATTCCACCTGGATGCTGGATGCAATCCTCCCATTTTCAGTTGTAATCACTCTAGGCTCCATGGTGTGGTGGTTGTCCTTCTTCACCTCCATCTTAGCTGAGTGTGGTAAGTCCAATAAATCAGATTGTAGGTGCTGGAGTCTGTTGAGGCTCAGGATCTGGCTATCACATTGTCAGTCCAGAGATTCAAATCCCCTAAATATATCTTAAACCCCAACATTAACTGCACCTCCAGCACATTAGCATGAAAGTCTTATGAAGGGAGATCCCATCTGAGTCCAGATTCATCACACATAAACACCATTTCCAAAGAGGGGCCATCTGCCCTGGTAGTTAACCCCATCGGCCATGACCATAACTCCCATGGGTCTCTTTAGCCCTCAAAGGAACCAATATCTGCTTTATCTGTCTCTCTGACTCTGCTCAGTTGTGCATGAGGGCAAACCTTCTGCCAGCCTCCAGACTCTTTTTTAGAAACTCGTAGCCATATAAACTCATTTCTCCTTTCCATTTCCCCCTTACTTTAGGTCAAACAGCATTTTAAAGTCATGGTATTTTATGTAGACATGGATATTCTGCTGATCCGCATTGAACCTTCCGTATAAGGTCATTTTCCAGTTGCATCATCAGTTGGTAGTTGATAGTGGTCCCTCGTTGCCAGGGAGGCTCATCCCCGGGTGTCATGTCCCACGCTGGGGGGAAGGCATTGCATTTACATGCTGAGTTTGGCTTCGAGACTGGTCTTTATGTGAGGCCTTTGTCAGATATGCTTATATAATTAACATGGCCCCCAATTAGGTCTTGACTTTTCATCTTTCCACATTTTCTACTGAACATATTAGATGAGGATTTGGTTCTTACACACCCTTTCCTCCTCTTCCCTGCTAAGTTTTGGTAGGTAGAACTTTTGAATTTTTCTGCTGGTTTCTTTTATCAACCTCTCCCTGTATTTCTAATGTAAGCCACTGCCATATATTGTTGCTACTACATATAGCAAAAAAGGCAACTTTGAAAAAAAGTGAATATGATACCAGACACTTACATGTCACTTTTCTGGCTATAAATATTTGTTCTCTTTTGGCGCAGAATGCATTTTTAAAAAAATCTTTGATTTAATCTGCATCACTTCAATTAAAGGACTGAAAAATAAAAACCACATGGGAATTCTGATGTGTGTGAACGGGAAGCCTCATCAAATGTTAAAACTACAAAAACAACAAACTTGACACCTGAGTCTTCCTTTTCATCGTAGTAACAAAGGGGGGGAGGAACAATCTTTGAAATCCTCCCTGGGATCCATCTAAATGACCAAGACCATTAGATAGCAAATGACCTTCCAAGCCAGGGTGGCGGGGCCCTACAACAAATGTCTGCATTGATTTTGTGACTTCTAAAGGCTGATTGATCCCAGAAAGACCAAAGAGATAAGGCAAAAACTCTCCTTTTTTTTGGTGCCCCTGTCCTGTATTTTAGAGAGAGTATGTGATATTGGACCATTCTGTGTTCATTTGGGGGTGTTCAGACATTCCCTGGGAGGAGTTATGAGGGCCAGGCAGGTGGGCTAAGGACAAGCTGTATCAGGGGTCAGTTGTCCAAGAACTTCTGCCTGCATTCTTCAGTTGTTCTTTAGGACATTTGGGGATTAAGTAAGAGGTAGAGACAAACCACCAGTTATTCTGGCCGAATATCGAGCAATTACTTAGTCTGAAATTTAAACTTTTTAATTCTTTAGCTGATTCTGTAACGTTAAGTAGTGTTTCAGCTTTTGAGTAGTTGATTTTTACTTATAATAGAAGATCTTGCTACAAAACCCTCTAAAAGTCTTGCTTCAAAACCTCAGGAGCCACCGGTACCCCTCTGTCATACCACAGACAGCTGGCCCATCTCGAAGCTTTGCCACAAACCCCACGTAGCCTTCTTGGATACGCCATAGTGCAGATGAAGAAATGAGACTGGGTTTTCAGCTTGTGTTAAATAGAAGTAAGGAAAGGACATTGGATGCCTTATTCAAGAATTTCCTAGCAATGGAGGTAGGTGCACAGGAAACAAAGGTGGGAGTGGTGGGAAGGCAAATTAAGCCTGGACATTGGAGGAAAAAGCCAGGGGCACCAGCATAGCAGGGTTAACTTGTAAGAAAGAATCACATTAGGAAAAAAATTATTCTTGATTCCTAAATATAAGTATTTTTAAAAAAGGTTTATTATTTATTTATTTCTCCTTCTTCCCCTCCTCCCGCCCTGCTGTTTTTGCTGTCTGTGTTGTCTTCTCTTCTCATTTTTTCTCCTCTAGGATTTACTAGGATTTGCTCCCGGAGATTGCTGATGGGGAGAGAGGTTCCCTGTCAATTGTGCCACCTCAGCTCCTCGTTTCTGCTGTGCTTCACCTTGACTCTTCCCTTGTCTCTCTTTTGATGTGTCATTATCTTGCTGCGTGACTCACTTGTGAGGGGCACTGGCTCACTGCGGGCACTCACGTGGGCACTGGCTTACCATGCAGGCACTCATGCAGGCACTGGTTCACCATGCAGGCATGCTTTCTCTTCTTCTTTTTCACTTGGAGGCCCCAGAGATTGAACCCAGGTCCTCCCATATGGTAGGCAGAAGCTGAGCCACATCTGCTTCCCGTAAGTATGTTTTAACAAGACTTTAATGTTGAAAATCCTATAGAGAAAACATATATGGGAGATTTTAACAATATATTAATGTTCAAGCAGAAATAGTTGGTTTTAGTTATCTTAATTTTAGCAATTGTTCTGACTAAATGAATTTAACTTTTACTTTGTCCA
This sequence comes from Dasypus novemcinctus, assembly GCF_030445035.2. Classification (NCBI taxonomy): domain Eukaryota; kingdom Metazoa; phylum Chordata; class Mammalia; order Cingulata; family Dasypodidae; genus Dasypus; species Dasypus novemcinctus. Next base: position 19,679,145 of record NC_080696.1, on the reverse strand, counting down.
CGGGCCCAATTTTGATGGGCCAGTGGGATGTAGGAGGTTCTGTCCAATAAAAATATAGTGCAAGCCATATATGTAATTTTAAACTTTCTTGTAGCCACTTTTAAAAAGTGAAAAAAGCAGGTGAGATTAATTTTAATAACATATTTTACTTAACCCAATATATCCAAAATATTTTCATTCAAGACATAATATAAAAATTGTTAATGCAATATTGTGCATTATTTTATTTTCATATTAAGTCTTTGGAATCCAGTGTGTATTTTACACTTAGAGCATATCTCAATGCAGACATGGAATTTTTAATGATTCTAGTGAAATATATTCCTACTAAAGCAATAACGTTGTGTTCTACAGGAAAATATTTTCACAAAAGTCAAATGTATCCCTACCAAAACAATAACATTGTGTTTAACAGAAAAATATTTAATGCTTCTTTAGTTTTCAAATTTAAATTAATTCAAAGTAAATAAAATGAAAAAGTCAGTTCTTTAGCCACACTAGCCACATTTTAACTGCTCACAGCCACTTGTGGCTGGTGGCTACTGTTGGGGACAGTACAGCTCTCACCAAAGAATATGCTTAAGATTTCCGCAAATCTTCAACCTTCCAGCAAGAGCTTCTTGCATTAGAATGTTCATAGTCCATAAACATCTTGGTCAAAAATTTTTTTTCTGTTGAGCCCTTTACCATTTCAGAAGTGTCCCTTTTAATAGGTGACACCTGCTTCCTATTTGAATGTCCCACAGATCTTCAAAGCTGACTCTGTGAAAACTAATATAAGACCTATCAGAGTCCATACTCTTTTAAAACTGGGTTTGTGTTCTTTAGTGGTTTGTTGGACAGGGTGTTTCATGTGTTTTCCATTTGGAAGATGGGGAGTGAATGACCCAAATCCACAAACTCATAGCTTTACGGTTCCAAATGAAGCATCCATGCCCATCAAGCAGAGCCTCTTGCCTTTGTCCATCACAGACATCAAACCTCTTCGTGATGCCCGAGGTTTGTTAATAACATTTGTGTCTATGCTAATACAATCAGAAAATTATGCAGACTGTCTACTTCTTCCCAGAGAGAACACAGTGATCAGCCATTAGCGATTCACACTGATGAGCCTCCACTAATTGCGCAGAATGTAATTAGTGATTATATAATATTTGAGCCCTTGCAACTGTCATTAATGTCCACCATTCACCAGAGATGGGCCCTACTGAATGGAGGATGATTGCTGCATGCTGAATCTAGTTAATCCGAAATATGTTAATCAGCAGAGGATGCACTTTAAGCAGTGGTTAAAAGCACTGGTGACCTTGAGGGGGGAGGAGAAGGGTGGGGGGAGTCCTGCCATACCAAACTCTGAATTGCTTACAATAGGGATCCCTTTCAAAAGAGAAATTTAATAAATTAAATGGCCTGGAAAACTTGAGGACAGAGTTATTGGATGGTATTATCACATTTAGATTTTTCTGTAAGGGATAAAATAACCAAAATGTTATCTTGGGACTGGCAAACATTTATGATATTTAATACATTTCACTAGGGAGTCCCTTGGGTATTATATGTTACAGTTATGATGGTTTGTCAGATGGCTAAGGAGAACTGGATTAAGAAATAATTCTTTATAAGAGGAAAGATGGCTATATATAATTGCTCAGAGCCCTGTTATAGCAGTTCATTTTATGGAACAAAGTTTTAGAAGCAATAAAATTATTCTGCTTCCTGGAATAATAAAATAAAAGTTGAGCTCTAAAATGGAGTCACATGATAATACATTTCACCATGTCCTGAGTCAGGGTAGATTTCCAAGACATTCATAGCAAAGGCCATCAATGTTCCAGCTGAGTTCACCTACACCTGAAACAATGGTTCTTGGAGCTACCGAAAACTCCCCACCCCAAACATCTGATCTGTCTGCTTTTCTTCCTAAAGAATTTCTGCTATGTCTCTTGATCTTGATCAACCCACTTAGGACAACTTGCAAGTGCCAAGGGTTCAATAGCCCCAGTAAAAGCTTTAATCAAAGAAAAATCGGAGTTGGTGGATAAATACCCAGCTCTTGCCCCTTGGTGGGAAAATTCTGAGGGTGTCTGCCACATGTTTTTCAGTGGGTCCCCAGTGCCACAGAGCACCATTTAATCATAGCATCAATGAGCTCGTTAATGGTTTCTTTAATGGCTTTTCTACCTTCACTCTCTCTCTTCCCAACACTCTCACCTGTATTTCCTGAGAATACCTCCCAAATAAACTACCTGCACCCACACGCTTGCCACAGGGTCTGCTTTTGGGGTTCCTAACTAAAACAACCTTCCTTTCTTACCCTTCATCCAATCCCAATACCATATCACACCAAGAAGATGAAACCAATTATAGTTACTTCCAGTAGCCTCTTTCTGCATCTGGCAAGCCAGGAGTAATTCTTTTCTAGGTATGTAGTGTTTTATCAGTGAATTTATGTGAGTTAAAATATTTTATGCTAACCATAATTTGTGCTTCGAGTGGCAGTGCATATAAACAGTTGTTTGCAATGTGGAATTTGTACAGGTTTACAAATTTCCAAGGCCTGAGGAATTTTTAAAAATTAATTAATTAATTAATTTTTAATGTTGCATTAAAAAAATATGAGGTCCCCATATACCCCCCACCCCCCTCACCCCACTCCTCCCATAACCACAACCTCCTCCATCATCATGGGACAGTCATTGCACTTGGTGAATACATCTCTGAGCACTGCTGCACCACATAGTAAATGGTCCACATTACAGTTTACACTCTCCCCCAGTCCACCCAGTGGGCCATGGGAGGACATACAATGTCCAGAAACTGTCCCTGCAGTACCACCCAGGACAACCCCAAGTCCTGAATATGCCCCCACATCACATTTCTTCTTCTCATTCCCACCCTCAGCAGCTACCATGGCCACTTTTTCCATCTCAGTGCTACATTTACTTCCATTACTAATCACATTAGTTCCAGAATAGAGTATCAGTAAGTCCACTCTAATCTATATTCTATTCCTCCATTCTGTGGACCCTGGGATGGTTATGTCTACTCCACCTCTGTGTCAAGAGGGTGCTTCGGTTCCACTTGCATGATGGATGCGATTCCCCTGCTTTCAGTTGTAGGCACTCTTGGCTCCCTGGTGTGGTGATTGACCTTCTTCACCTCCCTGTTAACTGGCTGGGGTAAGTCCAATAAACCAGAGGATAGGAGTTGCAAGTCTGTTGAGGCTCAAGGCCTGAGGAATTTAATGCTGTCCAGTTCTTCATAAGAAAATATGGTTGCTGTGGACCCCAAGGAAAATAGTGGCTTGTGATTTATGTGATTTCCTCCTATTTATGTATTTTATATAAATAATAAATACACTGTCATCTTTGCTTTGTAGGGTGCTTCCTAGTGGTTGTTTAGCCAGCTCAAAGTCCTTCAGGTATTGTTTGCCAGACACTAAGAAAAGTTGTACTGAATGATAATGATGATAGTAACTTGTATTATCATTTACTCTGTGCAGGCACTCTGCTAAGCTCTCTCCTATAAGAACTATCACCATCCCCAAATACAGATGAGGATACTGGGGCTTAAAATGGTTAAGGAATGACTATCACTGATAAGTGGTAGAAACAAGAATCAACCTAAACATACACCAGTATTCATAGTAGCATAATTTAGCCAAAAGTAGAGGCAACCCTAGTGTTCATCATCCCAATGAATGAATAAGCAAAATACAGTTTGTAAATACAAGGGAGTATTATTCAGCCATAAAAAGGAAGGAAGCTCTGATACATGTGCCAACATTGATGAACTCTGAAGACACCAAATTCAGTGAAATAAGCTGGACATAAAAAGGTAACTGTAATCTCATTTATATGAAATACCTAGAATAAGTACTTTCATAGAGACTGATCATAGATTATAGGTTACCAAGAGTTCAGGGGTGAGGTGAAGAGGGAGTTATTGCTTATTGGGTACACAGTTTTGGTTTGAGGTGATGAAAAATTTGGGGTAATGGATGTTTGTGATAGTAGCATAATATTGTGGAATTAATTAATACCACTGAATTTTACATTTGATAGTTGTTAAAGTGGGACCCTTTAGTTGTGTATACATTATCACAATAAAAACTTAAAAAGAAAAGGAGTCAGTCTAGGCATGCCTTGCTTGAAGCTCATCTTTTGTTTTGAAGCTGAAAATCGAAGAGGTTTGGAAACTTCCCTTTCATTTCCTCCTGATTCTCTTTCATTTGCCTGCATTGAATTAGGGGTGAGGACACTGTAGCAGACAACTCCATGTTTTGCCCATGACCCCTCAGATCCCTTTACAATTTTCATGCATACTAGCTTTCCAAAGCCGTTGCTTGCATCTCCTTGCCCCTGGGCTGCCCTTCCACAGAGCTCGCCTACTTTGAGAGAGAGCAAAAGCTCCTGGAATCTCAGTTCCCTTGGAGGAAGCTCTTATTAGTGTCAGATGAGAGCAAGGAGTAGATGTGCCAGCACACTTGCCTTGGCCAGGAAACTCTCTGCTCTCTCCAGACCTTTCTTTTTGCTACTGAACCAAAGTCACCTTCTTAAGTGATTTGCTTGACAACAAATCTGGCTTGGTCTCCTTCCCTATCCTGCTTCCCCATTCTCCCATAAATTTACCTAGTAAACCATGTTCATACCAAGCCTCATCTCAAGGAGTACTTGTGAAGAACCCAACGTGAGACAGAACATATATAAAGGTCTATCTTTCTTGGATCCAAGGCATCCAGAGTAGGAAACCTGCAAGACGAAATTGAATTGGGGACTATGGATAAGATTATTCATTTTGTGAAATAGATTATGATTGGAAGATGGTTGGAAACAACTTAAATGTCCATCAATAATGGATTAGTTAAATAAATTATAACACATTTATATAATGGAATAATATGCAGTCAAAAAAAAGAAAAAAGAAACTTCAGTCTTCATAATATGGCAGATTAAATACCCTGAATAACCCTTACAATAACAACAATGAAACAATGAAACAACAATAACAACAATGAAACAACAATGAAAATGTGACATTAAATATACCACCCACCCACCCCCCACACAAATGAAATAAAAGGTAATTCATAGCTGCCTGGAATTCAGGAGAGAGGAGATAACATCTAAGTCTTTTCCAAGGCAAGGAATCTATTAGAAGGACTTTGACTGAAGTTGGGACATCAAAGGACACACTTGTGATAAATGAGAAATAAACCCATGAAAATTTTTAAAAATAAGAACAGCAAGAAAATTTGGTTGTCTTGGTATTGGCCCTAGGTAGTGGGAAAAATCTACCCAGTGAAGAAGTTGTAACAAACAATTTAGCCTTCACACTTGATTGTGGCCCAAATTTAAGCTACTGTGTGTGGTCAGAAAAATCTCACGCAGAGGCTCCAAGGTGGTAATGCCCTAGGGAACTTGCAAATGCAAAGATACATCCTTCCACGTAGAACTTGTCTTTAATCCAGTCCTTAAAGTTTTCCTATAGATGAGGTTCCAAGGAATATCAGCTCATAGTAAAAAATTGAAAAACAGAGATGAGACTTCCATTTCTGCCACATATCAAGGTAGCATAGGTTTTTGTTTCCTTTCCCCAAAAAATGCCCCTGGAGAAAAATGGAAGCAAAATTGTTAGGTGGGTTTTGGAAACTAAACCCACACATTTACATGAATAAAAATACAAAACTGTGTGAATCTGCCACAGACTTGAGACTGCCTTAAAATGTGTAGCGGGAGGTAGTAGATGCAGCACCAGATAGAGGGCAACCAGACACAGCATGGAGAAGACACATTGGAGAAACCTTTGTAAGTTTTCTTGCCTTTTTTTTTTTTTGAATACTCTTGCCTTTTCCCTGAATTGTCTTGGTATAATCATTGGTTTTCACTCTTTGGATGGTAGCAGCTCAGTCCATCTACATTTATGATCATGGACCAATATCAGGGCAGTGCAAATTGATGAGGCGTTAATGGGACCACATGCAGACAGACCACCTGCTCTCAGGCATTCCCTACTCAACTGTATCCACCCCCTACTGCTACTCCCCAAGCTGGCGGATCACAACATAGAGAGACTGCTCTTCCCAGTGCTGCTTTATACTCGAATGTAAAGGTAAACACTGAGAAGAGGATTGTCTGGTAAGGATAGCAAACAGGGGTTGTCAAGAGTGGTTTGGGGGTTCCTGAGGCTCCCCACCATAGGCTTAGCCCTTCTTCTATCATTAAATACATGATAAATGACAAAGATTAGGGCCTGCCCTTCAGCCATCCCTAAAATGTATTACTAGATTAACTGATACCATCAAGGAATTATAGGCTTATGGGATGCTTGTGGGATGCTTTCCTATTGGCTGACTCAGGAGCATAAGAAGGACCAAGGATGCTAGGAAGCTGTGATAAAGACATTTAAGGAGATAAGGAAAAATAATTTCAGTATGAAACAAGAACAAGAAGTCATGAAGAACAACAAACTAGAAATATTTACTATGGAAAGTAAATTACTTAAATTCAAATACTTAACATGGGATTAATAGTACAGTGAAATGAAAAATTAGTGAATTGGAAGATCAGATTGGGGAAGTCTCCCAGAAAACAGGAGGAAATGATTCTGAATTAGAAAATATAAAAGAAACCACAAGGGATATGGAGAATAAAAGTAGAATGAGGGAAGCGGACTTGGCCCAGTGGTTAGGGCATCCATCTACCACATGGGAGGTCTGCAGTTCAAACCCCAGGCCTCCTTGACCCATGTGGAGCTGGCTGGCCCATGCACAGTGCTGATGCACGCAAGGAGTGCCATGCCACGCAGGGGTGTCCGCCACGTAGGGGAGTCCCACGCGCAAGGAGTGTGCCCCGTAAGGAGAGCTGACCAGCGCGAAAGAAAGGGCAGCCTGCCCAGGAATGGCACTACACACATGGAGAGCTGACACAACAAGATGATGCAACAAAAAGAAACACAGATTCCTGTGCCGCTGACAACAACAGAAGCAGACAAAGAAGAACATGCAGCAAATAGACACAGAGAACAGACAACCAGGACATGGGGGGGGGGGTGTGTGTGAATAAATAAATAAATAAATAAATAAATAAATAAATAAATAAATAAATCTTTTTAAAAAAAGTAGAATGACCAACATCTGTATTATAAGACTCCCTAAGGGAGAAAAATAAAAATAAATGAAGGATGTATTTTAAGAAACAATGAGATACATTTTCTGAAATTAAGGGAAAAAATACTGCTTAAAATAAAAGAGACTTTAGCAACCAGGAGAGAAAAAAGAAACCCCTAATAACCCACCTATGTGCATTATAATGAAATCTAAGAACATTAAAGATAAAATGAAAATTCTCAAAAATTCCATAGTGAAAGAGCAGATGACTTAAAAAAGAATCAAAGTAATACGAACTTTCTCCACAGCAATTCTTGATGCAAGAAGACAATTGAATAATATTTTTAAAGTATTAATGGAAAAGAACTTTGAACATAGTGTTTCACATCCAGCGTAAGCATGATTTAAATGGAAGGGTGTAACAAAAATATTCTCAGGAATATGAAGTCTCAGAAAGTTTGCCACACAAAGACCCACATTTACAATATTTTAGGAGTAAATATTAAAATAACAAGAGAAACAAATCTGGGAGATTCCAAAGATATTAATATTTAAGAAGTGAGATGATCAAATACCTCAGCAAACATCTTGCTGTCTTTAAAAAATGGACCAAAGGAAAGAAAAATAGAAAGAATTTATGTGATAACCTAAGACTAAAATTCTAGATAGGATCAACATATTCATGGGTGAAGGTAGGGGCAAAAATGGAGGAAAAGAAGTGATATAAAAGCATGCCATTGTACTTGTCTAATTGGAGAAATATATAGAAAGTGATAAGTTTAAAGAAAACAATAAGGGTGAATAAACGTGAGAGTGGGTTTTAAGGGAAAGCATTTTAAGGACACAAAAAAGAATGTGCAATCTTTAAGTCAGAAGAAATAAATGCAATCCATTTGATAAGAAGCAAAAACGATACATTAGGGAAGTGGCTGTGGCTCAAGCAATTGAACTCCTGTTTACTATATGGAAGACCTGGGTGCAATCCCTGGTACCTCCTGAGAAAAAAAGAAAAAGAAAAAAGTTGTCTCAGACCTGCGCAGTGAGGCCTACAAGCCTGCATGGCACAGAGATAGGCGTAGGCCCCTGGGTAGTGTGGAGATAGGCACGGGCCCCAGTGTGACGAAGTGACACCAAAAAAAAAAAAAAAAAAAGTTAGTGATGCAACCAAATAGGAAAAATAAAACAAAACAAAAGACCATACACTAAATAGAAAATATAAGGTAAGGTAGACTAACTTTTAATCACTTAGTAATTATAATAAATGTATGTGGTTTAAATTTACCAATTAAAAAATGCAGAAACTCTCAAATTATATTTAAAATCCAATAATATATATATCTACAAGAGACACTTTTAAAATGGAAAGGCAAAGAAAATTTGATTTAAAAAAGATGGAAAAATATATATGAACCAAAAGAAAGTTGGTGTAGCAATCTTAATACTCAACCTTCATTTATTCCTTCTGAAATTCTCTTCCTTTCTTTCTGTAGATCTGAGTTTCTGACCTATATCACTTTCCTTCTCTTTGAACAACTTCTTCTTCTTCTTCTTTTTTTAGGTACCAGGTACCAGGGATTGAACCTGGACCTTGTATGTGGGAAGTCTGCACTCAACCACTGAGCCACATGGACTTCCCCAAGATGGTTTTTTTGTTTGTTTGTTTTTGTTTTTTCAGGAGTCACCAGGGACCAAGCCCAGGTCCTCCCATGTGAGAGACAGATGTTCAACTGCTTGAGCCACATCTACTCCCCGAAGAACTTCTTTTAACATTTTTTGCAAGGAAGTTGCATTGGCAACAAATTCCATCAATTTTATTTGTAGCTAGATACAGAATTATAGTTGGGTGTTTTTTTCTTTTAATAATTCAAATATTTCAATGCCATCTCTTCCTTTTTTTTTTTTTTTTAAGATTTATTATTTATTTATTTCTCTCCCCCCTCCCCCATCTACTCTCTGTGCCCATTCACTGTGTGTGTTCTTTTGTGTCTGCCTGGATTCTTGTCAGTGGAACTGGGACTCTGTGTCTCTTTTTATTGTGTCATCTTGCTGCATCAGCTCTGTGTGTGTGTGATGCCACTCCTGGGCAGGCTGCGCTTTTTTCACATGGGGCAGCTCTCCTTACGGGGCACACTCCTTGCATGTGGGGCTCCCCTATGTGGTGGACACCCTTGCATGGCATGGCACTCCTTGTGTGCATCAACACTGTGTGTGGGCCAGCTCACCACATGGGTCAGGGGGCCCTGGGTTTGACCCCTGGACTTCCCATGTGGTAGGTGGATGCTCCATCAGTTGAGGCAAATCTGCTTCCCTGCCATCTTTTCTTGCATGCATGGTTTCTGAAGAGAAATCAGATGTGATTCTTTTCCTTGTTCCTCTATAGGTAAGGTGTTTCTTCCTCTGACTCCTTTCAAGATTTTCTCTTTGTCTTTGATTTTCTGCAGTTTGAGTATGATATATCTAGGTGTAGATTCCTTTTAGCTATATTTATCCTGCTTAGTGTTCTCTTAGCTTCCTGGATCTGTAGGTTTGGTGTCTTGGAAATTTTTCAGCTATTATTATGTTGACTATTTTTTCTGTTTCTTTTTATCTTTCTTCTTTTGGTATTCACAGTACACATATATTACACCATTTGTAATTGACTCACAACTCTTGGATATTGGTTTGTATTTTTTTCCTTTTTTTTAAATCTTAATTTTTCAGTTTGGGAAGTTTCTATTGACTTGTCTTCAAGTTCACTGATTTTTTCTTTGGCCATGTCTATTCTGCTGATGAGTCCATCAAAAGCATTCTTCATTTCTGTTACAGTGTTTTTTGATTCCTAGCATTTTTTAAAAATTCTTCTGTAGAGTTCATCTCTCTTGCTCATGTGGCCCATTTGTTTTTGCATGCTGTTTACTTTTTCCAGCAGAGCCCTTAGTGTATTAATCATCATTATTTTAAATTCCTGGTCTAATAATTCAAAAATCTCTACCATGTCTGAGCCAGGTTCTGATGCTTTCTTTGTCTATTCAGAGTGTTTTTATGTTTTTTGTTTTGTTTTGGATTTTTGTATGCTTTGGAACTTTTTGTTGGAAGCCAAACATGATATACTGGGTAGAAGGAAATGAGGTATTTAGTGTGAGGTTTTATGTTTATCTGGCTAGGAGTTAGGCTGTGTTTACTGTTTGTTCTAAACAAACAGCCTCTGATAAATGTCTAGAGGCTAAAATGTCCTATGATGCTCTTGTTTTGGTCTCCCTTGTTGTTTCTGGGTTTTCTTAGTGATGTCTTCATAGATAAGACCTGAACCTTATAGTTCTTTCAGCAGTAATCCAGGAGTTCTATTGATTTGGTGGTAAGGCATGGGGGGAGGGGAAGTGCCTACCATCCTATGATTAAGTCTCAGTGTTACAGTGAGCTGGTGTCTCTGGGCTGTGACCTTCACAGGTGTCCTTCCTCCCTTCCTGCTTAGGTGAGACAGGTATGTTAGAGGGGGCTGGAGTTGGGTATTTCCCTTCATAATTTGTCAGTTAGGCAAATAGTTTCCTTTGAGGGCAGGCCTTTGTTAAGGAGAAAAGGACACTTGGGGCATATTTCAAAATGGGTTCTTTTCTCCTCCTCCTTTTGAAAGGAAGAGGAGGTTTTCATCCAGTCTTCAACAAATAACTAAAAATTATGACACTTATGAAACAATTGGAAATTTGAACACCAAATGGTCATTGGATGATATTAAGGAATCATTGATTGTGTGTGTACACATGCATGTGAATTTGAAAGTAAGATTCTAGGTTCAATTTATTTCAATTCTTGCTTTTAATGTCTGTAAAAAAGATATCTCAAAGTTTTGTATATTAAAAAGGAAGAAGTACACTGATAATTGTGATAAGTTACAAAACACATTTTAAAATCCTCCACACAATTTGCAAACATTTTAATTGGAATTTGACCAGAAAACTTTTATCTTCTCTGATGTCAATCATGCAAGATAACCGGAAAGTGTTGCATTTTTATATTTCTGAATATTTGCTTAAAATGAAGACAAGTTCTGTGCTTTTAAGATTTCAAAACTGGAAATTCTGTGAATGTGAGAGTTTTGTGCACCATATTTGCATGAAGATGGAAACTTTTCAAAAGTACACTATTCAAAAAGCTTCTTCATAGCATGCATTTCTTTTTAAAAGCAACTACCTTTTCACTCTTTAAGTGAAATGAACTTAACCTCTTTTACCTTAAAGAAAAAGGTTGCTGTTTGCATATTTATTTATTTGAAAAATACGTGTTAGACCACATACAGGTGACGAATGCTAGTCAACACAGAAAAAGTCCAGAAATATGGAACCCTTATAGTTTCAGTGTCCTTGTTTGCTGAATGTTCTTGTTCATTGTCACTCTGTGTGGTTCAAAGGATTTTGATGGCTGTTTCTGCTCTCATTACAAAAATGTGCTAAAGATTCAACTATATTTTAAAAGCTCTGTTTTCACAAATATAACCCCAAAGGTGACATCGAGTTGTATTCTGTGTCCTTTTGGTTCAACACCTTGCTGCACTAGCTTGCTAAGAATGATGCAGTAAATGCCTTTTATGAGTTGTGCTTTCCTTGTAAACTTTACCATAATTCTTTAAAAAATAAAACAAAATGCCAATAATTCAGCCATTCCATTAGTAAGTACACTTACAGATTTCCTCCCAAACATTTTTTTTAGTCACTCACTATTGAGAATATAATGGTTTAGTGCCTCATAAAAATGGATCTTGGTGTATTGCATTATTGAAATTGAATGTAGCAAGTACCACAAATTGGGGCATGTTGGAAATATCTGTATCTTCACTCAACCCTATGGCAAACCTCTGTAAGGCATACTTTGCTCTAATGTGTGTATCTTGAGATCTTTGGCATGGTTTACTATGGAATTCCAACAGTGTTGCTAATAAAAGAAGGCATTGTTGCCATTTTGTTCTCTCTGTATGCTTGCAGCTTTTTTCTTTTTTTTCTTTTTTTTACTGGGATATAAGGGGTTTACCAATGGTAGGTAGCTTTTCTTTATTAAAGAACTTTAATATTTATTTTTAAACTATGTTTAACTATGATAAAATATTGGATTGAGTATCAGAACTTTAAACATTGCTGAAAAAAAGCATAGACATTTGCTTTTATGTGCTGAATGCTTATTATATATATGACTTGGTTATTACCATGGCCAACATTTTCAAACTACAACATACACATACTTAGACTTAGGTTCATTTTTCAATGGTAATATTTGTATATATCCTTATTATCAGTAGTTATATTAGTCAGCCAAAAGGGTGCTGTTGCAAAGTACTGGATATCTGTTGGCTTTTAGAAAGGGTGTTTATTTAGGGCAAAAGTTTACAGTTACAAGGCCCCACAGAGTCCAACTCAAGGCTGCTTGCTCATGAGAGCCCTTTGCCACATGTTGAAGCATGATGGTGGACAATCTCTGCCTGGTCTTTCAAGCCTTCTCAGCTGCTCAGCTGCTGTTCTCTTTGACTGAAAACTATCAGGGAAATGGCTCATCTTTCTTTCCAGGGCTTTAGCTGTTTGAGCCTTCTCCTTTGTGTCACATGGAAGGATCAAAATGACAAACTTCTCTCCTCTTCCATGTCTTCTGTGAGTGTCCATTTATATCAACCCACCAAGGTGGTAGGGACTCAATCTGAGTCATGACCTATAGACATGGTTGAATCCAAGTCCTAAATTGATTTTATTAAGTAAACTTAAAACCTTTGAATTTAATACAATCAAAGGATATCATACCCAGAGAAATAGATTATAATCTTTTGCAAACATACTCCTTCTCTTTTTTGGAGATTCAAAAAAATAATCTCAAATGCCATAGTAGTCTTCTTTTTAATTTCATTATTTTTTTACTGAACTCTTGTCATATTAATTGGAACAATATTGTTTTTACCCTGTAATGAGGGTAATGGGAAGTAATGGAAGTGGAAATGTCAACTCTGCTGTCTTTTTGCTTTGTCGTGTTTATAGTATTAGGATTATCTTCAATCTGTTGTTTCTTGGCTAGAATATTTTAACACCACTTTCCGAAATTGATAGTTAATTTAATTAAAGCTAGTCTTATATAATCTGTACATCTATTTAATGGGGGTCACAAGAGTGCCTCTATAGCAATCTAGAAAAGTACTAAATGATTGTGACACTCTCAACTGTTTGGAGTGGTGGAAATCCCATGTCCCCTTGGGTACTTCAGATGCCTATAATGCAAGATGTTGACACACAGACCCAGTGAAGGCACTGGTCTCAATCCATATAATAAATTTCAGTAAAGCTTACTTTGCCATTTTTGTAAAAAACTTACAAATAGAAGTCTTAATATTTTCTTCCTTCACCCAATGGATTGTCTTGCATACCCCACTTTGGAGACCCTAGTTTAAGATTGCATGTGAGAGGTTAATCAGTATTTATACACCATCTTCTAGTACCAAACACCATTTTATGTGAATTAATAACATCACAGCTGGACACATCTATGTGTATTTATCATGGGCGCCACCAGGCTAAGTCTTTTGCACACATACTTTGCAGCTAATCTATGAGTTAGGTATCATTACTTACCTCTTCTACAGGTGAAAGAAGTTAGGTATTCCTTTGGCTTGTCTGGAGACCTGCTATGACAGGAGGTCAATATAGACATACCTTAGATATATTGCAGGTTTATTCCAGACCACTGCAATAAAATGGATACTGCAATAAAGTGAGACACAGGAATTTTTTTTGTTTCCCAGTACATATAAAAGTTATGTTTACACTCTACCATAGTCTATTAAGTGTGCAATAGCATTATGTCTAACAAACAGTGTACATATCTTAATTAAACTATAACACAGACACAAAGCAAGCACGTGGTGTTGGAAAAACGGTACAGATAGACTTGCTTTGTTCAGGGTTACCACAAGCCTTCAATTTGTAAAAAACATGCAATATCTGTGAAATGCATTGACTATGGGAAATCCCAAATATTTACCTAAGGGTGTTCATTTATCAGTTTAAATGGACTTTCAAATGTATTTATGAAAGGATTTGCCAAAAATCTGCCTCAATCTTTTCTGAGCTGGAGCTTGGTTTATTTTTTTTTCCTCACTCTAAAACTCAACTTCATGGGCTCATTCTTGTGTCAGCCTAAAAGACACTTAATTTCAGCAACACTGCATGATTTTCTGCCAAATTGAGTTGGCCCAACTGACTGAAACTCACTCAAGAACTTTTATGGATAGTAAAGGTTTTTAAGGGGTTTCTTTCAACATGACTCCACCAAATTTACTTCCTGGTATATACACCCTCTTGTTCATTAAGTTCTCCTTGTCTTTTTGAGCTAAAAAATAGGAAAAGCTCCTATGTGAAGCCATTTCAAAGAATTCATAGTGGGGTCCATTTCAGGACACTTCTGACTTTATCACTTATTTGTCTGTAATTTAGACGGAATTTTCAGGAGAACCCCTCCTCAGCTGGCCTAGATTTATTCTACCTGTGAGCTATAGCTAAATCTAAAACTATAAATGAACTGATAAGCAGAAAATATCTTTTTAGAGTAACATCCCCAAAGCTAGAGAACTGTCCATGTAACATGGGAATGAGTATGTTAAAAATCAATCAAACTGAAGTCAGTGCCTCCTAGCTGGCTAGTAAGGCTCTGTCACCAACAATCTTCCTTTGTCTCTGCATGCCCCCAGCTGGCAGATGGGCCTCACAATTTGTTTTCAAATATCTTGCTTGGCCTGGCCATAGAATCTGGTATATAAAAGGAAAAGAGGCACAAGAAGATTTCCCTAGCCTTCAACAATGTGGGCCAAATAAAACAAAACAAAATCATCTTTCAATGGTGATCTTTGGCTGTTACAACAGGAGAGGATTAACTATTCAAATAAAGTTCTTTCTGTCTTTGAGAATTAGCAATTCATTCTGGCACAGTTTGCTGCAAGCTGGGGTCTTTTGCATTTTTGCCCCCCAAAATTTTCCACTCCCCATCCTACCTTAAGCTTTGGGGCAACAGAAGAGGGAACATAAATTATGATCAGGACCCCCTCACTGCTCTAATTTGAGTGATTGAGTTGATAGACCTATCACCAGGAGAAGAAAATCTTAATTCTGAGTTTAGGGAGTGTGGCAGCTGTCATCTGTCCCCTGCCCCAACCTCTTCAGCCTATCCCCAAGGTTGCCTGTACACAGCCTACCCACCCCCATCCCCCAGGCATCCTACCTCTTTTGTGGGGTAGATCAGAATAACCAGGGAGTTGATACCCCAGGAGAGACTCAATGAGGGTGGGAATTAGTGGAAAAACATCCCAGCATCGTCACCCCTCCAAGGGACAATTCCATGCTGTCACTCCATCAGAACTGAACCCTGGGTGCCCACTGCAGTAACCCACTCTTTAAGCCACATTGGGTTTTCCTTCTGCCATCCAAGATAAGCGCCCAAACAAACCCAAACTCACATCCTCGTTTGAGGTTCTGCTTCTGGGGCACCCAAACTAAGCCAGGCAGCCTATTTCATTGGCTTAAGCTGCAAAGGGCAGGCCAGAGAAGCAGATGCAGTAGAAGCAGAGAAGCAGGCTTGTCTGTAGCAGCCACCCAGGTGTTTGGGGGTGTCTCCAATCTACCTCATTTTAATTTGCCTCTTGTCCCTCAGTGACAAGCAGCACAGTTAGAGAAGGAAAATCTCTCTAGGCAATTTACGCACTGGAGCACCCATCTAGGAAGGTGAGCAGTGAAGGTGAAACCCTACCTGGCTACACTCACCCAACCCTAACTAAAGAGAAGGCTGGATCAGCACAGGAAGGGGAGCTTCTTGCTACTTGATTCATCTCACAGGACACCTTGTACCAGTCGTCTCCCCCACAGGGATGGCTTTTCTAATTTGCCCAAAGGCTCCTTAAGTCTAGCAACCCTGGCCAATGGAGGGTCACTGGTTGGGGTGTCAGCAATGGCCTCTTCACTGGTTCCTGCCTTCGGGAGGAAGAAGCACTATGTGTGATAGAGGATGAGGTCCCACAGAAAACCTGAGGCCCTTTTCCTTGAGGACTCTGCCTCCCAGAGGTCATCACCTCCAAGGAACTTGTTGACCAGAAAGTCATGAAAAACTTGGTGGGACTTAGATCAACTCCCACCCTCACAACATAAAGACAATTGCAGTACAGTAGAGCTGTGTGTTTGCTTTGGTTAAATTGATTTGTATGAACTCATCCATAAGATATTAAAAATAAATAACTGGTAGAAACTGTTGAGCAGTTTCTATGAAAATGAAACATGCATACCAGAAATTTCACTCCCAGACATCAATTCAAGAGGAATGATTGGACATGTCTACAAAAAGATGTGTTTAAGAAAATGCCTAGTAGCCTTATAGTTATAATAGCTAAAAATGGAAACAAGCCAAATGCTTGTTATCCAATAGAATACTCCTCAGCAATACGAAACAAACAACAATTGCTATATGCAATGCCACGACTGAATCTCGTGGTATTATGTTTGGAGAAGGAAAGTCAGACACTGAAAGGACATACAGTACTCTATGCCTCCATTAACATGAATGGGGTATATGTGTGGGGCACTGTTGTGGGAAACTGGCTTACCTATTTGTTGCTTCCTGTTATTGTAGATGTTACCTTATTGTAAATGTTGCAAGTTGTTTCCTGCTATTATAAATGTTACAGTTGCTTCCTATTATTGTAAATGTTGCAGTTCTGATAGCAAATAGCTGCTTGCTAGTTTCCAAATAAATACCATGTGGAAACTAGGGTTGAGGCTCTCAGATCCAGAAGCTGTGAGCCCCCTGGTCCCATCTT
The DNA here is from genome assembly GCF_030445035.2 of Dasypus novemcinctus. NCBI lineage: Eukaryota > Metazoa > Chordata > Mammalia > Cingulata > Dasypodidae > Dasypus > Dasypus novemcinctus. The sequence continues at coordinate 19,662,232 of NC_080696.1, read as the reverse complement.
TATCTCCTCTCTTGTGTGTCTTTCTCTGTCCTTTATTTAATAAAGTTCTGCATTGCCTTCCCTTTGAGGCAACCGATAGCTGACTTAATGCAGCAGGGCACCATCCAGAAACGACTGCCTTTAGAACTGAAGCACGCATTGTCCCAGCTGTTGGAGGTGTTCATAGCTAACAACTTATGGCTGTGTCTCCACTCCCAGCTGTTGCCCTTGATCGAAGGTCATATCCCATTTTTGGAGGCAGTTCATTCAATGATAATCCACTTGGGTGCATAAAGTCCAGCCCCTTGATTTCAAGGTAGGGCAACTCTGCAGGGCCACCCTTGCTCAGAGGCCCCTGGGGGATTGCATTCCTGCTTCCTGTTCACCCTCATAAGTGTTGAGACACGAACTCTCCCTAAAAAAAATTCCCTGCATGCCAGTCTCCATCCCAGTCTTTGCTTCCTGGGGGAAATGGACCTGACCATGAGGTTCACCATCAGGCAAAACTAATTTTTGATGATAGCACTCAGAATAGTGATTGTCTCAGGCCAGGGGTAGGGGGAAGTTGGTTAAAATCTGGGAAGGGGCAGGTGGGAAATTTATGGGACCTGAAAAAAGTTCTATATCCTGATGGTGGTTACATAGATTTATATTTATGTAAAAAAATCAATGAGATTATAGTTACGCTTAGTGCATTTTATAAACTTTACAGACTATGTGTCATCCTTCAGTAATACACAAAAAATAAAATTCTGGGAAGCAGATGTGGCTCAAGTGACGGGGCTTCTGCCTACCATATGGGAGGACCTGGGTTGGATCCATGGGACCTCCTGGTAAAAAAGAAAAAGAGAAGGCATGCCTGCACAGCAAGGCAGTGCCCATGCAAGTGAGTCATGCAGCAAGATGGTGACACAATGAAAGAGAGATAAAGGGGAAAGTCAAGGTGAAGCACAGCAGAAACCAGGAATTGAGGTGACACAAGTGACAGGAAACCTCTCTCCATATCAGAGGTCCCAAGGATCAAATCCTGGTGAATCCTAGAAGAGAAAAATGAGAAGAGAAGACAAAAAAAGAGAAATAGATACAGAAGATCACACAGTAAATGGATACAGACAGCAAAAACAGCAAGAGGGGGGCAAGGGGGAGAGGAAAAAAAAATTCTCTTTGGTGTTTGAGATCCACGGGAAGCCTTCCACATTCGTTCTTCTGCACAAAGAAATAACCAGCCGTTCCCAGCCCTTCCTCTGTTGGCCCTTGCCCTACAGTCGTCTAGTGGCATGGGGCGGTCGTGCGGCAGGTCCTACGTCCTCAGTGCTGAGCCACAGCACTGGGCTCACGCTGTGGGCGGGCTCCCAGGGTGCCCATGAGCCTGCTCTAAGCCTCTTTTCCTTATCCACAGAATGAGGGAGTTAAACGTGATGCTTCCTTTTTTGGATATAGTTAAACATCTTTGCCTCCTGGGGCTGGCCACTAGGGGTAGTTTGGTAAATATCCTTCCCAGCATTTCTCTGGGCTGAAGAGACCCCTTCTGCACCTGCCTCACAACCCCTCAGTCCATCTTGTCAATCCAGCTGTTGCCATGTCAACCAGCTGTGCAGGTGTCAACCCAGCTGTCCTGCATTTCCCTCGCTTTCTTTCCTGGGCATCCACTGTACCTGCAGGGTGGGACACCCGTGGCCAGTCTAGTGCAGGTGCTCGCTGGACGTAGAAGGGAGTTAATACCTTACAGGGCGACTCTTGACCAGTTGGGACTGGATTTAGTGGCTAGGCTGTCCTCGTCCTGTTCTTCAAGTTGACAGTTCTGAGTGCCAGATATCCTCAGTGGTGATTCGCTTGCCGGCCATCCTGGGGTTGGCTTTCCCTCCTTTCTTTCACTCTTCTCCAGCCCTTCTCTTGTTCCCATGACCATTCTCCAAAATAAACTGACGGGGACCAGACAGAGGGAACCACGTAGGTTGCAGTGTGTATGTGTGCAAATACAACTGTACACCCATACATGCATGAATATATACATAATGCACAATGTGAAACAAAGGGACCGTGCTATATATGTGGTTCTGTCAACTGAATTTGCATGTCCTGTGTCAATACAGCTACATCTATACCTTGTTTTCTATCACTGGCATAGTATTTTATTGTGTGTACTATGCTTTCCTTAATCCATTAGGTTGTTTATAGGTTTTTGCTGTTTCATGCAGGATCTATTCTTGAACAAAAATCAGCTGGATAATTCCTAAAGTATTGTATGGTAGGAACTAATGACTATGATTCTGCCCAGAAAGGTAGCTGAAAATTCTGTTTATACCTCACCTGTTAATGCTGTGCAAAGATATCATTTTGCCTAGGGTCTAGCTCCAGTCTGATTCCATGGGGCGCTCTGGAGTGTGAGTGGCATCACGGAGTTGATGTCTCCTGGAAGAAGGGGTTCAGCCTTTTTAACCCTGGGTCATTTGATCTTGGGGCACTGACTGCCCTTGGGATGGGTGCTTTCCCTCTTGGGTGAGGGAGCCACCCCTTTGGCTGATGGCAATTCTCCTTTAGGCTGAGGGGTCAGCTGTGAGCTGTTAGCAGTCAATACTCAGCAGCTGGGGGGAGGGTGCACTGACAGTGTCCTCTCAGCTCCTGTATAGAATATTCCGTTAGTGAGAATTTTAGTACATTCTTTTTTTTTTAAACCTTGAGTTGTTTTCTTGTTTTGTTTTTATTTCTCTCCCCTCCCCCCTGCCCTAGTTGTCTGTTCTCTGTGTCCATTTGCTGTGTGTTCTTTTTTTTGTCAGCTTCTGTTGTTGTCAGCAGCATGGGAATCATTGTTTCTTTTTTGTTGCGTCAATTGTCCTTGTGTGAGGCACCATTCCTGGGCAGGCTGCATTTTCTTCTGCACTGGGCGGCTCTCCTTACGGGGTGCACTCCTTGTGCATGGGGCTTCCTTATGCGGGGGGCACCCCTGCTTGGCACGGCACTCCTTGCGCACATCAGCACTGCACGTGGGCCAGCTGCACACGGGTCAAGGAGGCCCGGGGTTTGAACCGCGGACCTCTCATGTGGTAGTTGGATGCCCTATCCATTGGGCCAAGTCCGCTTCCCAGTACATTCTCTTAATAACCTAGGCAGAATACCAATTTTCAACCCACACCTTTGCTATATACTCAGTGGCGCTGCCTTGCCCTTTCCATTTAGAAATAATCTGGAGAGGATTTACTAGAATATGGTTCAATTAAGCAACAGCAAAATCAGCACTTAAGATATACCACACCATTAGGTCTACCATTTTAACTGGGTCCACAGTCTCTCAGAACTCCATGAAGATCAGTTTCCAAAGTCGCATGCGGTCCCTGGGACTCTTGCTTCACCAGGACCCTGGTAATTTGTTCCGCTTCCCAGTCCCCTCAGATCACCACATCAGCGTCCCTTCTTTCCTGTCAGGCCTTGCCTTTGGTGCCTTCCTTGTGACCCTGGGCTCTGTAGTGCTCTAGTCCATCCTCTGGTGGACATCAGTGGAGTTGCCCCGCCTGTCCCCTGGGAAGCAAGCAAGTTTTCTAATGGGTCCCCTTACTCTTCTGGGACATCTGGGTAATAGTGAAGGAAGCTTATCACTGCTGGGCAGTCCCTGGCATTGCTGCTTGCTCTCCTCTGACCAATGTGCAACTCCTGCCTCAGTTTCTCTTCCACCCATAGAGCTTGTTTTTCCCTTCGTGGGTGAACTTGAGGAGGGCCTTGTCATGGTAGTCTGTTCCCAGTTCTTCTGGTTGTTCTCTCTGAGATAAACGTGAAGTGGGAGTAATGGTACTGCTGCCCTCATAAGGCTATTCTGAGGCTTCCACAAGCTGACATATGTGAGGTGCTCAGAACAGCATCTGGTTTCTAGGAGGGCCATCCTATATGTTTGCTATTACTGGTTAAGTTCTCCCAGCTAGTAAGGATTTATAACTGATGCTCAAACCCAAGCACTATGCTTTCCTGCCTCTTCTCAAGTTTTATGGTAAAATGGACATTTTTCATATAAAAAAAAGATTTATTATTTATTTCTCCCCCTCCCTCCACTGTCTGCTCTCTGCATCCATTTGCTATGTGTTCTTCTGTGTCTGCTTGTATTCTCATTAGGCAGTTCCAGGAACCAATCTTGGGACCTTCTGGAGTGGGAGAGAGGTGATCATTCTCTTGCGCCACCTCAGATCCCTGGTTTTTTTGCTAAGACTCTTATTGTCTCTCCTCTGTGTCTCTTTTTGTTGTTATCATCTTGTTGTGTCAGCTCTCTGCATTGGTGGTACTCCTGCATGGGGAGGCACTCCTGCATGGGACAGCACTCTGCATAAGCTGGCACTCTGTGTGGGCCAGCTTGCCACATGGGCCAGCTTGCCTTCATCAGGAGACCTTGGGTATCAAACCCTGGACCTCCTATATGGTAGACAGGAATCCAATTGCTTGAGCCACATCCACTTCCCTTTTTTCATTTTTCTATGTCTAGATTGAATTAAAAGTATTTGGCTCGACAAGACCAGGCTTGGGGAGTGCTGGACTAAGTGTATCTGTGCCGATACAGTAGGGAAATAAGCTAAGCTTATGGTAAGCAGTATGGGTGTAAGAACTGGATAGAACTGGGTTGGAATTTGGCCGACTTGCCCACCAAAATCTCATTGGTAAAATGGGAAAGCTATGTGTAAGTCATGGGGTCGTTCTCGGTTTATAAGAGAAAGTGGAACCTAGTGCTCAAGAGGGTAGAAGGTTCTAGGTCTGGACTGCCTGATGTCAAAACCACTTATAATTTGTAGAACTGTGGGTAATTATGTAACCTCTCTATGCCTCAGTTTTTTCCTTCAATAAAGTTGGATAGTAATAGCATCTACTTTGTGGTAGACTGAGAGAGTTAACATAGATGCTTGGTTCATGGTGTTTTAGTTTCCCAGCTGCTAAAATAAACATCATTGGCTTAAACAGTGGGAATTTATTGGCTCGCAGTTTTGCAGCTAAGAGAAATCCAAGCTTGAGGTGTCAGCCAGGCAACACTTTCTCCCTGAAGACTGTGGGGTTCTGGGTCTGGCTGCCAGTGACTCTGGGTCCTTGGCTTCTCTGTCACATGGCAATGCATGTGGCAGCCTCTCCTGGCTTCTCTGAGCTCTGTTGACTTCTGGATTCTTCCTGTGGCTTTCTGTCTGTCTGAATTTCGTTTTCCTTCTAAGGAACTCTAGTGATTGGATTAAGACTCATCCTGATTCAGTTGGGTCGCATCTAAGCGAAGTAATTTCATCGCAAGGTCCTACTTACAATAAGTTCACACGCATAGGAATGATTAAGATTAAGAACATGCTTTTCTGGGGGTACATAACTCCATGGCACCACACCTGGTAAGCACTTAGTAAACACAAAGTTCTTTATTAATCATTATGTAATCAATTGTATCACTGTTAAGGTAAATATTGATACATAAATATAGCTCTTATTATTAGAATAAGAATGAAGATGATGGCAATTATATAGTGAGGACACATTTTTATGAGTTTAATACAAAACATTGTTTTCTTATTTCTGCCCTAAATTGAAGAAGCTCAAGTCTCCATGAAATAAAAGCCAACCCAGAATTATGTAATTTCAAAGCTGACATGCCGAGAGGATTGCACACTGTTTCATGCTGTTGCCACCTGGCCGGTAATCAGAAATACTCTCCTCCTTCCTTGGGATTAAGGTTGAATTATGCAGGCTTTGCATTATGCAATTTCTTCAGGAACAATACACTTTGCATAAAGTGCTCCCACCTTGCATGTAAAAGGCCCTTGGATGCTGCTTGGTGTAGAGGAGACACATGATGAATGGCAATTATTATAACGCTGTAGTCTTCAGTCAGTTACAGAGCAAAGAGCCTCCATTTTCATAACGTCATCATGAGAGTCCTCTTCCACCAACTACCTACCATGACTAATGAGGAATAGAATGGTGGGGTCTCCCTTGCCCAATTTTCTCATCACTTTCCTACCTCATCCTGCTGATATCACGATTCCATGGGCACTTCCTCCTCTGCAAATCCCTCAATCCAAGTCCCTGCAACCTGGTCTGGTTTGTTTCCTGTGAGCACAGCTTGCTTCTGACGGCGTTCTAAGTGCTGTGAGCTTAGGGAGGTGTGGATATGTGTGTGTGCAGACCTTTTCTTTTTTGCATTCCTTATATTGTCTATCCGAGCTCTGGGCATACAGTTAGTGTGTAATCCATACTCAGAATTTAGAGGAAGAAAGGAGGAAAGGGTGTATTGAACAAAATTACTCCTCGAGGGCACAGGAATTATCTGTACACTTGTGTAGATGTTCACATGGGCATCTTCTGGGGACCTAACAAATAAGAATGAATGGGGACAATTTATTTCACTTCCCAATCAATTCTCAGGTGGGGCACAGTCACAGCCTCCCTTTTTAGCACCTCCTTGGATTCTTCATGTGACTGGAACCATGAGTTTGACTAGCTGGGATCTCCGTTGTCACCCCACCCCATGCCTGGTTCTTCAATATCCTAGTCTGGGTCTCTCAGAAGCAGACCCTGATATGACCATTAGTGTTCAAGGTGAGGCCAGGAAGCAATAGGGAACAGGAAAGCCAGGCAGAGAGGGAAGGCAGCTGATGAAGAGTGTGTTTTCAAGTCAGCCTCCCCAGTGGGCAGCTAGTTAGCTGGAATAGAGCCTTGGGAAGATGGTAGAGAACATACATTGCAGTTTTCCTATGTGAAGAGTTGGGGTATTTATCCAGAAACTTCCCTTTGATGTTAATTAAGGGCTTCCCTAGAGTCCATATCTCCCTGATACTCTTGGCCTGCCCTTCACTGGCCAAATGCTACAAGTAGGGGGGCCCCAGGCTGAGAGTTACAGTAAGAAGTCAAAAGCTGGTGTGATGGCTAGGCTAATGTGTCAAATCGGCCAGGTAATTGTGCCCAGTTGTTTGGTCAAGCAAGCACTGGACTAATTGTACTTCAAGGGCATTCATGGGCTTTAGTCATCAGTGAGTTTACTGCATAGATGGCTGATTACATCTACGATCAACCAGACATTTTGCCATCAACAATGAGTGATGTTTTATTCAATCATTTGAATGCCTTAAAGGTGGAAGTGATTTCAGCATTCAGAGAGAATTTCCCAGCTCGTCTTTGGACAGCCAACGCCTCCCAGAAACTCATCAAGGACCTTCATTGGACTTTCATCAGAGCCCCTAGTTTGCAGCCTGCTTGCAGGAACCTGGACTTGTGCATCCCCATGGTCACTTGAGAGAATCTTGTGGAATCTCCTACTATTTACAGTTATCTCCTGTTGACTCTGCTCCTAAGAGAACCCTGACTAATAGAGCTGGCATCAAGGGCCAGATGAGTGCCAGGGACATGTGGACAGGGCACCAGCAGTGCCTGCTGTATTCACGAAGGAAAACAAACATTTTAGACCATACTCATGTTCTTAGGATCTAGTGTTCTGGTTATGTCTTGTGTCTCACCATGCCCAAACTTATTGGCTTAATCCATAACTAGCATTTCATTACTGCTCATGGCTTCTGTGGGTCAGGAAAGCAGGAAGTCTTGGCTGGGTACCTCTTTCATGCAGTTGCCATCAGACTGTGGCCAGAGCTGGCACAGCAGATGGCTGGAGCAGCTGGAGATGGCTGAGAATTTCTGTGTCCATGTGGTCTGCCTGCATGGGCTCACTGGGCTTCCTCAGAGCATGGCAGCCTTGGGGCTGCTTGCAAAGTGACTGAAGTCTCCAAGACTAAGGCAGAAGCTCCCAAGGCAGAAGCTGCATTACTTTTAATGACCTAGCATTGGAAATCTGCAGTGTCATGTCTGCTGGACTCTCTTGGTTACAAATCCTTCATAGGCCAGCTCAGTTTCAAAGGGAAGTGAATTAGACTCCACTTCTTGATGGGGACATGTCAAGATTCTGGATGAGTATGTGAAGCGGTTATCTTTGGAAAATACAGTGTACTCCATGTGGGGTTTTTTGGTATTAATAAATGCCATCTTTCAGTACCTAAGAAAGAAACAGTATAGTACCTGCAGAGTAGCAAATGAATGTGGGTCAGCACACATGCCTTGACTATTGAGATAGAAATGTACAGGTTTGGTAACTGAATGAGGTTGTCCACCCAAAGCCACTGGCCTGAACTGTCAGTGGAGACTGTTCTATCTCCCAGCCAGCTGCAGTGCACGCAAGTCTGTGCATTTTCAGATGAGATGGCATTGGCTAATGATTATCAGCGACTGCGGAAATGAAGGAAATTAGTGACACAATAAAAACTCTAATTGCTTGGCAACGGTGTTTAGGCCTCATTAGGTAGATTTGTAACAGCTTCAAGAGAAATAAACTCCTGTGTCATTAGATAACAAGGCAAGAAATAGGTTATTTCCTTTTTGAAAGGTATGAAAGCTTCCAATTGCCTGATATATTCTCTTAGTAGATTATTTTCTGTCATCTCAGTTAATTGAATTTTATCCCTGGCTCTTATAATACTTCCCTTCAAAATTAGGTTACAAAGTTCAGAGAAGTCATACTTTTAAACTATCGCCATAGAAGGCAGAAATCAACCTTATCTAGACAAAGTGCTCCAGGAGGAAATAAACTACAAGCCTTTAGAAGTTTCACCATTGCCCATGCATGTAGGTGACTTGACATTCAACTATTTTATAGAATGCTTCTTTGCAATACAGGATCCAACTTAGATTTTAAATGAAAACCATGGAATTATTTATAGTTCTTTCCTTATTCTATCTACGGAAATTCCATCAAAGCTTTCATTGTTGAACAGTTTTTATTTTAGTTAAATTTAAGTTTGTAGAATTTAAGTTTGTTTCCAATACACTTTTGACTTGCAGTGTATTTGACAGTATCAAGTTTCAATCTATCTATGACCTATTTCAGGACTGCCCCTTCATTCTTCATAAATTTTTAAGTTATTTCCAGGTTTCGTACCATACACAGACACACACTCACATATACACACCCACCCTCCACACTGCCCAGTCAGGTATAATGTGGTACATAAATAAGCTTATCTTTGCCTTAAAGATATGCTAAAAAGGGGACCAAATTAACATAGCAAAATATTAAAAATGACTCATGCCTAGAATTCCAAGGTGTAAATGTCCTTGGCTACAGGGTCCCAACTGTTATCCTATTGCTTTTTTTTTTTATTCCTCCCCTCCTTGAGGCTTGCTTGCTGTCTGCGCTCTGTGTCCATTCACTGTGCGTTCTTCTGTGTGTCTGTATTTATTTTTATTTATTCCACCCCCGCTTGTGGCTTGCTTGTTGTCTGCTCTCTGTGTCCATTTGCTGTGTTCTCTTCTGTGTTTTTTTTACTTATCTCCCTTTTTTGTTGCATCACCTTGCTGAGTCGGCTCTCCACGGTGCTTGCAAGCTGGGCGGAACTCTGCGGCACTTGCGGGCCAGCCTGCCTTCACAAGGAGGCCCCGGGACATGAACCCAGGGTCTCCCATATGGTAGACGGGAGCCCAACTGTTTGAGCCATAGCCGCTTCCCCCTATTGCCTTTTAAACCCATATTCTTTTAGGAAAAAGTGATATGAAAAATTAGCAGTCTCTCTGCTTGCTGGAATATGCTTCCTAATTCATTTTGCTCAAAACCTCTTTGCCTTAGCCCCTCAGAAGGTAAGCACCACTGATAAGAGAAGTGAGTGGAAACCCATGCCTTGGAAATTCTCCCTCACAGTCTTGGGCTCTTTGGTACCAAATAATGTCTCATGAAGAGAGAGACTGAATCCTCTCCTCTCTTCCCTAGTGAAAATCTGGAAGAGTCTAGGAAAAGAATACTCCACCTTCAGAAGGTATGGCCATGAGTCCAAGGCCCTAGCCAGAACAATTTTCTTAGAGTGATGCCTTTTTGAGAGAGGAGAAGTAATTATATTTTCAAATTTAAGTGAAGAATATGCTTGTGCTGATGTAAATGGTGGAGCAAATCCAGTCAGCAACTGCCCCCATCCCCTTGACTTCACTTTTATACCTGTCAGTGCCTATGACTCTCCACCTGAGGGCAGAGATGGTGTGCAAAGCTCATGCAAAGAATAAGATCACAAGTTGTGGGACATGACTCCCAGGGATGGACCTCCCTGGCACTGAGGGATTATTACCAAATGTTAAATACAGAAGTACTGGGGAAAAGACCTTGACCAAGAGGGGGAAATATTTAATACAAATTAGCTTTTATGCCTAAGAAATTTCAAAGTGATTTGGAAGGTCATTCCAGTGGCTAAGTTTATGCATGTGTCTGATCGATCTCACTATCACAGTAAACAGTGCCTCAAAAAGGGTTGCTCCTGAGAGCTCTAGTGATATATAAACACAATAGGAAGGGCAGGCAACCCCAGGAAGTTGGCACCCCATCAGTGGGTCTTACCTTGGAATATATGATAACCCATCTCCCCAAAGTATCAGAGTTAAACTCATTTATAATTTTCCTACACATGGTTCTTCTACCCCTTTTATTTTAAATATATGTCCCAGAGACTTAAATCTTTGGGCTGTTCATGTACCAATTGAGCAGAGTTGCAGCCAACACCTACTCTCCAGGTCATTGGACTTACCCAGGACAATTAACAAAAGGATGATGATGGACAACACCATTCCAAAAAACAGAGAATATCTACAACTGCAAGCAAGATGGTTCTATCTCTTTGCCCCTTGGAATCTAAGCACCCTCTCAATCAGAAGCAGAATGGGCATCACCACCCCCAAATCCTCAAGTTTGAGAAAAGAGCAAATGTAAGGGGGAATGCAACTATGGACTAAAGTAGGCATTATTATTCTAGTAATGGAAGACCTTGTAACTTTGATATAAAGATGGTGGTCACCAGAGGTTCTGAGGGGAGGGAGAGGGAAGAATAGCTGTAACATGAAATTTTTACATTGAAATTGTTCTGCATAATATGTAAAATGATGGATACAGGCCATTATACATTTTGTCAAAACCTATAAAATTATGGGGTGCAAAGTGTAAACCATAATGTAAACTATAGACTGTGGTTAGTAGCAATGCTTCAATATGTGTTTATCAATTGTAAGAAATGTAACACACCAATGAAAGATGTTGTTATTGGGGGAAAATGTGTATGGGGGGGAGGGGATAGGGTATATGGTAACCCCTTATGTTTTTGATGTAACATGTATATAATCTAAAGTTTTCTTAAAAATAAATTAAAAAAAAAAAAGAATAAGGACACAAGGGCTGAGGAATTAGTGCTGCTGGGAGAGGCTTTCAATCCTCAGATGACAGGAGTTAGTGGCTAAATAGCCCAGCCCCTCTTCCCTTGAGTGGGACAACTTTGAGGCCTGATAGACTCAGTGGTCCCCTGTAGAACTGTGCTCCAGGTGCCCCCCCTGGTTGTCTGCTCAACACACATCCTACTGGCTTCCTTCCTTTCCCTGTCTCATTTCCTCACTCCCTCACCACCCTTCCTGGAATCACCTTCCAAATAGCATACTTGCAACCAAACACTTGTTTCAGGGTCTACTTTTGCGGGTATGCAGTCAAATTCCCTTTGGGAGGGCAGTGAAGTCTTAACAAACAAAGATGGGATTAATCCACATGGAACAGATTAGGGTTGACCATGAAATTCCTGGTCTCTCATTCCACACTGTGTCCTCAGTCTTATTAGTTCTTCTGTAAGGTGAGAGTTCAAGCTCTGAAGTCAGACCCACAAGTGTTTTTTCCTAGGCTTGGCCACTTAGAGCTGGCTAACCCTGGGCCAGTTACTTAGCTCTCTAATCTAGCTAGCTTCCTCATCTGGGGCTGGGGATAAAAAATAGTTCCTACTTCATGGGGCTGGTGTAAGGAATAAAAGAGATGCTGTTTGTAAAGGCTTAGTACAGTTCCTGACACACAGTAAGTGCTTAATAAATGTTAACTATTGTTACTACCATTGTTACTATTCTGATTGCTATTGTGCCTAACTTACTTCTAAGAATGCATTTCTGCATATAATTTAGAAGTTTGGCACCTCTTTCTGTGGCTCAGTTTGACAGTCTCAGATATGCCACAAGGAATCTAAATTGGTGATGAAGTTTTGGTTCAGAATATTTGTCATAAGATATCCGAATTCTGGAGTTAGTCATTTCCAGATCCTAAATTGTGTGATGCCAAACACTTAGTTCCCCTTAAATGGAGAAAGTTCTGCCTGATACACTCTCTAGACATTCTCTCCATATTTGCAATGTCATCTTATGGAATGTTTCCAATTGTTTCCACAATTTGGTGGAAGTGTTTGAAGGTTCTATGGCAGTATTTCACAGTAAAGGTAATTGTGTTTTGGTAAAATCACTCATTTTTAAAGCATATTATCTTAAGATTTTTTAAGCTATGTGTTTTCTCTCATATCTCTGAATTATGCTCTCCTTAACACTTCAAAAGGGCAAAACTGTGAGAAAGTGGCAAGGTATTGCCATCTTTGGTGGAGAATTTATTCCATTGATTTTTACTGTGACTCAAACAAGTAACCATATAAAAAGGAAAAGCAGAGTTATTTTAGGGGCCCCTTCTACATCCCTCCTTAGACCTACATTCCTATTCTCCTTTGCCTCTCTTCCTTAAAATATCTACTTTCTGAACCCTTTTCCCCTTTCCACCCCACCAAATAACATGGTCCATTAACATTGGTTTCAAAACAGCAGCTTCCATCAGAGAGAATTCTTTAACAAGCAATTTCTAGCCTTCCACAAAAAGGGCACTTTTTGATGATCACATTGCACAACAAAATGTACAAGACCTGATGGAGACTTCCCTCCCCTTGTGGACTCCGCAAGGTGAGGATCACCCAGTGGCGCAGTGAACTAAATTTTCACTTGCAGTCTTTATTTGGCGTCCTTTACTGCCTTTTCACCTTTTCAGGTGCTTAGTCTCGCCCTTACTTTTTGCTCCATTTGGCTTCCTCTCTGATGCCAATGCTCAGGAAGAATCTACTGTAAGTCATTTACATCTTACTGTTGTGAAGCATAATTATGGGGTTTGAGCAATATCAGGGTCTGAAGAGTAGGCACTTGAAACCTACCCTGGGCCACAGTTGTTTTGCCCTCGAGTATGCCTTTAGAGATCTAGATAGGGACAGTGATTATATTAGCCAGTGTTCTCCAGAGAAACAGAACCAACAGTCTGTATTTATAGAAATTAGCTCATGGGGGCTGTCAACTCCAAATTCCGCAATTCTGTAGGGCAGGCTGCAAGCTGGAAACTCTGAAGAAGGTGAAATTGTTTTTTCCCTAGGGGAAGTTGACTAATAGAAGCACAGGCAATATCCTTTGTTGATTATAGATGCAGTCAACTGATTATAGATGCAAACCCATCTACAAAATACCTTCACAGGAACAATCAGACCAGTGCTTGCTTGACCAAACAAATGGACACTATAACCTAGCCAAATTGACACATGGAACTGAACATGACATTGGCCAAGGAAAGCAAGTCCCTCACTGCTGTTAGTCATGATTGGGCTTCCAAAGTGCAAGGCGCAGAGCCCTATTGCTGGGCTAGAGAACATGGACCAGCCCAGTACTGATGCCCCACAGTGAACCCAAATACACATAATATTTAAGCTGCACATAATACACAGGCCAGCCACCGAGAAGGCCAATGGATCCAAGAAGGAGAGGGTCAAACTGTATCAGGGAGAGAAGAATGGAAAGCACTGTAGCCAGGCTTCTCCCCAAATCCAAGAGGCTCCTTTGGGAGGAGGTGTGGAGCAGGAGAGAATGGAGGGAGAAAGTCTCATCTCCAGATGTTGAAGATGTGAATTTAAATTCACTTATTTCCTCTCCTAAAGTCATTTGCATTTTAAAATTTTATGAAAGGAATCCCAGGCATTACCGAGGAAGTGGGGAGGAATTTGGGTACATGAACAGGGCCTTCCACTCTACCCTGGGGGGCTGTAACCCCAGTTTGGGTCAATAAAGGCCCAACAGGAGTATGCTTCCTCTTTAGTGACTTAAAAAGCTGTGGCTGAAAAAACCAAGTGTTAGCCTGGAAGTGCCAGGGAGGTTAAACAGATTAGCTCCCCTTATCTCAGCATCAGCTCATGCAGGAGCTGAATTGAAGGTCAATACCCTGGATTCTCTGGCAATAAGCAGGTGTCTGGAGAGTATAGATTTTCTGCTATGTAAGCTCCACTCTCCCTCATTGTTGGCCTCCATCAGGCCAATTTCAAACCCGTCAAAACATATTATGGAGAAGCCAGTCTTTAACAAAACCCTACACGCAGTGTTTCTGGAATTTAGGACTGATATTGCTCAACATTCGCCCTCCTCTCCCTCCCCCTCTTCCCTTCAGATCCTGATGACAACAGACCCTGGCTAGTAGCAGCATATCAAAGATGCCACACTGTAGAATAGGTTACACTTATAGTTCTTTATTCATCCATTGTTATATCCATTCTGGAAAATGATGTGGATGGTGGGTGAGCCACATTTTACCCTTACGATTCACCCCTTAGAGAGAGTACATTTAAAACACATTGGTACACATAAAACTGGAAACTTAGAATAGGCATTGCATTCTAGGTCATTCAATGTTTTCCTTTGGTTGTCATACACTCATTCATTTGTTCATTTATCTCTTCACCCAATAATTATCCATTAGGCATCATTATTTGGCAGACACCATGCTAGATATTGGATGTACAATAGTTAACAAGACAGTCTCTGCCTTTACAGACTTGAAAGCATGGAGCAGCTCAGTGGTTGAGTGCCTACCTCACATTTACGAGGTCCTGGGTTCAATCTTTGGTACCTCCTAAAAAAAATCATAATCGAAAGCTTATCTGTATCAATTGGCAATTACTACAATATGCTGCATAGCACATGATCTCAAATTTTAAATGGCACACAACAAAAAGTGTTCCTTCAGCTCTTCTATTCATGGATTGGCTGGGGTTGGCTGATCTTGACTGGGCTTGGCTGGGTGACTCAGTTGGTTTGGACCAGTCTGAGTTAAAACGGCTTGGCTGGGTGGCTGTGCTTCAAGATATGGATCTGGTTGTGCTTGGCTCCTCTTTGAGGGTTGGGTCAGATCAACTTTACATGAGTTCATTCTGGAGTTCAGACTGAAGGGGAGGCAACTGCCATGGGGAGTTCTTCTCTGGATGGCAGAGATGCATGCATGCAAACACTTTTCAAGCCTTCAGCCATGCCACATCTGGTAACATTCCATTGGCCAAAGCAAGTCACTTGGTCAAACTTAACATGACATGGGTGGGGAATATACTCTGCTTCTCTATAGGGGGAGCTGCAAAGTCCTATGGCATTAAATCAGTTGCATTAAATCAAGGCTATTAATGCAACTGACCACTATTATCTCTTAGAGGGTACACCCAAAACACAGACAAAAACTTGTAACAGAAGAAGCTAAGCATTAGTAAGTGTCTGGCTTTGAGGGCTGGTATGTGTGTGGGGAGGGGGGAGTGTCAGAGCTATTGACCTGCCAGTGAGAATGGTTCTAGCGGCATCAACAGGGTGGTCTGCAAGGTAGAGGGCATGGTGGACAGAATGGGGGAGCCTCAAATTATGGGGCAGGCCATCTCACCTAATAACATGGGAAATTTGAGGTGTCCTTGGGTACATGTGTATATGCATACATGTGCCTGTGCTTGAGGTACATTAATTGAGAGAAATATCCCGTAATAGCTATTTTGAAAATAATTTATGAAGAAGAAAAATTACAAGAGATGAATCAGTTTTCTTGGCTTTGTGTCAGAACTTTTTTTTAAAGATTTATTTTGTTTATTTATTATTTCTCTTCTGCCCCCCCCCCCCCCATTGTCTGCTCTCTATGTCCATTTGCTGCGTGTTCTTCTGTGTCAGCCTGCATTCTTGTCAGCAGCACCAGGAATCTATGTCTCTTTTTTTGTGTCATTTTGCTGCGTAGCTCTCCATGTGTGCAGCACCACTCCTGGGCAGGCTGCATTTTTTTGTGTGGGGCAGCTCTCCTTGAGGGGTGCACTCCTTGCGTGTGGGGCTCCCCTACGTGGGGGACACCCCTGTGTGGCACGGCACTCCTGTGTATATCAGCATGGCACATGGGCCAGGAGGCCCTGGGTTTGAACCCTGGACCTCCTATGTGGTAGGCAGACGCTCTATCAGTTGAGCTAAATCTGTTCTAAAACCACTCTTTATGCTTCTAAAATGTAAGTCTAGAAATTGAAAACCAATAAACCAACGTTTATATTATTGCAATTATGTGATCATTTGGTGTTCACCAAAATGCCAAATATGGGGTTAGTAGATTTCTTTTCCTGTATTTCCAATACCAATCAAGGTAGATTCTTTCTTGCTTGGAGATGGAGGAGTTGGGGTGGGGGGAGTTAGCAGCTACCAGTCTCAGCTTGGCTGCACATTAGAATCACCTGGGGAGCTTTTAAAACTCTCAGTGCCCAGGCTGCATCTGAGAGCAATCAAATCAGGATAGAATCCAGGCTTTATTTTTTGAAGCTCTCTAGACATTCGAATGTGCAGCCAATGTGGAGTAAAGCCAGCGCTTTCCTCCTCCAATGCCCAGTCCAATTCTGACCCCTGCCCCTGCCAATCTGCCACCTTTGCAAGATTCTGCCAAGACAGTGGGGGTCCTTTTCCAACTTGTCCCTACCTACAGCATTTTCATCTGCAGTTTCCTTAGTTTCTTTCATTAGCCCTCTTCCACCTTTTTCAGTCTTCCAGAAATATGTTGAAATCTCACTTGCTGCTAATGCTTCCTTCACCTCAATTGCTTTGTGGTTACTGGGTTCATTTTTTAAAAAAGACTATCCTTAAAATTGTAACAAGATCTCAGAAGAGAGTGGAGACAGAATGTACTCTCAATTTACCATCTTAAGCTGCAAAAGCTGACTATTTTAAAATATTTTGATAGTTTAAAAAAATCTGCTGTAAGTGACTTACTCATATGCACGTTTGTATGTGTTAGAGAATGAAGGACATGATGGAATTCTTGAGAGTTGTTGATGGCATCTGATAGGTATAAGGTGGTTGTTTAATCATAAGGTGCTCTAGTAGAAAGAACATGACCTTGAAATCACACAGAAGTGTTTCTGATTCTGGTTCTGGGCAAATTATTTAATTCCTCCAGAGCTCAGCTTCATTTCCATAAATGGGAATATTATACTTGCCTTTCAGGGTTGTTAGGAGAATTTTAAAAATTCAAATGTTAATTTAACATTTTTGTGAATAATAAATTTTTTAGAGCAGTTTCAGGTTTATGGAAAAATTGCACAGTAAGTACAGAATTCCCATATACCACCCCTCTCCCCCATAGGTTCCCCCTATTTTTCTCAGCTTGCATTAGTGTGGTACTGCAGGGGTGGCTAGAGCCCAATAGTTAAATGGCCTAAGTATCCCAGATACTTTTTTGCTTCATCTGGGATGCTGTGACACAGCATAAGTGCACTCAGCTTCTGGGGGATGAACTTGATCCCACTGACTCATACACCAGCTAATAAGTATATGTAAAATGATAGGTGTGCCACTGTAAGAGCCAATCCTATATTCTGACAGTAGTAACATAAAAGCAGTTCCCATGTAAACAGAGGAGCAGAGAGAACAAAGGAAGCTTAAAGGAACAGGAGAGAGAGAGAGAGAGCAGAGAAAGGTGGAAAAGAGCATGGAATAAACTCAATATGCATAAACTCACCACAGCTCCATGTGCCTTTATCTTTGCTAATGGCCCTGACTCCCCCACTCTGACTGAGGGGCCCAGTTTGGACCCCAGCATTTGGCATAGTCAGCAGGATGTTCCAAACATGGTGAGTGGATCTTCATCCCTGGTGGACTCAGCAGTGCATCATGGGCATGGGCTGTGTCCCCCTTTGGGTCTTTGGTATCCAGTGACAGTGGTTCTCCTGTAAGGGGCCCCTCTGGAGAGTTGGGGTATAGTTCATCCCACTCTGGAGTTTATTGCAAAGGTACTGGAATCCTTGGAGCTGCATTAACCCTTTCCCAGAAGGATGGGCTGGTAAAGTGCCCTGGTTGTTCCTGACTATGCTGTGGGAACAGCACAGGGAATTTTGGTTGCACAAGCCTGCATTCAGAGACTTACAGGACGACAGGAAGAACTGGAGGTCGCCTGAGTGTGTCCTTGAAGCCACTGAAAATGTCTTGACTGCAGATGTGGGCAGACCTCATTGCTGCCAATGTGAATCCAGATAAGATAAAGCTACTAGCTCTCTGGAAGGAGCTGATGCAGGAACAGCAGTACACAAAGTTGCAGGAGAAAAAGTCCCCACTAATGGGATGCCCTCTCCATTTACAAGATGTTTTGTAGGCAGAACCAGAGGACAATGTCTATGAAAATTGGCAAGTGGGCCAAGGAACCCAATTAGGGAGGTCAGAGGATTGGAGGCTACATATAATCCTCCATGTGGCCTGCCCAGAAGCCCGATGGAACGTGGCACATGATGGTAGATAACTGTGAACTGAATGAATGACTCCACCTTTACATGCAGCAGTCCCATCAGTGACTGAGATCATGGATCAGCTATCACATGTGTTGGGACAATATCATTACGTGGTAGATTTGGCTAATGCTTTTTTCTCTGTAGATATTGCACCAGAGAGTCAAAAACAATTTGCCTTTATGTAGGAAGAGTGCCAGTGGACATTTTTGGTGCTTCTTCAAGGGTATATTCATAGCCCAATCATGGTTTGATTGTGCAGAGTATGCTAACCTCTGTATTCTCTTTAAGATTTAGAAGAAGCAGCCAAGAACCTATGAGATAGGCTGACAACATGGGGTTGGGCAGTCAACGAATTAAAGGTCCAAGGGCCTGGAGTACTGTCAAATTCTTGAGAGTTGTTTGGTCAGGTAAGGCAAAAGTTATCCCTGAGGCAGTAATAGATAAGGTGCAAGAGTATCCCCAACCTACGACTATAAAGCAGTTACTGGCATTTACTGGCCAATTAGGATTTGGCACAGATACTCCACCCCTTGTATGCCCTCCAGAAGAAGAACAGTATTTGGGATTGGACTGATACCCATGAACATGCTTTTTAAACTGAAAAGTAAGCAGTTGATCAGGTTCAGGCCTTGCAAGTTATTGATCATTCCCTGCCTTTCCAACTTGAGGTTACTTGTCATGATACCAGGTATGGCTGGGACCTCTGGCAAACACATGGGAAATGCAGGGTACCCATAGGGCTCTGGTCCCAACTATGGAAAAGGGCAGAACCCCACTGTTCTCTCATTGAACACCAGTTAGGGAATGTATTTGCCATCCTTCAGGCATGTGAAGTGCTTACAGGACCACAACAAGTCCTAGCATGAAACTCCCTCCCTGTGGTAGGATGGGTACATTTGTAGTTGAATGTTCCCAGGACTGGGGTGGCTCAGATGCCCACATTAGCCAAATGGGGTGCATATTTGAAACAGCAGGCAATGTTGAGTACTAACCCCAGTCTGCAGAGTTATAGGAAGTGTTAGGACCAGTAGAGTGTTGAACTGATCCCTTGGGCACAGGACTTCCTGGTCCCCAGGCTTTAGAGCCTAGCCTGTACAAAGATAAAACAGGCACTATACCAGCTGATGCCTGGTATACAGATGGATCCAGCAAAGGCATGGTAATGTCTTGGACCACTAGAGGTATCTGAGTGTATACAGAAGATTTCTGGTTTGAAACCAGATCTGGTCAAAGCAGCCAGTGGACTGAACTGAGAGCTGTGTGGCTAGTTATAATGCATGAACTCAGCCCCCTTACAGTGTGTGCAGACAGTTGGGCCATGTACAAAGGACTAACTTTATGGCTACCCCAGTGGGAGCAGCAAGAATAGATGACTGGTAAAAGACCTCACTGGAGACAAAATTTTTAGAAGGACTTGTGATCCAAAGGACAAGAGTGCAGCATAACTGTTTATCATATTGCAGGGCACAAAAACTCTCATAAGCCCAGGAAATGATGCTGTAGACAGTCTAGCACAAGTAGGAGCTTTATACTGTCTGATAGATGGATGAGCCACCTGATTACATAGGCACATGGGACATGTGGGGGTTCGAACCCTCCTACTGATAGCCAGATGATATGGTATCCTATTTACTACTGCAGATGCATGTACATGGTAACAGCTTGTGAGCTATGTCTAAACAATATCCACTTAAATATCAGGTGCCCATGAAAGAAGGCATTGTAAAGCAAGGAAATAAGCCCCTACAGGTATGGCAGGTAGATTATAGTGGACCCCTGCCCTCTGATAAAGGATATAAGTTCCTGTTCACAGTTGTGAATACTAATACAGGTTTAGTTTTGCCCTTCCTTTCTGAATAGAACTATTGTGTCACTGAATATTTTAAGTGTCCGGTATGGGTGTCCCCTTGAAGTCTTAAGTGACAAAGGCACCCATTTCACAGGTTCCAAAGTTCAAACCTGGGCAAAAAATGGAGACATAGATTGGCATTTACATGTTCCATATCAACTGCAGGTTGCAGGTATGATTGAATGGTGTAATGGTTTATTAAAGGACAAATTATGCATGATGTCTCCAAAGGAGCTGGCTTTGCAGAGGTGGGCTACCTGCCTGCCATGGGCAATATACCTTCTAAATGAACTGTTGCACCGAATGGGGCAGCACCTCTCGACTTCGTTGTACAAGGACATGCTTTACCATTATATGTAATAATGAATACCTCAGACTCTCTTGCATTTCCTAAAGTTTAGATGGAACTTTGGTATTGCCTGCTCCCACTGCCTTTGGGTCAGGACAAACAGTGGTGTGGACATGGCCATGGACTGTTGTAACTGAAGTCTGCACTTGGAGAGCCATCCTGTTACCATATGGAGATGACATGAAGAGGGGATTGACCATGACACTATGGGTTTATAAATCACCATCTGAGGGATGAGTTGTACTGCCTGAAAACTCAGGGGAAACCCTTCTGAGGGGAACTTTTGTCTTGCAAATGTGGCCCATACCATTGCTCCCAGTGGAGCTATCCCCTTTGTGGTCAAATTTAGTAGGGGGAGACTATGGTATTTCAGACGAGGGTGGCCACCAGTGCCTGCCACCATTCTGTCTCAAGATGAACAGGTCACATGTATATTGCCTGAGGGATGTGATTTACCTTCATAGTATCTTTGATCCTACTGTTTTTCTGCACAGGTTGACAGCAGTCAACCAATACTGTACTGTCATGGGCTCATACCTGTGCCCATGTTCACAACATAACCCAGTGCTAGGTATGCACTGACCTGCCAGCAGAAGGAGCAGAAGGCCTCCCGTGGACCAGTGCCCCAGTGACCAATGCTAATTGGACATAGCTTCACACAACCAGAATGGGAAACAATACAAAGACAAGTAGAAGCACTCCTACACAGAGATATGGACAATACCCACCCCTCCCACCCCTCAATGGGCTATGCTAGCTATAATGGGTGGGGGTAGCTTCCAGCTGAACATGTAGCATTAAGGGAAATAGTACCCCAGTGTATTGAAAAATGTGCCAGGATTCCCAGAGAATAGCAGGATGGATCCTCCCAGTTTCTTTGTAATCGTACTGTAGTCAATAGTCAAACCGGGTATCGATGAGAACATCTGAGATCCATTTGGAAATGGATTGTATTAACCAGCATTGGTTTTGTAACTTTCTCAGTTATGTTTTGTTGTGCCTTATATTGTTGCTGTGGCTGTGAGCCCTAAGACACCACCCAGTAAAGGGGTGGAATGTAGGGGTAGCTAGAGTCCAATAGTTAAAAAGCCTTAGCTTCCTGGATACTTATTTGCTACATCTGGGATGTAGTGACACAGCATAAGTGCACTCAGCTTCCGGGGGATGAACTTGATCCCTACCAACTCATACACCAGCTAATAAGTATATGTAACATGATAGGTATGCCACTGTAAGAGCCAATCACATATTCTGATAGCAGTAACATAAAAGCAACTCCCATGTAAACAGAGGAGCAGAGAGAACAAAGGAAGCTTAAAGGAACAGAAGAGAGAGAGCAGAGAAAGTGGAAAAGAGCATGGAATAAACTCAATATGCATAAACTCCCCGCAGCTCCACGTGCCTTTATCTTTGCTAATGGCCCTGACTCCCCCAGTCTGACTGAGGGGCTTGGCTCGGACCCCAACAGGTACCTGTTGTTGTGAGAATTTAATTCTGTCACACACTTAGAGGCTCTGGGTACAGTGCCTGGCACCAGTTGTTTTCCTTTCTACTTCAAAACCATGCTGAATTTGTGCAAATGAACCCAGGATTTCTGCTCAATTCATAAGCTTTTCTATTTTAGTCAATGGTAATGCCAGCTATACCAATGCAAGAAGATGTCTGCATTTTTCAAAGGAATTTAAGGAACAAATGCAAATGTAAGAAGAAATTGTTACTTCTTCACGGGCAGATCCCAAACATCCCCCTTCCCCTCCTGTTTTAATACATGCTTGGTCATCCACTAATTTTGCAAGTAATACCATTTCTTTCCTTCCAGGGCAAACCAAAGCGGATGTTTACCTTCTTGACCATCTCTGGCATATATCTCCTTCTATTATTTGAATTTTCTTGCTATTTTTAAAACATTCTCTCTCCCATCCCACATTGCTCTTTTTT
This sequence comes from Dasypus novemcinctus, assembly GCF_030445035.2. Taxonomy (NCBI): domain Eukaryota; kingdom Metazoa; phylum Chordata; class Mammalia; order Cingulata; family Dasypodidae; genus Dasypus; species Dasypus novemcinctus. Next base: position 19,639,719 of record NC_080696.1, on the reverse strand, counting down.
TTTAAAAAAAAAGGCCCAAAGAAAATCTTAAGGGCTTTTCTAACTGGCGTCCATAATTTCAGGAGGTTTTGGTTTGGCCCCTATGACAAATCCCACACAGTAGGTTGGCTTAGACATTAAGAATTTATTGTCTATGGTTTCAGAGGCCAGGAGTTCCAAATCAAAAGACATCAACAAGAGCTGGGTCCTGAGCCTCAGTGGAGTTGTGACACCTACTCTCCAGTTTGTTGGGCTTACCCAGATGAGCTTACAAGGAGGTGAGGATGGACAACCACCACATCAAGGAACTGAGAGAGTCTACAGCTGCAAGCAAGAGAGTCCCATCCATCAGCCACGTAGGATCAAAGCCTCCTCTCAATTAAGATTGGAGTGGGCATCACCATCCCAGAGTCCTCAGGATTAGGGAATAAAATGTGGACTAGAGTGGATTTACTGGTATTCTACTATAGACTTCCTGTGATTCTAGCAATGGAATAAATTATATCATTGATGTGAGACAGTGGCCACTGGAGGGGCTGAAATCAGGGAAAGGGGAAAAGACATGTAATATGGGGCATTTTCATGACTTGGAGTTGTTCTGAATGATATTGCAGGGACAGGTGCAGGACATTATATATATCCTGCCATAACCTACTGAATGGACTGGGGGAGAGTGTAAACTACAGTGTGTAGCAGTGCTCCAAAATGTATTCATCAAATGCAATGAATGTTCCACACTAATGAAAGAAGTTGTTGTGAGAAAAAAAGGGGGTGGAGGGAGTGGGGCATTTGGGAATCTCCTATTTTTTTTTTAAGATTTATTTATTTATTTATTTCTCTCCCCTTTCTGCCCCCACCCCAGTTGTCTGTTCTCTGTGTCTATTTGCTGCATCTTCTTTGTCCGCTTCTGTTGTTGTCAGCAGCATGGGAATCTGTGTTTCTTTTTGTTGTGTCAGCCCTCCGTGTGGGCAGCACCATTCTTAGGCAGGCTGCACTTTCTTTTGCGCTGGGCGGCTCTCCTTACAGGGTGCACTCCTTGCGCATGGGGCTCCCCTACGCGGGGGACACCCCTTTGTGGCACGGCACTCCTTGTGCGCATCAGCACTGCGCATGGGCCAGCTCCACATGGGTCAAGGAGGCCCGGGGTTTGAACCACGGACTTCCCATGTGGTAGACGGACGGCCTAACCACTGGGCCAAGTCTGCCGCCCTATTTTTTTTTATTTTTTTAAAGATTTATTTATTTATTTATTTAATGCCCCTCCCCCCCGCCCCGGTTGTCTGTTCTCTGTGTCTGTTTGCTGCGTCTTGTTTCTTTGTCCGCTTCTGTTGTCTTCAGAGGCACGGGAAGTGTGGGCGGCGCCATTCCTGGGCAGGCTGCACTTTCTTTCGCGCTGGGCGGCTCTCCTTATGGGGCGCACTCCTTGCGCGTGGAGCTCCCCTATGCAGGGGACACCCCTGCGTGGCAGGGCACTCCTTGCGCGCATCAGCACTGCGTATGGGCCAGCTCCACACGGGTCAAGGAGGCCGGGGGTTTGAACCGCAGACCTCCCATGTGGTAGACGGATGCCCTAACCACTGGGCCAAGTCCGTTTCCCCCTATTTTTTTTTAATGTAACATTTTGTGTGATCTAAGTGTCTTTTAAAAATAAATATTTTTTAAAAAAGACATCGGCAAGGCTATGTTTTCTCCCTGAGGTCTGTAGAGTTCTGGTGCTGGTTTGCTGTAATCCATGGGGTTCCTTGACTTGTGTCTCTGCCAGGACCATCTAGATGAAGGTGGTAGAGCAGGGGTGAGGTCATACCCAGACAGCCCCAAGTCTACTCTTCCTGATACAGCATCTGTATCTCCAAAGGCTTTGGGCTCACATAACTGCATAACGCTACCAGGTCACAGTCCTTCCCCTTTTTGTTACCTGGTAGCGTTATGCAGTTATGTGAGCCCAAAGCCTTTGGAGATACAGATGCTGTCTTGGGTCCCTATGAGGGAATTTCTGGGCTATGTGTATCTGAGCCTCTGTCTCCTTGACTGAAGTCTGGGCTTGATGAGGCTCATCCCACAAGTGAATCAGCAGCCAGCACAGGGCATGGCACACAGTCTACATGGTGCACATCGTCATTGATTAATGAGTGTAGCCAGAGATGAAAAAGAGAGGGAATTTCCCGTTAGTATTGCTGGAGACACTAAAGGAGAAGATGGGATCTAACAGCCAACATGAGGCATGGGGACTCCTGATTTTGAAAACTCATGTAAGCTCTGTGATTGAGAAGATGGGAGCACAAAATCTTATATCACAGGATGACAAGGCGAGCTTTCTTACATACGGTTTGCTTCTACCTCCCCAACATTCCAATGGAGCCTGGATAGCAGGTGTTACTGGTATTGTTTCCATATCTTTGTGGTGTTAGTGGCAGGGGTGCAGCACTGACTTTACTCTTTGAAAAATGAAGAGAGGCACAAAAGTCTGGAATATTTACCTTGTAATCAATACAGCTAACATCCAGTTAATCTATCATATTTAATGAGAAGTGTCATCATCTCTGGGCTGGGATTGAATTAGTCCCTACAGTAAGTCAAGTGAATGACTCTATAGTTTCTTTCTGAGTGACTTTAGAGGCAGAGGTGTGGGGAGAGAACAAGGGCATAGAAATGTGAGTTGTGCACCAGCCTCTTGTGTCTCTAAGTGCCCATAGTGCCCTTGATCACAATCTGAGAGGGTCGAGGCTTCTTCTGTTTCTTCCAGGAGAACATGTGACCAGGTGTTTTTGCATCTTGGTCTCAAATGTTCACTCACTGTTTTAGTTTTCCGGGATGCTCAAGGAAATACCATGTGTAGCAGTTTGGTATTATTTATCTATTACAAAAATGAAGGATTTTGCTTGTAAACTTGTTTGTTCCTCTGGGTGTGACCCCATTGATTGTATTAGATTCACCTGAGATGTCTTTGATTATATTACCTGTTAAGGGAAGTGGATTTGGCTCAACTGATAGAGCATCCTTCCACCACACAGGAGGTCCAGTGTTCAAACCCCAGGCCTCCTGACCCATGTGGTGAGCTGGCCCACGTGCAGTGCTGATGTGCACAAGGAGTGCCCTGCCATGCGGGGGTGTCCCCCGCATAGGGGAGCACCAGCACAAGGAGTGTGCCCCATAAAGAGGGCTGTCCCATGGGAAAAAAGTGCAGCCTGCCTAGGAGTGGTGCCACACACACGAAGAGCTGACGCAGGAAGATGACGCAACAAAAAGAGACACAGATTCCCAGTGCCACTGACAAGAATACAAGCGGACACAGAACACACAGTGAATTGACCCAGAGAGCAGACAACTCGGGCAGGGGGGGAGGGAAGGGGAGAGAAATAAATAAAAACTAAATCTTTTAAAAAATTACCTGTTAAGATTAGGGCTTTCCTTTGACCACATCAGTAGGGCACGATTTAGGGTTAAGTTCCCATCCCCCTTTGTGGCTGACAAAAATGGACATTCACAGAAGACGACATGAGAAGAAAGACAACTCCATAGACATGGAAGAGGAGAGAGCTTGGTCATTTCAGACCTGCCTTGTGACATAAAGGAGAAGGCTCCAATAGCTAAAGCCCTGGGAAGAGAGATGAGCCATTTGTCCGATGTTTGCAGCTGAGCAGCTGAGCCCTATGCCAGCCTACAGCCAAGATCAGAAGAAGCTAGGATACCAGAGCCTTAAGAGGAAGAAGGAAGGAGAGACCAGGCAGAGGTTGCCTAACATCTTGCTTCAACACGTGGCAACAGACTTTGGTGAGAAAGCAGCCTTGAGTTGTAGCTGTAAGCTTTTATCCCAAATAAATACCCTTTATAAAAGCCAACAGATTTCTGGTACTTTGCATGAGCACCCCTTTGACTGACTAAAACACCAAGCTTAAAAAATGGGAATTTAATGGCTAGGGAATTTTGAGGCTAGGGGAAAAAATCCAAATCAAGGCATCATCAAGGTGATGCTTTCTATCTGAAGACTGTGGCATTCAGGAGCTGGCTGCTGGTGATCCTCGGGCTTTAGCTTGTCACATGGCAAGGCACATGGTGGAATCTCCTGTTCTCTCCCTTCTCTTCTGGATTTTGTTGATGTTCAGCTTCTGGCCGCTCCATCCACGGTCATCTCTCTGTCTGTCTGAATTTTATTTTGCTTATAAAGGACTTAGTAATAGGAGTAAGACCCATTCTGATTGAGGTTGGTCACACATTAACCTAAGTACCCTCATCAAAAGTTGCTACTTACAATGGGTTCACACCCTCAGGAATGGATTACATTTCAGAACATGTTTTTTTTTGGCATACATACAGCTCTGAACAACCACACCCACCTTCAGGTATGGTGAACAAGAACAGGGTGGACACTGGGTTTCAGGTTATATAGTCAGTGACAACCCTTTATCTTGGAGGATGCCTCACTCAATGAGGAATGAAGATCAGACAGGACAGTTGGGTGACTGACTAACTCATCCATGTGTTTGGGGAAGGGGTTTGTTAGAGAGATAAGAAGAATGTATATGTTGAACCCTTCTATTTTAGGAATAATTTTAAATAGCAAAGGAAGCTGAGTGTTGTGAATTAAGGAGAGACTTTCACCAGTGTGCACAAATCCCTTCCTTACATCGCTTGAAATACCACTAGTTAAAAATTCAAGTATCTATCCATGAAAAGAGAAGGCTTGCAGCAAGTCATTCCCTACTGAGTGTAATGCAGTTTGATCAGCTGGTTTTTCTACAGCCTCCCAGAGGGGAGGGAGATTTTGTTAAGTCCAGCAGTGGGAGGAGGATCAGGAGGTTATGTGTGTGTGTGTGTGTGGTGGGGCTGTAGGACATTGCAGACAGGACTGTGTGGTGGATGCCATGTATGACTTTAGACATTCCAAGCCAACATAAGGATGGTGAATTGCCCGTGTGTATGTGGTTGTGGCATGAATGGGTAGGGGAGCATGGAAGAAGCAGGTAAAAGTGAGAAGAACTAAGGTAAGGGGAAAAAAGAGAGGTGAGGAAGAAGCTTCATTTATTCAATTTATTAATCACTTACCATGTATAAAAGAACATTCTAGGCCCCTTAGGACAGGGATTCTCAAACTTTTCAAATAAAAGAATTTCTTTTGTATGAAAATATGTTGTGGACTAACACCTACACCATAATTCTTCTTTTAGTATTTTTTGACCAAAAAAAGCATAATGAGAAAAAGTTAAATCACTCCCAGGTTGGCCCATAGATTGGAAACTACTCTTTGAAGGATACGAGATTAATTAAATGCAGATGTTATAATAATTATAATAGCCAACACTTACTATGTTCCAGATATGGTGCAAATTGCTTCATATGGACTATCTCATTTAACCCTCACAATAATCCCACAAAGTAGCTACTATTCCTGTGTCCATTTTACAGATGAGGAAAACGAGGCTCAGAGATATTAAGTAATGTTCCCAAGGATTCACAGAGAGGCAGAGGTTGCTATGTCATTACTAAACCCATTTTTCCTTCCACCTGAGCTTCTCAGTTAGATATATTTCCCAGTTTGCCTTTCAGTTAGGTGAGACCTGGTGACTGAATTTTGACCAATGGATTGTGTGCGTAAGTGACCCATAAAACCTACGATGTTATTTTCTGGACTTTTCCTCTCCATCTGACAGCTGAATGCAGAGGCGCCTGCAGAGGACTTGGAAGCCCTGAGGGATGGTAGAGACACAAGATGGAAGGAAACTGAGTTCCTGAGTGACCACATGGAAAACACCTCCTGAACAGAAACATCAACTTTGGATTGTATGAGCAACAAATGAACTTTTATTGTGCTAAGATGCTGAGATTTGGGGGTCTGTCTGCAATAACAGCTAGTGTTACATACTGTTTTGGATTGAATTGTATCCCCAAAAGAAGTATTCAAGTCCTAACCCCTGTTCCTGTGAATATGAACTTCTTTGTAAATAGGATCCTTGAAGATGTTATTAGTTATGATGAGGCCAAACTGGGTTAGGGTGGGCCCTAAACTAGTATGACTAGTGTGCTTATAAGGAGAGTTTATTTGGACACAGACAGACAGGCAGACAGAGAAAACAGCCGTGTGATGGGGGCAGAGATTAAGTTATGCCACAACTAAAGAACTCCATTGATTACTGGCAAGTCACCACTGGAACCCGTAGATTTTGGAGGAAACATGGCACTGCTGACACCTTGGTTCAGACTTGTAGCCTCCAGAACTGTGAGACAATATCTGTTATTTTTAAGCCACCTAGTTTTTGATAATTTGTTTCATCAGCTCTAGGAAACTAAGACACCCCCTAACTCATTCACATAGGTTGTAAGCAGTGGAGCCAGGATTTTTCACCCAGGCATTCTATGAACTGAACCACTGTGCCATATTGAACGTAAAAATTGAAAATACAAAGGAGGAAGTGATGCATGCCTTCCTTAAATCTATCCCATCCTTGGCACTCTTTGGAGACTCACCTACCCTTTTAATTTGGCCTTTGAAAGAATGGTGAACTGGGGCATGAGCAGATGTAGGAATGGGAGGGGATGGGATTGGAAATTTGGAAAAGGAGATGGGATGCAGAAAAGGGACCAAGGGGAATCATGTGGCCAGAAAAAGTGAAAGGAAAGTGCATGCTGGGGTCAAGTACAGTTTGGTTGGACCCATGATCAGCCAAGGGGTTGGGATAGCTCCCTTTTATAGTTTTGATTTGTATATTGAGATTCCCCATCTACTTCCAATTAGGCTATGTTTTTCTTTATTCTTTTTAAAAGATTTATTTATTTATTTTCCCTCCCTCTCTCCCCACCCTGCTGTTTTTGCTGTCTGTGTCCATTTGCTGTGTGATCTTCTGTATCTATTTCTCTTTCTGGTCTTCTCATTTTTTCTCCTCTAGGATTTACTGGGATTCGATCCTGGGGACCTCTGATGTGGAGAGACATTCCCTGTCAGCTGTGCCACCTCAGTTCCTCATTTCTGCTGTGCTTCACCTTGACTCTCCCCTTGTCTCTCTTTTGTTGTGTCATCATCTTGCTGTATGATGACACATCTTGCTGTATGATCTATGCGTGGGCACTGGCTCACCGTGCGGGCACTTGGCTCATGGCATGAGCGCTGGCTTGCCAAGCAGGCACTGGCTCACCTAGCAGGCATGCTTTCTCTTCTTCTTTTTCACCAGAAGACCCCAGGGATCAAAACCAGGTCTTCCCATATGGTAGGTGGAAGCCCTATCATTTGAGCCACATCCACTTCCCTATGTTTTTCTTTAAGTCTTTGAAGATCTTTATAATGAATGCCTTAAAGTCCTTGCCTGTTAATTCCAATGATGCTGTCATTTCTGGGTCCGCTTCTATTGGTCAATTTGTCTTCTAGTTATTGGTCACATTTTTCTACTTCTTTGTATACCTAAATTTTTTAATATGACCTGGAATTCCACTTTTAGATATATACTCAAAAGAATTGAAAACAGGAACTTGAACATATACCTGTAAATCAATGTTGATAGCAGCTTTATTTACAATAGCCAAGAGGTGGAAACAACCCAAGTGCCCATCAACCTGTGAATGGATAAACAAAAAGTGGCATATAAACACAATGGAATATTATTCAGACATAAAGAGGAATGAAGTTCTGAATCACATAACAACATGGATGAACCTTGAAGACATCATGTTGAGTGAAGTAAGCCAGACATAAAAGGACAAATATTGTAGGAGTTCAATTACATGAAATGTTTGTAATAGGCAAATTCACAGAAACAGAAAGTAGATTAGAGATTACCAGGGACCAGGTAGAGAGGGTAATAGAGACTAACTGCTTTGTGGATGTGGGGTTTCTGTTTGGGTGATGAAAGTTTTTTGACAATGGTATCACAACATTGTGAATGTAATTAATGCCATTGAATTATACATTTAAAAAGATTAAAATGAGATATTTTGCATTTTAAAAAGACAAGTAATAAATGACATGAAGGATAAAAACATGGGGAGGGGGATTGTCATGGAATAAAAGTAACTAGAGATATAAAAACAATGAAAAGTTTTTTTGGTTATATGCTGGGCCTTGTGAATGTTGTTGAGTGTCTGGATTTTGTTGAGTGCTGAGTGTTGTCCTGGCAAGCAATTAATTTATCCACTGGTCAGTTTGATCCTTTCAAGATTTGTTTTTTAAGCTTTGTTAGGGTGAACTGAGAGTAGCCTTTAGTTCAGAACAGGCTTTTGCCCTACTACCGAATTGTGTACTTTCAGGGTATCTTGACTCAATGCACAGGACATTCTGTGATGTCTCCCCATTCTGGCTGTTAGAAAACAACATCTCTCAGTCCTATGCAAACTCCAGAATCTCCACCTAGCAAGAGTTCCCCAGCAAGTTCAGTCTCTCAGTCCTTGTGGATTTTTGTTCTGCACAAGTGCAGCTTAGTCTTTGGCCAAAGCTTTATGATGACCTTTATGCAAATTTCTGGAGCTCAATCTTCTTATGCATCCTGTTCCTCATATTTCAGTCACTGCTCACAGTCCCAAACTCTGATCTTTGACTCCTCAATTCAGCGAGGCCACCATGGTCTATTTGGTCTTTACCTGCCCATACCGTGGTGTGGAGAGTGACTTTAGGCAGAAAGTTGGGGCAATCATGAGTCTCATCTTGTGTGTCTCCCTTGCCCCAGAGGTCACAGACCTGTGATCCATTCCAATGTCTGAAACAGTTCCTTTGTATATTATGTCCAGTTTCAGAGTTGTTTACCATAGGAAGGCTAGTCTGACATACATTACTCCATCATGATGGGAAGAAGAAGTTATCTTTGTCTACTGGATTTAAAAAGAGTCACTTGCCTCCTTCAACTCTTCCCACTTGCTCAATGTCTGCTACTTGCTCAATGCCAGCAAGCAGGCTGGAGGGTCCCTCAGTGGGAGTCCTTGGGGAGAAGCTATGCTGTGCTATGTAAGAGAGCAGAACCTCAGAGGGACATTGAGGGCATGACAAGGGACTGTGCCCTGCTAGTTCGTGCCAGCATTGCTTGGGATAGACTGTTCAAGCCCCTTCAAGATTTGGTAGGATGCAGGCTCCTTTGTTTATTTGTTTTGCATGTATGGGGTAGGAGGGAGCTAGTCAAAGCAGGAGGATCTCTAGGTGAGGAGATCTGAGGACCAAGCCTGGTCCTATTGCTTATAAGCTGAGGGATGTTGGGCGAGTCATTTGGCCTCTTTGAACTTCCAGTTTCTCATCCGTAGAGTTGGAAAATTGGTCATTTATTGTATGCTGTCAGCAAACTCATCTTCATGGATGCGAGTGTGCCTTGAAGCCTCTTATGAGCATAAGTAGTGTTTCCTCCCAAGGAAACCAGTGAGGTATAGAATGGGATTTGTCCAGAGCTCCAGCATCCCGATAGAGATATCCCAGGTTGCTGAAAGAAGTAACCAAGAGAACAAATAAAGATGAAATTGCCCTCCCCCTCTCCCCCCTCCCCCCTGCAGTCTGCATAGGTGCATTTTGTTCCTCCAGCCAGACTGAAACCAAGCCTGTCCACTTGGGGTGTGTGTGGTGGGGGGTGTTGATCCAGAAAACAAACAGATGGCCCTGAGGCTTGCACCTACCTGGAGAGACTTCCCCAGCCTTGGCTGGTCAGCCTCTGTGCCTCTGGGCTGCTGCCCACCCAGAACTGAAGCAGATGGCTTTGGGGACCTCCGGAAGTGACAAGCCCTTCTCCCTGTGAGGGTTTTGACTTCTCCTTCACCAGCCCACCATGCTACACAGACTGACACAGAAGGTCAGAGACACAGTCGCCCCAGTGTCAGCGTTTGGTAATCTCCCTAGGTCTGAGGCTGAACAATGGGGACCACCAGGGAGAGGTGCCAGTTCAGCCCCCAAGGCTGACCCCGAAGACCTTATCTGTGGGATTCAGCCATATGCCCTCATTAATCCGACATTGGGGTCACAGGGTGGAGAGGCATATAGAGCATGGCTAATGCCGTGGCTTAACTCCCCTCCCAGATTATAATTCTAAGATTCAATGGCAGAAGAAATTTAGTTGTTGAGAGATAGCTGGGGGAAAGGAAAGGAAAATAAAATGGTCTGTGAAACAAATACATTTAATTTGTATACAGGGTCTTTGAGAGCAAAATGGGTAAATTTTTAAATTTTATTTTTGTTTTTATATGAACTCATCTCATTTTTTTTTAATTTTTGGAGTTTTATATTTACAAAATTTGCATAGAAAGTAGAGAGTTCCTATATAACAACCACCCCCCACACATGTAGTTTCCCCTATTATTAACATCTTACATTAATGTGGCACATTTATTATAACTGATAAACCAATATTGAAGCATTGCTACTAACCAAAATCTATAGTTTACATTTTGGTTTATACTTCGTGCTGTATAGTTTTACCATTTTTTTTAAAATTATTTATTTATTTTTAAAAATTACATTAAAAAATATGAGGTCCCATTCAACCCCACCGCCCCTACCCCCCGCTCTCCCCATAGCAACACTCTCTCCCTTCATCGTGACACATCCATTGCACCTGGTAAGTACATCTCTGAGCATCACTGCACCCCATAATCAATGGTTCACATCATAGCCCACACTCTCCCACGTTCCATCCAGTGGGCCCTGGGGAGATCTACAATGTCCCATAATTGTCCGTGAAGCACCACCCAGGACATCTCCTCGTCCCGAAAACGCCTCCACATCTCATCTCTTCCTCCCATTCCCCAAGCCCAGCAGCCACCATGGCTACCCTTCCCACACCCATTCCACATTTTCTCTGTGGACATTGGATTGGTTGTGTCCATTGCACATCTATGTCAAGTGGGGGCTTAGATTCCACATGGATACTTGATGCACTCCTCCTGCTTTCAGTTGTAGACACTCTGGGCTCCATGGTGTGGTGGTTGACCTTCTTCAACTCGATGTTAGCTGAGTGGGGTAAGTCCAATAAATCAAAGTAGTTTTACCGGTTTTGACAAATGCATAATGTCATGTGTCTGTCATTAAAATATCATACTGAACAATTACGCTGCCCTAAAAATGCCATGTGTTCCACCTATTCATCCCTCACCTTCCCCTCTGAACCACTGGCAACCACAATCTTTATATCCATGTTGCAAGTTACTCCATTAATACTAGAGAATAACTACCATCACAGTAAATCTGCTTTGGTCCGTGGTTGTACTCTCCCTTTGTGTTTGTTCAGCCCTCAATCTTGAGGAATTTGGGATGATGTCTGCTCACACTGCTTCAGGCTGACAGGGGACTTAGATATTATGGGCAGAGGGAAAGAATTACTTTGCTTGCAGTTGCAGATCCTCCTTGTTTTTGGGATGGGACTTGCCCATCATCATCATCATTTTGTCAGTTGTCCAGGGCAAGTCCAAGGAATTGGAGTGTAGGAGTTGGCCACAATCCTGCTAGGTTTTAGGGCTCTACCAGAATATGAACAACCTGAAGATTTAAGTCTCTGAGAAATAAATTTAACAGATACATTGAAAATTACAGGTTCAAATAAAAGTAGAAGAATCATGATTAGTGGGATCATAAATGAATATAACTATGTTGAATTGGGGAAATAGATTTTCATATATTCAAAACAGGTAAATTTTAACATTACCCCCGTTTTGCTTCCATCTCCCCACTCACGCCCCAAAGATTAAGAAAGAGTGGGGTAGGCTAAGGGATTATAAGAGCTCTTTATAAAACTTCTGACTATGGGGTGGAGATTTTGTAGCTTTCTTATTAACCTTTCTTGAACCCAAGTTAGACCCACCCCTCACACTTAGTTGTATTTTTTTTTCTTGTTTCAAAAGTGAACTTTAAACTCAATTTAATGTAATTAAACACCCTTCCCAATGTTCACAACATAGCCCTGGGCAGCTGGCATGCTTAGCTGGCTCCTAAAAAAAAAATCTGTTTTCACAAATTAATGATAATCAGGACTTGAAGAGGACACACTAATTGAGTGAGGGTTTTCAGATATAGTCATTTTAATTAAATAATCACTCTCCCAATGCTCACCGATACATTTTCAAGTTCATTCTCCACTGCCCAGAAGTTCTGCATTCCACTAAAGGCTCTTTCCTGGGAAGTGGACTCGGCCCAGTGGATAGGGCATCCACCTACCACATGGGAGGTCCACAGTTCAAACCCCAGGCCTCCTTGACCTGTGTGGAGCTGGCCCACGTGCAGTGCTGATGCGCGCAAGGAGCGCCCTGCCATGCAAGGGTGTCCCCATGTAGGGGAGCCCCACGCGCAAGGAGTGCACCCCATAAGGAAAGCCGCCCAGCACGAAAGAAAGTGCAGCCTGCCCAGGAATGGCACTGCACACATGGAGAGCTGACACAACAAGATGATGCAACAAAAAGAAACACAGATTCCTGTGCTGCTGACAACAGAAGCAGACAAAGAAGAACACGCAGCAAATGGACACAGAGAACAGACAACTGGGGTGGCGGGAAGGCGGGAGGGAGAGAAAAACAAGTAATTAAAAAAATATATATATAGGTTCTTTCTTCCCTACTATTAATATTTGATTCAGCAGACATAGATGAACTGGCCAAAAAGCACTTGGTGCCCTTTTCAAAACAAGCTTTGGAAAAATGTTCCAAATCACTCATGCACCAGCAAACAGGGGACTTGTGGGAAGTGTGGCTGAATCCAACTTTAAATGCACACTTTGCTTGCTGTGCCTTCCTTGAAATCACAAGACACAAGCTTTGAGCTACTTGTTTGGAGGGTGTTTCTCTTATTCAAAACCCAGGATTTCTACTTAATTATAACAAACACCCTTCTCTCCTGAGAAACATTTACCTTCACCAACTGGCATACCTGGTTTACAGAGAGAGGAGAAAGTTCCTCTCTTGGCCATCCAAAACCCAATCGATAATTAGAGGATAACTTAGGAGAGGTTTGATATTAATCACTTTTGAAAAGGCAGCTCCATTTTCTGCTTTGCCCACTCAGACACATTGGAATAAATCACACAGTGGACACTAAAGTTCACTCAGGCACATCAGAATACATCATGCAGTAGGTACTAGATTGCTAGAAACTTCCTGACTATTTTTAAATAGTTTCTGTCCAAACACTTTCTTTTTAAAGATTTATTTATTTTTATTTATTAATTTCTCTTTCCCAGCCCCCTCCCTCCCCCCCAGTGTCTGCTCCCTGTGTCCATTTGCTGTGTGTTCTTCTGTGTCCGTTTGGATTCTTGTCAGGGGCAGGGGGAATCTGTGTCTCTTTTTGTTGTGTCATCTTGCTGTGTCAGCTCTCTGTGTGTGCGACGCCTCTCCTGGACAGGCTGTGTGAAACGTAGGGCAGCTCTCCTTACAGGGCGCACTCCTTGCGCGTGGTGCTCCCCTATACGGGGGACACCCCTGCATGGAATGGGACTTCTTGCATGCATCAGCACTATGCATGGGCCAGCTCATCACACGGGTCAGGACGCCCTGGGCTTGAAGCCTGTACCTCCCGTGTGGTAGGCAGATGCTCTATGCATTGAGCCAAATCCACTTCCATGAACACTTCCCACCCCCCCGCCCCGTGCTGTCCAGGTAGAATGAGTCCTGAAAGCAAGGTGTCATGGCAGAAGAAATGCAAGTTCTCATTTTGATTTCCCCACTTCAGCGCAAGTTTGGGTAGATAGGTTCGGGGGCTTTGTCTTTAAATGATAAAGGGGAAAAAGCATTCACAGACTGATAAAGACCTCACCACACTGAATCCCAGAGAAGCAGATGAGCATTCCTTGGCCCAAACTAAAAATGGTCCAAAGGGGGAAATGGGGTAGTGGTGGGACTTTGGCCCAGTGGTTAGGGCGTCCGTCTACCATATGGGAGGTCCGCGGTTCAAACCCCGGGCCTCCTTGACCCGTGTGGAGCTGGCCAGGTGCAGCGCTGATGCGCGCAAGGAGTGCCGTGCCACGCAAGGGTGTCCCCCGCGTGGCCCCCACGCGCAAGGAGTGCGCCCGTGAGGAGAGCCGCCCAGCGTGAAAAAGAAAGAGCAGCCTGCCCAGAAATGGCGCCACCCACACTTCCCATGCCGCTGACGACAACAGAAGCGGACAAAGAAACAAGACGCAGCAAATAGACACCAAGAACAGACAACCAGGGGAGGGGGGGAAATTAAATAAATAAATAAATCTTTAAAAAAAAAAAAACAAAAAAACCTCATCTCTGGGTGTAGGTTGAAAGTTAGTTCTTCCATATCTACCCAAATGGGTAGATTGGGATCCTTTTAAAAAAATTCTGAGCCAACAAAAAAGGTTCATGTACTGGTGTGAGATTTTGATAAAAATAATTATTAATGGAGCATCTTTAGAGCTAAGCAAATGTACCCAATATTGCATGGAGCAGAATAAGGTGACTTGGGATGAATATTTAGTTGGGAGGGAGACTTGGCTGGGATAGCAAGATAAAAAAGGTAGTCCCTGATTGTTCAGGCTAATAGGTTAGGCTGGAAAAGCATTATTATTATTATTTCTACCTAACAATTATTGAGCATTCATGCATGAAGTGCTGTTTGAAGTGCTTAATATATTTTAGTCCAATTGATTCTCACAGCAAGCCTCTGAGGTAGGCACTATTAGTATTCCCATTCCAGAAATGGGGAACCTGAGGCCAAGAGAGAGGACATGACTTGCCCAAGGGTACAGAGTTAGCAAATGGCAGAGCTCATGAGGTAGATGTGTGGACACAAGTCATGAGGCAAGATGTGACAGGGGCTGTCAGAGAATTTTGTTTTATTTTTGTTGTTGTTGTTCTTCTTTTTAAAGATTTATTTATTTATTTATTTATTTATTTCCCCTTACCCCTCAACCCCGGTTGTCTGTTCTCTGTGTCTATTTGCTGCGTCTTCTTTGTCCTCTTCTGTTGTTGTCAGCAGCACAGGAATCTGTGTTTCTTTTTGTTGCATCATCTTGTTGTGTCAGCTCTCTGTGTGTGCGGCACCATTCCTGGGCAGGTTGCATTTTCTTTTGTGCTGGGCGGCTCTCCTTACGGGGTGCACTCCTGTGCATGGGGCTCCCCTACGCAGGGGACACCCCTGCGTGGCAGGGCACTCCTTGCACGCATCAGCACTGCGCATGGGCCAGCTCCACACGGGTCAAGGAGGCCCGGGGTTTGAACCGTGGAACTCCCATGTGGTAGACGGACGCCCTAACCACTGGGCCAAGTCCACCACCCAAGGTAGAGGAAAATTTTGAATAGGTTGTGCTGGGGATCAAGGATAGGTCACCTGTGATAAGGACAAAGAGGTTCCTTCAGGGAGGAAGTGGTATTTCAATGGGGATTTCCTCAGGTGTAGACCAAGGGTAAAATCAGAACACTTGTGGTAGACTTTCGTGGGTGAAAGCCCTGGCCAGGAGTTGCCCCCCTGCTACTGAGGACCTTGCCCCAACTTCAGATGGGGCCAGGCTTGTTCGTACTCTGTGTCCTTAGGTACCAAACCAATGATCACCTGATCCAAAAAAAAAAAAATGGAATTCATGTTACTGAAAAAAAAAAACAACAAAGAAAAATAGCACGTTGATCCAGATAATATCGCCATGGAAGGAGAGGTAAGAGGAAAGTTCCAGAGATGAGGAAAGGGAAGCCTAAGGTCTACCCTGGGGAAATAGTTGGCAACAAAGATAAAAAGAAAAGAGAGAACCAACAACATCGAGGGGAGGAGGTTGGGCCAGACCTCTGTGTGCCAAACCTTTTCACAGCTTATTTCATTTTATCCTCAAAACAACCCTACCAGGTAGATATTATTATCATTGTTTTATGGATGAGCAAATCCAGCACAGAGCAATGAGGTAACTAACTCCCTCAAGACCACGAGTCTGGTTCAGTGCAGGTATTGGAACATTTGAATCCAGCTCTCTCTGATTTCAAAGCCTAAAGTCCTTCCACTACACCAAGGAAGGTTAAAAAGCCAGGCATTTTGAGTGCTAGGTATTTGGACATTTTTAAGTGGCTCATTGGTATGTGTTAGACAGGGAGGGATCGTAGAATGGGTTCAAGTGGTAGGAGGAGATGTGACTTGCGCAGGAGAGTTGGGAATGGGAGACTGAACTAGTGATGGCAAAAGAAATGGGGAGGCCTAATTCTAGAAATAGCTTCAAGTTAGATCAGTGGTTTTCACCTTTACCACTGCGAGGCGTCTACAGGAGAATGGAGTCAACATGGAGGAGGCAGAACCAAGATATATGGTGGAAGACAGACTTCTTATGACATTGGTTGAGCCCCTGGATCCAGGATTGGGTTCTCAGAGATCAGGCACAGAGACTGAGTTTGGAACAAAAGATTTTAATCAGTGATCAGAACTTGTGAAAGCAAGGAGGAGAAAGAAGGGTTGGGCAGAGAAGAAGTGGAACTGTGATGTGGTCTAAGTAAGATTTGGTTTTCCTGGCAGGAACTCTGGAGTGCACACTGCCCATCAGAGTTGTCTAGAAGTAGCTAAGTATGTACACCCCTGCCTTGCTCAGTTTATGGATATGAACAACTTGGCTCTCTGCAGCTGAGGAAGACTGGAAGTCTTTGGGATCTGGAAGCCATCCCCTGACCCTATGCCCCTCAGCTAGGCAGCAGGAACAACAGCAATCACACCCCCTGGAAGCTTGCTAAAAATTCAAATCCACTTCCTGAATCAGAAATTCCAGGTGGCGCCCAGTTGTCTGTGTTCCAACAAGCCTCCAGGAGAGTCTGATGCTGGTTCATGTTTGAGAGCCTCTGCAGTGGAATACATTGGGGGATGGGATTTGAGAGGTTGAGAGAGAGCAATGGGTTATTTCTAGACCCTTTGCACCCTCATGACCCTCTTCTGTGGGGGCAGCTCATTTCCAGTGAGGCGTCTGCCTGTACAAATGGTTGAGGAATTTTCGCTTCCTACTGGGTCCCCATAACCCCTTGATCTCTGATTTCTCTGGTGTGGATCTATGACCAGAATTGTGATCCTGGCTCCATCACATGGGTATTTTGAAAAGTACAGGAGGCAGAAAATGTATGGACACAGGCCATGTGTTCTCTGCCCTTTCCGTTTCCCTTGAGGACGCACTCATCACAGTGAAGTTGAGATCTGACCCCTTGCCCCACTTTGGGTCTTTCCAACTTGCAAAGTACATGCTTGGAGACCTGAAATGGGGCTAGGAATACCCTACTGGTGATTGCTTGTCCAAACCTTCCCAACCTTGCTGAAAATTTCATGGGGAGAATGAGGCTGGGAAGAAATGCAGAGGTTTCCCTTATCACTTACATGGACAGAACTTAGAAGGTGCTGGTGAAAGAAGAGGCAAAGAGAAAATTCTGGACTGGTTTGCTCTCCTGCTTTCTGTGTTTAGGTTCACACAGAAGCAGGTCCTGATACAAGGACTCAGGTACAAGTAGTTTATCTGGGAGACCTAGGTGGGTGAAGTGATACAAAGAAGAGAAGGAGGCCTATAAGTGGTACGTTATCAAGCTAGTTATGCTATAGTGCTTAATCCTGCTGGCGAATCTGAGAGCCAGTGCAGAACACGTGTCCCAGAGTGATCCCACCTGAGAGGTGAGGAAGCTGGGGTATTTTTCCACCAACTCTGCTCAGTGGATTGCTCCAGGTTGAAAAATTCTAGGGAGGGGTTCCAATTAGTCTGATATGGATCAGTTGCCCATTGCTGGACCAATTAAATGTGGCTGGGGTCTGGGTGGACCACATCTAAGAGTGGTGGTGATGTTATAGCTGATCCGGCCATTGGGAGATGTTTTGGGTTGAGTTGTGGCCCCTGTAAAGACACATTCAAGTTCTCACCCCCGGTCTTCTGAATGCTATCTTATTTGGAAAGAGGATCTTCAAAGATATGACTAGTTAAGGTGAAGCCAAACTGGATTAGGGTAGACTGATGTCCTTAAAGAAAGAGGAAATTTGGACACAGGGACAGACCTACAGGGAAGACTGCCATGTAGTGATGGAGGCAGAGACCAAAGTGCTGCAAGCCAGGGAAGGCCAAGGATTGCAGGCCAACACCAGAAGCTGGGAAGAGGCGAGGAAGGATTCTCCCCAACACGTTCCAGAGGGAGCATGACCCTGATTTTGGACTTCTAGCCTCCAGAAATGTGAGACAAGACATTTCTGCTGTTTTAAGTCATCCAGTTTGTGGTATTTTGTTGTGGCAGCCCTAGAAATCTAAGGCAGGAGGCATAGAAACCCCCAGGTAAAGAAGTGCAGGTGCTGGCAATGAGGCCAGCATGCACTGAAGTGGTTGAGTGAGGGGATGTGGGTGGGCACCAAAAGGCCTGCCACACCCGCCAACCAAAGGTTTGAGAGGAAGCACCAGTCAGGAGAAACTTGGGAACCGGTTGGCTGCAAGGCAAAGAACGTATCCAGAGATGAACCCATTCTTTGGAAGACTGCTGGCTCCTCAGCTTCTTTAGATACCAAGACTGACCTGAGAGTTTAACTGCAGGACCCCACAGCTATGGGGCATTCTCAGATTTCTCTTTCTGGTACAGTCACTCATTTCCTGTTAATTAAATGTCTCCCTCTAGTGTTTGTTAATAATATTTCAGTCTGTACAATGGGTGCAAGTCAGTACAATGGATGAATTTTCCAGAGTACCACCAGGGTAAAAGCAAAGAGATGTGGGAAACCATGTTAGAATAATCTTCATCTTTAGAGTCAAAGGATTTTTCAACCTTACGTTCACAGTGGGTATTGAGTTCAAACACAGACATATTTCTGTTTGTGTCCCAAGGACTTAGAATCATATCTGGAACATAATAAATGTTTAATAAATATTTTTATATCACTTCGTCAACATCTATAGAAAGCTCTGACTTCACACTTTAGTGTTAGTTTATAGGATCCCCATACTCTATTTTTTAAAAAGATTTATTTATTTATTTCTCTCCCCTCCCCCTGCCCCAGTTGTCTGTTCTCTGGGTCCATTTGATGTGTGTTCTTCTGTGTCTGCTTGTATTTTTGTCAGCGGTACTGGGAATCTGTGTCTCTTTTTGTTGCGTCATCTTGCTGCGTCAGCTCTTCATGTGTGCAGCACCACTCCTGGGCAGGCTGAACTTTCTTTCGCGCTGGGCAGCTCTCCTTATGGGGTGCACACCTTGCACATGGGGTCCTCTATGCGGGAGACAACCCTGCATGGCATGGCACTCCTTGTGCACATCAGCACTGCACATGGGCCAGCTCCACATGGGTCAAGGAGGCCCTGGGTTTGAACCGTGGACCTCCCATGTGGTAGGCGGATGCTTTATCCATTGAGCCAAGTCTGCTTCCCTCCCATACTCTATTTTAATAGACTGTTCCTCCTGTACACATTGCAATCAAATCCTGGAGGCCTGGAAGAGTAGAAAGAACAGAACACATATTCTCCTTTATCTGAAATGGTCAAGGAAAGCCATTATTTGAATGTTCTGGTTATCTGAGTGTTTTTGTTTTTAACCCACTCTCAAAGATTGTGATCCAGGAGGTCTGGGGAGGTATCCAGGAGTCTGTAGGCTTTACAGTTGTCACAGATATGTCTGAAGCAAGCCAAGTTTGACAACCACTGTGTTACATGGAGTTTTGTCCCTTTCAGCTTAGTCAAATGTGCTCTTGCTCATATGAATGGTTCCAAGCAAAAGTATACAACTCCTCATTGTTGTCCAATTTCTCTCTACATCAAACAGAATCACTATGGTTTTTATCTTGATTCATGAATTACCTAGCTTTCCCCACCCCTTCATCTTTAGACAGCCTCTAGGGGTTTGGGGTTGGTCACCAGTGGCTGAGGAGGTGAAGGAAAGCAGAGGGAACTAAAGCCTAATGAAGGAAGATTTCTGGCCTAGGGAGGTGGCTGAAGCTATTCTCCACTGTGCAGTTAATTTCATATTCCCATTCTTTTCAGGGCCATTCCTGGTAAGTGGACAAAGAATAGACTTTAGGAATCCCCAAGAGGAAAGGCTGTGCCCAAAATGCGACCGAGAAGGATGGAGGGGCACCAGTCAGCAAATGGCTCTGGAAGTGTGTTCAGGAATGGGACTTCACACAGGACTATGAGTGATAGGAATCCAGGACTCCAGAGATGCTGATCAGCCAGACATCTTTTGATTGTAAGAAACAGAAACACATGTGAAACTGACTTGGGATAAAAGACACATTGATGTCTTATGCAACGGGAGAAGGTCTCAGATACATCCTATGATACATTCTCTATC
This sequence comes from Dasypus novemcinctus, assembly GCF_030445035.2. Classification (NCBI taxonomy): domain Eukaryota; kingdom Metazoa; phylum Chordata; class Mammalia; order Cingulata; family Dasypodidae; genus Dasypus; species Dasypus novemcinctus. Next base: position 19,619,598 of record NC_080696.1, on the reverse strand, counting down.
CATAAGGGAATTTGACCCCTAGTGGTTTCTATCCTCTTATTCTCTTTTCTCTGAATGTCAAACTAGAAGGGAATACAGCTGCCAAGTTATCCCCAGTCTAGTCACCTGTCTTTCCTCAGGCTCAGTTTGAAAATTTTGAAAAATTCCATAGAGGGATATCCAGTTGGTCTGATTTGGATAACCTGCCCATTTGATAGAACAATCTACCATGGACAGTGGACTAGGAATGGCAGAACCCATTAGAACCCCATAGCTGGGTGGGGTGAGGAAAGTTTCCACCAAAGAAGGGAATCTGCTTGCAGAAGAAGGGATGAATGCAAGGAAAAAACAAGTTGTCAATACTCTCAAATCAGATATGGGTTAAGGAGTCCTTATCATTGGTTAGTAATACACCTGGATTGGACATATGCGGTTAGGATAGCCATTGACATCAAAACATCTTTTCCAAGCAATTAGAACACATAAGGTGTCTTTAGCATTGATGAAGTTTCTGGGCCAGGAACAGGAGGGAATTTTGGCTTGGAGGAGAAAGCAGTTAAGTTAGATTGGTTTTCCTAGGGGCAGACCCTGAAATAAGATATAAGTGATTTATTAAGATAGGATTCCAAAAAATTTCACTAGGGGAGTAGGAAAGAGGGACCAGGATGGGTAGAAGGTTGGGCAAGGACATGGTTCCAAGTAAAGTGCCATGAAGCATAATGCTGGCTCAGTCCTTCAGGGAGCTCTGGGAGTCAGAGTCTCAGAGTTGTCCTGCATAGGGAGTGGGGGCTGTAATATTAATTCTCCTGTGCTCATCAGTGATTTATTCAGGGAAGCAAATTCCCAGGCATTCCCAGGTCTCCCTGCTCTCAAGCAAAGTGGCTCCAGCAGCTCAAACACTGTCTGCTGACAAAGAGGTACAGGTGCTGGCTGTTGGCAGTGGCTGCACATGGGGAGCTGGTGTGCATAAAATTGACAAAGGAATTCTCAGAACATGGGAAGACCACTAATAGCATCTGCTACATACTCACTCTCATTCGGCCTTCAAAATATTGAAAAGTATCAATTCTAATCCACTTGCCTATGTCGTTAAGGGCCAGCTTCATCAGTTGGTCTGGTGTCATTGTTGAACAATTAGGAACACCAAGAGAATCATGATTATGCATCCAAGACTCAGGGCACCTATAACAGTGCGCTTCCTACAAGTCTGATGGTTCAAGAACAAAAGAGAATCTTTATTAAAATAAGCCTATGTCCAATGCTCTGCATTCATAGCACCCTAAGGCTTATATTTAGCTCATGATTCTGGGGTTGGCTGGGTGGTTCTCCCTGTCTGGGTCAGCTTGACTGTGTGATCACTGGTGACTGGTTAATGGAAGATGAGCTCACATGTGAGCGATGGTGGAAGGTTGTCAGTTCGTCTCCATATGCCTCTCATTTTCTGGGAGGTTAGCCCGGGTTTACTCACATGGTGATTTCCAAGCACAGCAAGAGTGCTAGTGCCAAATGCTTTTCAAGTCATCATATTTGCTGATGCCCATTGGCCAAAGTGAGTCCTACAACCAAAGTAGGAGCTGGAGGCTGCTACCAAGAGTATGGGTGTAGAGAGGTATATTAGTTAGGGTTCCCCAGAGGAACAGAACCAACAAGATACACAAGGAATTGGCTCATGAGACCCTGGGCACTGGCAGTCTGAACTGTGTTGAGCAGGCCACAAGCTGGAAACGCTGATAAGGTGATGTTGAAGTCCTTAGTCTGAATTCCCTGGAGGAAGCTGCCTGGCTGGAAATGCTGGCAAGAGTCACTGCTGAAATTCTTTCGACCTCTGAAATCTTCAGTTTTGACTTTTAATGCCTCCAATTGATTGAATGAGGAGACTCTTCATGCTTGTTGATCATAGATGCTATCAACTGATTTTAGATATAAATCTCATCTATGAAATACCCTCACACTAACAAGCAGGCCAGTGCTTGATCAAATAACTGGACACCATAATGTAGCCAAGTTGACACATGAAATTAACCATCACAGGCAGGGAAGTACTTGTGGCCCTTTGCCATCTACCTTAGCCATATTTTGTGGGTGCTTATACACTGTACCTAGTTTCTCAGACTACTTACCAGTTTTCAAAGCAATACAGAAAAGGAATTAGCCACATCCCTTTGTATAATAATTATTTATTTGAAAACTTGAAATTTTTATGGTGTTTATAAATTGTGAGTCCATAAATAGGTTGTCAAGATTTGAGACTAAATACATGTTAAAAAGCAGATTTAAAAAAACGGTTTTCTAGCCTCCCTAGATACACAGGAGTTTACACATTTCTAAAAAGAAGTAAGAACTAGCTAAGAGACTAAACACCTTCTTAAGTACTTCTCCTTTTGTATGTGTTGTGTACAACTGGGCAGAATCAATCTGTAACTTCATGAGGATTTTCACCACCTTCCTTAACATGGGTGGTCACAGCACATATTCAATAGCTCCTTTCATGTTTGAATTTTTCTATACTTTTATTTGATTTTTAATTCAGTTATGGGATTAACCAACTTTGGGATTGCAGCATTTAATTGTTTTAACTTAAAAAATAAAAGTCACATTTGGATCCCAACCTGATGAGGACTCTTTTGTCCTCTAGAGTTAAGAGCCTACCACTCAAGAGGGTAGTTGGCCAGGAGTTCCTTTTCCTCTTTCCCTTGCCTGAGGACATGTGACTTGTTCACGTTTTCTGTGCTTTGCTCATTGCTTGCAGTAACTTCCGTGCTTCTCGTTCTGTCAGTGAACAGAGTCTGCAAAACAAAATCAACTGGGAGCAAGGCCACTCCGCATTTGTGAGCACTGATTCACTCACTTGAGTACACCCTATATTTTCCCCACGATTAGTCTTGAAAAAGTTTTGATTAAAAATAATGGCCACACAATCGCAGCCAGTAACATTCAACAGAAAACTAACCTAAAGAGACTGTTTTATGATGCCAATGCAGGCCCTTGGTAATAACGATCATTTTTTTCCCTTGTGCTTGATTAAGCACAAACATTTTTCTTTTTACGTCCCCTCTTGAGGTGTAGCAAGGTTCTGGTGTCTTGTCCAAGTTGGTGCAGCAGTTTCTGCTTATTTGCCCTTGCCCAAAACTTGAGGGTCTATTTTTTAAATGAGACTCCCCTACCCCGACCCAATGCACACACAGTCCTCCTCAGAAACTACATCCCACTTTTCTCTCTTTGTTGAACCAATCCAACTGCAGGCGGTGGAGCCTGTGCCCAGAAATGAATGATACACGGATGGCATCCCCAGTCGGCTTCAGACCAGAAGTCTGGGTCAGAATTTATTTTGACTGCTCAAACTCCGCAGTCCTGAGCAGTGGACGGGTGGACTCGGGCCGCCTGCGCACAGTGTGTATTTACTCCAAGGTAAGCCAGCGTGGGCTGTCTCTGGAGCAAGAGGGCGCGCGGCAAACGCCCGTCCTACCCTGGCCTACTCCCTTGGTGCTGGGGATTGAATCGTGACCCCCATAAAGGACACGCTCAAGTCTTCACCCATGCTCCTGTGGGTGTGAACCCTTGCAGGTGTTATAATCAGTTAAGGTGTGGACTCGTTTGTGAATAGGATCATTTAGATGAGGCCAAACTGAATCAGGGCGGGCCTAAATCCACATGGCTGACGTTCTTGTGGGAAGAAGAAACCTACACAGAGCCGTCGACTGAGAAGTCAGCTCCAGAAGGGGGAAGCCGCATGATGGAGGCGGAGATGCCAGCTAGCACCAGGGTGCTGCCGGCTCCCGGAGAAAGCAGGGCCTGTTGAGGTCTCGAGTTTGGACTTTCAGCTTCCCAAACCGTGAGACAATGAATTCCTGTTGTTTAAGCCAACCCATTGTGTGGTGTCTGTCAAGGCAGCCCTGGCAAACACAGAAGCTTGGTGAGGAGGAAAAAAACCTGAAGCCAAGACAGGCCAGGCAACTGTGGATGATATAGCCTTCAGCTCTCCTAGCAGAAATGAGCCGGTGAGCTCAAGACTGCAGCCCGTGACAGACAGCTCCTTATTGGTAAGTAGTTAATGTTTCTTAGCAAGCACTTCTAAAAGAAATTGGTATGTAATGACAGCACTCACTGGAAAACAGGCCGATTATAAAATGCACTAACTTATCTGGTATTCATTTGAAAAGTAAATGGATGCACAGCAAGGTGAGAGTTCACTATCAATTCAAATATTTTCCCTTAACAGGCTCTAGCACTCCTGCTTTAATTCAAGCAGAAACACAAGTATGAATAATCAAACTAGATGACGCTCATCAAGAACCTTTGTGCCTTGCACCATTTCAAATGGTCATTGAAGCTTAATGGCGAAAAATTTACATTCTTCCTTTAATTTGTATTCTATTCCTTCCTTCTGAGTGATGTGATTGGGACTTGCTGTTGCCCGCTGTATTATTCTGATGCAAATGCTATGTTGTGTGTGGCTGAGTCCAATTTCCTGGCTTTTGCTAGCAAGAGAAGTGACTGCGAAAATAGTTTCAAACCAAGGTTATTTAAAGAGTTTGTAACTGCTGCTTCAAACGGGTGAAACAATGCAATGGATGAGCCCACAGTTTGGAGACCTCTTGGTGGCCTTAGGATAATAGATGCCCACAAAGTAAAAATAAAACCAACAGGAAAATCACTGTTTATTTGTCTTCCTTTCCCAACTGGAATATCAGACTTCTTTTTTCCTTTCCTTTTTTTTTTTTCCTGGCTGCCATCTACAAAAGAATTTTAAAATTCTGTAATTCAAGTAAAACTCCCTCCTTTCCTGAGACACACTCCCCCTGGGAGGAATGCTTTATTGAGATACACCGAGTTGTCGGCTAAAGACTGCCAACATCGGGCCCCCAGGGCCAGCCTTGAATCTAATGTATGCACAAACTAATTTATGATACTGTGACTAATTTCCATTCCTTGTGCTTAGAGTTGCCTGGCTAATTACAGGGATGCTTTCTTAACTTTAGTAATTACGCTCCGTGCTTTCGCCAGGCAGCGGAGCGCACGAGCAAGGGCGGCTCGCGCCGCGCCTGGAGACGCGCGCGGCCAGGCGGGGAGGGGCCGCGCGTCGGCGCTGGCAGGGCCAGCGTCCCTGATCAGAGCCTCGCCAGCTTTGACCAGCGACCACAGGCAGCGGCAGAAGCATCTGGAGAAATATTTGCTGGAACGCCCCGTAATTAGAGCGACCGGCTTAATTAGGAGAAGTTTGCGGGCAGAGGGAAGCCGGCGAGGCTGCGTGGGGATCTGAAGGTTTGCAGCCTCCTCCCAGGAGGTCGGGAGCACAAAGCTCTGCCCGCTGGGCGCGCACGCCCGTGCGTCTGGACATCCAAAGCTGGCCCCGTGGGGTCCGCGAATCCAAGGCGGGGATCCGGAGGCCTGTTCCCCACCCCCCACCCGCCGCAGCCGCAGGGCTTGCCAAGACGGCAGCAGTCACTCTCGCCTGGCTTTCTTCACACACACAACGAGGCGAATGCCAGCAAGACTCAGATGTGTCGCTCTGTGGAAGCTGGCTTTTCCAAGCACCCTTTGAGACGGGAAGGGGGGCGGTGGGGGCTTATTGCGGGCCCTCTCCCCCAGCCCGTGATTCCACACCCTCAGCAAGCACTTGGCGTCCCATCAGTTAGGGCTTTCACCCAAATTTAGAAACGTGGGGCTCTGATCAACTAAGGAGAGGAATGGCAGTGGGGCCCGGGACGGCTGGGGAAGGGCCCAGCATAGTTGGGAGAAATGTACCCAGGGCTTGGAAGTAGATTTTTCCTGAACAGTTACAAAGCTCGGGATCCTGGATTTTTGCAGCTTGTGTATGAGCGGGAAGATGAGGGCAAGAATCAAAGTGAATCTTTCCATAATCAGAAACCAAGACAAAGAAGTATTAATAACAGTCACCAATGCATCACAAGCACATTTACCACCTGCTCACACTCCCTAAACATCTCTCCTTCCTCCCACATGGTGAAACAGCAAGAGAGAAGCTAAAAGTGTGTGTGTATGCGTGTGTTGTTTTCTCCTCAACTCAGCAATTTTTGCTTTCTGGGACATCAAGCCTATTTATTTTTGACGTACTATTAGAAAACACATAAAGCTTCTAATAATCCGTTCCCACTTTACCAAATTAAAGTGATTCCTTTGCTTTATAGAGATGAGGTACTTGTTCACCAGGCCATTCATGATATAAAAAATGATCCGTCCCCTAAATATCTCATTAGATACAAACATTTGATGAAATACACTCCAAGCCACTCATGATATCAATTTTAAACTAAGCCAACCAGGTAACCTGCATCAAAACAGACAGCACTGAGGAGAAGGCTGTTGAATTTTTAATGTACCAATGAGAAACATTAATGGACTTGATTTTGAAATTCTAGAAATGGATCTCCAATGCATTGGAGCAGACTTCTTCATAAAATGCTGATACCTATAGCAGGGCTACTACTAGATCCCTTTTGTAAAATTTGACTCTGGATTTAAAGAATGGACATTTCAGAAGGACAGCAGCTCCCAAGAAGAAAAGCAAAAGCAAAAGCCGTGAGTTGAGGGAAGGCAAGGCAAGGGAGTGGTGGAAATACTGACAATGCCTCTGCCTCCAAACAGGAGCAAATAACCCTGACAACAAGGCTTCCTCGTCACCGAGAGACAGGAGGCACAAGCTAATCCCAGACACTGGGGAGAAGTAGCTCAAGCAGAGCCTCAAATCCCACTCCGCCGTGGCAGAAGGATGGGTTCCTTCCTCTTGGGGTGTGCTCCTCTTAGGACGGCCATCCCCGAAAACAAGTCCCGTGTCATCCGTTCAAGTGAGGTTGCTGAACCTGCTCATGTGATGTGGAAGAAAGGAAAGCAACAAGAAATGTAATTGTTTTGACACATTCTTTTTTAAAAAAGAATGCAAAGTGGTTTACACTGCCATTATGAAAGGGAGTCCCCTGGCCTTGGTCTCTACGCCTTGAGCACTCTGACGTTTCAATGCCAGACACAATCGAGAGTCACTAATAGTTTGATGACAAGCTGTGCAGGAGTAGCTTGGAGATACGAGAGAAATGCATACCTTTCAGGCTTCCTTTGTTCTAGCATTCTCTGTGCCCTACACTTTACTCCATTTAACAAGGAAAACCAGCTCATTTTTACCTTGTGAGGAGAAAACAGTGCTTGGGGGGCCTGTCCCTCAGTAATTCATTGTTTTCTTCCTGAATGATTAAAAAAAAATTCTGCAACTCTGTAACAGGAGATGACAATTGGATCATTCCCCAGAAATGAATTCCGCAGGAACCCCGTACCTCTGAATCCTTGTGATCCCCATTCCGTCTGTTGCTGAGAGCTAATCACTGGACATTAACATTAGTTCGTTCCAGGGAGAAGGGCTGCCTGTGTGTGTCCCCGTCCCATTTTGTCTTGAAGAGGGTTTGATGCTGGGAGATGGACACTTTAGAACCCCCCAATGTTGCTCCATTTCAACCTACCCCACAGCCACGGGGGTAGGGGTGGGAGCTTAGATGTTCAGGCACAAAATGTCATTTGCATGTAGATCAAAGGCCCTCTGATAGGACAGTTCTTTATCATGCTTCTTGTGGAATCTGATAGAAGGAAAGGATCAAAGTTATAAATAGGGGCTGTATCACTGATGAATAATTTACACGCACAGTAGGTGGTAATGAGTTAGTCCATGAAGGTCCTCTTGAAAAGGAAAAAATTGCTGCCTTTCCCAGCAAAAATTTACTTTGGGAAAAGTCTATGAGAGGAAGCATTTCCACGGGAAAGCTGCCCTGACCACGGCCATCATGCTTTGAGAGTCACATGCATGAACCAGGGCAGGCCACGGAGGACTTTTTTTTTTTTAATTGACTTTGTAATAATATTACATTAAAAAAATATATATATATGAGGTCCCATTCAACCCCACCCCCCCACCCCCCCTCTTCCCCCCCCCCCCCCCAGCAACACTCATTCCCATCATCATGACACATACATTGCATTTGGTAAGTACATCTTTGGGCACCTCTGCACCTCATGGTCAATGGTCCACATCATGGCCCATACTCTCCCCCATTCCATCCAGTGGGCCCTGTGAGGATTTACAATGTCCGGTGATTGCCCCTGAAGCACCATCCAGGGCAGCTCCATGTCCCAAAGACGCCTCCACCTCTCATCTCTTCCTGCCTTTCCCCATACCCATCAGCCACTATGTCCACTTTTCCCAATCCAATGCCACCTTTTCTCTGTGGACATTGGATTGGTTGTGTCCATTGCACCTCTATGTCAAGAGGAGGCTCAGATTCCACATGGATGCTGGATGCAATCCTCCCACTTTCAGTTGTAATCACTCTAGACTCCATGGTGTGGTGGTTGTCCTTCTTCAACTCCATCTTAGCTGAGTGTGGTGAGTCCAATGAATCAGATTGTAGGTGCTGGAGTCTGTTGAGGCTCAGGACCTGGCTATCACATTGTCAGTCCAGAGATTCAAATCCCCTAAATATATCTTAAACCCCAACACTAACTGTACCTCCAGCACATTAGCATGAAAGTCTTATGAAGAGAGATCCCATCTGAGTCCAGATTCATCACACATAAACACCATTTCCAAAGAGGGGCCATCTGACCTGGTAGTTAACCCCATCGGCCATGACCATAACTCCCATGGGTCTCTTTAGCCCTCAAAGGAACCAATACCTGGGGGTTGTATCTGCTTTATCTGTCTCTCAGACTCTGCTCAGTTGTGCATAAGGGCAATCCTTCTGCCAGCCTCCAGACTCTTTTTTAGAGACTCATAGCCATATAAACTCATTTCTCCTTTCCATTTCCCCCTTACATTAGGTCAAACAGCATTTTAAAGTCATGTTATTTTATGTAGACAGGGATACGGAGGACTTTTAAACACATACTTGTTCATCTACAGTTTAAGCTCATGAGTTTGACTCCAGCCAGCATCTTGCATTGAAAGAATTCCAATGCACCCCAGCCTTTCTCATTGTGTTAACTATCTTACTCTACCATTTCCACTCTCATCTCTAGGGGTTCTAATAAAAGTACTTGAAATTAAAGACAGGCTTAAGCCTCCAAGGAATCCAGAGAATCACACCAGATTTTCCAGCAAGGAATGATTATATTTGGGACAAAAATACTTTGAGGTCTATGCATATCTGGATTAAGTGAGGTTGTCCTTATTCTTTTCTAAATGGAAAATTCATTTTTCTTTTCAGGACTTAGGCATACAAATTGGCTTTAAAAGCAGTCAAATTCATGTTTCTGAACAGAAAAAAAAAAAAACCCAGAAAGGAATAAATATTCATTTAGCTGTATTTCGAAGACCAAGCATGTTGTTTTCCTGTTCTGTCTTAATTTTAGATGCTGACATCATTCATGAAAATTATTAGACTGAAAATCACTTCCTTAAAATACTTTTAGCTCTCAGCTACAATAAAATAGATTTCTTTCAAAGGCCCCATAGTAGAATGTACTCATTGCTACTTTCTGAATCATGCAGGTCAATTTAATTCAGTTTGGCTCTCTCCATCCAGCTAAACAATTGCTTTGCAGACACCGGAAGAGCTTGGTTGAATGTAGCTAGGAATACCATCTAGACTCGGCCTTGAGCGTTTTGCTCATAAAAACTTGACATCTGAAGTCCCACTCATTATTAATCTCTTATCAAAAGTCAGTCAAGATTTCTGAAAAGAGTCAATGTTATATCGATCATTATTAATAATTCAATAATGAGTAACATTTATAATGGTAGAATGAGCAAGTGGAGGTGGCTCAACGAATTGCATACCTCCCTCCCACATGGGAGATCCCAGGTTCAGTTCCTGGTATCTCCTAAAAGGAAGACAAGCACACAACGATCAGACCCAGCAAATGCAAACAATCAGGGGATGGGGACAAAGAAATAAAATAAGTCTTCAAAAACAAAAAAGGTAGCATGGACCATTTTAAGAATGGTAGTGGGTATCGATTACAATTAGTCCCTCCCACACTGGCTCACCCCAACCCCCATCTGTAGCCTGCTTTTCTCTGTAGTTCCTGACCAGGTAAGAAGATGACTTTGTGCCTAATTATTTGCACTGAGATCAACACAGGTGGTCTGTATCTCCGACTCTCTCTCTCTCTCTAGGCCTCTGTCCACACCCAGATTTCTTGCTTCGCTTTTACTAACATGGCCTCACTGCTTGTTTTTCTTGTACGGCATCTTGGCAGTTTTCCAGAAGCAGACTCCTACAAGGATTTGCGTGCAAGCGGTTTATTGGAAGAAGGGACTCCATTAAGAACAAGTGGGGAAACGGACTTTGGCCCAGTGGTTAGGGCGTCCGTCTACCATATGGGAGGTCTGCGGTTCAAACCGCAGGCCTCCTTGACCCATGTGGAGCTGGCCATGCGCAGCGCTGATGCGCGCAAGGAGTGCCGTGCCACGCAAGGGTGTCTCCCGCGTGGGGGAGCCCCACGCGCAAGGAGTGCGCCCGTGAGGAAAGCCGCCCAGCGTGAAAAGAAAGAGCAGCCTGCCCAGGAATGGCACCACCCACACTTCCCGTGCTGCTGACAACAACAGAAGTGGACCAAGAAACAAGACGCAGCAAATAGATACCAAGAACAGACAACCAGGGGAGGGGGGGAGGATTAAATAAATAAATAAATCTTTAAAAAAAAAAAAAAAAAAAAAAGAACAAGTGGAGAAGAACAGAAGTAAAATGGGAAGAAGAACAGAAGTGAAATGGGGAAGGGAAAGAATCAATATGTTAGCCTTAATAAGCATGTTGCAGGTATGGGAAACTGGGACTCAGTCCTGCTAGGGACCTCTGGGAGGCTGTGTGGAACATGCCTCAGAGGTGTCCCATCTGGGGAACCTGGGGTATAGATCCACCAACTCCTCTAGCTCTAGAAAACACCTCTGAAGTTGCTTGCATGGGAATGGTGAGGACCAAATGGAAGGAACACACAATGCTTCTGCTATACTCACCGAAATCACTTGCACCATAGTGCCAGGATGCTCCTCCAAGTCCTGTTCCCAGCCCTGATTCTGTCGCTAACAGGCTGTGTGTGATGTCACCTCTGGAGTCCATGTAACCCTTCCAGCCTGTGTCGTGCATGACTAAAGGATTCCTTGGGTGTCTCTAAGCTCCAACGGGCATCTATACTGCTTTCCCCCATGTTTAAAGTCCTGCTATAAGGACTTCCACTGGGGTTCTCTATCACAGTGATGGCCTCACAGCTCCTGCTGCCTAGTGGCTGTGTTCTGGCCTATATCTTCATACCCATCTCCTGTTCTAGAATATACTTTACTGTCAGGTGGCCACCTGATCCTAGACAATCAGTCCGAAGGGTGGGTAGAAACATTTTACGGCTTGACTTGAAAAAATGAGCTGGTTCAGTCAGAATGCTTCTTTCAAGGATCTTAACTAAGAAGCAGAGAAAATGTGTCTGTGAAATGTGGGAGCGGCAGCTGAAGAGTCACAAGGTAAAATTAGTGTTGTCAAGGGTATGACCGAATCAAGGTTGATGAGGTCAGGGATTGATCCAATGGTGTACCCCCAGGCCCTGGAAGAGTGCCTAGCACAAAGTAGGTGCTCAGCACACATTTGTTCAATCACGAATGGATTGATTGTGTAAGCTGTAGTCATGCAGAGCTGCAACTGATTGGGAGGCCAGTCAGAAGTCAAATTCCTTTGTGGTAAGCCCTATAATGAAAATAGTTAACTCATCTTGTATGTGAGCTTAGATGGAATAGGTAATGGTATTTTCCACTTTAACCGATAAGGAAGCAGAGTTATGGAGAGATTAAGTAACTTTCCCAGAACAATACAACTAGCCAGGATTTGAACAAGGTTGTCTGGCTCTGGAAGGTCTTAGTTTTCCCACTACTAAGGCCCCAGGCCTTCTAGTGTCCAGATTAACTCTCAAAATCAGCTGCCATGTCAACCAACCCTATTTCTGTGTCTGGTCTTTGATAGCTTTTTTTTTTTTTAAAGATTTATTTATTTATTTATTTATCTCCCCTTCTCCCTGCCCCCCCATCCCCGCACCGCCTCCCCGCCCCACCCTGCCCCGCCCCGCCCTGCCCCTGTTGTCTGTTCTCTGTGTCTATTTGCTGCCTAGTCTTCTTTGTCCACTTCTGTTGTTGTCAGCAGCACAGGAATCTGTGTTTCTTTTATTTGCGTCATCTTGTTGTGTCAGCTCTCCGTGTGGGCGGCACCATTCTTAGGCAGGCTGCACTTTCTTTCGTGCTGGGCGGCTCTCCTTACCGGGCACACTCCTTGCATGGGGCTCCCCTACCAGGGGGCACCCCTGTGTGGCATGGCACTCCTTGTGCGCATCAGCACTGCACGTGAGCCAGCTCCACACGGGTCAAGGAGGCCTGGGGTTTGAACCATGGACCTCCCATGTGGTAGACGGACGCCCTAACCACTGGGCCAAGTCCGCTTCCCTTGATAGCTTTTTGACTGCATCCCTCTTCAGCTCCACTCTTATTCTGACAATAACTTGCAATCTTGTCTCCAAAACTTGAGAGAGGCTCTATGGGTCACATTCCTTGCAGTCAAAGAGCAAAATTAAACTATAACAACAGGGACTACATAGAATATGTGGTCCCTGAAATTCCCTTCTGGGTGTTTTCCTGTGGCCAGGCCTTGGCCCCTTGGGCACCACCCCAAATGGTGCACTTCTGCCATTAGAAGACATTTTCTGAATAAATTCTGAGATAGTCACCAAGAAACGAGTTGCTAGCTCTACCTTGGGTATACTGGTTTGCCATTGTTATATAGCAAACTATGCCAAGTCTTTGTGGCTCTAAACAATGACAACATTAATTTTGCTCATGAATCTGCCATTTGGGCAGGGCTTGCCAGGGACAGCTTGACCTTGCTCCACTTGGTGTTAACTGGGGCAGCTTGAAGGCCAAGGAGTGGAATCAACCAGAGGTACCTCACTCATACGTCTAATGATTAAGGCTGGCTGGTGGCATTGACCTCAGTCAGGGCTTTTGGCTGGAACACAACCTTTGACCTCCTTTCCATGCCTGGGTTTTCTTATAACATGGTGGTTAGGCTCTGAGAGTGAACATCCTTAAACAGAGCAAGCCAGGTGGAAGCTGTAAATCCTTCTATGGCCTAGCCTCAGAAGTCATTTGGAGTTACTTCTGCTGCATTTGACTTGTTGGAAATGAGTCACCAAGGCCAACAGATATTCAATAGGAAGGGAATTAGATGCCTCACCTTTTGATGGGGTGAGTCAAAACTTTGCAGACCTATTTTAAAACCATACCACTTAGGTAAACCAAACAACATCCTCATTTAAGCAAGGGCCTCAATAGACTATGATTCACACCATCTTGGACTATTACCATAATTTCTTCCTACCTTATTCACACAAGTATAGTTTTCAGAAATGACACACTCTAAATTGCGCAGATAGCCAGGTCAAGATAGGCAAGTCACATGTGGTCAGCAGAACACATTGAACTGGATATTGCCAGATATTTAAAGTTAATACAAATGTTAGTATCATTAATTTATTGAATAGTCATTACTCCAACCTTCCTTGTTGTAAAAGTGCATCATCAAATGATGCTTGAACCAATGGGATACAGGAAATTCAGCCCATTGGGAATTGGCAGTGCCCTGACCCCACCCCTGGGATTAGTTGTTTATTTCTACTATCAGAACCTGATAACCAAAGCAGAGACCAGGTAGATAAGACATTTTATAGGCAATATGGCCAAGTGAATTGTCCATGGAAAATGACTAATAATACTTTACTAAGGTTTCATGTATTGAGGAAAACTTTATAAGTAGGAGATAACATATTGCGGGCAGAAAAAAGGAATCTGGGTGTACAAGGGGACAAACTTGTACACAACTTATTCCCCTGGCTAGACGGCCAACACAGAAGTTGCTGGGTGGATAAGGAAAAAGGAATCCCCTTGTCTCTACCTTTTCCGCACCCTTTTCCCACAACGGATATCCAAGATAGGCAATTCGATAGCTGGGGACTACTCCACAAAGACTATGGATTCTTTCCTTATCAACCCAATTCTTCTTTTTTAGGGCAGGAAGACTAAAGGCTGCTTTTCCCTGAGTGATGATTCCTATTTATTCTTCTGTTAGGGACACCTGCTCATGCCTGCAAATCACTGGGACACCCCATCATTCTCAAGAAGCATAAATATTAATGAGTGCTTGGCCCAGGCACTGAGGGCCATGTAGCACTTATTGTAGCAGCGAAGAGAATGCAGCTGACTGTGGAAAACATCATTAGGGAGGACATGGTGCATACATTAAGCCGTGCCTCCACTACAGAAATGGCTGGGGAGGCTGAACTTGAGAAGCGAGAGTATCATTTTATTCACCTGGGTTCAGACACATCATTCCCAATTGCAAAAATCTCTTTCAGCTGGGTTTGGGTCTGTCCCCTCTATCAACCTAGTAATAGTGTAAAGATGGCAGTCTACTAGCAAAAGGGACAAAAGATAGAGGGAACATGATCCATCTTTAATGACGGAGGAACCTGCTTACCGCTAATACCTGCTGCCTCAATCCTTAATAAAGATCTGTATTCTTCAAAAATATCTGTCAAAACCAAAAAAAACATAGGCAAGGATTCTCAGAAGCTTAAGGTCCAGTATCATGGGTGGACCAGGAGAGAGGTATGTGTGGGGGAAAGTCCTTATCGCCCTAAGAAGGTGTCCATTGCTTACAGAGAGGTAAGGATGGAAAGGTAGCTAAGAAAGAAATTGGTATGCTAGTTGTCTGTTTCTGCTGTTTGGGAGCAGGCCTCCTGCTCAAGGAAAACTTTCAGAGAGGAAGCCAGGGGGAGGGTGGAGTGGAGGTAGGTAGAGAAAGATCGCAATCCAGAGGGCTTTGCTGTGAGCGACACTGGTCCAGGAACACAAAACTGAAGCAAAGATGTGCCCTTAAGGTAAGGAAATTAATGCACACTGGGGCAAAGTAGCTGAAAATAAAGAAAGGGAGATGGTAGGTGGATTTGAGATCATCACAGAATGAAATGAAAAGTCAACCATAAAAAGTGATTGCAGAGAAGGTGACAGATAAGGGAGACAGAGGAGATCCATACATCCATAGACACTGTTTCTGAAGAAAAGAGCAGAAAAATGGGACAAAATACTCACAGATATAATAGAAGAAAATGTTACTAAAATTAGGAAACCTTTAAAGAGTAAAATGTCCCAGAAAAAAAAGGTACACAGTGGTTAATACTAATATATATCCTGGGGGAGTCATTGAACTCCAAGACTAAAGAAAGAAGCATAAAGCATCCAAGCAGAACTATTTTAGCCTTCACCAAACATTTTTTGAGAGCCTACTATGTGCCAGGCATGGTACTTGGCTCTTAGGACTCCATGTGAACAAGATAATCAAGGTTCCTTCCCTCATGGACTTTTCTAGCATAGGGGTGAGCATGGAAAGGTTAGAAAACAGAAAGTAAACAAGAAAACAAATAGGATATTTCCTGTAATCTTTTTGTTCGTGAATATACTAAATATCCACCTTTTGAAGTTTTGAATTGTGTAAGTGCATAGAGAGATGTTGAGAATGGTGTTCACCAAATGCTGAAACTTGTTTTTCAAGGCAGAAAGGTTTTGCTTTGCTCTCTGTACTTTTATGTGTCATATAAATATTTCATATGAACATGTATTTTAAAAAGTCCAAATAAGAGCATTATTGTAAAATTAATAAATAAAAGCATAGTGCTGGAGCCAGTACACTAATACCCCTTTCCATCCCTATCCTACTTCTACTCCATTGCTCCTCATGTGGTGTCCACAAGGTGGTACAGCCTAGACGGTGGATAATTTATATCCTACAAAGTGTCTGGACTCAAGAGAGGCCAGTAAATGAGACCAATCATTTGGTGGTGGTACAAGCATTGTGGTAAGAATATGCTGTGCAGTAGATTGAATTGTGTACCCCAGAAAAAACATATTCGTAATCTTAATCCATTCCTGTGAGTGTGAACCCATGGTAAATAGGACTTTTTGAAGATGTTATTTTTAGTTAAGGTGTGGCTCAACTGAATGAGGTTGAACCTTAATCCTGTTACTGGAAGCTTTGTGAAGAGAAAGCCACATGGAGGAGAAGAAGCTGGAAGTCAGTGGAAACTGAAAGAAGAAGGAGAAGCACACTGCGGTATGACGGGAAAGCCAAGGAGCCCAAGGATTGCTGGGAGCCAGGAAACTACCAAGTAGAGGAGGAAGCAAATCTTCCAGCCTCTGAAATCACGAGCTAATAAGTTCCTGCTGTTAAACTAACCCATTGTATGGTATTTGTCACAGCAGTTGGGATACTACGACATGCTGTTTTGCTAGCTGGCTTTTAACTCCTTGGGAATGAGAACTTTCAGGCCAAGCTCTCTGTGCCAAGGGTGGGAACAGAATCCCGAAACTAGGAATCATAATCATTGGAATCTCTGAGATTAGAAAAGAAATACTGCCTATACCATGCCAGTAAGCAGAAGTCTGTCTTTTTCATATTTCCTTAAAAACATCACTGGCCTAGCTCTGTTAGGGAAACAACACTAAGTGTTTTGGCTTTGGAAACAAGGTTGGTTTAAGGAGCAAATAGTCAATCTGTTGAGTGTTTACTATGTGACAGGTACATAATTTTCTTTAATTCTTGTCACAATCCTTTGGGATTTGTATATCATTTCTAGGTGAGGAAACAGAAGTTCAGAGAGGGTAAGAAATTTGTCCAAGATCACACAGCTACTGATCGGCAGAATCAAGAACCAAAACCAGGTCTGTCTGGGAAATTAAAAACTGTCCTCAATGAAAGATCTCCAGATAAGAAAGTCTCAAACCACAGAGGTAAGAAAATCCTGGATGTTCGAAACCTTCTGATTTTATGAGTCAAACTAATTCAAGAGCTACTGGGAGTGGGAAGAACAAAGACTTTGGTTAGTCTTTCCAGCATCCCTGATAAATATTGGACAAGTCTTGTGACAGTGATCCAATGACTAATGGGTTTTGTCTTGGCTGGAACCAGTTTCTGGGATCCAGAAGATCATGAGGCAGGAAAACAGTGGATTGGCCTTGCACATTCCCATTTGCCTTTCTAGAGATGCCAAAATTCAAATGCTGAGTTGGACACTCAAGCAGTTATTTGTAATACTGTAATGAAAACTGGAAACAAACCTAAGTGCACCAGAGAGGGAATGCTTAAACTATAACCATGCCTATGCAGTCATGGAAAGGATAAGATCAAGCCATTCTAGTGATTTAGAATGGCCTCTAAGACAAATCTTTAGGTTAAAAAACCAAGAATCAGACCAGTATATTCATAATGCTGTCATTTATGTTAAAAAGCAAACTGGATTCAATGATATGACATTGCTGCTTTTGTAGATAAAAAGTTTGAACAGCGGTAATTTCATGGTTCGATTGAACATATATGTATAACATACATGCATATGCTTACTTGTACAAGCATATAATATATAAGAATAGTAACAGGAAATGCATCTTGGTTTAGGAAAGGCCTGGGGTAAGAAGGACAGGAGCAGACATTACTTTTCTAAAATAAAAATAATGAAAAGGGGAAGCAGATGTGGATCAAGCAATTGGGCTTCTGTCTACCATTTGAGAGGTCTCGGGTTCAGTTCCTGGGGCCTCCTGGTGAAGGCAAACTGGCCTGTGTGATGAGCTGGCCCATGACAAGCTGGCCCACGCAGAGAGCTGATGCAACAAGATGATGCAATAAAAAAAGAGACCCAGAGGAAAGACAATGAAAGACACAACAAACCAGGGAGCTGAGGTGGCACAAATGATTGATTGCCTCTTCCCCACGTCAGAAGGCCCCAGGATCGGTTCCTGGTGCCTCCTAAAAAGAAAACGGGAAGAGAAGACAAGCAGACACAGAAGAACGTGCAGTGAATGGACACAGAGAGCAGACAGTGAGCACAAGTGGCAAGGGGAAGGGAGATAAATAAATAAAATAAATCTTAAAAACTATATATGATGAAAAGAAATAAGTCAACGCTTTTAGTTTGAGTTTAAAAATTTCCCATTTAGGACAGATTCTTGATCCAAATAATAAAAAATATGGGTCATGATTTTTATTTCCTCAGATTCTCAGGTAAGGAATGGACTATATGTACTCATTTATTAATATTTCAAGAACCTTTAAGGAAGAGGGATAATTTCACCAAATTGGAGCCCACTTTACTGGTGAAAACATAGTGTGGATAGAAATGGGAACAGATGCCCAGAAAAGGAAGGGGGGAAACCTGAGAACTCTGCACCAAGTTTTCCCCTCCTTGAGTTCTTCCTCACCAGGGACACAGATCTTTTCCAACCCTGTAATGGCAGAAGAGGCAAGATGACCATCAGAAGGGATAGCATTAACTGCAGGGCCAACCATAACTTCATTTTACTTAGTTGGTTCAGAAAAACATATTCTTTAGATTCAGTGATTTCATTGGATTATAAAGATGGCCAATGTCTGGAGTCAAAATATCTATAGCTCAATTATGTTAGTTACACATATGCAACTCTGGGCATCAGAGAGGGGCTGGGAGACCTTAAACTAAGGTGAGAATACTTAAGTTCATATAGAATTCTAGCCCCAGGAAGAATAACATCTATAGTGCATTAAATACAGTAATGGGCCCAATTTGTTCATGTCTCCCTCTAGGTCCCTCTTACACTGACTCTAGGCTTGGTCATATAATTTGCTTTGGCTAGTGGGACAGTAGCAAATGGGATGTCAACAGAGACATGACAAACAGAGACTGTCCCTCTTGCTGTTTTGGGGGATCTTGCTGAGAAACCATGTGAACAAGCCTAGTGGATGTAGCAGTTTGATATAGTTATGAATTCAAAAAATAGTTATTTGATTATGTTTGTAAACTGGTCTGTGATTGTGTGTGATTAAATTATGATTAGGGCTTTGATCGATGTTGAGTCCCTGCTGCTTGGTGGGTGGGAACTCACAGATAAAAGACATGGCAAAGGACAGAGCTGGAAGTTTTTTGATGTTTGAGTTTTGATGATGGAGGTTGATGCTGAAGTCTTAAGCTGGAGCCCCAGGAAGTAAGCACACAGAGGAAAAAGAAGGAAACCCCAGGAAGAGAGGAACCCAGGAAGCCTGTCCCTGGCAGGCGTTGACAGCCATCTTGCTCCAACACGTGAAACTAGACTTTGGTGAGGGAAGTAACTTATGCTTTATGGCCTGATATCTGTAAGCGCCTACCCCAAATAAATAACCTTTGTGAAAGCCAACAGATTTCTGGTATTTTATATCAGCACCCCTTTGGCTAATACACTGGGGAATGAGAGACCCTATTGATCAGAGATGAGCCACCACAGCTGAGCATTCTTTGACCAGTCGCCAGCCAAACTGGCAACTGACAGTAGACACTTGAGTATACCCAGCCAACATCAACTGAATGTAGTTCAAATAGACAGAGTCAACCAGGTGAGCCCAGCCCAAATTGCCATTCTTTAGGATAGGGACTAAATAAATGATGGTTGTTTTAAGCAACTGTTTTGGGTTTATTATATAGCAATAGCTAATTGATACAATATCCTTGCTTTTTAATACTTGATATCAAAAACTCCAAAAATAAGAAACTTTTTTAGCTCCCCAGAAGTGGCTTTTACCAAATCCAGACAACTCTACGATATCTGAATGAAAGGGTAACAGAGGACCGATGGAAAACCAAAATTCACAGACAACCCAAAATTCTATTATCAGTTGCTAGTTTCAACTTCATTCTGGCCTGAATCAAGTGAAAAGACAGATGAACTCCTGTGGTTCTCATCTCACCTACTACTCCTTGTGATGGGTACTAATGAGCAGTGAAAGGAAAAAAGGCAAGCCTCTGATGAGAGGTGTGTATGTGTGTGTAAGTGTGTGTGTGAAGGAAACGAGATGTGGATAATCAGTTTCTGGTTAATGAGTCAACTCACACCAGGGGTCTGCTGTAAGTGAACACTTTTCTCTCCTGCTGCCTTTTGATCGGCTTGAATCATAATCAGTTAAGATACACTGTGGCTCCTAAAGTAACACAAACCCAAGGTTTCCTTCTTTTAAATACACTCCAGAGTAATATGGCATAAACTCTAATGAATGAATCATATTTTTGAAAAATAATGCATACTCTGCCTACCTTTAAAAATGAATTTGATGTGGTGGAAACTCTTTTATAGTAGAGACAAGAAAGAGATGTGTTTGTATTGCGCAGTAGTGGTTGAGATATTGGCATTGCCTTACCGGTATATCCTTGGCTGACCATTGGAGGTCTCGTGTAGACAGTTCCTGTATATGCTGGTTTCTTTCTGGGTGGGACAGCTCAGAGGTGCTAAGGAATAAATGTCCCCAGAAGTCAACAGTTTGCTATACAGCAATAGATGCATTTGATGACAATTGACAGAATATTTAACTAAAATGTGGAACTTAGTTTTCTTAGTGATATAAAGTCTGGAGGTCAGATATTCTGGGGTTAGTTAATTCACCTGATCAGTCATGTCAGGGCCCTGGGTCAGCTTCTCTGTGAACATTTTGGCTTTCTTCTTCTCTAATAACAAGACTACTGTGAAAATCTAAGCAGCATATTCTCACACCAGATCCAAAGGTGGGCAGGAAGAAACATTCTACCCTATATTCTCTTTTGACAGAAAACCTTTCCAAAATTCCCCTGCAGACTTCCCCTTGGGCCACATTGGCCATGACCTAGCTGCAAGGCAGGATGGAAGGTGAGTATCTTCTAATGTTCATCTCTAATGTAGGAGATGGGCTCTGCCACCATGGAAAAGTGGGTTGGATGTGATTGTTGAATAGACCACCAACAGGGTATTCTAAAAAAGAGCTTTCTAGATAATTGAAGTTGTCAGATGGAACATTTTTTGTTGTATAGTAATTTTTATAATGAAAATCTTTCTAAAATATTTTCTGTTTTACATTCCTTGCTGGTTCCTTTAATGACCCAGAACCTGACCTGTCCATACTTGGGGCAATGAATCTAAATTGGAAGCAGCTCTTCATTCAACAGCATGGGAAATATTCCTAGTGCCTTCAAGGGCTGATTTGTTGTTGACTTTGTCATCCATGGTGACCCCTGCATTTCCATCCTGGCCTGGTTCTAGACTTCCTTCTTGGTTTGGTTTCTGGATTTGTTTGGCTCTCAGTGTCTGGTACTATGCATAAAGGCATGAATACATGCTTCATGTATTTGATATCTATTCCTGCACAACAAATTACTTCCAAATTTAGTGGTTTCAATTGGAAAGATTTATTTTCTTAACACAGTTTTTGAAGGTCAGGAATTTGGGTGATTCTCTCTATGAGGTTGCAGTCAAGGTGTTGGCAGGGGCTGAGTCAATTGAAGTCTTGTTGGGAGCTGGAGGATCCACTTCTGACAACTCACACATATGGCCATTGGCTGGAGGCTTCAGTTCCTTGTTCTTCCATGGGGCTTCCTGAGCTCCTCAACATGGCAGCTGGCTTCTTCCAGAGTGATCCAAGAGACTAAGGCAGAGGTTGATATGTATTTTATAACCTAGCCTTGGAAGTGATATACCATCATTTCTGCCCTATTCTGTTGTTCACACAAACCAACCCTAATTCCATGTGGAGACCACCCAAGAACATTAATGCCAGGAGAGGGGGATCTTTGGGGGACATCTTAGGGACTGATGATAATACTTCACAAGTCTAACAATATTGCCAGCCCCCCTGCACTGTTTTGAACTTTTATTCTTTTTTTTTTTTAAGATTTATTTATTTCTCTCCCCTTCCCCAACATTGTCTGCTTTCTGTGTCCATTTGCTGTGTGTTCTTCTACATCCGCTTGCATTACCCGGTGCAACTGGGAAACGGCGTCTCTTTTTTGTTGCATCATCTTGCTGCGTCAGCTCTTCATGTGTGCAGTGCCACTCCTGGGCAGGCTGTGCTTTTTTTCACGTGGGGCAGCTCTCCTTATGGGGCACACTCCTATGCGGGGGTGCCCCTGCATGGCACAGCACTCCTTGCGTGCGGCAGCACTGAGCATGGGTCAGTTTACCACATGGGTCACAAGGCCTGGGGATCTGACCCTGGACCCTCCATATAGTAGACAGATGCTCTTTCAGTTAAGCCATGTCCGCTTCCCTGAACTTTTATCCTGATTTTTTAAAAGGATCTTTAATTGTTTTTCTCCCCCTCACACTTTCTCCCACTTTTATGATAATTTTTATTTTCCCTCTGTTTTAGTTTCTTAGGCTGTTCAAGCGTATACCATGCAACAGCTTGGGTTAAACAATGTGAATTTATTTGGTCACGGTTTTTAAGCCAAAAGAAAGTAAAAATCAAGGCATCATCAAGGCAATGCTTCTTCCCTGAAGAATGACATTCTGGAGCTGGCTGCCAGTGATTCTTTGTTCTTACTTTGTAACCTGGCAAGGTACATGGCAGTATCTCCAGGTCTCTCCCTTCACGTCCAGATTCTGTCCAACTTCTGGCTGCTTTCTCTGTGTCTTTTTCTCTGTCTGAATTTCATTCTGTTTATGAAGGACTCCAGTAAAAAGGATTTAAACCCATCCTTATTGAGGAGGGCCACACATTTTTAACCAAAGTGACCTCATCAAAATGTCCTACTTAAAGTGGGCTCACAACCACAGAAATGGATTAGATTCAAGAACATGTTTTTCTGCGGTACACACAACTCCAAAC
Organism: Dasypus novemcinctus; assembly: GCF_030445035.2. Lineage (NCBI taxonomy): Eukaryota > Metazoa > Chordata > Mammalia > Cingulata > Dasypodidae > Dasypus > Dasypus novemcinctus. The sequence goes on along the minus strand of NC_080696.1, from coordinate 19,596,961 downwards.
CACCATACCCTCCCTTTATGTTACATGCCTCTTAAAGGAACACACAATGGCAGGTGCTGCTAGCACTTTGCCTATATCCCCTGAGATCCCTTTTTACCTTTTCTGTTTTGGGCTTTCTCCTGTCTTTGGGATATTTTCAAGCTTTGCCTCAAACTCAGGTTGAAATAATTCTGATCTGTAACCTATGCTGCAGAATTTCTCTGTGGAATAAGACTCGCACTATCTTCTTGTAGGTCTCTGCTTGAGACCACACCTTTTTTTGGCTTCCTCTTGTTCCCTTTCCTATTTCCCTATCCCTTCCCAGTTTTCCCTGAGATCACTTCCTTAATAAAAAACTTACTTAGGAAGCCTCATCTCAGGGTCTGCTTCTAGGGGGCCTGACCTTGGGTAGCTATTGTAACTAAAATAGACAATCCCTTGTACTTATAAACTATGCATATGTGTTTGTAAACTCCTTCTGAAAAGGAGCAAGAGATAATTTCCTTGGGATTTCAAAAAAAAAAACCAGAACTCACTTAAAATAGACATACCTACATATATTAAAATACTAAAATGTATGCCCAAATGACAGAAAAATGTGTTTTGTATTTATTTATCTCCTCCCTGTCTCCTCTCCTCAAGTTCCCAGCATCCTGAACAACTTAAGAGGGTCAGAGAGCCTGATATCCTTTGCTAATGACCCATTAGTAGGGTCATTAACTTTTGGAGGGCATATGCTAAATGTACTCCTCAGTAAGGAGCTATTAAACTCACTTAAAACCTTTCTCTAGGAGCCCTCATGGCTGCTCCCAAGTCTCTGGAAAGATGAGGAGGGAGATCAAAATCACTGCCTCTGATAATAGGCCTATGTTTGGCTGATCGTTGAGAATCCTTTATCATCTGGTACATGTTTATTATGATTCCAACCTCTCATATGAGGCAGAAGGTGAGGCCCCAAAGAAGTCTTCATTAGTTGATGGATACAGCAGAAATGAGCTCTCGTGCCTTTTCAGATATCTGTAACTTGTAGTGTTTCTATAATGTTCATGAATCACTTGTGAACTTTTTTTTTTTTAAAGTAGAAACCACATGGATGCTCAGATCAGAGGCTGTCAGCCTGACTTGTGACCTTGGCTATGTGGGTTGGCTATGGCACCTCTAAGCTGCAAATACTTGTACCCCACTCCTGTTGTGATACAGATTGCAAGGGCTGTGAGACCATGGAGAAGGAAGCTGTGCTAAGCGGATGTAGCTGCCACAGCAAATCAACTGCCACCTTTAAGTGGTTTGCACAACAATGCTCTATTACTTGCTTATATTAGATATCCAGGCTGGCTGGGGACCCCCCTCCACACAGTCATTCAGGGACTCAAGGTGAGGGAAGTGCTGCCATTTTGTAGCTGTCTTGGTTGAATCCTATGGCTTCTGAGGTTGCATGGCAATTGAAGGGGAAGACTGGGGAGCTTTTCATGACCTTATCACTATGCATCACTGTGGTCTACTCTCTGGGTAGACAAGTTATACTGAAATAGATGTTGGGACATGGTGAAGATCACATGGGTAACAGTCAAGCCATAATGTCTCTGCCACAAAACTAAGATTCATGAGGCCCAGCTATGTGTCTGGGTACCCATCCAAGAATAAAAGGTTTATGAAAATTTCTTGTCTGTGCCTTGAAGAAATTGTCAACTCTAAATCAGAAGATACAAATGGAAGGAAAGAAGGAAATTCTACCACAAGTGCTTATGCAAAAGAGGTAGAGAGAAAGAAAAAAGGATAGAACAGGTTTGGAAGGTGGGGAGGGGTCCAATCTATTTGGGATAGCAGGGCTCTGCAGCAGGATGGGGTCAGATTCTTCAAGGGCTTCAACTGCCATAGTCAAGTGTGGGTTTTGTTTTCCAGGGAATGGAAGTCCAGTAATGACTTCTGCTCAAGGAAATACCATTGTCCTCCTCATCGTTCTAGAAGCCTCCATTTTTGAGTTCATACAATGTAGTAGGTACCATTCTCAGTGCTTTACATGTATCATCTAACTTAATTCTCATAATAACATTTTGAAACAAACACTTTCTTTATCACTATTTCACAAATGAGGAAACAAGTTCAGAGAGGTGAAATAACTTTTTCCAAGACCCAAGCTCATAGGTGGTGGAGAAGAATCCTATTTTCTGGAAAATAATTTACATTCAAATGGATTCATGGTTATAATTATTGTTATTCTTTTTACTTTATTTTTATTCTGTTTCCATGTTTAAGAAAAGCCAAGAGCCTGTTAAGGCCTTGTATAATAAGACTAAAGTATCATATTACACTGTCGGAAGAAACAAATGAAGGTAGAGAGTGAGTTTGAAGACTATTTAATGGTCAGGGGCATTTCCATTTTGCTTTGGAAACAAGCCAAGCAATTTACATTACAGAGCCCTGTCCAATGGCTCATGGTTTTGCCTGCTGAATTATGGCTTATTTCCTCACACCTTTTTTTCATGTTAACAGGCAACTTGGGAGCTGCCCTTCTGGAAGGATCAGAGGCTGTAGGTTATGTATGTTCCATGTGCTTCTGGTTCCTCTGGGATGTGATTACTGGAGATAAAAATGCCTTCCTCGAGCTTTATTGTTCAAACAGGGAAACTATACATGGGGAATTTCCAAAAGGCAGTGCTTTTCATTGACATGACTTGCATTTGGCTAAAGCATTGGAAAGCTGTGATTTGAAGCAATGCAGGAAAGGTTTGTAGGAGAAGGAGTTGGGAGGTGGCCCTGGGTGTCTGATTCTCTACCCCAAAGGACAGCGGCATCTGATGCACCACATGAGGAATGGAACGAAGCAATGAAAGTGCTTCCTGTGTATGTCAGCAACTTCTCATTTTCTTACCCACAGACAAAGGGTCCATACGATAGCACAATGGTAAGATGTACGAGTGCAGGACGTGCAGCTGGCTCAGCACTCTTCCCCTCCAGGTTACAGTGACTAATGTTTGAGAGAGGAATGTCCTTAGTTCTCCACAATAAACCACTTCCAGACCCCAGACAAGCAAAGCCACACTGGTAGTCAGTGAGGGAGCCTGATGTCCCACTACAAAGTGATTTTTCTGTCTATTGGTTCCTCATGCTGTAGAGGCAGGATGAAGTCAAAGGATGCTGTGCTACTGAGTGAGGCACAGATATTACCCAGTCCATGAAACACATTAAGTTAAATGTAATTGTTAAGGGTAATCAACACTCCCTACTTCTCCCACCACAGTTTTGCTTGCCTTTGAACTTTTGTAAGTGGAATATTTTATATTTATGTAGTCTTTCAAGTTTGCCTTCTTTTTTGTCCCTGTAGCTGTCCTATTTCATTCATTCTGGTGGCTGTGTAGTCCTCCTTTATGGATAAACCCCAACTGATTTATCTGTTCTTCTGTGGATGGGCTTTAGATAGATTTCAGTTTGGACCTATTATGAATGATCCTGCTATGAACATTCTAGGTCATGTCTTTTATTAAACATATACCTGTACCTCTACTGGGTGTCTACTTATGAGTAAAACTACTGGGTTTGCAAACGTTTGGCATTAGTAGAGACTACCAGTTTAACTAGGTGGTTTTAGAAAGTGACCCCACAGTGTATAGGAGTCCGATTCTCATCAATTATCTGCTGTTTTCCAAACAAGCCATAGATATGACTCTGCAGCAGTATTTGTCACAAAGAGCAAGGAAAGAGTAGGCCTGAAGTAAGAGTAACGTGATCTGGTTAATGTCCTGGAGAAGTGCTCTACAATCCATATACTCCTGCCTACTCTCAACCCCCAGCAAATGCTGTGATAATGCAGCAGTAATTATTTATAAGCTCCCGCCACCCCTGCCTCCTTGAACAACACAGACAGTCCTGGGAAATCCTTCTAGAGGCAAATTTGTGCAGACAACCGAGGGGTGAGCCAATGGCTACGCTTCTGCAAGGGGGACACCACCTCCCCCCTCCGCATCCTTCCCTCCCGCAAGCCCACCAGAGAAGCCTCCACAATTAAGCAGACTTCTACCTTTATTTCCTAATAACTCCGCATCTCCACTGCCTGCCCAATAGAGCCTGCTCTCCTGGTGTGCACACCTCCCTGGCTGGCTTGCCAAGACGGAGCACAGCGAAGCTCCCACATAATCATTTCCAAACATTAAAATGGCCCCATTGTCATTACAGCAGGGAGATTGAATCCGCCTCATCAAAGCGGAGTGTGACAGGTGACTCAATAGGACGGAGCCAAGCGTAGAGGCAAGAAGATTAGCAGGGCACTGATATCATTATTTCCGCCTATCACAGATTCGGCAGGGAGGCAATTGTAATTTCTGGGCTTATTAGTCTACATTCGGAGGGAAAAACCAAGTGATAAAACTCACGGTGACAGCTAGGCATTTGTGCAGCAAGTGCTGTCACGGTGACACTTAGAAAATGCCAATGTGGCTCCGTCCTCCTAATCCTCACTAATAGAGGTTAAAGCCGGGCACAAAGGCGCCCTTATCAGCGATCGGTCCACTAATAACATTTGCATTTTTAAGTTAAATATAGTACGTAAAGGAGTAAGTCGTTCTTTGCAGGTAGGACAATTAATTTCACACTGGAATTAGAAAGCAAAGCCAAAATTTCCAGCGGCTTCTATCTCTTCAATCGTTTGCAAGAATCCTCCAAGGAAAGAGATGAGTGAATGGTGTTAAGAACAATGTTCCTGGCAGTATCTGTTGCCTGTGAAACCGTTGATAGGAGAACATCACTAAACTCCTGAAATTAGATTTCTGCCCCCTTCCAGCCAACAGACAATGAGGCTCAAGGACTTAAAACTAACAAATGCAGCGGAAAATATCTTTGCCTGCTTAACATATTCCTGTCTTAACACTCCCTGTTTTTCCAGCCGGAGGTATTTTAAATCACATGAGAAGGCTCAGAAGAGCTGAGGAGGATAAGAGAGGATGACCGCTGACGACAGAGATGGAGTGCTGCCTGTTCTGAAGGCCACTTCCCAGGAAAGCCTTCCTGGCCCAGATGATTTCCATGAATCTCCCTGAATGAGCACGTTTCTATATTGGCATTTTCAGGGCATTGGCAATGAAAAACAATTTTTTAAAGTTTCCTTTTGGGGATAATTCCAGAACTATATTTTCCTGGATGATCAGTGGAAAAATCATCTAGCTTGGGAAAAAATTAGAACTGATTTTTTTTTTTTTTTGGTTGGAAAAATATATTACAGGTTTCAAGCTGTTACTTTTCCACATTTAAATGAGAGACCAATTAAGAAGACTATGTAATTCAATTCTTGAGTGAGTGCCACTGAATTCAATTTGTTTCAGGTCAATGAATATAACGTAAAGTTATTAACAAAAAGGTCAGGGGCTTGGTATAAAGCACACGCACAGGATACAACAGGGGTAATTAGTACACATTTTGAATGTGCTGTTGCACTGGCATATGGTGGAGAAAATCTTAACGGGATTAGATGCTAATGCATTTTCAAGTCTATTTTTTTCTATTCCCCCCCTTTTAAAAAAAAATAAAAAGCCTTAAAATGGCTGCACACTCTCTCGGTGCCTTCATCCTGTACTAGCGATTTTAAGTAGTGGGTTTAGAAAACCAGACATGCCAGTTAGCAGGGCTGATGGCCAACTCTGCCTCTGAGCAGCTTTGAGAATTCCCGCTGCTTGGAAAGGTGTCTAGTTAAGAGGCAAGATATTGAAGAAAACCCGGGAACACGGTTTTGGTACTTAGGCACCATGCTTGTCATCATTCTGTGTTAAAATATCTAAAATGCTGAGATTACCAGGGGAGACAGAGGGGAGGGCAGCGTGTGGCCTGGGTCCTGTCATTATTTCATACAGGAGGGAGGAGAGACGTGGGAGAGGAAGCTTTGTGTGGGGGTTTGGAGTAATGCACCCCAGAAAATGAGTAAGCACATTGTGAATGTGCTTAATGTCACTGAATTGTGTGCTTAAAAATGGTTAAAACAGCAAATAAAATTAAAATAATACTCAACTGGGATAAGCTGTAAGAGACAAAACTCTCTTTCCCTTGATCTTCTATTTTCCCTTTGTCTAGTATGACTTCTTCCTGAAGTTGACCCTGAGACAAGGACAGTGCAAGTAGCCTATTTGGGGGATGATCCCAGGAGCTACTGGGTGGAGAGGGAAGAAGTGAGACAGGCAAGGGAAGGCACCTGATACAGGTGTGCTATTACCTGTGGGTGACTGGAGCTTAATCAGCTTAATCTTAGTGGGGAATTGGTACATCAAACTGCTCTCAGTCTTTTTTTTTTTTTTTCGAGGTACCGGGACTGGGGATTGAACCTGGGACCTTGTATGTAGGAAGCTGGCACTTAACCACTGAGCAACATCATTAGTTTGCATTTTTTTTGCCATTTGTTTGCTTATTTGTTTTTGGTTTTAGGAGGCACCGGGGACCAAACCCAGAACCTTCCATGTGGGAAGCAGGCGCTCCTTCACTGAGCCACATCTATTCCCCTCCTCTCAGTCTTCATGGCTCAGGTGTGTTGTTAGATAACAGTGGTCAGGCCTATAGGGATATGGGGGTATGTGTGGGTCTCCCACAGCATCTGCTAATCCCGTGTTCCAGAAAAATTTGACTTATGCCTTTGGAAAAAATAACATCATATATCAGATTATTAATATTTCTCACAATGTGCTCACCTGGTCTTGGCAAAAGCAGGTATTTCACAAATGCAGGGGTCTTTGAGCAGGGTAGACTTTTGACCAAGGTGGGGACTTTAAGAACTTGACTACATTTTCCCTCAAGAACTGTATGTTTCCCCCTCCTCCTTGCAAAGGCAGCACCATCAGTTATGTTCAGTTGGAAAATGTGGTATTCTTGTCATGAGGTGGGCCTGCCGTTTCTTGACATTTTCTCTTCCCAGAGAAGTTTTGAAAATATCTAGAAAGTTTTGGTACACAAATTGTGTTAGTTTTCCACCTGCTGAAACAAATACCATACAGTGAATTGGCTTAAACAATGGGAATTTATTGGCTCATGATTCTGAGGCTAGGAAAAGTCCTAAATTGAGGTGTCAGCGAGACTATTTCCTTCCTGAAGAATCTTGCCATTCTGGGGCTGGCTGTTGGTGATCCTTGGTCCTTGGCTTTCCTGTCACATGGCAAAGCCCCATCCATTACTCACTGCCTAGAGCAAATTATTTAAGGGATAATAAAGGGGCTTCTCCTCAGAATATCCCTTTCATTGGTTTTCCCCTGTATCTGAAGTTCTTACCCAAAACTGCCTCTTTTGGAACAAGGTATTCTACAGAACATCAGTATCTTAGTTTCCTAGGGTTGTCATAATAATGTACCACAATCTGGGTACTGTAAAACAGCAAAATTTATTGTCTTACAGTTTTATAGGCTAGTAGCCAAGAATCAAGATGTCAGCAGGGCCAGGTTCCAGTGGTGGCTTGCCAGCAATCTGTGGCATAACTTGCTCTCTGCCTCTGTCACATGGCCATCTTCTCTCTGTGTCTCTCCAGCTACCTGTGTCCAAATTCCCTCTCCTTATAAGGACACCAGTCATATTGGATTAAAAACGAATTTTAGCATCTTCAAGATTCTATTTCCAAATAGACTCCCATTCATGAGGCCAGGGGTTAAGACTTTGAACATGCCATTTTGGGAGACACAGTTCAATTTGTAGCAGGCAGTTACCAACATAAAGACACATTCACCAAGTAGGAAACAATAGACTCTCTTATCCCCATCACCCAAATAGCAACCTTGTGTCAATCTTTACTGAGGTGAGGTGCAGGACTGATTGATACCCTGATATGGTAAGGCATCTGGGAGGTACAGACCTGAAGGCTTTGCTCAGCCCTAGATAGCAAGCTGGTGGGAGAGGACTCAGTGGAATCTGGGGTAACCAAAGGCAGAGTGAGGGTCTGCAGCCCCCAGCATTTCAGAGGTACACAATGCAGGAACCAAGGCCCCCAGTAGGGGAGAGGCTGCCGAGAATGAACTTCCTCTGCTACCTGCCTGCTTGGAATCTAGTCAGGCCAAAGGTCTTTTGAAATAGCTGAGCAGCACCTTGCTGAGTCATCCTGAAACAGCCCAGCAAGGCTGTGTCCTACAGTAACCAATGCAAGAATGCAGACAATAGGAATAAATATCCACCAGTGTGTCCCACATGCCTGGCCGTGCTCTAAGCACATTGCATGTCTCAACCAATTTAATTCTCAGCACCAACCTTGAAGTAGGAGTTCTCAGTGGGCCTGTTTAAAGGATGAGGAAACTGAGGGAGAGAGAGGTTAAGTAACTGCACCAAGGTCACCAGTTTGTAAGAAGCAGAACCCAAGTTGGGGTAGACTCTCTTGGGCTCTGACCAGATCCTCTTTCCATCCTCCCATGTGTTTCTCCCTGTCTTTTATGTCCTTTTTGTTTTTGAAGGACGGCCTTTGGAATGCTCTTTGGAGGATTCTTCTCAGACTACTGGAGATGTTTTTGCTTGCATGTGCAGAAATCCAGATATGCCTGGGAATTCACACTCCCTGCACCCTTCTCTCCTTCCACACACGTGTATAGACACGCAGGACAGTCGTTAACCAATCACTAGAAACTGCAGAAAATGGAAGTCGAGCCTACTTGCCCTGAGCCTGGACAGATTCTGAGGTGTAACTTCCTATGATCACTCCATAACTTCCTGTGATCAGGCTGAAGCTAGGGCTTTGCTTGAAATCTCGCCCCTTGGCTTTTTGTCCTTCCTGGTGCAGGAAAAATGGAGAAAATCAAGTCTGTAGTGTTGAGTGGAGGTTTGACTCCTGCCTCGGGAGGACAGTGGGGGTGGGAGTAGAGGAGCCAATGGCTTTCTGGTTTACCTCCTTTCCACAGCCTCATCATCATTGCCATTCTTCTGGGCCCCTGGGTGTGGCCAATAAAAATTAAATTTCCTGTCCAAGAATCATGATCATTGGAAGAGAACTTTCTAGAAAGTAGGGACTGTTTCACCTCACTATCATCTCCCTTTGCATGGTGTTGCATGGTGTTTGTCTCCTCAGTGTTTCAGGAATGAATGAGTGAAGATTTTTCACAGACCTTCCTTAATCTCTTGCTTCTTTTCCAATGGAAGACAAAATGACTTTTAATTTTTTAAAGATTTATTTTTATTTATTTCCCTGACCCCCCACCCCTGTTTCCCACCTTGTCTGCTCTCTGTGTCCATTTGCTGTGTGTTCTTCTGTGTCTGTTTGTATTCTCATTAGGCAGCTCCAGGAACTGATCCTAAGACCTTCTGAAGTGGGAGAGAGGAAATTACTCTCTTGTGCCACCTCAGCTCCCTGTTCTGCTACATCTTCTTATTTTCTCTCCTCTGTGTCTCTAGTTGCGTCATCTTGCTGCACCAGCTCTCTGCATTGGCCAGCATTCCTGTGCGGGGCAGTTTTTCCTGTGCCAGGCAGCATTCCCACACAGGGCAGCTCTCCTGTGTGGGGCCACATTCCTGCAAGGGCTGGCACTCTGCATGGGCCAGTTCGCCATGTGGGCCATCTTGCCCTCACCAGGAGGCCCTGGGCATCGAACCCTGGACCTCCTATATGGTAGACAGGAGCCCAATTGGTTGAGCCACATCTGTTTCCCCTAAATGACTTTTAAATAAATCTTAGACCTCCAGGCCCTGTGGTAGCAGCCACTTCTCCCTCATTGCCAAAGGCAGAGTGGGTTTGCTTTACCAGTGTGACAGGCAAATTTGTGCCTTCTGATTGATGTGCAATGAATCAAGGGTAAGAATAAATCACGACAAGAAAAGAAACACAAGAAAAATACATGCTCACTGAAATTTAGATGATTTAAATATGTATAAGATGAAATTCACCTGTGAAATCACTAGCCTGAGATAGCTTAAAATATATTTAGCATTTTCTTTTTTGAAGTGGTCATCTTTTCCTTTGTAATAGCTCACTAAAGATTATTGCTATTGTTTGTGGCTCCCTCTGTCCATCATATGTTACAATTATTTTTCCCAGTTAAAACATGTGTTTTAACTTTGTCTTACACAAACTTTGTAATTGTATATAATCAAACATATTCGTCTGTTTTTCTTTGTAATTCTTAGTTTTGTGCCATGCTTTGAAAGTCCCTTGTTCTTCCCAAGATTATGAATATTTTGACTTGGTATTTTTCTAGCGATTTTTCAAAGAATGAAATCTTTAATCCAGGCAGAACTGATTTTTAGCAGGTGCAAGGAAGGGCTCCAATTGACTGATTTTTCCTTAAATGCCTATTTAGTTGCACCCACACCCATTGCTTGGGCAATCAGTCCTTTCCCACGTTACATATGCCACATTCCTGTATGTGCTTGATCTCCTTCCTGCTGCATTACTCTGTGTCCTTCCACTATGTTTGCACTGTTTTCATTACTCCAGCTTTGCCACCCACATTAGTGTCACCCACAATTACCTCCTTTTCAGAGACTCATTACTTTATGGCAGTCTGGATGGGCTGGCAAGTCCAGTGACCATGGTGGCTACTATTCACGCTTGTGGCTCTAGCCAATCTGTCCAGTTCAAGAGAGGCCATAGCCATAATACCCAAGGTGAGTGTCCTGGGACAGGGGGAAAGCTTGGGGTTCTGGGTGCTGAGGGCACCTGGGCCCAATGTGGCTTGGAAGCAATGGAGTAAAATGTCTGCAAGCCTCTGACAGACAGAACTTCTCTGGGCTTGGCCTGGTAAGGGCTAGTCAACCACTTGTATGCCCAGAGTATGGCATGTTACGACTTTCACCCAGAGAGCAACAAAGTCAGACGGGGCTTTTCCACCCTGAGTTCCAGGACCCACAGTGAAAACTGGCTTGGTTGCTGACATACCCTTCCCTGCTTCATTGTCCCACTCTCCTACAGGTGCTTCCTGGGGTCACCTGCCAAGTAAGCTACTTGCCCTTGAACTCACGTCTCAAAATCTGCTTTGGGGAGAGCTCAAACTAAGGCAACAGTCAAGGTGCTGTCTTTGATGTGGTCTCAAGAACTAGAAGCTCCACATCCATCTCTAGAATCATATCAGCATTTAAGTAAAACAACAAACAAACAATCTCATAAAACAGCCTAACAGATAAGTATGAAATATTTATCAGCCTTTGATGTGTGAATACTTTTTAAAAAAATGAGCCCATTTTCTCTTGCAGAGATCGTATTGAACAACAAATGAACAACAAATACAGAACTTCCACATTCCTCCTCAACGAGATGTTATCTTTAAGGCTACTCTAGATGCAAATGCATGCAGAAAAAAAGAAATCAGAATATAAGGCTGTGTGCTGTTGATAACATATGGCCAGGGTATTACTTTAGTAAAACGACTTCCCATTCATGTTTTTAGTATTCATCTTTTCAGCACAAGCACCTGGTAGTCCAATGTTGAATGTTCCCTTCAGGAAGGCTCTTAGTGCTAACTTAATGTAGTTTCCAGCCCTGATTATGTGTCAATTTGCCCGATTTTCCATTGTCCCTGCAGAAGCATGTCTGGATTGGGAGGAGGAAGAACGAGTCCTCTTTATGATTAAGTTGAAGACCTCTATGGTACAGTGATAAATGCATCTGTATATCACCCTTCCTGCCCATTTGGAAGGCTGAATTATAGAGACCAATGGGACATTGAGCCAGGTAGCTAATGTCTGTTTTTGCATCTGAAAAATGGGCATTAAAGACCTAACTTTCAGGAACTGAATTTGCTATTGCATGCAAAATGCCTGGAACATGGTAAGCTCATAATAAACGAGTCATTTCTAGGATTTGGGACTTTGGGTCAAAAACCTGATTCTAGAGGGAAGAAAACTTTCCTCTCTTTAACATGTATTTAATAACCCAAGCCTTCATATTTAATGTAAAAATTAGAAATTGCAGATAACCAAAAAAAAAAAAAAAAACCTCCCCCAATCCTATCACATGCAGATAAACATTCATATTTTCATTTGTATTTTCCAGACTTGTTCTTGAGCACATATAGCCATGTATGTTTTAACAAATATGTGATTATTCATTAAATTCTTGATAATGAACTGTATTTGGGGAGGGCAGGGGTTTGCAGTTAAAAAAAATTAATTGTAGTAACATATATAACTCAAAATTTCCCATTTTGGCCACTTTCAAGTGTACAATTCAGTGGTATTAATTACTTTCCCAATACTGTGCTAACTTTATTAACATTCATTACCCAAACTTTTTCATCCCTTTAAACAGAAACTGAACCCATTGAGCACTAACTCCCTCTTCCCCTCCCACTGCACCACCTCCCCCCACCCAGTCTTTGATAATCTACTATCTGTATGGACTTGCTTATTTTAGGTATTTCGTGTAGGCGAGATCATATAACATTTGTTTTTTGTGTGTGTCTGGCTTAGCTCATTCAACATGAGGTTTTCCAGGGTCATCCATGTAAATTGCATTTTATATGTACTGAAAAATTATAAAAAGTTGACCTTGTTATTCTAGTTTTTCATACATCATGAATTGCTAGGATGCAATATATTCCATTTATGCTGGATGGCCATATAGTTATCAACCAAACTGAGTTACTTTTGATAGTTTTGAAGGGGTGCTAATTCCAACTGGACTGAGATAGCAAGAATATAAACTGAGATGTCAGGTCCCCTTCCTGGAGGGGCCTTTCTTATTTAACTCATTCCTTATTGTCTGGTGTTTATGTTACTACTAGGTATTTACTATTGCAAACAATATGATAAGGATGAGTGTCCACATATGTATGCAGTTGTGCTCTTTTTTTATTATTTCCTTAGGATTAATTACTAGATATATAATTGCTCAGTCAAAGGGCATGTGCAATTTTTAAAAGAGCAACTTAGCAAAATAAAATCTTACTCTCTTGTAGAAAAAAGTAGTTTGCATGGACATATAATAGGTCAAGGAAGAAAAAATCTTTTATATTTTTGATCTTTTCAAATACTTCCTATACTAACCTAATATTTGTAGAATATCCATTGGAAGGCTACAAATAAAGTTGGCTGTTTTTGCTTTTTTTTTAAATGAGCTGCTATTTTTTGTTTTTCTTATTTTAAGATTACAATAATTTGATTCCATAACAAGTAAAGTCAGTATATTAAAAAATCATGTCACTCAAGATCATTTAAAATGGTTACATACTAGTTTTAAATTTGTAAATAAATAAATGTATATTTAAAAGTAAATAAAAGTACCTTCTTTTTTTTAAACTTTTTTTTGTCTTTGTTTTTTTTAATATTACATTCAAAAAAATGAGGTCCCCATATACCTCCAACCCCCCTCAACCCACTCCTCCCCCCATTACAACAACCTCCTGAATCATCATGAGACATTCATTGCATTTGGTGAATACATCTCTGAGCACCGCTGCACCTCATGGTCAATGGTCCACACCATAGCCCACACTCTCCCACAGTCCACCCAGTGGGCCATGGGAGGACATACAATGTCCGGTAACTGTCCCCGCAGCACCACCCAGGACAACTCCAACCCCCGAAAAATGCCCCCACATCACATCTCTTCCTCCCACTCCCTACCCCCAGCAGCCACCATGGCTGTTTTCTCCACACCAATGCCACATTTTCTTCGATTACTACTAATCACAATAGTTCATGAATAGAATATCAGTAAGTCCACTCTAATGCATACTCTATTCCTCCATTCTGTGGACCTTAGAATGGTTGTGTCCACTCCACATCTATATCAAGAGGGGGCTTAGATTCCACATGGATGCTGGATGCAATTCTCCTGCTTTCAGTTGTAGGCACTCTTGGCTCCCTGGTGTGGTGGTTGACTTTCTTCACCTCCATGTTAGCTGAGTGGGATAAGTCCAATAAACCAGAGTGTAGGGGTTGCAAGTCTGTTGAGGCTCAGGGCCTGGCTATCACATGGTCAGTCCAGAGATTCAGGTCCCCTGGGTATACATTAAACCCCAGCACCAACTATAGTTCCGGTAAAAGTAACAGGAGAGGCTTGAGGACAAAGATCACATCTGAGTCCAGCTCCATCACACAGAAACACAAACTCCAACGTAGGGCCAACTGACATGGCACTGAACTCCATCTGCCATGACCATAGAAACTGTGGGTCTCTGTAGCTCTCAGTAGAACCAAAACCTGGGGTTGTATCTACTTTATCTGTCTCTGGGACTCTGCTCAGGTGTGCATAAGGGCAACCCCTCTGATAACCTCCTGGCTCTTTTTGGAAACTCATAGCCATATAAACTCATTTGTCCTTCCCATTTCCCCCTTTTATTCAGATCAAAAAGCATTTTTAACTCCTGGTATTATATGTAGACTGAGATATTCTGTGGTCTGAGTCGACCCTTTTATTCAAGGTCATTTTCTAGTTACATCATCAGCTGGTACTCGGTAGTAATCCCTCGGTGCCAGGGAGACTCATCCCCAGGAGTCATGTCCCATGCTGGGGGGAAGGCAACACATTTACATGCTGAGTTTGGCTTCGAGACTGGCCACATTTGAGAGACATGGAGGCTCTCAGGAGGTAACTCTTAGGCACCCTGCAGCTCTAGGCCTTGTTCTTATTTCAGGTGCACAGGGTTATAAGCATATTCATTAGTATCAAGGGCTCATTGTTTGACCTTCCTTCTTTTTTGGTCTTTGCCATTGCACTTGGGGGATTGTTGCTGTTCCTTTAGGGACAGTGATAGAGCTCCCCTGGCTAGGAACTCAGCACTCCCTCAGTTGGTGTTTTTAATTGTAACCACTATGAAAATATCCAAACATTTTTATGTACCCTGGATATATGCCCTGAAGAACTCCCTGCCAAACATGTGTCCCCTATCAATAACATCCCACACCAGTATTCCTCCCCTGCCGTTGTTGAGCCTCTCTGTGATCCAAAACTTCTTAAAAAATGAAGTCCAATATATTGCCAGGTTCCATTAATAGTAAATAAAAGTACCTTCTTAAGTACTTTTAAGAAATAAAAGAAGTAACTTATAAAATTTTGGACTTTTTCTCTCATCTGTTGATTCTTATGGTGGCTGGTTTTTGTATCTGTAATTTGAGAGGTAAATATAGTTCATAGCTGCTTTATGCACATTGTAAGTATGGCAGAGGTAGCTAGCTGTTGACCAAAATCAATACTTAAACCTGCCCATAACATATTGTTGTATGTAATTGGGAAGCAGACCATACTTCCTAGCCATCCTTGCAGACAAGTTGGCCCTGTGACCAGCTCTTATCAATAGAATGTGATGGAAGAGATGCATGCCACTTCTGAGCCAAGCAGTCAAGAATAGGGGTGTGGGAAGCAGATATGGCTCAAGCAATAGGGCTTCTGCCTACCGTATGGGAGGACCCAGGTTCGATCTCTGGGGCCTCCTGGTGAAAAAGAAGAGAAAGAGTGCCTGCCCAGTGCCAGTGCCCGTGTGGTGAGCCAGTGCCTGTGCAAGTGGGTCATGCAGCAAGATGATGATGCAACGAAAGAGAGACGAAGGGGGCAGTCAAGGTGAAGGGCAGTAGAAACTAGAAACTGAGGTGGCGCAGTTTCAGAAAATGACAAGGAAACTCTCTCCACATCAGAGGTCCCCAGGATCAAATCCCAATGAATCCTAGAGGAGAAAAAGTGAAAAAGAGAAGACAAAGAGAAATAGATACAGAAGATCACACAGTGAATGGACATGGACAGCAAAAACAGCAGGGCTGGGGGAAGGGGAGGGGAAGGGGGGAAAAAAAGAACAAGGGTGCTTCCACCAGACTCTCTCTTACTCCTTCTATCCAGTAATAAAAACAGAGATGAGAACTTAGGAAATGGTGAAGCACAAGATGGGAGGAACCCAGGACCCTAAATTATGGAAAGGAGTGGACATGCTAGTCAACTGTTATGTGAGTGAGAAATTGTTTTCTATTGTATCTTAGCTCTAATATATTTTGGGAGCAAGTTTGTTTTAGCAATTTAGCTTATCCTAACTAACACAGTAAGGAAACTTGCTATGATGATTAAAAAATTGATACCAGAAATGCATGATTCTTTGTCTCAGGATCCTCCTGGTTTGATGTCCATAGAGCCATGCCTCTGATTTCTAGAAAATCCTATTCACATGTTCTGTCTAGAATTATCTCTTTCTCTATGTCTCCCTGGTAAGTGCCTTCTCATTCCTACAGAACTGTTTCAAGAATTGCTTTCCTTATGAATTCCTCTCTGAGTCTTCTACCCTTTCTTCAGTACAGTTAATAATTACTTCCCTTGTGCCACTTACTTCTATTTTGCATCTATCATGTAGCATTACAACTACTTGCTTATATTTGTCTCTCCAACAGATCTAAATAGATAACTGAGTTCCATGAATACAGGGATCACGTAGTATTCAGTTTTGTATCCCTTGAATCTAGATAGCACCTTGCCCATAGTAGGGATATAATAAAGGCATGTAAAATGGATCAATGAGTGAATGGCTCCCATATTTGCTAACGATTTGTTGATTTGTTGATTTTATAATAAAAGGTAAGGAGGATCATTCTGCAATACTGATTGGAATTTTAAATACTCTTGATCCCCATGGTTCTCATCTTGGAAGCAATGATTTCTGACTCAGAACAAAGGCAACCTCAGCTGGCAGGTTTTCAATGGGGCATTACAGTATGCCCAAGGGAGCTGTTTGTAAGTGTAAATGTGTAACAGCTCATTGAATGAAAAGCCTGGGATACAGGGGACTTGGCATCATTAGCATAATGGAATACTCCTGGTTCCATTAGGGCAGGCTCAGCCCTTAGCCAGAGCTGCATTTAGGGAACCTGTGTTTGGGAAACACACACTGTGTGACTTCCTAGAACCAAGAGTCAGCTCAGTCAAGCAGAGAATCCAAGATGGGCTGTTAAGACTGGAAAAAACCTTAGTAATTACTGGGTCAACGCCTTTATAAAAGAGAGTTACAGTTTGTCTGCCTCTATTTTCACTTTTCCTGGGACTTCCTCTCATTCTCACCACAGGCATAGAGGGATCTGCCATGTTATTCCCCGACTGAAACCCTGTCCACAGTTGACTGGTACAAGTTAAACCAATTAGAATCTTTCTCTGGAAATTTTGGAACTGAAATTCCAAAGAGAAAAATTCCTTCTCTTGGGCATAAAATTTAAAAATTAGCCAATGCTGTTTTGTTTTACCTTATAGGCCAGAGAAACAGAAGTAAATCCATATTTACACATCTATCTATCTATCTATCTATCTATCTATCTATCTATCTATCTATCTATCTATCTATCTATCTATCTATCTATCTCTCTATCTCTCTATCTCTCTATCTCTCTCTCTCTCTCTCTCTCTCTCTATCTATCTATCTATCTATCTATCTATCTATCTATCTATCTATCTATCTATCTATCTATCTATCTATCTATCTCTAGATAAGCATGAACCAGATGCAGAGAGAGGAACATCCAAGAGATGTAGAGAGTCTACTTGGGTCTGAGTGTGTCCCTGTATGTGTTGTTCCCAAGACCAGGCATATTCCTTTCACAGCAATATTGCTGCCGTCAGTTCCCATGAAATAGAACCATTTTGTAATAGAGTCTCTTTTACCTTTAAGTCAGTTCCAGTTGGGTTTGGTCACTTGCCATCAAAACAGTTCTAACAAATAGGCTTCAAATTTTAAAGAAAAGGAAAATGATCCTGAGGAAGAAGGATCAATACATTCTGTCTGGAGAAAAGGAGCATCCTCTAAATCCTGATGTATTTATGAGACTATGGTTCATACATAGTGGCTTCTTTGGAAAGGTTTTATAATCAAAATTTTATTCAGCGTCTTGGATTCCATTTCTTTCTGTCTTTAAATGTTTTTTTTTTTTAAATTTTAGGGTGATGGAAGTCACAGGGAAACTGGGCTGACATGGAGCTTCAGTGTCCTTACCTTCTGCCCTCTTCCCTCTGTTGTCATCCCACAGGCCCAGGCTTCGAATGAAGTAGAGTGGACCCTACGTATTGTGTACACCCCTGTGGAAGAAGCGAGAAAGCCAGTCCCACCACACTTCTTTCACCTCCTCAAGCTGCCAGGCCCAAACCAAAGAATCATTATAATTCTTTTCAGAATCAATTAAAGAAAGCTGTTTCCATTGTACACAGGTCTGACAAGGGAAATTGGGAAATTTCTGAGGTAGAGCCAAATGAATTTTTATATAGGCTTTGGAGATAATTCATAATATAAGGGACTTCTTATCAGCTAAAGGATAATAGGCACAGTTCTTCTTAAAATAAAATAAAATGTATGTACACAGGATTATAGTTGTTCCTAGCTACCAAAAATGTTGTCTGTTGAACGCAAATCCTTTCGACCCTCTTCCAAATCCAAGCACTCCTTTTTGTTTCTGATGGTCTTTGTGTTGGACCTATTGTCCCATATTCTCCACTTCCTGCTATTCACTGTTCATCAGGAGAGACCATAGTGCTTAAAAGATTCTCAGTCAACTTATTGTTCTCAGTTAGGCAGCCTCAGAAGTAAATGTCAGAAAGCCATATAACAAATGCAAAATCATTATGATCTTTCTTGAGGCCATGTACCAATGTGTAAGGTGAGGTTAATTAAAAAAACAAAAACAAGGAAGTAGGTGTGGCTCAAGCAGTTGGGCGCCGACCTACCACACGGGAGGTTCCAGTTCAGTTCCTGGTGCCTCCTAAGAAGAGGAGCAAGACAGTGAGCTGATGCAATGGGGTGGTTCAGCAGGTTGGCACAACAAGATGACACAATGCAACAAGGAGACAAAAAGAGGAAACACAATGAGAGATAAAACAAACAGGAAGCAGAGGTGGCTTAAGTGATTGGGCACCTACCTCCCACATGGGAGGTATTGGGTTTGGTTCCCGGTGCCTCCTAAAAAAAAAGAGAGAGAAGATTAGCGAGTGCAAATTATGAGGTGGGGGGGGGAGGAGAAATTAAAAAAAATAAATCTTAAAAAAAACCCACCTCAGTAGGTCACCAAAGGAATTATAATGAAATAGGAAGGAATAAGAGGATGGTATATGTGGGAGACTTTTTGTGCCCTGCACAATATGTTAGCTTGCATCTGATTTTATCCATGATCGCTCTCTCTTAAGTCAGTGCCCCTCTTCAGGGACCCACCACATAAACTCCATTTGCCTTTGGTAGTGTCCTCTAGAGCCAGGGAAACTTGTTGAGCTACAGGGGCCCCCTAGGAGGCTGGAAGTGATGCCTTCAGGGATAATCCTAAAACAATGCCTGATAGGAGTTCCTAAAACAATGCCTGATAGGAGTTAAAAGATAAATTCCCATCTTCTAGTTTTTTGAAGGGACAAGGACTGAAGTGCAGGCTACAGGATTTCCCAGAGTGGTAACAAGCTTACTAACTTGTTTTCTTCTATGACATTCTCCCCAGTTCCTTCCTCCTGCTTCCTGGGATCACCTCCCAAATAATCTGCCAGCCTCCAAGTTTTTAACTAAGGCTCTACTTTTGTGAGCTCTAACTTAAGGCATTTTATAAATCTAGTTTCTTGTTTTCATTGCCATAACATCTCAGACTAAATTCCAGATCCTTAGTAAAATCCAATCACCCCAAGACACACTTTCCTTATTATGTGTGGGTACTCACTGTTTCTTTACCTCAGAGTCACCCACGTGGTCCCATATTCACAAAGCTCTCACAATTCAATGGACTAAGACTGTACTACATGAACCTCAGTGGGACATTCCATTGGTAACATTCATGGAACAGCTGTGTATTTAATGAGCTCCTGCTTTGTGTCAGGCTCTTCTGCTAAAAATATAAATGCACATATACATGAGTGTGCCTATATATCTATTTATATATATAAATAGATATAATAAACATAATATGTATATATTTGGAATGTGCCTGCCATGTAGGCATTGACAGATTTGCCTGCATTTAAAGTTCCTACTGGAACAGATAAATATAGTCTCTGGAACTTGGTACACATATATTGTACTTGTACATATATTCTTTGCAATCTCCATCAGGAAGGAGGATCAAATGCAGTTCACTTTTACATGGGAAGGGCAGTAGTACACATTTCCCTTAGGGTATGTTAATTTTCCTGTGCTGTCACAATATAATTTATAAGAACTTCAGTTGCCAGGACCTGAAGAGCAGGAAGTTGATAGTATTCTTGATGGCCTAATAAAACACTTCTGTGCCTAAGCGTGGGGCATAGTTATTACAAAGATTTAAGGGCTAGTCCCGTCAATGAAAATTTTAGGAGTTTAATGATCTGAGGCCACGCAGAGACATTCCTTCTAAGGTAAATATCTAATCGTTGCATCTCAAGCCATCTGCCCTTCGAAAAGAAATACAGCATTTGTTAACTGTCCTTGGCTCTTGAAGGAAGAATATACTGCAATTGAGAATACGTCTCTGAGCCATTTATTACATGACTATAAAGACTGCTAGCAAGAATGGGCTCTATAGTAGGTCCAGGCTGTTCTGCTCAGGCCATACAGCCATCAGATCAGATGATGTTAGAGGTTTGTGTTTGGGAATAAGGACTTTGTCTGAAATTTCTAGAAATCTCCAATTGTAGAAGTTCAGCACATATCCTTAGGGTTCTGGAACAAGGGTATGCCATCAGTGGCAGGTCACTGAATGCCAACTGAAAACAATTCCTGGTTTGTTTCTAGTTCATAGGAGAGAATGAACACCCAACTGTGACTATGCAACTGGACATGCCGAATGCGATCTGGGTATAATCAGATTTACCAGTTTATAAGGTGAGCAGGCAGGTGTAGCACCATTCTAATGTGTGGTGGAAAAGTGCATTTGGGACAGGACCTGAGTAAATCCAGAGGGTACATAGTTACATAAATAGATGGGTCAGCCTCCCATGCTAACTGCTTCTAAAGTACTGATACTTTACCTTCAACTTTATCCTTTTGTCTCATGGTGATGGTGGTGTGGAGTTCTCCATGACAAAGAAGGGAAACACATAGATTTGGTTCACATATAGGCCAGCTTGACATGTTGATGGTAGCATAAATGGGCTGTTACTGCACTATAACTCCAATTAGGGTGCCTTTGAAGGACAGTGATGAAGGGAAGACTTCCCAGTGGAAAGAACTGAAAACAGTGGTTCACACTATTGAGAGAGAAGTGACCTAAGAGATGAGAATATACATGGACTCCTTGACAGCGGAGAATGGTTTGGCTGGTTGATCAGGGGTCTGAAGAAAACAAAACTGAAGAAGGATGACAAGGGTGTTTGGGAATGAGTATATGAATTGACCTATGTGAGTGGGCACTTTGTGTCTTATCCTAATGCTCCCCCCCCCCAGAGGGGGATCTTCCAATGAATGTCTTTTCCTTTGGATATCCTCCAACTTCTTTTTGAGGCTACTCCAGTGCTGAAGAAGTGGATTTATGAGTGGATGACATGGTGGCAAGGATGGAGGCTATGCATGTGTCCTCTTACTAAGGTGGCTCTAGTTTCTACCACTGCTTAACACCCAACCTGCTGGCAGTAAAGACAGATGTGGTGCCCCACCTATGGTACCATCTCCCAAGGATACCAGTCAACAATTAGATGGCAGGTTGGTCAACATCAAACCTCCATCCTAAAATGGAGAAATTTGTTCTTACTTGAATTGACACTACTCTGGATGTAGTTCTGCCTTCCTTAAACTCAATGCCTCTGACAGCACCTCTTCTCAGGGCTTACAGAATACCTGATTTACTGTCATGGGACACTGCACACTACGGCCTCAGACAAAGGACCAATTAATGGAGAGGAAATGAGACAATACGCAATTGACCATGGAATCCCCTAGTCCAACCAGAAATAGCTAGCCAATAGAATGATGGTATGGCCTATTAAAGATTCATTCAGCTAAGTCAGTAGCTCACATGAGGCCACCATAGCATACAGCCTTTAGCCACCTTGCTGGTGAGAGAAAGGGGCATAAAAATCCTCATTCCCAAGACCAGGAATGGGCACATCTGATCACTGATCATGGCTTTAGATTTACAACTTCAGATCACTAAAGTCAACCTGAGGGTGGTCATTTTTCCAAACCACTGGACAAAGACAGTGGGAGCCACTATTTCAATCTGCTTCAGCTGGTGAGGAGGAGAATTAAAGATGCTATGTTTCATCAGGGCTGTGGGGAACAAGTTCAAAGGCTGCATTTTATAGGCAGGTCAGGGAAGCTCAGCTTTGGGGAGCTGTGGAAGAAACTCCTGATACACTCCCTGATACCCTCTCCAGAGCACTATGGAGCCCGTTTGCATCCCCCTTCCTGGTCCCTGACCCTGTTTTGGCTGGGAAAGACCAACTTGAGAAACTCCTATCCAGTGTGTATCCCCTCAGAATTTTTCCTCCAATTAAAGGCAATGAAAGGAGTTTAAGAAACTATAGAGGTTGACAGTATGGAGCAAATGCTTACTTGCTTTAAACACACAGAGAAGGAAGTCCACCTCTTGGGCAATCGAGGGGACACTCAAACTCCTGTAAACAGGGCAACTCCAAAACAACCAACAAGCACAAGCTCAAGACCCAGGCTCAGAAAAGATAAGGAGGACCTTACACAGTGCATTTGCCTAGGGCAGACTTCCTGATAGGAGAAAAAGAAAATCTCTGTCCTATCTACCAGCTGGTTACAAAACCAAGAAACAGACACCTCAGGGAATAAATCCCAGAATTAACATTCTAAATTATTAAAATGTACAGAGGACTATAAAAGAGTGCAAAACAAACAGGAAATGAAAGCCCATGCAAAGGAAGAGGATAAAAAACAGAAAACACCAATGTAGAAGACAAGGATGTGGACATACCAAACAAGGACTTTAAAAAGTGATCTTAAAAATGCTCAAGGAGATGAAGGAAAATACAGAGAAAGATCTAAAGGATATCAGTCCTTGGCTTAATGCATGAGCCAAGCAAATCTTAGTAAATAGCTAGAAATTTTAAGAAGGAACAAATCAGAACTACTGAAGTTGAAGACCACAATAACTGAAATGAAAAGTTTCCAGGAGGGTTTCAAGAACCCTCAGATTGGAACTGACAGGAGAAAGAATCAGTGAACATGAAGACATGGCAATTGAAATGAATCAGGCTGAGAAGCAGGAAGAAAAAAGAATTGTAAAAAGGAAAAACAGTCTAAGACATCTCTGGTACACCATCAAGTGTACCAATATATGCATTATGGGAGTCCCAGAATGAGAAGAAAGAGAGAAAGGGGCAGAAGGACTACTGAAAGAAATAATGAGAGAGCTTCCCAAACTTAGCGAAAGACAACATTATGCATACCCAAGAAGCTCAGAGAACACTAAGTAGGTAAGCATAAAGAAAATTACACTGATGAACGCAAAGGGCAAAGAGCATTCTGAAAGCTACAAAAGAGCACTGTCCCAATTAAAATAAAAGGTGTCCCAATTTCTCATTAGGGCCATTTCTCATTAGGAAACATGAGGGTAAGAAGGCATGGGTTTAAATACGTGCCAAAAGAAAGCAACTACCAAAGAAGAATTTTACATTTGGTGATATTTTCTTTCAAAAATGCAATATTAAGACATTCTCAGATTTTAAAAAAAGCTGAAAGAGTTAATTATTACTAGAGCTAACCTACAAGCAATACTAAAGGGAGCTCTTAGGTCTGAAAAGAAAGGACATTAGACAGTGGTACAATGCAGTGTAAAGAAATAAAGACCTCTGGTTAAGTAACTGTTTGGGTAATTATAAATGCCAGTATTGAAGTTTTTGTTTTATAACTCCACTTTTTACTTTCTACAGGTGCTAAAATGCAAATGCATAAAAAGTAATGATACGTCTATGGTTTGGAACATGCAATGTACAAAAATATAAGTGGTACCAGGTACCAAAAAAGTGGGGGATTTGAGAGGTATAGGAAATCTGTATTTGTATGCTATTAAAGTCAAATTGTTATCAAACTAAATATGGTTGTTATGTATTTAGGTTGAATTTTAATCCCATGGTAATAACAAAGAAAACATAAGAAAAATATATCCATATAGAAAAGAGAATGCTCTCTATATGAACAACACAAAAAATTCAGTACCACTGAGCATACACAGAGCTGGTACTGTCCTCCTCCCACCCCAGGCATCCTTTGCCTTGGTAGGAAATAACAAAAATCTTAATATTCTCTAAGGAAAGGGACTCTTTGATGACAGTATACAGAGTAAAAATCATTGTCATTGCTAATAAAAGCTTCTCCTCTAGGTTGACAATGAGTTGAGGCATGGGGGGTCATTTTGTCTTTGTGTGGTCTTGTCTTTCCCTATCCTCTTGCCCTGGTGAAGTCCTACCTTACCCTCAGGTCCTGGCTCCACCGTTTCTTTCTCTTGGAAGAAGTTTTGGACACCAGTGCCCACCCCAGATTGAATGAGCCACTCCTACCATTTCTACTCTCTACTATCTCTTGGTCACTGGCACCTCAGTTGCAATAAATAACTTTCAGTATGATTGTTTAATAGATGTCCAGCTGACTCATGAGATCTGAAGCTCCACAAAATGAAGACAATTGCTTATTGCATTATCAATGCCAAGCAGTGCCAGCAGAGAACTGCTTGTGGATGGATGGATGAATGAACGAATGAATGAATGAATGAATGGTAGAAAAGCTCTTCTTCTTTCTTCCCAGAATCTTCCCAGAATCTTGCATGCTGTAGTAGGCTGAATAACTCACCCTCAGAGAGGTCCACACCCTAACCCCAGAACCTGTGGCTGTCACATATAAGGCAAAAGGGACTTTGCAGATGTAATCAAGTCAAGGTCCTTGAGATTGTTCTATACTGTCTGGGTGGGCCCAGTGTAATCACAAGGGTCTTTGCAGAAGATCAGAGAGTGGGGTGGGTAGGGGAGAAAGGGATGTGAAACCCAAAGCAGAAATTGGAGTAAATACAGCCAGGAGCCAAGCAATGCCTCACCCTCCAGAAGCTGGAAGAGACAAGGAACAGATTCTTCCCTGGAGCCTCTAGAAAGAGCCAGCCTTGCCGATACCAATTTTAGCCTCTTATGACTCCAGAACTGTGGGAGAATGAATTTGCTTTTTTTAAGCCACTAATTTTGTAGTAATTAGAGCAGCCACAGGAAACTAATGCACATCAAGCATCACTGAACGCCTCGTGGGAACTCAACTGGCATTGAGACCCTCCTGTCTCTCTGAGAAGCTGTTATTGGAAGTAAAAAATATGTTTGGTGTTGTGATGACACATCACATTATGAAAGAAGGAAAGAGCCCTGTAGACTTGCTAAAAAGAGAAAATAATCTATGCATGAGTAATATATCATTCAAAGAAATACTTTTTTTTAAAAGACCTTGTCTTAGCTTTCTTAATGCTGCTATTCATAGAGAAGGTGGGTTTAATTTATTAAAAGATAATATCGGGAATTCATAACCATAGGTTTGTTAACATCCTTGCGTGGGCATGTGATTCTGAGATACAAAGTGATACAAAGACTCCCTGCAATGCTATCTGATCCAACCAGGAGAGAAAAGAGCCAGTTAACTTTGTGCAAAAGGCTGGAGTTGTGGAGGAACTCCGGGCAGAGATGATGGCTCTGCGCCTATGGGCCAATCCAACGTGCACTGTGCTCAATGATTAGATCCAATTTCTATCTTCTCAGAATGAATTGGGAACCATAGCTCATCTCAAGGAGCCAGAGGCAAGAGCGCCTTTCAGCTAAGCAAGGAAGGGGACTCCTGCTCATAGTCATTGTCCCCAGGTCAGATAAGTTATGGGGGAGTGACTGTGAGTTCTTGGGTTTGATATGCCAGTGACTTGGGACTCAAGTGTTGCAGCTGTCTGAGAGGCCACAAGGAAGCTCGGATAGTTGAATTCTCTGTCCTGCCTTCCTTGAAAAGACAATGAGGACTCAGTGGGATTGTGTTATCGAACACACATGGCCAATGAGACTGGCAGCAATGGGCACTCACACCATTTTCCACTGTTGTTGTGAACTTTGACTTTTCAAAATAGGTGAGAGTCATGGGTAAGTCACAGAATGGGAATAAGTTCTCCAGGGAAGGGAGCTCTGGGGCTAGGATAAGGCAAGAGAGGTGGTTTGGGTGCAAAATTAAAGGAGAAGTCCTCTCTCTAGTCCTGGAGTCCTCCATTCTGAGGTCCAGTAATAATTAAAAGCAGGAGCCAAATGGCCAGGGTCAAGTCCTGGCTTCATGGTCACGAGCTGAGCCATCCTGGGCAAGGCATTCTCTGGGCCTTAGTTACTTTTGGGATCTGGGGGAAATAAAATGTCAGTTGCTTAGAAAAGTACCTGGTATATAGGGAGGGCTCAAAAATTGTTAGCTAAAATTATTTTTACTGTCCTTATCATAAAGGTCATTTAATGCACACAGTATTTTTTAAAAATTTATTTCATTTAATTTTTTCTCACCACCCCCTTGTTGTTTTGCATTTTGCTGTGTCTGTTTTGTTGTGTGCTGGTCTTTTTTAAAGGAGGCCCCAGGAACCAAATCCAGGACCTCCAATATGGAAGGGAGGTACCTAATTGCTTGAGCCATCTCTGCTCTCTGCTTTGTTGTATCTCATCATTATGTTTTCCTCCTTGTCTCTCTTGTTGTGTCAGCTTGTTGTGTCAGCTCACTGTCTTGCTTATCTTCTTTAGGAAGAACTGAAAACCTCTGCTCCCTGCTTTGTTGCGTCTCTCATTATCTTTTTTTTCCTTATGTCTCCTGTTGTATCAGCTTGCCACGCCTGCCCATCGCATTGGCCACTGTCTTGCTTGTCTTCTTAAGGAGGCACTGGGAACTTAACCTGGGATCTCTCATGTGGTAGGCAGGAGCTCGATCAGTTGAGCCACATCTGCTTTGTATTTTGGGCATTAAATTTTTGCTGCCCATTGGAGACAAACAAAAGTAAGAGGAATACCACTCCCTTTACCCCCACCCCCATCCCCCAAGAGGCTCATCACCAGCCGTGCTTCCTGGGAAAGGGAGCTGGAAAACACACAGGAACCAGGGCAAGAAGTGAAGCCTCTGCATCTCCACTCCTTTAGGTCTACATCTCCCCAGCATTTGAAAGCCATTCACAAATGCTCTGTAATTTGCTGGGTTTGCCTTCCTCCCCACCCATCAAGGGTTCTCCTTGGCTCTCCAATCCCATGTGCTTAGAGCTTTCAAATGCTTTTATTCTCTAGCCAGTGTTCTTGGCCTTTGAGATGTCTTCACCCTGCATGAAGCTGCTCCAAAGCTTGCACAATGGGAAAACAATCCCTAGCACAACAGAGAAAGGGGGTCTGCCAACTTTGTACACTCAACAAGTCCTCTTTGCAGACAATTAGGGCCAAAAAGATAAATATTGACACATTAGACTGTTTCCTCATTTATTTTCTGTTGATTGTCTGGGCAATCTGATGGGACAAAATTCCACTTTTCTGATAACCAATTCTTGGCTAATAGAAACAAATAAAGTAAGAGTCTCTGTCCACAGTGTGCTGGGCAGGCCCATTGTTTGGAACAGCTAATCGGATTAAATGGCCTCCCAGTTCTATTTACAGCCACCAAAGTCCCTTGACCATTTTTCACATCTGAAGAGTACACATCATGGTGGCTCTCTGGCTATTTAAATCAAATGGAGAGAAGCAAGCAAAGGCCTGAAATTGCTGCAAAGCCCATTTCCAAGTTAACAAAGTGCAGGGATAAGGCACATGCAGAATGCTTGCAATTAAGTGGACAGGCAGAAAAAGTGGTTCTGGCCAGTGAGCTGCAGAAAACCATTTCCTCCTTACAAATGTATATTTTTTTTCTAATTTTCTTTAAAAAATAAAAAATAAAACAACTGGCAGTGGAGGATAACAGTGAAAGTGCAAACATGGTTTATGAATCTTCAAGAAAACCAGAAGACTTGCAAAAGTTGTCCTTATTGAGTGTTCTCGGTGGCAATGCATCTTTCTAATTTTGCCAATTTATCTAGAAAATATTGCAATTTAATCTGTGTTAATAAAAGACCGACAGAGTAACAACGCCTCGGGTTTTATGTGTCTGGCTGGCTTCTATTAGCATTTAAATCTGCATCCATTACATTAGTCCCTTAAAATAAACACAAACATTTATGCGACTGACAATTCGAGTTAGCCTTAGTCAGTCTTAAATAATGTCACTCAACTCAGCATTTGGACCGAAGCCTGTGAATCATGAGGTATATTTTTGCCTACAGTCTGATAATTTTCAAAGCTATTGGCAACCTGGGAATTTTCCTTCCTTATCACCAGGGCTCAGCTAACTTCACTAAGACTAATCAGGCCGGGAATCATTCATTCAAGGATTGCATGATCATGTTTTTCTTTAGCTGTGACAGCTGCCTCTGCCACATTAGCAATGCAGATTAGCCAGCCTAATAGGTTAATGCAGAACACGCGAAAATTAGGTTTAATCCCCAGTGAAATAATCTAACATTTTCACATTTCTTGATGTTGGGATAGAGACATTGCTGGTGACTCAATTAGGTGTAATGTAGATCAAAGCAAATTTACCTTCTGGCTGAACCTTTCCCAATAGTTTAGACAGAAGAATATAGCAAGGGCCCTTTACTAATTGCTGAATAGCGGTAGGGAAGATTGCATTTAGGAGTGTGTGGGGTGTGTGCAGATCTCTTTGGCCCTGGAACAGACAACTGATGTATTTTGCAAACATGTACATCTATCACACTGCTGTGCCTCCAAACGATGTTGCAGCTCAGCGCAGGTGCAGACACCTGTGTACCAACCCATTCATCCTTTGGGCGTAAATCCTATAAATGGGAACACACACCCTCTCTCTTAATCCGTATCTTTTTCATGTCCTGGCCAGGAGTATCTCAATTGTGTTCTGAATGGGCCTGCATTGTGACGGGGACAGAAAGGGAATGAGAGGGTGCCTAATGTTTTCATTCCGGCGAACAACGTATCAAACACCCATCTCTTTCAATCACAAAGGGAAGGAAACAAAAAATTACATGCCCTCAGTTGCCAAATTATTTTTTGCCTTGACATCTTAATTCTTAATCCTTGTGTGTGGTCAAATCAGTCTACTATAGGCAACCAATCAAGCAATTATTTCTAAATTATATTTGCCCAACTAACATTGATTGGCTATTCTTTCCTTATTGGGTTAGCTCATTAATTCTGAGCAGCTTGCTTATTATGCCTTCCACATCATTTTCCTTCCGAGCCTATCTGCTCCAACCAGCCTGCTGATGTTTCAAGATGCCATACAGGGGGGAAAAAAGGACCAGTGATCTACGCATTGTCTCCTCTAGCAATTACAATTCACATTGCTGATTAACTTTGATGTGAAAACTAATGAGATAAGACAAGTTATCAAGGCGGGCCTGATCATCATTCCATTTATACAGCATTTGCCACCGGTGAATGACAAAAAACTAATGAAGACATTTCTGACGGCAGGCTCAGTGGAGGCAGATTTCGGTTCCCCATCAGCGAGAGTTCTGCTCCCTTCTCATGGCCTGTCTGAGACACGTCGGAATTAGCTTAATAATGAAAACACTTCATCTAAATGGACACGTGTTTACATTAAAATAACTACATGATAAATAGATGGCGGAGATTTTATGCCTTCTTGAGTCTAAACAACAAAGTCAAAACGTGTTCTAGTATTCACTAAATCATCTGGAGGAAAATTCAATTTAAGCTATTATACTTATCGCTGAGCATTCCCAATGTTTATGGGTAACAAATGTTGGTTTTTGGAGGGCGAGGGAAGGGGCGCGATGGGGAAGGACTGGAATGATTTACTTTTTTACGATGGTAATGGGCAGATAAACAGAAGTACAATATCGGTAAAGCTAATGAAAATTGTTCATACAGTAATAACTTCATGGTGGGGAAGACACACTGGAATGACATTTCCAGCTGTACGTTTTTATAACTCCTCTTCATTTTCTCACCCGCGACACTGGAGAGCTCTGCTTTCCATTCACGTGTAAATGTAGTTCCACTGCTCTGTACACACATATGAATTACTTTTAGAAGAACAGATCCAAAGCGTTGCTCTGGGTATATTCTTTTTTTCTTTCCCCTAACAAATTAACAAGGGAAGGCAAGCATTACTCAGGAAATGTACATTGTCTTTGGACACATTTTTTTGGGGGGGGGGGGAGAACATTAAATATTAAGAAAAAGCACAGACTTTA
This sequence comes from Dasypus novemcinctus, assembly GCF_030445035.2. Classification (NCBI taxonomy): domain Eukaryota; kingdom Metazoa; phylum Chordata; class Mammalia; order Cingulata; family Dasypodidae; genus Dasypus; species Dasypus novemcinctus. Next base: position 19,566,928 of record NC_080696.1, on the reverse strand, counting down.
TTAAATTGGTTAAATAAAGTGGTTACAGATGAGCTTTCATAAAATTCATAAGTATTCATATGGTTAAAGGATTCTAATGCATTTTGCCTCTGCAACATCCTTGTTACATTAGCCTTATAAATATGAAAGGAGGTAACTGATTGTTTTCACAGATAACACAGCTTTTTCGTACATAAACATCACAGGCTATTATTCTACCATCATGGAAAAAGCCAGAATAAGAAAACAAATATAAGTTCCAGCATGTTAAAACATATCTTGAAAGGCATACTTTTTTACATTATAGGCAGTAACTTTTTTTTTTTAGTCAAATACACCTTAAAATATTTTAAGGCAACTGTCTACAAATATCATTTCCAGTTAAAATTTTCTGGAACTTAAAAAAAAATACATTCACAATGTCAGCACCTATAATCAAAATCCCTCTCTCCCCTCACACCTGTAGCCCCAGTTGTCACAAATAAGAACAATGACAATAAAACAAAAAAAAATTAACACAAACCTACATTTCTTGAGGGGCTCTACCAAAGAAATCTACTGCATCTGATGAAAGTTAATCGAAAGTGCTGTTTTAAGGATGAAGAAACAAATTAGTACTCCAGCGAGGGATTAAGTATAAAAGCTCTTCTCAGAACCGAAGATAAATCCTATATATTAGAAGACACTATAAAAGTACTTGCGTAAGTGCTAAAGGCACAAGTGGAAAGTTGACCCCCCAGATGGTTTTGATGATGGCGCGCTAAGTTTATAAAATTCTCCTGTGATCAAAGGAGCCCGTGAGTACAGCGCTCACTAAACACAGAAGCAATTGTACCAGAAAACGGGTTTCCAATTTTGACTCAAGTGACAAAATTAAACCCATACTGAACAAGGGCTAACGGATTTCTTCTCTCGAACTATTCCCATCCCCCACAACCAATATATCTTTTAGCCCATTTCTCTTTTGGATTCTCTGCTGGTTATGTTTACCACTCAATTCTAATGTTAATTAGAGACATACACATCCGTATTAGCAAGCCACATTTTCACCCACACAGCCCACCCTGCCAAATGAAAAACCCAGGCGTGTGTCTACGCGCAAACCAAGAATGCACAATGTTCCTGAATGCACGTATCTCCCATTCTTTCCTCCCTGGTGTTAATTTTCCCTTTTCTGTGTATTCTTATTATGCTATCTCTAACATGGGCGGTGCATTCCTTTTTAGCAGATTTCTTTAATCTATTTTAATAAATAATTACGGACAGCTACAGAATTTATTCATTCCAGAGGGCTACCTCCTTCACATTTTTTTTTTCCCAGAGGCACAGCTCAAGGAGACATGGTGATAATCAGGGGGGTCTGGGGGTCTGGAATCCCTTCTATACAATGTCATTATGAGCTCCCATTTAAAATGAAAAATGGATCTTATACTTAAAAGCAATACAAGGTTAGCGCTTCTTCCCCAGGAATGTTTGGCAATAAGGGATGCTCTGCTTTCACATTCAGGACAGGAGCTGGAGGAAAAATGAGAGAGAATAAAGATTGCAACAAAAATATTTTTAAGACATTAAACAAGTCCTTCACTGAGAAAAAAAATACCCTTTGTCTTTCTTATAGTAGGGAAAAATTATCTTTCACTGGGTTGTTTGTGAATTTTATTCCTAAGCCAAATTAACCTTTTACTTTGTTACTGTAGTATTTGGACTTTTTTTTTTCTTTTACTAATAACACAAAAATGGTCTTATCCTATTCTTTACAATTTCTTCCACGTTCCCTAGGTAGTACTATAATTCCCAATGTATTGATTTAAACACTCACAGAATAGGGTTTGCTTCCCAAGTTTGCAGTTCTGCTCATCAGATCTCCACACCTCAAATAAGTTTGGAGTTGAACCTGTAGTTGAATTTTTTCTTCTTCTTTTTTTTTTTCCGAAATGCCCCAATATGTTAGCGCACTGGGTGTATTTCACCAGTGAATTTCACTTCTTCTAAACCAAGTTCTACCCCATCTTCTGCTGCAAACATTTAGGAGAGTCTGAAACAGAGATCTAGCTTCAGAGGCTGATTTTGTAATAATTATCTTTGGACAACTGAAAATAAATTCCTCTATTACTTGTTTGAAGAGAGTTGCTAAATGGTTCCTCCAACATGTGTTCTAAAATTTGTTAACTGAACTCCCTTTACATAAATGATTTGATAATGCGGGAAAAAAACACCTTGCTTTGAACTTATATATATTTCAGTCTTCACTAATGTTTTATTTAAAACAGTTACGGTGCACCTTTTGATTTGGAGTTTAAAGTAAATAATATTTGTACATCTGAAACATACTCAAGACAAATGAAAAGCCTCTGGATGCTTTTGTGTGAGATGCTGAAGGGCTCTACAAACTTAAAAGGACAACCTCAATTAAGCTCATCTTCATCTGGAGAAAAAGTAGCAACTGAAAGCAGAATATATTAGATAATTCACTCTTGCCGAAGAGCATTCTCTTAGCAATGTTTTAAAAAAAAAGGCAAAAAAAGGAAAAAAAGAGAAAAATATTCCTTGATAACCAAACCAAAGCTGGCCTGAGTATGGCTCAATGCTAATTTTGTTTGAAACTGTTCAACTAACTCTGAATAGATATCTATATGCAACAAAGACTTAATTAATGGCGACGTTTTCTTCAGCTTTGAGACATCATAACAAGCTGCAAAGTACAAAAAGATTTTTATGGGAACTAATTTAAGGACAAAGGGTTGACCTCTCGCATTTCATTAAATAACGAGGGAGGAAAGGAAGAGTGGCAGCGCTCAGCCTCGCTCATTTCAAGCAGCCAATTTCAAAATGCAAATCGCAATCTGCAGATGTTGGAGGCTGATACAGATAGTTTAAAATATCATTTGTTCAATTTAAGGACATCAGACATTTGAATTTTAAATAAAAATCAAAACCAATTTTGGGATTCATTTTTTGTCAGGAAATGAATATATTCATGGTACATTGAAGGTCTTTAGGTTAGCTATGTTTTCAAGTGTCTAAAACTATTCTTGTAAACCATTAATTTTATATATTATTTCCAAAACCTTTTAATGGAGAAGCTCCATTAAGATACACATTATTCCTGATTATTGTACCAAGTGAGAAGTGGTGTATATTGAGGACAGAGTTGAAAAGGATGAAAGTAACAGTACAAACCAGACACCAGGTTCATGAATATATTAAAAAACTAGGTGCTCTGGACCCTAGAGTTGGCTTTAAAAGGGCAAAATTTAGTCTGAGAGGTGTGCTGTGAAGGGACATTCTTTGGGCATGCAAAAAATTTAAGTCTATTACTGTTTTTAGATTATGACCCTTCCTAACTCCATTTATTTCTTTTCTATATCCCTTTTTAATACCTTGCTTACTGTACATTTAACTTATTCATCTTGTTTATTGTCAGTTCTTACCCCCATTCCCCCAAAATATAAGCTTTGAGAAAGCAAGGAGTTTTAGCTGTTCAGTTCTTTGCCAAACCCCAAGGTCTAGTGCTGTCCAATGTGGGAGCCATTAGCCACATGTGGCTATTCCAATGTCATTTCAAATTAATTACAATTAAACAAAATTAAACACTGAGTTCCACAGGCACACTAGCCATCTTTTAAGCACAGACAGAGTAATTGAAGACAGTGCCTGGCACATAGTAGGCACTTAATCAGTGTTTGCTGAATTTCAAGGCCTGGGAAAGGCTCTTCCGGGGGGATGAGAGTAGTCTGGTACTTCCCCTACACCCCACCTCGCAGTCGTACGCTTCCTGGGCGAGGGAGGCGTGGTTTACCACAAGCCCTGGGCATTTGATCATCTCAGCTTTTTGGTTCATAGATTCCATCAATGAAGGGAGCTGCATGCTTTGTGGCTCTGCTTTGTTCTGTTCGAGCAGGAAAGATCCCTTAATTCACTTTCTGAGGGAGGTTAGGGACATTGTCAACCCCAGTTTCAGTTGGGACACGGAGGCTTTGGGGGAGGAATGCGCCAACTACGAGAAGACAGAGAAAATCTTTGAAGCCCATGGCGCCGCTCATGCTTTTCTGCTCAGTCAGGCCAGAATGTTCCTAACTCATGCCTGGGGCCATCCCCATGTGCACCCACAGGCATTGTGGGGGAGCACGTAGTAAATGCTCATTGAATTGAATTAAGCAGTAGCATGAAAATTAATTAAAATTGGCTTCTACTCAGTAATTATCTTCACCACCACCACCATTTAATAAATTTTACTATGTGCTGGGCAATGTGTGAGGGCTTTTGCATATATTTTCTCATTGAATCCTGACAGCAGGCCTGGCATGTTGATAATGCTTTCCCAAATTTACACCTGAGGAAGGCGAGGGTTGTAAGGAAAGGGATGAAATGCAAGGACACACCACAGTCCCATGGAAGAGAAGAGTGCTGGGGGACTGTGACCAGAATTGCGGGAGCTGGCAGCCACCCTATGCATAAGTGCAAGCACCTGCAGTCAAATTTACTTCGCTTAATATTTTCTCCTTCCTTTCTCCTTTGACCATTTTTGTTTTCTATTGTCCTCACAGTCAGGTAGATTTTATGGCATACTTAGACCTACTGATGTTGGCGATGAGGAATGACGCAAATAATACCTTAGGTGCCAAGATGTGGAAGGAAATGAGTGCTAGAATAATGGAAGAATAGTAATAATAAAATAGTATAATGAAGTAAGAGAATCGTGGACACAGACCACTCCAAAGCGAGCACTGGATGGGCTGTTTACTGCAACAAGGAGCATTCCTGGATAGCCATGGTGGACCACGAGCAGCCCCCCGTCACATTCCCTCACCTCCTTCATGTCTTGGCTGTGATTTTGCCCCAGTGAAGTCCATTGTCACCATGCTAACTTATAACTTCCCTACGTCACTCCAGGTCCCCCTCTCCCTTGACTTTTTCTTTAATCATGGCGTGCATTACACTTTTCCAGACAATACACTTTATTTATATGTGTTTATTATTTACCATCTGTCCTTCCCTGCTAGAATGTAAGCTCCACAGTGGCAGGGATCTTTATCTGGCTGATATAAGCACTCCACAATTGGTTGATGGATGACTGAATGAATGAACGAATTCCTTACGATTCCCCAGCACGGCGTATGGAAGGTAAGACTGTTCTGGTGGTGTCTCTTGGTTTCTCACCTTCACCCTCCCTTAACCTTGTGACTAGTCCTTCCCTTTCCTTGGCAATTTATTTATCTTCTCTCCTGGAGCAGGAAACTCTGAAGTTCTGCCTCTGAATCTTTCCATCCAGACCCACAATCCTCAGCCCCCCTCACTCCCTTCCTTCCTCTGGTCAGGTAGCCATTCTTAGTAAGTCTGGTCTCTGATTCGGAAGTACATGATTCCTTTCTAGGGACTAGAAGGAGCTCCTGCATTTAAGGAAAGGATTTCAATGATTAACACTATCAGCTATTTTAAGGCTGCAAGGAAAGGGAAATGCTTAGCACCCCCTATAAATCTCTAATGATGGCATTTCAGGTTGGGAGTAAATGTTGGGGTCAGGTCTGTGAGGCTTCCTACAGCCTTTGTTCCATATCAGGGACCAACCTTTGGGCACTTTGGTGCTCATCGTCAACATAGCATAGCTCCTACAGTTTAGCTGGTGACATAGGGGTGTGGGATCATCTCATACACTCCGTTTAAGTTGAAAGCAGAGGAAGAGTCTCAGGCTGGCTTTGCCAACAGATGTTCTTTGCCTCCCTGAAGCACCCAGCTCAGTGCTCCTGATAAGTCTTCCCAAACGTGTGTTGGTGGCAGATTTCCAAGGACTACTTCTGACCAATGAGAAAACAAAGAGGCTGAAGCAGGCATCGCATGGAGCTATTTTAAAGCAACACATTTTCAACGTTACACATCTATTCATACTCACATATACATCTCTGTCTGAGAAAAGGCACTTTCTGCTCAGACCCCTTAAGAAAGAAATCCCACAGAGTTGAGCCAGAAAGTTTCCTTTTTGGTCTCCAAATGAAGGATTCATTTTAGCAATATAAATTCCTTTTGGCCGAGATGAATTTTTAAGTCTATTCAACTGGCTTCTTCCCTGGACAACCTGTTTACTCATCACCCCAGTGGGGCAGTGGGGATCTGCCCTGGCTCCAACAAAGCCGGGCCTCACCAAGGGTGACGGTGGCCCAAGGTCTGTCTGTGCTTGCCAGCTCCCCTGCCTCCTTCATATGTCAACAGCCCCTGCAGATGTCTCAGGGCAAAATAAATGACTTCCAGATGTGAAGAAAAGAACTGAATGCATTCATGCAAAAGTGAAGGGGACATTGTTTTTCCTATGTTGGAGTCTCTCAGAAGGTATCAATGAACAACAAATTCATTCTTAATATATCACAGGAAATCTGAAATGGAATGTATCGCCCAGTAAATAATTTCCTATTTTCCATGCTGAGAAACACAAACCTAATTTCTTGTTAAATTCCAAGGCTTACATTCTCCAGGAAGGCATTTGACTGCTTACCCACTAGTCTGATTTAACAGCTCATTATTCCAATTTAGATTTCAAAACCAATGCAAAGGTTTGCAGGGAATACTTTACATGAATTTCACAAACTGATATTCCTTTTTTTAGGTCTGCTCTCTTCACTGGGGAAGGTCTGACACCCTTCCTGAAAACACTTTCAAAGCGAAAACCAGATATATACCATCTGACTGTGTCATAAATAGATAATGCACTTTTCAGAGTCCAGGAGAAAAGGATTCCCTTTCTTCCCCCCTCCCCATGAGCTTTCACCAAAAATTTCCCACTTGGACATGTGTGTATGTGTGATGATGATGATGATGATTGTTTTAGTTTCCTGGCTGCCAAATCAAGTACCATGCAGTGGGCTGGCTTAAATATTGGAAATTTATTGTCTCACAGGTTTGAGAAGTCCAATATCAAAGTGTCATCAAGGCAATCCTTTATCCCAGAAGATTGTGGCGTTCTGGGGCTAGCTGCCAGTGATCCTTGGTCCTTGACTTTTCTGTCACATGACAATGCACATGGCAGCCCCTCCTGGCTTCTCTGGGTTCCACTGACTTCTATAGCTTTCTCCTTACAGACCTTTAGTAATAGGATTAAGCCCATCCTGATTCCATTGGACCACACTTTAATTGAAATAACCTCATCAAAAGACCCTATTTACAATAGGGTTACCTCCACAGGAATGGATTAAGGTTAAAAACATGCTTTTCTGGGGTGCCAGCTCCAAGCTACCACAGTGATGTAGGTATGTGTGTGTGCTCAAAGTATAAATCAAGGAAACAACCATGAACTGAGGATGAAACCAGCCTCTAACTCTCATCCCCATCTCTACCATCTGTAAGCTTCCATTGTATACTTGGCCCAGGATATAACCCATGACTTCAAAATCCATGAGAATTATTAGACCGGATCCTTTAATTTTGTCCATGCCTTTTAAATAGAATCCTTTATCATGTATTTAATGACACTGTAAAGTTTTCGAGGCATAAGAAAGGAAAGGAACACCATGACTTTGCACCCCAAACTTGATTTATGATAAATTTTCTCAATTGACAATAATGTATCACCAGAATCTCTTACACACACTTTTCTAAGTTGAGGTTACAACTCAAACCAGAAGGTTTTATATATTCCTCATATCTAAAACCAGATGACTGAACTTAGCCTTATCACATCCCCTCAAAGGTATAAGCTCTGCCATGTGCCTGCCATCAGGGTTGACTTAGCTCGTCTTCCACAAGAGTAGACGCGAGAGTCTAAAAAGCCAAGTGCAGTACTGAAACAACCAAACCCTCTGCTTTCTTGTCCTCACAACCAGTATCACATAGCAAATGGCCTTGTTGCTTTGCAGTGTCCTCATCTCCCACTGGAAGGGCAACCCCATGACAGCAGGGGCTTGATATCATCATGGGCCACGTCCCCAGCCCCTAAAGTGTCTTCTAGCCCATTCTAGGCTCTTCATAAGGTTGTAGAATGAATGACTCGGGCTGTTGTGACTCTTTCCTTTTGGGTGTTGGGACAATCCAAGTGTCTCCTGATAGTGTTGACTAATGGTGTGTAAAGTCTGGCCATAATGCGTATGGGTGTGCCACACTCATATCTATTTAAAAGGCTGAAGAAGAAATGACTGTGTCTTCATACAAAGCAAATAGTCACAAGATAAGACGGTGGAAGGCAAAGCGATGTGCTTCGGTTGATTACTATTTTAATGCGCATACAAATGAATGTTCCTGAAAACCAGTTGGACCCTTTAAAGAAAACAACCTCTAACTATGTCCTGCAAATTAATGCCGAGCACATCTCCAAGTGCATTTACAGCCAGGCTCAGGGCCCTCCCCTTCCGTCCGCTGTTGACTTTCGAAGTGTCCCAGGCAGCTGCGTGTCTGTCTGGGGCTCCCTGCAATGGCCGGACAAACTGAGGCTTCTTAAGTTGCTGACTTCTATGGGGCTTCCTGACAAAGCCTCCGCTCTGTGCAGACGGCGGCGCACAGGCGCCCAGCCCGGCAGCCGCAGTTCAGGGAGCGGGGCAGCACTCTTTAAAACCATGTCACGCTCGTGTGACAACTGCTCCTCTGTGCTTATTTGAACTGTCCCTCCCAATTAGCGGTAATAAGTGACTCTGTAAAGATGAGCAAACAGTGCCTTCATTAGCGGGCCCCGGCTCTGCTCGCCCCCTCCCTAGCCCCCGCATTCCCCGCTCCTTGCCAATCAGCCCCGGAAAATCCCCAGAGTCTGCCTCGGATAGTGTTTGGAGAAAGCTAAACACATCTTACTCCGAGCGAACAAGGACCAGCAAAAGGCAAATTAATGACAACCCATTTGAAGAGTTTGCTTGAAATTATTGTATCCTGCCCATCCACCGAAAAATTGATTACTCCCGGGGTAGGGGAAAAATCCAAATCAATAGACTAAAGCGAAATGGCCAAAAGGCATGCACCAAGCCCATTTATTTTACCTATTTACCCCTCCTCGCGGCCTCCCTTCTCCAGCCCCCTCCCTTGCATCCCTCTGCCCTGTCCCCATCCGCACACATTTTTTAAAGAAATGAGATATAATTTACAGGGCAGGCACTGTTTGGCCTTTTCAGAGAAACCGTTAATGGCAGCTCAGGGAAGCCGCGTGGTTATACATCTCCCGGACCAACTGGGGCCAGACTTTAGGCGGAGCGGGCCTGGGGCGATGCCACTATTCCCTTCGGTGGCTCCGGGAACCAGCGACCCCCGTCGCCAGAGAGGTGTGCAAATGAGGCATCTGACTGTGGATTCCAGCCAAACACGTCGTTTTAACCCCTCTTTTCCCTATGCCGCCCCGACAGGAGCGAGATTCCGCGGGAGAAAGGGAGTCAGACACGGGCGAGGCTTGGCCTGCAGCTTCCATCGCTCTGTGCTCCTGCAGAGGCGGCCCGGGGCTCTGAGTCGCCTCCCTTAATGGGAAAACCAGACTCTAATAGCAAATTGGGATTCTGCCTCCCACCCCTTCCTCAGCAAATGGTAGAGGGTCTCTGGTTTTATTTCGGAATAAAATCCCAACTCCTTTACCTGGAATTCCAGCCCACTCCTTCCAGCACCCCAGGTTCCCCATCCTCTACGCCTTCTCTCAGGCGCGACCATTTCTGCCCTCACCCACTTCTTCTTTTACAACCTTTCCAATCTGTTAGGGCCCAGCTCAAATGCCACATCATCTATTTTTTCCTGACGGTCCCTACTCTCTTCTCTCTGTCCTCTCAGACATCCTCTGTACCATCAGCGAATACATACAGACGGCAACTGAGTCAGTGGCAAGATTTTTAAACACAAAAGATGATATTGAATGGTGCTTCTCTGCTTGTCTTCCTCGACTCCCTTATCCAGCCCTACCGTCGAGCTGCCTGCAATTCTGTTATTCCTCTTGACCATTTCAAGTTGGGAGAATACATCCTAAAAAACGTCACTTATTATCTTCTGACTCAAACGTACTTGCGGTTCTGCCATTTTCCCAGCTTCCAGACTAGGAATTATGGGGTGGGTATCCTATAAAGCCTGGCCTAGATTCATTTTCCTCTCCAAGCTTGAATACTTCGTGGGCCTGTTTTAAAGGGGAAAAATTTTTGTGTACTCCAGCATTGACTTGTTTTTGTTATAATAAAAAATGTTACTTAAGTATGTATGAATGCATATTAACCTCTTAGGATAATAGCTCTTCTACAGCTATTCAAGATTTTGTGAATTCAAAGCAAAAAGTACCCTACAAAGCTAATAACAATCATATTGTCAAGGCTTATTTAACGTTAAGGGCTGCTTGGCAAAATCTAAATCTCCATTCAGAACACAAAGAGGTGCTGGCCACTAGGGGGCATCTTCTTTCATTTTCAGTGTGGCTGCACCAGTCAAGATGTCTAAATTCTCCCACCATGTTCCCCTATTGGAATTGCTATCAATCCTTTTTTGGTCCAGCCATGATGCATTTGGGTGTTAGTTGGAGTGAAGGCGATGGGGAGAGATTGGAAAATGAAGAGTGAATTAAGGAAGCTGTACCGGAGGCCAGTTATTAAGCAACAAGCCCATTCCTTGATACTCTGCTGCGTGATCCTGGGGCTGAGCGTCTACAAACCTCATTGCTGCTTTTCCAGTGTCTCCTTGTTTGTCTCCAGCAATATGGGATGCTCTTAGAAGACCACAAGGCAAGAGCAAGAAGGGACTTGCTCAGTCCAGTTGGCTTCCTGTTCACATGAGCAACACCCTAGCAAAACTTCCTGCTTGCTTCCTATTTCTGACTACTTCCTGTTCTTGCCAGCATCTCCCTAGTGTCACTTCTTCACCCCAGCAGTGGCAGTTCCTTCCACTCAGCTGAACTCAATTTTTAGTTTTATAACAATTGTCGGGCTAGCCCCACTGTTTCTGCTTGGAGACATCAGCTCCAGCTGATCGGGGACCCTCTTCGAAGGCCGGGATTCAGCTTCATGGGGCCCCTTCTCTAAGTTTCAGTAGTTCCTACCTCTTCCCTTTTATCCTCCAGCCCTACAAGTGGTACCCACTTCCTGCAGTTGCTACCTTTGTGATGCCTTTGTGTTCACTTTTTGCCCTGCCACTTATGGTTTTAACAATTGTTTTTATTAAATCCTCTCTATCAAAATAACAGGTGAGGTTTCTGTCTTCTGACTGCCATGAATTGCTTGGGTGACTGAGTAGAAAGGATGAGGAAGACTCAAGCTTTCCCTAATGAGAAACAAATGGAAGGAGTTACGAGAAATGAAGGTAGGTAAGGCCAACATTTTCTGACATTTTTGGCCACTCAACATTCATCACCTACTTCTCCTTCAAGTAGCACTCCTATTTTTGTTTCCATATTAATCCTTAACCCCCCTAAAGGTGCCACTGGGGCCATTGGGATGGGGAGGTTGTTCTGTCATAAACCAATCAGAATTATTCCTTCCCATTTGGCCATTGTGATTGGTTCAGTGATGAGCAGGTGGACTAAATTTGGTCCAATCAGGCTAAAACCCAGGACTTGGTACAGCATGGAAGAGACCCTGCTAACACCAGATGGGAGTGAGCACATAGCCGATGCTGGACCACAAGGGCGAAGCTGCCAAGAACAAAGCTAGCTTTGAGAAGGCAGAGCTAAGAACTGGGAAGGTACTGGATGCAGGTCTCAAGCCACTGGACCAACATCGGCCCACCAGCAACCAGTCCTGCCTCCTTGAAGGTATAAGTCATGTGAGCCAATTGACTCAAAATGTGGCTTCTTGCTTAAGCCTTTATTATATAAGCCAGTTTGACTTGCATTTCAATTATTAGCTGCTAACCGTTCTAAGTGATACAATAGAGAATAATGGTGCATAACAGATTTGGGGGAGGTTGCTGAGTTCTGTTTTGGATCAGTTTTATTTCAGATGCTTCTAAGACATCTAAGAAGTGACTTCCTGGTATATAAATAGCTGATATTCACTGAACATTTGTTAATTTCCAGGGTATTTAGGGTATTTACACAACTCATGAGGTAGTTACTATTGTTATTTCCTTTGGCAGGTGAGAATACTGGGTCATAGCAGTTAAGGACCTTGCCTGAGGTCACACCTTGCTCCCTGTGACCTTGTATCACCCATAATTAGGACTTAGTGACTCTGCAGCTTGCAAGGAAATGATCCAAAGTTGGCCATTTTTGAAAATTGATTACCTTTAGATGTAACAGTGATTATCCTACTCCACAAACAGCCCTAATATTTTAAGTTCCACATATAGGACATCCAAGCTCCTTGTTTCATTGATTTTCTCCCATTTTCCTTTCTACAAGAATTGTAGATGGGAAGTTTAGGTTGGCATCCTAGGCAGATCCTAAGCCTGGGATTTGAAAGCAACTAGTTTATTTGGAGATGATGCCAAGCCCCACTGGTAGGTGAGAGGGAAGTGAGGAGACCCTGGATGCTGTGTAGGCTATGCTTTAGACTTGCCCCATGGCACTACCCACAATTCCTGTTGGCAGAAGGCAGTTCCTGGGGGCATTACTCTCTGCTACTTCTGGCTTACCCAGAGCATGACCTAAGCAAGTTTTGGGGCAAGGGAGAGATTTGCCCAAAGGCCTTTCCTGGCTACCAGAGCCACAGTACTTAAAGGAAGAGGCAGTAAGTTTGGCATTAGCGGGAATGGTCCTTATGCAATAGAGGAACATGGACAGTACCTGCTAAAAGCAAAGAGAGTATCAATTTTGGGTCCATCTTCAACATTATTGCTGGGAGGAAGAAACATGACATTTACCCCAGAATAACCCAGTCAACTCCACCCACCCCCCCAAATTTTCTCTCCTTCTTACACATTTGTAGTTGTGTGGAAGGGCTGTGACCACAGATTCGCATCTTTCTCTGACTGACTCCTATTGGCTTACCTTCATGCTTTCATAGGCTGCAGCTGTCAACATTTGAGCCCTGTGCTCAAATTAGGAACCTGTGACCAGCATGAGGACAAACATGTAGATATTTCCAAGTTTGCTTTAATGCTTATCCTTATGACACAAATACATGAAAATTTAATGTTACCTGGGTATTTCCACCCATTTTTTAAAAATTTATTTATCCCCCCTCCCCCTCCCTGCTGTTTTTTGCTGTCTGTGTCCATTTGCTGTGTGGTCTTCTGTATCTTTTTCTCTTTTTTGTCTTCTTGGCTCATTTTTCTCCTCTAGGATTCACCAGGATTCGATCCTGGGGACCTCTGATTGGAGAGAGGCTCTCTGTCACTTGCGCCACCTCAGTTCCTGGTTTCTTTTGTGCCTCGCCTTGACTCTCCCTTTTGTCTCTCTTTTGTTGCATCATCCTCTTGCTGCATGACTCACTTGTGTGGGCACTGACTTGCTGTGCAGGCACATTTTTTTTTTTACCAGGAGGCCCCAGGGATCAAACCCAGGTCCTCCCATATAGTAGATGGAAGCCCAATCACTTGAGCCACATCCACTTCCCTTTATCCATTTTTAGACTTTTAAACCCAGATGCTTATATGGTTCATTCTTGTATCTTTTATGGCTAAACTGCAGCTCTCCTGTTTAGCAAAATCTTATTTTTTCTGTCTTCTCTCCAAAGGTATGTACTGTGGTAAATTGAATTGCCCAAAACTGGCCAAAACAATATTTTTGGTTCCACATGCTCTTTCAGAACATGACCACTTCCCCATCAAGAGGTGACTGGCACCAGTTGTCCTCCCTTTGAAGCTGGACACAAATAGAGAGGGAAGAGAAAATGCGAAACTTCTGAGGCCAGGTCATAAAAAGCAATATGGACTCAACTAAATGCTGTTTACAAGATACTCACCTTAAATTCAAGGACACAAGTAGGTTGAGAGTGAAAGGATGGGGAAATAATACCATACAAATAGTAACCAAAAGAAAGATGGGGTTGATATACTAATATGAGATAAAATATACTTTAAGTAAAAAACTGTTACAAAGGACAAAGAAGGTCACTATAAACTGATAAAGGGGAGAGTTTAAAAAGAAGGCATAAATATATATGCACCTAACAGCAGAGCCCCAAAATATGTGAAGCAAATACTGATTGATTTGAAGGGAGAAACAGATAGTTCTACATTAGTAGTAGGCAACGTCAATACACCACTTTAAATAATGAATAGAACATCTAGACAGAAGACCAATAAGGAAATGGAAGACTTGAATAATATATAAACCAGCTAGACCTAACATATATTAATATAAAGAACATATCAGGAAAGTAGATGTGGCTCAAGAGATTTGGCTCCTGTCTACCATATGGAAGGTCCGGGGTTTGATTCCCAAGTCCTCCTGGTAAAGGCAAGCTGGCCTGTGTGGCAAGCTAGCCCGTGTGGAACGCTGACCTGTGCAAGAGTGCTGGCCTGCCCAGGAGTGCTAGCCCATGTGGCAACCTAGCCCCAGTGGAGAACTGGTACAGCAAGATGACACAAGAAAAAGAGACACAGAGGAGACACACAATAAGAGATGCAGTAGAACACGGGCCTGAGGTGGTGCAAGAGTTTCAGTACCTCTCTCCTACTCTGGAAGTTCCCAAGATTGGTTTCTGATGCTTCCTAAAGAGATGAGCAGACACAGAAGAATACACAGTAAATGGACACAGAGAGTTGATGGGGATGCGGAGAAAGAAATAAATAAAATAAATAAATCTTAAAAAAAAGATAAGAACACATCATCCAACAGCAGCATAATACACATTCTTCTCTAATACACATGAGTCATTCTCCGGGATAGATCGTATGTTAGGTGACAAAACAAGTCTCAACAAATATAAAAATATTAAAATCATACAATATATCTTCTCTTACCACAATAGAATGAAGCTAGCAATCAGTAAAAGGGAGAACTGGAAAATTCACAAATATGTGGAAGTTAAGCAACACATACTTAAATAATAATGGGTCAAAGAAGAAATTACAAGGGAAATCAAGAAATTTCTTGAGGCAAATGAAAATGAAAACCCAAGTTTCCACAACTTGTGGAATGCAGCAAAGGCAGGCCTGAGAGGGAAATGTATAGCTCTAAATGTTTCTATTAAAAAAGAAGAAAGATCTCAAATCAGAGATCTAACCTCCCAACTGGAGGATCTAGAAAAAGAAGGGAGAACTAAACCTATACATCAACAACCTAGCAGAAATGGACGGATTCCTAGAAACACACAAACTACCTACACTGATTCTCAAGAATACATAGAAAATCTTGACAGACCAATAACAAAGAATACTATCAATGAAGTGAAAAGATAACTCACAGAATGGGTGAATATATTTGAAAATCATAGACCTAATTAAAGGATTTATATCTAGAATATATGGAAAACTCACGGTTCAACAAAAAAGACAACCCAATTTTTAAAAAAAGAGCAAAGGATCTTAATAAATATTTCTTCAAACCATTATACAAATGGCCAATAAATGCATCAAAAGATGTTCAACATAATTAGTTATCAGAGAAATACAAATCAATACCACATGGAGATACCACTTCACACCCACTAGAATGGCTAGAATCCAAAAATCAGATAATAACAGTGAGTATGTGGAGAAATTAGAGCCTCATACACTGCTGGTGGGAAGGTAAAATGGTACAGCTGCCTTGGAAAAATCTGGCAGCTCCTCAAGGGTTAAACATATAGTTACCATATGACCCTGCAATTCTCCTTCTAGGTACTTACCCAAGATAAATGAAGACATATGCTCAGACAAAAACTTAAACATGAATGTTCATAGCAGCATTATTCATAATAGCCAAAAGGTTGAGACAACCCAAATGTCCATCAACTGATGAATTGATAAACACAATATGAGATTACCATACAATGGGATATTATTTGGCCATAAAAGGGAATGAACTACTGATACATGCTATAGGATGGGTGAACCTTCAAGAGATTATGCTAAGTAAAAGCCACTCACATTATATGAAATGCCTAGAATAGAAAAATAAAGACAGAAAGGAGATTAGTGGTTGCTTAGAACTAAGTGGAGAGGGGAATGGAGAGGGCAGCAGCTGGGTTGATTAGGAGTTGATAACTAAAGGGTGCAGGGTTTCTTTTCTCTTTTGAGGTACCACGGCCAGGGATTGAACCTGGGACATCTCACATGGGAAGCTGGTGCTCAACCACTGAGCCACATTGGTTCCCTGAGTTGGTTGTTTCATTTGTTTGCTTTTGTTTTTAGGAGGCACTGGAGATTGTAGTAGGACCCAGACCTCCCATGTGGGAAGCAGGCACTCAATCACTTGAACCACATCTGCTCCCCCAAGGTTACTTTTTGAGGTGATAACCATGTTCTAAAATTGATTGTGGTGATGGTTGCACAACTCTTTGGATATGGTAAAAATGACTGAATTGCATACTTTGAGTGAATTGTATCATAAGTGAATAGTATTTCAAAAAAGTTGTTACAAACTAAAATAATTTTTTTTTAAAGTGGCTTTTTCAGCTGGCTCTCTTTCTGGCAATTACCTTGGAAACCTGGCCACCATGTTGTGAAGAAGCACAGGCCACATGGAGATGGGACAGGTAGTGACTGTGGCTGCAGCTGCAGCCATTCTCAGCTGATTGCCAGCATCAACCAGCAGTGTGCAAGCAGATGGACTTTCAGAGGATCCAAGCCCCCAGTCTTCCAGCTGAGACACCAGAATTTGGAGTAGAGATAAGCCATCACTATAGTACCTGGTCTGAATCTCTCACCTATAGGATCCATGAGTAAAATAAACTATTGTTTATTGCCATTATGTTCTGGGTATTTTCTTTTTAATGCATGTGAAAAGCAAGCCTTGAAGGGGATCTGAATGATGTATCTCCATTGTCAACCACATCTATATAGGCTTTAAAGATATGTTAGGGACTTATGGCCCTTTGGCATTTTCTCATTCCAGAAAATGTGCTCAAATAAATCGGTCAGGGGACTTGAATTAAATATGCAAAGACTGCAGTGTCACCGTGGGTCCCTTGTTGGTTAAGGTGTTTGGGTTGTCAACAAGGAAACAGATTCTGAGTAATTTAAGTAAAACAGGTGCATTGGAAGGGCATGGGCAACTCAGATAGGCAAAACGTGCTGATGCAAAATAACCAGAAATTGGTTGGTTTTTATGAAGGGTGTTTATTTGGGGAAGGACCTTACAGTTACCAGGCCATAAGCATGAGTTACTTCTCTCACTGAAGTCTATTTTCACATGTTGGAGCAAGATGGCTGCTGACGTCTGCAAGGGTTCAGGCTTCCTGGGTTCCTCTGGGCTCAGCTCCTCTGTTTTCTCCACAGGGTCAGCTGTAGACGATGAGGCTCTCTGAGCTTTGCCTCTCTCCACAAGGTCAGCTGTAGACTATCAGGCAAACCTCTCTGTCTCTCTCTCTGGGGCTCCAGCTTCAGCATCAAACTCCAACATCAAAACCCCAACATTAAAAGCCCTCAACTCTTTCCTTTGCCATGCCTTTTATCTGTGAGTCCCCACCCACCAAGGGTGGGTGCTCAACACCCTACTGGCACAAAATCCAATATAATCTAATATGCCCAGAGGAAAAGATCAGTTTATGAACATAATCCAATATTTCTTTTTGGAATTCATCAATAATATCAAACTGCTACAGACAGTCCAAAGGAAGACCTGAAGAGCCCGGTGGTGGAGAGGACAGGACCAGAGTGTTCCAGGGAGCTAGGAGGTAAACACGAGTGGCGGCATCTCCAGGGCACTGCCCCTGGGATAAACTGGCTCCACACACCATTCTGTTCTTTCACTGGACTCGAGAATCAAATTCCCAGGAAAAATAATTGGATTGACCGATTGTGGGCCATGTGCCCACACTTTGGAATAAGTGAGATCATGTCGGTTAACATTCCTAGCAAGAGTACATATGATGGTGAGGTGTGATAATGGTAACAGCTAACACGGATTGAGCTTTTGCTGTATGCCAGGCAAATGGATTTAGTCACTTAACTCCCACCAGGGAGCAAGCAATGCTATCTCATTTTAAAGATGAAGATAGGAAAGCTCAGAGAGGGTAAGTAACTTGCCCAAGGGCACGCTGCTGGTAAGGCTCAAAAACAGCAACTTCAGATTCTGGACTCTAAACTTCTACATGCAGTTTCCCATGAACCTTGTAGCTATAACACTGCTCAGAATCATTGTTCCCCAAAGGCAAATCAAGGAGCTATTTCCAGAAGATAGAAGAATGAAGGCTGGGTAGGGAAACACAGCAGATGCCCACCACAGACCTCAATGATCCCTTGAGGGAGAGGCGGAGGTCTGGAGCCAACATCTGAATCCTCAGAGGGATGGGTAACCATTGGACCCAAACTGACTGACAGCAGAGACAATACAAGTCCCCAGCCAAAGGATATGCGTGTGTGTCTCTTTGCCATGGACTTCTCAGAGTAATTATTAAAAGAGAAAACTGCTTATCTCAGGGCCCCAGGCATGCATGAGAACTGCTCTAGGATTGGTGGCCACAGCTGCGGGAGACACACACCCCACCTGCCTACACATCCAGCAGAAGCAGATTGCTATGCATATTGCTCCTCTGAGTCCCTTTGTCCTCCATATCTGAACCTTCTGTGCAACTGAACTGTGTCTTTCTTTCAATGGCCTTGAAAACCACTTACAGGTAAAATCCTCCTTAAATAGACTTTAAAAACATGTCCAGCATGCAATTCAGGGAGATGCACATAACAGGTGCTCGACACATGTTGGCTGTTGATAATAAAAAGAGAAGATGTTGGGAAAAGTCATATTGTGATGTGGGGTATCTTGCCCCCTCAATCTGTAAAACAATTTCACTGAGAAGCATCGTTCAGTAGAACTTGCTGGTTTAAGCCTCTGCTCACTCAGCTTAATCACAATAGGATTCAAGAATTAGCTCCAATGTAAATGAAAGAGAATTTTGTTTAAAAAACTGTAATCTTGCCTCCCTTTGTGCTGGCAGTGTCCTTAACACGGCACATTTACATGCTTGGTCCTTGTTCTAAAAGGAGCAGTAGGTAATCCCAAGACAAGGCCCTCGTCTGAATTGGTGTGAAGATAATGCTGAGTGTTTTTCTAATATTCTAATAAAAGACAGTGGTCATTTTATTAAAGACAAATGAAAACATTTCCTTTTTCAAACAGATTTTTAATTTATTAAGAAGAAAATTTTACATTTAAAATATACAAGATTTCCCCCAGCCTCCATTTTTGCCCTTTCCTTCTTAAAATTTTGCAGAAGCAGAAGCAAACTCCCTCAGGATCCTAAACACTGCCCTATAAGCCAATGATCCATGACTGTGAATATTCTGGTAAAGATGGCAACTTTGTGATTCCCTTAAAGTCTTGCCTGCTCACCCTTCTGTAAATCATCCACTCATGGAATTATAAAATTTTAAAGCCAAAAATAGTGGTGATTTCAGGAAACATTAATGGGGCACTTTACTATGAAGGAGATATGGCACTGGACCCCTTTTAGTCCATCTTTCACATAACTGCAAGGATTTTAGTTAGGGTCATTTATTGCCTGAAATGAAAACTAAAATCTGAGGGGAGTGAATGGGGATTGCTTGTTTTATGACAGTTTGAAGTTTTGTGAATCCCAGAAAAGATCATGTTCTTTGAACTAATCCATTCCTGTGGATGTGAGATACTTTGATTGCATTTGATTCAGTTAAGGGACTTAGATCACTTTAGGGCTTTGATTGGACTGTATCAGTGGTTAGATCTCTGTCCTCTTCTGGAGTCTTATATAAACTGAGAAGTGAAAGCAAAAACACATAGGAAAAGGCAGCCACCATTTTTACCCCACCAGATGAGAGAGAGGACTCCAGGATTTCCTACAGCAGCAGAAAGACAGAGAAACGGTGAGAGGCTGAGAGAGCGGCCAGAGGCTGGAATAATTAGAGCAGAGAGACATGGAAAGAGGCCTCCAAGAGGCCCAAGGAGCCCTGCCATGTGTTTACTCAAGCACAGCTGAGCTCAGGGAGAAAGTGAGCCTGGAGGAGAAGGCAGAGATGAAACCACATGGCAGGAATGCAGGATCACCCATAGCCGACCTTGGCGAGACAGCGTTTACCCTAAGAAATTTCTCATTATAACAGCCAACACATTTCCGGTAGTTTGCCTTGGCAACCTTAGCAAACTAAAACATTGTCTTGGAGATGCTTGTACTAGAATGGAAAGTGAGTTCTCTTAAGGATTGAGTCAATTCTGGGGCCCATACTCTTTTCATCCAAGGCCAAACCGATAGGGATGGTTTATCAAGCTCTCCACTCCCATGCTCCATACCAGGTCCCTGAATACACTTGCCATGTCTGATGAGTTTACAGGAGAGCTACATTCTACAGAGGTTTTCCATTACTTAGCAACTCTTGACCACCTCACCTGCTTCCATACTCACTTTATTCCGGTAGGAGATCTAATTCCCCAGAAGGAGACTGTGAAATAAGGATTGTGTGCAAGTTATTTATTATTAAGAAAGTGTTGCCAGGAGAAACCAGTAAGGTAGAGGGATGGGGATGGGAAAAAATCTGAGAAAGTAGCTTTTTAGGAGTCAATGCAAAGGGTAGACTTCCAGATATTCCCCCACAGTGATCTCCAGTAACCTCTAGGAAAGTTCTCTGAGAAAGAGGCATGGATTCAGGCTGCTGTAAGGTAAAGTACATTAAAACCAGGGACCCACTCGTATGGTAACAAATGACTTAAGAGGGCTGGGAGAAGCACCAACATTGTCCACCATCAATTCTTAGTGCTTAGGGTAGCTTGTATGGGAATGGAGCTGAGGAGGTAAAGTAGGAAGGGTTCAGGAAGGGGATCTCCACAGCTTTGCATCTCTTTCAGGTATCTCCATATTAATTGACAGAGTTTTAGTCTTTACGAATCAGTTAGTTAACCTGGATTGGAGAAAATGTTAATATGGGGAAGTTGGTCCAGGCTGCAATTTGGTCATGCATATGAGCCTTTTTTGGACTTGCTTTTCAATGAACTCATTGTGTGAGCTCTAAGCAGGAAGGGCATCCTTCAGTAGTAGAAATTGTATTTCCAAAGGTCTGCTTCCAGCTGCATAACCCAACTACAGAACACATTCTTCAGCCACTAGAAATTGTTTACTGCTATTTGGAGCACCCATCTGTTACTGCAGTCCTTGTATTTCTTATGCCCTTTCAACTGATCTGTGATTATCCAAACTCCCAAAACCTCTCCCACAGAGGTAGCCTGGATCATAAGAAACCCAGCAGTAATGTAATGTACCATTTCCTTGCTGCTTAAAATGGAATCTTAGTCTACTACCTTAGGTTAGGAAGACTTTCCCACTGCCCTGATTATCTATTACAAACATTCCATATTTCTTCTGAGTGTTGGTTCTACGCAACCCTGCTTCTGATACTAAATTTTGTTAAGCAAGTTTCTTTGGTCACAAGGAATAGAGGCTCACTCAAATGAATTAGGAAAAAGGGAATTTATTGTAAAAAAATAGCTGAGTTTGGAACTTTACTGAAAGCTGCCAGGTATTCTTGTACTATCTTGAGAATCTCTGCTCCTCCCTTTATCTTGCTTCTGTTTTTCTCGCATTGGTTGATTATATTTCTTTATTTTCTCTCTATTTTCTCAGCCTCATTAGCTTCTGCCTACTCATAGTTTCTGCTCTCTCACAACCTTAGTTTGAATTGGTACACATGACTTCTTTCAGTGTCATATATTTTCTGCTTCAATTGCTGTATGGCAAGTTCTTTCAAGAAAGGGAACCTGATTGACCCAGTTCATCATTTTTACATCAGTTTATGATTGCCTACCCTTGGGTGCCATTAACTATAACCGAGATGGGGAAGTAAGGTCATGAGTTCCAAAAAATGGCCTTCTAAATAGTCAAAGGAGTTTATTCCTTACTCCTTGAATTTGGGCTTGGCCATGTGACTTGCTTTGGCCAAAGAGGCAATAGCAAACATGATGTAAGCAGAGGTTTGAAAATCCTTGCCTATAAGTAAATGAGCCTAAGTTAGCTTGCTGAAGAGGCATTTGGAGAATAACCAATAACCAACCTCCTTTGCCAATAGCCTGCCAACTGCTTGTCATGGGAGTGATACCATCCTAGGCCATCCAGTTCAGTTGAACCTCAGTTGACTGCAGTCATGTGCGGGAACCCAAAAAAGAGCAACAGGGAACTTAATACAGTTGAACCCAGCTCAGATTGCCAACTTACAGAACATGAGCCAACACATGATTGTTTTTTAAGCCACTAAGACTTAGAGCTATTTGTTATGCTGCAAAAGCTAATTGATACACAGAGCAAGTTCATGGTTCAATCCTTTCATGGTATGGGAGGGAGATATTTGGGGAAAAAAATTCTACCTACCACAGCACCTATTTTCCATATAAGATAAGGTCATCCTTAGTGTTAGAGATTGTTTCTTCTTTGTTTGGTAGTCTTATCACCCAATGCATTATCTGACATAATATATGTGTGTTCAAATGTTGGTGAAAGACGTATGTCAATGCAAAAAGGACACTTTCCTCCCTCAAACTGCTTATTGCTTAGATACGGAGATAAGGCATGTTCAGATAACTCTCATGGAAAGTTGAAAACAAAAAGTGCCATGGAAATGCCAAGTTCTTCCAAGGCAGATGGCCAAGCAAATATTTCCATTTGGAGTCAGGGGGAGGCAAGGAAGGAAATCAAGGGAGACCTCTTGTCTTAGTTTCCTGGGGCTTCTCTAACAAAGTATCACAAACTGCATGGCTTAAAACAACAGAAATTTATTGTCTCATGCTTTGGAGCTGTCTGAAACTGAGGTGTTGGCAGGATCCTTCTCTCTCTGAAACCTGTAAGGGGAATCCTTCCTTGTGTCTTCCTGGCTTCTAGTGTTTTCCAGCAATTCTTGGCATTCCTTGGTTTGTAGCTGGAATACTTCAATCTCTACCTCAGTTGTCAAATGGCATTCTTCCTTGTATCTGTCTGTCCCTAGTCTAAATTTCCTTTTTTTGTAAGAACCCCAGTCATATCGGATTAAGGCCTACCCTAATACAGTTTGACCTCATCTTAACATCTTCAAACACCCTTTTCCAAATCAGGTCATATTCCTGGGACTGAGGATTAAGACTTGAACATTTATATTTATATTTTGGAGGGACACAATTCAACCCATAATAGCCAGGAAGGTGGGGTATCTGAAATTTATAGGGCAAGCCAGTAGGCTGCAAACTCAGAGGACAGTTGATGTTGTGGTCTTGAGGCAAAATTTCTTGTCCAAGCAACGTAAGATTTTGCTCTTAGGTCTTCAACTGATTGGAAGAGTCACCACATTTTGGAGGATAATCTTCTTTACTTAAAGTCAACTGATTGTAGATGTTAACCTAGGTTAGTGTTTGGATAAATAACTAGGTTCCAAGTTGACACATAAGACTAACCATCACACTTCCTATAAGTCATCGCATTTAAACTTGGCGTAAAGAATGGGTAGACTTTTTAAAGAAGCTGGCGAACAAGACAGTTATTGTTAATTGGGTGACAAACAAATTAAGGCGTGAAAGTGCTGCTCCCTTTTGTGATGAGGTAAATGCCCTGAAGCATGAAGTGAGGCAGAGGTATATAAGACCAGAAAGGAAGGGTGGCGGAAGACTGAACTGTGTTTTAACATGGTTATTCTCTAATTATCTGGTTGCATAATTATCTAGTAGCAGCCAAAACAAATAATCCAAATTATTATTGTACAATTTTGTGATGGAATATTTTGCAACTATGAATGTTTGTTTTTGAAAAATGTTTAATGACATCAGTTATTGTTAAATGACTAAAAATAGTAGAAATTTACATTCTAAAATAATTATTCATCCTACCTATTTGTGAACTTTAAACTTTCATAGGGAAGCGGACTTGGCCCAGTGATTAGGGCGTCCGTCTACCACATGGGAGGTCCGCGGTTCAAACCCCGGACCTCCTTGGCCCTTGTGGAGCTGGCCCATGGGCAGTGCTGATGCACGCAAAGAGTGCCGTGCCACGCAGGGGTGCCCCCGCGTAGGGTAACCCCCCACACAAGGAGTGCACCCTGTAAGGAGAGCTGCCCAGTGCAAAAGAAAGTGCAGCCTGCCCAAGAATGATGCTCCACACACGGAGAGCTGACACAACAAGATGATGCAACAAAAAGAAACACAGATTCCTGTGCTGCTGACTACAACAGAAGTGGACTAAGAAGAAGACACAGCAAATAGACACAGAGAACAGATAACCAGGGTGGAGGGGTTGGGGGGAAGAGGAGAGAAATAAATAAATCTTAAAAAAAAAACTTTCATAGATATAATTAAGCTACTCATCAGATCGCCTATAGATTATTTTTTGCTAGGCACA
This sequence comes from Dasypus novemcinctus, assembly GCF_030445035.2. NCBI lineage: Eukaryota > Metazoa > Chordata > Mammalia > Cingulata > Dasypodidae > Dasypus > Dasypus novemcinctus. The sequence continues at coordinate 19,542,680 of NC_080696.1, read as the reverse complement.
ACTCTAAGTACTTTACATTCATTAGTGCATTTATTTGTCACAATAATCTCATTAGTGGGTGTAATCATTATCCCCCTGTAACCAACACAGTGAATCAGCCTGGCTTATGAAATGTAATCCCAAAGTAGCTTCTTTTGTGCCAACTTCTGTTTCAAATATATTCCTTTGAGTTCATTCTCTTGTCCATAGCTGAAAATTAGGTTAAGTCTCATGCATTTTATGGTCACTTTCATGTAAGAAAACATCCTCCAGTCAATAATTAATATTTCTAATGCAGAATAATATAGTCAATATTTTGTGCATTGCTCATGATTACAGCTATTTCCCTTTACAAGCATGGGAGAGTGAGCTGCCTGTGAGTTGATAAGAGTTGTTGAATTGGGAAGGAGAGAAAAGAGGCAAGAAAGTTGTTGCTTGGTTGTTGGATAATGTGTAGAGCTTGTGTTGTTGGCACTGCCTGGGTTGGCAGTGTTTAAAGCTGGCTCTCTTTCTCAAGGACAATGTTTGCAGGTTCTTTCATTTCCTAGGGATCTGCTGCCCTGGATTCCCTTTTGTTGATGAAAGCATCCTCAACAAAAAGCATCTAGTGGTGCCTCCAGCTTCTTTTAGCTGTGATTGTTTTGCTTCTCCAGACATCTCCTGGGTGGCTTCTAGGATGACCCCATGATAACTCACTTTCTCATGTGACCCATGAGAAACATGCATCTTTTGCCGTCAAGACTCAGGGAGTGAAGATCCCCAGTGCAGCCACCTCTGCTTCCCTCTGCCATAAGAACAGCTGCTAACTTGTCTCTTGCCCTTTAGAGTCTCAGGCTTCAGTCACACCCATTTGCTGTGTCTCCAAACCTGCAGGGAGACCTCATCACATTCTCTAACATCTCTGTAGGGACCACTCCTTGCCTTGAGCTGATCAGGGGAGTATCCACCCTTTTCTTCATTGTGAAAGCATGGGACTCATATCACAATGACTCTTCCAAAAACTCTCCTTTTTTCTCCAATAACCTCCATCTCTTTCTGTGAGTGAAAAATTAAGTCACTTAACCAGCATTGAACACCTCTTTTGTAAAATCTGTAACATGGCCTTGCAACTCATTTGGAATGAGCATTGACTATCTTGGACTGAGACCTACTTGAACATCTTGTTAGACTGAGAAGCAAGTGGCAGAGAAAGATTAAGTAGCTTGCTAAGGACAAGTAGTGGAAGTGGAATTCCAACTTGGGCAGTCTGGCTTTAGAACCCAGATTCTTAATTTCTCTGCTGAACTGCCCCATACACATGTGCAGGGAAGAAAGGGTCTGAGAATAAACATACCAAGATGTCAAATGGATATGGCCTTAGAGTGGAAAGATTGTGAATAATTTTAATTCCTTTCTATATGTTTATTACCTATTTCTACTATGTATTTATGTAGGTATATGCATATGTATATATACATACATGTCTTTTGTAATAAGAAAAGTTATATTTAAAGATCACTCTAGAAAATGTGTTCAGGGACAATTTTGTGTGATAAGAAATGGGAGACAGGAATAGTAGAAAAGAGGCTGCTGAAATAATCAAGAAAACAAGAATATAGTAGCATCAATTTTAATAAAACTCACTGCGTCGTTGCTGAGGGTCATTCTTGACGAAACACTCTATTTATGTCATTCTAACCAGATTACCCACCCCATGAGGCAGGGACTTTTGTTATTCCCAATTTATAGTTGAGGACAGAGATTATAGGGAAAGTCCCTGTCTGACTCCCTCAATAGACTGGAAGTGCCTTGAGGGCAAGAAGCAATCTTATTCATATTTTCCTCAGAGCTTAGGACAGAATTGGTACATTGTCTGTGCTTGGTACATGTTTTTTAAACTAAGGAGGACGAGATGATGGCACTGGGAACCTTAACTGATGAGAGCAACCAGGAGAGAGGTGGATCCCGTGATGACCCCAGGCAGTGGGTGGATGGGAAGAACCAGAGATAGCAACCACCACCCTCTGCAATGAAGTTCTCACCGAAACTTATATAATAAAAGAAGACCAAATAAAAATTTAAATTACTTGGATGAGAAAATTAGAGAGTAGCCAGGACTGAAGATAGTTTACAAAATGTCAAAATGTCTGATCACAGGCCAAACACATTTGGCCACAGATTTGATCTGAATTGTGGTGGCCAATGCAAAGAAAGAAACTGGATCAATCCCATATCCACAAGGTCAAATAAAATCCCAGAGTTCTTTGGAAAATTCACAATCGTTCCTGCTACAATGTCCCCATCCCCACTCCATATCCCATAGATTATCCACAAGGTCCTTACAAGCACACTTTTCATGAATGTTTTCTATACAATTTCCCCTAAGATACAGTGATGCCAAAGCATACATTCAGTCTGGTAGATGTTGTTCTAGGAGAGCAAAAACGATCCAGTCCTAGGACACAGCTCTCTGCCATTTGGGATTAATGCAGAGAGATATTTTAGAGAACTATTTAAATGGATGGATGGCATCACCTTCAGGCAATCCTCTGTAAATATTGTTTCTTTTAATCAAGTCCAATAAATATTGAGTGGCGGGAGTTCAAGGTTGCCTGGAGTAGTTGGAATGCAGCTATTCACTGTGTTGGCTAAATGCAGACTTTAGCAGTCAGTGTAACTGGGAGTGGGACAGTTGTGCTCCTGGGCAGTTTGATGAGCTTGACAAGGACAACCGCCTCTATTGAGACAATCAAATACTGCCGTGGCAATGCTGCATAACAAATCTTTCCACAACTCAATGGCTTAAAACAATGAATGTTTATTCTCAAAATGTCCAAGGTTGGCTGGTCTCAGCTGCATTTGGCTCTGAGCTGCAATATGGGTCTCAATCTTCCTCACATCCCCACTCCTTATTTGTATTTGTGCATTAGCCAAGACTTGTTCTTCTCATGGCAGAAGCATAAGAAGTAAGACTGCACAAGCACATTTCATAATTTTTGCTCCCATCGTGTTCATTAACTTCCTTTGGCCACACCAAGTTACATGGCCAAGATCACTATCAATGGGATGGGAAAATCTACACTGTTCACCATGGGAAGGGAATCAATAATGTTTATTTTAAACAATAATCCAGACCATCACATTCTCTTTAAAAAGCAATTTGGTCACACTGACTAGAATGGCTAAAATGAAAAAAAAACTGACAACACACAATATTGGCAAGAACGTAGAGCAACTGGAACTCTTGTGCATTGCTGGAGGGAAAGTAAAATGGTACAGCCATTTTGGAAAAGTGTTTGGTAGTTTTAAAAATATTAAACCATACTAACAGCCATCTACTCCTAGGTATTTACTCAAGAGAAATGAAAATATATGTCCATTCGAAGACTTGTACATGAAAGTTCAAACCAGCTTTATTCATAAAAAACCCAAAGTAAGAAGCAACCCATATGTCCATCAAGAGGAGAATGGGTATATTCATGCAATGGTATATTACTAAGCAATAAAAAGGAATAAAATATCAATACATGTAACAAAATGAAAAAAAATCACCAACATTATGTTGAGCAAAAGAAGCTAGACACTAAAGAATATATACTGTATGATTCCATTTATAACAAGTTCAAGATTTGGCAAAACTAATTTAAGGTAATAGAAATCAGATCAGTGATTGACTTTGATTGGAAGGAGCATAAGGGATTTTTCTGGGGAAAGGGAAATGTTCCATATCTTGATTGGGATGCTGGTTATGTGGATGTATACATTTGTTAATACTCACCAAATTATTCACTTAAAATTGTGCATTTTCCATATGGAAATTTACCTTGGGATGCTGGTTATGTGGATGTATACATTTGCTAATACTCATCAAATTATTCACTTAAAATTGTGCATTTTCCATATGGAAATTTACCTTACTTAAAAGAAAACAAACCCACCCCAGATTTTGGGGTTTGTTCTGGCACACGTGGAAGAAGGGGCTTCAAGTCCCATACTTTTTAAAAAATGTATTTTTTTATTGTCTTTTTTTTTAAAAAGATACATAGATCACAAAAAATGTTACATTAAAAAATATAAGAGGCTCCCATATACCCCATCCCCCACACCCCTCTCCCCACTGCTCCCACATCAACAACCTCTTTCATCATTGTGGCACATTCATTGCATTTGGTGAATATATTCTGGAGCACTGCTGCATCACATGGATTATAGTTTACATTGTAGTTTACACTCTCCCCGAGTCCATTCAGTGGGTTATGGCAGGATATATAATGTCCAGCATCTGACCCTGCAATATCAATTAGGACAACTCCAAGCCTGGCTAACCCAGTACCAGGGTCAGTATTAACCAAACCCCTCAGGAAAGGTGCAAAGGCTGATTGGTCTTGAATAAGTTACATTCTTCAAAGGAAACGCGCTGTAAAATGTACGTCTAGGCAGCTGCCTTATTTGGGGTTCCTGGGAAAGCTGATCCTGAGACAAAGACCTGGATGCAGGTTGTTTTTCTTGGAAGTGATCCCCTGAGGCAGGCATGATGGAGCAGGGAAAGGGAGAGGGAAGGAGGAAAGGCCTTTGTGATGAGATCACCTCAGGCTGGGCTTTGATTCCACCAGGAACTCTGAGAAGGACACAGAGTCTGGACAAGAACTGTCCAGAAGGGATGAGGGGTTGCGGCTTTACCATCTGCTCCTGCCACGTTGGTTGGGACATTACCTCCCCGCACTTCCAGACTGTGCTTGTGGATTTGGGCTGAGTTCTTTTGCTGCTTTAGAGAAGCAGGGAGACAGGGAACATGCTCTTGAAGGTGACTTTGAACTCCCATGCTGTGGTCAACCTCAGCTGCTGCTCATGTTACAGGTGGACTGGGGGCAGGTGGCGTGGACCACAGAGTCTGCCTCAATAATTACAGAGTTGATCTGATGCAAGGAGTTGTTAGCTACATGCCAGTTAAACTTCGGTTATCAATTGAGCCCAAAGGACAATTTTGGTTTTAGAATCATTGATCTGCAGATCTTATTTTTAGACCTAGTCAGCAGAGTGAGTCTCCTGTTATGTCCACTATGACGTTATAATCTTAATATGTACATATAAAAGACCGCTTATCTTTCTGTTGTTTATGGATGGGAAATGGGCAAGAACCTAGTTAATTCAAAAGTAGCATTTAGTCATTCAATTACAACTCAAAAGAAGGTGAGAAGTGGAGGGGGAGTAGAGGAGGCAGGGGAATAGATCACATCTGTGCTCTCCCCCTCCACAAATCACTTGTTCAAAGAAAGTGCTTTGGCTGCTATTAGGTCTCACCCAACCCCTCAACTGCTGCGAGTGTTGGCTTCTCACAGTACCAGCTTCCCCCTTCTCTAGAGAATTGTCCACAGCAGATGGGAACCATTCTACTCCAGAGATTATACCCAGGCTGGTTCACAGCCAATGTGAGAATCTAATCCCTTCACCTAACCAACTCTGTGGTTGAGGCTAGTCTTCATATAAGCACATCTTTGCGTAGCTTTTCCTCCTGCCCTGCTTGGCTTCCCTCTCTCCTTTGCTCTTGAGTGCTCACCCTCAATAAATCACTTAAATAAGAATACACATGTCAGGCTCTCTTCTAGGGAAACTGACCTAAGACAATGATTGGTCCAATCCTGACGTGGTGATCATTTTAAGTTTCAGCTTCAGTACAAGCTTCATTGGAAAGGGAAAGGATAGAATGGGCTTGGACAGCTGGTCCCATAAGCACATTTTCCCACAGGGGGATAGGGATCCTCAAATCAGGAAGAAAGATCTCTTTTGAGTAGCCAAAGAAATTTAATGTTGAGGGTGAGTTTGGGGTACTTCGAGCTCTCCCAAATCCACTCATTTCTTATAGCTTCCTTCCATTGTTTTGGGTCTCATTCTTTCCTGATCCACTGATGTAAGATGATTTCCTTTGCCTGTGTCCCCATCTATTCATCACCTTTATTTTAATCCATGACTTAAAAATAAATCCTTCAGGAGAGTGGATGTAGCTCAAGTGGTTGAGTACCTGCTTCCCATGTATGAGTTCAGTATCCAGTACCTCTTTTTTTTTTTTTAATTGAAATATCTTCTTTTTTTAAAAAAAGATTTATCTATTTATTTCTCTCCCCTTCCCCCACACCCACCCCCACCCCAGTTGTCTGTTCTCTGTGTCCATTTGCTGCGTGTTGTTGTTTTTGTCCGCTTCTGTTGTTGTCAGAGACATGGGAATCTGTGTTTCTTTTTGTTGTTGTTGTTGTTGCATCATCTTGCTGCGTCAGCTCTCCGTGTGTGCATTGTCATTCCTGGGCAGGCTGCACTTTCTTTTGCGTGGGGCTCCCCTACACAGGGGACACCCCTGCGTGGCAGGGCACTCCTTGCGCGCATCAGCACTGCACATGGGCCAGCTGCACATGGGTCAAGGAGGCCCGGGGTTTGAACCGCGGACCTCCCATGTGGTAGACGGACGCCCTAACCACTGGGCCAAGTCCGCCGCCCTCCAGTACCTCTTAATAAATAAATAAATCCTTGAAAAATAAGGGGGGTCATGCCAAATTTAGTACCCTTTAGCCTAAAGAGATAGTTTTGTTTCAGTAGATGGACAACTCAGAAGAATCAATGTTTGCTCCTAGATTGTGCTTTTTTCTGATTATTCCCACCCTCATCAAGTAATGAGAGGAGGCTGGAATGGTGCTTAAAATCACAGACTCTCTGAAGTCCAACTGGCTTTATCAGTAGAGATTTGTATGATTCCACTGTTAAAATATTTAATTCATATAAACCCCTGAGCTGATTCTTCAGGAGAAAAGAATACACTATAGATTATTCTTTTTTTTTTTTTTTTTTTTAAAGATTTATTTATTTATTTAATTTCCCCCCCTCCCCTGGTTGTCTGTTCTTGGTGTCTATTTGCTGCGTCTTGTTTCTTTGTCCGCTTCTGTTGTCGTCAGCAGCACGGGAAGTGTGGGCGGCACCATTCCTGGGCAGGCTGCACTTTCTTTTCACGCTGGGCGGCTTTCCTCATGGGCGCACTCCTTGCGCGTGGGGCTCCCCCACGCGGGGGACACCGTTGCATGGCATGGCACTCCTTGCGCGCATCAGCACTGCACAAGGCCAGCTCCACACGGGTCAAGGAGGCCCAGGGTTTGAACCGCGGACCTCCCATATGGTAGACGGACGCCCTAACCACTGGGCCAAAGTCCGTTTCCCAGATTATTCTTCAAAATTATGTGTCTGCATTCTTTGCCTACTCAAACCGTCTCTATCAACATTCAGTATGTATGTATTTCTAAGTGGCCAGTGAGAGTGGAGTATAAGGAGACTTTAGCTGGAGTAAAATGCAAATAATCCTAAACCTGTTTGTTTTTTTTTAACTTTTAATTATAGTAGCACATATACCACTTGATTCTTCCCATTTTAACCACTTTCAAGTGTACAACTCAGTGATATCAATTATATTCACAATGTTATGCTACCACCACCAACATCCATTACCCCAACTTTTTCTACCACCTCAAACAAACTGTAACCTGGTAAAAAATAACGTTCCTGTGACAACTTGAAGCTGGACGGGTTCCATAAAATCATGACCTTAGGGATAATCCATTCCTGTGGGTGTGCGACCCTTTGATTGGATTGGATTCAGTTAGAGTTCCTTTGATTGGATTACTTCAGTGAGGCATGACCCAGGGTGGGTCTTATTCCTCTTGCTAGAGTCCTTTATAAACAGCAGAGAAACAAAGAGGAAAAAGCTGCAGAGATGGAGAGAAGGAAGCCAGGAGCTCAGACAAGAACCCGGGAGAGAGGAAGTTACAGATGGAGCAGCCAGAAACTGAAGCAATAAGACCCAGAAGAGAAGCAGATGCCTCCATGTGCCTTGCCATTTGAGAGAGGAGTCCAGGCTCACTGGTGACCAGTCTCCTGATGATGCCTTGATTTGGACACTCTCACAGCCTCAGAAATGTAAGCCTTTGACTTAATAAATTCCCATTATAAAAGCCAAGCCATTTCTGATATATTGTTCCCAGCCATTTTTAGCAAACTGTTTTAGTTTGGTAACCTGGTAACCTGTACTCTACATTCTGTCTCTATGAGTCTGTTTATTCTAGGTATAAGTGAGATCATGCAATAATTGCCTTTTTGTTTCTTATTTATTTTACTCAAATGTGTCTTCAAGTTACATCCATGCTGTAACATGCATCAGAACATCATTCTTTCTATGACTGAATAATATTCCATTGCATGTATGTACAGACCACATTTTGTTTATCCATTCATCTGTTGATGGGCACTGTAATAGTTAGGCTAATGTGTCACCTTGGCCAGGTAATTGTGCCCAGTTCTTTTGGTCAAGCAAGCACTGGGCTAATTGTAATATTAATACAAGGACATTTATGGACTTTAGTCATCAGTGAGTTTGCTGCTTTGATGGCTGATTACATCTACAATCAACCAGGGAGATTGTCATCAGCAACGAGTGATATGTTAGCCAATCAGTTAAATGTCTTAAAAGGGTAAGTGATTTCAGCATTCAAAGAATTTTCCAGCTCATTTTTGGACAGCCAACCTCTCCTGGGAACTCATCAAGGACCTTCATCGGACCTTCATCAGATCCCCTGGTTTGCAGCTTGCCTGAAGAATCTGGACTTGTGCATCCCCATGGTCATGTGAAAGAATTTTATAAAATCTCATACTATTTATAGATATCTCTTGTTGATTCTGTCTCCCTGACTAACACAGACACCTTCTACCTTTTGGCTATTGTGAATAATGTTCCTGTGAATATTAGTGTACATATCTGTTTGAGCCCCAGCTTTCAGTTCATTTTGGATATATACTTAGGAGTAGGATTGCTAGCTCATATGGTAATTCTATGTCCAACTTTCCAGGACCCACCAAACTGATTTTAACAGTAACTGCACCAATTTACAATCCCACCTACAATGTACAAAGGTTTCAATTTCTCTCAAACCTGTTTTTAACCTTTCTTGTCTTCCCCCTTAATAGGCAAATAAACAATAAAATAATTAACATACTTTGACCCTCACTGGGCAATGCCCAACAGGCTGGGCCTGGTTCTGGGAAGGGCAGTGGGTGATAAGCCAGAAGATTAGAAATATGTAAGCAGGAAAAGAAAGCTCTAAGCAATACAGTGGGATAAATAACATGAGGCTAAATGATAGAGGGTTGTAGTGTTTGTGAAATGCAATAAAATAACAAGTGGATTCTACAGGAAGTGTCTATTGGTACAGCCACTTTGGAAAACTGTATGGCAACATCGACTAAAGCTGAATATACAACTACCGTATAACCCCAGAATCTACTCCTAGGTATACACCCAAGAAATGAGTACCTACGTCCACCAAAAGACGTGGCCAAGAATGTTCAAAGCAACTTTATTTATAATAACCCCAAATTTAAACAGCTCAACTCTCCATCAGAAAGAATGGATACACAAATTAGGTCATATCCATACAATGGGATGCTTCACAGCAATGAGGATGAATAAACTATTGCTTTATGCAGCAGTACTGATGAATCTCACAAGCATAATGTTGAGCAAAATGAGCTGGATACAAAAGTGTAGATAATCCATTATTCCATTATGTAAAATTTCAAAACAGACAAAATGAATACTCTATGGTGTTAGAAGTCAGGGTAATAATTTTCTTATTGGGGTTAGGATATTACTGGGGTGGGAAAGAGGGGGTTGGGGGGAGGCTAAATGCTGAATGCATAGTATATTCATTTTGTAAAAATTCATTGGGCTAAAGCCTGTGATTTACGCTCTTTCCTCCATATATATTAGATCAATTAAAAGTTCACTCCCCCCCCAAAAAAGTAGTGAAATTTCTTTACCCTACTTTTGCACACATGTGCACACACACACATACACAAACATGTATCCCCATAAAGCTGCTTTATATGACTATAAAACATGTTGGGAAATAGTGACATAAAGAACACAAATTAATATTTTCTATATTTCAAGTCTTGCGCCAAAGAATTACAAATGCAAGCTAAGAAATATGCCTATCATCAAAATTTAACTGTTAGGGGGAGCGGATGTGGTTCAAGCAGGTGGGCATCCACCTCCCATGTGGGAGGTCCTGGGCTAGGTTCCCAGTGCCTCCTAAAGAAGACGAGCGGATGCAGTGCACAGATGCAATGAGCTGACACAACAAGCAGATGCAACAAGCAGGGAGTGGATGAGGCTCGAGTGGTTGGGCACCTGCCTCCCACATGGGAGTTCCCGGGTTTTGTTCCCAGTGCCTCCTAAAGAAGGCAAGTAGACACAACAAGCAGACAACCAGTGGACACAATGAGCAGACAGATGAGGGAGCCATCTCGGAGTAGAGGGTGGAATTCAACTGTTAGCACACACATTGCACCCCAGTTCAATACCAATTGTCTCAGAATAATCTGCAGACCCCCATACCCACTCCCACTAAGATGTGACTTAACCTTTGTCTCCACTTACAAAGTCACTTCCAAAGCAGGGACAGTAGGAAAACCACAGGTTTATTATGTAAGAATTTTTAAAAGCTGAACTAGAAAGTGTCTCAACTTGGCTTTCTTAAGAGTTTGGCTGAGATTATCCTGGAGTTTCGTAGCTAAATGTCATCAACCCTAAAAATGGAAGGGAGGTTTTTTTACTCACTCCCTTAACCAGGGCTTTGATGGAGAAAAATAAATCCTGAAAACTCAAATCAAACATATTTTCCATTTCTCAACCCAAACAGGGTTGCCTTTGATTCCCTCATCACATCTCAACAACTTGCTTTAAGCCTTACTGAGTAACTGAGTCTGCAGCTAAGGTTTGCCAATATGTTGGACCCACCGGGAGTTTTGAGAGGGCACGACGGGCTAATGGTGTTTGCTTCTGAAACTTTTTCCTGCTCTAACTGCAAGTACCTGCCACCACAAAGGCAGACAGCTCTGTGAAGTGGAAATTCTTCCAAATAAAATAGCCAGTTTATGACTGCATCAAGAAAATCCAGTACGCATTCCACAAAAATGAAATGCCTTCAGTCTCCAGGTATGAGAATCTAGGAAGCCTGGAGAGAAAATGTTCTAGAAACCTGGTAGCAAGATGAGATGAATCACCTGGAATGCGCATGTAAAAAATAGAAATAAAACAAAAGGAAACAGCTGGGAAATAGCAAGGAGTGTCTCAAGGAAAGCTAATTATGGCAAATCATCCCTGGTGGAATGGCAGTGTTTGTTCTAAAGGGGTTCCCTCTCCAAGGACAGCATTCAAATGTTATAATTGTCAGACCTCCTCTCCCAAGGGGCTGACCTTAAGCTGTCTGGTTTATTATTATTATTATTCTCTTTTGGATAGGTGAAAAATTACCTCACTTAATTTCAGCCCACTGAGGCCATGTAGCTAGTTAGTGGCTCAGCAGAGTGTAGAATGAAGTTTTGAGTGGTAATTAAAAGGATTTTCCAGCCACACTTCTACCACTACCATGTCCTTTCACACTTGACCCTAAGTCAATTCACCGTGAGGAACTGGCTTCATCATTTACGAATGGTCTTTCGACAAGCAGTTCTGAAGCTTTTATAGGGCAATTTCTTCAGCCACGTAATTTAAAAAAATATTTTTATTAAAAAAATGGACACACAGAAAAGAACACATAATCCTGTATGTACCCAATGAATTTGTACACCCGTGTAACCAGCCTCCAGATCAAGAAACAGGGTGTGGGGAAACGGACTTAGGCCCAGCGGTTAGGGCGTCCGTCTACCACATGGGAGGTCCGCGGTTCAAGCCCTGGGCCTCCTTGAGCCGTGTGGAGCTGGCCCATGCGCAGTGCTGATGCGCACAAGGAGTGCCCTGCCACACAGGGGTGTCCCCCGTGTAGGGGAGCCCCATGCACAAGGAGTGCACCCATAAGGAGAGCCACCCAGCGCGAAGGAGGGAGCAGCCTGCCCAGGAATGGCGCCGCCCACACTTCCTGTGCCGCTGACGACAACAGAAGCGGACAAAGAAACAAGACACAGCAAAAAGACACAGAAAACAGACAACCGGGGGAGGGGAGGGGAATTAAATAAATAAAAATAAATCTTAAAAAAAAAAAAAAGAAAGAAACAGGGTGTGACCTTCCCAAGAATCTCCCTCTTTGACCTCCTCATCACCAGCCTGTCCCTAAGAGTAACTATTATCCTAATTCTAACCCCACAGACAGTTTTCCTGTTTTCAGCTTGTAGTGGAAACCTACAGGATGGTATGTGCTCTTGTGTGTCAAGCATCTTCCTCAATGCAGTATTTGTGAGATCCGTCCGCACGGCCCCGTCTGGTGACAGTCCTCTCCTTCTCTCTGCTCGCGAGGGTTGCATTGTGTGAATGTGTTGTGCTTTGTCCATTCCCGTTGAGGTGCACGTGGGTGGTTTCCATTAGAGGTGATTACAAATAGTAATACAAATAGTCACACGACACATTCCTGCCAGGAACATCCTAAACGTTCAAGTCTTGGCTGGGGTGGACTCGAGGCCACCTAGAGACTGGCCCATGCAGGGGCTGGGGATGTAGACTCTGGTCCAAAGTACTTCAGGTTGAGTCCTGGCTGTGCGGGCTGCTGGACAAGTGACAGTGGACATGTTCCCTACCCATCCGTACCTCAGTTTCCACATCTGCAAAAGGGGATTGTAACAACAGAGTTGTAGTGGTGATTGAATGTGTTTGTACCACAAGAATGTTTGACGCACACTTAGCACTTGCTGTGAGTTCTCTAACATTGTCATTAGCCTGGCAATTGGACTTGTCACTCACTAACTTCAGCCTGTCCTGAGTGGAAAATGGAGTGTATGGAGAGGCCGGCAAGAACTGCCGTGGGTGCTCCTCTCGGAATTCCGCCTGGCACACTGACAGCAGGCCCACGTGGGCACCAGCCATGGCTGACTTCCAGTCTCAGAGCTCCCCATCTGCCTCTGTCACCGGGGACCTTGCCGCCTCCCCGCAGCGCCCCCGGCCCTGCTTCCCCTTGCTGCTTGTTGCTTCGTACTTGCTGCTGCCGCTTCGTACCTTTCTAATGTTCTCCTACTTCCTTACCCACTGGAAATGTTTTTATCCTGCACAAAATACTGATTCTTTCCTGCAAGATGCCATTAGCAGAAAGAACCCCAGACCTCGAAGAACTGGCTGCTTAAAACAGCACAGCTGCCTCCAGGCCAGAAAACAAGGCTGGTGTTTTATAAAATACAGTTTTATTTAAATAAGGCCAGTCCACATGGGATTAATTAAATGCATCCATAGCCAGTGAAAGGATGCATGATGGTAGATTTGCTTGTCCACCTTCTCTATCGCGGCTCTGGAAGGTTTAGTGTCTATTGCTTTGTCTGCATGGGATTAAGAAGGAGGGGGTTGGATGGGGTTATTAAAAGAAAAAAGAGCACGCCTAGTGTGACCTAATTCCCTTCTGCATCTTTATCATGTACCAAGATGTACAAATCCCCATATGGGACAACAATGCAAATAAGTTTTATTTAAGAATAAAACATTTGAGACAAAAAAAGAAACATGAGTTTGTCATACAATATCACTGCAACTAATAATGTTCAGGCTTTTAATAAATGACATTTTATTATGGAGTTTTATTTCCTGTCCCAGTGGGCAACCAACCAGGCATAGCAATTCAGAATTCAGATACTGTACAAGGATATACAGTAACTGCGGTTCTCTGAGGATTTGAGCAAATGTCAGAAACCCAAGCCCCAAATCAAATTTATTAGTTGGTGGAGATATCTAACAATTTTACGTAGATGCTGATAAGGCCATCTGGGAAGCTCTTTTTGCCATTAAGTGATTTAGAGGCCCCTACAGAAATTTCCTGGTCTGCTACATTACACTGAGCACCCCACCCCCCTACAAAAGCAAATCAGGCAAAAACAGCAGCCCTACCTATTTACTCTTTTCAATTTTTCTTTAAATGCTAAGGTCTATAAGATACACAGATAGAGAGAGGGATTTCTCATGAAATCTGCCAAAGCCAGAATGAGAGATATGAATGAAATCTTTAAATTTCAGCATGAGGCTAAAAAAGAAATGGTTCTCATCCAGATTTACTTTCCTCCTTAGGCATGCTTCCAGGTGGGTCATTAGAGATATGGGGGAAAAGAGTTGTTACTAATGGATCGAAGTTTCTGGCCTCGTCTAGACCAAGCTTAGCCCTTGAGGGGAGCAGAGAGCAAGGCTGAAAGAAGCCTGGGTACCGGGGGATCAGGGTTTTGTCTGGATTTGCCAACTGCTGGCTTGGTGTTCTTGGCAAGGGGACACCAAGTTCTCAACATGCAATTAATACGTGGACCAACCTGCTCCATAACATTTCCTTCTGCGTCTGAAAGAGGGTTTTGAGCTTGACATCCACTGCCCCACTTCCATGCCTTGATTTTTTTGTCTCCTTCTAGACATCACCCCACTCTCTCATTTCCTTCATAGCCATGCATCCACTCTGTGACCACTGTATTATTGTCTCGTCTCTATTAGTGCCAATTTATTCCTCCCCCAGGAACGTTAAGTAAATGACAAAATGTGGATTTTTTTTCTTGCTACACCTACTCTATATTTGTTGAACTTGGAAAATATCTCAGAAATTGGAAATAATTTTGAAATGTTGGTTCAACAAAATTGTGATTGCTCATTGGATCAGAGAAGGTTCTGGAATGTAAAGCCATGGTCCTTACTTATAGGAAGCTTGGAGGCTAGATGGAGAGGTAGATTGGTCAATGGGTGCCTTCCATTCCTAGAAGCTCCAGATAGCTAGTTTCTAACGCAGCCTGAGGAATTAGAATATGGTGTTGCAAAGCTGCTGAAAGCAGATATCATAAAATGTATTGGCTTTAACTCTGGGAATTTATTAGCTTACAAGCTTACAGTTCTGAAGCCACGAAACTGTCCAAATCAAGACATCATCAAGATGATTGTTTCTTCCTGAAGACGGTGCTGGCAATCCTTGGCTCCTCTGCCACATGGCAAGGCACACGGTGGCAGCTGGTCTCTCCTGTCTCTTCCAGGATTCATTCCTTTCAGCTTCTTGCTTCTGTGGCTTTCTCTCTCTCTTTCTCTCTCTTTCTCCCCTTCACCCATATTTTTCCTGTTTTTAAAGGACTCCCATAAGAGGATTAAGACCCATCCTAGGCCGTGTCTTAATAGGTTTACACCCAAAGTAATGGATTATCCTTAGGAAGGTGATTTCCTGTGGGGTACATACAATTTCCAACCACCACAGATGACTTCACGGAAGTGGCAATATCAACTCTAGGTCTCAAAGGACCAGCAGGAACTAATCAAGTAGAAAACACGAGGAAGGACCATCCAGGCATGAGCAAAGCGGCAGATGCTGTCAGGGAACTGTGGGTACTCAGATACTTCTTGGTGTGAGTTACGAGGCTAAGAGAAGCAGGAAAGGAACTGGCAGTCATAGAGGTCCTTTAAGATGCTGGTGAACTTGACTTTATCCTGTACTTAAAATAGAGCAGGGGAAACAGATTTGGCTCAACTGATAGAGCATCTGCCTACTACATGGGAAGTCCAGGGTTCAAACCCAGGGCCTCCTGACCCATGTGGTGAGCTGGCCCACGCACAGTGCTGATGCGCGCAAGGAGTGCTCTACCACACAGAGGTGTCCCCCGTGTAGGGCAGCCCCATGCACAAGGAGTGTGCCCTGTAAGGAGAGCCGCCCTGCGAGAAAAATTGCAGCCTGCCCAGTAGTAGCACTGCACACATGACTGCTGATGCAACAAGATGATGTAACAAAAAGAGACACAGAGTCTCGGTGCCGCTGACAAGAATACAAGCAGACACAGAAGAACACACTGTGAATGGACACAGAGAGCAGACAACTGAGGGTTGGGGGGAAGGGGAGAGAAATAAATAAAAAACAAATCTTTTAAAAAATAAAATAAAAGAGAGCAGGATGTGTGCAAGAGTTTTAAAGAACAGAGGAGGTTCAGGGTGGGATTTGTATTTCCATTAGGTTGCTTTACTCTGGTGAATGTGTAAAGGGCAGATTTATGAGAGGTGAAGAAGAAAGAGACCAGTTCTGGAGCTGATACAATAATCCAGGCAAGGGACAACCCAAGGTCCGAACTTGAATAGTGGAGGCAGGAATAGTGCATTGATCAGGGGCACACTAGCATGTGTAACAAATGAGCCCCCAGATTTCAATGGTTTAATACCATAAAACTTTATTTCTCATTCACATAACAATCTAATGGGAGTCAAGAGGTGTTTCTGGTCAGTTGGAGGGAATTCCTCCACATGGAAATTCAGCAACCCTGATTCTTTGCATCCTGTAGCTCCATAGTCCTAAGAAACTCTGCATCTGGGCAGAAGGGAATAAAAGAGGATGGAAAAGGCCTTCCTACTTCTTGACTATGTTGGCCTGGAAGAGACACACATCACTTCTATTCCTGCTCATATGTGAGAACTCATCATGTGGCTCACTGAGATGCAGAATACCTTGGAAATACAGCCTTGACTGGGCTGCTCTTCCTAATAGCAGCCCAATACTGCAGATGGGAAAGTAGGAAGGCTTGAAGGACATTTAGATTACCCTGTAGTAGATGGAGAGGAAGGACTAATGGTGAGAAACATCTAGGAGTTGTAATTGTCAGGATTGGCAAAAATTTCCATTTGTTGGAAGTAGCTGATAGATAGTGTGATGGTTTAGTTCATGTGTCAACTTGGCCAAGTCATGGTGTCCATTTCTTTTGTCAAGCAAGCACTGGCCTGGTTGTTATTGTGGGGTTATTTTGTGGTTTTAAATAATTAATGAGTTGATGACATCTGTGGTTTATTACATGTACAAATAACTGAAGAGATTGTTTTCAGCAATAAGCGATGTCTCATCCAATCAGTTGAAGACTTTAAAAGAAGCGATGATTTCAGCAGTCAGAAGGGAGAATTTTCATCTCTTCTTCAGCTAGCCAGCTCCTCCTGGTGAATTCATCGAAAATCTTCATCCGAGTTCCCAGGTTACAGCCTGCCCTATGACTTTGGACTTGCCCATACCCACAGTCATGTGAGTCAATACCTATTTAAAAATTTCATAATATTTACATTATACACACACACACACAAATATATGTATCTCCTGTCGGTTCTGTTTTTCCAGAGAACCCTGACTAATACAGATAGAAAAACATATGACTCCCAATTTTCTGACCTAGAAAGTGATGATACCAATGGTAAGTTGAAATATAATAGAAGAAACTCTTTGGAGGGTGGGGTGGGGTTGATGATGCATTTTTCTTGGTGTAGATCTTAGGCCAGTTTTGCTAGAAACAGACCTGGAAACAAGGATTCATGTTCAAGTGATTTATGAAGGATTCACTCCCAGGGGAGACTAGTGATGGCGTAAGGGAAGCAGGCCAGGGAAGGGACAAGGTTAGCAGGGATAAGATTTTGGGCCAAGTTCCAGCCTCTGCCTGATCCTGCAGGGGAGCTCCAGCACTGCCAGCTCTCTGTGTGCATAAGCGAAGGGGTTCCAGGAGCTGAAGGATGGTCTCCCAAAGAGAGTCACAGATGCCAGCAGGAGCTGGAGAAGAAGAGTGCAGAAAAAATACATGGAATCCCAGGAGAGCTGAACAGAGCATCAAATAAGATCTGCTGCAAAGTCCCTTTAGAATAATCCATGAGGAAACGGGGGCAGCCAACCGGGAATATGGGCCTGGAGCCTGAGAGAGCTCTAGACTGGAGAAGCAGATTCAAGACTCAGCACCCAGGGAGGGGTTAAACCTCAGCAGTGGATGTGACTGTCATGGAAGAGGGTGTGTAGGATGAAAAGCTACAAGGGCAAGGATTGTAAGGAACACCAATGTTTAAGAGTTGGGAGAGAGAAGAGATGAAGAAGAAAATTGGAAATGTGCATCCAAAGAAGGAGAAGCAGGGAATAGGGTATCATCTGCCTCTGAGGAATTTAAAAAGAGGACTAAAATTGAACCTGGCAATCAGGAAATCATTCCCTCATTCATTCTGCCAAACACCTCCTACCCTCCCTCCCTTCCTTTTTTTCTTTCCCCCTCCCTCCCTTCAAAATCCTTCTAACTTTGCATTTATTTGGCAAAGAACATTGTGGGTTTGTATCAAAATCCTTCAAGGAAAGAGTTAACTGAATATTTTGGCTTATTATTAATACTTAAAGAAGCTCACTTCTTATTCAGTCTCACACCTAAGATATTTTATTTTCCTGCAAGATAGCAGATCCCGCCCCTCATTCAATTAGTGGAAAGCTTGCTATTAGCTAGCTAATTAAGGCTATTCTCTTACATCTATTCTCTAATTACAGTCACTGCTGAGGTTTTTTCACCCAAGTGGCCAGTGAGGCTGCGGATTTATTTTAAATTTAGTTTGACAATAACAAACAACTAATTAATGTTTATAAATATAATAAAATCCCTCCTGACAAGGTGTGGGTATTGCATACACTAGCAACCGGTTTATTAAAACATTAATTGCAGTTGGATTTGTTTTGGGATTCGTGCATAATCCATTTAGTACATAGCAGGACTAACTCATTTTGAAGGGATTATGAATGAAATCCTCCAGGAAGTCTTCTGTTTAATTCAGGCTATGGTGAAGAAAGAGGAAAGTTGGCTTTCATCAAATTGTATGACTCTTCAGGGTTCTTCAAAATGGTACTTCATTCATTCATTTAGCAAGTGTTCATCAGGTACCTACAGTGTACATAACTCTATGAAGATACCCAAAATATGTCCCTGGGGTATTGCAGTATAATGAAAAACTCTGAATCTTTGGAATGTCCTGTCATAGGTGTGTCTTCTGTTCTTCATGGTAGACCCATTCATTCATTTAGCAAGTGTTCATCAGGCACCTACAGTGTACATAACTCTGTGAAGATACCCAAAATGTGTCCCTGGGGTATTGCAGTATAATAAAAAACTCTGAATCTTTGGAATGTCCTGTCATAGGTGTGTCTTCTGTTCTTCATGGTAGACCCATTCATTCATTTAGCAAGTGTTCATCAGGCACCTACAGTGTACATAACTCTGTGAAGATACCCAAAATGTGTCCCTGGGGTATTGCAGTATAATAAAAAAACTCTGAATCTTTGGAATGTCCTGTCATAGGTGTGTCTTCTGTTCTTCATGGTAGACCCATTCATTCATTTAGCAAGTGTTCATCAGGCACCTACAGTGTACATAACTCTGTGAAGATACCCAAAATGTGTCCCTGGGGTATTGCAGTATAATGAAAAACTCTGAATCTTTGGAATGTCCTGTCATAGGTGTGTCTTCTGTTCTTCATCGTAGACCCTGGCCACCCATGATAGTTCACATTCTAATGAGATGGCAGGGAGGTGCCAGCTACGCCTACAGTCTTGGGTGGGGTCTGGCCACACCAGAAAGGCCAACCATGTGATTAGGGCATTGGAACTTTAAACCACATCCTATTAGCCCCACCTCCCCTACTTCTGGGAGGGGAGGGGAGCTGCAGATTGAGTTCAACCACTTGGACACTGATTCCATCAATATGCATGAGATCCTATGTGAATTTGGGATATCTGAAGCTCCAGCAATCTTCCACGATGGAAAAAAAAAAAAAATGCATCCCTGCTATGCTAGGACACATTCTGATTCCACGTAGAGAGGACCCCAGCAGCTTGCATTTGAGACCCTCCCGGACCTTGCCCTTTGTATCTCTTCTTTTGGTCTCTACTTATTAGTATCCTTTTACTATAATAAATCTATAATCGTAAGTATAGCACTTTCAGTGAGCTATTCTAATGAATTATTGAACCTGAGGGGACTGGTGGAAACCCCTGAATTTGTAGCTAGAGGGCCAGAAGTGTGGGCAGTCTGGACCCCCAAATTTGTGACTGGTGCCTGAGGAACAGTCTTGTAGAGGATTGCGCTGCATCTGGGTGGTCCAGCCTCACTGCAAGTAGAGTCAGAATTGAATTGTATTGAGTTACTGCAGTATTTGCAGTTGGTGTCAGAAGCTATTGTGGAAGCTGTGGAAGTGGTAGGAGCTATACATTTATTTATATATATACATATAAAATCTTTACAGATGTGGATGAAAACTGCAAAATTCATACAATCAAACTTGCACTGCTGATGGAAGTGTAAATTGGTACCTCTGCTTTGGAAAAGTGAAAGTGTCTTCTGGAACCGAATATACACCCAACTTATGACACTGTGATTCAACTCCTAGGTTTGTACTCATCAGAAATATGCCCACATGTTCACTAACAAGACACATATTAGAATGTTCATTGCAACATTATTTGTAATAGCCTCAGACTGGAAACTACTGGAATGCCCACCAATAGGTAAATAAATTGTGGGATATTCACATAATGGAATACTATATAGCAATGAGAAAGAACAGTCAACAATGACATGAAATCTTATGGATGAATTTCCCAAGCATAATGTTAAATGAAAGAAGTTAGAAAGAAAATAGTACAAATGGTGTGATTCCATTTATATAAAGTTCAAAAACAAAGCAAAATTAATTGACAGTGTAAGAAGTCAGGATAGTGGTTACCCTTAGTGGTAGGTAGTGTTTCTGCTAATGTTCTGTCTCGATCTGGGTACTGGTTATACAGGTGTGTTCAGTTTGCGCAAATCCACTGAGCCATACGTTCATGATTTATGTACTTTTTATGCATTAGGCTTTAATAAAATTTGCACAACAAACCAGTAAAAGTTCAATTTGTTAGCTAGAGTCTTGCTTCATGTTTGTGTGTTTGTGCTTATACTGATGTAGGTGGTTACATGACAATTTAAATCTGATCAATCATTCATTCATTCCACAAGACTTCTTTTTTGAGAACCTAATTAATTTTTAATGATGGTGGGGGTGAGTATGTGTGGAAATGTAAAAACACATAAATTATAATCTCTAGCCTCAAGGTTTTACAGGGCATTGGTGGAGAGAATCAACATAAAGCAACTATGACAATATAGTGTGGTGAGAATAGAAGTCCTGCTCAGGCACAGAGGAGGAGCAGTTAAATTGAGCTCTGGGGTGGAGTGGGGAAAGTGGGATGGTCAGGAAAGAAACAGAGGACACTTGCTGCCTTAGGGCCCTCAGCCTCTTTTCACCTGGTTTAGATAGCAGCCCCTTTAGTTTTATTTGTGTACCAGTCCATCACTCATTAGTTTACATGAGTTCCAAACACCTGACCCCAGGACTAGAACACGTGGCCCCTACCAAAGCCAACCAGCATATTCCTTCCTCTGGCTACACTGACTGGTTCAGAGATGAGCATGTAACTTAAGCTGGTCTAATGCTAGCAAATCACAGAAATAGTCTAAGGGCTGCTGAGGTGAAAAAAAATCTCTTTCCTCTCCCTTGAAACTGAGAAAATCGCAGGTTAGAGCAGCAGCAGCCATCCTGCCATTACTTGGAACCTGAAAGAAAGTCACTATAAGGAGGTGAACAGAGCTGAAGCCAGAGTCAGAGAGAATCTACGTGATATCAGTTTGAGCCTTGGCCAAGCAGAGCCTGAAGTCCACTCTTTCACAGGACTTTGCAGCTAAATGAATCAATTTCTCTTTTCCACAAGTTCATTTGAGTTGAGTGGATTTTACATGTGAACCAAAAAGGGATTTAACTGATACTGAAAGTTTCCAAGAGGAGGTAACGTGCCAGCTGAACTTTGAAGGTAAAGTAGGAGTTAGAATGATGAAAAGGGAAGGGGCATCCCAAAAAAACTGCCACATCCCATCAGAAGGCAGGGATACTTGAACCAGCCCGGACAGACAAGGCCAAGAAGTCTGAAAAGGCTGAAGCAAGGAGGACATGCTGTGGTTGGAGTGGGGGAAATGAATTAGAGTTGTGCACAGGACTGGACCATGTTGCCTGTCCTCCAGCCCTGACAGTCCCTGCCCGTGTGACAACCTCCTCCGTGAGTGCCTGTGCCTTTCTGACTCTGCTCTAGAAAACAGGGAGTAAGCCCTCCCAGGAGCAGCTCTCCACCAACGACTAACCTTAACTCTGGAAGCCATATGTTCTTAAAAATTAAAAACAAATTCTCACACAATATACAATTCTATACAAGTAGAGAATTTGCCATGAACACATCAAGCATCCTGGTATCACAATGCCAGATTTATGACCTGTGAATATTGGAATCTAACCACTGAGCCACCTGGAATGTACCTCTACCCCAGCCCTTCTGAAACTTTGCCACTTCTTTCCAAAGACAGTTAACACAAGAGTGGGTCTATCTTCCTGATTCTGAGAATTCATATATTTTTCTCTTTTTCACCATCAGTCTTGCTGGAGGTTTACTAACTTAATTAATCTTCAAATAACCTGCTTTTGCTTTATGGATTTTCTCAACTGTGTGTTTGTTTCCTGTTTCATGAAGGTTTTTTTTTGTTCTTGTTTTTTATTTCTTTTTTTTTTGTACTTTGTGGTTCTTTTTTTGACTTCTGGAGATGGTAGCTTAAATTATGGAGCTTCAGCTCTTTTTCTTTTTTAATGTATGAATTGCAGGCTTTTGCTACACCCCACAATTTTGTTTTTTATGTTTCAGTTTATCTTAAATGCCACCAAAATGGATGTAGATCTCCCAAAGCTGTTTTCTATGACACAATTTTACCCACATTTAATTTTATGACTCAGACCCTAAGGCCCCTGAAAAGAGGTATTAGGGACTGAATCATGTCCCAGAAAAAAGGTAGGTTGAAATCTTAATCCATATTCCCATGAGTGTGAATCCATTTGTAAATATAAGCTTTGAGGATGTTCTTACCTGTTGATGGGTGGACTCATTTGTGAATAGAACCTTCAAAGAGACTATTAAGGTGCAGTCAAACTGAATCAGGGGTGGTCTTAATCCATATTACTAGAAGCCTTATAAGACAAAATCCGGATGCAGTCAGAGGAGCCAGAAACCAGTAGAAGGCAGAGAAGCCAGAGAGGAGAGAGAGACAGCCCATGCAATGAAGGATCGCCATTGCCAGAATGCCACTGACCCTGAGAGAAAGCATGACCTTGCTGACATCTTGATTTTGGACTTTCAGCCCTCAAAACCATGAGATAATAAATGCTTGTTGTTTAAGCCAACCCACTGTGTGGTATTTGTTACAGTAGTTCTGGCCCACTGAGGTGGGTGTTTCCTTGTCCTGCTTTCAGAATGATGGTTAATCTAGACCACATCTAACCAACATGATTCCCTTCACTTTCATAATAAATGGCAGTGCCATCTTTCCTCTGTGCAGTACTTCAGTTTTCAGGCTGTCTTCACATGGACTTCTTTGACTCCATTTTCATTGTTCTTTTTAATGTTTTGGCCCAGACTGGTGACCAACCACTTCTGTCTTGTTCATGTCTCAACCTGAGCTCCTAGTCTTGGAGCTCATCACCACCTTGGCCTGTCATGGGCTCACCGTTTGTCTAGAACTGCTCCATAACTGCTCATGACTTCCTTCCTTGGCCACAACACTTTTTACCCTTTTGATGACTCTGCTATCAGCTGCTCTGATTATACCCCACCTGCCTGGCCCAGTCTAGCCTTCTGGACTTTGTACTCCATTGCCTACTCCTATCAGGATTAGGTTCAGCTCAGTACTTCTAGTTTGCCCCAGTCAATGGCAACCCTATAAGACAGACAAATCAGGAATTACTTCTATTTTAGGATGGGTTTTCTAAAAGCCAAACCTGAGAAAGGAATTCTGATGCATGTGAATTGTTGAGAGAGGTCTCTGATAAGAGCAGCGGAAGGAGTCAAGCAGGAGTCTCAGATAGAGTCCAACTGTGGCCTGATCCAGGGGATGAGAATTGACAAGTGGGGTCAATCTGGAGCACTAACTACATTGCAGAGTCATCTATCTGCCCCCCCACCTCGTCTTGGGGCCAGGTGTCTGGACGTTTGCACTGCTATGGCAGTTAATCATTGACTGTGGGGTGCCATGGGTGAGAGGAGGGAGTGTGTAAAGGTTAATTTTATGTGTCAACTTGGCTAGTTATGGAGTCCAGTTGTTTGACCAAGCACTGACCTAGTAGTTACTGTGGAGATACTCTGTAGATGGGATTAGCATCTACAATCATTTGACCTTAAGTAAAGGCAATTCCCCTCCACAATGTGGATTGGCATCGACCAATCAGCCAGAGATCTTAATAGGGTTCTAAAGATAGAAAAAAATTCTACCTTGAGACTTCAACATCAATTCTTGCTGGAATTTCCTGTCTGCCTACTTCCCCTAAGGAATTTGAACTCAAGACTTCAACATCACCCTGTGGAATCTGGATTTGCCAGCCCCCACAATTGTGTGAATCAATTCCTTTTAATAAATCTCTTTAGATATCTCAGTCCCTGTCTCTGCCTATATATAAAATCTTCTATTCTGTTTCTGATAAAGGGTGTAACTCCCCAGGTGAGGCAACTCCATCAACTGAGGGCATTTCTCTGGGAAAAGGTGGGGAGCTGTGAACAGTGAGCAGCCCATACTTCTAAGATCATGGAGAATGGTTGAGCAGGGACCCAGTGACAGGATCTTGGTGGCGGCCCATTAGCATCTACCACATGCAACTCTTTTACTGGAGGACAAATCAAAGTTCAGTGATTGCCCCAGCCAGAGGACTTCCTACTTATGAATCAGGGCTAGAACCCATGTCCTCGGATTTGCACACTGCTTTTCCCACTGACAGTGCTGGGTTATGGGTGTGTCTATGGGTTTCACTCGCTCTGAAGACACAATCTTATCCTTTTAGTGGTGTACATTGCCAAGTTATTTAAGATCTGTAATGTCAACTGTCACCCTCAAGTCATAATTAATTGTAACCTGGATGCCCCAGGTCTCACTGGGCTGTGGGTACAAATGAGGTCACTTTGACATTAGTAGCCAATTAAGCTAGCTCATTAGCCCCCATCTCTTTAACTGCACCACACTGTGCCAAGTTCTGTTATTTCTCAGGGTTCCCTTAGGGTGGTTTTAACATACGTACTTGTAAAAAGCTCCAGCCTGCTCCTTACAGTGGTCCTTGCTCACTCTGTGGTGTGAGGTC
Organism: Dasypus novemcinctus; assembly: GCF_030445035.2. Taxonomy (NCBI): domain Eukaryota; kingdom Metazoa; phylum Chordata; class Mammalia; order Cingulata; family Dasypodidae; genus Dasypus; species Dasypus novemcinctus. The sequence goes on along the minus strand of NC_080696.1, from coordinate 19,517,743 downwards.
GATGTCTGATCCCAATGCCATTGCCACCACCATCAATTCTCCTCCTTCTACTCTTTGTTACACAATCCACCTTAGAGTCCCAGTAATACAACATTGGGGCAGGGGGGGGAGTCAAAGTCTTTAGTGAAGTCTAAAAATATGAAAATTTCATATTTTCAAATTAAACTATTTTAAAAACTTAATTTAGTTTGTCTGATTTTGAGGACATTGGTTATAGCAATTTAAGATATCTTAATCATATATACACACCTATTTCAGAAGGTTTTTTTCTGGTTACCCTCTCTCTAGCTTCCCTTTTCTTTTAATCAGTGGTTGTACTGGCAAATGTTTAACAACAAACTCTCAAAACTAAAGTGTGCATTTATAAGTACATGATTTTATTATAAAGTTTCCTGTTATAAAGGTGTTATAAAATATACTTTATTGTAAATTCCAAATAGTCCATTGATTCTCATAGAATGCTTTCGTTGAGATTTGCTAAACTCTCATGTCCATAACCAACCAGTGGTTGCGAATGATAAAAGAGTATAGTTCTGACCTGAATGTTGGCTGATATTTTAATTTACTTTAAGGAAAAAGAAAAAAGTGAAACAATGAAGACATATGTCAAAACTTCACTTGTTCATCAATGACATGAGTGACTTCTTTGCTGAATTAGAAGGAAATTGTACTCAATTTTTTATGCTGTTCACAGTGTAATGGCTACAGACAAACACATCTTTAAATTTAATTTGTATTATTTGCATTTTCCCCCACTATTTTTCAAGTCTAGACCATCAACCAAACAATAAAATAGGCCCTGATGTGAGTTGCAAATGCTTTTTCCCTTTTGACTTTACTTATTTTTGTCATGCAGATAGTATTCGTTATTTTCATTCCAATCTTTCCTTCATAGCTTTTGGAATTTGAGTTGCCATTAGAAAATTATCATTGTCTCCAAGATTATAAAGAAATTCTCTTATGTTTTTTCCCTAGTAAATATAGATTTTATTTTTTTTAACATCTAAATTATTGGCCCATTTGAAATTGATTCTGTTGTATGCAGTATGAGGAATGGATCAAGCTTTATTTTCAGATAACTACTCAGTTGTCCCAATTCCATTTGTTGAATAGCTTACCTATTCTCCACAGATTTGAAATATCCCCTTTTTATCACATTATTTTCTTTCATATTTTGGGGTCTGTTACTGGATTTTCTGTCTGTTATTGGATTTTCTATTCTATCCGTTTGTCTGTCTATTGATGTGCCAGTAGCACACTATTTTAATTATGAGGTATCATAGTTTGTTTGTTATCCTCCATAATGCTCCAGTCCTCTAGTATAGTTTTTTGGTTTTTTAAAAAGATTTATTTTATTTATTTATTCTAGCCCTCCTCTGTTTACACTCGCTGTCTGCTCTCTGTGTCCATTCACTCTATGCTCTCTGTATCTGCTTGTCTTCTCTTTAGAAGGCACCAGGAACTGAACCTAGGACCTCTTCTATGGGAGAAAGGCACTAAACGGCTTGAGCCACCTCAGTTCCCTGCTTTGTTGAGTCTCTCATTGTCCTTCTTCTTTGTGTCTCCTTGTTGCGTCATCTTGTTGCATCGAGCTCACCACATCTGCCTGTTGTGCCAACTCTCTGTCTTGCTTGTCTTCTCCAGCAGGCACTGGGAACTGAACCTGGGACTCTCATGTGGTAGGGGGAGCTCAGTCGCTTGAGCCATATTCACTTCCCTCCAGTTCTTTTTAAGATTCTTCTTTAATATTTAAAAAATTGTATTTCCATACAAAAAGAATTAGACAATCCAATTTTTTAAAACCTTGGTATTTATATTGACTTTGCATTTAAGATTCTAAATTATTTTAGAGAAACGATATCTCTATAATATTGAGATTTCCTGTCCAATAATATGGAGTGTCTTTTCATTTCTTCAATTCTTCTTTTTATCTTATGGTGACATATTTTTTTAAATTTCTCTCCCCCCTCACCCCCCCAGTTTTCTGCTCTCTGTGTCCCTTTGCTGTGTGTGTTATTCTGTGTCCGCTTGTATTCTTGTCAGTGACACTAGAAACTGTGTTGCTTTTTGCTGTGTCGTCTTGTTGCGTCAGCTCTCCATGTGTGCGGTGCCACTCCTAGGCACGCTGCACTTTTTTCCTGTGGGGCGGCTCTCCTTGAGTGGTGCACTCCTTGCACGTGGGGCTCCCCCTATGCAGGGGACACCCCTGAGTGGCATACCACACTCCTTGAGTGCATCAGCACTGCATGTGGGCTAGCTCACCACACAAGTCAGGAGGACCTGGGTTTGACCCTGGACCTCCCATGTGGTAGTTGGACAGTCTATCAGTTGAGCCAAATCTGCTTCCCCCTATGGTGATATTTTAAAGTGTCTTCTTCTTCATACACGCCAAGCACATTTCCTTTGCATTGATATTGTTGTAAGTGGGGTCTTCTGTTATGTCTTCAGTCTGATTGTTTTTGTATTTATGAAAATCATTGGTTTCTAGGTATTAATTTTGTATCCCACTACTTTACTGAGTTTTTGTATTATTTGCTGTGATTTTTTCAAGTGATCCTCTTAAGTTTTTTAGGGAAACAATATCCTCTACTAAAGAGTTTTGTGTAAGGGTGAAAGCAAAACCATCTAGAAATGGCAGTAGGAAACCACTTCCCTGGTCACTGATACGTGAATGTTGGGGCAATGCACAGCCTCCACTTGAGAAAACGTCAAGTAAAACAACATCTTCGGAGGAAAAGCAGGTTATCTGTGAAGTGGAGGGACAGTTTCTCTGGGAAAGACCAAGATTATGAAAGAGTTTCCTTAAAATTAGATGGACATTCAAGGGGCCCAGAATAAATTGATGACAGAGAAGTTGCTGGTGGGTGCTGAGATGGAATTAGTATGCACAGGGCATCATGGGAATGAGACGATGGGAATCTGGAGAAGCTTGCAATTTGGCGGAGGACACAATGCATGAAAGACAAAGATTTAAGTGGTCCCAAGGATTTAAAATGAAATTTTGGCTTACAATGGTTTGGACCAGAAGTGCAGCAGCTCTGCAGGAGAATATAGATGTTCTGTTAGCACCTGTAAATTGGTGCCAAAACCTGCTAACTCAATGACTCCCTGTTTATTTCTTAGTACTCCATGTGAGAGTGTCTCAACCAGAGGGACATGTCAGAAGCAGCAATGCCAGGTTCCCCCTTTCTGTAATTATGATGCCCTCTTGGGCTTGAAGATGCATTCTGGAACATGAACTGTGGGAAAGCTCCCTAGGTGATTCTGAGGCACCTTATTCAGAAGGATCATTATGGGAAGTAGAGTGCATGGTTCTATCTTGATGATGACCGTTGGGGATACCTGTATTGAGTTTTCCTTTCCCTGTCTCACTTTTTGGCTTCCTGACAGTACTTCCCAGGGTCACCTACCAAATAAATTCTTTCCTCCTAAAGTTCTTGTCGTCTCCGAATCTATATTTGGAGTAACGCAATTGAAGATGTTTAGATAAATGGGTTATCTCAGAGTCACTGAAGCTAGTGATGCCTGGTAAGAGGGTCTTGGAAAAGAAGATGTATCTGTGAATATCTCTTTGTCCAGACACAATTCTGTTTGAAAATGTTGCCCATATTTTAGCATGGGACTGAGTTGGAGAGACATCCTGAAATTTGGAGTAAACTTGGAGAGTCCAGATTGAACGCTATGTGCCTCATGAGGCCATCAGGATATTACTGGGGCACGGCACAGGTAGGTGGATGTTGTATTGCAGCAGAGCTTGCCAGGAGGTTTTCAAAAGGCAGAAACTGCAGGTATACTCATCTGATGTCAAGAACCCTGCTGCACAAACAGAAAATCTTTATCTCCTTTTAGAGCAATCTAAGGGTCACCAGTGTGGTCTTTCCCAAAGCTACATGATTATCACATTTAAGTCAACAGCCACTTAAGTGTCCTCATGTATTCGTAAGAGCTTGAAGTTTGGAAGGTGATGATGAGAACAACTTGACTAAATATCACTTACTGCCACGGTGAGTTCTGAGGCCAGCTAAGGGTGCCCCCTTGGATCACAATGGTTCATCAGGTAGTTGACGATGGAAGCATCTCATCCAGACACATTTAGGGAGGTAATGGGGTTATGACAAGTACAGTCTGCTGAACTGTTAGAGAAGCTTTGGAGAGAATTATCTGGGCCCTCAGACACATTCCTAATGCTGCAAAATGAAAGCTACCGATTCAGTTATGTGTGCTCAGCTCCGTAATGTTGTCTTCAAAGGAGAGATTATGCAAGTACCTATTGGTATTTGTGGAGAAAGAATCATGGATAAGATTGAAAAGAGAAAGGATGCTGAAATGCTAATATTTGAGCCCTGGAAAGTAGAGACATGCACACTAAGGATAAAAGAAAAGGGCTTTATGTCAGATATTTTATTTATAATCCAGACTTTGAAATCTCAACCAGTTATTGCCTCATTTTATTCCTGACCTCCCCAACACTCCTTTCTGTCCTTCTATTGCCTCACACTCTTTCCTTTGACCCTTGTATCCCTTCTTGAGCTCTGTTTTGAGTGTTCACATTTTTGGTGATTTTTTTGAGGGTATGGAAGGTTTGTATGGAATCTTCCTTTGTCCCTTTGGCTAATTTCTCTTGTAATAGAAAAACTTCATCTACCTTTTGTTTGTATATTTCCTCTGCCACAATCTTTCTCCCTATTAAAAATGTTTTTTGCAAGTTTTGCTGTGTTTTCAGTTCTGTTCATTCCCTTTTTTTAATTAGAGAAGTTATGGGTTTACAGAACAATCATGCACAAAATGCAGGATTCCCATATACCACCTCACCACCAACACCTTGCATTGGTATTGAATGTTTATTGCAAGTGATGAAAGCACATTGTTAAATTGTACTACTAATTAAAACCCATGGTTTAACTTGGGGTTCACTGTGTAGTGTGGTTCCATGGATTTTTAAAAATTTTATTCTGTTACCATACATACATTCTAAAATTTCTCCTTTTAATCATATTCTGATACATATTTCAGTGCTGTTAATTATGTTCAAAATGTGTTACCATCACCACCATCCATTACCAAAAAGTTTCCATCTTTCTGATTAGGAGTCCCATACATTTTATACATTTTAAGGCTTAACTTGGCATTCCCTATCCTTACCCCATCCCCTGGTAACCTATATTCTCGATTCTGACTCTGTGAGTTTGCTTATTCAAAATGTTTCAAAACAGTGCAACCATACAATATTTGTCCTTTTGTGTCTGGCTTATTTCACTCATCAAGATGTCTTTTAGGTTCATCCATGTTGTCATATGTATTAGGACTTCATTCCTTTTCATGGCTGAATAATATTCCATTGTGTGTGTGTGTGTGTATGTGTGTGTGTGTATACTACACTTTGTTTATCCACTCATTTGTTTATGGGCACTTGGGTTGCCCCCATCTTTTGGCAATTGTGAATAATGCTGCAATGAACATTGGTGTGCAAATATCTATTTGAGCCCCTACTTTCAGTTCTTTTGGTTATATGCCTAGAAGTGGGGTTGCCAGGTCATATGGTAGTTCTATACTTAGCTTTCTGAGGAACTGCTAAACTGTCTTCCACAGTGGCTGCACCATTTTAAACTGCCACCAGCAATGAATGAGTGTTCTTATTTTTCTGCATCCTCTCCAACACTTGTTATTTTCTGTTTGTTTGGGTTTTTTAAATAATAACCATTCTAGTGGGGTTGAGATGGTATCTCATTGTGGTTTTGAGTTGCATTTCTCTGAAGGTGATTAATCCCTTTTTAACCACTACGTGTCTTTGAACAGGGTCAGCTGCCTGCTGAAGAGCAGTGCAGAGAAAAGTTGGAAAGGTCCTCAACCTCTTCTTGGGCTCATAGTCTGGAAAAATCTCTCAACAAAATCCCAAACTGGAGATATTCTTCTCCTCACCCATGTCTTTAAATTGGCAAAAGATACTAACAGGCAACTCACACAAGGAAAATCTGAATGATCAGCAAACGTGAAAAATTGCTTGAGCTCATCAGTATTACAGGAAGTGCATATTTAAATAACAAAGAAATGCCGTTTCTTTACATTTCAGATTGGCAAAAATGGAAACATCTGGCAACACCAAGTATTGACAAGGTGCAGACTGAGAAGAAAACTCACACACTGCTGGTGGGGAATAAATGGCGGCAAACACACTGGAGAACTATCCCGTAGTTCTACGGTTTAAGATGCACAAACTCTATGATCCTAGAGTTCTTCTCCTAGGTATACACCCTAGAGAAATTTTCACATGTGTTCCCAAGATGTACAAAAGAATATTCACTACAGCAATGAAGGAAAACACTGAAAACCTTCTAAATGTCCATCAACAGATTGGTCATTTCATAGTTGTATATTCATATATTTCAATTCTGTTTAGCACTTAAAGCAAAAATAATAGACATCAAAATGGAAAAATTGCAAATATACAATGTTGAACAAATGATGCATAGGGTATGTTATTTACATAAATGTTAGAACATTCTATCTCCCCAACCCCCACACTTTGGGACCTCTCCTGCTTTCACTCTCACCCTAGCAGTAAATAATGCTGCATGTTCTTCACTTATACTTTTAAAATACCTCTTTGGTGATTTCCACGGCCTAGTTCAGGGCTCGCCATTTAGCCACCATTGGTCCTGCTGTGAACTGAAATCAGAGGGGAACGGGAATGCCCACCCTCAGCTACTGTAATTAAATAGCTCTGGGGCGGCACAGGCACATGTGTGTGTTTCTAACAAGAACTCCATTTGATTTTGAGGGACATCAAGCAGAGAAACCACCAGGAAAGTTGGTGCTTCCCAGAAGCAGCCTGTGCTCTGGAGTACTTTACATTACCTACAAGCGTTCAGTTGGATCTAGAGAATCTTCCAGTCTGTTCCTTAAGAGCCAACCTCCCTCCAGCCTCAAGGCTTTTGTACCTGCAGCTTTCCCACCTAGAATTTTCTTCCCGTCCCCCACCCCCACCACTTTGTGCTCAGAGGAGCCTCCTTTCCTCCCAGCCTATCAGGTTCACCTCCTCATGCATCTGTACTTGGTTCTCATAGGTCCCCTTTGTGTGCTATTTTAAATCAAATCAAAGACATAATGTCATTTCATCTGTAAATATTTCAATAAGTATCTTAACCTTAAAAACATTTTTAAACATAGCCATATGGCACTCTCACACCTAAAATAAGAAAAATAATTCTTCAACAGCAAATATCCAGTTAGTTGTAAATTTCCAGATGCCTCACAATTGTTATACTTTCTATAGTTAGTTTGAGTCAGGATCTAAATAAGAGATATGCAATTACTTGATATGTCTTCTAAATCTCTTTTAATCTATAGGTTTCCCTTTCCATCTTTTTTTATTTCCTTCCATTGTAATTTGTTTGTTGAAGAAATGGATTGTTTGTCCTATAATGTGCCATTGTCTGAATTTTGCTGACTGCTCCCTGTAGCATTGTCTAACATGTTCCTCTCTTCTTCTTTTTCCTGTAAATTTAAAATTGAACAAGAGACTTTTTCAGAAGTGATTCTTTTGATGAATGCCTGTCTCCTTCTCTAGATTGCAAACTCCATGAATATTTTTTTCTCTCAACTGAAAGCTTAATTGTAAGTTTAAATGTGAGATGTATTATACATAATATACATACTATTTAGCATAGTGCCTCAATAAGTATGAATGAATAATGTATGAATGAATGAGCAAACACACATAGGCCCTGTGTACCTGGGAGTTAGCCACTATAGCGTCTAGGCAATCAGCTGTGATGTCTCTGGACCTATCAGTACCACTCCTCCACTTAGACCACAGAGCTGTCTTCAGAGTTTACTTTAGCCTCATTCATTCATTCCCTAAGTTTCTACCATGTTCCAGGCACTACACTAGGTACCTGGATACATCAATAAACAAGGCCGAGTCACACCTTTGCAGGCTTAATAATCTGAGTCAAATGACTTCTCAGAGCACAACCGTTTAGAAAGGTCTTACTTAGCTCCTGGACGTACAGCAGCCATTGTGACAATGGAGGAAGACTTTGGGATCAGTTTGAGCTGGATTAGAATCCTGGCTCCACCACTGCTGACTGTGTGACCTGGGCAGGCAGCTCATAGCCTTCATGCCCTAATAGGCAAAATGGGGATGCTATGGCTGGCTTCAGGGGGTTTTCTGGGGGTGTGACCGACTCTCTGGGCACCCTGTTCATAACTCCTTAGCCTGACCCTGTGTCTTTCTGTCTGAGATGTTCTCTGGCCCAGCTAAGATCAGATCCAAAGTGCAAAAGAGCTGGTGCCACCTCCACCCTCCAACTGGCTTCAAACAATGAGGAATGAGTTGATGAATAACACTCCCATTTCCTCACTCCTCAGCAGGACAAACCCCACAACCTCTCCAAAGGTCCTCAGCAAACTTGCATTTCTGATGCCCACGGAAGAACTTTGTCCTTCTCACGCCCCCTACTTGTTGCCTTCCTTCCCTTTTCTCTCCTACACACCCTTACCTACACTTTTAGGATCACTTCGAAGTTACTACGCTCACCCAAATCTTTTCTCTGGCTCTACTTTGGGAGACACAAAGTAGGATGGAGCATCAAATGAAATAATGTATGAATGATAGTTTGTAGCTCCCTGAGACAGTGTACGCTCCAGCAGGTATATTATCTTTCAAAGGATGGCTGAAAGTGAGAGGAACAGAAATTCTCAAATCAGAAAGAAATTCAAAATTACAGTGATGGGTGGTGATTTGAGGTGGAGGCAAACTTCCTCATCCACATATCTCCTAGAAATGGTGCTGAAATAAATCCCAGTTCAGTACTTGAAAGCCACAGCAACAATCCCAAATCACCAGGGATGGCTTCTATTATGATCACTGTACTCTCTTTGAGAAGACAGGAAGGTGTGAAATCCATTTAGAAAAGAATTCCCTCAAAAATATTTAAACTGGAAAAAAGTTAGCACATTAAATGTGTCAAGTTCCTATCATCTTGGAAATTCACCAGCAGAGATCAGCTCCTTCCTGGACAAAGCCAGATCAATGAGACATGATTGCTCCAACGCCTGCACCAATGTTTGTCTCATCTCCATCAAGGCGGGGCCAGGCATTGTCTGTGAAGTGGGATATTTATTAGGACTTCATTGTCCAGGAATCAGAGCTATTATTAATGCCCAGACCTTATTCTGCAAAATGCAATCACAATACACAGATAAGTGAGAAAATAGGTGACAGAGTAGATGACATGTCCTTATGACCACATATTACATGCGAACCACCATATTTCCCCAGCTGATTTCCTTTCATTTTATTTTTTCATTACCAAGATAGTACATAATCATCCTATAAACACAGACAATGAAGAAATGTATAAAGTGAAGCCTCTCTCAGCTCTCTAGTGCCATCCTCATATGAGGATTGTGGGCATTGTGTTTGGCACGTAGAGGAGGAACCTGACTACACACATGTGTGTTCACCAAACAGCACTTTTGATGTGTTACTGTTGTTTTTTTTTCACATTTCACTCATCAAAAAGTCTACGTGTGTCTCTTTTGCAGGGCAGCAGCATGGGGTCAAGGAAACTTGGGTCTTCGACATTAAACTGCCTCTGCCCAGCTGCCTTTGGAGTCCCTTTTGCCCCTGCTGAACTGTGCCCTTGTGGTGGTTTGGAGGTATCTGTATCCCAGAAAAACATGTTCTTAAAACTTAGTCCATTCCTGTGGGTGTGAACACATTGTAAGTAGATCTGCCTATTTCCAGAACCCATGATGTCAACACCTTTTTTATGTTCTTCAAGTATTCAGGCAGGGAACAAAAGAAGAAGGAATAGCAACTACGCTCACTTCCTCACTGCACTAAATGTCAGGGAACAATTAATGGTATCTACAAAATTTTCAGGGAACAAGTTGGAATTCAGTCTAGTTTCCCTTCATCTAGAAAGTCGAAGGAAGATATTATCAGTGACATACTCAAGGATAAGAATAAGTCCAATGTACTCTTCTTGAAAGATTATTTGAAAATGTACTCCAGGCAATCGAGAAATGAAAGGAAGGGAGAAAAGAAGAGATAGAGGGAGAAAGGCTATTGCTATTGGGTTTTAGGGTTTTATCTGTGAATTTCACTCAATTTGCAGGTGAAAGTTTCCTTAAGGAGGTCAATAAATCTCTTCTCAAGCAATTTGTGAGATATACTTTACCCCTTTCTAGACATTCATCATATGAGCATATTAACCATGTCTCAGGAAAACATCCTGATGCTTGGTGTCAACTGTGACCATAACATCACCATATTTGCTCTACTAAAACTTCGGACACATGGTTTCACAAGTATTCATCTATTCATTTACCAAATAGTGCTTGAGCACTTGCTCCAGGCCAAGTATTGCACAAGGTGCTGGGAATGCCACAGAGAACAAAACAAAGTCCCACTCTCATAACAGTCACATTCCCATGAGGAGAGGCCAACATTTAACAGGTAAGCAAAGATGTTGCATGATGATAGTTGATTTCAGCCCCTTGGTGAAGTGTCATTTACTAAGATGAGGAGGAATAGGAGATGCCTGAACTAGGGAAGATCAGGAATCAAGTGTTCTATTCTGGACATGTTAAATGTGACATGAATGTTTGATATCCAAGTGGAATGCTGAGTAGGCAGGAATAGATGTATCTGGATCTCAAGGGAAGGGTCTGTTTGACCTAAAAATAAAAGGAGAGAATCATCAACATCTGGTTGCTTTTTTTCTTAATTAAAGTCATTTATTTTTGGAATATTGTTGCTATTATTTTTAAAATCTATTTTCTGGTTGGTGTATGAGAAATTCCTTGTTCTTTCTTCTCATTATACCTTTTTTTTCAAGTTTTTAAAATTTATTTATTTATTTATTTTATTTTGCCTTTTTTTTTTTTAATGTTACATTAAAAAAATATGAGGTCTCCTCCATCCTCCTCCATCATCATGGGACAATCACTGCACTTGGTGAATACATCTCTGATGTGGTGCACTGCTGCACCACATGGTCAATGGTCCACACTATAGTTTACACTCTCCCCCAGTCCACCCAGTAGGCCATGGGAGGACATACAATGTTCAGTACCACCCAGGACAACTCCAAGTCCTAAAATGCCCCCACATCACATCTCTTCTTCCCACTCCCTACCCTCAGCAGCTACTATGGCCACTTTCTCCGCATCAATGCCACATTTTCTTCGATTACTAATCACAGTAGTTCATGAATAGAATATCAGTAAGTCTACTCTATTTGCTGCATCTTCTTTGTCTGCTTCTGTTATTGTCAGTGGCATGGGACTCTGTGTTTCTTTTTGTTGTGTCATCTTGTTGTGTCAGCTCTCCGTGTGTGTGTGGCACCATTCCTGGGCAGGCTGCACTTTCTTTCACGCTGGGTGGCTCTCCTTATGGGGAGCACTCCTTGCACGTGGGGCTCCCCTACACCGGAGACACCCCTGCGTGGTACAGCACTCCTTGCGCACATCAGCACTGCGCATGGGCCAGCTGCACATGGGTCAAGGAGGCCCGGGGTTTGAACCGCGGACCTCCCATGTGGTAGACAGATGCCCTAACCACTGGGCCAAGTCCATCACCAGTAAGTCCACTCTAATCCATACTCTATTTCTCCATCCTGTGAACTCTTGCATAGTTATGTCCACTCTACATCTATATCAAGAGGGGGCTTAGATTCCACATGCATGTTGGATGCAATTCTCCTGCTTTCAGTTGTAGGCACTCTCGGCTCCCTGGTGTGATGGTTGACCTTCTTCACCTCCCTGTTAGCTGACTGGGGTAAGTCCAATAAACCAGAGAGTAAGAGTTGCAATTCTGTTGAGGCTCCGGGCCTGGCCATCACATGGACCGTCCAGAGATTCAGGACCCCTGAGTATATCCTAAACCCCAGCACCAACTACAAGTCTGGTAAAAGTAACAGGAGAGGCTTGTGAACAAAGATCACATCTGAGTCCAACTCCATCACACTAAGGAACACAACCTCCAAAGTAGGGCCACCTGACATGGCAATGAACTCCATCTGTCATGACCACAGAACCTGTGGGTCTTTGTAGCCCTCAGAAGAACCAATACCTGGGGTTGTATCTACTTTAGCTGTCACTGAGACTCTGCTGAGGTGTGCATAAGGGCGATCCCTCTGATAACCTCTCGGCTCTTTTTTGGAGACTCATAGCCATATAAACTCATTTGTCCTTTCCATTTCCCTCTTTTATTCAAGGTCAAAAAGCATTTTTAACTCCTGATATTACATATAGGCTGAGATATTCTGCTGATCTGAGTTGACCCTTTTATTCAAGGTCATTTTCTAGTTACATCATCAGCTGGTACTTGGTAGTAATCCCTTGGCACCAGGGAGTCTCATCCCCAGGAGTCATGTCCCCACTGAGGGGAAGGCAACACATTTACATGCTAAGTTTGGCTTCGAGCCTGGCCACATTTGAGCAACATGGAGGCTTTCAGGAGGTAACTCTTAGTCACCCTGCAGCTCTAGGCCTAGTTCTTATTTTAGGTGCACAGGCTCACAAGCATAGTCATTAGTATCAAGGGCTCATTGTTGGACCATCCTTCTTTTTTGGTCTTCGCTGTGCACTTGGGAGGTTGGTTTTATTTATTTATTTTTTTAAGACTTATTTTTTTATTATTTATTTCTCTCCCCCCTGCCCCCCCCCCCCAGTTGTCTGCTCTCTGTGCCCATTTGCTGTGTGTTCTTCTGTGACTGCTTCTATCCTTATCAGCAGCACTGGGAATCTGTGTTTCTTTTTGTTGCATCATCTTGTTGCATCAGTTCTCCGTGTGTGCAGTGCCATTCTTGGGCAGGCTGCACTTTCTTTCATGCTGGGCGGCTCTCCTTACAGGGCACACTCCTTGCACATGGGGCTCCCCTATGCAGGGGACACCCCTGCGTGGCACGGCACTCCTTGCATGCATCAGCACTGCACATGGGCCAGCTCCACACAGGTCAAGGAGGCCTGGGGTTTGAACCACGGACCTCCCATGTGGTAGGCAGATGCCCTATCCATTGGGCCAAGTCTGCTTCCCAGGGAGATTGGTTTTAAAACCCATGGGGTAAGGGAAGTAGCTGTGGCTCAACTGATAGAGCATCTGCCTACCATATGGAAGGTCCAGAGTTCTATATTCATGGCCTCCTGACCCATGTGGTTGGCTGGCCCATGGACAGTACTGCTGCACGCAGGGAGTGCCATGCAGGGGTGTCCCCTGCATAAGGGAGCCCCATGTGCAAGGAGTGTGCCCTGCAAGGAGAACTGCCCTGAGCGAAAAAAGTACAGCCCACCCAGGAGTGGCACCACACGTATGGAGAACTGATGCAGCAAGATGATACAACAAAAAAGCGATAGTTTCCCAGTCCCACATGACAAGAATGCAAGCCAACACAGAAAGAACACACAGTGAATGGACACAAAGAGCAGACAATGGTGGAGAAGGGGAGAGAAATAAATGAACTAAATCTTTAAAAAAAGCAACCACGAGGTGATATTGTATTACAGCCATGTAAGGTGTCACATTGGGGTAAGCTGGGTGAAGGGTAGAGGGGACTCTATGCTGTTTTCAAAACTGCCTGGGAATCTATAATTATTTCAAAATTAAAAGTCTAAAATTCCATGGGGCTGGATGGGATCCTCTAGGCAGTTAAAACAAACAAACAAACAAACAAAAAAGAGACAATACTTTTAATCGAAACCACCCTGGAAAATCCAAAATCATAGTAAGTGCGGTCTGTGTTTGCTCAGGTCCCCCCAAAAGTGGATACCCAGAGGAGATTAGATGCGCAAAAATTTACTGATGGCGATATGCCTGTGAAGGACAAAGGGGAGGAAGCCAGAGGAGATGAAGAGATCCTTGGACCATGATATAAAAGTGACCCCAATGAAGGGGGGTGGGGCAGAAGAATTGGGTAGGAAGAGTATCAAACTGCTGCAAAGTTCTCAGAAAATTTCCACTGGCCAACAGGGAGTCCTTGAGCCACATCTCTCAGGAATGAACCTGAATTGGTACTCTTCCATGCTCCAAACTGGCTGGGATCAGCCCCCTGGAAAGCGTGAAGTGAGGAATCCAAAGGGTCTTGGGATGTGTCCACTTGGAGTCTTCTTAGGGAAACTTGGATCCCAGAATTCATGGTCCCCAGTTCTGTCCTCATGAGCACACGCTGGGCTGGATGGACAAAATCCAAAGGTGCAAGGGACTGCCAAGTGTCTGCTGTTTTTAGGTGGGTAAGGATGGGTCTCAGATGTTCACATCTGAGGCATTTGCCAGGAAAGTGGGAGTCAGAGGTGGGAAGAGAAGGCCTCTGACCATGTGTTAAAGACTAAGACCAGCTCTCCCTGTGCCACGAATTCTGGCAGTGAACTCAGAGGAATCCAAGGATCCCAAATGCAAACCTGGCCTTCCAAATCATTTTACAAAGGAATTCTTTTTTCAAGATAGGAGGATAAAACAGGTTTTATTGAAAGTATGTTAGTTTCTTAACTTTTATGTATTTAGACATGTGATCTGGGGCCTCCATTTGTTCCTTGCTCTAGGTCCTGCCAATATTAGAACCACTTGAAGATTCAATGAAAGCCTTAGGTACCCGTTCCTGAAAAATCCATATATAGACAGAATAACATTAAAAAGATTGAAGAGATTTAAGAACTGGCACAGTATTATAAAATACTATATAAATCATTTTTTACTTTCTAAATAAGTTATATATATTATTTATATATAAAATAAAAATATATATAATAAAATTGCTAACCAAGTGATAAAATTGCAGCCCAAATAGTTCAAGCCATTCAAGTACTTTTTATTGCTTTTAGAAATTGATGGTGTGACCTTTTGTTTAATTCAACTGTCATTAGCTGAGTGATGCCTTTGTCTGCATGATTTAACATAAGAAACCTCATCAAACTCTTCCTCATTAAATCAGTGGTCATTTGGTCTCCAGCTCCTGTGTAATTTTTGTAGCTAGAAGGACCATTGCATCTTAGCCCATAGGCATCTGCATACCAGCATGGCTGAGACCGGGAGTCTCAGCTCCTGACAAGTTCACCCTCCTACCTGTCCTCAGGTCACTCTGCAGCTCCTAACCATGAAGGCACTGGGCTGGCACTGCCCAGGCCCTGCCACCCTGCTGCCATCACCACCTTGGTCTGCCTGGAGCTTTCCAGGGGCCATCCACTTCCACACCAGTCAGATTCTGTTTCCACTCTTCATGACCAAGGCTAGTTTCACCTATACCAACCAGACTAGAAGCCTTACAATATTTTATTCATCGGCACAGTCATACTGACGCTTAGTGGACAATAGCAACCATTACTCACACTCAAACATTATGCAATTCCAGGTGGTTACCAACCCCTGAACCCTTAGGTTAAAAACCCCTGCAAGATTTTTGAGAGAGTGACACTCTAGCATGCTGCAGGAGAGCATTGAACGGGCTACATCTGTTCCCATTGCCCTGGTATCCACAGCTTGGCAAGTGCTAGCTGGCCCTCGATAGATTTCGATTGATTGACTGTCACAACTATCACCCAGTCCATTCAATGGTATCTAAAGGAAGCCTTATCTACAAGTCTGCTCAGATCCTGACGTTCACCCCAGATCTGGGGATTAAAAAAAAAAAAAAAAAAAAAAGCCCTTCTTGTAGGAGAAGCTAACAATAACCCAATGTTTGGATTATAATTCTCTTTTTCTTTTTGGATCTCCATCCCTCTCTTTAAAAAATACACATCGATGGAATGCTTACATTTTAAAGGAATAAAATTTTCAAGTTACAGTGAGGACTCTAAAGATGCAGAATGAAAGGAACTAACACAATTGAGTTTACAATTTCGGAAAGAAATGGAGCAGAGATGGGGAGCTGATATAAATATTTCTTCTCCCTCTCTTCATCTAACAACATAATTTTGACAAAATCCTCAAGTTAGGAGGGTCTCCAGTTGGGCTTCTCTCCCTGCAGGCACGAGTACAATGAGTTGAGTGATTTAGGTGATTACCCTACTCACAAATTACAAATGCAATCATTTTAAGGTTGGCCAGTCAATCAATCAAGCGTGAGAAATGGTCCATAACTAGGCAAAAAGAGAGAGTGCTGGCTCCCTCTTAGTGATGTTCAAAAAGCTCTGGGACAATGAATTCTCGGCTGCAATCCCCTCAGGTGTCATGTGTGTATCAGACATCAGGACCCCGTGGCTGGGGGAGAACAGTGGCATCAACAATAGCAAGGCCCCCAGACAGCTCCAAAACAAGGTGGGCAGATCAGATTACACATGAAAGAGGAGAGGAAAGCAAAAGACCCCCTTCTATTGTCCATGGGGTCAGCCTGCATTGTGCAAAGACAGATTTTTAAATACGTATCAGCATTCCAGTAAACAGGGTAAGCTTGCTAATAACAGTGCAATTTAGCAAGCACTACTCCAAATAGATACATTAGAAATGGCATTTCTCTAATCAGATTAACTGTTCTCCTTCATGTTGTGCTTTGGATAATTGTTAAAAATTCTTCTTAGCAAACTTGTTGAGTACATTGTCTAGAAATGCTGGATTTGCTAGTGTTTTTCCTCTTTAAATAAGTCTCAAACACTTTTTAAATGCGTCTTCACGTGGTAAAACTGTGTTCAGTTTCATGATTTCTAAAACTGGGACATATTTTTATGCTGGATTTTATTATTCAATATGACAGTTTTTTATGAGAACATTTTATGAGAACAATTGTTATGATAGGTTAAATGTCATTATTTTCAAAACTACCCTTGCAGATTAGCTGCCACACAGCCCTTTGAACACTTGCACATGAATATCTGAACCATAGCTTCTAATTGTATTATTCACTAGGCTGATTCTTCTGGCTAATAATGCCTATAAATGCTTTTTCAATAGCCAGAGATCCACTCCTGTGAGCCAAAACAT
Source organism: Dasypus novemcinctus (assembly GCF_030445035.2). Lineage (NCBI taxonomy): Eukaryota > Metazoa > Chordata > Mammalia > Cingulata > Dasypodidae > Dasypus > Dasypus novemcinctus. The sequence continues at coordinate 19,500,825 of NC_080696.1, read as the reverse complement.
CTCCGCCCATTTTGGCATTTGGTGACAGCTGGGATCTTTTGTAAATAAATTGAGATCTAATGATGAGTTTATTTTCTATTGTACTTATATTCATGACGAGACTCCCATTAAATTGAGGGTGGTGATATCTGATGTTCAATGCTTTTTAAACTCATGGGATTCAAGAGGGAGAAATACTGTAATCATTTATTAAAATATTTTCCTATCAAAAAGAAATTGCTCTTCCATGCTAAACAATGTTTAGGAACATTCATACTTAACAATAGATATCTTGAAGTCAATTTCAGCAAATATCTAGTGAACACCTAATCTCTTTCAGAAAAGAGGCTGGCACTTGCTCATACATTAATAATCTGACTGAGATGGGACCCAGAAATTCTAAATTGACTTCTCTTTATTTTGTTTAGTTTTCTTTGGCAATCAATTGATCTTTTTCACCCATGTTTTTCTATCTTGACATCAAAAGTCATTATGATCTATCATACATAGGGAAAACAGAAGGAAATAGTTGGACATCCAGTCAATGGCAGATGCCCCAAAGAAACAATAGAAATGAGTTATATATCATATATCCTGTCTGAATTTTCTATTTCTGTCCATAAAATTAATTTCTCTCCCCCATGCACTTTTTTAAAAAGATTTATTTATTTTTATTTTTCTCCTCCCCTTGTTTGTGCTCACTGTCTGTTTGTTGTGTGTTCTCTGTGTCTGCTCATCTTCTAGGAGGCACCGCCAACTGAACCAGGGACCTCCCATGTGACTGCCTGAGCCATATCTGCTCCCCCGCCATGCTCTTTCTAGTCCCTAACTGCAATGATAGAGTTTCTTCATAATTGACTTTCTTAAGTAACTGTCTGAGTTGACCATACCTATTCCCAATAGTAATTGCTGCTCCCCCATGTTGTCTTGAAATGCAGCAGGTCAATTTTCCTTTTCAAGAGATATGAATATGGATTTGGAGCTAAGTACATTGCAAAATTTATAAAGCAAATAGGGTGCTGTGCAATTGGGTCCCTGGAGTGAGTTTTGGATTGTAGAAATGAATAAAGGTCTGTTATAATTACCTAGGCTGCTCAAGCAAATACCAAAAATGTAGAAATGGCTCTGAAATTGGGTAATGGGTAGAAGCCGGAAGAATTATGAGGCACTTGATCGAAAAGGCCTAGATTGCTTTGACTATTGGTTGAAATATGGATACTAACGGTACTTCTTCCCATGAGGCATTGGAAGGAAATTATGAATGTGCTATTGCAAACTGGAGGAAAGGTGATCCTTGTTTTAAAGTGGCAGAGAACTTGGCAAAATTGAGTTCTGATGTTGGATGGAAGGCAGAACTTGAAAGTGATGAACTTGGATATTCAGCTGAGAATATTTCCAAGCTAATTGTGGAAGGTGCCACCAATTTCTCCTTGAAGCTTATTGTAGAATGAGAGAAAGCCACAGAAGAAACATCCAGAAGCTGAAATCAATGGAAACTGGAAGAGAAGGGAGAGACCAGAAGAGGCTGCCATGTACCTTGCCAAGTGACAAGCTAAGGATCAAGGATCAGCAGCAGCCAGCCCCAGAACATCACAGTCCTCAGGAGGAAGGCATTGTCTTGATGGTGCCTTGATCTGGACCTTCTTTTAGCCTAAAACTATAAGCAAGTAAATTGCCATTGTTTAATGCCACCCATTTCATGGTATTTCCTTGAGCAGCCTAGGAAACTAAAAACAAGGTCCTTTCGGAAGCAGAAGAGGAGAAGTAGGAGAAGGAGGAGGAGGAAGAGAAGAGCAGGGAGACCAATACCTCCGTTTTTCACTTTCAGCACCTTGAAAATGAACCTCCAACTGTGGTTTTTGGAACACTTAAGATTTCTTGGGATCAACCAGCCATTCCTCCAGACTCACTAGGAGAAAAGAATTACAGGTTGGAAGGAAAGCTGCAGCTCAGGTACTTTATATCCTTAGTTTTTGCACACAAGTTCTCAACTGAGAACGTGGGTATCCTTGAATGTGGTTCTGAACTCTGGACTTCATCCCTATAATTTCTGTGATTTTAGGCTCCCTCACTTTCCTTGTTTCTTTTTTCCTCTTGAGTCTGTAAAATGTACCCTTGTCAAAATTTAATCAGTTCAACTGCTAGTCTCACATTGGTTTCCTAAGTGGTCTTAGCACCCCACATCCCCCACCCCCGCACAGCCCACAGGCTCAGTAGCCCCAGCCACAACATCCCGTGGAACTGAAGGCAGGTGGAGGCCACACCTGTGCTTCCCGTCACTCCAGTACTGCTTTGACAGCTACCAAAAGGACAGGCAACAGCATCCCATTTCCTCTTTTTCTTTCCCTGCCAAACCAATCACATTTGTTGCTTCTCTTCTTAAGAGGAGGCAAGTGGCAGCATTCCCAGACTCCTGGGCTTTTTCCTGGAATTCTTACTTTCCTTTCACAGTACTGTCTAATCAAGTGGATTTTCATAGCTGCCAACAGCAACTTTTCAGGAAAAAACAAAAACAAAACTGGCCACGGGTGATAATCTTATATTCCTCTTACTTTTTTTTTCCTTCAAGATTTATTTTAGTTGTTTCTTTCCCAAACTACCCCCACTCCACCCCGTTTTCTGCTCTCAGTGTCCCTTTGCTCTGTGTTCTTCTGTGTCTGCTTGCATTATAAAGCGGCACTGGGAAACTGTGTCTCTTTTTTGTTGCATCATCTTGCTGCTTCAGCTCTCCATGTGTGCGGCACCACTCCTGGGTGGGCTGCGGTTTTGCACCGGACAGCACTCCTTGTGCGGGGGCCACTCCTTGCATGGGGGACACTCTCACATGGGGGCATCCCTGTTTGCGCCAGCACTCCTTGCATGCAGCAGCACTGTGCGTGGGCCAGCTCACCACACAGGCCAGGAGGCCCTGGGTTCCAAATCCTGGACCTCCTATATGGTAGGTAGACACTCTCTCTGTTGAGCCACATCTGCTTCCCTATTCCCCTCACTTTTTAAGTCAAATATGTCCTGCTCCTTAGTGGAAGTCTCCCACTCCACTTAGCGTCAAGTGTTCCTATCATCCTCGTGGGTATCTTAGTGAGCCCTTCAGGCTCTCAAGCCAGGCTCTGCCTATCCAGTCCTCATTCCATGAAATGAGGCAGAAAGATGAATTGCTGAACCTGAATTACAACTCTTAACCAGGATACTCAACTTCAGTCTTTAATTACTATTCTCAACATAAGTTTCATAAAGCCATTTTTCTGCATGTGGGTTAATCTAGCATGTATGTGTACATCAAAGGAAAAAGATCCTTTGATTGAATTATTCTTTAATTCCATGGGGATTTATTTAATGACCAGCTATTATCCTGGGCTCGGCATTAGGAACTACGGTAAAAGCAGAGGAGATCATGGTTTCTGATCTCCCAGAGCCTCCAGTGTGGCAGGCAGGAAAGTGGACCTAAACCTCAAGAATCCCCTGGAATAGAAACTCTCCAGTCACTGAAAACCATGTTAGAAGAACTTGGTCAAAAGGACAACTCCCCTGAACTCAGTGGAAGCTACACAAACTTTGACTTTTCTGAAGTGTTTCAATTCCAGTGAAAACCGTAAAAGGTACAATTAGGAAGGAATTCCTTTTATTGCTTCATGTTGAATTGCAAAGACTGTATCTTACTTTGCCAGGGCTGCTATGACAAACACCACACCCTGGTTTTAAAAGGAGTTTATTGTCTCGTGGTTTTGGAGGCTGGAAGTCCAAAGTCAAGGCATCTGCAAGGCCATGCTTACTGCCTGAGTCTGAAGCCTTCTGGTGCTGGCTCGCCATGATCCTTGGGGTTCCTTGACTTGCATCTCTGCCTCTTGCCTGTGGCGCTCTCACTCTCTTTGTATCTGCTCTTCCAGATTCTGCTGACTTCTGGCTTCTTCCTGTAGCTTTCTCTGACTTCTGTCTTCTCTCATTGTAAGACCTCCAGTAACATGGATTAAAATCCACCCTGATTCAATCTGCCCACACCTTCGCTAACAAAAATCTTTTCAAATGGTTCTCTTTACAATTGGGTTCATACCCATAGGAACGTGGAGTAAGATTAAGAGCATGTCTTTTGTTGGGATATCATGACTCAATCTACAGCAGACTGCTTGTGGGGAAATTCAAATGATAGGGTGAAAGATAGGAAAATTGTATATCAACGAAGGGAAGAAGGTTCCCTTAACATGTTTAAGAAAACCAACACAAACCTAGCAACTGATTGTCAGAAGATCAAGAAGCTAACTAGAATTCACGACAAACATCATTGTGAGTATTTTCACCCTGAGCTCAATGCATGAATTTTGCTATGCTCCCTTTCTGAGCACAGCTGTGGATATGGTGGCAGCTTGCACAGTAGATGTACCCCAGCAGCCCATTTGTAATCAATGAAATTACATTCCCTGGGTAAAGTGAGTCTGTAATTTAAAGGGATCCTGGTGTGAGTCCTCTCACGAAGGAAAGACTCCTGTCTGAAAGCAAACCCTCTGTCCTGAGTCACTCAGGGAAGGCACTCTGCCAAAACAATCCTCGAATTTCAGCAGCTTAGCACAATTAAAGTGCATTTCTTGCAGGAAGCCTTCCACATGATGAAACAGTCTCCCTGCAGCTTAAGTTTCCACCACACCTGAATCTGGAGTTCCCTGCTGAATCCCCTGCTTCCAGTTGGCAGAAGGGAGAGAGAGTGGAGGATGGAGTGGGAGGTTTCTCCGGACCAGATCTGGAAGGGGCATTCATCCCATTCACCCACATTTCAGAATTCAACCTCAACGCAGCCTGGGAAACGTGGTCTAGCTGCTTGCCAGAGAAAAGGGAGAGTGACTTGGTGAGAAACTCACCAGTCTCTGCCCAAAGTCCTGGCCACCTCTAGTGTGGCTTTCATGAGAAAAGGAAATGCATCTGCACATTAAGACTATAACAGAACAAGTTAAATTAAATATGTGCTTTTGAAAAACGTCTTCATCTTAAAGGATCTTCATTGATTTGATCTTCAAACCAATAAATCAACCAAGAAAAATAGAAAGATTAGGAGACAACTTTGGTAAAATTCCTATCTCGTCACCTGGTTGTCATTTCAGTACTTATTATGAGAACACAGTCCAAGTTCAGTACAGGTACTGCTACTACTGAAGTTTCATTTATAAAACATAAGGGTTTTTTTTAGAAAATAATTCCACCGATCAAACAAAAAACAAGCAGGGTTAAAGAAGGATGTACTGATAGGGAGCCATCTCCAAGATAGATTTTTAAGTGAAAAACATAGCTACAAAGCAGTATATATAGTGCGCTACTTGTATTAGTTTTCTATTGCTGTGTAGCAAATAAACACATGCATAGCATCTTAAAGCAAAAAAAAAAAAATTATTATATCAGTTTCCATGGGTGAGGAATCATCTGGGCATGGATTGTTGGGATCTCTGCTCAGGGTCTCACCTTGTTGAAACCAAGGAGGTGGTTGGTGCTGCTATTTCATCTGAGGCTTCGGATCCTCTTCTGAGCTCACCCGGTTTGTTGGCAGAATCTAGTTCTTCCTAAAGTCTGCCCTTAGGTCCTAGAGATGTGGCAGCTTCCTTTTGCAAATCCTACAGGAGAATCTCCCTCCAGCCTACCTGGTAGAATGTTGTATAATGTAACCTCATCAAGGGAGTGATGTCCCATCATATTCTCTCTCACCCACACTCAAGGAGGAGACTGCCCAGGGCGTGCCTACCAGGGGATAAGAATCATGGAATTCTTCCTACCTCACCATTGTTTATCTTTAACCAATAGGACAAACATATGTTGTATGCACCTAAAATAGTTCTGAATAAGTTCAGGAGGAACAAAGTCCGGGCTGCCTCTGAGGGACAGCACTGGATGATGGGATGAGAGGAAGGGGGCACTTCTATATATCAGCATTATTTTCCTGTTTGGATAATTTTTTCATGTTCAGGTATCTGTTCAGACTAAGTAATTAAGTAGAATAAGAGCAGCTCATGAAGGTGCTTTTCTAGAAAAGGAAAGTTGTCCTTTTGGGTGTCCACAAACAGTCTCAGAGAGTGTGTGAGGCACCACCTCCCTTCTCCATTGGGGCTCATACCTGAGTCTGGAAAACACTAGTTCTGAGCACAACAAAAACAAAAACACTAGTTCTGATCAGGAAAGTCTTGAGACTATTTAATGTTCCTATTTGGGAAAGGAGGAGGCCTCAAATACAAACCAATTAATAAAATAAAGCAAAAATGTATGCTATAACTACATCCATCAGATCACCAAAGCTGGTTAAGAAATACCTTACTGGAGCAGATGCCTCATTTTTAAAAGAATTTCTCTTAACACATAATTCTTACATCCAATTACATGTTTGTGTATGTATTTTTCAAATTTTAAATTTCCAATCCCCCTTCTGCATAGTATTAGGTCCAACTAGGCTGAATCTAGAAAACATGTATTCTGGTCTCTACTATGCTTGTTTTCTTTTATTCGATTTTTATATCTGGTCTTGTAGTGGACTATGCCAAAGGTAAGAAATCAAGAACACAGTCATTGCAGAATAATGCTATATTTTTTTAGTTTTTCTATGTCTCAAAAATATCCTATGAGGTGGGAGTGGTGTGTTTTTTCACCTTCTAAATCCAATCACTCTTAAGAAACAGGGATTTTTAATGGCTCTACTATAAAACCAGCAACTAATGGAAGGATGCAGGTATCATTTGTTTGAGGATACATTGTCAACAAGGCACATATGAGTCTGTCCTTGGTCTCTGCGGCAGGTTGAATTATGGACCCCAACAAACACATGTTCTTAATCCTAATTCTTGTAGGTGTGAACACATTGTCAATAGGACCTATTAAAGATGGTGTTTTCATTCCTCTATGGTCCATCTGAATGAGGGTAGGTCTTAATCCAGATTACAGGAGGCCTGATCCAGAGAATGTGGAATTCACAGAAATGGGAAAGGATAGGACACTGCTGTGTGGTAGGAGGCAGAAATACCAGGCAAGGACCCCCAAGGATGGCCAGGAGCCAGCACCAGAATGCTACAGTCCTTGGGGAGAAAGGAAGTCTTGCTGCTCTCTTGATTTGAGACTTCTTATAGCCTCAAAACTGTAAACCAATAAAGTCCCATTTTTGAAGCCAACCCATTGTATAGTGTTTGGCATAGAAGCTCAGGCAAACCAAAACTATCTCTGTGAAAGATGATGGAAATTCATGCCTGTGTCTGCTCTTCTCCCAGAAGCAGACCCAGAGACACTGCTGTGACAGTGAGAGGACTAAAGGGCAGTGAATTAAGGAAGCATCACGAGGAGGAAAGAAAGCACAACAGGAAAGGAAGGACATCGATAAAGAGACAATGGGGGCTCCCGCCCTCTGAGGACTCCTGGGAGACAGTGTAGAACACGCATGTTGGAGTCAGCCCCCTGCCCAGGAGGCTGCTCCTAGGAAGAGGGGTGTTAACTTCCTACTACTTTCGGCTTGCCGCCCGTTGTGGTCCAGAAAGTGCACCAGCTAGGAGGACCAAGTGCTTGCAGATGGCGCCATCAGGCTGGCGTGTGAGTTGTGAGGAGTGCTGTGGGGCTATGGGTGGATCGTCAACAGTATGTACTGCACCCCCATACCAACAGATTTAAAATAAAAATTCTCCACCCTGGCTGCTGTTTGACCTAATGCTTTTTGAAATGGCTGGCTTTTTTAGCAATTCATGAAGGAAGACCCCATTCAAATTTAATAGGCCAATTCTGCTTTGTCAAGGAAAAAATCAATGAGATGATCATTTTGCTCAAAGAAGATGAAACTACCCTTCACTATCCTAGAATTGCCGTTACATGCCTGGTTCAAACATTTGTAGAAAAGGGTAACTTTGGGGAGAAATCCAAGCAAAAATTGAGGGACCTTACATTTTGTTGTTCTGGTTCAATCAAGAGAAGCTTATAATTGGCCCAAGGCAAAGCCTGTGAGTTGGTAGTTCTGAGGTCAACACTCGAAGGAGTGGGGAAGCAGCAAAGGCACGCCCCAGGGGAGCTCTCTGTGTCTGCTGCAAAACCACCGAGGCTAAGACACTGGGTGTCTCCAGGCTAAGTCTATGCAAGAGAGCAGGGAGGTGGGAACCCCCAGGTCCTTTTCTTGGCAGCCTGCCAATCCTGGAAAGGGACACATTAAGCCTTCTGTCAAGAAAAACCCCAGCGGCTCCGTAAATCACAAAATAAGGCTGTCATTCAACCTGACTGGATGAAACATGACCCTAAAGGTACAACATCTGCAAAATGTCACTGTGTACTTGTGTGATAACATCCACCGAGCTCCCCTGCAAAGTTCCCACCACCTCTTTTGACACCTCCATCACCCAGCACTGTTCTAGTCTCAGTCCCAGCAGTGCAGTGCCGTTCTCTTAAAGAAACATTACTTCTTCACCTTAATCAGAAGCAAGAATTTGGGATTAAAAGTAGCCATTCCCACAGACACCTACAGCAACTGACTGCACTAAATGCAACCAAGAACACATTTTGCAAACCGCCATGCTGAATATTGCGGGTCAGTGCCAGCTGGTGTTCTAATTTTAAAACGAGGAAGATATTTACCAGAGGAAACACAGCATGCTGTCTGGGTCAGAAGCAATGTTATTTACTATTCCAATAGTGAAATAAGTTTAACAATGAAAAGAACTACTTGGAGAGAGATGTTGAGGATATTTACTCTAATTAGTAGATAGGCGGTAAATCAGTGTCATCTAAGCAGAAGGCTGGACTCTTCTAGCAGGTTCAGAAACAGAGCTTACAACAAGCTGAAAATGAATCTCAGGCAGACAATTCTTGGTTTATCTCATCCTCTCCTAGGATCTTAATAAGTCATTAAGTTTCTTCGGAATCAAACAAGTCTCCTCATTATGATGTTCCCATAAAATCAGCTTCCTGTTGTTCTGAGAATTGTGGACAATGGTCCCTGATACGTGGAAGTTTGAATACACACTGATAAAAATCAGATTTTCTGCATGTGATGGATATTAAAAATACCAAACTTTTATGGTTTTTGAATGTTAAGCAGTGTCCACGGGGCTGAGGTGGCCTCACGGTGTGTTGTATGGTGAGAATAGGAGAGACAAGCAAATGCTCTCACATCTCACATCTTTAATTATTTGCCTGCCCAGCCTTCAACAGCTGGGGTTTTCTAATATAAGCTGTCCTGCCAGTTGGTTTTCTTAAGTATTCCTTAAAGCAGCAGTTTCCCAAGGGTCTTGCCAGTCTGCAGTCAACTTTCCTTCATCCAGCTTCACAAGAGACACAACCAGTCCAACTTTAATTCTGGTTTCCCTCCCAAGGCAAAATTAATCCAAATTCAAGAACAAAAGTATTCATATCTTTCCTTGTATGTCAAGGATTACCACTATTGAAAGTGTTTTCTATTATCAGCTTGTTACTTTCTTTGCTACTTAATCTCTTTCTTTCTTCTGCTCAATGGCCTCCTCTTATTTTCTTTCCCACTGAAAAAGCAGGAGGTTTCTATTTTCTTCTCTCTGTCTCTCTTCTCTCTCTCTCTTTCTCTTGTTCTCTCACTCTCTTCCTTTCTTTAAATTTATAAAGTTAAAAGGCCGACTCAGCCTGACAACCTGGATGACTGGGAGGCCCTGCCAGCAGCCAGCTGTGTCATTATGTGCTGCCAGCTTTGTGACATCCCTGCTCATGGGATTGTTCTGGTTCTGTAGACAGCCACCTCCTGCCCAGCCAGTGCCCCATTCTGATTATCTTCAACTTTCCTAGTTTAATGCTGCTCTTTTGCTAATTATTAAGCACTGGGAATCTTTTCATCACAGTTCATGTCCCACATCAGGCCACATGAGGGAGGCAAAAAAAGAGGGAATGGGGGAGGCCCACTGGCATGATTGAATGTCTTGGGTAGAGACCCATTCACATCCCTAATGAGATCATTACTGTTAGCTAAATATAAGCCCGGCTTTTTGACCCCTGGGAGCCATATGCCAGGGACATCAATCTCCTTCTAAACCCCCACCCGCTGCCCTCCTGTGCTGAAAGCTAAACCTGTTATCAAAAAGCCCCTAAGCCAGGCTCTGAGGGTAGTCACTCAGTCCCACCAGTCCCTAAACCTCAGAGATCTCATGCATGATGCCCCACTGGATGCCTGTCCCTCAGGCCCAGCCACAGGGCCGTCAGGAATGGGCATCCCAAATTTTCAGCCAACTTGGCACACTGTACCTACTCTCCAGAACCATATGGGAGGTTATTTTAACAGGGCTTTATCAAGCCTTCCCACATTCTCCCACAGAGCTGGGAATTCTCCCATTCAGTCCAACTAACTCTTCATCAACAGTCCAGTCCTAATATTATCATGTCATCCCACTGAGGAGTTCGACCAGATGACTGGGATTTGTTGTCATTGTTCACAAGCCACCAGTATTTTTAGGAAGTTTAGCAAATTTAGCGTGCTTCCCCTAGACCTTATATGGAATTCTTTTTCAGTCCCTTTGTACCAATATTCATGGAGAAGCGAAGCTGGCCACTTGGACTTACCCTCACAAATAAAGGTAAAGTATAAATGTGTGTGTGCATGTGTGTAAAGCAGGGGAAAAGTTGCCTGGGTTATTTGTTGCTCAACAATTATGGGATTTAAATACAGCAATTCTGCTTGCCTGATTGATGCTAACCATCCCATTGTGGCATGTTAAGAATTAAGATTTCCTAGGGAGGTGACCAAGTTTTTCTTATTCACTCTACTTTGCCTCTTTCCTTCATTCTCAAAAGAAATGGTGAACTATTAAAATATTTCAAAGCCAGGAAATATTTAAAATTATACATAAAGCAAAAGTACATTTAGTCCTTTGCACCATGTTTATTACAATTTATTTATCATGATATATACCTCAAATCAAATGATAATATAATACCATATTCCTATGCTATATTCTTTTGGAATATAGAGACTCCTGAAGCATAGGCCTCTTTCTGTTCCACTCTTATGGCATGAATCCTCTTTAGTGTGTTTGGCTTTCTCTTTACTTCTGAAGGGAACGCTGTAGCACCCCAATGTAGAAGAGATACCTATGGTTCCTCTAGGACCAAGATTTCCTAAAGAAATCTTAATTCTTGAGGTCTTCCATATTTTAACTGCTTCTAACATCAAGCAGGGCATGCCATTTGGTGCTGCATTTAAACCCCATTGCACTTGAACAGAAATAACTCAAGAAAACTGTATACTCAAGAGGACAAAACCTGGTGTGGGTTTAGAGATGATTGCCGTCAGATATGAAAGCCTAAAAACACAGATCAAGCTAGGTGGTATTTCTCATAAATGACTCCATTCACAACGTAGTACTTAGTCCCACACAGCTGCAAGATCCAGGGATTATGTTTTGCTTAGAGTGAATTATTGATAATACTCTTTTAAATACATTAAGGGAACAGATGTAGCTCAGTGGGTGAACACCTGCCGCCTATGTCCAAGGTCCTGGGTTCAATCACTGGTACTTCCTAAAACAACAACAACAACAAAAACACACATTGAAAGTAAATGAGTGTCTATTTGATTTCTACCTTGAGTATTGGGGCTCCTTCTCTCACCTACACAGAGCAGTGTTTGGGGGTACTGTTTCTTCATCTCTCCAAGTAAGTAATCCCTAATGGTTAAATTTTACCTCAAGTAGGGCCAGGAGCTCTTTGATGGGATTGGGACCTCAAAACCTCTCACACAAAGCAAATCTCCTTTTTGACTGCAGATAGCAATTTATTTTCAGTTTTGTTTTCATCCTGGGTAAGCTGATGCTCCCAGGTGATGAAAAAATCTCCAAAACCCATGGCAAACTAATTTAACACTCCCCTCCTCCCATGAAACTCAAATTTGAGGTTTGCAAACATCAACAGTGTTGAGCCCCCACCTCCTGGGGACACAGAGAGCCCTGGCCGGCACTCCAGGTCACGAAAAGGGGCATCTTAAGTATCCCTCCTGGGGTCTGCCTGGGAGTGCCTTGGCCTCTTGCTCACCTTCAGTAGGGTGCTGGACCCAGCAGGAGCCACATTGTCCATGGGAGCTGGAGGTTGTTTAAAACGATGCTTGTCTGAACTGACCTCTTCTGTGCAGGTGGGGTGGCCCATTCCTGAGTGAAATGAAATGGTGGAGCATTTCTTTCCTCCAGCTCTTCCAGTCAATTCCCAGGCACGAAGAGGAAAAGCTCATTCCATGCTCCCTCTGAGCACCGTATTGCCAACACTGGCTCCCACCATAAGAAGGTGAGTTCATGCAGGAAATGACCCATGTCTGATTGTCTCCTGGGCCAGATTAACTGCTAAGAGAACATGAAAGTGGTGGGACTTCCCACTTAATGCCTTGGACGGTGGCTAATGGAACTTCTCTGCCCTACAGTCAAGCAAGAGTGCCTGTGAGGCTCGTTTACTTGCCTTCACAGTGAGCCACCACTGTTTTCACTCTGGTGGCCAAATTTGGCAGAAGCTAAAAGCCACTCCTTTCCCAAACTTGAACAAGAAAGTCTTTCTCTTGAGGCTTATTACAGAGTATCAATGGCAGTGTGAACCATGAAATTGCTCTCTTCCCAGCGCCTTTGTCTCCCCAATCCTACATGGGGGTCACAGGAAGCTTCTCCCAGCAGAAAGTCACATTGCTTGTAAAAATTATTTAATAAGTCAATATTGAGGTATCATTCAACCAAAGAGCCCCCACTACCATGACTTAGCAAAGCTGTATCTCTCTTCACTGAGTAGCAGCATCTTAAAACATGATGCTTGCGTACTCTCCTTCCCTGACAACCTCTGAGGAAATAGCTAACCCAAGATAGATAAGAAAAAGAGTAAGGTTTTCACTAAACCCTTTTCAAGTTTTATCTCTGGTACAGGAATTTTTATGAAGTAGGAACACAATTTTCAGGTTCAGGGAACAGGAATATAATTTGGTCTGTCTTTTAGGAATGTGGCTTTATCTGTTTGTTTGGGTTTATTATTTTAGATTGTACTTTCTACTTCCTCTCAGTCCAAGCTCCTCTAGGCTCATTTTGCTGTTGCCATGCTGGCCTTCTTTCTGTTTCTTAAACATAAGGAGGATCCCAGCTCTGGGTTCTGCATTTGCTATTCCCTCTGTCTGGCTCAATTTCCCTCCAGATCGTCCAATAGCGTCCCCTGCTTCTTTCCCAGAGTTCTGCTGGAAGAAGACTTTGTGACAGTCTCAGGACAACTTGCTCCCTAACCCACCCCTCCCGCTGTCCTCCAACTCTCTCTGTTGTCTGAGAGGCCCTTTCCACTCTAAATTTGTCTGATATGATTATTTGTCTTATTGTTCACTGTCGCTCTCCAACCAAAGCATTGTCCCTTATTCACCAGGAGCAAAAATGCTTGACACATAGTAAGTACTCAATGAATACATGTTGGCAGAACTCCACTTAGAAGGTAAGGAAAAATCACTTGACAATCTTGTTTGGCACCCATTGGATATTTCCTGCTCCTCTTTTAGGATTATATTTTATGGTGGCATCAAGCAAACTAGTACATTGAACTTTTCCCCATCGAGTCTGCACATTAAGATGTGAGTATGTGTGTGTGTGTAATCTCAGTATCACTTGCATTTCCTAACCAAATGTCTACTGTGATCTTTACCCTCGTGCTTATTATCCATAAAACTAAATCCACTTCAAACTGCTCCTGCACTAAGAACTCACGAAAAACATGTACGACAAGAGCTTTGAAGGACCATTTCAAAAATCCATTCCACCAGGTTGTCCATCCTCTTCTCTAGAGCTCTTTTTGCACAAAAGTACCATCTCCTAGGCTAAAGTAGGCTTGTAAGGAAATAAAGCATTCCAGGCCGTAATAGCCTTGGGCCAACCATTTCTCCCCCTTCACTGTGGTAATGTTATTCATTTGAAATACAGTTACGTTTGTTTCCCTTTATATTTCATTTTAGGGTTTTTCTATATTATTGTCCATTTTATTTTATTTTTTCTGAGTATACAAACATTAACATGGTTCAAAAGTCAAATCTATACCAAAAGGTGTCCTAAAAGCGGTGGCACTCCCCTCTCCCACCCCTTCCTCTTCTTTCTCCCTTCCTTCCCCTTCCACTGCCTCCCCCACTCTTTCCTCTCCATTCCCCCTCCTTCCCTTCCTCTCTACTCTCCCCCGCCACTCCATTCTCACCCCACTGTCTCTTTCACACTGTTCCAGCCAATTCCCTACAATCAATCTTATTAGTTTGTGGTTTATTCTTCCTGTGTTTCTTTGCAAAAAGAAAATAATCAAATAAATGCATTTTTCTTTTTTCCCCTCTTTTTAGTCATAAGGAGGCATACTATAGATATTCTTTTGCACATGCTGGGCGTTTTCGGGACTTGGAATTGTCCTGGGTGGTGCTGCGGGGACAGTAACTGAACGTTGTATGTGCTCCCATGGCCCACTGGGTGGACTGTGGGAGAGTGTGGGCTATAGTGTGGACCATTGACCATGAGGTGCTGTGGTGCTCAGAGATGTATTCACCAAGTGCAATAATGTCTCATGATGATGGAGGAGGTTGTTGTTATGGGGGGAGGAGTGGGGGGAGGGAGGTGGGGGATATATGGGGATCTCATATTTTTTTAATGTAACATTAAAAAAATAAATTTTTTTTTAAAAAAAATCATGCCCTGGAAATCACTCCAGAGCAGTTCACAACAATCTTCCTCAATCTTGGCCACAGCTGTCTAATACTCTATGCTGTGGATGGACCAGAGATGATTGAAATACCCTCCTATGTTTGGGCTTCTAGGTTGTTTTCAATACTTTGTAATTGTAAGCCATGCTGCAATGAATAACCATGTGCTGATGAACTTTTACACTGTTGAAGGTGTGTCTTCAGAGTAAATTCCTAGCAATGGGGTTGCTGGGTCCAAGATGAGTCCATGTATGGTTTTGCTAGCTCTTATAAATTCCCCTCTTTAGGGGTTGTATCAATTTGCATCCCCTCCACTTTTATGAGAGTGCCTGTTTCCTGTGACCTGACCAGCACAGTATGTGGTAGAGTTATTTAATGTTTGCCAACGTGACAGGTAAGAAATGGTGTCTTAGTGTCGTTTTAATGTACATTTCTTTTATTATGAATGAAGTTGGACATCTTTTTGCATATTTAAGGGCCGTTTTTATATCTTCTTTTTTTTTTAAAGATTTATTTAATTTATTTGTTTCTCCTCACCCCCTCATTGTTTGTACTTGCTATGTCTATTCTTCTTGTTTCTTTTTAGGAGGTACCAGGAACCAAACTCAGGATCTCCAATGTGGGAGAGAGGTTTCTAATTGCTTGAGCCACTTCTGTTTCCTGCTTTGTTGTACTCTTATTATGTTTTTCTTCTTGTGTCTCTTGTTGCATTATCTAGTTGCATGACCTTGCCTCACCTGCCTAACATGCCAGCTCTCCGTCTTCTTTAGGAAGCACCAGGAACTGAACCAGGGACCTCCCATGTGGTAGGTGGGAGCTCAATCGCTTGAGTCACATCCGCTTCCCTTTATATCTTCTTGTTGTGAATTGTCTGCTCATGTCAATTGTCTATTTTTTTCTATTAGATATATGCTCATTTTTCCCTTCATTAAGTCTTTATATATTAGAGATATTAGCCCTTCACCTGTGATTTATGCTGATAATACTTTCTCTCAGTTTGCCATTTGTCTTTTGGCTTTGGTGATGGTGTATTCTGCTAGTCAAACACCCTTGTTTATGTACATGTGTCAACCTTTTCCTCTATTTCCTCTGGATTTCGAGGGACATGAGAAAGGCTGTCTCAGGTTCTAGAGAAATTCACTGTGTTTTCTCCAAGTGCTCATATAGCTCTTTTTTTTTTTTTTACATTCAGATCTCTACTTCTTTTGGATAGTGTTCCTGGGTATCATGTGAGGTGCAGAACTAATTTGATTTTATCCCCAAACTACTCAGTTGTCCCAGCACCATTTATTAAAAGTTGCATTTTAGAAAGGGCCCTAGAGCACGGGGAAGGGGAAAGAAAAGGAAGATAGGCAGGGGTAGGAGGCAAACCTCTTCATCTTTCCTCTGCATGTTCTTCAGCCCAGACAAGTGCCCTACGACCAGCTCAGCCTCTGGCACAGGCCTGAGGGGTTCTCAGGCCAGCGAAGGGGGCCTGTGGGCTCTCTCAGCCTCACAAAGCAGCTGTTCCCACTGAGGCCAGAGCTTGTTCCATGGGCCTTGTGGCTAAAAGCCAAGCTTGGTGACCACTTACTAGTAGGAGAAGGAGTCCAGGAGACAGAGTAATCTGCAGACTCTATGCAGCACCAAAATGGCTGCAGTCAAGATTTCTAAGTTGCCGGCACCAGCTAATCACCACCGTTTCAACTGTACAACTTGAACAACTTGTACAGCTGACAACATGACAACAAGAAGCCATGGTGTCAGGAAAAGCAGCCTGGGCCCACAGGCTCTGGGCTGGAAGGATGTGCAACAACGGGGACACTGAGTCGATGTGTGTGGAGGAATCGGCAGCAGAAGACCTTTGTTTCTGCAGGAACCTCATCTCTCTCTGATCCGTAGGGACATGGAGGTCTCTGAAAGCTTTGGCAGGGGAGGCTTCTGGGGATGCGCTGATTTTTGGTTCTTTTCCTCACCTGAATGTCTCTCAGAGGTCAGAATCCTACTCCAGGGTCTCCTCCAAACTCGTGTCACCCATTACAATAACGGTAATGAAAATAAGGCAATTCCCCAAGCACTCCCCCTGTCCAGATATTTGTAACCACAGAGGTTCATCTTCCCATTGCCCCAGAGGTTTGCTTTAGTATTTGATTCTTTGTGCAGATGGGGAAACTGGAGCTAAGGCAGGTTGTATTACTTTCTGAGGCCATCCAGCTAGTCAATGGTGGGCCAGGATAGGAACTCAGCACCCACCTTTGCAACTGCCCTGCCTGTTCCCTGGTGAGGTCAGTTTCTAATTGTCACTGGGTTGGGTAAGCAAAAAATATCTAATGGGCTGAAAATGCTGATTTTCTCACTTGCCCATTTCACCACTTGCAGGAAGTCATGGTGTTCCCTCCAAATCTCACCCCAGCTCAGGGTTGTCACTACCAAACCCAGACTTACGAGGCAGGAGGATCAGAAAGAAATCAACAGGTTGCGCTACCTGCAGGATGTCTTAAAAAAAATAACTGTTAAGTGTTTTCCAAAGGCAATGCATAGTGAGTAGGAAAAAATTGAAGTTTTAGATAGACCAAGTGCTAGTTGTAAATTTAAAATGCAAATGGTACGAGCTAGCTACATCAAAAAAGTCCTGGAGTACATACAGCTGACCAACGCTAAATACAAAATGTCCCTCTGTCTCTGGTATTCATTTGCCAATCACATTGCCAGTTAAAAGTAGTCATTTTGAAAGCAGTAATTCATCCTCTACTGTCCTTCCTTAACACAATTTTCAGCCTGCAATTTAGATGATAGGAAAATTACAACCTCAGTGCACTATATTATGTGATATAAATGTTATTGCAATTAAGCCTGCTAGAAACCACACACACATGCACACACAGAAAGACCTAAATACAACTTGTCTATGATTTAGTCTAAGTAAACCTGTAAACTAAGAAACTTCTGTTTGCTCAATAATATATGAGACAAAAACAGGTCTCAAGCAAAAAATTGTGTACCTGGATTTGGACAAAAACTGGAGTGGAATGGGAGCAAGTGGGAAATGACCTGAGGAGGTCTGAGTTTTACCTTTATTGGTTGGAATAGGGATAGATTGGTCTGACCTAAATATCCTAGAGGTTCCCATCGAGCCAATCATTAAAGCTAGAACAAAAGAATGAGCCAACGCTTTTTATTCCTCCAACCCAAAGCCAACTGGGCACTGTGAATGAAATCTCTTGCCCATCATTTACACCTATGGTCCCTTTCTTGGGTCATCGTATCATTCTGTTTTAGATGATCACTGCCACTGCCTAACAGTCTCTTTGTCAATGATATCTTCCCTCCCCAGTTTATCCAGGCACTTGTTGAAATAATGGCTCTCAACTGCAAACCTAGTTAGGTTAGTCTCCTGTCAAAACCATTTGAAAGCTCCCTCACCACACTGTTCCCTGCTCAAGTGGCATTTTTTTGTCCAGAATACCCCTCCTCAACCCACCTAAAACCTGCTTTTCCACTTGACATTCCTCATTATTATAAGTTGAATTGTGTCCTCCAAAAAGATATGGTCAAGTCTGAATCCACAGTAACTCAGAATGTGACCTCATTTGGAAATAAGTCCATTACAGATGGAATTAGGCAGATTAAATGAGGTCATACTGGAGTAGGGTGGCCCTGACTCCAATATGACGAGTTTCTTTATTTTAAGAAGAGGACATTTGGACACAGAGGACCAGAGGGGAGAATGCCATATGACAACTGACGCAGAGAACGCCGCGGGATACTGACAAGCCATCGCCAGGAGCCAGGAGAGATGGAATGATGCTTTCCCACAGACTTTGAAGGAAGCAAGGCCATGCCAACACCTTGATTTCAAACTTCTGGCCTCCAGGACTTTGAGACCCTAGATTACTGTTGTTTTAAGCCACCCAGTTTGCGGTATTTTGTTATGTCCAACCTAGAAAGTAAGACTTCTGTTATCCATTATCAGCTGGTTTCCCACCTCTTCTGGGAAGCCCTCTCTGCTGACCCCCAAAAGGGGGAAATCACCTTCTTCATCTCTCTATGCTTCTTCTGTGTCTGGTTTATATGTTCATTTTAGCACTTAATGTGATTATGTGTGTTCATGGCTGGACACTGCTTGGGGATATGGACTAGGAGAGAACCAGGACTCCTGTATTCCAAGGCATTCCTCATACATTGGAAAATGAAAAGAAAAAAAAAAAAAAGGAAATACCAAAACAAGGTTTCAAAATTTTTTGGATGTTGCAATGGTTGTCTTTGCTGTTGGGAGAATTCTACGATTATGTGCATAGCTTTGTTTGGAGATAATATTAAGAGGCCAAAGCCTTTTAAAGTAAAAGTTTAGGCCATGTACCTCACAGTCTTTTGAAACTCCTGTACATGTGAGGCCGTATTCTTTACCCTTCATGTAGCCTCTCCCTCAAATCTGGCATATCAGAAGTTGTCAACAAATGTTAGTTCATTTAGATTTCAAAGAGCAAATATTCCTTCAAATACTAGGTAAATAAAATACAAATATTTGTTAATCATGGTTTTCTCTCTAGGCAAATTAGTTAGACAATGCTAGTTGCTATAAAAATAAACCATAAGCTGTAAAATGGCTCAAAGATTGTGAAAGTTCTTTATCTGTCAAATACAAAATCCAAAAAGGGTTCTTTTGACCAATAGGCATGTCTCCTTCAAGCACTAATTCTAGGACTTCCTTTGGCTCTGCAATTTTTCACATGTAGCTTCCACAGTTTTCTGTATCTAGGTCATAAAAGGGCAAAGAGCATGGTGATTTACAACAGGAGGTTTTCTGAACATTCTGTTGGCAGAATGCAGTCACATGTCCACATGTAACTGCAGGGAATGCTGGGAAATGGAAAGTAGCTGTGTCCAGGAAGAAGAGAAAGCTGCTGAGTGAGCTTGGGATTTTGCCTCACTAATGTTTTTACATCAAATAAGAATTGTATTGCTCTTACCTAAAGACAATCGCAAGGCTTAGTTAAGAAAATAACAATTGTAACTATCATTTCCTGAGTGTTTACTACATTCCAGGTACTAGTCTCAGTATACATTGCCTTATCTTCATTCGTAAACAACCTGCTATGTAGATATTATTATCTCCTTCTCGAAGATGAAAAAACTGAAGTTCAGGGTGGGAAACTAATTTGATTGAGGTCACACAGCAGAGCAGGAATTTAAATCTGTAACTGATTGAATTTAGCCCCAAGTGTTTTCTTTGCTATCACTTTGTGTTTCCTAAAAAAAATAACAACCTTCAAAAAGGATTGTGAGGTTTGGCATACAACAATGAATTTCAGAAAACAACTACATATAACTTGAGAAGAAAGCAACTTTGGGAAGATATCCATTAACCTCTTTACTGCTGAGAAAATGAAGGTCCAAAGAGAATAGGTGTCCAATTAGTGGCAGTGCTGTGACTGGTCACCACAGCTCCTGACTCGCAGTCTTTTGAAACTCCAACCTCTTGTCCAAAGCAGTCAAAAGACAAATAGATCAATAATTGTCTTGTTCAAAGTGATTCTCAGCATCAAATTTTGAAGTTATAGGTGCATATATCCCTGCTAGATGCTAAATAGTTTGCCTTTTCTAGTATTTTTTTTTTTTTAAGATTTATTTATTTATTTAATTTCCCCCCCTCCCCTGGTTGTCTGTTCTTGGTGTCTGTTTGCTGCGTCTTGTTTCTTTGTCCGCTTCTGTTGTCAGCAGCTCGGGAAGTGTGGGCGGCGCCATTCCTGGGCAGGCTGCTTCTTTCTTTTCACGCTGGGCGGCTTTCCTCACGGGCGCACTCCTTGCGCGTGGGGCTCCCCCACGCGGGGGACACCCTTGCGTGGCAGGGCACTCCTTGCGCGCATCAGCACTGCACACGGCCAGCTCCACACGGGTCAAGGAGGCCCGGGGTTTGAACCGCGGACCTCCCATGTGGTAGATGGACGCCCTAACCACTGGGCCAAAGTCCGTTTCCCGTGCCTTTTCTAGTATTGTTCTATGGTGGGTCTTCATATAAAGTACCTTTAAGAAACTTCTGGAATGGCTAAGAGAAGATCCAATGGAATGACCTCAAATTCTCAGGCTTCCTAGTTGCACATTAATTCATCTGAGGGGGAGTAGATTTGGCCCAGTGGATAGGGCATCTACCTACCACATGGGAGGTCCAAGTTCAAACCCAGGGCCTCCTGACCTGTGTGATGAGCTGGCCCACGCGCAATGCTGATGTGAACAAGGAGTGCCGTGCCATGCAGGGGTGTCCCCCGCATAGGGGAGCCCCATGCGCAAGGAGCGCGCCCCATAAGGAGAGCCACCCAGAGCAAAAAAAGTGTAGCCTGCCCAGGAGTGGCACTGCACACATGGAGAGCTGACACAGCAAGATGATGCAACAAAAAGAGACACAGATTCCGGGTGCCGCTGACAAGAATACAAACGGAAAAGAAAAACACACAGAGAATGGACACAGAGAACAGACAACTGGAGGAATGGGAAAGGGGAGAGAAATAAATAAAAATAAATAAATAAATTCATCTAGGGGAGACCCGGAATCTCTGCTCTTCAACATGGCGATGAGCCTAGATTTTCTTGTTTGGGTTTAGGAAGAGAAATTGGTCTTCACTAACCAATCAGTGACCTGATTCTCTGGGATTCCTCCAGTTCTCCATGGAAGGAAGGGATCAAGATTTTCTATACTTTGTCACTTCTTACCACTTACCATCCACACTCCATTACCACACTGGATTTAAGTCACAGATACCTAGTGCAGGTTTGTATGCAAATGAATTTGAGAAGAGGGAATAGACATGCTAGTGACTCATCCCCAAGTTAATCACAACTTCTTTCATAAATATGAGTCCTTAAATTTTTTCAGTGTCTCCATACTCAAATATATACTTTTCTTGTTCTTCTAATACAGATAAAATGAGCTCTTCCCATTCAAATTTACCAATAATGTAATAAGATCGCTCTATAGAGCTTGCAATGATATTATTAATAGCTAATATTGTTTACCTCTTTTTGGACTCCAGCATGTCTTTGAGTTTTACTATTTCATTGGCCTGATTTTTAAAGGGACAAATTCTTTTTACAGCCAAATGTGAAAAGTTCGATGCATTTTGTTTTTGTTCTGTATTCTACCTAAGACACATTTAAATGGAAAAATTGCAAGAAAGAAGAAGCAGTGGCATTAGAATAGGATTCTATTCTGCCTTTGTTCCCTACCTCATTCTCTTCTCCCAACCCAAAGACCACTTTTAACCCAACTCAAAGTTAAGGAGATTTTCAAAACTGTGTGAAATGCTGTTGATTCAGAAAATTAGTCCTGGCTTACCTGGTTTTCAACTGGCCCATAGGCACTGAGCTAATTTGGATTCTGTTCAGACTCATAAAGCTTTCACTTTAAAGAGAGGCATAGCACATTGCCCGAATGACAACCCAGGCTGAGGTTTATTAGTTTGCTATGTAATGTTTTCCAAGTAGGCGTATGGTGTGAAAAGGCCCAATTTTGATAATGGATGTGCCTCTCTGTGCTTTTAATTCAGTGTTTAATTGGGCACAAAATTCAGGCTCTCAGATTGAGTGTGGGTTCTGACCAGAATAATCAAAACAACAGTGAAACGAATGGGGTGGGACTCAACTCCCAACTTTGAGTCAATAGCACCAAGAAAGTCTTCAAGTGAAGTATATGGCTTTAAAATGTGTATTTTTAGGGACCAGAAAATTACAAGAAATTGCCTTTATTGTAGTAAGGGCCTTGCTGATGTGCAAGAATGTTAAATAATGAACAAGGAACTTTCTGACTCAGATTGTTGAAAGATTTGCCTCATTCCAAAGCCATAAGATGCAGGTTAAGAGTGAACGCCCAGCTCAGTGGAAGTGTGCAGAAATTGCCCATGCTGAAAATTCTCTGCTCCCTCTAAGAGACCTTTTATCTAACTCCAACTGTCTCAAAAGGACCTCGCAGAGAAGACACAATCCAGTCATTTAACACTAAAATGCTGTTGGTTTAAGGATTTAGCACTAGTGGTTTGAACGCATGATTTTTAACAAACTATTTATCATAGACCATCACTTGATAACCCAAATCCCCATAGAATTCTGACACTCAGAAACACGAAATGTTTCATGATTTCCTGTTTCTATCCTGAATCTTTCTTTCCTTCTTGCTTTGAATTTCTCCTGCTGTTCTCTTATTTCTCAAGGTGAGTCTTGAGATCTTCCTTATTTTTTAATAACTACAGTGAAAATGTCTTTTTATATCTTTCAGATCAAGCTTATTGAGGTTATTTAAATTTCCTCTCTTCTGAGCAATTTTCAGTGTTTTCTATCTCTGTTTAGTTATAATCTCTCACCATGATTATAGATTTATTTATCTGTGGCTTCTTGGAGGCTAACAGTTTTGGCTTTATATATTTCAAGGTGAAATAGTTAGGCTTATAATTAGTTTTATCATGTCTGTGGGTATTTCCTTTTTTAAAATCTGTATACCTGTCTTTTCCTGTATTAACACTTTTTACCCTAAATTCTGATTTTTCTGCCATGAATTCAGCTCCCAGCTTTCTTTGGTTTAATATTTACCCCAGATTTCTTTTCCCAATTCTTTAATTTCAAACTTTGTGTCATTTTGGAATAAATTCATTTCTAAGGACTCTTTGACTTATTTTATTTTTCCACAAAGAGCTTTAAATCCTTCAGTAATAAATGTAGCCTAAGTCTAAAACAAACTGTCCTCAGAACTAGGCTCTTCAAATACTTAAAACAACTTGAAAATCTACAGGACTTACAGAAACAGAATTAGTTCCCTTCTTTGTTTGTCCATCTGCACTTGGGAATTTTCGAAACCTGAACCTGCAGATGTAATTTTTTTTCTTCCTTATCTTTTAGGGAAATCTTAGACAACAGGTCTGGGATGGATGCTCATCTCTGAAGATCATTTTCCCAACCCCAGAGGCAACAATGGGGAAGCAGCTCTCTGTGCCCTTCAGGGAGTGTAACAGTTTAGAAGAGAAAAACATCCCTAAAAGCATTTGTGAGAGATGACTGAGTGTCTTTATCATCAACGATAGGGACTTTTCCACCAAGAATATGTGGCATTCAATAACACAATCTCCCTTCCCAGCTACACGCGTCCTTCAAAGGCACTCTCCCTCTGAGCACGTGACCATTCAGCAGAGAAAAATCAGCCCGTTTACATAACAGCTGTTAGTGGGAGCGCTGACATATTACTTCAGGGCCTTCCGTCTATAATGGGTTTTTCAAATGTATTGCCATGTTCAGTTGATTAGTTGTGGGTGATCTGAAATGTCAAACTATTAGCTTTGACAACTACTGCCAAGGTGACTATCTTCGGGAAATATCTTTTTAATAATATAACTGTTTGTAAGTGGAAAAGGTGATGTTCAAAATACAAAGTAACAATAAGTGTGGATTACCCAAAGACTGATGGCTTTAGTTTTTCATCCTTGGTGATGCCTGGTCTGGGGAGTTCTTTTAAATAAATGAGGACACCCGCCCCTCTACCCCGCCCCCTGCCCAGGCTCCTCTAGGCCTCTCTGAGCTGCACAATATGGATCTCAGGATTGGAAATTAAAGACAAGGAATGAAAACTTTCATTTGAAGAGTTCTGCCATCACTCTTGGTTAAGATGTCATAAACCATCCACACCCGAGGGTTTATAATCAGGCCTGGAGATGGAGGAGGTCTTAAAATCTGAATTTGCACATTTCGAGCATCAGGTTGGGCCTGGCAGTCAGGGAATCTGGGAGGAAGCAAATTAATCTTTGGTCCTTTCTTCTTGTGGCTCCTCTCTCACCCTTGTTACCCCACCCAAGGTAGCCAACGCTTTCACCACTGTTTCTCGTTAGCGATATTCCTTATCACAGTCAACTATCTCCCTCACCTTCCATTCCTCTGTTCCTTCCTCTACTCTCCTGGTAAGCCCTGCCTACATGACAAGTGTCCTCCATGAGCAGGATGTCTATCTATACATTTTATCCTCCAACAAGACACTTCCAAGTGTGAAAGGGACACCATGACTATTACACTGGGCACCAGGTGGCCTGGGACTCCACCAGACGTGTGGATGTAGGGTCACCAGATCAGTCAGGGGCAAGCAATGATTAATATATCAGCCCTTCTTTGGAAAAATATTTCCATTATAATACGGGCTCCCTGGAAATTATACCGTAGCCAAGGAATTTTGGTGGGACTAGAAAATGTTGATAGAGCAGGCCAGTATAGCCTCCTTTTATTATCAGAGTGATATGGACACTCACCCAATGAAATAAATTGAACTCCACCAGTAGACTGACCAATTAAAGCAACCACCACCACCAGTTCCTAGGCCAGTGCCTAGATTGACCCCGTATTCAAGATATCAGGAAACAGGAAAAATCATGTATCATTGATATTTTCATGCTAACAAGCACTGAGAAACTGCAACGTTTACTTCTTTCTGCTTTTCACCATAACCAGTTGCCCTTTTCCATGGGATACTGTATTATTCAGTAAGTGAAGTGCGGAAGGAGTTTACACAGGAAGAGAGAGGATTAAAGAGTATGAGTATATGAAAATATGAGAAACTGTATTTTTCATCATTATTTTTTCCACTTTTAAATTTTTATTTTATTTTTATTTTATTTTACCTTGAAAGAAGCTTTAGATTATATAAAGGTTACATCAAAAATACAGGGGCATTCCCATATACCCCACTCCTCTCCCTCCCACACATTTTCCCATTAACAACAGCTTTCATTAATGTGACACATTTGTTAAAGTTGGTGAATATATATTGAAGCGTTGCTACTGACCATGGTCTATAGTTTACATTATAGCTTACACTTTGCACCGCACAATTTTATAGGGTTTGCCAAATATATAAAGACCTGTATCCATCAGTGCAATATCATGAAAAACAATTCCAATGTCCCCAAAATGCCCCATGTAGTAACTGTTCTTCCTTCTCCCTCCCCTTAGAACCTCCAGTGGCCACTGCCTTTGTATCGATGCTATAAGTTCTTCCATTGCTAGACTAATAATGTCTGCATCATTTTTTAAAGCAGTGGCTCTAATACCTCAATACCTTAGCCCAAAATCAGATTAATAGTGAAGAATATTCCAGACCCTGTGTCAGGCTGGTGGGGAAGACATTTGGGAGGCATTTTCTATTATAGTTTAATGGACTCTGAAGAAGACTGCCAGCACTTCAGGAAAGGCAGGGCCTGTAAGAAGCACTTGAAGAACTTGAAGACAAATGAGGAGAATGCTCTGTTTTGGTACAATTCTCTGGCTTATCCACCCCACACCACCCTCCTCCCACAGAATATCCAGAGAGGTAGAAAATTTTGACAGAGATGAAAATTTCAAAATATGGTTTGATATATATATAATTATCCCAATACAAAATCATGGTTAATAAAAAAAATTAATGGCTATAGATTCTGATATTTGTTATAGATTTTAGTTAAAGCAGGCACATGAATAGAATTTGAAGGAATAATGAGCTACATTGAATGGAGCCCATAGACCACCAAACAATTGAGTCAAGACAGTTTAATTCAAAACATGATTTTTTATTTGTTTATAAAGCAGGTTCCTCTTTTTGTTAAGAATGTTCTCAGAATAGTGTTTTAAAGGCATATAATAAAATATATAGGATTACAAAGGAACCAATATTTGAAATACAGTTACCAAATATTTTTTAGGGAAGCAGCTGTGGCTCAATCAGTTGGGCTCCCATCTACCATAAGGGAGGCCCTGGGTTGGTGTCCCAGGGCCTTCTTGTGAAGGCAGGCTGACAGCCCTGCGCTGCGGAGAGCTGATGGCCTGTGTGCTGCAGAGAGCTGGCACAGCAAGATGATACAACAAAAGGAGACAAGCGGATACAGAAAAAATTTGCAGTACATGACAGAAAAAATGTGCAGCAAATGGACACAGACAAGCCAAGAAAGGAACAAGCCACAAAGGGGGGGGGGGTGGATAAATAAATCTTTTAAAAATATATATATATTTTTAAGGTTGTATGATACAGTAATATGTGTGCTTCTTTACTGCTGCATTAAATACCAAGTCCTAGTGGTAAGTTTAATAACCTTCACAGTTTTGAGGTAATAATGGGCATAAATGATAACCTGAGAACTCTGTAATAACTACAATGTGTTGTAAGAATATCTGTGATTTCTATTGGATAAAATGTCACAGGTACTGGTGATACTGTTTGGTTTGTTGACTATGTTCATAATTAAAGGAAATGCCAAAGTTCAGTCAGACATACATGAAGAAAAGGATGTGTTTTTCTCATTTAATTTCACAGACCCTCTGAATTCCAACCAGAGACTTCTAGGGGATCCATGGAACCTAGGTTAAGAACCAAAATAGCTCTTGTAAGCCAATTCATTTATGTTATTGGCCTGCTGGTTGTTTGTTTTTTTTAAGAAGGCCCCACCCACCTGCTTGGATCACAACACAAGCCTAGGAAGCCATATTGGAAACATTGCCCTCCCCAGTCTGTAATGGCAGCAGTGGTGTCCAACTACAAAAGCTGAGCATGCTTCCCCACTTCATACCAACCTTACTGACTGGAAATCTGTGGAAAGTATACTCACTGCACAGTAACAGTGCAGTAGAAAAGCACTGTTCATGTATATAATTCCTTCTGAAATACCTGTTGAGTTTGGAAATTCCAGTAATTCCCAACTCTTGATCAGAAACTCTGACAGAAAAGTCTTCTTGGCTGCTAAGTTTCTGAGAGTAGAAAGTAACAGATATCCCCTCATTTCAATCTCTTTTACTCAAAAAAGATCTATTTTATGAACATCATTAAGTAAACAAACAGAAATTGGACTTGAGAGGCAATGTAGCACAGTGAGACCTGTCTTCATGGTCAAACTGATCTGAGTTCAAATTCCAGTTAGATACTTAACTAAATATGACCCTGAGTAAGTACTTCATCTCCCTGAGTCTCCATTTCAGGAGAAGTGAATTGTAGCACATATCCCATAGCAGTACTGGGAGGACTAAATGAAGCTGTGAGGTGTGTGCAGAAGCTTGCAACAATGCCTGAAACATAGGAAGTAGTACTGTAAATGTGTCTCTTCTTCTTCCAAGCACCATCAGTCCTGCCACCTCCTTTATGTGTTGCAGATCCTTCTAGGAAAGGATGTCAGTTTCCTCATTGGAAAAATGTTGTTCTCTATTCTTGAAATTTCTTAGGAAAATGTTAACTTAAAAGACATCTTTTTATAGCACATGCCAACTACTCAGCCAGGAATAAATGCCAAGGTTCTGGCACAGAGAAATATTTCCAAATATAGTGAGCAGGGAGGAATCAGAGCAATAAAGTGTTAAGCAACAAAAATATTCTATTGAAGGTCCAACAAAACCGAAAGTAGATAAATCGGGGGTACCCACATCAAACAAAAAGGCGATTATTCAGCTCTTCATGGATTCAGTGCTATTGATTCAAATAACAAAGAACGCTATATAAATTGCTGTGTTTTCCTCCTCTCCTATTTTTAGTCTTGTAAAATTGATTCTCTTAAACATTGCCTTAAATCAAAAGGAACATTCATTTTAAATGCAACCTGGCTATTTTAAGATCCCTCAATTTTTTTTCCAGTTCAGTTTTTGGTACATCTTTTAGACAATGATTAGAATATAACCTAAAAGGATTAATGCTGGTAAAACAGCAAAAGAGTTTTATTATGCCATGGGTTTATCTTGTTGTTTCCCAAGTCTACTTAAGAAATTTGGGTCAAATGATAAGAATTTAGATGTAAGGAGATTACATATAAAGTATGCAACAAAAAACAACTTCCCTCCTAAAGGATGCTTCTTTCATCCCATTGTATCGCTAATTACAACAACAACCAACATTTCATGAGCATTTACTTCGTGCTGGTCACATGAATTATCTCATTAATCCTTTACAAAAACCCTACAAGGCAGGTACTATTATTATCTCCATTTTACAGATATGGAAACTGGTTTATAGGGGTGTAATTGATATGAAAAAGAAAGTGGAAGGCAAAGTAAAGATGTCAATTAAGCCTTGTCAGAAAGGCAAAGACAATTCAATACACATTTATTTTTGCATCTTCACCAACTGAAATATAGCACAACTAGCCAGCTAGCCACAGTTCTCCTCTAATGAAACTACAAGGTCACCAAGTTACAGTGGCCCACCAGCTGGCACCATCCCTGAAGACCTTTGGCTGTAACTTCCAGTCCCAGGGGATTGAAAGCATTGGCAGCAAAATGAGCCAAACAGACCCAGAAGACGAGGCTCAATGAGAAGCCATGTCCTTCCCTGCTTGTCGTCATTCAGGGGCTACTTCAGTGAATGGCAAGAAGCCAAGAAATGCACAGATTACAGAATAAAAGGCAATCAACCCCATCTGTTGATAAAGAAATGGATGCTTATCCCCATCCTTCGCAATACTGAAAGGGGCCAATAATTTTCACTCTTCATAACGTTTACTAGTAATATGGGTAAATGACTCAAATAGTTGTTTCTGGGAAGCAGATTTGGCTCAACAGATAGAGCGTCCACCTACCACATGGGAGGTCCAAGGTTCAAACCCCGGGCCTCCTTGACCCATGTGGAGCTGGCCCATGTGCAGTGCTGATGTGCACGAGGAGTGCCGTGCTACGCAAGGGTGTCTCCCGTGTAGGGGAGCCCCATGCACAAGGAGTACGCCCTGTAAGGAGAGTTGCCCCACGTGAAAAAAATGCAGCCTGCCCAGGAGTGGCGCCACACACATGGAGAGCTGACGCAGCAAGATGATGCAACAAAAAGAGACACAGATTCTCAGTGCCGCTGACAAGAATACAAGCAGACACAGAAGAGCACACAGTGAATGGACACAGAGTGGACAACTGGCAGGGGGGAAGGGGAGAGAAATAAATAAAAAATAAGTCTTTAAAAAAAAATAGGTATTTCTCCAAAGAGCACTAATAAGCACAAGAAGAGATGCTCAACATCATAGCTATTAGGGAAATACAAATCAAAACCACAATGAGATACCACTTCATACCCACTAGGATAGCTAATATATATATATATTTTTTAATAGAACATAACAAATGTTGGTAAGGATGTGGAAAAATTGGAACCCTTGTGCATTGTTGGTGGGAATGTAAAATGGTGCATCTCCCTATAGAAAGCAGCTTGGTAATTCCTCAAAAAGACAAATGAAGAATTACCATGACCCAACAATTCTACTCTTAGGTTATATACCCCAAATAAATTGACAGCAGGGACTTGAACAGATACATCTATACCAATGTTCATAGCAGGATAGCCCTTTTCCTAAGATGCTAACAAAGAAAAGTTTGCTTTCCAGAGTCTCAAAATAAGTGTTTCATTGTTAAAGACATTTACTTTTGCAGAGATGAAAATTCCTGGATATTGCTATTATATTTTTCCTATTGATTAAATCAGATCTAGTTTTGTAAAACAGACCAGCAATATTGTGGAGTTTAAAATCAACATTCCACCCCGGTTGCCTTTATTTTGGTCTTGTGATATTAGCAACTGTTTGCAAGAGAGTAAATTTTAATATTAAATTTATCAAACATCTTTCCGATCTATTGAACAAAACCTGTATGTGCCCATTATAGATCATCTTCCACCATCTTATTTTTAATTGTATATATGTCCCAGCCCACTTAGACAAATAGATCACAGATCAATGAAAGAAAGTCCAAATACTTATTGTTTATAAATATTTATTACATGAAAGCATTGTACTGCTCACTTTGCCTAAATATTGATTGATTTGATTCATATCCCTCCTCTAGGAGGTAAATATTATAATCTCTGTTTCAGACCTGAGGAGGCTTAGATTCAGGGGGGTAAGTAAATTTCTAAGCTTCCACAGTCAGTCAGTAAGTGGTAGAGCTGGGGTATGAACCTGTACCCTTGACCACTGGGGTTCAGTAACAACATCTGCCCAGTAATCTGGAGAGTATGACTCAAGCACCAAGCTTGATTGTGCAACCTACTTAGGAGAACACTTAGAGGGAGGGCTGGAGGTAAAGAAAATAAATTAACTTGTGAATAAGAAAATTTGTTATGCAACTTGACTTCCAGAATCATCTCAGCAAGATTTTATCTTTTTTCTTAATTTTATTATGGCACATACATAAGGTAAAATGGGCCATTTTAACTATTTTTAAGTGTACAATTTAGAGGCATTAATTACATGCACAATGTCGTCCAACCATCAACAACCATCTTTTTCATTTACCAAACTTTTTCATCTTCCAAATCAGCAAGAATTTAAAGCTCAAATTTCTCGCTTTCTGCCAAGCCTCAGTCAGAAGTAACTTGACATTCATATTTAAATTGTACTGATTTATGGGACAGCTTTTCCCATTTAAGCCATAACAACTAGGCTTTAAAAATTTTTTTAAGTGATGGCATTCCCTTTTACATTTGGGTTGACTTGTAGTGATATTCTAGGGAATTACTTAATAATAATTCTTACAGCATCTTGATGAAAAGAGAACAAACAATATTTCCATTGGTATCACTTTCTGCCTGCCATGGGTGAAAAACGAAGGCATACAGAGACTAATTACGTTATCTGAGATTTAACGGCAAATCAAATGAAATTATAGGCGTGAAAGAGCTTTGTAAGAATAAAGATCACTATCCAAATTTAAAGCATTATGATGAAGAATGCCAATACTCCATAATGTCTTGACCACCATGTTTCAAGAAAATTTTGTTATAATTTAGTACATCCTTCTTTAAATGTGATTTTCTAATTCATTTAACAAATACTTAAATGCTAGGCACTGTGCTCTTGAAATAGAACTCAGAGGATACATTGGAAAAGGGGGAGAAAGCAGAGACTAACTTTCAAGCGCTAGTGGAAAATAGAATTCAGGGTGATAGAAATTATATGGTAAGGAACATGCTGAGCTAAGTAACACGGTTCTGTTTCCCCGATACCTAGCATTCAAAAAATGGTTGTTGATTAATTGACAGACTGAACTAGAGTCCATGAGGCAAGTTGGAAGAGCTAAATAATTTAAGCAGATGTCCAAGGCAAATTTGGCCATAAATCACTCGTGGTTTTCAAATGCAATGTGTCAGGAGGTGTAAACCGTTTTTAGAATATATGTTTGCCAAATAGTTTATTCCCAGTTCTTCCCCTCCAAGAAGTGTCTATGTGGTCACTTTGGAATCAGTTTTTCCCTTCTAAGACTTTGAATGGGATTTTTATAGGAAGTGCTACCCACAGTTACCTCACGATCCTGTCAGGATGCTTAGGATTGAGCTCATCAGAAGGCTGGGCCTCTCCTCCTCACGCCTAGTACCTCATCCAAGCTCCAACATCCCCACCTTCAGGAAATACTGCAAAACTTGCCTCAGTACCCAGATCTCTTCTGATTTAGGATCAAGTACCACAACCTAGGGCAGCTTCATCTGAATTTCTTTTTTCATTTTTCCCCACCCCCCTGTGTCTGCCTCTCTCCCCATAAAAACACCCTGATTCTTAAGAGCAATCTCAAGCCATCGGTTTCTTCCAGTCATCAGAAGACACAGGGGAGAAGGCAAACATCCCACCCTCTTTCTCTGCTGAAGAGCAGACATCCTTGAAGGGTCCTTCCAGACAACGTGGCAGATGAGATAATCACGAATCAGAGACAGACCTCCAGCTTGGGTTCTGGGGGAAAAGAGAACAGAAATAAACATTTGAGGATTCCACACATTTCTTAGACCACCTAAATAGTATTGCAAGCACTGACTAGAGTTTCAGAGAGTTACGAGGACACCAATCAAACGATCGCAAAAGAACTCAGGCCAGCCCTGTGGGATTCCAGCAATGCATTCTTCTTTCCATGTTTCTTCTCTTCCCTTAATAAAGGCTATTGGATTTGGTTTAAACCAATGAGTGAGTCTATCCTGACTCTTCATTCTATAAGTCCCAGCAACATCAGAGAAAAATACCCACTCTTGGTGATGATTAGACAGTTTTCATTCCCCATATCCCTTACCAAGGATGACTTCTAGACCAGCACTGTCCAAGAGAACTTTCTGCCATGGTGAAAAAGTCCTTCTCTGCCCTGTTTAATTCGGAAGCCACAAGCCACATGTGGCCACCGAGCAATTGAAATGTGCCTAGTGTGACTGAGCAACGAATTATTAGTTTTATTTCATTTTAATTAATTTACGCTTAATTAGCCCCAGGAGACCAGTGCAGACATTATTGGACAATGCAGTCAATGACTTTGCTAAGTCACAGTTGTTTGCCAGGATGAAAGCTTGGGATGGTTATTGATAACAAAACTGCTTCTCTTCTACCCTCTCTCTGCTTCCATACACTAGATCATTTCTGATTTTCATTTTTCCATACTTTATAAATGCCTCACTCTCCCCCCACCTCCAATAAAAACCAGTTTTATGAGAGAAATGGGCAAATGTCCCAGAGAGAATCTTGAGGTCCATAATTAAAGTTTTTCCCCCTAAAAGTTATATGCTGTTTCCATGTCTCCTATGTTATCCAACTAGACTCAAACATGTTAAAGGACTTCTTGAGATCATTTGTCATTTGGCCTCTACTTTCCAGGTGGAAAGATGTCCAGTAGCTCTGCTGTCCACCATGTACCTTTCCAGGGGACATAAATATAGCACTCACCTGTGGTTACCTAAACTGCGTGATGATCA
Organism: Dasypus novemcinctus; assembly: GCF_030445035.2. Taxonomy (NCBI): domain Eukaryota; kingdom Metazoa; phylum Chordata; class Mammalia; order Cingulata; family Dasypodidae; genus Dasypus; species Dasypus novemcinctus. Next base: position 19,467,562 of record NC_080696.1, on the reverse strand, counting down.
GGAACTCCTTCTGGTGAATCAGTATCTGCAGAGATGAATCCCCCTCAAATCTTAATATTTCATAAGCTCCCCAGAACTAGAGTAACTAGACACTAGCTCTCAGGTCAGCTATTGGGAAGTGCCAACCTACACAGCATTGGGAATGATATTGTCAGCAGGCATGTCCTCTGTCTCCATCCCCACAACTGCATCTGAAGGATTGAGCAGGATGGAGCATTAATGGTGCCATGGGGGAAAGGTGGTTTCAGTGGAGAAAACCATTTTTAGCTCAGTCTCTTTCAGGAAGAAGTTCTCCAATCTACCCCAAAGGAACTTGAAATGCCCAACCCTCTTTTGAGGTGGGGCAGAAAATGCTGCAGAGCAAACCAGGGAAAACACACAAATGTTCGGTGACCAGATGAGAGGGTGTGAGACAGAAGACTGCCACCTGGGATAGCCATTTGCAACACAGCCGAGAGCTCTGGGGCTCTGGGGCAGGACTAGCTAGGGACGGGCCCTCAGAAGACAACCAGAAGAAGAGGAAGTCTTCCAGGCCTTGCCTCCTCCACGAGGAATTGTAGCTTATATAAAAATCTTTTAGCTTGTTATATTTCCAGTTTAGTTTTTGGATGGTAAAATGCATAGAGATAGTTTTTACTCTTTAGGGTATGGGTCCTTTTACCATCTTCATAAAGGCCCCAAGTTAATCCATTTTGCAAAAGGTTGCTCAGTGTGGCCATAGGATGGAATGAACCAGGCCCTAGAGTCCTGCTGACAGGATTCTGGCATTCAATGCAAAGATGTATTACTTAGACCCATTCCTATTGGGTCAGTGTAGGCACAGTCTTAACATTTTTAGAATTAGAGGTCAAAAGAATGTGCCTTTGTTCTTTTGTGCTTCTTTTACTTCCTTACTATTATATTTCTATGCCAAAGCTAAACTATTTGTCCAAACTCTGCTGGCTTCATCTTCCCTTTCTCTTCAAGTACTTTCTCTAGGGAGTGGTGACCTGAATTTTCCAGAATGTCCTCTTAATAGTGTGGTTAAGGAGGAAATGCATAACATCAATCTCATTTGGGGCAGTGGGAGTGGGAATCAAACCAACCAATTAAATCGGGCAAGTCCATAAGCTATAGGTATTTGTTTTAGATTTTTCTCAGTCTGGAAGAGTTGATCCTGATAAACGTATCATTACCCTTGAATGTGGGTGGATATTAGAAACTCAATGTCCTGATCCCATTGAGTGCTCTATAATTCAAGGACTTTCTCTTTAAGCCCCCACTAGAAATTTCCTGGCATTTTTTGGGAGTGGAGACCTGAAACCCAAGAGGGTTTGCCTTTTGCTGCCTGTGGCTGACCCTTTCAAGAAGCTGGCTGTTCTGGAGATGGAGATGCAAGCAAACTAGTCAGGCAACACACGGCTCCCTCAGTGACCACATGCTAACTCGCTCATAGTGAGTCTATGGGCTCTTGTTATCCACTTGTGAGCATTTCTGTTTTTGTTGTATTATGCTTCCACACCTCTGTTGTTAGACGCTTCTGCTCAGACAAGTTTGCAATCATTTATCTCACTTACAGTAACATCTAACATGCTCTTAGTGCTGCTTAGAATTATCTCTGCTCCATGAAGATGCCTTAATCGTTTTGAAGGAAAGTCCCTCAAATTACAGTGGTGGCAGAGGGGGAAAGAATTCACACCAGTCTTATTACATAGACGTGAAGAACCTCAAGCACTGTGCCCCATTCCTTTTAATCCATTTTCTTCTCTGCAGTGGGTTAAGCCTCCGGAATTAAGATTTATGCTCAAAAGCCAATGGAAAGTGAAGTGAGTAGGAGAACCAACATGTTTACTTGAATGTGCTTATTGCTCAAGTGTTATTTCTCCCTTCATCCCTTCCATTGCTTCTTGAGCTTTCAAAAGGAGCCCAGCATTTCTAATTATTTTATAATTTCACCCAAAGTGTGCTATTTGAGCCTGCTGGGAGCCATAACTAGTATTTTTTAAAATTATTCTGCCCAAGTTTTAAATAATAGTTATGGAAGCTTTAGTTGATTTCTGATTTTTTTTTCCAAACAGGAGCTACTTTGTAATTGCCTTCAATTCCAGCAGTAAAGAAAACTTTTATTGCTTTTTAGGGTTCTGCAAACCTCTTTAACGCCCTGTACAAGCTAAAGCAACCTTCCTTTCCTAATGAATTTGTGTCTTGCAGAGGCCAAAGGTGGAAGTGCAGAATTTCTACTTCCTCAGAGATCCTGCTTGTCTGCCCCCTGCTGGCTTAGTTTATGGAAACAGCTGTTGAGGAATAGAGAAAAATAGGTGCTTCCCATTTCTATTTCCAGGAGAAGCAAGTTGAAACGAATGAATGGGCCAGTGTCTTCTATCATTTCTAAGCATTAAGGAGCTTAGGCTGCTCACCCTAAATGAGCAAGAATACATATTTTTTTAAATTTCTGCCATTCCCTTGACTATCCCCAGAAATTATCAGTTCTCACGTTCTTAAAAGTCATGGTTGTTTTAACATTTATCATAATGAATGCTCCAAGCAGGACACTTGGGTATGGGGGGAGCAGTGTGTGTGCATCTGTGCATGTATGTATGTGTGATTTAGTCCCGCCCCCCCCATTTCCATCAGCTCCTCTTTTATTTTATTTTTTCAATGTCAGGACTAACATTTTCTCAAACTTCTATGAAGCATTATAGAATTGCTGCTTCAAGGCTCCCACCACCACCTGTGCCACTTCCATATGGATTACTGCTTCTGTATAGAAACTCTGAACCACTCTCCTGCCCTTAAACTGAATTGAAGGGTCTCTATCTATCTCCTTATATACAATAGAAATGTGAACCAAGTGGTGATTCTGAAATTTTCTTGTGCCTCCAAAGCATGTCTTGTTTCCTACAACAGCCACACTAGTAACCAGCCAGTTCCTGAAGTATTAACATCTCACTGTAAGTAGCCAGGTCTCAGCTGAAGCTGAAGCTGTGTGCATCTTGGGACCCCAACATTCCTGGACATACCTGAAGCACCTGGAGCACTGGCAGGAAGGGCTTGGCACCAGGGCAGGGATGTGGTGGCCTTCTCCATCTCCACCATGGCCTTTCCCCAGTTCACACTATGACTCTCCCTCTCCTGCACTCCAACAATAGCCTCCCAGTGGCTCGCCCCATTTCCCTTTGTCCTCCTTACAGTCTGCTTTCCACTCTGTATCAGAGTGTGTCACAAAAATCCCAAACTGTCCATCCCACCATTTGGATTAAAACCTTTCAAAGATTTGGATTGGTTTTAGAATAATGACTAGAATCCTCCATGTTGCTTACCAGGTCAATGGACTTATCTATCTTTCCAATCAACCTCAAGTCAGAACCACTTCTCTGTGCATTTTGTGATTGGGTCTCACAGCATATTCTAAACCATAAGGGCAGGGTCAGAGGCAGTTGTTGTATCTGCATGACCCAGCATAGAGCCTAGTATAGAACTGGTCATCAGTGATTAACTATTTTTTTAATAAATAAAGGAATAACTCAGGTGGTGGCGTGGGTACTTCAGTGGCAGTGGGAAGCAGTGCCACAAAAAAGTGCACCAGCCCCTTGGGACTAACAAGCTGCTTGGCAGGGACCTTGGTGACAGCAGCCAACTTTTCCAGTTATGCAACTTCATTGACAGAAAAATAATCAACATACATCAGCAAGTGGGGTCAGAGCAGAGAGGAAGGTAGATGGTGGACACCATATTGCAACTGGGAAGACTTGGTGAGAAAAGACACCTCCTGGCCAAGTGTTGGGAAATGTTAGGAGGACAGGAGTTAGAGCCCAGAAAAATATGTTTCTTCTTGTTATGACTTGTCAAGGTTTTAGGAATGCGAGTGTCAAATTGTCAAGAAACAGGTATGTTTCTGGTAATAGAACATCAAGAGAGGAGTATAGTGGTTCAAAGAATGAACAACAAAGACAGTGAACTTCAAGGATTTTAGCCAATGTTCATTGGCGAGATCTGACTACAAAGGTCTGCTTTGAGTTGAGTTATCGCCTAATCTGATTGTGCTTCCTCTGATCTACTGCTAGCAGCATGAAGATGCTCACAACTTTAAGACATAGTTTCAGTGTATCTAAGCCCTCTTTGTAAACCTGTTTCTAGGAGATTAATTTTCTTGAAGATTTTTTTTTTAATCATTTAAGTGCCACATCAATCTTGGTGGGTTCATGTCAAATATATCATGGCAGCAGCAATAAGTCATTTGAACCCCTAAGTAACTTTGTAAGAGTCAAGTGTATAACATTACATCCCATTAAATTCATCCAGATTTGAGAAGAGGTAGGCAGCTCATTTTCTAGAGAGTTTGGTAAGATTTCTCTGTGACATAGTCAGACCCAACAGAAAGAGGATGATCTAGTTTCCTCCAACTGGTTTGCTCCAAACTCCACCTCTGTAGTGACTAGAAAATACTGACTCCCTGCTCCTGGAACTTCCCCAAAGTAAACCACTGTGAACGCAGTGAGCTGGAGCATTTCCTTCTCCTTAGCAAAAGTGACAGCCATAGTGGCACCTCCTGCATTTTCCAGTGCCTCTTCAGAAGAGGAGCTGCCCTCTTCTACTCTGCTTCCAACGCCATGTGACATTGCAAAGGAAAATTAGCCAGAAAGTGTGCTCTGGACACTAAAGGTACAGTTAACTGAACCCAGGGGAAATCTCTAGATGACCACTAAACTCTAATCTCTTGCACCAACCTAACTAAACTATTTAAGAGAAAAGCATAAACAAAAGATGAACAATTTTAAGGTCTTTCCAAACCTAAGAAGAGTTCTGTAGTATACCCTAAAATGTCATATTACTTTTGTTTCTGTAAACAAGTATCCCCTGTAAAATAATAATGATGATAATGATGACGGTGATTTATAAACACTTCCAGTCAAAAGACCACTCTCTTGGAGCACTAAGGACAATATCTCTACAGACTCTCATTACCTTCCCCTTCCAAAACATACCTCCTACCCACACCATCTGATTTAGGAGAATGGCACCCAATCTTCCAGCATGAAAGTCGGAGATGATATTTTAGACTAGCCTCTTACCTCCTTTATCCCAGTAGTCTGTGGATAATTCTTCCAATTCTCCCTCACACCCACTTCCTCCTTTCCATTCCTTCCCACTGCTACCTCCTGGAAATGAAATGGAGCGGGTGGCTTTCAGGCCCAGAGCACTAAAAGCATCCAAATAGATCTTTCTGAATTCAGCCGTTCCCCGCTTGCAATGGGTCTGCACAAAACCACCAGATTAACTCCTCATAGTTCCTCTATGATTCGGTCAGGCCCCCTGCTTAGAAGCTTTCAATTGTTCTGCATTGTCAACTCAATAACCTCCAATCCCTTCATAGTTACTCAAGACTTTCTGTGGTCTGGTGACAAACTGTCTTTCTAAACCCTGTACTCCAAACAAGACTGGTTACCTCCCGTTTAAAGCCTCTCCCTCTGCCAGCCCTACCTCCTCACAATGGCAGATGCCATGTTGTAACTGAGAGCACTTATGGTTAGTACTTCTAGATGCCTCCTGGCCAGGAGGTTCTTTAAGGTTTAGCTGAAGTACCAATGCCTCCAAGCAACTTCCCTGATATCCCAGCCCTGAATGATTTCTTTGGCTTCCCCTGAACTCCTTGATTGTGGCTTTCTGATGGTTCTTGCCACATACTGGGTACTTGCCTTCTTAGAGGGGAATCACCTGCCAGGTCAGGGATCACGTTTTCTGTATCTTTCCACCCCCCATAACATCTTACTTAGAGGTACTTACTGTTTAAATAATTGTTTGCTGAAAGGAAGAAGAATCAGTAAGTGATGCACCCTGGCTTGAATATCTTCCTTTCATCCCAAAAGCAAACAAAAGGGCTCACCTCCAAACAGCCATGCCACTCACACAAAGGCAGGCAAACATCTCAATCCACAGATGCCCTTTTCACTGAACTAAAATGACCTTACTGGGAAACTGAAAATACACATTTGCCTTCTTATTTTTTTCCCATCCAAGAAACTAAATGACAAAGGCCAAGGAAGAAGAGCAAGTACTTCTCTAAGTTCAAAAAGACTTGGTCGATGGCCACACTCGGAGCCAGCAGGGAGTTCAGGTGAAAAAAAAATACTGACTACCTTCTTGAAAAAATGATCCCTTCTGTTTTAGAAAGTTCTATTCAAAGCAGCCCCTGTGGGCTTTTCCCTACTTTATTTCAAATAAGCACTTGGATTTTATAATGTCCCTTAATTCAAGCTTTCAGTAAAAATTAATGGGCTGGAAATGATGATTCAGAGCAGATATTTCTGCAGCAAGAAATTTACTTGCTAGCATGGAGATTTCCTTCTGGCTTCTGGTAAGTGTCCCAGAAAAATACTTCTGTGGGTAGAGCAGTCTTCACCTTGAGTGTTGGTTCCCATTTCTTCTGCTAAACACTGATTTCCAGGAATTCTTTCTCCAACCAGAGGACAATTAGCTGGGTTTCAACAGAACTCTATTTTAAATAGGGTGTCTGAATCCACAGCCACACTTTATGAATCATGAAGAAGATTCTTCTACCATTTTGTCCTACAGTGTTCTGGACACATACCTGCAAGATGTGCCATGGACCTGGAATTTCAAGAACCCCCTCTAAAGAGAAAGTTTTAATGTAGAAGTCATTCTTGTGGGAGAATCATCTGAAGGTGGATAAACATTTTAGATCATATCCAAGGAAATGAGGTTTTCCTTTCTCTTCCTCCCTCACTTCTTTCCTGGGTTTTCCTGCAATATAATCTCGACTAGGATCTTTAAGTTAAAAACTCTCAAGATAGATGAGAACTCAGAGATCTCTTAGGTAACTCCTTGCCTCTTGGCCAATTGCTCTCAATCTGTCAGACACTTGGGCACCTGCACAATTGTGAAAGACCTCCTTAGATATTAACTGTAACTTTCCCCTTAGAGCTCATTGGTCTGATTTCTGATTTCTTGAACCCAAAAGGTTATCCCACTATCCTATTTTGTTTTCTTCACTGCACATCCCTGAGACCATATTAATTCTTTACATTGCTTCTTTGAAAGCAGGGCTTATCTCTCTCCGTTATCACTGCGTCTCTAGCACTTGGGATGGTGTCTGGAACAAAGTAGTACTTGGAGGCACAGTACTTGCTGAGTGACTGTAGCCCATGTAAGGATATGTGAATGAAGCATCAGTTGTTCCAGAATGTTCACACCGGCTATGGAATGTTGCAGAATGATCACATGAAATATGAAAATGGAACTATGAATAAAAAGGTGAATAGGAGGAATATGAGAAGAATCAAGACTTAAATATCTCGACCAGCTGGGAGCACTAAGCAAAGGCAGTCTTTGAAAAAGAAACTCAGTCACCTACACAAAGCCTTTAGACCAATGGTCCTCAAACTTTAACATGCACTGGAATCCCCTGGGAAACTTGTGGAGATGTAGGCTCTGATTCAGGCTGGTTAGGGGGTCAAGGCTGGGAGCCAAAGATTCTGCATTTTTCAAAATATCTTGCTGACAATGCTCATCTGTGGACCACATTTTAAGTAGTGAGGTTGTAGACACACAAAGGGTGTTTAAGATAATTGAATGCTTTAATTTGGCTTAGGAATGGACGGCTGATCAGATAACAAATGCTCACAAACATATAGCCACAACAGAAATGATTCCAAATATGGATATGAGCAGCTTGGTAGTTGATAGAATACCTTGGAGGGGGAGAAGGAATAGAGCTTGAAAATTTATATGGAAGCATTTTCATCCCCATTATCTATTTTAACCTGTTTCTCTATGACCACTGATGTGTCAGTCAGTGTTCTCTAGGAAAATAGAATCGACAGGAGATATCTGCAAATAGTAAAAGATTTTACAAAATTCTCCCACATGGCTGTGGGGATACACAAATCCAAATTCCACAGGCAGGATGCAAAGCAGGGGCTCTGATGAAGGTCCTTGATGAGTTCCCAGGAGACACTGGCTGTCCGAAGTCAAGCTTGAAAAGTCTTCTGAATGCTGAAATCACTTCCCCTTTTAAGGCATTCAACTGATTGGATAAAATGTCACTCACTGCTGATGGCAATCTCCTTGGTTGACTGTAGATGTAATCAGCCATCTATGCAATCAACTCACTGGTAACTAAAGCCCATAAATGTCCTTATATTAAAATTAGCCCAGTGCTTTCTTGACCAAACAACTGGGCATCATTACCTGGCCGAGTTGACACATTAGCCTAATCATCACAACTGATAAAACAAATAAACTCAGCTGGATCCGGAAGGGAATCTTGAGTCTTCACACATATTATTTCAGTACTTCACAGATGTTTGGAGAAGGATGAGAAAAGTGATTCATGGACTTAGGGTGACCCTCCTTCAGACCCACTCCACACAGAGATGTTCCAGTTCCTATGCTGGTGTGACCCGCTCACCATGTTTGCCTCTTTGTAGGGGAATATAAGATGTATTCTTCCTTTAAGCTATTTACTATGGCTCGCATGATACTCATCCCTCCAGATGTTTATGTAACAGAGCGCTAAAGAGAAAGAGACAAAAGGAGAACAGTTCTGCATCGGGGACGCTGAGGGCTCCATTCATCAGAGAAGATCCGCTGACTTCCACGTCCAGCCTGGCCAATTATGCTCAGTTCCAGGACTGCTGAGGACACTTCCCCCTACTGGATGGGTCCCGGCAGGAGAAGACTGCACAGAAAGCGAGGATGGGGGTCCATGCTCTTGATGGCGCCCGACCCCTGCGAGGCCAGAGGCGGGACGGTGGCGAGCCTGGGCTCTCCCGCAGCGCAAGGCCTGAGCGAGAGGCCCCTGACGGCCGTGACTCCCCCTCCCTCCCCAGCCCAGGCCACCTGCTCTGCAGGTTGGGGACCTCATTCTCCTAGTTGCCTGAAACCCCAGGCAGGGGTCCCGGAAGGGTGAGGATAAGTACAAAGCCTCCTCTGTTAGGCCTCTCTGGAGCTCTTTTTTCCAGGTGTGGGAACCGTTGTGGTCAAAGCTCACCTATCAGTTTGTCCCTCTGGCAGGTGGAAAGGGAACACTCAGGACGGGGGTGGGGGTCTTCAGAGAAAATGAAAGCAGCAGCCCGCCCTGGGGGTCGCATGGGAGGTCACTGGTCAGAGGACAGCTCTCCAGCCTCTGACCACCTGAGAGGGCCGCCCCGGCTTCTCCTTCACATGCACACATTCATACACACACACACTTGTGCACACTCATGTACACACACGCAAACCCTGCACACTCACTCACCTAGAAACGCACATCCCTGAATGCTCACACACCCCTGTACCCTTACACACTCACTCTTGCACACACACACACCCTGCATTCACACCTACACATTCACACCTTACATACACACCTAACACTCACACCCTACACACTCACACACCCTGCACTCACACACCTACACACTCACATCCTACATACTCACACACCTGACACTCAAATCCTGCACACTCACACACCTACAGTTCATACCCTGCACACTCACCCACACACTCACAGCCCTGCACACTCACTCACCTACACACTCACACCTACATACTCACACCCTTAGGCCCTCTCATGCACATTCTCACTTTCACACATGCCCTGTGCACACACAGACTAGAATAAAAGCCCCTGCAAAAGCCCAACAAATATAAACATAGATTCAAACAGCAAAGCCAGGGCCTTCTCTCGTTCCCCCCTCCCATGAACCGGTGCTTGCTGCTTTAGGCCCACCCAGCAGGCCTTCCTGAGGTGCAGGCTTAAGAAGCCCTGAGAAAATCGTAGCTCCCCAGCTCGGTGGCCTCTGCCCCTCCTGGCTCCTACTTGCTTTGACCTACTTGCCCTCCCGTCTTTCCCCCACCCCACGCAGCCTCCTTGGTAACTCCCGCAGGTTCCGGGGACTGGACCCCTCCCCGCCGCAGCTGAGAGGTCCCCCGTCCCAACCACCTGCCTGGGCCTCTGAAGAGCTCTGGCCGCTCTGGCCCGCAGCTGTGCGCACCAGCCCCCGTCACTGACCACTGTCACCTCTGGCTGGGCTCCTCCCAGCCCACCGTTGCCTGGGCGACCGGAGTTGCCTAGCACTGCATTTTACCAGCTGGGCTGGCTTCCTGTCATCGGCGATTGGGGTCTGTCACCCCCCTTCAACCCCTGAGTCATCAGGACCCCATCTCCCATGTGACCTTGACCCCCATTCCCACATTTGTCTGCGTCAGGAGATAAAAGTCTTAGATAAAGAACAATAAGATGACCCATTCTAACAACCTGTTCCGCTCTCTATAATAGCATTGCCATATAACTTGAGCCAAGAGATGCCACCTACTCTTCACCAAGAAATGCAAAAGAGGTCCCTAAATCTCCTTCTGCAAATAAGCATGCCTTTCCCCAACATTTGACTACAACAGAGCAAATAGACTTTGCACCACAAATTGGAAGTTACAAATCCTAATGAAAAACAGTTGTAACAAAACAACAACAAAAACTAGCTTCTTAATAAAGCAAATTTTAAATAACATTTAAAATCAATCTAAGAATATTCAAAGAAGTAACATTCAATACAAAATTATGTCACATCTCTAAAGAAAAACTAGCCCCTGAAAAGAAGCCTTTAAATAAAGAAAAGAATATGCATACATATTTACAAAACAGAAAAACAAGGCTGTCCGTTGCTTCTACTAGATGACATTTACCTTGTGGAGCTGTTTCTGTGAATAAGAACTATTTTCCAAGGCTAATTGCGTGAAGGTCCTCTACAATCCTCTTGAACCAAACTTCAGCCTTTCCCATGCAAATGACAAGTTTAAGTTCCCCGAGAAACATACGTGTGCTAAGGTTGCATCCATCAGAAAGGAACTGGTTTATTCGGAGAGAAGGAAGAAAGCCAAGTGACAGTTTTAGACAGCAGGAACATGGAGGAGAGAGTAACAGTGGCAGGAGGGCAAGCGGAAGTGAGAAGGGAGAGCGGGCTTCCAGGGAATGAAGTTGGAGGCTCTTCCACCCTACCACGAGCCTTCCTCTCAGTGCCAGGAGGTTGTTGAATGGATCTGTCAGCTGCCACATACCGGAGAATGTCACCTCCCCGAGGGGAGCACAGTCTCAAACTGTCAAGGCAGTCTAGATATTTAAAAATTAAGTGTGCATTCCAATGTGAAAAGTAGCAGTATTTCTAGAACAGTGGTATTTCTAAAACTAATACTCTGAAACTTGTTTGGGTCATTTTAAACAAAAACGGGACACCTGCTCCCTGGTCCTGCCTGGCAGCACGTATGGGCAAAATGGGCCAAAGAGCAAGTGCATCCTCTCCTCCCTTCTCCCACCCACTTCCCTGGGCCTTTACCAGGACTTAGCAATGTGCTCCAGAATGCATTCACCAAAACCAGCCCGTGTCATGTTCTAGACTCTCTTGAATAAGAGCATAAAAGGGGTGCTTTGATCCCACTCTCTTTCTAGCTTGATAGAGCTGGGATGGCCTTGAATCTACACATAGCATCAGAGAAGACTCCAGAGGTGTCAGTCATCGAATGGGCTTGAGTCCCTCGACCTTCCATTCAAGAAGCTCCCTGGGAAGCACCCTCCTTGTTTCTGGGAGCCCAGTTGCTGCTACAAGCTGCCAGTGTGGGTACCAGATGTTTGAAATTAACTTTCTTACGTATCTATGTGCTATGGGCAGTTAAGTTGTCTGAATGTATAAGTGATGCTTTTTCTTTCTTCTCTTTTTAATAGCAATGGATCCCTTTTTTTTCTCCGTCTCCCCCTCACCCACTCTGCTGTTTTTGCTGTCTGTGTCCATTCACCATGTGATCATCTATGTCTCTCTTCCTTCCTTCCTTCCTTCCTTCCTTCCTTCCTTCCTTCCTTCCTCCCTCCCTCCCTCCCTCCCTTCCTTCCTCCCTCCCTCCCTCCCTCCCTCCCTCCCTTCCTCCCTCCCTCCCTCCCTCCCTTCCTTCCTTCCTTCCTTCCTTCCTTTCTTTTTCTTCCTTTCTCTTCTCATTTTCTCTCCTCTGGGATTCAACCCTGGGGACCTCCAACATGGAGAGAGATTCCATCACTTGCACCACCTCAGTTCCTGGTTTCTGCTGCATCTTGCCTTGACTCTCCCCCTTTGTCTCTCTTTTGTTGCATCATCCTCTTGCTGCATGGCTTGCTGCGTGGGCATACCTTTACCAGGAGGCCCCAGGGATTGAACCTGGGTCTTCCCATATGGTAGACAGAAACCCAGTCACTTTAGCCACATCTGTCTCCCTGATTCCTTTTAATAATCTGATAAGTTAGGAGCCCTCTCCCTGGAGACTGTACCTGTGGCACACACACAGTGTTTGAGACCCCAGGATGGAGCCATGGGGCTCTCGGGAAGGACTGCAGGTCTTTGTCCTAACAGTTGGGGAAATAGCCCTGTCCACACTGTCTCTGGAAGCAGCCTTGGGAGATGTCTTCCTGCAGGCTGCCCCCTGCTGGTTGTGAGGGGGACCTTCTTAAACCAAAGATGTTTCTTCAGGATTGAGGGGGACATAGAAATGTGATGATTTGGTGGCTGTTTGAGGCAAGAAGGGACTTCTGGTCAGCTGGAAAGGCCTCAGAACCTTTCTGTTTCACTGCCTGGTGGGCTTCCATTTCTTCTCCCTCTCTTTTTTAAATATTTGTCTAGATGCTTCCTTGACACAACTCCTCTGCATACTAGGGACCATGGTGCAGCCACTTCCAGGCTCAATTATTATTGTGCTGGTACACTTTGGGATTGGGTGGGAGGGGGAGTCATTTCCAGCATAACAACCGAGCAACTCCAGGTCAATGAACATGACCGTGAAAATACACACATAATCCTACAAACATAACCCGAGAATCAAATTAGACAACAGGGTACAGAAATATTCTCTAAGGGAAGCTTTTGTCAGGGGTGGAAGATGCTCTTGGAACCTTTCTTATAAAATATGCATCAGCTCTATGTTTAGGTCTCCTTTCCCTTAGCACAACGTTCTTGGAATTTCTCTCATTGAGCATCACAGAACCACGTCTGGGGGACAGAAAATCTCTCCTGCTGGGAATGTGGCCATGAGTGGACTAGGGAGCTCCCAGCTGTGTGCACACAAGGTGTATGTGAAAGGGTCAGCAGAGGAATCAGACAGGGTGCCTGGCCAAAGCACCCACAGCTGTAGCGCTGGCCTCTGTCCCAGCAGTTTGCAGGTCAAGAGGAGGCTGTGGTGGGACAGGTGAGAAGTGGGGAAGAGGAAGAAAGGGGAAGGTGTGAGTCACAGGCAGGCAGGACTCCTATCCTGCAGCTCCCCCTCCTGACCTCTCCAGGGCAGTAGCCCAGGTTCAAAGAAAAGGAGAACTTAAGCAAAATCAGGCATTTCCAAACAGTGAGGGGAGTCTGGAGCAGGGCACACGTTGTGCCCAAGACAGCGTGACTTCCAAGGCCAAGGAAGGCCGCAGGGGCTCCCGCATTCACAAAGCCGGACAAGGACGTGTTTGGGAAGGGAAATTATTTTCCATTCCACGAGATCTTGGAGAAATGCCCGAAAGCGAAAGGTTCAAATCTTACTGAACTTCCAAATACGAATGCATGGAATATTACTTTAATACCTCACTTCCAAATGTCATGAGGTTTGTAGTCGTAAACAACAGGGTGAGCGCCGAGGATTAAGCACCACCCGGTGCGCTGTGGGGCAAAGGAAAGCAGCCTGGCCCTCCCCTGGGGACGGCCCTTAGAGAACCAGGGTGGACAGGACTCACTCTCCCCGCTCCCTGGATCACGAAACGTTCTAGGGGCTCTCCATCCCATATCCCGTGGTCCAAGTATTCTTCGAGCTCCAGGCATTGCTCCTAACTTCCACGTGGCCTGGGAACCTTCGCAAAATTACCCAAATACGGGTGCATAGCTTTTGCTTTTAGGGCGGGAGGAGCAGGAGGAAGCACAAGAAAGATTTTTTTTGGAATTTTTCTTTGTTTTTGTTTTGTTTTGTTCTTTCTTTTTTTAATTTTATTTTTTAAATTTATTTTTAAAGATATATAGATCACACAAAATGTTACATTAAGAAATATAGGAGGTTCCCATATGCCCCATTCCCCACACTCCCACTTTTCCCACATAAACAATGTCTTTCATTAGTGTGACACATTCATTGCATTTGATGAATACATTTGGAGCACTGCTACACAGCATGTATTATATTTTACGTTGTAGTTTATACTCTCTCCCAGTCCATTCAGTGGGTTATGGCAGGATATATAATGTCCTGCATCTATCCCTGCAATATCATTCAGGACAACTCCAAGTCCCGAAAATGCCCCCTTATTTTACCTCTTTTTCCCTCTCCCTGCCTTCAGCAAGTCCAGTGATCACTGTCTCCACATCAATGATATAATTTCTTCCATTGCTAGAATCATAATAATTCAATAGTAGTATACCAGTAAGACCACTCTAGTCCATATTTTATTCCCCAGTCCTGAGGAATCTGGGATGGTGATGCCCACTCCGCCTCTTAACTGAAAGGGGGCTTCAGTCTCACACAGCCGATGGATGGGACTCTCCTGCTTGCAGTTGTAGGCCCTCTTGGTTCCTGGGTGTGGTGGTTGTCCATCCTCACCTCCCTGTCAGCTGACCTGGGTAAGCCCAACAAACTGGGGCATAGGTGCTGTAACACCGCTGAGGCTCAGGGCCCAGCTGGCACATGAACGGCCCAGAGATTCAAGTCTCCTGGGCATACACCAACCCCAATGCCAACCACAGGTTCACTAAAAGGGCAGAAGAGGCATGTGTAGAAAAGTCACATCTGAGTCCAACTCCGTCACACAAGAAAGAATTTTAACACGTGTATTTACATACACAAGAAAGGTTCAATTTAATGAAATAAAACATCTGAAAGCAAAACCCAGAAAATGACCAAGGAAAGGGGCCATTAAAAAATAGGAACAAGGTTTTTTATTCTTCAATGCACAAAATTTTACATGTAATGCAAGTGGGAACACACACATCCTCAAGTCTTCAGAAGCCCCAGCTCCAGCAGCAACCATCTCTTGCAAGACAACTGCTTCTCCCTGTCCCCTAACATAGGCTACCAGCTCTGATTGGGATAGATGTATATATCCTTAACTGATTTCTTAGTGGTTTCCTTGGTGCCTATTTTCCCTCCCCAGCTACCAAGGAAGCTGCTTAGGCATAGCGACTCTCTTTTGCCTTTTCTCATGTCTTCAGCAGCATCAGATATTGCTGAGCACAGAGTAAAAAAAAAAAAAGCCCATCAAGTATTCTTCTGCTGTAATATACTTTCATCTACAATAATCTGTTCTTTTAAGACTTCTTTTATTCAAAGGCAACAGTGCTCTAAGGAGGCATCTCACATGCTCTAAGGAGGCATCTCACATGCTCTAACGCCCCAGCAGATGGACCTGAACCAGAAAAGATGTTTGAGATTGTGGACGCTATGCCAGGGGTTTGCGTTCTTCTCCGACTCCAAGGACAACTGGAGAGCCGAGTCCCCGGATCTATCATTTCCAAGTCACTTATCTTAAGCCTCAGTTTCCCCACCTGTGGTTACTATCGATAACAGTCCCGTATACCTCATGGGACTGTCGCAAAACTCAAATATTTTCATGTGAAAAGCTCTGTGTATTAGGAAGCTGTCCCAGTGATGTCCTGGAGAGCAGCAGGGTTGGCACAGCGCTCCAGTATCACTCCGTTGGAGAAGGGGATCATGGGCTGGGAAGACCTTGGGACTCCCCAGGGCCATGAGTGGTCAGGTGAGACGGAGCCAGCCCCAGCCCCAGACCAGCGTCCTCTACTCTCTGCCATATGGCCTTGTGTGAACGGTTTCTTGCCTGAATGTGAGAGAAAGTAGAAGGCACACACTCACCCCAAGCTCTAGCTGTGCATTCAGAAAATCCTTTCAAGAGGAGAAAAGCCAAGGGGACAAAACACTCCGTGAGCCAGTGAGTTCCATCAGTGGACTCCAGATTCTGTATGAAACAAAATGTTTAGCAACCGTATTTGAAAACTTTGTAACACTGAATACCCTGGATTAAATACAACTTTTTCTGTAGGTTTATTGGGAACAGGAAGGAGAAGAAAGAAAAACAACAACCAGCAAATGCACACCAGCAGCAAAGTAGAGCGCATTTGTAAATTCTATTCTCATATTATTTCCAGTTAAATAATTAAAGTGAATTGAAGATTGAAGCTAAAGGGAAAATATTTTATACTGATAGCCATGCTGAGGTGATCAATTTATACTTTCACTTTTATTTCTATTATTTTCTTTCATGCCTTTCTTACGAAAGTAGTTGTTTAAATAGAATTCCTTGGGATGTTTTTTTCTCCAAAGGACTCAATAGTCTTTCATTTACATCGAAAGTCAGTTGCTTTGCCCAAATTAGGTAATCAAAGGTGATTTTTAAAAAAGAAAATATTATGGCCTTATTTTCATTTAAACCATCCAGGGAATCAAGATTGAGAAGCAAACATTTACAAAACAATAAAGCAAACTGCCCTTAAGTCGAAGAATTTTACCCCCTAGGGTTGCAAAAAAGTTGCCGTAGATCTTTGGAGTAAAGCAAAGATCAGTAAGGTTGTCAGGAAAGGAGTAAAAGAACCAGAAACCAGGATGATTTGGTGATGCCCCAGTGAGCCACCTAAATCCAAAGAAGTTAAGCGACTCAAGGAGGTGGCCAGGTAGTCAGATTTCCACCTGTGGTGATGCATTGTCCGCCACATCACTGAGTTGCCCAGCTGGGTACTTATTTCTAGACCAAAAAAACTTACCTGCAATGTGACTGTCTTGAGCTCCTTATCAGATGTCCTTCTGTGTGAGCAAATGAAAGTCCTTTTCATCCAAAAGCTTCTCCAAAGCAGCAAGTAAACCTGGAGTGTTTGACCCCAAAAACCTGCTCTCTGGTACGGGGAGATTTTATTTTCTGGTCCACACTGCCACCTGCTGGCCCAGATGTTTCTCTAAGTTAAACATTTGTTGCTTTCTTCTGGAGATCCTAGAGTTTATATTTATTCTAAAATTAATATATTTGAAGTGTTACTTCACTTCATGCATGGAATATTTCCAATAAGATTAGGGGTAGTACTTCATAAACCAATTCATCAAACACAGGTTGCTCATGTTGACTGCTGATATGAAGCGAAACATCAGGCAAGAAGCTAAAAATAACTAGATAACTCTGAACATCCCAAGTCTCATTTGGATAATTAGTGCTTACACTTGTCAGTGGTTTGATTGCCCAGTAATTATAGAGTAAGTTAAACAGGTAAATCTGACGGGTCTGTATTTGTTTGTAGATGGGGTTAACAACGATGTTGAGAAAGCAACTCCATGTCATTCTTCAGCAGCTCCGTGGTAATTAGTAGGCTGTTACGGGGTTTTTATATATGCAAATAAATATTCAACATGAAAATGTCTCTAGATGACAGACAACAAGTTCATGAGAAGCAGCAATTTATCATGAGCATGGTGAATACAGGTAGTAAGGAAAGAGCCAATGTGGGTTTTGAAAGCCATTTCTGAGGTTTTCAGAATCAGGAGCTCATTTAGCTGCTACCTACATAATGAGTTTGTAAAGTCCTTCAAGACTTAATCATTCCTGTCCTCTCCTTTTAGCTTTAATTGTATTCTCTTCTTATCTCTCCTAGCCTCTAAATAAGTAAAGGAATGTGAAATAAGGAAGGATGAGAGGATGGAAGAAAGAAAAGGAAAAGAAGAGAAACACACATGGAGTTAGGGGAGGTGGGAGACTGCCACACATGCATGCATGCAGGTAAAAATCCCCACCTCTCTCCGTAGTATATCCTGCAACAAATGGACTGGGTTATTCTCCAAAGGGAAAAAAAAAAACACAGGAAAAACTGTCAATCAACAGAGAACTTCCAGTATTCTCCTGTGAACAAATACCATATTTAAAAGAAAGGGGGGAGGGGAGCTATGAAAGAAGGGTGGATTTCGCTGAGTCGGCACGTCCTCAAAGGTTCAGAAAGTAGATCTTAAGAGGGACAACTTGGGAAGCGGATTTTGTCCAACAGATAGGGTGTCTGCCTACTACATGGGAGGTCCAAGGTTCAAACCCAGGGCCTCCTGACCCGAGTGATGAGCTGGCCCACACACAGTGCTGATGCACGTAAGGAGTGCCGTGCCACGCAGGGGTGTCCCCCGTGTAGGGGAGCCCCACACGCAAGCAGTGCGCCCTGTAAGGAGACCCGCCCAGTGCAAAACATGTGCAGCCTACCCAGGAGTGGCACCGCACACACAGAGAACTGACGCAGCAAGATGACACAACAAAAAGAGACACAGATTCCAGGTGCCACTGACACAAACGGACACAGAAGAACACACAGCGAATGGACACAGAGAGCAGACAACTAGGGGGGGAGGGGAGGCAGGCAAAGGGAGAGAAATGAACAAAAAATAAATCTTAAAAAAAAAAAAAAAAGAGGGACAATTCATTCTTCAACAGATGCCCCTAAGTTTCTGTGCCCCATTGATATGGTTGCTAGTGAAACTGAAGCCTAACACAGCAGTCAAGCAAGCCTGGTCCTTCCCCACTTAAATATGAAGAAGATCGATGGGCCACCATCAGTTTCTGAAATAAAAATGACTTCAGCAGTGGCCACATCCTGGGGTCCCAAGCTGCTGGCTCTTTTGGGAGCAGCATACAGTGTGAAGGAGATGGGCAAGTCCCCCAGATGCTGGATTTTGCTCCTGGGCCTGACTGTGGACCAGTCTTTCATGTCTATGGGTTGGAGTCAGCGCCCAAGTGCTCAGCTCTGGGGCAGAGGGGATGCAATAGCCTAAGTGGTTCTACCACTTTGAAACACCCCGGAGCTTATCAAGAGGGTCATTGAAAAATACCTTTTTTCCTTCCCCTGAGGATAAAGGGAATACACGGTCGCCAAGATGGAAAGAAAGGAGAGGCGAGAACAGAAAAGAAAGAAGAGCAGAAAAACAAACAAAAAACAGGCAGACAATGAAATGATTCCTTCTCCAGCTCCTCTTCCAGCAACGTCTGTGGCTCTCTGCTGGCCTTTACAGCCGTACTTTTGCAAAGAGTAGCCGCTCCCTTTCGTTGTTCCTCATCTGCTCTTCGCATCTCAACCCTTGCGCTCTCCTGTCTTCCAGGCCCCCCACTCTACGCGGCTTCGTCTGATGGGCACTGTACAAGCCTCGTCCTTCTCTTCTTTCCAGTGCATCTCACTCCGACACCCTCCCTGTTTAGCTGTCACCCATCTCCCGTGGGGCTGCCAAGGCCCCACGTGCTCCCAGTGTCCTTCTTGCTCCTCCAGCCACCTCTTTATCCTATTTCAGGGACTTTTCTTTCTCTACATGGACAGAATCTGATAAGCCTTTTTCTTCCCAATTTATTCTTCCTCCCCCAGGCCCATGTTCCAACTCTGTCTGCAATGAGAACAGCCTGGAGGCCTTAATAACAAATGGATACCTGGGTTCCACCCCAGCTAGTTACCTCAGTATCTGGGGACATGAATGTTTTTTTAAAGCTCCCCAGGTGATTCTCGTGTTCAGGCGGGATGAACTTGCCATGCAGGGACCCTGATTCTCAGGCCTGGCTTCACAATTGGAAGCACCTGGGGATCTAGGTGCTAAGTTCCAAGAGGTTCCCTGGGATGCAGGATTTTCAGGGACAATTCCAGTCTCGGGCAAACTGGGACACAGTGGGTTTCCTTACCTGGTCCCAACTTCAGAAGTTCTGATATTAGGGCATGGTGTAAGGGGTGGGGGGGACTAGGCATTGGAATTTTTTTTAAAAGCTCACCAGGTAATTTTTATAGAGCAGGGGTTCTTAAACTTTTATATAGAGCAGGGGTTCTTAAACTTTTTTATTCCATGGACCCCTTTGCCAGTCTGGTGAAAGCCACAGACGCCTTACTAAGTCCACACTATCCTGTGTATTATTTAATAAATATATCACACCCGACTCCTGTTCTAGAGTGAAGCAAAGTTTGAGAACCGCTACCCAAGGTCAGACTTTCCTGTACATCTGATTCCCTTGGAGGACCTGTTAAAACACAGACTGCCATCTTCACCCCCCAGCATTTCTGACTCAGCAGAAGTGGAGTGGGGCCCGAGATTCTGCATTTCTACAAGCTCCCAGGTGATGTTGAGGCTACTGATCCAGGAACTCCTCATGGGGAAACAGTGCCCTAGGTTATCTTACCCTGACTCCAGTTCAAACGACCTTCCTCACAGTAACAAAGCCAACACGCCCCCCTCTGCTCCCGAGGTCCACCCCACATGCCCAGCTGCATTTTGATGTCTCCCCTGGGATGCTTTAAAGACCCTCCAGTTCAAAATGCCCAAATGGCCGGCCGTCTTCCCCAGGCTTGGATCTCTCCCAGTGGTCTTTATCACCACAGGTCAGAAAACCAGGAGTCACCCTGGAGCAGAGATCCACGCTCAGATCCAACTCTTCACCAGATTTTGCTGATTTCACTTCCTAGGTCCCTCTTAGTTCTGTTTCTCTCCATCTCCACTGCCAGGCGTCCTGGTCTTTACACTGAAAGGGTCTCCTGAACTGTCTCCATCTGCTCCGGCTTCTCTCTGACCTCTCAGTTTTCAAGCACAGTGTTTAATTTCAAGTCTGGGAGCATGCTGAGCCCTTTCGTATTGGGAGGCCTTCAGTACTCGCTGTTCTCGTTGGCCAGACCATTGCCCCCACAAACACACTGCGCCATTTAGCTCCATGGTGGCACTGGGCGAAGGCCTCATCCTATGCTCTCCTTTTCCCTAAGACAAGTTGTTGCTCATCATTTAGGTACCATAGCACTGGGCTGGATGGTGCTCCGTCTACTTGGCAAAGCGAGGAACTTACCCGAGATTCTGGAGGCAGAAGTGGAGCAGGTGACCAACACATTTGAGTGTCGTCATGGTGGGATATGATGATGGGCAGAGGCAGGGAGGTTCTGCTGGGCCCTGTTCACCCTTCCTCCGCATCCAGCTTATCCTCCTGACCGCTGACCCTGCTGGCCAGCAGCAGCCCAGGCCCATCACCAGTTGGCAGTTGAGCCACAGAAGCCATATGTACCTGGAGACCACAGCTGCCCATAGCCCTTCCCTAAGGCCCACTCTATGGTCCCATCAGCAGCTGGATGTGCAGGTCTTCTCTGATTCCCACAAGCACTGATGTGTCCACCTGCACCAGGGCTCCACAGGGACTGGTGACTGCACTGACACGCTTCACTTCTTCTGCCACTCAGACTTACCCCTCCCAGCAGCACATGTGTGAAAGCTCTACTATCTCTCAGAAGCCCCTGTTTCCCTAGGTCTCCACAAGACTTTGCTTCCCTGCCTGAATCTGATGAATACAAGCACTTAACACAGCTCCTGGCACCTTCTGGGACCTGGGGCCTGACCACCATCATTGTTACTATTATTGCTCTCACCACACTTGTAATCATACACATAGTTTTACAATTTTTGGATATTCTGTCTCATTCTAGACCAGGGTTTCTCAACTTCAACCCTCTGGGGTCAGGGAGCTCTTTGTGGTGCCCTGTGCATTTGCAGCATCTGTCCTCTACCCACAAGATGCCAGGAGCAACCTCCTCTCCAGTGGTGACAACCAAAAACATCTCCGGACATGGCCCAAGCATCACCCCCTGTTGAGAACTGCCACTCAAGACTAAGCTCCAAGAGGGCAGGGAGCAAGGCCATGGGCAGGGGCTCTTGGTGGTGATACCAAGAGCATGATACCACTTTCTCTCCATCTCTCATCTCAGTGAGTGTGACAGTATGAAGCTGGATGGACCCTGGAAAAGATCATGTCCTTAGAGCTAATACATCCCCGTGGGTGTGAGCCTATAGTAGGTAGGACATTTTTATTAGGTTACTTCAATAGGGCATGACCCAGGGTAGAACTTAATCTTCTTACTGGAATCCTTTATAAATGGGAAGAATATGGACAGACGGAGCCACGGAAACTTGGAAGCTAAAAGCAATGAGACCTGGAGGAGAAAAGAGATACTGCCACATGCCTTCCCATTTGACAGAGGGGTCCGGGTTCTCCAGCAGCTGGTCTTGGGGAGACAGTGTCACTTGATGCCCTAATTTGGACATTTTTCTCAGCTTCAGAACTGTAAGCTTATAAATTAATAAATCCCCATTTCTGGTATATTGCTTTTGGCAACTTTTAGCAAACTAAAACATTGAGCTTCATCTCAGGAGAACATGGTGTGGCAAAAAAGTCCTGGACATTGAGTCAGCAGCTTTGGGTTTCAGACAAAGCAACTGGCTCTGGCACCTTGGGTGATCATCATTCAGAGCCTCAATTTCCTCACCTGTGCAATGAGGATGATAACAGATTTCTTATCAAGATATGGGGAGGGCTGATAAAATGCAGGATGGTTGAAAATATATTGAATTTGAAAATGTGTCACTCAGTAACTAGGTCAGATGTGACTTGTAAAAGAACCATTTCTTTACATCTCACAAATTACTTTCATTTCTTAAAGATTATTTCTACAATCTTACAAATACTCAGTATGCACCCTTGGGGTCACACGGCAGGCAACCATCTGTGGCCTGGCTCCTCCGTGACCCTTTGTACTATGTCACTCTGATGGGTGAAATGGTCCCCATAACATTATTTCTGTTTCCTCAAGGCTGCAAGGACAAAGAGGTACAAATGGGCAGGTTTGACCTTGAATCTGGGGTTTTCTTCTCTCTTCCACGTTCCTCTTCTCCTGAGTGCTGGGAAGGATTCTCCAAGCAGTTGGAACTGCTTTTTAATATAAGAGAGAGGAGAAATAGTCAAGACACTCATTGAACAGTATCACTTCCCTGTCTTTGGGGAGCGCTTTGCAGTTTACAAAATCTTTCTTCCGATTCCCATCGGAGCTTCACAGTTCATCCCCAAGGCAGGCAAGCAACGTGTACCAGGGTCAATTCCCTGTTGTCGATGAGCAAACTGAGATCCTGGGAGGGTGAAGGGCTTAGCTTGGTCAGGTAGCTCAAGAGTAGCAAATCCCGGATGGCCCTCACTGCCTCCAAGCAGTCATCAGGTCTAAGAGTGGGAGGCCCGGGAGGGGTTGGGCTAAGCACCACCTTTCTCTTCACCTGTGCCAGCGTTTGTCTTAATTTGGGTTCCCCAGGCCATGCCCTAAGACAAGGATTTGAGTGTGAAAGGTTTGTTTGGGAGGTGGGGAGAATATGGGTAGGGGGTGAGGAAGTGAGACTGTATGAGGACTTGGCAAATACAAGGTGCAGTTGCTTGTTTTGCTTTGTTTTATTTTGTTGCATGTTGCCTCTAATAACAGTCCTTGCTCCTTTCTTTCATTTTCCTATCCTGCATTTAATAACCTCCCAATCTTTTTTCTTAATACTGATTTTTTTTTTTTTAATCCTTAAAAAGGTTTTAAAAAATTTTTGGAGTAATCGTCCATAACTTGTTAAGCCACCTTTTTTTTTTTTTTTTTAAAGATTTATTTTATTTTTATTTAATTTCCCCCCCTCCCCTGGTTGTCTGTTCTTGGTGTCTATTTGTTGCGTCTTGTTTCTTTGTCCGCTTCTGTTGTCGTCAGCGGCACGGGAAGTGTGGGCGGCGCCATTCCTGGGCAGGCTGCTCTTTCTTTTCACGCTGGGCGGCTCTCCCTACGGGGCGCACTCCTTGCGCGTGGGGCTCCCCCACGCAGGGGACACCCTTGCGTGGCACGGCACTCCTTGCGCGCATCAGCGCTGCGCATGGCCAGCTCCACACGGGTCAAGGAGGCCCGGGGTTTGAACCGCGGACCTCCCATATGGTAGACGGACGCCCTAACCACTGGGCCAAAGCCCGTTTCCCTTAAGCCACCTTTTGTACGTTATTTTATTTTTTAGAATTTGGAACAAAGTTTGAAAAACAGTCAAAATTAATTTAAAGGTATCCACAAAGAACAAAATACCAATATTTTAAATAAAGGCAAGATCTGACCCTGCACTTCCATGACTTTATCTTACTTGCCTCACCCTAGTCCAGGCCCTGGTTCCAATAAAACTTTATTTACAAAAGCAGGTGGCCAGCACGTGGGCCCATTTACCAATTTTTTTGAGTAGGGCATTAAAACATCCTTTTCCTTGATTACAGAGTAATTTTGCTCACTTGCCTTGCCCTCATCCTGATCCTAAGAGGAGTGAAAGAAAGAATGATGAATGAATGAAAAAAGAAAAAAGCCTTTTATTGCAATAACATATATATATGTGTGTGTGTGTATATGTAACAAAAATTTTCCCATTTTACTACTTCAAATATACAATTCACAATGTTGCGTTACCATCATCACCATGCATCACCCAAACTTCTTCTTCATCTCAAACAGAAACTCTGCACCCATTAATCAATAATTTCCCTTTCCTCTTAACCCTTTGTAACCTATAGTCTACTTTCTGTCTGTAGCAGTTTACTTCTAGGTATTTCATATTAGTGAAATCACACACTATTGTCTTTTATCTCTGGCTTATTTCACTCAATGTGATGTTTTCAAGGTTCATCCACAAGCTGCAGTTTTGTTTTTAATAATAATCAAATTTTATTGAAACTTATTAATAAACCATACAATCTATCTAAAGTGTACAACCAGTGGCATTGGGTATAATCACAGAGTTGTGTATTCAGTGCAATCAATATTAGAGCACTTTCATCACTCAAAAAAAAAACAAAAACAGAAAACAAGAAAAAACCCTACTCCTTAGTAACATTTCAATATCCCTTGCCATACATAACTGCTAATCTATTTTGATCTCTATAATGTATTTGTATTTACATTTTGTATAGATGGAGTCCAACAACATGTAGGACTTTTTTTTCTAGTTTCTTCCACTTAGCATATATATATATATGTTTTTTACAATTAATGGAAGATTGCTAATAAATTACTATACACTACTGTCCAAAGTTTGCTTTGATTCTATTTTTCCCAAATATAATCCCAAATAAGATTAACATCTTCTAACATTAATGTATATTTGTTCTATTTCAGAGAACAACATTCTTACATATGCACCATAGTCAGTTTTCACAAGAGGGTTTGCTATGTTATACAGTCCCATTGAGGCAGGTTAGTACAGGGTAACAGAGGAGAAGACAACCCACAACACAGCTGACAGACAACACAGTCGGCAGACCACATGACCAGCAGACAACATGGCTGCAAGACCTCGCTGGGACCTCAGGTTTAACTTTGAGGTCCCAGTTTCTCTTTCCAGGACCTCCCCTTGGCCCCAGATATTCCAAAAGGCCTCACCATTGACCCCCACCAATAACCACTGGGGCTCATCCCCTTATCATTAGCAAGGGGATGGAATAATTAACAGTTTCAAAAGTAATCATGAGGCAGAACCTGCTCTCTCTTTGCCTAGAGGAGCCTGCACCAAATCTTGGTGTGTATTTCCATCCTTCTCTTCCATTTCTCAGCAAGCTCTGTTCTTTCCCCCATTTCCCAAATACATTCTTTTTACTGGCCTAACTAAACTGGCATGTTCATAAATTCTTTTATGCTTCCTAGCCAAGAACCTAGTGGAATCCGACGCTTCTCCATCTTCATCATGTATCATTTTTTAGCTTTCCTCCTAATGATATACACGACCTTTAACTTTCCCTTTCAGCCACTGTCATACCCATGTGTTCCAACTGCAGTTATTAAGCCACCTCCTTGTTGACACACTTTGGGAACCAGATTAGAACCGCACACACCCCCGCCCCTCAGCGATTATTTCCCCAATGGGACAAGGACCCTGGTGTTTCCAGCCCGCTGGGCAAACACACAGAAGTCTTGACTCTTTGAAGACGGACCCCTGGGGCTGAGGTGGCCAGAGCTGCAGGGTGTGGGGTGCTGGCCCACAGGGCCGGCTACAGCCTGCCTTCCCCCGTCCCACCTTCAGCTCCCAGTCCTGGTGAGCTTCCCTGTAAATGCTTGCCATTCACCTCAGGAAGAACCAGGCTGAGAACAGCCCATGGAAAACCACCCCCACCTGGAGAAAAACAAATCAGCATGAAAGAACACCCCTGCTTTCTCCATGGATCAAATAATGTCCATTGCTGGGTCAGGATCTTGCCCCAGCCCAGGGGCCATGGACACCGTGCAGGTGGTGGAGCTTCCCTCTCTTTTCCTTTCAGAAGTAAAAAGAAGAAATTCCACCTCAAGACTTCAACATCAACTCAGCAGAACTTCCAGCCTGCTGAACTCCCCTACAGATCCCAGACTTGCCAGCACCCGCAGCCCCTAAGCCAATTCCGTAAAATAAGTCTCTTTATATACATACATTGTTGTGTTGAAAATAAAAGGGGTGTGCAGAGCAAGTTTATTGAGCTAACATTGCATTAATGCAGGAGCAGCATCAAAAGAGGTTTCTGCTCAAAGGGGTGAGCTGGGGAAGCAGCATATAAGGCTGTTTGAAACAAAGGGAAAGGTGTTGGGGGGGCAGGGGATAAAGAGGACATGATCTATGGTTACTACAGGGGTAGAGGGGCTGTTTGGGCTAGGTGTCCTAGAGGTCCAGTTCATTAATTAGCAAGCAGGATGTTGGTGTAAGACTGTGGCCATTTGATGATGATCAGCAGAGCTTGCTGGTATAACCTTGAACTCTATTACCGTTCTTCTTTCCAGGCTGGGGCAGGGGGTTTTCCAGCACTGCAAAGGATTATTAGTACGCCAACTTGCTTCATTTAATCTCCATTTCTTCTTTATAATTCCCTGGATAAAATGGAAGGTCAAGCAAATCAAGACAGTCAGTAAAATCATTTATCATGCCAATTTCACAACATACATACCTATATCTTAGTGGTTCCGTTTCTTTATAGAATCCTGGCCATATACAACCTAAGGCTCCTGACATTTTTCTTCGTAAGCAAAATTCCTGCAAATCCCCCAGAGTTTCTTAGAAGCCCCTCCAGACAACTTCTGACAGTGAATGTGCCCTGCCAGTTGTTCTGGGGATTACTTGGCTTATTCACAGAGACACAGCCACACTCATCAAGTTCAAGCCCATTAACTTCAAAGACGGATAGTGCGAAGCAGAGTGTGAGTTCTCTGAGGCTGAGGGGACCTGGCATGGGACAGAGGTGGCCGAGGAGGACCACAGCAGGGGCAAGGGTGCTACTCACATTGAGCCCAAGGCCCAGCTGAGCTAAACGCCACCCCAAGATCCAGGCAGAGGGGTGACTTTCTGAGATCACCGACTCCACTTTTCATGCTTCTCCCCCACTCCCTCTTGGTCACTCAATATTGACCGAGGATCCACCAATGGGGCGTTTTCCTGGGCACAACCCTCTCTGCTGCACGGCACCCCATTCTCTGGGACCTCTCAGTCCAGAGCTCTCCTCACTGGCCCAGCCCCAAGGCTCTGGACTATCTGATCTAATAAAAGTAGTTATCATTTCTTCCCAATGGAGAAAGTCTAAAATGCTTTTACTAGCTGTGCCTCAGCCTCAGGAAACTGTTTTCAACAGGATAGTTTTCCATGTACCAAAATACTCCCGGCCTTCCCTCTGACCCCCATCAGATTCCCACGCATTAATAAAGCCCAGTGCTGGGCGGAAAGCAATGCTGGGGACTGAGAAGAAGGAGCCAGGATGTGGAAACGGGGAAGGATGGGGAAAGGGAGGAGAAGGGAGTAGGTGCTCTGCACCTACTGTGTGCCCAGATCTTTACATGCATTATCTTATTTAATTCTCACCACAGTCCTATGAGCTTCTAGAAGTTTTACAGATGAGGAAACTACAGCTCAGGTTGCTCATCAGACTTGCCCCAGGTCCCACAACTGGAAAGTGGGGTGGAATGCATGTGGTAGCTACAAGGCTTCACTCTACCGAGTATTTGCTTCTTAAAAGGAGAACATGGGGCCGGAGTTTCAGACAAGAACATGACTCTCTAATTGGTTTAATTAGTTCAATGTGACAAGCAGAATGTGAAAAGTAGATGTTAAACTAGTAATCCTTCAAGTACCTCAAGGAGAAAGGCAATTTGCACTTGAATTTATACAAGTTAGCAAGAATCAGAGCGCTGTGAACAGACAGCACAGTAGCAGCCAGTGCTGCTGGGTGCTGCCTTGGTAATGTGGGCAGTGCCACCTGGGAGTGTGTGCCCCTCAGGTCCCCAGGTGTTAGGACCGTAATGGCCTGTGGGCCCCGGCTGCTGAGCTCTGAACCCCCAATGCCTCAGGGCCCTAGGCTCTGCTCCCCACAGGGTGCTGCAGTCAAAGGCCTGTTCCTCGAGACCCCAGCAATTTGGGGCATAAGGACCGCTTCTCAGACTTGCTGCAGCTTTTTGAGAACTGCAGCGCAGAGACTTTTCCTACCCCACCCTCCTCTTCTCTCCCTCCCTTCCAGGGCTCAGGCCAGCATTGCCAGTTCTCTCCCCATTTTCTCCAGTAAATCTCTCGTGAATCCAATTCCATCTTGGCATCTGCTTCTCAGAGGACCTAGGCTTATGCAATCAATGAGGAATTTAGTCAAAGAATGTGGGACAGTTCGTAGAATCTAAAGAAACGTAAGCCGATGAGGGAGTGCCAGGAAGCAGGACAACACTGGGAGTCTCCCAGAGAGGGAGAACGACGGGATAGTCAGTCAAGGCACCACTTCCAGAACAAATCTGTTCTGATCCTTCTCTGCCCCCAAAGGACAGGATTCGACTGTCCCAGCTCAGGACATGAGCCCAGCCTTGGCCGGGAGTGGCAGGTCCACTAAGGCTACCTGTAAAGAAGGGGAGCATAGTTCTCCAAAGGAAAAGTGGAGAAAAAGGGAAAGGCGTGCTGGATGGGTGACAACACCTGTTTTCACAGAAGCAGCACTTCCAGATGTTCTTTGTGGGCACTGATGCACCAACAGAGAGCCTTTCTCTGCTGAGTCTGTAAGAGATTGTGGCCATGCTCTGCCCAGTTACCCTCACACTCACCTCTCTGCCTGCCTGAGTTCCAACTGCTGTCACCTATTCTTCTTTGTCTAAGAGCACTCTCTGGCACCAAAGCTCCCTTGCCCATCCCTGGTACAGGCTGGGAGTGCCAGAGTATAACAGCCCACCCCTGCCCAGCAATCCTCACTCCTCAGTGGGATAACTGAGGCATTTCCACACTGTCTCCCAGAGGTCCCCACAGGATTGGGCTCCAGGTCCACAGTGGTAATTTACTCGACAGCACACTCTTTGTTGGCTGTCTTCCTTTCTTTATCTAGTTTGCTCATTTGCCTGCCAGGATTTCCTTCATTTTCTCAATAAACTCCTTCTTGGATCCTGCTCAGGATCTGTCTTTGTTTGCTGGCTGCTATGACAAATACCATAAAACAGTTTGGCTCAAATAATGGGAACTGATTGACTAGCACTTGTAAGGCTAAAAGAACTCCAAATTTCAGATATTGGCATGGCTTGCCGTCTCCCCAAATCTGTAGCATCCTGGTATTGTTGCATTCAAGGTACTCCTTGGGGTTCCTTCACTTGTATCTCTGCTTTCAGTCATATGGTGATGTCATCTACTTTCCCACTTCTGTGGCTTCTGGGCTTTCCCTATAAGGCCTCCAGTGATCTGGATTAAGGTTCACTCTGGTTCAGTTGGGTCACACCTTAATTAAAAATAATAACTTAAGAGGTCCTACGTACAATGGGTTCACATCCATAGGAATGTGGGTTAAGATTTAGAAACGTGTTTGTTTTTTTCTGGGATACATAACTCAGTCTACCACAGGGTCTTCTCTGTGGTGCATGGCAGATGGACGCACCTGACTCTGTACTTCAATGATAAAGAATGATCTAGAACCACAGTCAAAGACACAGTTGTTGGCAATTGAATCACGTCCTCCACAAAAGGCATGTTTAGGTCTCAACCCCTTGTCCTGTGGGATAAGCCCCGTTGTAAAAAGGACCTTTGAAGATTTGATTAGTTAAGGTGTACGCAGACCAAATGAGATGGGCCTTCATCCAATATGGATGAAGTCTTTGTAAGAAAAGGAAATTGGACGCAGAATCCAGACACTGCTAGGAGCAGCCAGAAGCTGGAAGACAACAGGACTTAGAAAAGAAAGGAGAAGTTGATACCGTGTGTTTTGCCAGGTTACAGAAAAGCCAAGAGAGAAGTAGCTGTGGCTTAAGCAATTGATCTCCCATCTACCATATGGGGGACCCAAGTTCAATCGCTGGAACCTCCTGGTGAAAAAAAGGAAAGGCATCCCAGACTTGCCTAATGTCGTGGCAAGGCACAGGACCTCATGTGGCAAAATGACACACCAAAATGACAATGATACAACCAGATAGAAAAAGTAAAAGAGAAAAAGGCCAAGAAACCCCAAAGATGGCCTGCACCCAACCCCAGAACCCACAGTCTAAGGGGAGAAAGCATCACAGTGCTGACACCTTGACTTTGGACTTCTCCTGGTCTCAAAACTGTGTGTAAATAAATTCCAGTTGATTAAGGAAAGCAAATCAAAACTACAATGAGATATCATCTTATACCTATTAGACAGGCAGCTATTAAAAAAGCAGAGGACTATCAGTGTTGGAGAAGATGAGGAGGAACTGGAACACTTATCCTCTGCTGGTGGGAATGTAGAATGGTACAGCCATTGTGGGGGGCAGTACGGCGGTTCCTCAGGAACCTAACTATAGAACTGCCATATGATTCAGTTCAGAAGAACTGAAAGCAGGGACATGAATAGATATATGCACACCAATGTTCATAGCAGCATTATTCACTATTTCCAAATGTCCATCAACAGATGAATGGATAAGCAAACTGTGGTATATACGTACAAAGGAATATTGCTCAGCTGTAAGAAGGAATGCAGTATTAACACATGGGATAACACGGATGAATCTTGAAGACCTTATATTGAGTGAAGTAAGCCAGGCACTGAAGGACAAATATTACACGACCCAATGATATGACTTAAGCAAATTGAGCACACTCAGTGAGCTAGAGTCTTGAAGATAGGTTTACAGGAGACAGAAAAAGGAGTAGAGGGTGGTGAGCTGATGCCCATATGGGCAAAATCTATGATAAGGTGGAAGGATGTGGTTGGGCACTGGATGGGCATGAGAGTGGTGCAGTGATGTGATGGGGTTCGGTGGTGCTGGTCTGTGAAGGGGAGTAGGGTAGGGCAGGGGAGTTGGACTATCCATGGAACTTAGGGGAGGGTTGCAGGAAGGAGCAGGTCTGTGGTTGAAACTGCAGCAGTGGGAATGTTCTTTTGGCAAATATGGCAGGGGAGAGTTACTGGTATAGGGCGTTAGGTGTGGGGGATGTGCAGGAGAGCGTGCACCTTGGGCATGCCTCTATGGAATATGTAAGTGTTCATCTTATCATAACATGTTATATCAGTAGGTGGAGACCCACACAATAAATAAGAAAATATTAAATTCCCATTCTGTACAGTCCTGCTATGTTCTCATTTATAGGGACAAGAAACTCTCAAGAACATAGGTACTGCCTAATTAAAGAAAACAGACAAATACTTCAAGCCCTCAAAATTATAGCTAGTAGCTACGAACCTTATTCTTGAAAAATTGGAACTTAGTGTTACCATAGGTTCCTAGGGGAGGGGAGAGGGAAGACTAGAATAGATGGGACACAGGGCATTTTTATGGCATTAGAACTGTTCTGCATGATCTTGCAATAATGAATAAATTTAAATTTAACCATTAAATTTCATTAAAACCTATAAAAGTATATGGTGCAAAATGTAAACCATAAAGTAAACCATTGACCATTGAAGCACTGAAATGCTTCACTATTGAAATGGACCATCCTCATGTAAAATGTTATTAATAGGGGAGAGTGGAAAATGGAGAGCGCATTGGGTACATGAGAATCCCCTGTATTTTCTTTTTTTAATCTTTTTTCTAATTATCTTTTTTTTTAAGTTAATAGATCACATGTCATTTTCCTATTAATTGATTTTGGCAATATATTAGGCTTCTTTTTTGAAGAAGATTTGGCCTACAGAGAGGTTCAGCTATGCAGGGGAGGAACACTGGTGTGGGGTGTTATTGATTGGGGGGGGCACATGGTTGGGAGGGAGTTCTCCAGAGCATGTGTATAGGGTACAAAAAATGTTCAGATATATGTTGGGTATTTTCATAGTAGTTACAGTTACTAATGACAACTGAGGCAGTGCTGAGTTCCTAACCAGGGGAGCTCTATCACATTTCCCAATGGAACAGCAACAATCCCCCAAGTGCTACAGCAAAGACCAACGAAAAAGGATGGTCTAACGATGAGCCCCCATATTTTCTATGTGACATTTTTATAACCTAACACTTCTTTGAAGATAAAATGAAAAAAATAAGACACTGAGGGAACATACAGAAGATATTGTCACAGTACATATAAGATAACAGATTTCATGGTAATGAAAGACACAATTAAAAATTTTAAATTTTATCTCAAAATATTTTATTTTTATTTTCATATTTTATTTTTAAAATTATTTTATTTTCTTATTAATTTTATTTATTTATTTTTTCTTCATTTTTGGAGAGGTTTTGGATCACATAAGATTCACAACTGTGTCAGGGGAGGAACACTAGTATGGGGTGTCAGTGATAGTGGGATGTGTACGGGTGTACCTGGGACATGCCTTTAAGGCATATGAATATGTTCAAGTGTTCATGGGCCATTGTCTCTGTGGGTGGAGACCCAAACAATAACCAAAAGAATATTGAATTCTCATCCTGGGGAGTCCTGCTACCTTCTTTAATATAATGGCAAGAATCCCCTGAGTACATGGCCAGTGCCTAGTGAAGGAAGACAGACCATTACACCAGGCCCTTGATATTGATGATTGTACCTATGAACCTTTTCTTGTGAAATTGAAACTTAGTACTAATATATATGCCTAAGAGTTACCTCCTGAAAGACTCATTGCTACTCAAATGTGGCCTCTCTCTAAGCCAAACTCAGCATATAAATGCACTATCTTCCCCCCAGCATGGAACATGACTCCAGGGGATGAGCCTCCCTGGCACTGAGAGATTATTACCAAGAACCAACTGGCAATTCATCTGGAAAAAGACCTAGTCAAAAGGGGGCAATATGAAATACTAATGAGTATGTATGGCTAAGAGATTTCAAAGCAAGTCAGGAGGTCATTCCAGAGGCTATGCTTATGAACTTCTCAGCAGGATCTCATTGATGGCCACAGTAAACAGTGCCTCAAACAGCAGGGTTCCTGAGGGCTCTAGACATGTCGATACACTATAAGCATCTACACACTATAAGCATCTACAGACTACAAGTTGGGAAATTGGCACCCTGTCAGTGGGCCTTAGCACTTTGGAATTTACGCTACCCAGTGTAACAGAGTTAGATTTATTTACAGTTTTCCTATACATGGCTCTTCTGCCCTTTCTTTTGAACCTATAATTAGCACTATACTTGCTAAATATATGTCTCAGAGACTCAGATATTTGGTCTGTTCATGTGCTGGTTGAACCCTGAATCTCAGCAGAGTTACAATGCCTACTCTCCAGTTCATTGGACTCACCCAGGACAACGAGGAGATGATGATGGACAACAACCATCTCAAGGAACAAAGAGTGTCTGCAACTGTAAGCAAGATAGTTCCATCCATCTGCCCCATGGGATCTAAATCCCCTCTCATTTAAAAACAGAGTGGGCATCTCCATCCCAAAATTCTCAAGATTGGGGAATGAACAATTGACTAAAGTAGACTTATTGTTATTCTATTTTAGACTTATTATTATTTTAGCAAAGGAAGAATTTGTTTCATTGATATAAAGGCAGTGGCTGCCAGAGGTTCTGAGGGTAGGGAGAGGGAAGAATAGATATAACATGAGGGCATTTGGGGGACATTGGAATTGTCCTGCATGACATTGCAATGATGGATACAGGCCATTATACATTTTGTCATAACCTATAAAATTGTCCAGGGCAGAGCATAAACTATAATATAAACTATAGTCCATGGTAAGTAGCAATGCTTCAATAATGTGTCTATAAATTGCAACAAATATACCATATTAATGAAAGATGTTGTTAATGTGGAAAAGTGTGGGAAGGGGAGGGGGTGGGGCATATGGAAATCCCTTATATTTTTATATAACAGTTATATAATCTGAAGCTTCTTTAAAAATAAAATAAATTCCAGTTGTTTAAGACAACCTTTTGTAAGGCATTTGTTTTATCAGCCGGAAAACTAAGCCTCTGGATGAATCTCATACACATGATATGGTTCAAATGAAGCCAGAGATAAGAGAGAATAGACTGTATGATCCTTTCTGTATGAAGTATAAATGCAGGCCAAAGAATCCCTGCATCTAGAGGTCAGGGTATTTCTCCTCCTTCGGGGTGGGTGGTTGGTAAGGGGCATGAGGACAGCATCTCAGGGGCTGGGTATGTTCTCTTTTCGGATCTGGATGCTGTTTACAGAGGTGAGTTTGACTGGAGGAAATTCATCAAGCTGTACAATTACAATTTGCTCACATTTTGTACATCAAAAGTTTTTAAAAGATACAGTGAAAATTTGATGTTGCATATGTTATCCTTTCCTGTTCTCTCAATGTCTTCTTAGGAGGTTATTTCAGATTCGGTGAGAAGCACTGGGCTTTGGAGAGCCCAGTCCCCAGATTTCCCAACAGATACAATGGAATATTATTCATCCATGAAAAGGAATGAAGTTCTGCTACATGCGACAATGTGGATGAACCTGGAAGACATCATGTTTAATGAAAAAAGCTGGACATGAAAGGACAAATACTGTCTGGTCTCACTTAAATGAAATAGTTAGAATAGGCAAATTTACAGACTCAGAAACTAATACAGGTTACAAGGGGCTGGAGTAGGAGTATGGGATGGGGAGTTAATGCTTAATTGGCCCAGAGTTTCTATTTGTGGAGTGGAAAAGAGGTGGTAATGGATATTGTTGGAGAGAGCATAACATTGTAAATACAATCAACACCACTGAATTACATATTTGAATCTAGTGAAAATGGGAAATTTTAGGTTATATATATATTACTAGAATAATTTTAAAAGAAGAAACCACAGGACTGCCCAATGCAAACAATAATCTCTAATGTAAACTATGAACCATAGTTAACAGTACAGTTATAAAAATATTCTTTCATCAATCGGAACAAAGATACCACTAATGCAATAGTGTTAATAATGGGAGAAACTGTGGGGGGTGGTTATATGGGAACTCTATTTCTGCATGATTTTTCTATAAACCTACAACTTATAATACTTTAAAAAAAATTCTCCTTATGCATATTTTATAAATATTCTAGACATCCCCCAGCAGAGGGCACTAAAAGGAACTAGCTTGGTGTGAGAAACGTTGCCCAAAGTCACATTAAACAAACAAGAGAGTGCAGTATGCTTCTCCAGGTCTTCTCCCCGCCTTGGTCTTCCTTGTCTGGCAGAGCAGGAGGAAACACCCAGGAATATTTTCCTACTGAACAATCCGAAGATGTTTATAAACCTAGTCATTGTCTTATGGGTAAGTTTTGAAGCATTGCTTGGTGCTCAGAGCACTTTGTGGTTATCCACAGGACCCCACGTCTTCTACTGGTCCCACATTTCTCTCGTCCATCAGGGTGGACCTCCCTCTTTACTTACTCAGCCCTTTGTCTTGTTCTTTTTTTTTTTCTTTTCTTTTTTTAAAATTTCTCTCCCCTTCCCGCCCCCCCCCCCCCCAGTTGTCTGTTCTCTGTGTCTATTTGCTGCCTGCTCTTCTTTGTCTGCTTCTGTTGTTGTCAGCGGCACGGGAATCTGTGTTTCTTTTTTTTGCGTCATCTTGCTGCGTCAGCTCTCCGTGTGTTATTTTTGTCTCCTTTGAGGGAAAGTTGGGAGCTAAGGACAGCAATCATGAAGTACAACATAAAATGCTACTGCTAGAAGGTTTCCTTGGATCTTCACTTAATACATGGGTTGTTTTGATATATCCAGATCTTATTCTTTGAATTGACCCCTTAACTGAAATGTATCCAAATGGTCAATGATGTTATAATAGCATTTGCAAAAGGGAAGAAATTTTTTAAAATTAAGCATTGTTTTCTATTTTTGTTTTTTTCCTAACTTATATTTTTCTTTCTGGAATCTTGCTGAATCTTCTCTTTATTCTTGGTGCTTGGAGTGGCTGCACTCACTCCTTCAGCTGCCAGAAGTAGTGCTCCTCAGGCCTCACAGATGAGATCCTCTCTGGGCACTGACCTCAACTGAAGAGAGCTACCAGGTCTGGAGGCAGTTTGCATCCAATATCTGGTCAATGTGGAGGTAAAAGGCCCAGCCCCCTTGTCTTGATCAGGACAACACTCAGGAGCCATCCCAGCTCCAGAGCCTCCATAGGATCAGCTAGGGTTCTGCCTTGCCAGATAACACACAGGATCTGTCCCCGCCTTCCTGCCTGGATTCCAGAACAACTAGGGTCAAGTTACAGCATGTCCCAGTGGGGAAAGTGCTGGGTCAGCTACACAAGGAGCTGGACTATGTAACTGCAGGGCCCAGCCAATACTCACCAACAGGAGCCGGGAGACAGTCATAGGACTGCTTCCTGAGGGTGCTAGACTAAGGAGGGGAGAGCATATGTTGGATAATGAGGGCTCTGCCAACATGGAGACATTCATTCATGATGTGGGACTCAATGCCTAGCAAGGATCCCAGAAGAAGATGCTAACATATCAATGCAATGACTCTTGGAAGCCTAAGAAAAGTGATGGATCACACTAAGTCAAGTAGAAATGATGCCAGAGCTGGGACCAAAAGACTTGGAGAAGTGAGCATGCTGGGGTGTATATACTAGGTAAAACCAGATGACCATGGTCCATGGGGCAGCACCAAGGGTGTTCCATTTACTGAGCCATGAGGAGCATGCTGTTGAGTGGAACACCGCTATCTTCCAGAAGATTAGTGGAGGCTGTTCTCCTTAGGGCAGGGCTGAAGGAGAAGACAATGTCACAAACTGGGCTTTCTGATAACAATGGGGATGGGAGGATCCTGAAATAATTGAGGCCAGCTGTCAGTACTTAACTGTCAACTGCAAGGCAGGACAATTATTGTAATGAGCAGCAGAATTGGAGGGGCAGCCAGAAGCCCTTGACCTACAGAGATGGTTAATAAAGCTACAGAGATGGTCAATAAAGCTACAGAGATGGTCAATAAACCATGGTGTTCCTAGGGCAAAATAGATGGTCAGCCAACAGACATTTTACTTATTCTATGCAGCCCAAAGAAACCAAGCATGATGAGCAGGAGAATGAGCTCCCCCAGTAAAAGATTGCAGTCTTTCACCCCAGATCAGGACTTGAGCCAGTTTGAGTTCTGGAGCCCTGAAAGGGGCTGGGACCCTAGCAGTAAAGACACTGATACACTGTGGCAAGTGTATATGGTAATAGTACATCCTTCCCTAAAGGGATCCACAGCCACTTAATGAAGTTACTGTATATTGGAGAAAAGAGAATACCCATACTTTTCAAGGAATACTAAACTCAGAGACTGATTAGACATTGATATCTGAGGACCCAAAACATCATCATGATCCTTTGCCAGGTGACAAATGTAGTCTTGGATCAGGTCCAGCTTGCAGTATATCCACTGGGACCAGTAACTCACATGGTGATCATTTTCCAAGTCCCTGAATGTATAATTGGAGTGCACATACTGGGTGGTGGACAAAGCCCACACACTCCTTCCTTGAACTGTGAGGTAAGAGATATGTAGTGGGAAAGGCCAAGGGGAGGACTCTGAAACTTCCCTTTCCCAGGCCAAGAAAGTAATTTTTTTAAAAAATCATATTCCATGGAGAATGGCTGATATTCATACAATCCCTAAAGATCAAAGGTATGTGGGATTAGTGGTCCCAGTGATATCCCCATTTAATTCAGCAGTGTGAATTTACAAAAACAGGTCCTGAAGGATGACTGTAGACTATGACAAAATTAACTAAATAGTAACCCAATTATAACTGCTATGCCAGAAATGATATCTTTGCTCAAGCAGATTAACCCAGGCTTGGGCACATGGTGTGTGCCTTTGATCTGCAGAATAGTTTTCCTCCATCCCTATTCAAAGGAGGACCAAAACTCTTTGCATTCTCATGGGAGACCCAACCATATACATTTACAGTCTTGCCCTAGGGCCATGTTAACTCTCCTGTCCCCTTCCATGAAATAGTCTGAAAGGACCTGGACCATCGGGACATTCTGAAGGATATCACATTTGTCCATTGTAGTAATGTCTTCCTATTAATCAGACAAGTTGAGCAAAAAGATAGAGGTACTAGTAAGATATATGCATTCCAGAGGGTAACAGATAAGACCTAAGAAGGGTAAGGAGCCTACTTATCATATTAGGAAAATTGCTAATGGTCCTGTGGTTTGGGCCATACCTGTTTACTCCTCCAAAGTAAAAGAGATATTATTACATCTTATACCTCAAACCACTGAGAAGAAATCACAACACTTTAGCTGCCTTTTTGTGTTCTGGAAGCAGCATATTCCACAATTGGAAATATTGTTCTCATTTTTCATTGAGTGACCTGAAAGGCTACCAGCTTTGAGTGGGCCCCAGAGCGGGAAGGGTGCAGCAGCAAGTACAATCTTCAGCACAAGCATCTCTGCAGCTTGGGTCATCAACCCAGCAAACTTAATTATGCTCATGATGGGAAAAGATGCAGGACAAATTCATAAGACTGAATATGTATGATCACAATGTAGACCCCTAGGGTTTTGGAGCAAGGCCATATGATCTTCAGGAGTGACCCATGTACCATTCAAAACAGATATCCTGGTGTGCTACTTGGCCCTGGTAGAAATAGAGTATCTGACCCTGTGGCCTGAGCTGCCTGCAATGAGCTGAATTCTGCTATGCCCACTAAGTTATAAGATAGGGTGATACCCCAACAGCAGTCCATAGTAAGATAGAATTGGTATATGTATATAATTATGTATATATAATTATGCATGCACAAGAAAGAGGGGACAAGAAAACTGCACAATGGTGGTCACCCACACTTCTATGTAACTATCAATGTTGCATCAGAATTCTTTCTCAGCTAACACTTGTGACCACATGGTATCATCCCTTATGACCAGCAGACAAAGGAGGAAAAGGCAGGACTTGGTTCATGAATGCGTGGTCTTGGAATGTGGCTGCAAATTGAAAATTGGCTACAGAAGTTCTACAACCCCATTCAGGGTGGTCCTAAAAGACAGCAGTAAAGGGAAATTCTCCCAATGGTCAAAGCTTAGGACATGTACATGATCATCCACTTAGAGTGGAAAGAGAAGTAGCCTGAGGTAAGAATAAATATTGGCTCGTGGGCAGTGTCAAATGGTTGGCTGATTGGTCAGGAAGGTGGAAGACTGGGAACAAGAAGGTCTCAGGAAGAGAAATGTGGATGAACCTATAGGAGTGGGCACAAAGTATGAAGATATTTGCATCATGTGTTAATATCCAACAGAGCACATTCAACACAGAAAAGACTCTGAGTAGCCAAGTAAATAGAATGGCTCAGCCAGTTGATATCAGTTCCGGCCTCTGTATTGTTCGTCCCAGTACTAGCACAATGGGCTCATGAATGGAGAGGACCTGGTAGTAAGATTGGAGGTTATGCATGCACCCAACAGCAAGGGCATGCTTCACTAAGGCTGATCAAGTCACTGCCACAGCCAAGTGTTCAATTTGCTAATGGATCTCCCAATCTGGAATCAACATTCAAAGTGGCCAATGAGCTACTTGGTGACAAGTTGATTACAGTAGATTACATCACTCTGGAAGGGACAGAGATTCATTTCAACTGGAATTAACATATATTCTGGGTATAAGTTCCCTTTCCCTTTCTTGCCTGAAGCCCTTGGCCAGCATCACCATCCATCTTACAATATTTGATCCACCAACATGGAATACTGCATCATGTCACCTCAGATGAAGGGAGCCATTTTTCAGCAGAGGAGGCATAACAGTGGGCACTTGATCATGGGATCCTGTAGTCCTGTCTTAACCATTCAGAAACTGCTAGGCTGATAAAGAGGTGTAGGAGCCTTTGAAGATATAGCCAAGGTTCCCTCCTGTAGATGATGCCCTACAAGGATGGTGTACCAATCTCTAGGTTGCAGTATATTCCTTGAATCAAAAACCATCTGTAGCAGTTTGATATGGATGAATTCCAAAAAGAAATATTGGACTGTGTTGTAAACTGATCTTTTCCTCTGGGCATATGATATTATATTGGATTCAGAGGTTTACTTGATTACTTAATCAAGCAAACCTCTTGTGTCAGTAGGGCATTGAGTACCCACCCCTTGGTGGGTGAGGACTCTCAGATAAAAGGCATGACAAAGGACAGAGCTGAGGGGTTTTGATATTGGACTTTTGATGTTGGAGTTTGATGTTGAAGCCTTAAGCTGGAGTCCCAGGAAGTAAGCACACAGAGAATAGAGAAGCAAGCCCCAGGAAGGGGGAAACCCAGGAAGCCTAAATCCTTGCAGATATTGACAGCCATCTTGCTTCAACATGTGAAAATAGACTTTGGTGAGGGAAGTCGTTTATGCTTACGGCCTGGTATCTGTAAGCTCCTACCCCAAATAAATACCTTTTATAAAAACCAACCAATTTCTGCTATTTTGCTTCAGCACCTCTTTGACTGACTCATACACCATCACATGGTACTTTATTCTCTCTAGGTATAAACAAGGGAGGGTTGTAAGAGTGAACCTACTTACCATCATCTCTAGTGACCCACTTGGGAAATGTGTGCCTCTTGCCCTGCAACTTTAGTTTCTGATGATCTAGACCTGTACTTTGCAACATGGTAGCCATATAGACATGCAACTGTTTAAATTTAAATTGATTGAAATAATTTGTAAAATTAAAAATTCACTTTCTCAGTCATAGTTACTGCATTTAAAGTGCTTGAGAGCCACATGTGATTAGTGGCTACCACATCAGATAGGGCAGATATAGAACATTTCCATCATTGCAGAAAGTTCTGTTTGACAGCAGTAGTCTAGAAATTCTGGTTCCCAGAGAGGAGACACTCCTTCCAGGAAAATCAATGAGTCCCACTAAATTTGAACACGAGTTGCTGTCTTGTCACTTTGGGTTCCTTGTGCTAAAAGACCAGCAAGTAAGAAAAGGAGTCATCATCCTGGCAGAAGAATTAGCCATGTTTATCAGGAGGAGGCAGGGCTACTGTTACACAAAGAGACCAGAGAATGGTGTGATTGGTGCCCCGTTAATCTCCAGGGGCATCTCTTGTTTACCTCCTGCTCTGGCCGAGTTTTGATGGTGAATGAACAAATGCAGCAGTCAGGGCCTGAGAAAACCTCTGTGATCAGAGCTCAATCTCCTCAAGGATGAGGGTTTTGTTAATTCCACGATAAGAAACCTGGGAAAACAGAGAAGCTATGGGTAATAGGAGGTGAGCAGCAGAATATTCTGCAGAGGAGGTGATGCAGAGTATCAGTTAAGGCCTGAAGGTTAGCCACAATGGTAGGGATTATAGTTCATCACTGTCCTTCCTCTTCTCCATTTCCCCAGGAAAAGTGGCCAATCAGAATCCTGGAGGAGTTGTTTTCCAGATGGGGTGAACATCTGTTCAAAACAACTGGACCGAGGTGGCCCAAGGGTGGCCTGTAGTGGATGGTGGGCACTATCCAGATCCCTTCTTCAAAACGCGAGGAAGGGAACCACCGCAGCAGCTGTTTTGCAAACATTCCTTTCCTCCCACCACTTTTAGCCCCATTCCTCATGCCCCACCCCAACCATGCCTGCCAATTCCAAGACTGTAACCAGGAATTCAGATAGGAGAAAAGGTTCCCATCCCAGCAGCTTTCTCCATGTTTTCTGGGTAGTGGCCTCTTCCACTCTGTTTTGTGCATCAACACACTTACTATACTTTCTGTCTTCCAGGATTTGTTAGAATTTCTCTTCTGTTTTTCCATTCCCTGCCAGGTCTCTTTATTTTTAATGTATTTATGTCCCTTTGTTCTTTTAAACCTTTATTTCAATTGGCTGCTAAGAGGCAACGGAGACAAACATGCATGGTAGATTATTTTTAAATTTTTTCATATATATAAATATGTCCATATATACACATATTTTATTGTGGTAACATTTCTACAAAACAAAATTTCCCATTTTAAACCTTTTTATGTGAACAATTCAGTGATATGAACAACATCACCACCATCCATTACCAAAACTTTCCCATCACCTCAAACAGAAACTCTGTCCCCCTTAAGCAATAACTTCCCCTATTTCCCCCTCAACCACCCTTGGTTACCTGCAATCTACATTCTGTCTTTATGGATTTGCTTATTCTAGATATTTCATATAAGTGAACTCATACTATTTGCCCTTTAGCATCTGGTTAATTTCACATAACACCAAGTCTTCAATTTCATCTATATTGTAGCATATATCAGAACTTCATATCTTTTTAAACGAGAAAAGACTTAGGTATGATTAAGTAAAACACATGAGTGAATTTCCATGAATGTACCCACTTGTCATGATTTGTGGAGGGAGGGAATTGTAAGCAGACCAATTAATGACCAGCTTAAGTTTTCAATGTATCACCCATTTGTCAACTGATAGCACTATGAAAACCTTAAGAGACTTGAGTAAATGAAAACATTTCAGTACATTTTAAATCAATCTCAAACACTGACTTGATTAAGAAAACTTGCTAAGCTTGGCATTCATATTATCTAATTATCTAATCTAGATATCTATCATAATGTCTCATCATTAAGCTAATGATATTTATGAAAGCGACATGAGATTCAATTACATTTTTAGTACTTTAAAGTCTGTTGTGTGAAAGGTATTAATTCAGGAGAGGGATTTAGCAATTCATTTGTTCCCAAGAATGTATTGAGAGTCTATTGCATACATAACTCCATTTTAG
This sequence comes from Dasypus novemcinctus, assembly GCF_030445035.2. Taxonomy (NCBI): domain Eukaryota; kingdom Metazoa; phylum Chordata; class Mammalia; order Cingulata; family Dasypodidae; genus Dasypus; species Dasypus novemcinctus. The sequence continues at coordinate 19,424,754 of NC_080696.1, read as the reverse complement.
GACTTGAAAAATTGAAAGATGAAAAAAAGCGGGGACTGAATTCCTATCTATATAAAATTAATTTATCTCTTTTTAATAAAGGCAAGTCATATTAATTGACCGGTGAATATTATGACAGCACTCTAACTCTTTCTGTGGGGGGGATGATTCATCTAAGGACCCAGTAAAAAGAAAATGCCTCAGTCTACTCGCTGAGGAGTTTCTCTTAGCCAGGTGGCACAGCTAGAAGGAACGATCCTATCTCTCGGTATCAGGGGATGGCTGGAATTCTCCCATCATGTGGTTTCTGAAAGGTCTTTCTCTTCATGGGGACATACCTAAAATCTTCAAATCATCATGTCCGTAAAATAAAGATTCACATGCCTGGAAGGAACCTCTCAGTTCATTGCCTCACCCAGTCCTCCATTATGTGACAGCTGTGGAGGCTCTGCCTGACAGGCACCCACCAGAGGTGAGCCAGACCTCGCCTCCTGCTCCCTGTCCTGGACTCCTGGTAAGTACTTGGGAGATGACTGAAGAGTTTGTAAAAGCTATCAAGTAGAAATATATTACTGCCTCCTAGTTTATTTGCTCCTGAGTTAGGGCAAATTGAGAAAATGAGCCTGGGCATCCAAAAATGCAAAAAAATAGCTAATCACTGGTGACACACACAAAGGTAGGAGTTATTTTGCCCAGCATGGACCAGAGTAAATGAGCTGTTCATTTTAATAGGAAAATTATAGGCTAGCATATATGAAAGCATGAGAGTTTAGGATCTTTTATTGGTTCCTGGATGGTTTTCACTGCATTTGTAGCCATGCATTCTCGAGGCTGAACCACACATTTTCCTGTCATTCTAACATCTTAATAAACCATTATTCATGTTGGAAAGGAAATCCAAAGCAGAGAAGCAGAGAGAGTTTCCTAAAATTTTTCCAAACAGAGTCCCAATGTTTTGGGGAAATGAGGTTATCAAGTGCCTAGTCTGGGTTTCTACGTTCAGACCACTGTGTACTCTCCAAATTAGTGGAGTACAATTTCTTTTACTTGCAATGAGTTTGATGCTTTTATTGCCCCCTACAACTTGCTCAAGCTCTCTTAGGTACTAAGAGGATGAACCAGGAATTCTGACTTTAGGCGGCGGACTTGGCCCAGTGGTTAGGGCATCTGTCTACCACATGGGAGGTCCACGGTTCAAACCCGGGGCCTCCTTGACCCATGTAGAGCTGGCCCATGTGCAGTGCTGATGTGCGCAAGGAGTGCCCTGCCACTCAAAGATGTCCCCGCATAGGGGAGCCCCACTTGCAAGGAGTGCGCCCCATAAGGAGAGCTGCCCAGCGCCAAAGAAAGTGCAGCCTGCCTAGGAATGACACTGCCCACATGGAGAAATGACACAACAAGATGACACAGCAAAAAGAAACATAGATTCCTGTGCTGCTGACAACAACAGAAGTGGACAAAGAAGACGCAGCAAATAGACACAGAGAACAGACAACTGGGGTGGGGGAAGAGGGGAGAGAAATAAATAAATCTTTTAAAAAAAAAAAAGGAATTCTGACTTTAGAGCTTACATTCTTAAGCTTGTGATAAAATGCTGGAAGGAAGAAGCAACCATTCTTGAGGATAAACCTTCTTTGGGAAAAAGTAGAAGGCACAGAATATTTGCACTGACATAGGAAAACCAGGATGGGAATTTGAGATAAATACTTAATTGGTAGTATTTTGAGTTAGGACTAAGAAATAAGCATTGCAATGACTGCAAAAGATGATTAGGCCCAAGTCTGAAGATCCTTCAATGCCTATCATTTCATTAGCAACTGGAGTCAGCATGTGTAGCCAAGATCCAACTACAGTGCTTAACTGAATTAGGGGGTTAATCTCTCATTAATGGATAAGAAATCAAGTGGTCATCTCACCAGGAATAGTATGGCAGCTTTAGGAACCCAGACTCCATCTTTCTCTATCCTCAAGGTCACAAGTTAGCAGCAGAAGCTCCAGCTTGTCCATGCTAGATCCAATCAGTAGGGAAGATGAGCGGGGAAAGGCCACATCCTTCCAGCAGAGTCAGCTTCCTTAAAAGAGCTTTGTATGGATGTATCAGGGACTAGGACAATGTACATCATCGCACCATAGAAGAGGAAGTGGGAGGTAAGCATGGGCTGAGCATTAGCATCAAAAAGCATCAACTCATGTAAATGTAATCAACTTTGTGGTTACATTTGCAATTTATATCAATGAGATGCTCATGAGCTTTATGACTCAACAAACAAAACCCAAACACACAAAATAAACATAGCAACATTAAATTAAAAATATGGCCTAAAGTGTACGTCTTACAATAAATCATAGTAGAATACAGCTATCATCTGATGTGATTTGTAAATATGGTCATTATAATTGCTTACGGACTTTTTCTCCATGGTTGGATTTCCCATGATTTAGATTTGGAATACTGAGATTTTGGAGATGTTTCAATGTTTTATGGTTATGGTGACCAAAGGGATGGGTTTATAATTGGAATTGTACTATAAACGGCTATTGGCTTATTGCCTTGGTCATGTACACTATGAATATTCAAAATTGTAGAGTTTATGTTGAAATTACAAGAATTTCCTTTTATAAAGAGACATTTAGGTGGTGTGACCTAGTTTGTAGCCATCAGTACTAGAAGTCAAAAGACTGGCAATATTACAAAGAATGGCTTGAAATGGCTGGCTTCCAGGCCATAAATGCCTCCAAGGACTTCCAGGACAAAGCTACATAAAAACAGTCACCACCATGTTGGCTGCTTAGAGCCTGGCAAAAAAATAAATCCAAGGGATCATTCATGTTTTGCCACCTACTCATTCCTCATCTTAGTAGGTAGGACTTAATTGCTTTAAACCCCATAAATGCAAATGTATTATCTTTTGAGTTTTAAAACCTAGGATTCTTGTAAAAGAACATGATTCCACTTCCAAAATGCAGATGCTAAGATCTGAGCCAGCATAGTGACTCTGTTCATAGAAGAATTTCATTCCTGAATATAATTCCCCACCCTCAAAGTCTGCATTAGTTGCAAAAGAAATTTTAAAAACCCAACAACCATCACCTAGCCATGAAATTCCATGTGAGCGCTGAGCATGAGTGGGTTCATAACCCTCTATTCTTCAAGATTCCCTTAATAAGTTTGTCCCTACTTAAAGTCCATTCATGTAAGAACACACTGTATCCCCTTTACTTTGTCTCTCAATCAAGAATTTACTTTCCAAATTCCTTGTTGCCATAGCAACTCTTTCTGGTACCTAAGCCCACAAGGTTACGCTGCCAAACTCTTAGGTGGTACCCAGTGTTTAATGACCGTATCCCATAATGCCACTAGTAAATGCTCTAGCATTTTGGGTTACCTCTTCAGAAGATGTTTTTAAAATCTTCATGGATCTCAGTGACTAAGTTTCAACTGTAATCAGCAGCTTTTCCCTGGCCATGCAGGTTTGAAGTTGTAAAGTAGAGAAGAATTCAGCTTGTTACTTGAAACTGTATGGCCTTTACCCAATGGGGAGGAATTTTTAGTTTGAGTTGGCCTTTTGTCCTCTCTTATATTTGCTAATTACGAATATTAAATGTTTCCCTTTGACAATGAGTTTCCAGCCAAACATCTGTTCTCATTGGGTGAACTGTTAAGAATGAAAAATTCCGAAATCTCTGCTGATCAGTCAATGACGTGCTACGTGGGTTTCACAGCCAGGCAGCTGGAGGGAGCTGCAATGCACCGGTGGCTGGGGAGGCAAGGCTGTGGATTTCAGGGCCTGTTCCAGGGGACTTACCAAAAATTACAACTGTAAAAACAGCAGGTCTTCATCTGCATTCAAAAGTGATTGTTATTCTTTCTAACAGAGATAGAACCTGATTTGCCTAGAAAAAGCACACAGAGTTAAAAACAGATCTAGCAGCAGCAGTCGGGTAAATCTGGTGGTTTTGCTTTGCTCTGGTTTTACTCTACCCTCCCCCACCTCTCCCCTGGCAAATTCTTCTATCTCTAAGAACGTCTCCAGCACAAGGAATGAGGGGACCCAAGCATGGCAGGCACTCTTTAGCCTCCCTCTATAAAGCTGTCCCAAACTAATATACAACCCAAATGAAATCAGGGTGCTTGCCACACTAAGGCAGCTAGAATACAAGCCCCCTAATCCCCCTTCCAACAGATGGCTGCCCCCAAGCCCCGCCTGTATGGAAATTTTGGATCAATAGCTGCTTAGAGGATTAAGTTTATCCCAAGCTGACAGAAGAGGGTTCTCTACATCACTACAAAGCTGGCCCACGAGCTTGTCTGAGGACAAGGCAGTAGCCAGGCATGTGGGCAGCAGTCCATCTGGTCATCTTTTGAAATTCGAAGAGTGCCCACCAGCCCTGAAGAGACTTGTGGTGCCAAGAGCGAGCGAATGGAGTGGAGGTGGGGGGCAGACCCTGTCGGAATCTGCTAAGGAGTGGAGTCAAGCAAACAATGGATGAGCCCAGCCCCAGCTTCCAGAGGCAAGAGAAAGAGTGGGTAACACTGGGTAGGGGGACACCAAAAGAAATTCTTCCCCACCCTACCTGCAGTAAGTGGCGGCAGGTGAAATGCTGTTGTCTTACCTGCAGCAAGCTCTTTGGAGAACAACTGGAGTGAAGAATTCAAGAGGAACCCCAAACAAATATGGTGGATCCCATTCATTCAATAAGTACCAACTGGACACTGACCTGACCCAAGTATCATGCCAGGCACTGAGATACAGCTGTGAGGAAACCATACCTGACCTCAAGGAGCCTATAGATGAAAAAGAGGGACAACAGAACAATGTGGCAAACCAAGATAATCAAAGACAAAGTAGAAGCCCTTAGTGGAGGCTGTAGAAGAAGATACACTTGGCTCACTGGGAGTTCACCTGCAGCTGTGTGGGCAATTTCTATGCACACTAATAGCTTCTTACCTCAAGCACTTGTCTGCCTCTCCCTTCTCTTGTCATGGGCTACAGGGCAGCCAGAAAGTGTTAGACACCTAACGCCCCCTGAGCATCATCTATCAGTTGTTGGATAATGCCCTGGCTTCCTCCTAGCTCTGCCAGACAATTTCTAGTTGGACCCTGCACAGTCTCACCAAGATCCCCAGCAGGATAAAACTCCAGTTGCCCCCAGCAGTGACTCCCTCTTTGACAAATGCCATCTTGACTTCCTGCCTCACTTCCCCACTCCCTCACACAGCTTGCCCTGACTAGTGCTCAGCTCCTCACCTCAGGCTCTGCCTTTAGGGAGAGCGCAGGTTAAGACAGATCTGAGATAGCACATGACACCCCTCCCCACCCTCCAGGATACAGGCTTGACCAGCAGAGGTCAGCCCGGGCTGACTGTGGCCCCTCTTGCTCTTTGCACAGGTCACATTCTTATCAATTTTACACAGCATTCCTGGCTAGACAGAAAAACTGGAAAGTCTGTTTTTAAAACACTCAGGCAAAAAGGCAGGACACAAACGCGTACTGAGGTACAGCCCCAATTTTTCAAACAACGTATGTATATAGAAAAAGACTAGTGGTCACCAGAGGTTCTGAGGGGAGGGAGAAGGAAGAATAGGTGTAATATGGGGCATTTGGGGGACATTGGAATGACTCTGCATGACAGTACAATGATGGATACAGGCCATTATACATTTTGGTAAAACCTATTCAATTTTGCAGGGCAAAATGTAAACTGTAATGTAAACTGTAGACCTTGGTTATTAGCAATGCTTCAATATGTGTTTATCAGTTGCAACAAATGTACCACACTAATGAAAGATGCTGTTAATGGTGAAAAGTGGGGGGTAGAGTATATAGGAATCCCCTATATTTTCGATGTAACATTTATGTAATCTAAAGCCTTTTAGCTGATGACAGCTCCAGCAGATTTAACAAGTGCTCAACTTTTGGTTAGTTAACAGATTTTCAATTCGAGTGAATTCATTCTCTGAGTTAGGTTATTTTTCTGGCCCCTCTTAGCTCCCAGGAAAGCTAAGGTAATGTAATTAGGTTTATCCTCCCTAAGAAGGTGGGAGACTTAGAGAAAAATTGTATGCCATGGACTTTTGATGAAATTGAGTCCCGAAACTGTAACCATTGAATTGAAGAGTGGAACACAGGTTCATGGTGTTGGAGAAGTCAAGAGATTCAATTATTTGTGTCTAATAAGGCTAGGACTCAGGAATAATTTTGGGGAAGGAAAAATGATTTATTTATGACCAGCTGGACTCAGAGTTTCTCATTCCAAAATCCAAGCCCTGAACAAGATTTTTGAGTTCCTTTTATTCAGAGGAAGAGCCAAATGGTTCTTTGTTTCAGTGCTCAATAGGCTTGAATTAGCATATATCTTCCACATCCTAGGTAAGCTTTTAGCATGGACTTCATACATTCTAGATAAGCCGTTAGCACGTTTGGTTTGCATTTTCCTTGAATATTTAAAGTTTATAGAGTTTGCATTGCTAAATGGCCTCCCAGGACTAGAGTCATTGCCATGGTCACCAAGGGCAGGACTGCAGCTTCTTACTGTCCCACACCCACAAGTCAGGACATATACAGCTTAGGTTATCTACGAAGAGACAAACAGCCTTCCACCCACAACCCACATCATTTTCTCCCCTTATGCTGAAGCTTAACTTGCCAAGCTATTGTTGGAGTTATGAGGTGGGTGGTTGTTTGTTGTTTCGACTGATTACTCCACTTATCAATTTTCAGTGAGGACCTAAAGACAAAGTTCCTGGGTAGCATCCAGGGTTTATCCTGTTTTTAGAAGTTTTTGTTCTGGACAGTAGAATCTTGGGATGGGGCCCCCTGCAGTCATCCTGGGACCAGTGGTGCTCACGTGGATTTCCCATCAGGTTTCAGATCCATTTATTAATTTTATTTACCCTTAAAGAACTTACACCTTTAATCTTAAAGGGGTGCTGAAGGGAGATGATCTCTTTTCTGTAACTGCTTCCTGCTGGCCATGGATTGTAGTCATTACCTAACAAGGTATAAAACCTTTATTTTATTTTAACTGGAGGAAGATGGATCTGGCATTCTGTATGAAGCTGGATGAAGTTTTTGTATGGTTAATAAGATGTTCATTAAACTGGGGAATTACAGGACAAATTGATTCTTAATTCCTCAGCCTAGTAGATAGGTTTAATCTGCCACACCTAGTCTCACCCTCAAAACTCTTGCAAAAGTGAGAGCATGATACTAATGACTATGCTTGTGAGCCTATATGCCTGAAATAAGAACAAGGCCTAGAGCAGCACTGTGCCTGGGAATTTCCTCCTGACAGCCTTCATGTTACGCAAATGTGGCCAGTCTCGAAGCCAAACTCAGCATGTAGATGAAGTGCATTCCTCCCAGCGTGGGACATGACACCCGGGGATGAGCCTCCCTGGCACCGAGGGATCACTACCAAATACCAGCTGAAGATGGAACTAGAAAATGACCTTGAATTAAAGGTTCAATGCGGATCAGCAGAATATCCCTGTCTACATATAATAACATGACTTTAAAATGCTGTTTGACCTAATATAAGGGGGAAATGGAAAGCATAAATGAGTTTATATGGTTACGAGTCTCTAAAAAAGAGTCTGGAGGCTGTCAGAAGGATTGCCCTTATGCACAACTGAGCAGAGTCTAAGAGACAGATAAAGTAGATACATTCCCCAGGTATTGGTTCCTATGAGGGCTAAAGAGACCCACGGGTTCTATGGTCATGGCAGGTGGGGTTCACTGCCATGTCAGATAGCCCTTCTTTGGAGCTGGTGTTTCTGCATGATGGAATTGGACTCAGATGGGATCTCTTTTCATAAGACTTTCATCCTACTTTACTGGAATTGTAGTTGGTGTTGGGGTTTAAGATATATTTAGGGGATTTGAATCTCTGGACTGACAATATGATAGCCAGGCCCTGAGCGTCAACAGACTCCAGCTCCTAAAATCTGATTTATTGGACTCACCTCACTCAGCTAAGATGGAGCTGAAGAAGGACAACCACCACACCATGGAGCCTAGAGTGCCTACAACTGAAAGCAGGAGGATTGCATCCAGTATCCATGTGGAATCTGAACCTCCTCCTGACATAGAGGTGCAACAGACACAACCAATCCAAGGCCCACAGAGAAAAGGTGGCATTGGAGTGGGAAAAGTGGACATGGTGGCTGATGGATATGGGGAGTGGCAAGAAGAGATGAGATGTGGAGGCGCCTTTGGGACTTGGAGTTGCCCTGGATGGTACTTCAGGGGCAATCACCGGACATTGTAAATCCTCCCAGGACCCACTGGATGGAATGTGGGAGAGTATGGGCCATGATGTGGACCATTGACCATGAGGTGCAGAGATGCCCAGAGATGTACTTGCCGGGTGCAATGGATGTGTCATGATGAGGGGAGTGAGTGTTGCTGGGAGGGGAGTGGTGGGGTGGGGGGGGTGGGACTGAATGGGACCTCATATATATATATATATAAATGTAACATGTTTACAAAATCAATTAAAAAATAAAAAAAAAAAAACTCTTGCAAAGAGGAGGCCCTTTCCCAATAGTTCCTAAAATCAAATTTTTATATGACCCTTCCATCCTGCTTAGTTTAATTTGGGTCCCAGGAATATTTATTTACACATATAACTGCATATGTGTAGCAATTTAGCAGTTTGAATAGAGCTTTTTTAAGAATTTTCATTTGTTAATTTGATATTATTATCCTGATATATGAAGATATACACTGAGCAAATAGGCAGACACAAATAGAGTTAGACACAGAAACAATTCATTGATGTTAGTTATAATTTGCATTATTTTATCTACTGTTCAGTTTAATTTAGGTTTTAGAAATACATGTTACTTTTATAACTGCATATTTAACCAACAATGAGCAAATAGGCAGACATGAATAGTTTCACACAGAAACAAAATTTAGTTACTTGAGACTTTCATTTTTACAAAACAAGTGTGACTGTAAAATAACTGAAGATTTCTAAAAGTTTTTTTTTTTTATAATTTGCACTATAACCATGCAGTTTTGCGCAAGAATTTTGTTTCTTAACTAATGGCTTGTGACCAAAATGTTCCCAATGCTTTAACACAATTTTTTTTTTGTTTCAGAACTTTATTTTTTACCTTAAATTTAGCAGAATTTTGGATGAGCAACAAGACTAATTCTATGTATATTTACCAAGGCAATTGAAGCCTCAGGGAGACTGGTTTCTCTCACAAATTGCCACTCTTAGGAAACCTGACAGGCAAGGCAGGAGACCTCCTTTATTTCCCAGTCCTTGGAGATAATAAAACTCCAGTGGTCGTTCAACCCTGAGGGTCAAGAATTCTGCTAGACAGCAATTTAGTTCACACCCAGAATCATGAGAGAAAGCAGGATTACTAATACCAGTAGGACAGGAGACAGGGATGTCCCACATCTGCCTTTCCCTGGACTATAGGGGCAGAAGCTGTTGTGAAATAACCATAGGCAAAGGCAAGGGGTGAGGCTAGGCTTGAAGTAACCATAAACGAAGGTAAGGTTAGTTTAGAATTTACACTTACAATAATAGGTCCAGTTTAAATTCACCCAGTTATAATTTCAGTTATTATCCTTCGGCTGTTTTATAACATAAATGCATTTATAAATGATTTTAACTCTTTGTTACAGTTTTCATTAAGTTTTAACCTTAAGAATATCTTTATTAATTAAGTTACAAGAATTTTATTAGTAACAATTTTGTGAAGTTCTGCCTTTTCCTAGTAATGGAACAAATTTTCATCTGCAAGTTATGCACTTAATTCACCAGCAAGAGAGTTATTGACATTTAAAGATTCATTTTTAAACTACCTTGTACCATGAATTCTTAGGTCCCAGCAACTGACAAAAGTGAAACACAGATTTTAAAGTGGTTTATCCCTTTTTTCCCTCTGTAGTTTCACGACCCTGAAGTTCCCAGCCAGACCATCAAAAAAGCTATCAAGTGATTAGAGGTTCATTGTTTTCAAGGGATAGCCTCCTTCCTTTAGACAAGTTTACAGCTTTAAAACATTTTAAAGTATTTTTACATAGTCACACAGAACCTGGGCAGAATGAAAATTTATTTTGACCTCTGACACTTTAGGGAGGAAACTTTATTGCATTTATTTTGATTCTGCTCTGCAACCCCTTCACCTCCCCCCTTCCAGGCACTCGGGTGCACAGCCATCAAATAGGAATGCAACCTGTGAATAGAAAGCAGGGACTCACTGGAAAGGGGCAAGCCGCTCCCCCCTTTCCAACTTTCCTCCAAAATAGGCTGAAAGATCCTACTGAAATTTGGCACCCCTCCTGGGGACCCAGCCACCCTGACTGGGGCAGCCCCAACAAACCCAGGCGCATGGCATGGACACAGACGGCCCCCAAGCCCCAGCAAAGGGGTGGACCAGAGATGAGACAGCAGAGTATGCACAAATATCCAGGCTCCGCAGTTTTGCCTTATAATCAATTTACCCCTTTGCCAATGGCAAGGGAGGGTTCCAGCTCAACCAAATTCCACCACTTTACATAGCCACACAACTCCAACACCAGCATTCAGCTGGCACAGACAGAAGCACAAAAGTCATTAATCTGACCCACAAGTTCTATATATATCTTTTTCAGCATGGCTGCCCCCGTAGCCATTACAAACTTTAGAAAGAGAGAACACTTAACCTTAACATCTGATATAAAGCAAATTCATCTGCAATTCAGCGCCACAATGAAAGATTCCAGCTAGACTGTTTTCACTGTTTAACTTTACACCCAGACCAAGCTTCACTAGAAAAGCTGATTCATTTTTCTATAACCATGTTTTTCAAAATCCAGACCAATTTCCAGGATGTTAGGACTTGAACCTATGAACATCATTTCTTATTATAATCAAGCCTCCACTCTTTTCAGTGGAGACAAGACCAGTACTAGATTCTAACATGCAATTAGACAAACCCAAAACACCAGGCTTTTCCTCTTTTTTTCTCCTTTTTCCAGACTTAGATCGGCTTCCCCTCAAATTTTTGGAGGTATTGGGGTTCTCTTGGGAGATGATCGGCCTCCCTCCCTAGCAATTAAAGCTAAGGTTTCCCTGGCTATGCTCTCCCAGGGAGTCTTACCTTCTTCCAAGTTTGGAGTTTTTTTTGTTCCCAGAATTTTTTTCTTCCGACTTTCCATTGCCCTCGATTTTCATCAGGAAGATTCTGGCGGAGCCCACATCTTTTCTGGATTAAATTTAATCCAGGGGTGCCCAGATGATTGGGGTTCACTTGAATTCTCAGGGATCTGGAAGGGGCAGCAAATGGTACTGTTTCTGGCCTTCGTTTGCAATCCTGGATGAGCCCCCATTAATGTTGTAGAAGTTGAGAGGTTCAATTATACTGCATATAGTAAGGCCAGGACTCAGGAATAATTTTTGGGAAGGAAAAATGATCTATTTATGACCATCTGGGCTCAGAGCTTCTCATTAAAAAATCCAAGCCCTGAACAAGATTTCTGAGTTCCTTTTATACAGAGGAAGGGCCAAATGGTTCTTTGTTTCAGTGCTCAATAGGCTTGAATTAGCATATATCTTCCACATCCTAGGTAAGCTTTTAGCATGGACTTCATACATTCTAGACAAGCCTTTAGCACATTTGGTTTGCATTTTCCTTGAATATTTAAAGTTTATAGAGTTTGCATTGCTAAATGGCCTCCCAGGACTAGAGTCATTGCCATGGTCACCAAGGGCAGAGCTGCAGCCTCTCACTGTCCCACACCCACAAGTCAGGACACAGACAGCTTAGGTTATCTAAGAGACGAACAGCCTCCCACCCATAGCCCACATCCATGGAACCATCACAGGTGTGGATGTCAGCATGAACACACATCTTAAAGCTGTGAAAATGACCCTGAAGAACAGAGAACCTGTATAGCTGGAAACACTGAGTATTAAAGGAAATAGTATTCATTGTTTTATTCTGTCAGACAGCTTGCCTCTGGATACACTACTTGTGGGTGTTGAACCCAAGCTGAAATCCAAGAAAAGGGAAGCTGTTGCAGGAAGAGGAAGAGGCTGAAGTAGAGGAAGAGGACATGGCCATGGTAGAGGAAGAGGGGGTACTAGGCGATAATGTCTCAAGATTAGTGTTTCAAAGTGATAAATGATTTGGGCAATTTTTTTGTACAGGTTTTATTTGTTTACGTCAGCTTTTAATAAACATAAATGTGGGGGGAAAAATAAAGCCTTTTTAAAAATAATATATAAAAAAGAAAAAGACTGAAGAATACTCTAAGAGGTCAAGTAAAACTAATTTTTTATTTTCTTCATATTTCAGATTTGCTATTATTTATTATTTTTATAATAAGTTTTAAAATATGTGAAAAAATACAAATAGAAGAAAACATGGTAAATCCAATAATCTTAGAGCAGGGACACTTTTTTCTAACTATGATGCAAATCCTAGGATCAATCAGAGTGATTGAGCAATGTGATTATTTTAATGCAAAAAAACGTTTTGCATTAAAAATAGCATAAACCAAGCAAAAATTGCAAATGTATTTGCAACTTATATCACAGACAGAAAGTTGATATCCCTAATGTAGATCTGCTAAAGCTGATCTCCTAAAAATAGAGGCAGAAAGGATCAATAAGGCTGAAGAAAAATGACCTAGAGATAGAGTTCACAGGAAAAGAAAAGGCTCTTGGCCTTATGAAACGATGCTTGTGGTAGGTTGAATTAGGTACCCCAGAAGAAGAAAACAACAACATTTTCTTTATCTTAATGCCATTCCTATGTGTCTGAACCCAAATTAAATAGGACCTTATTAAGATGTTATTTTTACTTAGGGTATGGCCAACTGAATTTGGATGAGTCTTAATCCTATCACTGGAGGCTTTTAGAAAAATAACCACAGGGAATTTCCAGAAGCCAGAAGTCAATGGAACTGGGAAGAGAAAGAAAAGGACATTGCCATGTCATGGGAAAGCCAAGGGACCCCAAAGATTGCCCACCAGCCAGACGATACCAACCCCAGCAAAAAAGAAGCCTTCCAGCCTCTGAAAACCTAAGCCAATAAATTCCTCTTGTAAAAGCCAACCCATCGTGTAGCATCTGTCATAGCAGCTTAGCAAAACTAATATAATGCTCAACCTCACTCAGGAGAAGAGAAATGCAAATTAAAACCAAACTAAGCTATAATTTCTCAACTACCAGTGTGGCAAAACTAAACTAAACTAAATAGACACAATTGGAGAGGCTATGGAGAGGCAAGAGCTTTCAAATATTGTTAATGGAATGCAAGATGGTATAGCCCCTGGAGAGGAGAATAAGTATATTTACCTTTGGCCCAGCGATCCCACCTCTCAGATTCTGTCCCATCAGCACAGTGGCAAAAAAAAATGGAATATGTACCCACAAAGCTAGTCATTGCAGAACTACTTATGATAACAAAAGCTGGAAATAGCCAAATGTCCAACCAGAGACTGGTTTAATAAACTATTGCACATCCATGTAACGGTGCAGCTAAAAGGAATGAAGAACATCCATCTGCCTTACCACAGAGTGGGCTCCAAGATACATCATTCAATGAGACAAGCAGGGTGGAGACATGAGTACACAATTTGTTAGCATTTATCTGAGACGATGGGAGATACAGACATACATACTATTCTGTTAATATTTTTTATACGGAAGGATAAATCAGAAAACAACTTGAAATGGTTACCCCTAGGGAAAGAGGAAGAAGAGAATGGAGGGGACAAAGATAAAAGCTGAATTTCTTTAGATAAACCTTATTTAAATTTTTAAAAATTTTTTATACTTGATGAAAAAACATTAATATATCACTGTTCATTACAGTTCATAGTTTGCTGTAGGTGTATTTATTTATTTATTTATTTATATTTAGGTGATACCAAGAATTGAACCCAAGACCTCATACATGCGAAGCAGGCACTCAACCACTGAGCTACACTTGCTCTGCTACTTTAGGTGTATTTTTGCCCAAATGGCACTCTATTATTAACGTCTTATAATATTAATGTACATTTGTTCTGATTCATAGAAAAAACTTATTTTGCAGATTTGACTTGGGAATCACGTAAGTATTTTCACATGATTATAGAACAAAATCAAACAAAATAGTCCTCATACTGCGGAAGCCCAGCCTGGTGAAATTTCACCCCCAAGTGGAAGAGGTCACCTGGGAGCAAAGACAGAATGTTCCATTTTCCAGGATAACTAGAGGCCGGACAGGAAATGATAGAACAGAATACTTGACTTTGGATTAGTGCAAGAAAATATCAGGCTTTGTGGTTGTAATGACGCAGAGAGAAGTCAGTGATCGCAGTATTGAGGGCCGGCACGCCTGAGACTTTTCTGAGAAGGAAGGTTTATTAATAGCCGGCTGGGTCTGGTGGACTTCTGTCCAAAGACCAAGCCTGGAGCAATATTTCCAGGTCCTGTTTATACAGGGGATTTAGGAGTGGGGGTCAAGCAGCGCTTTGATGTAAAAAGGACTTTCTTTGTTAGTTTCTTAGAGTTTAGGAGTTTGTTTGGATACCAGGTAGGCTTGGATTAACATACTACCCACATTCCAGGTAAGCTTGAATTACCATATCGCCCACATTCCTTCTGGATGTAAGTTTGAATACACAGTCAGTCTACATCCTTCCTGAATATTCAGAGCTTATAGAGCCTATTTGGCGTTCCAAAAACTAGGCAAACTTGGATACAGAATTAGATAAGTTTAAATTCATGCACAGGCCGTATTATGGTCACACAGACACACTCAGTAATACTTGCTGGATCAGTTAACATGCCGATCAATTGACCTACATAGGAAAGTTGAAATCACTGAGGTTATTCAGCCTGGAAAACAAGAAGCTACTCAGAGTGGTACATGTCTATACTGTAGGTCAAAAGTATCACCCTGGTTAAGGGACAATAATAGGGGTTATGGGATTTTTTTCTGTTGGACTAAGGAAAAGGTTCAAAAATTTACTGAGGCAATGACTGCACAACTCTGATGAAACTGAGAGCCACTGACTGTGCACTTTGGATCAATTGTACAAGGCATGAGACTGTATAACACACTGAACCATGTGGTGGATAATGGACCATTATTAACAGTACAATATGAGAGTATTCTCTCACCACCTCTAACAAACAAACAATACTAACCCATTGCATTCATAATAGGGGGGTATGGAAAAAACATACCAAACGTAAGCTATGGACCATAGTTAGTAGATGATGTTCTTTCAAAATCTGTAACAAAAGTTCCACAACAATGCAAGGTGTTGGTGGAGGGATGACATATGAGAATTCTGAACGTTATGGATGATTGTTTTGTAAGTTCACAATAAAAAATTATATATTAAAAAAAAAAAAAGTATGACTGGGCACAGAGAGGAGGTGGAACAAAGTTGGACGACCAGAGGTCAGACTCAACCTCGTGATGCAGTGAAAATCTGAAAGGCAGAAAAATGGGCAGATCCAGGAAAAATGTAGCCAAGGTCCAAGAAAGAATCTAAGGATATTAGTAGGGACTTCTCATAGCACCCCACTTCATTTTAGAGCGTGGTGAGCCCAGATGTCCACACAAGGCAATTTAGAGTCAAGCTTTGACACAATAGCTTTTGAAATAGTGGGCCTCTGTAAACTCTCCCTACTGTTAAACTAGCTTGTATCCAACTGTTTAAATTCCATTGTGGACATTGAGGCTGTAAGGGATTAATCTAATGTTCTGTGGTAATCCGTCATCCCATGTGACAAAACAGTTCGTGATAAATGCTGAAAATATCTGCTGCTTTATTTCGAAAGCAAATCTCTGTTTGGTAACGGGTGCACAAGATGAAAGACAGGCATCGCATCCTGCTCATCAAGGACAAAGCAGCCAACACCTTGACCTGTGTGCTGGAGCCTTTGAAATGCAAGAATCCCTCCCCCCTCGTTCCTCAGAAGGGGCTTTAGATGATAATACCCCAGGACAAAGAAGGGCAGATTTGCTCCTGGTGTTGTTTGAATCCATTTGTATTCTGTGATTACCCACCAGGTCCCCGGATCCTGCAAACATCACCAATCTGTGGAGGACATAAACATAAAATAGGCAAAGAGAAATGGCAGTCTAACCAACAAGACTATACAGCCCTAAGGGCAAGCAGGACTTTTCAGTAAAGCTCTCGCAGGGAGGGACCACAGGGGCAAAGACTCCTTAAAGGAGGAAAGAGTTAAATACCTTTTTTTTTTTTTTTTTTTGCTGGCCCATCTTCCTTATCTCATTTCCCCACTTTCCTGCCAGGTACTTTCTGAAACATTTACCTCAAGTGTTTTTCTCAGAGGTTGCTTCTTGGGGAATCCAAATCAAGACAGTTTCCGAGAGCTACAAACCCTTCTGAGTCCGGCAGTGCCTCGAGGGCCTTGGACTCCCTTACCAGACAGTCCTGCTGGAAGCACTGTGCCGGCTGCAAGGAACTGAACCAGAACTGTGGAGACAGAAGAGGAAGGCTCGTTGTGATAGGGTGGCTGAACTCTGCTGAGCCAATTGCAGACCTGAGAGACTGAGAGACCACAGGAGTGAACGCAGCAGAGATCAGTAACAGGCGATGGTTGCTTAGGCCCCTTAATTTGGAGGTCATTTGTTGTACAGCAGTAGCTAGCTGCTACATGATTCTTGCTTGCTTTTTACCTACCCCACCATGGAATGGGCTCCAAGAGAAATCATTCAATGAGACAAGCAGGGAGTTATTTAATCTTTCTGTAAAATAACAGGAAAAAAACTCTCCCTTGGTATTCCAAAAAAAGGCAAGAAAATTGTGGAAGGATAGCAACATTGCCTCACATGAGGTAAAAAGTGGGAGATCAGAGGTCGCAGCTAGTCTGCAGTTTTAACTAGAGGCATAAAAGGGATCCAGACACCCTCTCCCTTTATCAAGTGCTACTGGTTGGCAGAGGCTCCATGGCAGGCACCAGGCAGTTCCACTCCCAAATATTCATCCTGGGGCCCTGGGCTATTCAGATAACTGAAGTCACCCACTTTCAGGGAGACGGTGAGAGCAGGGCGGGTCATACTGCGGTGATGTTTTCCATCGCACTGTGGTGTATGCTCTGAACCCCTGAGGTTGAATTCATGGTGACA
Organism: Dasypus novemcinctus; assembly: GCF_030445035.2. Taxonomy (NCBI): domain Eukaryota; kingdom Metazoa; phylum Chordata; class Mammalia; order Cingulata; family Dasypodidae; genus Dasypus; species Dasypus novemcinctus. The sequence goes on along the minus strand of NC_080696.1, from coordinate 19,407,664 downwards.
CAGTTTCCATCACTGTGCTGAGAAACATCAAAGGAAGGTCTGGCTCAGAGAGGCAGTTCCTAAAACACTCGAGGTTCAGAATGAAAGATGCCAGGCTGGTGGAACCATCTGCCTCCCTCAGCAGTAACTTCTCAGGCCTCAAAACGCCTGCACAAGGCTCAGAATGGGGGAAAAAAAATTTGCAGAACACATATCTGAAAAGAACTTGCATCTAGAATACATAGATTGCTCTTGCCGCCCAATAATATGACGACAACCCAGTGAGCAAAAGATTTGAACAGGCATTTCACAAAGAAGATTTTTAAATGGCTAATAAGCCCATGGAAAGATGTTTAACACGATAGGTTATTAAGGAAATGCAGATCAAAATCACAAGGAGCTATCAGTACAAACCCACAAGAATGGCTAATCTTAAAAAGATTGGCCATACCAAGTGTTGACAGGGATGTAAAGCAATCAGTACCCTCACACTCTGCTGGTTGAAATGTCAAACGCTTTGACCACTTTGGGAAACAGTTTGTTAGTTTCTCAAAAAGCTTAACATGCTTCTCATATGACTGGACCATTCTACTCCAAGGAATTTACACAAAAGAAATGAAAATATGTCTATATGAAGATTTATACATACATGTTCATAACAGCTTTATTTGTAAAACACCAAACTGGAAAAAAACCTTGAATGTCTGTCAGTAGGTGAATGAATAAACAAAACATAGTACACCCATGCGATGGAATACTGCGCAACAGGAAAAAGGAGCAAGTTATTGATGCACATGACAACAGAAATGAATCTTAAAATCATTATGGTGAGTGAATGTACATTCTGCTTCAGGTGTATGAAATTCTAGGAAATGCAAAATGAATCTATGGTGACAGCAGATCAGCCATAACCTGCGGAAGGGAAGTGTTTTAAGGGACGTAAGGGAATCTGTGAGAATGAGGGCTTTGCTCACTGTCTTGATTGTGGTGATGTTTCTGTGCGTGTTTCTGGGCACCAGCATTCATCAAACTGTAGGCTTAAATCTTTTCTCCTAAGGCAGATGAGGGGGCATGTCACCTGGCACTTTTGGTGCTCCTGTTCTGGAAAGTTCTAGGCCCGACTTGGCAGTTTTGGAGAGGTTTTCCCCCAGGCCTCCAAACTTCCTTTTGTGAGGCCTAACGGGGGAAGTACGGTCTTTGTGCTGCCTTCTGGCGGGGGTGGGGGGGTGGAGGGGGTAGAGACCAGTAACTTCAGAGCCTGCTATCAGCCTCTGTCCTCAGTAGACAAGGAAAGCGAAAGGCCACATGACGGCTCCAAGGTCACTCATTAAGTCGTGGCCCAGCCAGTGACATGGCCTCCCGGCCCCGCCCTGACCAGCTGTGCTTGGGTCACTGGGTCCCGCCGCCTCCCAAGCCCTTCACAACCGCGCTTTCCTTCTGCATGTGTCTCTGGCGTGTCCACTCTGAGCTCTGGATGGTGAGCACTTTCTCTGAAATTCAAGAGTTTTAAGAAGGCTCTTGGAAACCAGTCCCAGGGTCCAATGAAACCATATTCCTCATCCCATTGTATTCCCAGGTCACACATAAACAACTCTGAAGTCCTCCTGGGTCGCCCTGGTCCTTGGCCCTTGTGTCCCAGCCTGTCCCTGGCCAGGCTCATCCCTCCAGAGCCTGCACCATCCCAGCCCTCCATGTGTAATCTGTTGATTAGTCGGACATACGTATGCTTAGCTGGAGTCATAAATGCCTTCATTATTCCGGACCACCCAGCTAATATTTTATTTTCAATATGAATGGCGGCCCACACAATGGCTTCCTTGTACTGCACGCTTAGGCTGTGGCACGGCACGGCCGTAATCTCCCCGTTCATAAAGGACCCATGGGGTTCAGGCCCTCCTTTCTACTTTTGTGAGCGCTTGCAAAATCCTTTGGGAAATCAGTATCGTTTATGGTGGCATCTTCCCCGCTGGTCTCCCGAGCTCCTCCTCGCCATTCACCGGGGATTTCCAACTGCTCCCTGCACCACACACAGAGCGGACGCCCCAGCACCGCCCGACGCACACTCACGTGCCAGGACAGCCTCAGGGCGCAGCCAGGTGCTGGGGAGCTTCTCCCCGCCTCTCGCTTGTCCCCCAACTCCCTCCTGACCCCTTTGCTACCTTCACCACCTCTCTTGAAAGAAGAGTGTCCTCTGCACCCTTAACAGGAAGAGGGGCCATGAGGACAAACCCCTGCAGCCTCCAGCACTTTCCAGCCTGCCTCAGTGTACCCTGATGGAGAACAAGAGGCCTGGATGTGCCGATGAGAAACACACCCTGGCTGCTGGGTTTCCCGATGCTCAGAATGCCTCTTCACTGCTTCCGAACTGTTGCTGAGAATCCTATTTTAGGAGCTGTGAAAGAAGACTCCATAGAATTGACCACTAGCCGAGGGACTTTAGAATTGTTCCTGGTGCAGGAGCATCACCCGGGGATTTGTCAGAAATGCAGAATCTCAGGTCCCTCCCCAGACCTACTCAGTCAGACTCTGTGTTTGAACAAGATGCCAGGTGATTAGTGAGAAGCTCTGCTCTAAAAGCCATGCTTAAGTATTCCAAAGAGAGAAAATTTATCAGCCTCCTTGACAAGCCACCTTGATAATAGGGAAAGGCTAGTTATTGCCAGGCTTTGGGGACCGTTTCCAGCATTCCAGAATTCCCTAGCCAACTTGATGCCCCAGCAGCCCTTGTGAGAATTGTTCTAGAAGAAAGTAAAGAACACAATCCAGGAGGGGAAACAGAGCATGTGCTTGGGGTGGGAGGCAGGGCACACAGGGGAAGTCGCAGGCGACGTCAACCCTCTGTGACCTTGCTAAAAGTTTCCCTGGGGTCACCAGCTCACCCAGCTCCTGAAGGTCACAGCTATTTTTACCAATCTTAATAAACCTCTGTCACAGGCCACACAAACATTTCCATTTAAGATGTTTCCCTTCCGTAGAGGTATTTTTTGTTCCTTCCTTTTTCAGCCCATAACACACACATAGACCCAAATAAACATATTAAACTTGAACTACCAAAAAAGTAGAATGGAAAAGTTTCCATTCATGTGATGGTGTCACTCCCCCGGGGAACTCTCTTTTGGGCCATTGCGTTGGCGTCGTCAGTGCCGTCTAGACTAGCGGCTCTCAACTGGTGGAGATTTTGTCCCCCAGGGGACATCTGATAATGGCTGGAGACATTTTGGTTGTCACTTCTGGGTCCGGGTCCGGGTTGGTGCTACAGGCATCTCGTGGGCAGAGGCCAGGGAAGCTGCTGGACATCGTACAGTGCACGGGACGGCCCCACAACACAGCTGCGCAGCCAAAGCGTCAGCAGTGCTGAGGTCGAGAACGCCTGCTCTAGAAGGCCCTCGTCTAACCACGTTCCAGGAGGCCATCTTAAGATCTTCCCCACAACACGTTCCCTCGGCCTGCCCTGCCCAGACAGAACCATCTCGCTCTCTCCTTAAGAAGACACAGACATTTAATAACAAGCACACCCCATATTCATTAAATGTTTACGCTATCCAGGCATTGTTCTATGCGATTTGCATGTAATAATGCATTTAATCTTCACAACCATCTTGGGGACAGCTGTAAGGAATATTATTCCCATTAAACAGTTAAGGAAACAGAGGCCCAGAGAGGAACACTTTGCTTAGGTTCTCCCAGCTAGTTTGGGGTGGAGTCAGGACTTACACCCAGTAGACCTTCTCCAGAGCACACCTTCTTTTTTTTTTTCCCAAAGATTTATTTTATTTCTCTCCCTCCGCCCCCAGTTGTCCGTTCTCTGTGTCCATTTGCTGCGTGTTCTTTGTCCGCTTCTGTTGTGAGCGGCATGGGAATCTGTGTCTCTTTTTGTTGCGTCATCTCCCTGTGTGTGCGGTGCCATTCCTGGGCAGGCTGCACTTTCTTTCCCGCTGGGCAGCTCTCCTTACGGGGCGCGCTCCTTGCGCTTGGGGCTCCCCTGTGCGTGGGGCTCCCCTACACGGGGGGCACCCCTGCGTGGCGCGACACTCCTTACATGCATCAGCACTGCGCATGGGCCAGCTCCACACGGGTCAAGGAGGCCCAGGGTTTGAACTGCAGACCTCCCATGCGGTAGACGGACGCCCTAACCACTGGGCCAAGTCCACTTCCCAGAGCACAGCTTCTTACCATAACACAGCTTCAATCATTAAATACTTGTCAAGGGGCTAAAGGTGATAGAACTTCCAAGGCCAAAGATGGCATTGCCCAACAGTCAGGACTTGAGAGCCCCAGCTCAGGGGATGAGGCCGCTCCCCTTTTCAGGAGAACACGCTCTTTTATGACCCGTGCTTGACCCCAGGAGCCAGGCTGAACAAGGGAAGTAGGAGGGAATTGAACCAGCTTTCATTATCGGAAACTCCCGAGGTTAGGACATTTAAATACCTCTGCCAGAAGGTGTGCCACATCTTTAAGCTCATTTGCAGTCGAAGATCATAAGCGGGCTGCTTGTGCAGGGGTATGCAAAGTTCATGGTTGCTGACGGAGAAATAGCCCCAAATTGGGCGATCTGGCTTGTAAAAGGGAAGAAGGATGAGTGGTGATTCTGTTCATTGTGTTTTAGGAACAAAACACAATGCCGATGGATTTGTAGCAGATGTGAGATGTTCCTTCTTTTTAAGAGAAAAGCTTATGAACGCTCAACGAAAAGGTTCCGGAGAAACAAAAGTTTCATTCTGGAGTCCTGATTTACAGAACTCCCAGGCCCTTTGCATGTTTCACGAGCCACACAGCTAAATGGTTCACACTCGACAACCCTGTCAGGCAGGTCCCCAACCTCTGCCCATTCCCCAGTCACAATGAAACAAAGACAATACGTATTTAATTAATAACAATTTTAAAATATTGTGTAGTAAGTTCAGTAGCTACGAGCTTCTATGGAAAGAAATTGAAGCTCAAATATTTAAATCATCTAATTTGATTCATTTTATTGGTATGGACAGAATTTTTTCAGATGAAGCATGCCTGATAAGAATGTAAGACAATAAAAATCATTGCAAGAGGGGGGAAGTGGCTCAAGCAACTGAATGCCCACCTCCCACATGGGAGGTCCTGGGTTCAGTTAGCGGTGCCTCCTGAAAAAACAAAAACAAACAACAAACAAAATGAACAAGAGAAAAAAACAACTCGGAAGCTGATGTGGCTCAGTGATTGAGTGCCAGCTTCCCAAGTACAAGGTCCTGAGTTCATTCCCCAGCACCTCAAAAAAAAAAAAAAAAAAAAAAGAAGTCAACAATTCATTGATGGATTCCAGAAGGCTGGGCATTATGCTTTCCATTTTACATGCATATCTCATTTAATCCTCACAACAACCTTGCCATTTTATGGATGAAGATTTTGAAGTTCAGAGAGGCAAAAAAACTTGCCCAAAGTCACACAGATAGCCAGTGGCAGAGCAGGAGCTCAGGTCCAAGTCTGCAAGTCTGAGTTTCTGATCACCAGTCTGTCCCGTGGCAACTTTGGACCAATTAAGTTGTCATTAAGATGTTGGCTGATAAGCTGGGACCCATGATCCAAAGGCACCAAGGAGGTAGCTTCTTTCTTCTCATACTATCTCAGAGTTATTCAGGAAGATCCTTGCATTATTTTGCCACCAATTCTGTCTAAGAAGATGGGTCCTGCTTACCCTTCCAGCACCTCTAAGGAATCAAGCAACCTGAGGGTTGGTCAAAGTATTGGGAAGAGCTGCTTCTCAGGAAAGAAGGGAGACTTTTCATGCAAGGCAAAATGTAGACAGAACAGACATGCATTGGGCAAAAGGAATTTGAAACAAAAGTACTGAGAGAAGGAAACTGATGGATGAAAATTTGATTCCTCTTTTCTTGGGATACTTTACCTTCATGTCTGTAGTTTTCAACCAGGGAGTGATTTTGTCAACCTGGGGATATTTGGCAATGTCTGCAAACGTTTGGGTCACAGCTGGGGGGTGGGATGCTGCTGGCGTGTAGTGGGTAGAGGCCAGGGAAGCTGCTAAAGATCCTACAGTGCTTGTGACCTTCCCCCACAACAGAGAATTACATGGTCCAAATGTTTGCTGGCAGACTTGTTTTTCTTCCTCATAGTAATTTTCTCTGTGGGTCTCTAAAGAGAAGTTTCCAGAAAGAAACTTTAGAACTCTTATTTCTCAGGGGTGGGAGATAGGTCAAAGGTCAGAAATCAAAGCACAGATTTGGAATTTTTGCAGTTGATTTGACCAGTGTCAAAAGTAGAACCAGAGTGGAGCAGGTGTAGTCCAGTGGTTGAGATCCTGCTTCACATGTACAAGGTTCCAAATTCAATCCCAGTACTTCCTTAAAGCAAAAAAGAGTGGAACCACATACCCCTTACCCAGATCTCACTCTTCTTGAAATCCTGAGTTGTCCATCTGGCCAGTTTATATTAAGTTAGCCAGAAATCGCCAAACCTCCACAGAGGACTATGTAAGCAATTGGGGTATGACTCTCACAATTTATTCTTTTGTGTGCACGTGTGTTGGGAGATGGCGCTAGTAAAATGTTTTATTTCTTTCAAAAAATTTTATTAGAGAAATTGTGGATTTACAGAAAAATCAGTCATGTAACAACCTAAGATTAACACCTTGCCTTGGTGGGGTGTATTTGTTACAATTGATGAAAGCACATTTTTATAATTGTACTATTAATTGTGGTCCATGATTTAACTTAGGTTTGTGTTGTGTTGGACAGTTCTATGGATTTAAAAATAAATTTTTTTCTAGTAAATATCCACAACCTAACACTTCCCTTTTTTTTTTTTTAAGATTTATTTATTTATTTATTTATTTATTTATTTATTTATTTATTTCTCTCCCCTTCCCCCCCTTCCCGGTTGTCTGTTCTCTGTGTCTATTTGCTGCGTCGTCTTCGTCCGCTTCTGTTGTTGTCAGCAGCACAGGAATCTGTGTTTCTTTTTGTTGTTGTTGTTGCGTCATCTTGTTGTGTCAGCTCTCTGTGTGTGCGGCACCATTCCTGGACAGGCTGCACTTTCTTTTGCTCTGCGCGCTCTCCTTACGGGGTACACTCCTTGCGCGTGGGGCTCCCCTATCCCCTACGTGGGGGACACCCCTGCATGGCAGGGCACTCCTTGTGCGCATCAGCACTGCACATGGGCCAGCTCCACACGGGTCAAGGAGGCCTGGGGTTTGAACCGCGGACCTCCCATGTGGTAGAAGGATGCCCTAACCACTGGACCAAGTCCGCCGCCACATTTTCCTTTTAAGCACGTTCAAATATATACTTCAGTGCTCTTAATAATGTTCACGCTGCTGTGCTACCATCACCACACATTCATCACCAAAATATTTCCATCATTTCAAATAGGAACCCTGTATATTTTAAGCCTTAATTCCCTATTCCCTACCCCTACCACGTCTCCTGGTAACCTATATTATAGATTCTGACTCTTTAAGTTTACTTATTCTAATTGTTTCATATCAGTGATATTATACAATATTTGTCCCTTTTATGCCTGACTTGTTTCACTCAACATGACATCTTCAAGGTTCATCCATATTGTCATATGTATCAGGACTTAATTCCTTTTTATGACTGAGTAATAATCCATTGTGTGTATTTACCACATTTTGTTTATGCAGTCATCTGTTGATGGATAGTTGGGTTTCTTCCGTCTTTTGGCAATTGTGTATAATACCCCTATGAACATCAGTGTGAAAATATCTGTTCTAGTCCCTGCTTTCAATTCTTTTGGGTACATACCTGGAAGTGGAATTGCTTGGTAATGTGGTAATTCTATACTAACTTTCTGAGGAACTGCCAAACTGTTTTCCATAGCAACTGTACAATTTTAAATTGCCACCAGCAATGAATGAGTGTTCATTTCTCCACATTCTCTCCAACACTTGTAGTTTACCCCCCTTTTTAAATAGACATTCTAGTGGGTATAAAATGGTAAATCATTTTAGTTTTGATTTGCATTTCCCTAATGGAAAATGATGTTGAGCATCTTTCATGTGCTCTTTGACTGTTTGTATATCTGCTTTGGAGAAATGTCTGTTCAAGTCTTTTACCCATTTTATAATTAGGTCTTTTTTCTTTTTGTTATTGAGTTGAAGAATTTCTTTATATATTCTGTATATTAAACCCTTACTGGTTATGTAGTTACATAGTTTCCAAATATTTTTTTCCATTGCGTAGGTTGCCATTTTACTTTCCTTTGATGCACAAAAGATTTTAATTTTGTTGAAGTCCCATTTCTCTATGTTTGCTTTTGTTGTTTGTGCTCTGGGTATAAAGCCTAAGAAAAACTTTGCCTAATGTGCAATCCTGGATATGCTTCTCTATGTTTTATTCTAGGAGTTTGTTAACTCTGACTCTTTTATTTAGGTCTTTGATCAGTATACTATGAGGTAGGGGTCCAAATTCACTCTTTCCTAATGGAGTGTTTTTCACCCCTTTGTCAAAAATCAGTTGGCCATAAACATGAGGACTGACTTCTGAACTCTCTGCTGAGACCAGCTCAGCAATAAGTCTGCATGAAGGAAAGGCAATGCAGAACTGAAGAAATAAAAGGACAGGGAAGCAGACTTGGCCCAATGGATAGGGCATCCGTCTACCACATGGAGGTCTGTGGTTCAAACCCCGGGCCTCCTTGACCCATGTGGAGCTGACCCATGCGCAGTGCTGATGCGTGCAAGGAGTGCCGTGCCATGCAGGGATGTCCCCCGTGTAGGGGAGCCCCATGTGCAAGGAGTGTGCCCTGTAAGGAGAGCTGCCCAATGCGAAAGAAAGTGCAGCCTGCCCAAGAATGGCGCCGCACACACGGAGAGCTGACACAACAAGATGACACAACAAAAAGAAACACAGATTCCTGGTGCCACTGATAAGGATAGAAGTGGTCACAGAAGAACACACAGCAAATGGACACAGAGAGAGACAACTGAGGGGAGGGGAGAAGGAGAGAGAAATAAAATAAATAAAAATTTAAAAATCTAAAAAAAAAAAAGGCGGCTCCAGCCACGGACTGAAACCCACCGCCTCCAAAAAAAAAAAAAGAAATAAAAGGACAGAAAGAAAGACATAACAGAGGAAACAAAGATGGGACCAGGGGACTTTACAGCTTTTGAAGTTGAGAGCCTCAACCCTAGTTTCCCCATGGTATTTATTTGAAAGCTTAACGAGAAGCTGTGGGCTATAGGAAGCAATTTACAACATCTACAATAAGGTAATTTATAATAACAGGAAGCAACTTAGAACATCTTCTACAATAACAGGAAGCACCTTGCAACATCTACAATGAGGTAATTTACAATAACAGGAAGCAACTTAGAACATTTTGTACAATAACAGGAAGCAACAAATAGGTAAGCCAATTTCCCACAACTCTCAATTTGATTCCATTGGTCTATATGTTTATCCTTGTGCCAGTATCATGCTGTTTTGATTACCGTGGTTTGGGGATAAATTTTAAGATTAGGAATTGTGAGTTTTCCAACTCCATTCTTCTTTTTCAAGGTGGCTTTGCTTTTCAGAGTCCTTGCCCTTCCATATAAATTAGATGACTGGTTTTTGCATTTCTGCAAAGCAGGTTGTTGGAATTTTGATTGAGATTATGTTGAAACTGTAAATCACTTTGGGTAGATTGACATCTCAATATTTAGTCTTCCATCCCATGAATCCATGAACATGGGATGTCCTTCCAGTTATTTGTATTTAGTTTGATTTTGATTTATAAATTCAAAGTAACTTTCCTGTCTCCAAGAGTTCTCCTCAGAATGTATCGAATGGAAACTTTGAGTAGCAAAATCATTTTCATTAGTAATTCAGTAAATTGTTTAAACCTTACATGCATACCCTTCTGTAACACAGGACTATGATAATAGTGGTTCCTACCTCCCCAGATTTTTGTGAGCTTTATACAACCAAAATCCTCCCAACAGGTTATGGCTCATAGAAAATGCTCCACAAATTATTATTATCTTATATTATTACTGCCATGTTATTACTATCAACACGTTTTCAGTGGGAGAGCACTGAGGCATGATTAACAGCCTAAAAGATCACTCTGGCAGCTGGAGGCAGGAAGACAAGTATAGAGGTTATTGTGGAAGGTGAGAGGTGAGGGCACCACTAGGGAGCAGGTGTGGAGAGAGGGAGGAAAGAATGAGCTTGCCAGTGAATCAGATGGGGCATGAGAGAAAAGTCAAGGATAAAACCTCATTTTTGTTTTGAAATATCAAGATCCAGGATAGTGGTGCCATTAACCGAGGGAAGACGACTGTGCTTTGGTTTGACAGGTGCAGGAAGCTTATTTGGAAGGTGGCTGCAGGAAACTGGAGTGAGAGAGAGAGTGAGCTGAAAGGAGAAAAGCCAGCAAAGGATATGGCATTGCTATTCACCACTGTGGGCAACTGGGCTCAGTGCCACTTGAGGACCTCTGAGGAACCATGTGGAACATGCCTGTTTTAGTCTGCTGGCTGCTTAAACAAATACCATACAATGGATTGGCTTAATAACAAGAATTTATTGGCTCCCAGTTTCAGAGGCTAGAAGGCTTGCTTCCTCTTGGGGTCAGTATCTTCTGGCTGGCCAGAAATCTTTTCGGTTCCTTGACTTTTCTGTCACATGACAATGCATATGGTGGCATCGCCTCCTTTCTCTTCTGGGTTGCGTTGACTCCCAGCTTCTGGCTGCTCCCCATGGCTCCTCTCTCCATCTGACTTTCACTCTGCTTATAAAGGACTCAGTAATCTGAATTCAAGCCTAACCTGGATCAGTTGGGCTATACCTTAACTGAAGTAACATCTTGAAGAGATCTTACTTACAATGGGTCCACACCCACCAGAATGTGGACCAAGACCAAAAACATGTCCAATCTGGGGTACGCAATTCAATCCACCACAGCACCTCAGAATTGTTCCTCTGAAGGCTGAGCAGTTAGGACGTTTAGCCACAATTCCCACTCTTTTTGGTTGAAGGGTGCCACTGGAGGCATTTACTCCCCCGTACTGCCTGCCGCAGATGCAGGGGCTTCCTTGGCTTGGGAGAAAGCCTTGCCAGAACAGTGAGGAACACTGTGGAGACAGAGGTGGGGGTCTCTCAGTGCACATGAACTGTCCACACAGCTGCAAGGAAATCAGAGGTAGGCCAAACTGCCCTGCCAAAAAGGCTGCATACACTGGGAAAGAACAGGTTTCGAGGGCTGTGTGGAGGTTGAATTAAGACCTTGACATTTCAATTCAATCATTATTCAATACACTGAGCATATATTATAAACAGGGTATTCTGCCCAGCAGCACGGAAGATAGATGGGCAATAGAGCCCAAAGCAGGGAAAGACATGATCCCTCTTCTCAGGGATTTTATATATATAATAAATAATAATATAATATAATACAAAACTAATATCATACAACATAAAAATATAATGCAATATAATTCAATACAAATAATGTAATACAATACCATTTCATACAATACAAATAATGTAGTATAACACAATGTAGTATGTAATGTACTGAGGTGTCAGGCAGGGCAATGGTTTCACACACAACAGATTTAGGTTGACCATTTTCTAGGCAACTTAGGACATGTTTCCTCACTTTTCCCAGAGTGCTCCTTTATAAAATGGGATAGCGTTCAGTTTCTCCCACTGACGTTTTGGCTATTTTAAATAAAATAATATACAAGGCCTGGCATAAGGAAAGCCCCTAGTAACAGTCCCCAGTACTTGTCAGTTGCCACTATTGCCATCACTGCTGTGTTTGCTGTTGTTAAAAAGAGAGATGAGATAAACGTCTATCAGTTTCCCACACGTGTCCTCTCTCTAACACGGCGACTCTGGCATACTCTGTGTCGTCCACACCACTCCTCGCTGGGTAAGAATCACTTCCTCAGAAACCCTAGGCACACAGACCTTTTTCCCAGACACTGCATTCTCCATGTTGGATGGTGGATTTCCATTAGTGCTGGAACATTCAACTGTATTCAATAAGGAAAGCACTAATTAGACACAGTGCTAGCTTTAGAAATCCAGAAATGAGTAAGAGACATTCACAGGCCCCAAGGGGCTCCTGAGGTGGTGGGAGGACTTGGGTGACAAATAATTACAAAGTAACCTAGCCCAGGACACAAGAGAGGAAAAAGCAAATTGCTGCAATGGCTGGGAGGATGAGGCAGTGCCATTCATTCCTTATGCTGGGAAGGGGGGGTGCAAAATAATGTATTCATTCATAGAGGTGCTCTTTTCCTACTTCAAAATGCAATTAGCGATTGCATTTAATTCAGTTTCTGCAACAGATAAAGCACAAGGGGGTAAAAAAGTGTAGAAGAATGTAGCAGTTTGAGATGATTTATGAATTCCAAAAAAGAGATATTGGATTATATTTGTAAATTGGTCTGTTCCTCTTAGTAATACCATTTGATTGTATTAGACTCAGAGGTTTCATTTTTACTTTATTAAATCAAGATTAGGCTTTGATTTGACCACTGAAGGTGTGCAGGGTTGAGTCCCTGCCCCCTTGGGCTATGTAAACAATGCTCAATCAAGAGCACAGAGTAGTAGATTCATGGAGGAGTACACAGAGGAAGAAAGTTTGCTCTAGAGACCGAGGCCTGGGGAGAGAGATGAGCCTGATAGCCTACAGCTGCAGCTGAGCCTGGAGAGAAACAAGCCCTGGGGAGAGAGATGAGCCTTCTGCCAGCCTATAGCTGAGCCTGGAAGAAGCTGGGACCACGGAGCTTGAAGAGGAAGAGGAAGGCTGAACCCTCCAAAGACCAGCAGTCGTCTTACTCCAACACGTGGCAACAGACTTTAGTGAGGGAAGTAACTTATTTTTTAAGGCCTTGTGGTAAGCTTCTACCCCAAATAAATAAAAGCCAACAGATTTCTGGTACTCTGCATCAGCACCCCTTTGGCTGACTAATACAAGGGGAAAGCTACAGATTAAAAGAGACTAAAGAGACCTAGCAGAGCAACCTAATTATAAGTGCATCAATCTTGTTTGGATCCTGATTCAAACAAACTGAAAGAAAATGTTGTTCATGAGACAATTGGAAATTTAAATACTGACTAGATATTTGAGGACATTAAGAAATTATTGCTCATTTTTTAGGTCTTATAATGGTATTATTGTGGTTTTTTTTTTTTTTTTTTAGGTATTTCCTTTCAAAGCTACATACTGAAATATTTGTGAATGAAACAATAGAATATCTAAACTTTGGACCAAAATATTATGTAATGGGGTAAGGATGGGACAGGACTGGTCATGGGTTTATGGTTGTTGGGGCTGAAGAAGGGGTCATGGAATCAGTTATGCTATTCTGTTAATCATATTATTTTAGTCAAATTTTCCAAATTCTCTGTAATAGAAAGTTAAATAAACTCATCTTCCCTAGAAAGATGAACAGATTAAGCTGCTTGATTCTGATGGTCTCCAAGATCGTTATGTATTTATAGTCAAGTTCCCGCTCACCACCACTCCATAGCTTGTTGCTTTGCTGTAATTGTATTTTGCTCTTCTTGGACTGAGAACCAAGGATTCCATCTGTACAAAAGCAGGATCTGGATCCATTCAGGGCTATGGACCTGGCTCTTCTCCTTCTCTGGGGTCTCTTGTGTGGCACCTGCCTTTACTCACCAACTCCTGCCAATTAAGATCTTGTCAAGAATCATTATGACTTGTGCATTAGTGATGGGGAGCCACAGGCATAGGCAAAAATATCTGCAAGCATGAAAAACTCAGCTCCTCCGTAACTCCCCAAGCAGGTCCCCAGGGGTTTGGAAAGCAACCCTTTGTGATTTATTATCTTCAGCTTAGATGCCTCCTCCAGGAAATACTCATGGTTTTCTAACTTTTATCAAGAAAGTGTTGGACACTGATTCAACCTTGTCCTTTGAACTGCTGAGCCTGTTTTTGGTTCTTAGCTTGAAACCATAAATTGAATGGTGATGAAAGTTTTGATAGCCCCAAGGAGCCGGAAGTCAGTGTCACTTTGTAACTCTTGTTGACAGTCTTAATCCTTCCGTTTCCTTCAGCATCTTTGATACAAATGTGCCAGAACATCTATCCTGTCCAAAGTGCTGACCCCGGGATAAAGTGGCACAAGGAGCAACTAGCCATCCTTTCCTGCAAACAACCTCTTTGCTTATGACCTGGTTTCCTTAAAATGCTTCTTCCTCACAATCACATGCGTTCTACTCTCTGGGGATGAGAAACCAGAAACTGAACACTGAGCCACCCACCTCCATTGCTTGGAGGCTCTGGGAACATTCCCTTATCTCAAATGCTACCATCCATCCTGGGACCCAAAAGCCTAAGCTGTCACCCTTATATTCATTTTGGAGAGGAATGAGGTTTTTTTTTTTAAGCATCTTCTTCTAACAGAAATTTCTCTGCAACTAGAGTGAGGTGACATATCCGGATTCTCATAATGTGGCATGAATTAGTTTTTCTAGATTCTTCCCTCAAGGAGTCTTCTGAGCTAAGATGTGAAAAACCTAAGCAGGAGCAAGAGGGACCTTGCTTTTTCAGGAGCTCACCATCAACCTAGTTAATAAGCTAGAGTGGACTTACTGGTGTTCTACTATTGTAGAATTTGAGAGAGGTTCAATTATTTGCGTATAGAAAGGCCAGGACTCAGGAATTATTTTGAGAAGGAAAAATGGTTTATTGACGGCCGGCCGGCCAGACTCCGGAGCTTTCTGTTGCAAACCCCAGCCCTGAACAAGATTCTTGAATCCCTTTTATACAGAGAGGAAAGGCCAAATGGTCCTTTTGTTTCAGTTCTCAATAGGCTTCAATTAGCATGTATCTTCCACATCCTAGGTAACCTTTTAGCATGGACTTTATATATTCTAGATAAGCTTTTAGCCAATTCGGTTTGCATTTTCCCTGAATATTTAAAGTTTAAGGACTTTGCATTGTTAAACTGTTTCCTGGGACTGGAGTCGTTGCCATGGTCACCAAGGGCAGGACTGCAGCCTCTTACCTTTCCACACCCACAAGTCAGGACAGCTTAGGTTAAGGTTATCTCTGAAGAGACAAAGAGCCTCCCACCCATAGCCCACATCACTATAGACTCACTGTGATTCTAGCAATGGATGAAATTATATCATTGATATGGAGACAGTGGCCACTGGAGATGCTGAAGGCAGGAAGAGGGAAAAAGAGGTGTAATATGGGGGCATTTGCAAGACTTGGAGTTGTCCTGAATGATATTGCAGGGACAGATGCAGGACATTATATATCCTGCCATAACCCACTGAATGGACTGGGAGAGAGTGTAAACTACAACATGAACTATTATCCATGCTGTGTAGCAGTGCTCCAAAATGTAATCATCAAATGCAATGAATGTTCACACTAATGAAAGAAGTTGTTGATGTGGGAAAAATGTGGGGTGTTGGGAATGGGGCATATGGGAATCTCCTATATTTTTTCAATATAACATTTTGTGTGATCTCTGTATTTTTTTTAAATAAATAAAATATATATATATTTTTTAAAAAAGAAGCTGTCACAGGTTGGGTACCTGGGAAGCTGTTCTGAGATGGAGATTAGCATGCAGGAAGTTTATTAGGGAGTGTTCTTGGGATCAGCACTTGGGAAAGGGAAGGGAGAGGGGGAAGTTGGGCTGTGGTGCTGCTGCAGCAAAGGCCCCAGCCAACCCCAGGGGGCGCTCTAGGGCTGGATGGGCCTTCAGCGCTGTCCTGAGTTACAAGTTGGGGCAGGGGGTGAGCCCCTTTTAGCTTCACATGGACTAGGCATAGGGAAAGGGCTCTGGCTTTGAGAGCGATGCCCAGAGAGAGCTGATAACTGGGGGCAGTGGGTCCGCAGCGCACCCTCCAGCTGGGGAAATACGTCTTCGGTTCTGAAGGTGATGCAGTGTGCTGTGATATAGTACAGAGATGCAACTTCCCTGAATCTCACCAATCTCCAAGGAAGGAGACTCAGATCCCACCCCCTGGCCTCCTGCACTCATTCTCTGGTCCCAGAAGGTTAAACTGTCGGCCGAACTCTGCAGAACATCTGCTCAAGCAGCAGCACGGAAGGAACAGTGAAGCCCTTCCCGGTATCAGGAGTTCAGGACTTCAGGGAAGTTTCTGGTGCAGGAATTAAGAATTTCTAACAGGAGGGGTGGAGGCAACCCTCAAGACAAGATCTTCCCAATGTAATGGGTTTAATTGTTGCCTAATCAATCTCCAAGGGCTTCTATGGGGGAGAGGAGAGCAAGGAAGAAGAGACACTATCACAACACGTGCTCCTGGATCAAAGCGCACGTATAAGTGGAGCGTTTCCTACATCCCGGCCTGCCGAGGCCTTGTAAGAAACGTTTGTTTATCAGACCAGCTATAAACTCATAGCCTGCGTAAATTATTTAGAGTAATGATATTCCTGGCCTGCAGAACTGAGCTTTCATTGTCTTCCAAATCAAGTAAAACTTACACCTTTCCCTTTTTCATAAAATAAGAAACCCTTTCTCCTTATCCATGTCTTGTGTGTGGTTGCTTTATGTTCTCACTCGCTTAGATGTTACTGCTAATAAGAGGGTCAGAACAATATTCCTTCACTCCCACAGTCCAAGCTGTCAATATTCAGGGGAAACTTTCCGTAGAGACATTTGCAGATCAGCTACTTGACTCAAGAAGGCTGAAGCATACAGGATGGATCGTAGGTAGTTTTTAAGTCTGTACTCTTATTTCTGCATCCAGATGACTTAGCCATGTGTGCCTTCGAACAACGGCTTGATGTGGGTAGTAAAGAACCTGAACTTTAGACTCCAGACATTCAAATGCAGGTGTATTCAGGGAGCAGGCTGGTAATGTCTAGAAGTCAAGATCGGTCTGGAAGCAATTTAATACATGTGAAACTGGTATGGCCTTTGCCTCTAAAAGAAATACTCATTTTCCCGTTTTTCTTTAAATTCCAATTTTTTGGATTTATCAATGGTCTTCCCCCTTTAGGGGGAGATGTGAGCATAAAAATTATTGTATTTCTCTCCTCCCTGTAACTGAAATGATGGAGCAAGTGAGATGAGGGCCACACAGGGAAATGCAGGAAAGATTATAGGGAGTGGTGGGGACTGTGGCAAACTAAGGCAGGAGCATAACATCTCAAGGTTGGGGCCACCACTCAGCTCACACAAGTTATTGACACGAGGGGCCCAGCGTTGCCAGCTCTCCCAATTGTTGAAGAAAGCTAGAAATCCAGTTTTTGCGTGAAATCCCTCAATTTTAAAAATTTAATAACTTATTCATATATATATGCATATATTTTAATATGGTGCAGGAAAAAACTTAACAAGGCCTGTCTGTGGGTAAGCTCTGACCCTCAGGTCATCAGTTTGTAACCTCTGCATAAACTAACAACAACAAAAAAATCAACCCTTGAACCTTCATTCTTTCCACATAAAAATGTCACTCCCCAACCTTTGTTGTGTGTTCAGTTTGATTTACAAGACAGAAATAAAAAGTACTTCCTGACATGTGAACGTTTTCCTTCCAAGCAAGGTACATAGAAACGTTTTCCTATTCATTGCTGGATTCTAGGGTTTATGAATCCTTCTCCTTTAAGAACTTGCCTTTGTGTATTCCTTAGGGCAACAAGGCTATTTTGCTGAGAAAACTTGGCAGAGGGATCTATTTAGAAAAGTGTAGAGCCAAGCAAATTCCCCCATCAGCTGAGAACTGTGACCCCATCTGAGCAGGAGCCTGCACCAGCTATTTCTGCCTGCCCTGGGGGAGAATATTTTATTAAGCATGTAATGGGTACTTCTGGCTTCTATGCCTGAAAGTTTATAAGCCCCAATTTAAAAGGGCATAATAAATACCTCCTTGTAATAGTTGGAATTGCTGGATTTTATTATTACCTTAAAGGCCAACACATTAAAAAAAAAAATACCGTTTTATGATTAGTAGAAAGGAAAAGGCTTAGCTCCTTGGTATCTCCCCCACCTAAGCCAAGAAAGAGTTCGTTTTGTCACCCCCGCTCTCGGCACCCACCTATTTTGTAAGCAGACATCTTTCGTTCTAATTCAAGGTGTTTTCCAGGAAAAGACTCTTAATTGGGTTGTCCTCGAGAGAGGGGGATTTAACTCCAAGGAGAGGGGCGGTGAGGAGCAAGGGCAACGGGAATCTTTAGAGAATTCCCACGCAGACATGCAGCGCGGGGCCTGCCGGGGACTCAAAGTCAGGATTCCAGCCAGGAAACCGAGGGGTCTCTGATCCCAGGGCCGGCTCCACTGAGGAGGCACTTGACCCCTGACCCACAGGAAGCGTCCCCCAGGCCCCGTCTTTAAGGGGGTCCTCCGCCATCGTCCCCCCTGAATATCTCCAGGCCAGGCCTTGTGTTACCCAGAACTGCTCCTTTAGAGTGGCTGCTTGCTCGCGGCTCCTCCTGCAGGGCAGAGCTCTGGCACCAACCCTCTTTGCAGCCTGCCGGGTCGAGTTCCCCACCCTGATCTGACTCTGTGGCCGGGAGGTCACAGCGTTTGCTGAAGGAGCCACTTCAGGCTGTTTGCCTTGGGGTGAGGCTGTAGGAGCCCCCCACCCCTTGGGGTGAGGCTGTTGGGAGGGTCCTCTCACCTCAGGAAGCATTAGGTGCATGGTGAATGTGTGTGTGTGTGGATGTGTGTATGTGCGCATACATGGGGTGCTCAGGCTTGCACTGTCACCACACCATTTTTTCAAGTTAGTTCTAGAAAATGCAAACAAAATCTCCAGTAACAATGAGGTGGGGGTGGGGCGGAGGGAGGGATGGACTGCAATGAGATTTGTTGTTGGATTTTTTGGATTTGCAATGAGATCTGAGAAAACTTTGGGGACAAAGGAAACGTTTCTATGCTTATTATGGTTTTATGGAGATACTTAACTTTCAAAAGTCATGAAATTGTACCCTTTGCAACAGGGGATGCCATTGGTCCTAATAAATTAAGCCTTAACAAAAGTTGATCATGTAAAGCCATTTTAGGCTAGTTTCCAAACATTTGGCACTTTTGGTATCTGGTGAAGAAACCCAAAGTCTTAGGCCAAGCTTTAGAGACAACTCAGAAACCTTCCTTGGTTCAGAATGTGATATCAGCGTTTGATTTCTCCACGTTCCTTGGCCTGGTAAGCAGTTAAGTCAATGGACAAGGATTGCCTTTCAGGGGGCGTGCGCACGTGAGCTCTGCGTCAGCCAGGTGAGCAAGCCGTATCAAGTGCAGCATTGAGCAACCGTGAACGAGGACGTCCCGGCTTATTACAGCGACTACTGCTTTGATAGGGATCCAAACCTCTCAGGTTCAGGGAGCATAAAGAAAACACCCTCAGCTCTCATTCCTGCTTTTGCTCCTTCCCACTTTGTTCAGGAAGTAAGCTTTCTTGAAATTCTATTAAAAACGCAGCTTTGTTTCTACTTTCGAGTGCAGGCTTTGATATCCCCTCTCGTTACAAATATTTAATGAGGTGACTGATTGCAACATGGCCTGGAATGCATCCTGCCGGCATCCCAGAGGGACAGGTTTAGCAAACGTCCCAGGTCTTGCGGCATGCTTGCTGGTTTTATTGCATGAAGAGGTAGAAGAAAGTAGATAGAACCATTCTTCTGCTCCTAATCCAAAAGCAAAGTTCAAAGATAGCCCAGTTTTAAACAAAAATGCTTAGAAAACAGAGGCAGAGGCTTTCACCATTTACTCTTTTACAAAACTTTTTTATTACAGTATAGCAGACAGAGAAGTGCACAAGTTATAAGTGGGTGGCTCAACGGCACTTCACAAATGGAATGCACCTAGTCAAGAACCCGATCAGGAAAAAGGACATTAGCAGCACCCCTCATGCCACCTGCAGTCCCTCTGTCCCCCAAAGATATCCTGACTTTTAACAATATAAAATAATTCTGCCTGCTCTTGACCTTCATATAAATGGAATCAAACAATGCGTTTTTGTGTCTGTATATTTGCTCAATATTATGTTTGTAAGATTCATGCCTATATTTACTTATAGTTGTCGATGCTCATTCTCATTGCTATATAATATTTCACTGTATGATTCTATCACTATTTATCCATTCTACTCTTCCTGAGTGTTTGGGTAGTTTCAAGTGTGGGGCTAATATGAATAGTGCCGCTATGTCCTAGTTGGTACATTTCTTTAGATTAATGCACTTCCAGAATTCTGCATCTAGAGGTGAAATTGTTGGCTCATACCTTTTGGTAGATTCTGCCAAATAACTTTCTAAAATATCTGCAGGGATTTTCACTTCCACCACTTGTGCAGAGGAGTTCCTGTTGCTCCTCAACCTTGCCAAAGTGGGTTTTTTCCCATCTTTTTTCATTGTAGCCATTCTGGTGGATCAGAAACTCTTTTGAGAAAAACAATTTATGGGGTGAAGAACAAGCACAGAGTGTAAAAAATTTTGAATCACCCAACGTGCATGTGCCAAGCCCTAGCTGTACAAGGCAATACTCTGCCTTCTTGTTTCAGCTCTCACACTCTAACTACATGCCCTTTTGGTAGATATTTAGTACCACGGTTTTTAAAATTTTTTGTGGGCTTTTTTCCTTTTTTCTTTTTGGAGATTTTGGTATTCAAAATGGCCCCCACACATACTGTTGAAGTGCTGTCTAGTTTTCCTACACGCAAGAAGTCTGTGATGTGCCTTACAGAGAAAATTCATGTGTTAGATTAGCTTTGTTCAGGCATGAGTTAGCCTGCTGTGGGCAGAGAGTTCAGTGTTAATGAATCAGCAATGTATTTTAAATAAAGTGTCTTTAAACAGATAAGCATTCATTCTCCCATTTTTCTTGAAACACCAGCTTTCTGGATTTATCAATCATTTTTCATCTTTGGAGGGAGATGTGAGCATAAAAATTATGTTTCCCTTTCTCTGTAAATGAAATAGTGGAGAACAAGTAAGTTGGGGACCCACACAAGGTAATGTACAAGGGGCGCATTTGGCTCATATGAATGAAAGGAGTTTATAAGCCCCAATTTAAAAAGTCATAATGAACACACTTAGAATAAGGTTATGTATTAATTGATTGATGAAAATATTGTGACCAAAGGCTCACAGGAACCTAACCCTGTATTTCCTCTAGGAGCAATTGTTCAGTATTCACTTATTCGGCGTACATGGTGCCTTTATAAAACATAATTACCACAAATAATGAGAACTGACTATATACACCCAGGGTATTTGAAAACACACATTCACACAAAAACTTGTACACAAAAGCTCATAACAGCATTATGCATAATAACCAAAAAGTAGAAGCAACCCAAAGTTCTGATGAATGGAAAAACAAATGTGATATATCCAAAAACGAAATATTTTTCAGCCATAAAAAGGGAATGAAGTAAGGGAGGGGATGTGGCTCAGTGATTGAGCACTTGCTTTCCATGGACAAGGTCCTGGGTTCAATCCTGGATATCTCTTTCCTAAAAAAGAAAAAAACAAAAGAAAAGAAAAGCAATGAAGTACTGATATCTGCTACAATGTTAATTAACCCAGAAAACATGCAAAATAAAAGAAGGCAGGCACTAAAGACCACATATTCTATGATTCCATTTCTTTGAAATGGCCAGAATAGATAAATTCTTAGAGACAAAAGTAAATCAGTCATTGTGGGGTGAGTAAATCTGCCATTGCCATTCAGGGGACCAGGAGTAAGGGGAAAATGGAGTCGTGGCTGCTAATAGGCAAGGGGGTTCTTTTGGGGATGGTGAAAATATTCTACAATTCAATAGTGATGATGGTTGCACAACCTTGTGAAGATATTTTTAAAAACCCACTGAATTGTGCACTTTAAAGGGGTGGATTTTATATATATATCTCAATTTAAAAATAAACACCCCAACTTTTACATTGCATCATGATTACATGCAAAGCACATATGTGCTTACTGCTCACTCCAGTGACAGCATTACACTCTCTAAATGAATTCTAGGAATGTCACATTTTTTCACCTGCCAGTTCTATTTCCCTGAGGGAACTTTAACTTTGGCAATCAAGATAATATTTAAAAACTAAAGGAAAACCAGTGTAGCTTGGTGGTTGAGTGCCTGCTTCCCATCTACAAAGTCCCAGGTTCAATCTCCAGTACGAGCTAGGAATAAAAAAAAAACTAAATAAAGTAAACCTAGTCATAGTGATAAAACTTGACTAGAACTATCACAAATTGGAATTTTTTCTTTTCTGTTAAGTAAGATTATGTGAGATGTTTTTCCTCATCTACTGTTAATTACATTTCTCAGGTTGCTAAAGTGCCATCTATGTCCATTTTCCATGCCAACTCCCCACTTCAGAAAATATAAATTTACATATTTTTTGCCTATTTCATTTCTATTGTCCCCTATTAGCCTGTGCATACAGAGCACCAGTGAACTAAAAATATTGTCCATTAACTGACTGGATTCTTTTCAATAAATCATATATCTCACTCATGAAAAACATTTTAAAATTAAATTGAGATAGGAAAGAGGATGTGGCTCAAGCCATTGAGCTCCCGCCTACCACACGGGAAGTCCAAGGTTAGGTGCCCGGTACCTCCTAAAGAAAACAGTGAGCTGGTGTGATGGGCAGGTCTGGTTAGCTAACACAACAAGATAAATCATCAAGAGACCCAAGAAGAAAAAACAAAACAAAATGAGAGACACAACAAAGCAGGGAACAAAGGTGGCTCAAGTGATTAGGCACCTCCCTCCCACATCGGAGGTCCCGGCTTCAGTTCCTGGTGCCTCCTAAAGAAATAAGGAAAACAAACAGATACAACAGGTGAAAACATCAAGGGGGTGGGGATAAATAAATACATACATACATAAATAAAAACAACATATATATTTTTTTAAATTAAATTGAGGAGGCGGCGGACTTGGCCCAGTGGTTAGGGTGTCCGTCTACCACATGGGAGGCCCGCGGTTCAAACCCTGGGCCTCCTTGACCCGTGTGCAGCTGGCCCATGCACAGAGCTGATGCGCGCAAGGAGTGCCCTGCCATGCAGGGGTGTCCCCCGTGTAGGGGAGCCCCACGCGCAAGGAGTACGCCCATAAGGAGAGTCACCCATCGTGAAACGAAGGGCAGCCTGCTCAGGAATGGTGCCGCGCACACGGAGAGCTGACACAAGATGACACAACAAAAAGAAACACAGATTCTCGTGCCACTGACAACAACAGAAGCAAACAAAGAAGACGCAGCAAATAGACACAGAGAACAGACAACTGGGGTGGGGGGGGAGGGGAGAGAAATAAATAAATAAATCTTAAAAAAAAAATTAAATTGAGAAGCTTTGAAAGATGATGCAAAGGAGCAGATGTGCCTCAAGCCATGGAGTGCCTGCCTCCCACATGGGAGGTCCCGGATTCAGTTCCTGGTGCCTCCTAGAAGAAAGCAAAACAAGCAAAACAAATGAAAAAAGCAATTCAGGAGAGCCGATATGGCTCAGTGATTGAGTGCTGGCTTTGTACATATGAGGTCCCAAGTTCAATCCCTGGGTCCTGGTACCTAAAAAAAAAAGATAATGCAGAGCCAAGCTGAGAATGAGAAGAGTTGTGCATCTGACCCGCACACCTGGCACCATCTCCTCACCTCTCTTCCCTGGCCTGCCCGTCTCTCTGTCATACTCACCACCCAGAATCCTTCTACCATGGCCACCTTGGCAAGTTCCCACTTGAACACAGGCATCAAGCATGTTATGTGGCTCTGCCTCAGGATGAGAAAGTCCAAGTCCTGTATATCTGAATTGATGGTACTGGAGAAGGTCTGCACTGTAAGACCTGCAGCCTTGACAGTGAGCCCAAGTGTGTGGAAGAGCTGCCCAAGTGGAGTTTTGATGGCTCTAGGACTTTTCAGTTGGAAGGCTCCAACAGGGACATGTATCTCAATCCTGTTGCCGTGTTTCAGGACTCTTTCTTCAAGGACCCCAATAAACTGGTGTTCTGTGAAGACTTCAAGCCCAACGGAAAGCCCATAGAGAACAATTTAAAGCACATCTGTAAATGGATAATGGGCATAGTGAGCACCCAGCACCATGGTTTGGAAAGGATTGGGAATATACCCTAATGGATTCAGGCAGACACCCCTTTGGCTGGACTTCCAACAGCTTCCCTGGACCCAGGGCCCATATTATATTGCAGAGACGTTGTGGAGGCCCACCACCAGGCCTGCTCATATGCCAGCATCAAGATTGTGAGAACTGGGAAGGGGATTTGGCCCAACCATTAGGGTATCTGCCTACCACGTGGGAAGTCCAAGGTTCAAACCCAGTGCCTCCTGACCCATGTGATGAGCTGGCCCATGCACAGTGCTGATGCACGCAAGGAGTGCCATGCCACACAGCGGTTCCCCCATGTAGGGGAGCCCCATGCACAAAGAGTGTGCCCCTAAGGAGAACCACCCAGCATGAAAAAAGTGCAGCCTGCCCAGGACTGGTGCCCCACACACAGAAAGCGGATGCAGCAAGATGATGCAACAAAAGGGTGACACAGATTCCAGGTGCCTCTGACAAACATACAAGCGGACACAGAAGAACACACAATGAATGGACACAGAGAGCTGACAACTGGGGGTGGGGGGGCAGGGAAGGGGAGAGAAATAAATAAAAAAATAAATCTTAAAAAAAAAAAAGATTGCAGGAACTAACGCTGATGTCATCCTGCCCAGTGGGAATTCCAAATAGGACCCTGCCTCAGTTTGCTAAAAGCTGCCAATGCAATATACCAGAAATGGGTTGACTTTTATAATGGGAATGTATTAGGGTAAAAGCTTACAGTTCCTAGGCTATGAAAATGTGCAAATCAAGGCCTAATCAAGAGATGCTATCTCACTAAGTTGCAGCTGTGGGTGATCAAGCACATGGCAGGGCCTAATGGCAGCCCCCTCCTCTCTCCCCTCTCCTCCAGGCCTGTGGCTAGTTCTGCTTCGGGCTGCTCTGTCTGTGCCCTCTCTCTGTCTCTGCAGCTTTTTCTATGTGTCTCTGCTTTCAGTCCTTCATTTATAAAGGACTCCGGTAAGAGGATTAGGACCCACCCTGGGTCTGGCAATCTAATCAAAGGCCCTTAACTGAAGCAATCTAATCAAAAGGTGTCTTAACCAAATTTAACCAAAAGGTCCCACATACAATAGGTTCACATGCACAGGAATGGGTTAGGTTAAGAACATAATTTCTGGGGTCCATAAGACTCAAACCAGCACAGACCCTGAAAAGGAACTGACATGGGAGATCATCACCTTGCATCATGCATGTGAGGACTTTGATCCAAAGCCCATTCCCAGGAACTGGAATGGAACAGGTTGCCTTACCAATTTCAGCACCAAGGCCATGTGAGAAGAGGATGGTCTGAGATACACTGAGGAGTCCATCAGGAAACTAAGCAAGCAGCACCAATACCACATCCACGTCTACGATCCCAAGCAGGACTTGGACAACGCCCGGTATCTAACTGGATTCCATGAAACCTCCACTCTCAATGATTTTCCTGTGGGCATAGTAAAATGTGGCGCCAACATCAGCATTCCCTAGACTATCTGGCCAGAAGAAGGGTTACTTGGAAGTCTGCCACCCGACTGCCAATCAGGACCCCTTTTCACGAACAGAAGCCCTTATACACATGTGTCTTCTTAACGAGACCTGTGATGAGCCCTTCCATTACAAAAACTAAGTGGACCAGATCTGCAGCCCTCAAGCCCCTCTCTCTCCCAACTGCCCCACCAGCTGTAATTCAAAGCGCAGAACAGCAAGGTCTTTTTTGTTCCTCATGCCGAATACCTCTTGCTCTCTTGGGCCTGGGTAGAAGGGTCAAGCTCTTAATCTCTACATGCCCACACAACCATATCCCCCTTTTTTTCCTATCACTGAAGCTTTTGAAGACGGAGGAAATAGTGCATTAGTAGAGGTGAGGTGGGGTGGGGAGGCATAACCACTGCTTCCATTTAACCAGGTGAGTTTGTCCAGTAGGCATAGCTGTCTGGACAGAGTGTCTGTGTTTGGAAGGGGAGTAGGACTTTTTCTGTGAGGTAGCTGAAGATGAGGGGGCCTGACTTACTTTGTAGTTTAGAAGATCCCTCCTTTTAGTGGGAGGTTCCATTTTTTTAAAAAGATTATAATCAATTTTCCTTTTGAAGTAGGAATTATATAGAAGGAAAGGTTAGGGAGAACAGGAGGAAAATGCCCTTGTTCTTGGCTGTTAGGCTCCCCTGGCTTGGGGCTAAGTGCTCTAGCCTAAAGACAAAGCTCAGAGCATTAACTGATGGATATCCCTACCTTAAGATGAAAGAAAAGTCCCTATTGCTTGGTCTTCCATTTGTAACACAAACCAGAGCAGTATTTTTATATTTAAATGTAAAAACGAAACACACACACACATATACAGGTGTGTAGATACGTGTTTTTCTACAAGTGAAAACCATCCTAATCACTGGGAAGCAAATGTGATACAAGTAGTCTGGTTAAAAATAAGGGTCTCCTTTTGAATGGGGGTGGGAGAGGCATTGCTTGAAAAGTTAGCTATTCAGGGCCATTATTCCCTCCTTACCACTTAAGGAGTTTGGCTGTGCCCTGTTTATCCTTCTGAGGGGGGTGAAAACTGGTCCGCTCACAAATGGAAGCAGGTTACTAAGAGTGGCAGTCACCTGAGCCCAGTGGCTCTGCTTTAAAAGGCACACATGTGCTTGTACACACCCAGGGCTATATGCAATACAAGTTGGCTGGTCAGCTTAAGCATGTTCCCAACAAGGGTGATGTCCTGGTTTGAGTCTTTGGTGGACCCCAGAAAATTATGTCCTTAAGCTAACTCATTTCTATGCAAGTAAACCTATTTATATGGGACCGTTTGGTTAGATTCAGTTAAGGGCTCTTTTGATTAGATAACCTTTGATTAGATCACTTCAATTACGGGTGGGTCTTACTCCTTTACTGGAGTCCTATGTAAACAGAGGAGAAAGGAGAGGAAGAGCTGCCATTTTACCCTGCCATGTGAGGAGGACTCCAGGATCTCCTGCAGCTGCAGAAAGACTGGGTAACTGAGAGGCTAGAATCATGGAGCAGCCCAAAGCTGAAGCAAGGAACCTCAGAGGAAAGGGGAGAGATGAGCCACGTGCCTGATCGTCTTCAGCAGAATTTTGGGAGAAAGCAGCTGGGAGAAGGCAGAGACCAGCTGCCATTTGCCTTGCCACGTGGCAGGAGTCCAGGATCGGCAGCAGCTGACCTTTGGTGAGAAAGCATCTTTGATGATGCCTTGATTTGGATGTTTTTACAATCTCAGAACGTAAGCTTTTACCCTAATAAATTCCCTTTGTAAAAGTCAAGCCATTTGTAGTATTTTACACTGGCAGCCTGTGGCAAACTAAACAGAGGATTTGGGGTTATTTTCCAATGGGAGTAGCATGTCACTAAAGCAGGCCTTTTGATATATTTTTTAAAAACTTTTAAGCAAAGCAAGTTTAGATTTTAATCATATTTGTAGGGTTTTTCTCTTTTATAGAATTGCTTGTTGGCGTCAAATCTCCTCTTCCCATCTCTGCCCTTCGAGGAGATGGGGAAGGCCTGGAGTCACACAATTGTGTATATTCTGGTGTCTTTTTATGTGAGTGCAAGACCTTCCTTTCCTTTAAGATGTCTGAAGAGTTGTTGTTTTTTCTTTTATAGTAAAAAAAAAAAAAGCCCTACCCTTAAATCCCCACATTTTCCCCCACTGTTCTCTGGTTATTGTTGTGTTGGCTGCAGCAAGCAGGCTGTGGTTTTCTCTTGTCATGACGACTTCTAATTGCCATGTACAGTATGTTCATGGGTACTGTAAACAAACTGAGTAACTGCCCAGAGCAGCTCTTATAAATCAACCAGCCATTTAAAAACAATGCAATTGTCTTACAGTTTAATTGGACTTTTATTTAAAAAGAACATTAAAAGCAATTATACCAATCTAGTTTTTATTAAAAATCTGTAACATAGGTTCCTATATCCAAATGTTTCTTAAATTAAGTTCTTTGTTAAGGGTAGTTAATTTTTACAGGTGTTTTCAACAAATGTGGGTTATTTGGTTTACTGTTGGGTTCTGCTGAATTCCGCTAAGTTACATGTACTAAAACAATGCAGCCCTAAATTTGTCTCAGAAGCAGAGTTAGCATCATTTGACATGGATGATGAAAAACATCTGTCCTTTAGTTTTTCTATAATCTCACACTCTGGTTAAAATTACTTTTGGGGGCAATGGCACTGTTTGTGTTTGAAATTGTCTCTATACAGGTTTCCCTGGAGGATGCCCATAGTTAGCACACCCTGGGGAGAGGAAAGCAGGATGCCCTAGCTTGGGCTCCCGAGGGAAATTTGGGGGCCAAGCAATAGGGACTTTTCTTTCATCTTAAGGTAGGCCAAGCAAAGGGCTTGGGAGTTGGCACATTGTTTGAAGTTTACTCAAGAGGAACCTGAATTCCCCTGGGGCTTCTGGCCTGCTTAGTGCTCCGTGTAAATGCAGCACTTCCAATTGGAAATGAGGCTGTGGATAGGACACCACTGTAGGCCAAGGGTATCTGCCCAATATTTGTTTAACCTCTTACAAATCTCTGTTGCTGGCATTTAAAGGACAACTGTGATACCATCTCGGCTTGGCTTGAATTTGAGCCTAAGTATGGGGTCAAGGTGAACTGGTAAATTCTCTCACTGGAACGGTGACCCTTGTTGGGAGAGTGAAGGGTTTACCTCCAGGGGCAAAGCCACAGAGTAGCCTCCTACACTCTGGTGAACTGACCTCAGTCTCAATTCTCCTAGAGAAAAAGAGGAGTTGTTCTATGTCTCCCATATGAATGAATGTCTTACAGAAGCCATCAGCATTGCTTGAGATGCCTAAGAGCATGCAGATTCAGTTGTCCTAAGCCAATAAGAATAAAGAATGCTCTGGCTTTAAAGATCTTATTCCTTACAGTGGTTGTACTTTGGATTGTAGCCAACTAAGCTCCATTTCTGACATAATCCAAGAGCGTCATTACATGGTGGTCTCACTTAAAGGTGCTTTAGTGGCATGGATTTCAAGGTCAAGTTGAATATGTCTCTAAATTAAGATGTGACCTGATGGTGGTGTTAAAGTGGTTGCTATATTGCTTGCTTAAATGATGTATTCATTTACAAGTATTTGTTGAGGATCTTGTCATAGTTGGGCAGTTTTCTGTGTGAAACAGACAATCAAGAATAACAACAAAAAATACAGAGGCTGTCAGATGATGGTAAATGCAATGGAGAAAGACAAAGCAGGGCTAAGTGTGAAGCAGAGGAGGGTCAAGAGCTGCAATTTTAAAAGGCTTTTAAATTTTTTATTTTACTTTTTGTTTTATTCTTTCCTTACAAAAACATAAAAATTACAGAGGGAAACTTAACAGGAAATTTTAAAAAGGTAAAGAGCTACATTTTAAATAGTGTGGATGGACAGTTTACACCCAGACCACACCTGGAAGGAGGTAAGGGAGGGAGCCAGCCACACCTCTGGGGGAGGAGCCTCCCTGACAGGGAATAGCACATGCAAGGGCCCTGGGGCAGGAATGGGCCTGAACATTAGAGGTGCCACAAGAGAATGCGTGGTCTCTGCCAGGTTTTGACAGAGGAGCGATGCAATCTGATTTCCTTTTCAAATGTAATCCCTCTGGCAGCTGAGCTGAAAATACACTGTGGACTGAAAGAAGGGGAAAGGGTAGAAATTACAGAAACTCTCCAGCTCTCTGAGGTGCTTGCTCATTTGGAGTTGGTAAGAATGGAAGGAACTTCTGACCCCCGGCCAGAGGAGTAATTCAGAAAGAGTCAAACGTTCTATACCCGGAACATATTCCACAAATGATTCTTTGCATTTGCATTTAGTGATTCTAATCCACAAGGCCATTGTGCCAAAAACAACAACAAAACAAAACATGTGAGACACTAACTTTAAAAGGTGGGCTGATTTCCATAGAAAATGTAGACTGATTTGCCTTGCTTAGCATGAAGTGAGAAATTAACATTTGATGAGAGACCCAGGACTGACTTCACTTCTAAGTTGTTTTATTGTCACAAAAGCCCTTCCATGGCACTGTATAAAAGCTCATGGATATTCTGTGACTCTTTTCCCACCTACATTCCCAGCCCCCTACCCCCAGAGCTCAGGAATTCTTGGGGGAGGAAGGGGGGGGATGGAACTGGAATCCAACGGGAATTCTTTTTTGGACTTTGTTTCCATGAGCTTGTTTCTGCCTGGCCAACAACTACAGTGACATTCTCTGGCAAAGGTCCAGATAGATAGAAAAATATGCCCTAAAAGGCCTTAAACAAAGAACCTGTTCAATAAATTCTGGTGATCCTCCCAATAGAGTTTTATGCACTCTTAAAACAAAGGCGATGACAATGACTATGTACCAATAGAAGAAATGTGTTTTGGGGGGGGGGGGGAGGGGAAAAATGCAAAATAGAATACCTGAGATGATTACAAATACACATTTTTAGAAAACAGACAAGAAGAAAAAGAACAGGAAGAATTTGAAAGTGGCAAAAGTGTAACGATCATGTTAGGCTATTATCAAGGTGAGTGTATCTTTTTTCTAGATTGTTTTGAAGGTCTAGCTTCCTGATTTCTTTGCAACAAAAGAAAGTCTGATTTCCATCCTTCTGTTGACAGACTTAGAGAGTGTGACTGTCAGAGACCCGGGAGGGTTGGAGGGGAGTCTCACTCCAGGGTCTGGGACTTGGAACTCCAGGCTTTTTCCAAAGCCTCCCTCACTACTCAGGGGAGGGCAAAGTTTGAGTCACCGACATCCCTTTCAAGGTTTCTGAGAACAATATACCAATTTCCTAGCAGTAATCACTAGCTGTCAGCAAATTAAACTGACAAAGATACAAGATATTGCCTTTCCTCTTTCCTTATCCATTCTCTTCTGAAATTCAGTCAAACAGGAATTTTGAAGGTCACCTTTTCAGCCCAGGATTGCAATACCCTTCTAATAACCTCAGACACTTTCCTGGAAATTTAATGAATAAATCATCCTTGTTGGACAAATGTCAAGAGAGGAAATTAAAGTTTTGACTTGTAGCTAGGGAGCCAGGAAGGGAATAAAAATATGTTTTTTTGTGTGTTGTGTTTTTTTTTTTTTTATTTCTTTTTTAAAATTATTTTATTTTTTAAAAAGCTTTAGATGACATAAATGTTACATAAAAAATATAAGGGATTCCCATATGCTACTCTCCCTCCCCCTCCCACATTTTCCCACATCATTTTACCACAATATCCTTCATTAGCATGGTACATTTGTTACAACTGATGAACCCATATTAAAGCATTGCTACTAGTCAAGGCCTACAGTTTACATTATAGTTTACTCACAATTTTATAGGTTATGACAAAATATACAATGGCCTGTATCTGTTACTGCAATGTCATGCAGGGCAAATCCAATGTCCCAAAAACACTCCCATATTACACCTATTCTTCCCTCTCCCATCCCTCAGAACCTCTGGTGGCCACTGTCTTTATATCAATCATAAGAGTTCATCCATTGCTAAAATAATAATAAGTTTATAGTAGAATAATAATAAATCACTTTAGTTCATTATTCGTTCCCTGATCTTAGGAATTTGGGGGAGGTGGCGCCTACTCTGCTTCTAATTGAGGGGTGGTTTAGATCCCATGGGACAGATGGATGGAGACATCTTGCTTGCAGTTGCAGATACTCTCTGTTCCTTTGGATGTGCTTTGTCCATCATCTCCTTTTTAGTTGTCCTGGGTGAGTCCAATGAACTGGAGAGTAGCAATTCTGCTGAGATTTAGGGCTAAATTGGCACATGGACAGACCAAAGATTAACATCTCTTGGACATATGTTTATCAAGCATAGTGCTAATTATGGGTTAAAATAAAAGGGTCAGAAGAGCCTTGTGTAGAGAACTTATAAATGGGTCTAACTCTGTTATACTGGAGAGCATAAATTCCAAAATAAGGCCCTGTGCCAAATTCCTGAGCTGTCTACCCTGCTTATAGTTTCTGGATATCTCTAGAGCCCTCAGGAGCCCCACTATTTGAGGCGCTGTTTACTGGTCAATGAGCTCCTGCTGGAACTTGCATAAGTGTAACCTCTGGAATGACCTCCCAGCTCACTTTGAAATCACTTAGCCATAAAAACTCATTTGTGGGAAACGGACTTTGGCCCAGTGGTTAGGGCGTCCATCTACCATATGGGAGGTCCGCGGTTCAAACCCCGGGCCTCCTTGACCCGTGTGGAGCTGGCCATGCGCAGTGCTGATGCGTGCAAGGAGTGCCGTGCCACGCAAGGGTGTCCCCCGCGTGGGGGAGCCCCATGCGCAAGGAGTGCGCCCGTGAGGAGAGCCGCCCAGCGTGAAAAGAAAGAGCAGCCTGCCCAGGAATGGCGCCGCCCACACTTCCCGTGCCGCTGACGACAACAGAAGCGGGTGCCGCTGATGACAACAGAAGCGGACAAAGAAACAAGACGCAGCAAACAGACACCAAGAACAGACAACCAGGGGAGGGGGGGAAATTAAATAAAATAAATAAATCTTAAAAAAAAAAAAACTCATTTGTATTTCATATTTTCCCCTTTTGGTCTTTTTCCAGCTGCATTGCTAGTTGGTATTTGGTAATAATCCCTCAGTGCCATGGAGGCTCATCCCCGGGAGTAATGTCCCATGCTGGGGGGAAAGTACAGCATTTATATGCTGAGTTTGGCTTAGAGAGTGGTCACATTTAACCAACAAAGAGGCTTTCAGGAGGTAATTCTTAGGTAGTATATATTACTCTCAATTTCACAAGAGAAGTTTCGTAAGTACAGTCATCAATATCAAGGGCCTGGCATAATGATCTGTCTTCCTTCACTAGACATTGCCTTTGTACTTTGTACTAGAGAATGAATCTTTATACTAGAGAATGAATCTTATTCTTCAAAAATTGAAACTTAGTGAACATCATAGGTTCCAAGGGAAGGGGGAAAGAAAAATAAAATAGATGGAATGTAGGGCATTTTTAGGGCATTGGTCTTACAATAATGGAGACAAGTCACTTCAAATTTCGTCAAAACCTATAAAAGTGTACAATACAAAATGTAAACCGTAATGTAAACCACTGACCTTTGTTAGTAGCAATGCTTCAATATTTGTACATCAATTGTAACAAATGTACCATCACCATGAAAACTGTTATTAATAAGGGAGAGGGGAAATGGGGGAGGTTTTAGGTATATGGGAATCACCTGTATTTTCTATGTGAATTTTCTCTATCCTAAAGCTTCGTTGAAGATAAAATGAGAAAGAAAGAAAAAAAAAGACATTGGGGGACTATATGGAAGAAAATGTCACTGTTCATACAAGACAACAGATCTTACAATGATGGAAGTCACAATATCTAAAAAAAATTTTTTATTTCAAATTGTTTTAAAATTTTTATGTTATTTTTTAAATTATTATTTCATTTTCTTATTAATTTTATTCAGTTATTTTGTTGGCTTCGTTTTGGATCACAGAAGGGTCACAGCAGTGGCAGGGGAGGATCACTGGTGCAGGGTGTCAGTGATGTGGGGACACATGGGAAGGAATTACCTGGGGTCTGCCTCCAAGACATGTGAATATGTTCAAATGTACATAGGACATTGTCTCAGTTAGTGGAGATCCACACAATAACCAAAAGAATAATGAATTCCCATCCTGGGAAGTTCTAAAAATATGGGTTTTAAAGAGGTTTGAGTTAATATTCAGAATAAATGTTGAAGATTTTTAGGTACACATGTTTATGATGAAACAAAGGCTGACACTTAATTCCAGTAGTTAAATGTGTAAATTGTGTGTGTATGTGAAACAATTTATGTCATCACTCAGGAGCTTAATTTTTCCTTCTATGAGAATTTTTTAAAACTTGCTATCCAGAAAGACTGCTAGTATTACTAGAATGATAATTACTCAAATGAACAAAGAATTTTTGATTTGCAAAACAAGTTGCCAACATGTACCAGAAGCATTTTAAAAAGGAGCAGATTTATGAAATTATTGATTTTCTAGATTAACATCTGGTAAGATGTTCTCATATAATCATTGGTCATCTTTGTTACTATTTCTCTATCTCCTTCCCTCTTTTCTTCTTGATTAATAATTAAAGTAATCAAGGAAACAGATGTGGTTCAAGCAGCTGGGTGCTCATCTGCCACATGGGAGGTCCCAGGTTTGGTTCCCAGTGCCTCCTAAAGAAGACAAGCAAGACAGTGAGCTGATGCGATGGGTTGGTGCAGTGAGCTGATGCAACAAGATGATGCAACAAGATGTTGCAGCAAGATGATGCAACAAAGAGACAGAGCAAGCAGGGACTGGAGGTGGCTCAAGTGACTGGGTGCCTCCCTCCTACATGGGAGGTCTCATGTTTGGTTCCCACTGCCTCCTAAAAAGAAGATGAACAGAGAGCAGATGAAAATGCAAACAATGAGGGGAGGTGAAATAAATAAAATAAATCTTTAAAAAAACAAAAATAAAAATAATCATTAGTTGCTTATGCTTCTACTTTGATATTTCTCATAACATTTAGATGATTGAGAGTATTTAATGGTCAAACTTTAATTTTTTAACTTTTAGTAGGTAAAAATGTAATTAGTATGCAAAAAGAAATAAGAAAAAATAAAGTTACTGGAGCTAAGATATTTAAAATGGACTTGAGAGGTCATTATGGAAGTTACTCTTATGTATGCTTCACAGCCAGTTATCACACTGCCAAAGTATGGAGAATCACAAGTAATAATGTTCCTTAAAACCCTAAGGACCTCTGGACACTATAAACAAACCACAAGGTAAAGAAATCAGTAAACTAACCTGAAGGATGAAGGATATTTGGGACACCCCAAATATCCTCCAATCATAAACAACTTACATAATCTTTTCCCCAAAATAAAAAAAGCACCAAGACAGAGCACTATTTAGGTTGCTACCTGAATCTGTGCTCCCCAAATTGCGATTCTAAGACCTTGTGTAAATGCCTTTGCTGCCTGGCAGTTTGGTTTGTTACTTCTCAGTCCACAGTTACACTCTCCAGTATATTTCTTCTTGTCCTTTCCCTCCTGCCTGGCTTTTTCTTACTCTGCCTTTGTCCTCTTACAAATGGGAATGTGGGAAAGCTACACCAAGATTGGGGGAAAACATAATAAGACTCCATCACTAATTAATGATCTAATTAAAATAGTCTTTGGATGTGGGCTCCTTTGCAGCCCAGCCCCACAGCTGTAGCTTCGCTCTTTCATGTGGCTGTTGTGTGGCCCTCTTCCATCCAGGGTTATAAAAAGTAGAAACCAAAGTAAGCTGGCATAGGTATGTGGTGGCAATAATCTTCTGGCCTTCCTACAGAAGCCTCAGAGTCTCTGCTCTGTTCTGAGCCAAGTTGGCTGCCCTTCCTTTCTTCCTTCCTTGGTTCCAATGTTGGACATGACTGGCATGTAAATGACTGTGATTTGGATGGAATGTTTCTCAGAGCTGTCTTTGATGAGGTTAGGTGCCTCAGTGGCTATCCCCAGGTCCTGGCTTCCTTGCCACTGGGGACCCACCCATTGCAATGCCAGAACCCCAATCATCTTTCACTTTGAGCCCAAATACAACCTCACTCAAGTTTCCTTACATCCAAGCAATGACCCAACTCATTTTACTTAGATACTTGACTTATATATGCAGACAACAAACTCCTCATGCTGCTTCTAAAAATAAGTATCCAAGCCTACATTTTCACCCCTATATATATAATAAACACAGCAGGAATTGAATAGGCATATTCAACATGAAATTATTCCATTTATTCCGTCTTCAGACATCCAGAAAGTATAAATAGGGCAAAAATGTCATTGCAGATGGGTTCCGAACAATGCACTGGTTCCAGTATTGACATTTGACTGCAGCAATGTTTTTCACAGGATGTGAAAATATCCAGATGTTTATGAGAGAAACAAATTGGTACTTTGGTTTTTAAGTAATGTGCCAGTGTCTTAGTTTGCTAGAGCTGCTATGACAAATACCACACAATGGGTTGGCTTAAAAGGAATTTATTGACTCAAGATTTTAGAAGCTACAAGTCCAAAATCAAGGCATTGGCAGGGCCATGCTTTCTCCCCCAACTCTGTAGCTTTCTGGTGCTGACTTGCCACAATCCTTGGGTTGCTTGCCTTGTACCTCTGCCTCCCTTCACAGGGTGATCTCTCTCTCTCTCCTTCTGTCTGCTTCCCCAGCTTCGGCTGATTTCTGGCTTCTGCCCCTCCTTATAAAGCTTCCACTAATACAGATTAGGGGCCACCCTGATTCAATTGGGCCACACTAAAAGGCTCTTAGAAGATCCTTTTCACAAATGAGTCCCCACCTTAACCGACAATACACCTTCAAACATCCTATTAACAAATGAATTCACCCCCTTAGCAATAATGATTAAGAATGCCTTTGTTGGGGTATAAAATTCAATCTACCACAACCAGTTGCAATTAATGTATCATGTTGATTCAGGCTCCTGGTATACAACTTTGAAGGGGAAAAAGTGTTTACTGAAGCATAATAAACATACAGAAGAATACACATATCATCGTTACATAGTTTGTAGAATTTTTCAAACTAGACAAACCCTAAGAACCCAGATCAAGAACCAGAACATTTCCAGACCCCAGAAGCTCCCTTAAACTGTCCAGATACTCCTGTCTAGCAAGGGGAACTTTATCCTGACTTCTAACAGCACCAATTAATTTTTCCTATTTTTGTACTTTCTGGGTGTGATTTTTTTCATTTGGCATTATAATTGATATTTATATTGCTGCATATAGTTGTGGATCATTTATTCTCACTGCTATTGAGATTTGCATGTCCATGATGTGAGTAGGCCAGAATTTATTCATTCTACTCTTGCTGGGAATTTGGTTGTTTCCTGTCTTGGCTATTCAGGTAGTTCTGCCTTGATATCATGGTATATGTTTTTTGGCACACATACGTATACATTTCTCATGGGTATACTCAGGAGGGGAATTGCTGAGTCATAGAGTATGAGTGTAGTCAGCTTTATTGATACTGCCAAATAGTTTTCCAAGGCAGTCATAACAATTTACAGTCCCTTCTCCCAGAATATGTGTCTTCCATTTGATCAGCATCCTCTGCCATACTTGGCCTTTTCTGTGTTTTTCCTTTTAGCCATTTTGGTGAGTGCATTGTGGTACCTGACTGTGGTTTTAATTTGCTTTCCCCTGATGATTAATTTATTTATTCCCTGATGACTAAATCAATTAAACACTTCTTCACTGGTCATTTTGATGTACCTTGGAGTAGAGATTTTTAATATTTTTAAGGAGTATTTATTCATACAATGATGTAGAGGAAACTTTTTCCACTAAAAAATAAAAATACAAAACTAATTGGCACTCTCATTTAACTTTTCATCCAGTGTATATCTATCTATCTGTATCTATCTGAAACTATCTAAGTTAGATAGTTTCAGAAATTTTAAAGAAGGGACCTCCACAGAGGAGCAGGCATCAAAGAGCCTCCAGGAACCAAGAGCAATGGGCAATCCTGCTTTGATTGCCCCCAAGCCTAAAGAGGCAGAGGAGAAAGCAGTGTCACAGTGAGGACTGGCTGCAGGGCAGAGGGCCTCCTGGCAGGAGCTGAAATTGGGGAGGGATGCAGGTTCTCCATTGTCCAGAGCAGAGAGGAAACAGAAGAAATATCTCCACATCTCTCCAGCTTGCTCTTTTCTTCAGTTGGTCCTGCCATTAGCCAAATCCAACCAGAATCCAGAGAACAAAGGAGCCCCAGGGACACGATTAGAGCATAGAGTAGGATAGAGAAGCGAGCAGAATGGGCCTGCGTGGGGATGGAGAAGGGGCAAACAGAGTCTCCCAGCACACACAGGTGGGCACTGCCATGCAATGACAAGAGCCCAGTGCCAGAGGCCCTGGGCACTCATTGCATCAACTTTTTGTCTTTGAGAATCAATCTTGGAGAAATTAGCCTAAAAGGTCTGTAAGATTCCTTTAAGTCCTGAATTTGTGTCTCAAGCAGCAGATGGCCAATGTAACATACATAGCAGGGATCACAGAGATGGCTCCCACTGTGAAGGCTATGAAGGAGCAGCTCCAGGACCTTATGATGACCCACACTCTGTTTTGTTAAAATGGTTGAATTAATCCTGCATAGCTGCTCTCATCATCAACAGAATGGGCTAGCCAGGTCCCCAGTGGTCCTCACCACTTCCTATAGTTCCACAAATCCCCCATAGACATTTAGAGTTTGCAAAGCATGACTTAAAGTTTCCAGGTAAAGATCTCAATTAAAAACCTTACCTGGGGAAGTGGACTTGGCCCAGTGGTTAGGGCGTCTGCCTACCATATGGGAGGTCCGCGGTTCAAACCCCAGGCCTCCTTGACCCGTGTGGAGCTGGCCCATGCGCAGTGCTGATGCGCGCAAGGAGTGCCCTGCCACGCAGGGGTGTCCCCCACATAGGGGAGCCCCACGCGCAAGGAGTGCGCCCCATAAGGAGAGCCGCCCAGCGCGAAAGAAAGTGCAGCCTGCCCAGGAGTGGCACCACACACACGGAGAGCTGACACAGCAAGATGACACAACAAAAAGAAACACAGATCCCCGGTGCCTCTGATAAGGATAGAAGCGGTCACAGAACAACACGCAGCGAATGGACAGAGAGAGCAAACAACTGGGGGGGGGGGGGGGGAGAAATAATAAATAAAATAAATCTTTAAAACAAAACAAAAACACCTCACCTGGCTAAATCCTACATTGTCAACTGCAAATATTTTCCTGCTTCCTTCAAAGAAGTGCTCCCAACGAGAAAGAAATGGCTCAGCTAGCTGCTCAGGGTTTTAGAACCTTTCCTAGCAGAAAACAGTCCAAATACAGCACAGGCCCTTTGGAAGAAAACTGGGAAGGCCTATGGGATAGGGTGGCATTTAGGGCACTGAGAATGGGGTGAGGCAAAGGTCCAGACCAATATGCAAATCAAACATAAAGGAAGGGGGGGCAGGAGTATCAAAAGTACCACTGCAAAATGTAACAAGCAGTTATTGATCCTACAACAGGAATACCCTGTGATGACATTTTCACTTTTAGTATCTCCTCTAAAGAAACTCTCCAGTATGTAAAAAGTGGAACACTTTATGTGCTAACAAAAAATCAGAATCAGTCTAAATATCTATCCATAACAGAGTGGCTAAATAAACTCTGGAGCACCCTTAGCTTAGCATGTTCTACAGAAAAGAATGAGATGAGTAGGTACGAAGTGTGTACACATTATGTCTGAAGCTGTTCAGTGGAACAGTGTATGTAAAGGAAAATGTTGGAAACAACCTACACCTCTACCATAGGTCAGTGGTTGAATAGACTATGGCTCATCCTTAAAATGTGATATACATACAGCTATTAAAATAGGGGGATCCAAGCAGGGATCCCAAGTAGGGAGGGGCAGGCTACACTCCTCCTCTAGAAACTGGGAAGGTTGGCAGGCTTGCTGGGGTAAGGGAAGCCAGATAAGGGAGTCGTGGAGGTGATAGGGGAGGGTGGCTGGAGAGGGAGGGATCCCAGCCTGCTCCCAGTAGGGGAAAGCCCGGTGAGCACTGGAGGAGCTGCGGGAAATTGCCGGAGTGTTTTGGTGGTTTATTTGTTTGTTTTTCTCCCTCTTTTTTTTTTCCTATTTACTTTTTTTTCCCTTCATCCAGGTACTGCTAGTGAGGCTGGCTGTAGGGTGAATGATTGGCATGTATAAGCAACTAGTGAGTTCCTGGTGGCTTAGAGGGAGACCTGTTGTTTTCTGTTATTTTATTTATCTCTTTTTTGTGGGGTGATCCGTTGCCAGAACAGGCAGACTGAGATGAGGAGCCTAGCTGGTCATGGTGATCTGAGAGGGAGACCCAGATTTTTGTTTCCTTTTGTTTCCTTTTCTTTTGTTTTGCTTGTTTGTTTGTTTGTTTTCTTCTCCTCTTCATTTTCATCCTTCTTCTCCTGTATTTCTTCTTTCTTCTCTTGCCATTTCTCTTGTCTTTTACTTTTTTTACCTTTCTTTTCTTTTTTCCTTCTCTTGTCTTTTATTTATTGTTTGTATTAGTTCCCCTCTTTTTTCTTTTTTGTCTCTTTCCTTCTTTTTATTTTTCTTTCTTTCTTTTTTCCTTCTTCTTTTCTTCATTCTTTCCTGCATTTTCCTGTTTTGTCTTTCTTGTCATCTCACTTTTCTGGTATTTTATTTTATTTTACTTTATTTTTTCCTGCTTCTTTTTTTCACTCTTTAAAAGTTTTATTTGGGAAGCGGACTTGGCCCGATGGATAGGGCATCTGCCTACCACATGGGGGGGTCCGTGGTCCAAACCCCAGGCCTCCTTGACCTGTGTGGAGCTGGTCCATGAGCAGTGCTGATGCGCACAAGGAGTGCCATGCCACACAGGGGTGTCCCCCACATAGGGGAACCCCATGTGCAAGGAGTATGCCCTGTAAGGAGAGCCACCCAGTGTGAAAGAGGGTGTGGCCTGCCCAAGAATGTCTCCGCACACAGGGAGAGCTGACACAGCAAGATGATGCAACAAAAAGAAACAAAGATTTCCAGTGCTGCTGATAAGGATAGAAGTGGTCACAGAAGAACACACAGCAAATGGACACAGAGAGCAGACAACTGGGGGAGGGGCAGGGAAAGGGGAGAGAAATAAATAAAAATAAATAAATGAATAAGTTTTATTCCTGTTTACTGTTTTCCCTCTTATTATTTATTTTTGTCTCCTTTTTGTTCTTTTTCCTTCCTTCTTTTTTTTATTTTTTTCCTTTCTTTTTTCTCTTCTTTCTTTCATTTTTTATGGACCTAATATTTTTCTCCATTGAACACGGGGACCTACAAGGATATAGAATAAGTGGATATAGAATAAGTGGAACCAAATGATAAAGAGGATTCCTGACATGAAACCAAATAAAATGAAAACCTTAGACTGGAAAGAGAAGCTAACCAACTGAATAAGCCCATCAAGATAAACAAATACCCAAACCTCAGCAAAAAATTATAAACCATACTAAGAAACAGGAAGTCATGGCCCAATCTAATGATCAAACTAAAAGCAGGAGGAGATGCACAATGTGGAACAACTAATCAAGGATGTTCAAACAAATATCCTTAATTAACTCAATGAAATGAAGGAAGAGATAAAAGACACCAAGAAGATACTGGTATCTGGGAAAACATATAGAAGAAATTGTAACCATACATAAAAAGATAACAGATCTTAGGTGATTAAAAACACAATGCAAGAAATTAAAAATATACTAGAAGCACATAACAGCAGATCTGAACAGACAGGGCAAAGAGTTAGTAACATTGAATATAGGCCATCAGAAATCACACAGATAGAACAGAAAGACAAAAAAAAAAAAAAAAGGATAAAACCCAACAGGGACTCAGGGGATTGAATAACAACATGAAAAGCACAAGCATACACATTACAGACATCTCAAAGGGAGAAGGGAAAGGGAACTGTAGGAGTGTTTGAGAAAATAATAGCCAAAAATTTCCCAACTTTTATGAGGGACATGGATATACATGTCCAGGAAGTGCAACATACCCCAAGCACAATAAATCATAGCAAACCTACCCTGAGACACATACTTATCAGATTGTCAAAAGCTCAAGGCAAAGACAGAATCCTGAAATCAAAAAGAAAAAAAAGATCCATCACATATAAGGATACCTCAATAAGATTAAGTGCTGATTTCTAATTTGAAATCATGGACGTTAAAAAGCAATGGTATGACATAGTGAAGGTGTGAAAGAAAAAAAAAATGCCAGCCAAGAATTCTGTATCCAGAAAAAGTGTCATTCAAAAATGAGGAGAGTTCAAAATATTTACATATAAACAGAAATTGAGAGAATTTGTCAACCAGAGTCCTGCCCTTCATGAAATACTAAAGGGAGTTCTGCAGGTTGAAAGGAAAAAATAGGAGAAAGAAGGTTGAAGGAGAATGTAGAAAGGAAGATTATTGATGAGTAATGAAAAGAACAAAAAAGAAATAAAAATAAAATATGACATATATAAGCCTAAAGCAAAAATGGTTAAAGTAAGTACTGCCTTTACAGTAATAACATTGACTGCTAATAGTTTAATGTTATGGCAGAATGGATAAGATGTCTACAAAAATTTCACCTTAGATCCAGGAACATAAACAGGTTGCAAGTGAAATGTTGGGAAATGATTTACATGCAAAGAGTAACCAAACAAGGGCTGGAGTAGCTATACTAATATCTGACAAAATAGACTTTAAATGCAAAACTGTTGTAAGTGACAAAGAAAGACACTATATATTAATAAGAGGAGTGCTCTACCAAAAAGAAAGAACAATCATAAATATTTATGCACTTAACCAGGGAGCCCTAAAATACTTGAGGCAAATATTGGCAAAACTAAGTGGAGAAATAGATGCTCTACAATTATCATGGCAATATGCAGCACTCTCACCAATAGAAGAATATCTTAACAGAGGCTTAATAAAGAAACAGAGACTGTGAAAAATAGGTTAAAGGAGTGAGCCGTAATGGACTTATACAGAACATTACACCCCAAAACAATGGGATACGCATTCTTCTCGAGTGCTCATGGATCATTCACCTGGATAGATCACATACTAGGTATAGAACAAGTCTCAATGAATTTGGAAAGATTGAAATTACACAAAGCAATTTCTCTAACCACAACAGAATGAAGTTAGAAATCAATATAAGATGAAGAACTGGATTATGCACAAATATATGGAAGTTAAACAATGCACTGTTAAACTGATGTGGGCTATGGGTGGGAGGCTCTTTGTCTCTTCAGAGATAACCTAAACTATCTGTGACTTGGGTGTGGGATGATAAAAGGCTTCAGTCCCATAGCAAGGACTCCAGTCCCAGGAAACAATTTAATAATGCAAGGTCTATAAACTTTAAGTATTCAGGGGAAATGCAAACAAAATATGCTAAAAGCTTACCTAGAATACCTAAGGTCCATGCTAAAAGCTTACCTAAGATGTGGAAGATATATATGCTAATTCAAGCCTATTGAGAACTGAAACAAAAGGACCATTTGGCCTTTCCTCTCTGTATAAAAGGGACTCAAAAATCTTGTTCTGGGCTCGGGATTGAAACAGAAAGCTCCCGAGTCCAACCAGCCGTCAATAAACCATTTTTCCTTCTCAAAATCATTCCTGAGTCCTGGCCTCTCTATACGCAAATAATTGAACCTCTCTCAAATTCTACAACAAAACCAGTAGGTCAAAAAGTAAATTGCCAGGGAAATCAGTTACTACTTCAAAGTGAATGAAAATGAGAACACAACATATCAAAATTTGGGGGATGCTGCAAGGTCAATTCTGAGAGTGAAATTTATAGCCCAAAATGCTTACATTAAAAAAGAAGAAAGAGCTAAAATCAAAGGCCTAATTGTGTACCTGAAGGAACTAGAGAAAGAAAACAAACTAATCTCAAAGCAAGCAAATGGAAAGAAATAACAAAGATTAGAGCATGATTAAGTGAAATTGAGAATTTAAAAAAAAAGAAAGCATTAGAAAGAATTAACAAAACCAAATCCAATTTTTTTTTTTTTAGAAGATTAATAAAGTTGACAAAGGCTTAGCTGGACTAACAAAGAAAAAAAGAGATAAGATGCAAATAAATAAAATCAGAAATGAGAGAGGGATATTACCACTGACGCCACAGGAACAGAGAGTATCAATAGAGGTTGCCTTGAAAAGTTGTATGCCGGGAAACAGACTTGGCCCAATGGTTAGGGCATCCATCTACCACATGGGAGGTCCACGGTTCAAACCCCAGGCCTCCTTGATCCGTGTGCAGCTGGCCCATGTGCAGTGCTGATGCGCTCACGGAGTGCTGTGCCACGCAGGGGTGTTCCCCGTGTGGGGGAGTCCCACGCACAAGGAGTGCGCCCATGAGGAGAGCCACCCAGCACAAGAGCAAGTGCAGCCTACCCAGGAA
The DNA here is from genome assembly GCF_030445035.2 of Dasypus novemcinctus. Taxonomy (NCBI): domain Eukaryota; kingdom Metazoa; phylum Chordata; class Mammalia; order Cingulata; family Dasypodidae; genus Dasypus; species Dasypus novemcinctus. The sequence continues at coordinate 19,363,756 of NC_080696.1, read as the reverse complement.
TGGTGCCGCCCACACTTCCCGTGCAGCTGACGACAACAGAAGCGGACAAAGAAACAAGACGCAGCAAATAGACACAGAGAACAGACAACCGGGGGAGGGGGAGGAATTAAATAAATAAATAAATCTTAAATAAAAGAAAGAAAAGTTGTATGCCAACAAGATGGACAATTTAGATGAATTGGATGAATTTCTAGAAAGACACAACCCACATTGAAAAAAGAAGAAATAGAACTCAACAGACCAAACACAAGCAGTGAGATGGAACTAGTCACCATAAACCTCCCAACCAGGAAAAGCCCTGGACCAGATGGTTTCACAGGTGAATTCTACTGTCATTCCAGAAAGAATTAATACCAATCCTGTTCAAATTCTTCCCAAAAAATTGAACAGGAGGGAACATTACCTAGCATAACAGCCGCATAAAGGCACTACAAGAAAAGAAAATTATAGACCAATGTCTCTAAAGAACTTAGATACAAAAATCCTCTACAAAATACTTGCTAATTGACTCCAGCAACACATTAACCAAAGTATACAACATGATCAAGTGGGTTTTATTCCAGGTATGCAAGGATCATTCATGGTAAGAAAGTCAATTAATGTAACATACCACATTAACAAATCAAAGGGGAAAATCTCAGGATCATTTCTATCAATGCAGAAAAGGCATTAGAAAAAATGCAGCATCCATTTTTGATAAAAACACTTCAAAAGATATAATTAAAAGGAAACTTCCTCAACATGATAAAGGTCATATATGAAAAACCAACAACTGACCTTGTACTCAATGGTGAAATGTTAAAGGCTTTCCCTCTAAGATCTGGAACAAGTGTGCCCACTGTTGCCACTCTTATGCTAATATTGTATTAGAAGTATTGCTCAGGCACTTAGGCAAGAAAAATAAATAAAAGGCACTCACATTGGAAAGGAAGAAGTAAACATTTCACTATTTACAGATAATGTGATCCTAAGCATAGAAAGTCCCAAAAAATCTACAACAAAGCTTCCAGAGCTGATAAATGAGTTCAGTAAAGTGATGGGATATAAAATCAACAATGCAAAAAATCAGTAGAGTTTTTGTACACTAATAAAGAGCAATTTGAGGAGGAAAGCAATAAAATATCCATTTACAATAGCAACTAAAAGAATCGAATATCTAGGAATAAACTTAACTAAAGATGTAAAGGCCTTACACACAGAAAACTATATAACATTGCTAAAGGAACTCAAAGAAGACCTAAACAAATGGAAGAATATTCCATGTTCATGGATTGGAAAATTAAATATCATTAAGATGTCTATCCTACCCAAATTAATTTACAGATTCAAGGCAATCACAATCAAATTTCCAACAGCATATTTTTTTTACTGACCTTTAAAAGTCAATTATCAAATTTCTTTGGAAGGGTAAGGCGTTCTGAATACCAAAAACATCTTGAAAAGGAAAAAGAAAGTGGAGGAATCACACTACCTGACTTCAAAGTATACTACAAAGCTACAGAGGTCAAAACTGCATGGTATTGGCACAAGGATAAACATACTGATGAATGAAATCAAAGTGACTGTTCTGATATAGACCTGGACATATACGGCCAACTGATATTTGATAAGGCCACCAAACCCATTCACCTAAGGCACAAATGGTGCTTGGAGAACTTGATATCCATATCCAAAAGAATGAAAGAGGATCACCACCTCATGCCCTATACAAAAATTAATTCAAGATGAAGCAAAGATCTAAATATAAGGGCCAAGACCTTAAAGTTCCTGGAAGATAACGGAGCGAAGCATCACCACGATCTGGTAGTAGGAAATGGTCTCATAAACTTTACACCTGAAGCATGAAAAATGAAAGAAGAAAATAGATAAAAAGGACCTTCTCAAAATTAAAGACTTTTGTGCTTCAAAGGAGTTTTTCAAGAAAGTGAAAGGGCAACCTACTCAATGGGAGAAAATATTTGGGAACCACTTCTCTGATAAAGGTCTAATGTCCTGCACATATAAAGAAATCTTACATCTTAAAAATAAAAAGATAAACAATCCATTTTAAAAATGGGCACGAGATTTGAATAGACATTTTCAAAAGAGTAAATACAAACAGCTAAAAAGCACATGAAAAGATGCTCAATATCACTGGCTATTAGGGAAGTGCAAATCAAAATTACAATGAGACATCATTGTACACCTATTATACTGGTTGCTATTTAAAAAAAAAAAAAATTACAAGTGTTGGAGAGGATGTGGAGAAATAGGAACTCTTCACTACCGGTGGGAATGTAGAATGGTGCAGCCATTTTGGAGGATGGTTTGGCAGTTCCTCAGGAAGCTAAGTATAGAATTGCCCTCTGATCCCACTAATAGGAATATACTGAGAAGAATTGAAATCAGGGATGCAAACAGATATATGCACATTCATATGTCATCATGGCATTATTCACTATTGCCAGAAGTTGGAGGCAAGTGTCCATCAATGGATGAATGGATAAGCAAAATGTGATATATACATACAATGGAATATTACTCAGCTGTAAGAAGGAATGGAGTATTGACACATGTGACAGCATTGATGAATCTCGAAGATCTTATGTTTAGTGAAGTAAGCCAGTCATAAAGGGACAAATATTGCATTATCCCACTGACATGAACTAAGGATTTTGAGCAGACTCACAGAGGTAGAATCTGGAAGATAGGTTACCAGGAAATAGAAATGGAGTAGAGAGTGGTGAGCTGATGCTCAATCTGGACAGAATATATGGTAATGTGGATGGGGGAGGTTTGGCAGTGGATGGGGGTGATAATGGGGCAGCGATGTGAGTGGGGTTGACAATGCTGGAATGTGAGTGTGAGTGGGTTTGGGGAGGTGAGTTGGGCTATCTATAGAGCTGGAGGATGGTCTGGATTAAGAAACAGGCAAACTCTGGGGAGGTAGAAGACTGGTTGAGAGTACAATTGTGGGAGTGATCTTTCAGCAACTATGGTAGGGAAGGTCACTGGTGCTGGGTGTCAGTGGAATATGAATGTGTTCCTGTGGGCATAGGGTATTATCTCAGTGGGTAGAGACCCATCCAATAACCAACAAATAATAAATTTCTCTCCCAGGGAGTTCTGCTACATTCTCCTTGGAGTGGTAAGAATCTCTAGAATACATAGGCAGTGCCTAATAAAAGAAAACAGACAAATATGCCAAGCCCTTGATATTAGTGCTTACACTCATGAACCTTATTCTTGTAAAATGGAAACTTAGCCTAATAATATCTGTTGTCTAAGAGTTACCTCCTGAAAACCTCCATGCTACTCAAATGTGGTCAAACTTGGCAAATAAACTCAATACATTCCCCCCAGCATGAGAAATGACTCTCAGGGATGAACCTCCCTAGCATCAAGGTTTTATTACTTAGCACCAAGGAGTGAAGCATTTGGAAAAAGACCTTAACCAGAAGGGGGAAAAATTAAATACAAAAGAGTTTTTATGGCTAAGACGTTTCAAAGTGAGTCAGGAGGTCGTTCCAGAGGTTTTGCTTATGCAAGTCTCAGGAAGCTCTCCTATCTGCCACAGTAAACAAAGCTTTAAACAGGGCTTCTCCTGAGGGCTCTAGAGATATCCAGACACTGTAATCAAGGCACACAACCCCATGAAATCAGCACCTGATTGGTGGCCTTACCTCCCAATATATGATAACCTATTTCTCCCAGTGTAACAGAATTAGACTCATTTATGATTTCCCTACACATGGCTCTTCTGTCCCTTTCATTTGAACCTATAATTAGCACTATACCCATTAAATATATGTGCCAGAGACTTAGATCTTTGATCTGTTCATTTGCCAGTTAATCTGTGAATCTCAGCGGAGTTGCAGCCAACACCTACTCTCCAGTTCATCCGACTCACTCAGGACAACTAACAAAATGATGATGACGGACAACATCTATCCCAAAAAGCAAGGAATATCTACAACTGCAAGCAAACTATTTCTTTCTACCTGCCCTATAAGATCTAAGCTCCCTCTCAATCTGAAGCAGAGTGGGCATCACCATCCCCAAATCCTCAAGACTGAGGAAGGAACAAACATAAAGGGGCAGGGCAAAGCTGACTTATTATTGAATTAATGAAAGAACTTGTAACATTGATATACATAGTGGTTACCAGAGGTTCTGAGGGGAGGGGGATGGAAGAATAGGCAGAACTGAGGACTTCTTAGGGCATTGAAATTTTTCTGCCCGATATTGTAATGACAGATACAGACGATTATATATTTTGTCAAAACCTATAGAATTGTATGGTGCAAAGTGTTAACTATAATGTAAACTATAGACCATAGTTACTAGCAACACTACAATATTTGTTCATCAGTTGTAACGAATGTATCACAATAAGGTAAAATGCTACTAATAGAGAAAAGTGTGAGGGGGAAAGGGGTGGGATATAGGGGAAAGCATATTTATATGCTTTATTTGTTTTGGCCAAACTTTTTATTTAGTATTATTTAGTATTCTGCTAATTAACACCCACTTAAATGATCTTATTAGGGGAGGGGGGAAAAGGAGTTTCTTGCAGATTCCTAAATAAATGTTGTTGTAGAATTTGAGAGAGGTTCAATTATTTGCGTATAGAGAGGCCAGGACTCAGGAATGATTTTGAGAAGGAAAAATGGTTTTTGGCTGGCCAGACTCGGGAGCTTTCAGTTTCAATCCCAAGCCCGGAACAAGACTTTCGAATCCCTTTTATACAGAGAGGAACCGTTAAATTGTCCGTTTGTTTCAATTCTCAATAGGCTTGAATTAGCATATATCTTTCACATCTTAGGTAAGCTTTTAGCCTGGACTTCATACATTCTAGATAAGCTTTTAGCATATTTGGTTTGCATTTCCCCTAAATACTTAAAGTTTGTAGACCTTGCATTGTTAAACTGTTTCCTGGGACTGGAGTCATTGCCATTGTCACCGGGGGCAGGACTGCAGCCTCTTACGGTTTTACACCCACAAGTCAGACAGCTTAGGTTATCTCTAAAGAGAGAAAGAGCCTCCCACCCATAGCCCACATCAATGTCAGAGAAGCAAAATATGGCCAGCATTATCCATTTGCTTTTTGGGGTTTACTTATTGAATAGCACTTTCCTTACATAAGCATCTGATCTCAGTTTTTCATACTGAGAAAATTGAGATTTCAGTTTGACGACATCCTGAAATCCTAAGGATAGCATTATTCCAACCACCCTCTAATATCTAGCTTGTATAGGCAGGAAGAGTCATCTCTCCATTTTAGATGGCTAGATGTTTGTGGAAGCTCTGAGGAGTGCTTGCCACATATACCAGGAAAAATCAGATAGAAAGTGGCCTTTAGGAACATTTTTACTCGGAAAATTACAACACTAGAACACAAGTCAAGTCTTATACATTTAACATTTGTTTGTTGAAAGCAATGTCATAAATCAAATAAAATTAAACACAGTTTACATTTTCCTCACAAAACATAAAAATTATGAAAGGGAACTTAACAGGCAATTTTAAAAATGCAACACAATTTTTCCTCTTAGTAGTCCCTGAGTAGTTATGACAACAGTTTCCACTTTTCATTTGTTTCTTCCATAGTCTTGTTTGTTTCTAGTATCTGCTTCTGCCTCCCCTCTATCAGATCAGCTTCCCCACTGCCACGACCTCTTGGTGCTCCACAGCTTTTTTATTTTTTATTTATTTATTTTTTTGTCTCCCCTTCTCCCCTCTCCCCCAGTTGTCTGCTCTCTGTGTCTATTTGCTGCGTGTTCTTCTTTGCCCGCGTCTGTTGTTGTCAGCGGCACGGGAATCTGTGTCTCTTTTTGTTGCGTCATCTTGTTGTGTCAGCTCTCCATGTGTGCGGCACCATTCCTGGGCAGGCTGCACTTTCTTTCATGCAAGGCAGCTCTTCTTGTGGGGTGCACTCCTTGCACGTGGGGCTCCCCTACACGGGGACACCCCTGCATGGCATGGCACTCCTCGCGTGCATCAGCACTATGCGTGGGCCAGCTCCACAAAGGTCAAGGAAGCCCGAGGTTTGAACCACAGATCTCCCATGTAGTAGACGTATGCCCTAACCACTGGGCCAAGTCTGCTTCCCTCCACAGCTTGAAATGCTGTAGGAATCATGTGGAGGATGGCACCCCTTTTCCATAGAAAGGTGAGACCCTCTTTCTTGCCTGCCAACCCTATCATGACCACTTGAGTAGAGACCACTTCGAGGAACTGTCTCGACTTCCACCATATCCGTCACGTGAGCTGCTGTTATCATCATGGCAACTGCTTCCACCATAAGATGGCAGCAGCCCTTGTGTAGGTGGAGCACTACGTGAGTTACCATAACTCTCATAAGAATCTCTGTAGGACCCTCCACTCAGATGATTGGAATAGTCTCAATCATGAACATAGCCATCTCTATCACTATAGCCTCTTGATGGATAGTCATCATGTGAACTGGTGTATAATGGTATGTATAATCTCTTGGTGGTGGTGCATAATCTCTTGTAGCATGAGAACTTGGGTAACTCTGTTTCCATCATCTCTTGAGGACAAATAAACATATCAATGAGAGGGCAGGGGCTCCTTTTGTGGTGGGCCTCCATAACTCTCTTTCAAGTGAAATGGGAGCTCTCCCTCCCATTCTATTGCTGCTGTAAACTGGTCCTGAGGGGACAGATCTTTTAGGAGGAGGACTCCCACCTGGTAGTGTTGGTCCTCTTTTTACTGTACGTGGTCCCCTGGAAGAACTCATGTTAAAATTCATGAATAGCCACCATCATCCATGTACCCTCCATATGAGGGAGGTCCCCTGGTTTCTCCACTTCCTCTTCTGCCTCTAAGACTCTAGATGGGCCTCTGCTTCTTGGAGGCGAGGTGGTCTACATGTACCACTTTCAAATGATGGTTTAGTGGCTTGTTCCACCTTGATGGCTTTTCCATCTAAGGACTTTCCATTCATGTCTCTGGCTTCATCCTTGCCATCTGCCAGACTTTCAAAGGTAACAAAAGCAAAACCTCTCGATTTGTTGATTTCATGGTCTTTCATGAAGAGTACTTCCACTCTTTGTATTTGCCAAATACTGCTTCCAAGGCTTTCTCATTTGTTTCAATATTGAGCCCTCCAAGGAAGAGCTTTCCCGGAAGATCTGCTTTAACCATTTTTTTTTCCCCTGAGTCAGAGAGGTGAGGACAGTTTCAAGCTTCCAGGAGCTCACAGACAGGCACTTGGTAGCAGCTTAGTAGGCACGAGAGCTGCCCAGTCGCAGGTCAGAGGACAAGAGGGGAAGCTGCTCACACTACTGCACAACCTCCCCTATATTATTTTTTAAAGCAGTTTTATTGAGATATATTCACATACCATACCTCTCCTATGTTTTGGATGTAACTTTCCTGTAATCTAGAACTTCTATAAAAATAAGGTATAAAAAAATGTTGAAAAAAAAAGGCTGCCCAGTTTCATGAATTAATATGGAAAATCTCCACGACATATTGTTGAGTAAAAACACAAGTTGCCAAATGATATATACACTATGAAACCATTTATAGAAAACTATGCTATTTTCTAAATATTTATATGTGCATTGTGTCTGTGTGTCTGCGTGGAGAGAAGTCTGGAATGTCTTCAAGGTGGGGTCGGGGTGAGATAAGAGAGATTTGCATTAGAGCAATTAGTTCTCTAAAGGATTCTTTATCCTTATCTTTAATGTTTTAATTTATCTGAATAGAATAATGTACTATGCAGTTCTTGTGATAAGGGCAAATTCATAGTAAAGGGAAGGAGAGATAAAAAGAGGAAGGGAGGGACAGAAGAATGGCGGGAGAGAGTCTCCAATTCAAGGGTGTGGCGTTCTCTAAGGTTCCTGAAGGGTGCCTTGATACCAGTCTTTTGCCAGTGCAAACTCAGTCCCATAGTTGGGGGTGCTGAGCTTCTTAGCATACATCTTGCTCCTTTGGAATAAGTGAACTCTAACCCCTGCCCCCTGGGACCCCTTCTAGCCTCAGCTCTCAGGGCCTGGGCACAGGACACTTGTCATGTGTCTGGGTCTTCTGTGGCTTGTTGTTATCAAGGACCGCATCTCACGCACCTCCAGGACACCTACCCCGCTTTCTTTCTGGAACGAAACTTCAATTTTCCTTTGGTAAGTGCCTTCTCTTCCCTCAATCCGTGTGTTTCAGATATGCTGACCACACATCTCTCTCTCTCACACACACACACACACACAAACACACACACACACACACACACTAGAAATGAGCACAAATTCAGGCTTAGCCAGTCAGAGCCCAGCACCCCCCTGGCTACCACGTCCGGTTCATAGAAAGGCACATTTTGAGCTAGGGAGTTGGAATAGGAAAGAAGCTCCGTTCTGTGGGGTGACTAAGCAGCAGAAGTGTGAGCTGCAGCTGTCAGGGGCTTCCAGGTGAGGGATGAATCCAAAGCAACAGAAATCAGGGCCAAGAGCTATTGAGAGGGAACCATCACATCCTACAGACAATATCTGAGCCTGAATCCAGACGTTCTGAAAGCTTTCCTGGAGCCAATGCGTTTACTTGTTTTGCTAAAGCTAACTTGAACTGGGACTGAGTCACTTGCAAACACAAAGAGTCCTCCTTATAATGACCTATCCTATCTGAGCACAGCATATTCATTGATGAATGACTTATTTTGACACTGTATTCAGAGATTGTTCTTTTAAGATTCAGTGATCAACTTGATTTCTGCAATCTATTGGACTGTTTTTATTATGCCATGTGATCCAGGCACATTAAATGCCAGGAAGTGTTGCTTAGTAGAGGGCTGAAGGGGTACTTGAAGGGCCAACTCCACTAGCCTCTCCTCTGCAGATTGCTCACTGACCTTGGGTAACCTCTCTAGGTTCTTGTTTCTTTTATCTGTTCATACGGCTACTACTCCCAGATCTTGACATCACTTTTATTTATTTTAAAAAACCTTAATAGGAGCTTAGATCTTTCTCTGCTTTCAACAGATAAATACCTTTGAGATCATCTAAGGTGAATGTTTTATCCTTTTACCCATTGAGGTGGTTTGTTAAATGAGGCTGAAGTTAAATTGGTATCTATAACCTAAGGCAAGTTAATGAATTGATATTATGAAATTGCTATTTAGACATGTAACGTTTCATCTGTCTTCTAGTCTGGAAATGGAAATGCAACCTGATTTAATAATTAATAAATATAGAATACTGAAATTACAAGTAGAATTATAAGATCATTATGGTCTTACAAAGCATTACATTTTCTTTGGCAATTGAGATGGTGGGAGTTTTAAAGCAAGTCGATTAAGGCATGGAATTTAGCTTACATTCAATCCTCCAATTTTGTCTGCTACTAAAGATGAGCCTTTATTACCAAGGTTTTTTGATTTCTTAGAGGTAAAATTATATAAAGAAGTGAGAAATAAAATAACATGGATGAATTTCACAAACATAATGTTGGGCAAAAGCAGTCAAACCCAAAAGGCTATATATCATATGATTCCACATATATGAATTTCAAAAACCAAAGAAACTAGTCGATGGTGATAGAAGGGAGAAGAGTGACTACTTCTGGGGGTTAAAGTAGAGGGCATGAAACTGCCTTCTGGGGTACTTGAAATATTCTGTACTTAGAGATTTTGCGGGCATATATATCAAGCTTTATATTTGCAATTTTTGTCCTTTGCTATGGATGTTACAACTAAAAAAAGAAGAAGTTAAGCAAAAAACCACATGGCACTCAGTGGTAATTTAAGACTACTATTTTGTAAATAATCCATCTATAATTTGAAATTATTCTGTAATGCTTTAAGGGACCATGAAATCGAAGAAAGAAAATAAATACTTTGATCTGTTCTTAGAAAACAAAATAATTTAGCTGATTAATAAATCAATTTGTTTTATATTAGTCACTTAGATGAACAATAAGAAATAGGCATAATCTTCATTGAACCTGATTTATTTCTTAGCCATTTGGATAGTAATATCACTGTCAATGTTATTTAATATCAATGATCTGGGTCATATAAAATATTCTATGATGTCCTCTATTATAATTACGTTCTTGTCCATAATATGCATGTTTAATTACAAATAATAATCTTGCAATATTTGCTTTTTAAATCCCTTAGATATTGTTTTATGAAGAGCAGGTTAATTAATATTTTTATTTAAACATGTTTTCAAAGTTTTTCACATGGCTTTCTGCAAAACATCAGTAGTTTTGCTAAAATGAACCTATTTTTTTGTGTTCTGGTGGGTTGTTAGATGGAAAAAATATTGAGAAATTGTTAAATTGCTCTTGAAGCTGTAATTATTTTAATTCTTTTTGCAGCAATCCTTTTGAAAGAAGTGTCACAGCCCCTAAATTACTGGTGAACCAAGAACACTTGTTAATAAATCCTATGAACAGAGAATGCTGGACAGTTTTATGTTTTATTTTCAATTGTCTGCATGACTGTTTTCAGTTCGTTTTTTTTTTTTTTTAACTTCTTCCCTAGAGATGTGACACTAGATAAATCTCAAATACATACAAAAACAAGGAAGTGACTGATAAAAATCGTATCATACAATCTAGAGCTAAGCAACTTATTCTGTCCAGACAGGGCACAAAAATTCTTGCTTGTGGCCAGTTCTGCACAAATTCCAACACATGGATTGGGCTAGACCCCAACTTCCTAAATCACAAGGCTAGGTTCCCAGAGGTCAAAGTGTCTTACATAGAGTGGACATTGTCAGCACCCTGCCCAACCCTGCCCAGATTTCCACAGCTGCTTTTTCACTATATTTATGGCCATATCCACCCCTCCCATTAGCCCTCCATTCCAACAGCCGGACCTATGGTCAGCTCCTCTTTGGAAATGTGCTCTCTAGCTACTGGAACCATTTTGCCCAAATGTGCAGAAAGCCAAGTGCTGGGTAGTTACACTCCACCTCCAAACCCTAAAGTGACTGGTTTTTTTTGTTTTGTTTTTTTAAAAGATTTATTTATGTATTTAAATCTGCCCCCCTCTCCCGGTTGTCTGTTGTCTGCTCTTTGTGTCTATTTGCTGCGTCTTGTTTCTTTGTCCACTTCTGTTGTCGTCAGCGGCACGGGAAGTGTGGGCGGCGCCATTCCTGGGCAGGCTGCACTTTCTTTTGTGTTGGGGGGCTCTCCTTACGGGGTGCACTCCTTGTGCGTGTGGCTCCCCTATGCGGGGGACACCCCTGCATGGCAGGGCATTCCTTGCGCGCATCAGCACTGCGCATGGGCCAGCTCCACACAGGTCAAGGAGGCCCGGGGTTTGAACCACGGACCTCCCATGTGGTAGACGGACGCCCTAACCACTGGGCCAAGTCCGTTTCCCTAAAGTGACTGTTGGATGCAGAACTATGAGAACCCAGCTTCCTTGACTCAGCTTGGAAAAAGTCTGAGGTGCAATTTATCTTCCAGAGTCTCCTTCATGACCATGTTGAAGTGTCTTCTGTAGAGCTTTGCCAGACCCTGCAACCTTGCCTGGCTTCCTTCCTTTTCCTTTCTGCTTTCCCCCACTGCTTTCTCCATTTCCTTAGTCTCTCCCCTGGGGGTACTTCCTTAATAAATCACTTTCATATAAATCTTAATCTTTGCTTTTATTTCTGGGGAACCTTAATTAAGAAAGAACCCAAAATCTAAACTATCATCTTCAATTTGGCCTTCACAAATGCTACATCATTACCAAAATTCTAAGGAACTCAGGGGCTATTCACCCTTACTGCTTTTTCTGTACCTTCTTTTTATCCTTGCAAGAATTCATCACTGTTTCACCCCTATTAGAATGACCACTATTAAAAAGACAGAAAACGGCAAGTGTTGGAGAGGATGTGGAGAGATAGGAATGCTTATTCACTGTTGGTGAGAATGTAGAATGGTATGGCAACTATGGAGGACTGTTTGGTAGTTCCTAAGGAAGTTGAATATAGTAGTGGCAATACCACTACTAGGTATATACCCAAAAGGTCTGAGAGCAGTGACACAATCAAGCATCTGCCCACCAGTGTTTATAGTGACATTATTCACTATTGCCAAAAGATGGAAAAACCCAGGTGTCCAACATCCGATGAATGGATAAACAAATCATGGTGTATACATATGATGGAATATTATGCCTCTGTAAGAAGAAATGAACTCATAAAGCATATGACAACATGGATGAACCTGGAGGACATTATGTTGAGTGAAGCAAGCCAGACACAAAAGGACAAATACTGTGTGATTGCACTAATATGAACTAAATGTATTTGTAAACCCATGGAGTTAATATCTAGAATATAGATCACCAGAAAATAGTACGAGGTTAGAGAATGGAATGCTGAGGGTTGTTCATAAATCTTTGGAAATGAATAGAAATGGTGAAAGCACATCACAGTGTTTGTAACTAGTGGTGCTAATATAGGGGTATGGCATTGTTGAAAGGAAAATCTAACAGAGCAGGTGTAGCTCAGTGGTTGAACACCTGCTTTGCATATATGAGGTCCCAGGTTCAATCCCTAGTACCTTTTAAAAAAAAGGGGGGGGGGAGAAAGTCTAAGTTTGGGGAGACAATCCAAGATGGCATTAAAGTAGCTCTGGTAGGGCACATCTCTCTTGCAAAATAGAGAAGGCATAAAAGTAGTCCGAGGGAGCCACTTTAGAGACCTCCACTTGCCAAGAAAATACCACATGCATCATCCAAGAGGGACTGGGGATACAGAGATGGGGAGGCCAAAGGGAAAACTGTGAGTCGATACCCCTGCAGCTGGGAACACTACCCATCGCTCAATCCTGAGACGAACAGCCTTGGTAAAACCTGTGGCTGAGCTGCAAACAGAGAGGGGAAAGGACAGATTTCTCCCAGGGAAGAAGGAGGGTGTAGCAGAAGGCTGTTTGGTTTCTCTCTGGCTAATGTAACAAACATAACTCTCTAGCTTACAAGGGGTAGTAGAAATCGAAGAATTCATCTCCATGGAAGGGTTTGCTGAGGAGCGCCATTTGCTAGCCAACCAGAGAAGTGAAGAAAAATAGACTAGTTTCTCCAGATTCTTTCCCAGGCACAGTAGACCTGTTCAGGTCCCATTAGTGGCTCCCTGCCACAGTTTTGACTACTTAAACAGGACAATATTAAAGTTTTAGAAAATATTAAACTAAAAATAAAGAAAAGCTATGAAACAAAACCACTAGGCAAGAGAGAGAAATTGGTCAATGGAGCAAAATCATCAATGTAAGTGGATGCCTAGGTATCAACAAAAGTAACAACCCCCACTAAGGGACCGGAAGATAAGGCCCACTCAAAGGAACAAGCCAAAGTGCAAGATGAGACTCAGGATTTAACTAATAAATGATTTTCAAACAAACCTCCTTAATCAATTTAAGAAGATGAAAGTAACTGACTAAAGAAATAAAGGCTATAAGGCAACACTTTGTGAACAAAAAGAATAATTTGAAAGCCTGCAGCAACAAGTAACAGCATTTATGGGAATGAAAGGCATAATAAGATTTAAAAATACATTAAAAGCATGCAACAGCAGATTTGAAATGTTAGAAGAATGAATAAGGGAAACGGACTTGGCCCAGTGGTTAGGGCGACCGTCTACCGTCCGCGGTTCAAACCCTGGGCCTCCTTGACCCGTGTGGAGCTGGCCCATGCACAGTGCTGATGCGCGCAAGGAGTGCCGTGCCACATAGGGGTGTCCCCCGCATAGGGGAGCCCCACGCACAAGAAGTGTGCCCTGGAAGGAGAGTAACCCAGCGCAAAAGAAAGTGCAGCCTGCCCAGGAATGGCGCCGCCCACACTTCCCGTGCCACTGATGACAACAGAAGCAGACAAAGAAACAAGACGCAGCAAATAGACATAGAGAACCGACAACCGGGGGAGAGGGGAATTAAATAAATAAAAAAAAAAGAAGAATGAATAAGTGAATTAGAAGATAGGACATTTGAAATTGAAAAGATGGGAGAAGAGACAAAGAAAAGAATGCAAAAAATTGACAGGGTCTCAGAGAACTGAATGACAACACTAAACACACAAACATATGTGTTATAGGTGTCCCAGAAGGAGAAGAAAACAGAAAAGAGATAGAATATCTGAGGAAATACTAACTGAAAAATTTCCAACCCTAGTGAAAGACATGAATATCAATATTCAAGAAGGACAGCATACCCCAGACAGAATAAATCGTAATGCACATACACTGAGACATCTATTATTCAGATTGTCAAAGGCTAAAGATAAAGAGCATTTTGAAGATAGCAAGAGAAAAGCAATGCATTACTTACAAGAGAGGCTTAGTAAGGCTAGGTGTCAGTCTCTCTTCAGAAACCATGGAGGCAAAAAGGCAGTGATACAATATATTTAAGGTACCGAAAGAGAAAACTGCCAACCAAGAATGCTTTATCTGGCAAAACTACCCTTCAGAAATGAAGGTGAGTTTAAAGTCTTTACAGACAAACAAAAACCAAGAGAGTATTTTACCAAGAAACTGCATCTACAAGAGATATAAAAGAATGTGTTACAGCCTGATAGGAAAAGAAAAGGGAAAGAGCCCTGGAGAAGAGTGTAGAAGTGAAGAACATAAGAGAAATCAAAAGGGTTAAAACACAGACAATAATAAGATATCACAAGAAGAAGCCAGGGGATAAAAAAGTAGATAAAGCCTTTATAGTAGTAACACTGAATGTTAATGGATTGGACTCCCCAATTAAAAGATATAGACTGATGTAATGGATTAAAAAAAAACATAAACCATCTATTTGCTGTCTACAAGAGACTCACTCACCTTACACATAAGGACACAATCAGGCTGAAAGTGAAAGGTTGGAATAAGATATTCCATGCTAATTGCAATTTAAGAAAGAGTGAGTGTAGTGATACTAATATCAGATAAAATAGATTTTAAATGCAAAATTGTTATAAGATGAAGTAGGTTACTATATATTAATAAAAGGGAAAATTTGTCCAGAAGAAATAACAAAAATAAAAATGTATGCGCATAATATAGGTGCCCAAAAATACATCAGACACATACTGGCAAAACGGAAGGGAGAAAAAAACATATCTACAATAACAGTTGGAGACTTCAACATTCTGCTTTTAGCATTAGATAGACCATCTTGACAGAAGATAAATAAGGAAACTGAGAGCTTGAGTAATATGATAAATGAACTAGATATAATAGACATTTATAGAGCACTATGCCCAAAACAGCAGGGTATACATTCTTTCCAAGTATTCATGGCTCTTTCTCCAGGATAGACCATATGTTGGGACTTTCTCTGATTATAATAGTGATTAAGTTGGAAATTAGTAACAGGCAGAAAAAAGGAAAAATACAAATATATGGAAATTAAGTAATACACTATTAAATAATCAGTGGGTTAAAAAAGACATTACAAGAGTAATCAGTAAATACCTCATGACAAATGTAAATGAGAACACAACATAACAAAACTTATAGGATACAGCAAAGGCAGTGCTGACAGGGATATGTATAGCCCTCAGGGCTTATATTAAATAAAGAAAAAAGATCTTAAATCAAAGGCCTAACTGCACACCTGGAGGAGTTAGAAAAAGAATAGCAAACCAATCTCAAAGCAAGCAAAAAGAAATAATAAAGATTAGAGCAGAAATAAAGAAAATGGAGAAAAATAAAGAAAATCAACAGAATTAAAAGTTGGTTCTTTGAGAAGATCAACAAAATTGGTAAAGCTTGACTAGATTAACAAAGAAAAAAGAGAAGATGCAAATAAATAAATTCAGAAATGAGAAGAATGACATTACCACTGACCCAGCAGAAATAAAAGAGATCATATGAGGATACTTTGAGCAGCTGTATGCCAACAAACTAGACAATGCTGATGAAATGGCTGAATTTTTGGAAACATATGAAGAAACCACACCAACCCTAGAAGAAATAAAAGACCTAAACAAACCAATCACTAGTAAAAAAAAAAAAAAAATTGAAAGGTCAAAAAAACCTCCCCAAAATGAAGAGTTCAGGGCCAGATGCCTTCACAGGTGAATTCTACCAATCATTTAAAGAAGCTCTTATACCAATATTATTCAAACTCTTCCAAAATATTGAATAGAAAGTATCACTACCAAACTCATTCTATGAAATTCCAGGATAGACCATAATAAAGCTAAATAAAGATATTATGAAAAAAGAAAATTACACACCAATTTCCTTAATGAATATGGATGCAGAAATCCTCAACAAAATACTTGTTAACTGAATCCAAAAACACATTTAAAAAATTATACATTATGATCAAGCAGCCTTTATACCAGGTTTGGAAGGGTGGTTCAACATAAGAAAATCAATCAACGTAATACACTACAATAAAAAATTGAAGAAGAAAAATCACATGATCATTTCAATTGATGCAGAAAAGCCATTTGACAAAATACAGCATACTTTCTTGATAAAAACACTCTAAAAGGGAAGTGGACGTGGCTTTAGCATTTGGGCACCTGCCTACCTCATGGATGGTCCCAGGTTCAGTTCCTAGTACCTCCTAAAGAAGATGAACAAGACAGTGAGCTGACCTGATGGGCTGGTGCAGCAAACTAATGCAAGAAGATTATGCAACAAGATGATGTAGCAAGATGATGCAATGAAGAGACACAATGAGGAAACATAAGAGACACAGCAAGCAGGGACTGGAGGTGGTTCAAGTGATTGGGTGCCTCCCTCTCACATGGGAGGTCCTGGGTTCGGTTCCCAGTGCCTCCAAAAAAAGAAGATGAACAGAGAGCAGACAGCGAGCACAAAACAATAGGCGGGGGGGGGGGGGGGGGGGGTATAAATTAAAAAAATCTTAAAAAAAAAAACAACTTCCAAAAGATAAGAATAGAAGGAAAGAAACTTTCTCAATATGATAAAGTCCATATATTAAAAACCCACAGCTAACATTGTACTTAATAGTAAAAGATTGAAAACTTTCCCACTGAGATCAGGAACTAGACAAGATGCCCCCTATCCCACTGCTACTCAATATTGTGCTAAAAGTTCTAGCTAGAGCAATTAGGCAAGAAAAAGAAATAAAAGACCCCCAAATAGGAAAAGAAGAAGTAAAACTTTTGTTATTTGCTGATTATATGATCCTCTACTTAGAAAATCCCAAAAAAATCCACAACAAAACTATTAGAACTTAGACATTCCAGCAGTGTGGCAGGATACAAGATTAATACGCAAAAAATCAATACCATTTCTATACACTATTAATGAGCAATCTGAAGAGGAAGTCAGAAAAAATTCTCATTTACAATAGCACCTAAAAGAATCAAATATTTAGGAATAAATTTAGCCAAAGACTTAATGGACCTGTATTCAGGAAACGATTAAGCATTGCTAAAAGAAATCAATGATATTCTAAATAAATGGAAGGATATTCCATGTTCATGGAATATTTAGTTCAAAGAAGACTAAATATCATTAAGATGTCAATTCTGTCCTAACTGACCTACAGATTTAATGCACTCCTAATACAAATTCCAATATCCTTCTTTGGATTTGAAAAACCAATTATAAAATTTATCTGGAAGGGTAAGGTATAATTTTGGCCCCATATGGCCAAAAATATATTTTAAAAGAACAACAAAGTTGGAGGACTCTCATTTCCAGATTTGAAAGCCTATTATCTTGCAACAGCAGCAGAGCACCACTACCACTAGTGTAAAATACTAGTGTAAAGATAGAATAACCAGTGGAATTGAATTGAGAGTTTGGAAATAGACCCTCACACATATGGTCTAGTGATTTTTGACAAGGGTGTCAAACCAAGTCAGCTGAGTCAGAATAGCCTATTCAATAAATAGTGTTGGGAAAACTGGATATCCTTATCTAAAGGAAAGAAAGAGGATCCTTATCCCACTCTTTATACAAAAATTAATTCAAATTGGATCAAGGACCTAAACGTCAAAACTAGAACCATAAAACTCTTAGAAGAAAATGTAGGAAAACATCTTCAAGCCCTTGTTCTTGGTGGTGGTTTCTTGGACCTTTCACACAAAGCACAAGCAAAAAAAGAAAAAATAGATAAATGGGACTGCATCAAAAGTAAATACTTTTATTCTTCAAAAGACTGTCAAGAAAGCAAACAGGCAGCCTACTCAATGGGAAATATCATTGGAAGCCATATGTCTGATAAGGGATTGATCTCCATATTATGTAAAAAGAACACAAAATGACAAGCAACACCAGTAAAAAAAAAAGGGGGGGGGGCAAAAGTATTGAACAGACATTTTTCCAAAGTGGAAATACAAATGGCCAAAAGACACATGGAAAGGTGTTCAACATTACTAGCTATTAGGGAAATGCATATTAAAACTACAATGAGACATCATCTCACACCATACCAAATGGCCATTAATCAAAGAACAGAAAACTTCAAGTGCCGGAGAGGATGTGGAGAAATAGGAACTCTCCTTCACTGTTGGTGGGACTGCAAAATGGTGCAACCTCTGTGGAAGACGATCTGGTAGTTCCTCAGGAAACTAAATATAGAACTTCCATATGATCCAGCAATCCCACTACTAAGAATATATTCAGAACTGAAAGCAAAGACGCAAACAGATATTTCCACACCCATGTTCATAGTACATTATTCACAATTGCTAAAAGATGGGAACAACCTAAGTGTCTGTCCACTGATGAATGGATAAGCAAGCTGTGGTATATTCATCTGATGGAATATTATTCAGCTGTAAGAAAAAATCAATTGGGGAAGCACATGACAATATGGAGGAATCTTGAGGATATTATGTTGAGTGAAATAAGCCAGAAACAAAAGGATGAATGTTGTATAGTCTCACTGACATGAAATAAATACAATTAGTAGACTTATGGTGTTTGACTATGAAGTGTAGTTTTGTGGGAGTTGGAATGTGATATGAGAAGGGGTTGGTGATGTTGAATGCATGTAGAATGCTTACTAAGGTCAAATATAAACATGTGTAATGGTTGGACTTGAGGATAACACTTTATAATGAACAAACACTGTTGATTTAGCTCCTTGAACTATTCCAGGGCCTGCTTCTCCTTGCAAGAGCTATGGGGGAAGGGCTAGGTGTGACAAGATAGGGAAATATAAGTTTAACTTAAAACCCTCTTTTAAGCTGGGGAATTAAGAGTCATGTTTTGTCCTGTAATCCCCCAATTTAAACATTTTAACAGCCTTAAAATAAGAGTAATGAATAATCCAATTACCAAATTCAGTAAGTAAAGAAAAAGTGCTTGAAAGCTATGGAAAGATCTTTTCTGAATTAAGATCAAAACAAATCAAACAATTATAATTATTCCATAACCTGGCAGTCAGTATGCTTTTAAGGTTATCCACAGTTTTAGAATTTTATTAAAGTAAAAAAGAGGTTTTAGTTTCCTGTGAAGGAAGGAAAAAAGAACATTTCTTGTATAAACGATAATGGTTTCAATTTTATTTAGCTTGAGTATAATCTTCCTAGGTTTATAGGACCCAATTAAACAATTAGCATAATATGTATTAAATTTTTAAGATGAAAATTGTAAGTTTGTGTTAAATGAAATTAAGATCTACCCTAAAATGAAAAGACTAGTTTTCACAGAACAGAATGGAGATGTAAAATAAGACTTAAATGAATAAAGGTAAATTTCATTGGTTGCTAACTATAATTTAATAAGCTTATTTAAAGGCAAAAGTAACTAGTCTGGAGTGGTTATGGTTGATTACAGGAAGTTTGCAAAAGCGTTTTCTAAACTGAAATATTTAATGGCTAATTCCAGAAAGTCAATACTAACTAGAAACTTAATTTGATATTGATAACAAAAAGTAGCTTCATAATAAAGAAACCACTCAGAGGCCACCCCAATCTACATGTTAAGGTGGTGGTAACAGAAAAATAATCTTGATTCCTTTGGGAATCTTCAGTTTTCATAAAATAATAGAGAAAGTAGTTTTTCCTGGACTGCTAAAGTAACATACCTGTCAGTTAACATAATCATGGAAAGATGTAGAAGTAAAAAGTAAAGTACTAAAAAAGTTAAGTTCATTTAATATGTTATAAAATGCATTGGAAGTATTCTAGAAAGTGTATAAAAATAAAAGAGATAGAGGAGCAAATGTGACTCCTGCTTTCTACATGGAGGTCCCAGGTTCAGTTCCTGTTGCCTCCTAAAGAACAACAAAAGCAAACATCAAATAAAACAAATGAAAAAAACAACTCAGGGGAATTGATGTGGTTTAGTGATTGAGTGCTGGCTTCCCACATATCAGGTCCCAGGTTCAATCCCCATCCCCCAGTACCTTAAAAAAAAAGACGGAGTGAGAGATAAACTTCAGCATTGTTAAACTCTCTTGTGCATTCAAACCAGGCCCTAATACCCTGCATGGTACCTTTCCATTTGAGTTATTAGCTAGGTTGGTCACTATGACCCCTAAAACACTAAAAATATCTACCACATCTCTGGACATGTTCTTAAAGTGAATGGAAAGTACGTTGCTGTTTCAGACTCCTCCAGCAGCCGACAATGGCTGATGTGGCCAGGTTTACAATGGACATTGCCTCCAGACTGGCTCTGTTTTATAGTCCTGAAGGGTGCTATGCACCAGCAGGTGAAACACTGGAGACTTTTTCTAGGCTCAATGGTGCTGCAGCATGCTGGATGTGTGAATGACATACCAACTGGAGCAATAATTACCAGAGTAATGTGAGTAGGACTCAAAGAAACACAATTGGCATTATGGCCTACTCCTATGGAGAGACAACATATAAGGTATTGCAAAACTGGAGTTTAAATCTATTAAATGCAGTTCAAAGAGGAACTTATGCATTGATTAGTATTAAGTACTGTACCTATATACCTGATGTATATGATAATATCTCTTCTACTCTAGATCATATGCAGAGGGATATTGAGCATGTTAAGAGTCTTGGTAAACTTAACTCATTTTCTAAGTAATTAATGAATATACCTATAAGATCAAAGAATGGCTCTCTCAGGTACTACCTTTATTTTGCTTGCCATATGCTTTTGCTGTTGCCTATACTGTCTTTGTGAGTTTATGTCTAGGGCAGTGCCTTTCCTCATACCTTTCCTAGCTATATTAGGCATAACCACTGCTGTGGGAACTGGGGTTAGCAGTTTATACCAAGGCCAGCAGGTCTACCACAATCTCTCCCTAGAGTAAACCAACAACATAAAAGAAACTAGCCTCTCCTTGAGTCCTTAGATAATGTATAGACTCCCTTGCCAGTGGGGTGCTGCAAAATCACAGAGACCTAAACATGCAAACACTGGCACAAGGAGGAACCTGCCTGTTCCTCAAGGAGGAATGCTATTTTTATGTAAATTGCTCTGGAGAAGTCCTGGACAGCAGATCAAGCCAAATCAACTTTGGTAGGATGGAGCCTCTAGAGGAACCTGGCCAGTCTCACACTTGTGTTCCAGTATGTCATGGCCGACCCCCCTTTTGGGCCTGCTTATCAGCATCTTCTTTATCCTTTCAGTAGGGCCATGTATCTTCAAAATTCAAACTAAGTTTATTTCCTCCAGAATCAACACCTTCCAGAACAAAATACTAGTTAAATGGGATTTCATCCAGTTCCATCCACCATGTTGGACCAGCCTTCTCTCTACCCCAATACAATAGCCAGAGAGCTTCACACCTTCAGGCAGGACTACTGCCCCTAACAAGCAGGAGGCAACTACACAAGAATGACCATCACCCTTCAGCTCCCCCTTAAGAATAAAGGTGTAAACTCTCTGAGGGGGAGTTGAGGCAGGTTAGTATAGGGAAAAAGTGAAGATGAGTCACAGCTGGGATCCAGCAGAAAACATGGCCATGAGACTCCGCCCAGAAACCCCCTGAGGGAAGGCTGCTACTAAGCAAGAAGCTGGAAAGACCCCACCGAGACCCTGGCCATGAAATCCCATTTGGAACTCTCCTGGGATCAAAGAGAAGTCCTGGATAACTCCAAACAAAAGACCTTCTCATTGGTCTCCTGAAAGCTAACAGGTGGGAGTCATAAGGCAACCAATCAGAACAGCAAACAGCTGGGGCCCCATCCCCACATTAGGAAAGGGGAGGACAAAAGGTCTTAAAAAGGCCAAATTCAGGTCCACATATGTGTCTCACCTTGTAGCACGCCCACACCCATGTCTGGGGTTGTGTACATTTTTTCTTTTGTTTCTTAATAAACCTTTTATTCCTTTGCCTACCCTTAAAAAAAATAGAATGTGGGGTTTGGTTTTGTGAGATATGAATACAATCAAGCATTTTCTTTTTAAAATGTTTTTTCAGGAACAAGGAAACCTTGACTATGTTATTTAACTAATCTGTGTTCATCTATGTATCTTTCTGAACACTAAAGGAACAACTGAGTTAGCAGTTGGAATTAGATAAGATTAAATTGCCTGAAAAATAACTTTTTAGGAGTAATGTTTCCATAACTTATTGAACTATCTTTTTCTGTCCTGTTATTTTTGTGAATTTGAGATAAAGTTGTTAATAATAATTTTAAAAAGGCATCTTGAGGGAACAAGAAGAAAAAGAAAGGTAGAGTCTAAGGCCATGCATATTACTAGAAGGAAAGCTAAAAAATGTATGCTATACAGTATTGTACAGCACAGCAAAGTCTCACATGAAATATGAAATGGGTAATATTGCATACATAAGACTGTTTTTCTTTGAAACTGAACAAATGCACATTAATGTTGTTAGATGTTTCTATGAGGCAAAAATAAAACCAAAGCAAAATATGGACAGTAGTGTAAAGTAATATACTTAATCTTCCATTAAGGATTAAAAAAGAAAAAGGCAATATCCTACATGAAAGAAACTAGACAAAAGTTATTACATATTGTTTGTTTATTATTGTTTTTGGAATAATGAAAATGCTCCAATAAATATTGAAGTGAGGAATGCACAGTTACGTGAATATACCAAAGACCACAGATTGTACACTTTGGATGGATTGTACACTTTTGATGAATGGTATGCTTATTAATACATATCAATAAAATTGATTTTTAAAAAATTCACCACTATTCAAACTCCTCACACGGCTTTTCACACATTCAGCACCTTTCAATTGTCAACTTAATGTTATCATCAAAACTTACACAATTTCATGGTAGATCATAACAAATAACTTCAAAAATGGCTTTTAATGTTAAAAGCTTAGAACCACATGTTACCTACCTAATTTTCCTCTGGTGGGTGGAAGACAAAATCATCAGTTCTTCTGGTTAAAGTCCTGCAAATCCAGGTCTATAATTATTGTGATTATTGTTATTACAAAGCAGCCAAGTTCACTGATATATAAGGCAAGTCTTCATTACTCATGCATTTTAAAGACATGTAATAAAGAATTAAACTAGATCTCTCATCCATTTTTCATTCCATGTTCTTAACTGCTAATGTAAGAGTGAAAATACATCCAACTTTTCAGGAACTATGTTCAAACATCCACTTTAATGAAGTGATCCTGAATTTACAATATTCTTTAATATAGGTGATCAGTTACCAATTGGAGGGTTCTTAAGCTCAGGAGAACTGACTTGACTTGGCAATCCTGTCTGGAATTTCTCACATGGAAAAGAATTCTTACTTTCACAGATACCTTTAAAATCTCCCTGGAATAATTGGATAAGTATTCATATAAATAATTCAATTTCCATTTTTGTAAATACATTTAAAAATAATAAACCAACCATTTGTTAAACTTCTGAGATTACAGAAGATGTAACATGTGTCTTATAAAGTAGGACACAAAAGCAGGGCCACTAAGCATAATTTTTTTTTTTTACAACTCAAGGATTAAAACAGAACTAGTCATCTGGCTTATTAACCACTGTTACAAATTATTTCATTGAAGAAACATTCTTGATAATTCAAGGGGCAGTCCAAGGATCAGTTCTGCATACCCCTTGCTTCCCAGGGCCATGAGGATAGGGTAACAGTGGTTAAAGCATGGAAATGACTGGCCCCATAAATGGCTGGTTCTTGGTCTTTATGAAACAAGTCTTTATCCAAGGGATTTGGACACAGGAATTCAGAAATAGACTGCAGACTTCCACCATAGATCTTGCTAAGTTCTTTTCCTTGTTGGAAGGGTATTTGTGACTTCTTCTGGATTTTCACATGGGCTCATGCTCAGAATCTGGATAAAAATTTCTGCAATAGAATGTCCCAGTTCTTTTCACACAGGATAAGACCTTTGACCCCCACCCACGTCTGACTTCATACAATGACAGCCTGAAGACAAGAGGTGGGAGACTCTCTTGTTCACCTAGCCATATGCCACCAGAGGCAGCTTAGAGATGGGAAAGGAGAATCAAGGCAGTCAGAACAATTCTGCAAAGCATTCACCATGTGGCCACATATTCTAAGTTGTCCCCAATTTGACTATTGAAATTATGGCCTAATGCACAGCAATAACAAAGAGAAAGTTCTAGTACTGTGTTAAAGAAGGTTAATAACTATAAGTGGCCGTGTAGGTAGCTTGGACTAGGATGGAAGAAGTTAGATGTAAAAATTGGTCAGTTCCTATATGTGTTTTCAAAGTAAAACTTTTGTTCATCAATTGCCTGGGAGTGTAACAGAAGGGAAGCGAAAGATGGCATTTGGGCAGGATGGTGTTGCCATCAATGTGTGTGGGAGACTGTAGATGGAGCACATTTGGATGGGAAGATCAAGAGTTCTGCTTTTGATATGTTAAGTTTGAGATGCCTATTAGACATCCAAGCGATGTCGAGCAGGCAGCTCATGGGAGAGGTCCAGCCTGGACATAGACTTTTGAGTGTCATTACAATGAGTTTATACGTAAAGTCATGAGGCTCTTTGAGATCACCAAGAATTGGAGGGAATTTTTTTAAAAAAAGAAATTCAAGGACAGAGTCCTGGAGACTCCAAATTTAAAGAATGGGAATGATAAAGAGGCATCAACCTGGTAGGGTAAAAAGGAGATGCTGACGAAGCAGGAGCTTGCAATTCCCTGAAAACCAAGTGAAGGTGATCGTATTGTCTAAAGATGGCACTTCCCAACATGCACATCTTATAATGTGATATAAACACTGACCCATTGAAAGTGGGGACTATGCTCCCTCTACATGATCTGGAAGGCCGATGAAGGTGATGAAAGTGAAGCTACATGATTTCCAAGATAGGTGGTAAAAAGTTTACAGCCTCCAGCTGGTTCTCTTTCTCTTGGGACACATGCTTTTGGGGACCTAAGCTGTCATGTAAGAAGTCCAGCAAAAGTCAGAGAGAGAGAGAGATTGAGACCTAGGGGAGCTTCAAGTGTCCCAGTCGCCAGATATTTGAGTCTTCGCAGCCCAGGCACCAGGCACCAGGCACCAGGCATGTGAATGAATAAAACATTAGATGACTCTAGCCCCTAGGCTTTGAGCTGCTCCTGTCAACACAGAGTGAAGCAGAAGCCCCACCAGACTGCAGATTCATGAGCAAAATAAATAGGTTCATTGTTTGAAGCCACTAAGTTTTGGGAGAATAAACTAGCAACTAGATCACCAAGTGAAGACTGCATTTCCCAGAGAAGCAAACTATCCATTATATCAAAAGCTGCCACAGAGAAAGGCAATGGCTGAGTACTGACCACTGAGTTAACAATGTAGAAGGCACTGACTACACTGAAAAGTGGTGAGGGCAGAACATAAGTGGAATGAGTTCAAGAAAGGATGGGAATTGAGAAATTGCAAAAAGCCCATCATGACAACTCTCCCAAGGACTTTTGCTAAAAAGCAGATTTGAGAAGTGGGGCAGTAGTTAGAGAGAACAGTGGGGTCAAGAGAGAAGGTTTGGTTGATGGGGGGGTATTGATGGGAAGGAGTCAGCAAAGAGGGAAAAGGGGAGAATGCAAAAGTGAGAGGAGAGAATTGCTGGAGCCACTTCCATGGATGGCGAGATGTAAGGGGGTAGCAGTGTGAGCTCTAGGACACAGGCACCGGGGACTGGCTATAGCTGGTCAGTAAGTGTAGTTTTGTTGTTGTTCAGTCCCAACCAGATCTGAGCATGGGCACAAAGTAGGTGGAGTTTTGGACTTAACTAGGGTTAGGGTTTTGCCAAGTGAAAACTAAAACAAGAGAAGGGCAAGGAAGGACATTGAGAGTCCAGGCAAGGAATGATTATAGTGACTGCTCATGGAGTTTAAGCTGGGCTAAGAGGAAAGAGATGTGTGGGCTTGAGGGACAGTGAAGATGCAGTAGGATCCTTGGACTGGGGGTCCCAGTAGAGACGCAGGATCGCTGGACTTCAATTATACCTCAATTATTCCCATTCTGAGGATGAGGAGCTTCACCTTTGAGACGTTCAAATAATTTGCAAGTAAAGTAACCAGTGAGTGACAAAGCAAGATTCAAACCTAGACTGATCACCTTCTGTCATAATAAGAAACTTTCCTTTCACGGTCTAGCTTCTGCTCAGCAAGAAATGAAAGTAAAAAGAGCTATTGTTGTTGACAGTCTCCAAAAGCTCTGCAAACCAAATCTGAAGAAAACTCATGGAGAGGTCATGTGTTTTATGAAAGCTTGGGTTTTTTCTAGTCTTGAGTGTAATTATATTATGTGCTTTTTGAAAGATTCTTGATGAGTTTTCTTAGGAAATGGAGTTCTTATCCTGTGAGTTCTCTCCAGAACAGAGATGCAGGGGGAAAAAAATGTTGGCATATGGTCTAGATTTGAGGGTGGAGAAACTAAACCTGGTAGTTGGAGTCTGTCTTGTGTGCCTGGTGCAGCTGATGTACTTCCTGTAGCCCTCGCAAAATTTCAGTCAAGGAAGCATGTGTCTTAATTACATCATGAACCCCATTGTTTAAAGTTTCTCCTACAGTCAAAACGTTCTAATGGGAGCCAAGAGGTTCTCTGTTTCTGCCCTGACAAGATATTTTGGTCGATGGCATCACACTACAGTTATGAGAGGATTTTCATAAGAGGAAGTTTTGTAAGAGGAATTTGACAAGGCTCTCGCATGTGTTATGCCTTAAATTGCATTTGCAATTACATTACTTATTGTTGATGGTCCTGTAATTCTGGTCAGGCTGCTCCTCTGGCCTTGGTGTGGTGTTGATTTCAAGAGGAGGTGGAGTTGGGTGGGGAAGAAGAGGTGCTAAAAGGTAGTTCCTTGTGTGTTTAAAAAGGGCAGAGTAGCCCAAATGTAATTCTCTTCTCTTTATTGTTGCTGAAGAGGAAAAAACAAAACAAAAAAAGCTAGATCAGTTCAATGACTTTGGGAGATGAGCCAATTAAAGTGACTTGAAGGGAATTAGGTCATTCAAAACTGAAATAAGGTTGTGGAGTGGGAAGAACTTTCACTACCCATTGTTTGGCCCATGTTGTTCTACCCCCTCCCTCATTTACCTCCCCCTCCCCTGTTGGGGCTTTTGGGACCTACCATTACTCTGTTAATCCTGACCCATGGCAAAGGAAAAAGCATACAAGGAAGAGCCGGGTTTGTTTGTTTTTTTAAATCTAGGTTCCACCTACTAATAGCTTTGTAGCCGGGAACCAGATAAAGTTCTTTGAGCCTCAGTTTCCTTTGCCTTAAAATGGGGATCACAGTATCTGCCTCAGAGTAGTTTTTGTGAGGCTTACAAGAGACAAAGTATGAAAAGCATCGGGTTGCTCACAATCGACCAGTTGTACTGTTGCTTTCTGTCCTCAGTCTGTCCTTTCATTCCTCTTATCATCTCTTCCTTATCTTTGTAGGTACTCTCTGGAATGTCTCCCATGCTCCAGCTAAGTCAGTGTGCCCTCCCTCCCTCCTACTTCCTTCTCTTCCATTCATTCAGCTACCCTCCCTCCTTCCTTCCCTCCCTTAGGCCTGAAAATCCCAATTCCCCAATACACCTTTTCTAACCACCCAGAAGATGGGTAACAAGTTTCCTTTGAAATCATAATTAAATGTCCATTTAGTATACACTTACCGTGATGCCAGTTACACATTTTAAAATTCATTTATTTATTTGAACAATCAAGCATTCATTTGATTCACCTGCTAGTTCAACATTTCCCTTTCGTGTTTAAACTTTTCCATGTTGGTATCACACCTGAAATCTTTTATTTTTTTCCAGTTTTTTTGGTTGAGCTTTAGAACATCCCAGGAGGGAAGCAGGACAAACATTACCATCAGTCTCTCCCTCTACAGATTTAAAGACAGACTCGGTGGATTAGTTGACTTTACCTGCCCAGGACCACACTAATACTTTCTGGAAGCCTGGTATTGGCCTCCTGGCACCAAAGCATGCTCGTGACCTTTGCAAGCCACTTCCTGCCCTTGTCCCATCTCGCTTAGGCTGCATGTCACCCTAATTCCAGCAATAATCTCTGGATGCAGAACTCCAAGAGCTGGGTATTAGAGTTTTAGGCTTTTTTCCCAGGCTATACCATAGGGCCTGTTTGGAGTGGCCTTAATATCCCATAAATCTCCATTTTTATTAATCTGGGTTTTCCTTAAATGCTGAAGAAATGCAGGTAATAGTTTTTATTTTCCAAAGGTCTAGGGCCATCAGAGACAATGTCTTGATCCATTATGGTGAAACTCTAGCAGACCCTTAGTTTTGGGCTGGAAAAACAGAGAGACATTTGGGTTACATCTCTGACTTACAGGTTCAGCCATACCCAGTTATAAAACAAGCTTAAAAATATGCTAGTTTTTTTTTTTTTTTTTTGTGGCACAATCTGTTTATCCTTTCTCATAAACAACTGCGGTGTGTTTAGATTGAGATGATCATTGTTCTTTATGTTTCAATTCTTATCCGGCCCAATCGCCGTATCATACCCTCAAGGAAGAAAAAATTCCAACACTCCCATTTCAGCAATAGAATAGCTTTCTAATTATATTTTTATTTCAGGGAAGACTGTTTGAGAGGATTTAAATGCCCTTAGGAAAATCTGTGGAATCCTGATAACCTTGTTTGTCCTCAATATGTCCTTATTTCAAACTTGAACCCCACAAGGAAGTGTATGGAGCAAAGGAAATGAATACATCGTTGAAAATTACACTTAGTGTTTAATGCCTTTACTAATATTTATGCTGGCATTAGACACAAGTCAAAGTTCCTTTCTGAACCAGATTTTTACACACAAGTCACTGGCAGTTATCATTACTGTGAATCTCTGAAATAAAATTAGCTGGTTTTCTTTCAAATTTACCTTGACACTGTACTTTTTGCTTTTTTATAAATTATAATAGCATATATATAGGATAAATTTGCCAGTTTCATCATTTTTAAGTGTTTATAACTCAGAAGCATTAATTACAGTTCCAACATTATGCTACCATCAACACCATCCATTTACCAAAATCTTTTCATTACCCAAAACAAAACCTCTACCCTTAAGCAATAAATCTCCATTCCCTCTAATCTATTTTCTATATCTTGACACATTTTTAATGTTTTGAGTATGTTTGCATCTCTGTATTTCATCCTCTTTTCCAAAGAAGCTTTAAGAGATTAGTGCATTATGCATAAGGTTGAATTCAGGTTGATATTCTCTCCTGGTCACTTGAGCCAGATTTAAAAGACAATTCCATATGCTTGAAGAAATATTTGAGGATAAACTTCCAATTCAGCATTATGCATTGTATGTTTCCTTTGTATTAAGCAATGGAAGCTAGAAAGAGAAAAAAGATGGGGTTTGTTTTGGGAGTACATGAGACTTTCCATAAAATAATTACAACAATTAGACAACTTAGAGGGAAGTGGACTTGGCCCAGTGGTTAGGGCATCCGTCTACCACATGGGAGGTCCGCGGTTCAAACCCTGGGCCTCCTTGACCCATGTGGAGCTGGCCCATGCGCAGTGCTGATGTGCGCAAGGAGTGCCCTGCCACACTGAGGTGTCCCCGCGTAGGGGAACCCCATGTGCAAGGAGTGCGCCCCATAAGGAGAGCCGCCCAGCACAAAAGAAAGTGCAGCCTGCCTAAGAATGGCACCACCCACATGGAGAGCTGACGCAACAAAAAGAAACACAGATTCCCAACAACAGAACAGACAACAACAGAAACAGACAAAGAAGACGACGCAGCAAACAGACACAGAGAACAGACAACCGGGGTGGGGGGGGGATGGGGAGAGAAATAAATAAATAAATAAATCTGAAAAAAAAAATCCACTGAAAAATAAAAAATAAAGACAACTTAGAGTGCTAAATGGGATCTAACCAAGCAGTAGAAGAGATCATGTGTGTTGGGTTTAGACAGAGGAAAGAATTACCAAATCGAGTTGTTGAGGGATTAGTGCCCCATGCGGGCATGTCAGGAGTTTGCTTTCTGGATTCTTAGCATGTTAGGTGTTATGAATGGTGACAGAAAGGAGTCCTCATGAAAAGAAATTTATTGAGAGTTTGTTCTAGTTATGTATTGCAGAAAAACAAGCAACCCCAACACTTAGTGGCTTAAATACAACAACTATTTTATTTTCTTGAGAATTCTGTGGGTTGACTGGGCTCAACTGTGCAGGTCTTCTCTTTCTTGTGAAGTTGACTGGGAAGCTCGTCTTCCATGTGGGAGCTTGACTGGACCAGGGCACCAAGAAGGAGCACCCACATGGCTGGCAGTTGATGCTTTCTATTGTTTGGGAGCTCACTGGAGCCATAGGTATGTTCTAAGAGGAAAGAAGCAGAAGATGGCAGGACTCTCAAGGCGTGGGCTCGGAAGTCCCAGAACATCACTTTCCATCACTTGCTCAAAGCAGTTGAAAGGCCAGCTCAGTTTCAAGGGAAGAGAAATAAGGTCCTCTTTTTAATGGCAGAGTGACATGTGCTCGGAAGTCCCAGAACATCACTTTCCATCACTTGCTCAAAGCAGTTGAAAGGCCAGCTCAGTTTCAAGGGAAGAGAAATAAGGTCCTCTTTTTAATGGCAGAGTGACATGTGCATAAAGGTGAGGGAAGGACTTCGTGGCGGCCATCACTGGAGACAATCTATCATGGAGCTCAAGCAAATGCACAAGGCATAAATGGTTATTAATGCAAGACTTTTGTGTTGGTCAGTCAGCCAGAGTCACTGATGCCAGTTCTGCTATCAGTCTCCTGCCTTCATCTTCTTCCTATTTCATCTTCTCTTTGTGAATTGAACATCTGACTTCTGAATGCATTCAAAATCCAGCATGCCTGCATCTTGTCTGTGATTGAACAGCTCTGTCATGGATTTATTTCTAGGCTTGACTATACCTCCTGCACCTCAGAACCCACAGGACTGTCCCTGGTGTAATGGGCTCTCTCTCAAGAACATGTTTAGGGTCCTGATGCCCACTTGCCTCTGTGGGACTTCATGGGTTCTTTGTTCCAGCTTCTCCATGTAGAATCTGACCTGCTGCTCCCAAACCCTGGTTTAACACTGGTAGAGCATAGGTTTGGGACAGTGGAGAGGACAGATGGCCACAGAAGATCCCATGGGTCTTAAGAAGTTAAACAGTCTTTGATGGAGCAGAGGACAAAGAGGGTGAGCAAACTCTTTCACTTAGGACTAAAGGTAGGATGTTTGCAGAAGAGAGAAGGCAGAGGAAAGTTGGCTTGAGAAGATGGAGAAGGTGGAAGTGAGTGGGAAAATTGGAGTGTGAGGCCAGGTGATGAAAGCCAGGCCAAGAAGCTTAGATTTGACATAATAAGAAGTTATTAGCCCTGTGCATTCTTTTTTTTTTTTAAAGATTTATTTATTTATTTCTCTCCCCCCTTCCCTCCACCCCCACCCCCACCCTCACCCCCACCCCAGTTGTCTGTTCTCTGTGTCTATTTGCTGCGTCGTCTTCTTTGTCTGCTTCTGTTCTCCGTGTGTGCGGCACCATTCCTGGGCAGGCTGTACTTTCTTTCGCGCTGGGCGGCTCTCCTTACGGGGCGCACTCCTTGCGCGTGGGGCTCCCCTATGCAGGTGACACACCTGCATGGCACAGCACTCCTTGCACTCATCAGCACTGCGCATGGGCCAGCTCCACACAGGTCAAGGAGACCCAGGATTTGAACTGCGGACCTCCCATGTGGTAGACGGACGCCATAACCACTGGGCCAAGTCCACTGCCCAGCCCTGTGCATTCTTGAGTAGAGAGGTGTGGCCTGGTGAAAGTGATGTTTAAACAAGATTAGTGCAGCAATGAAATGTAGGATAAAGTGGAGATACTGAAATCAAGGAGGCCAGGGTTAGTAGGCTCTTGGGTAGTGAGTGCTAGGACTAAAGGAGCTGCAGTAGAAATGAATGAAGGAAAAGAGATGGCTATAAGGGAGGATTTTTAGGGGAAAAAACCTGGCAAGACAGTGTCTTCCTGGTCATGGGAAATTAAACCAAAAGCAACCAAGAAGTAGACTAATAGATGGCCAGTGGAGGCTGCTGTAGGCTCTGGGGAGGTGGTAGGGTGGGGTGATAGGCTTTCCTGTTCAGTAATGAATAGACAGAGAGAGACAGGAAAGTGAGTGAAGCAGTAATAACCTCCTCATCTAGGCTGGTGGATGCTGTAATGAAGAAGGGGTGATCCAGAGGAAATTTCAAAAGCAGAAGAAATAGATTTTAATGAAAGTTTTGATGGAGAAGAGCAAGAGAAAGGATAGAGTAGAAGTGACTCACCTGGTTTTGACAGAAAGAGGGACATGGTGAAGGAAGGTTGGCTTTAGAGGGAAGCTAAATATCCCACAGAGTTCAAGGTTACCCTTTCAGCATTCTGGTAGGAATATTTAGAAGGCCCTCGAAGTGGATGAGAATTTGAGTGAGGCAACATTGAAGAGTAAGTACTTTGTTCAGGATTGAAATCTTATACAGGGCAGATGTGGTACCCACTTTTTTTTTGCCTGGGCCACCTTGGGTTTGCCCTTCACCATCACAAGTCAAAGGTAAAAGGACATGGTAGGAAGGCAGATTGTACAGGGATGGTACAGGGAGCCCCTAGAGCCCAACTCTTACCCTGTTTTCCCAGTTTCTCCAGCACATTCTCTGGCTGCACACTTCACCCCCCACCATCCAGACTGAACCATTCTGGTCACTAGATCTGAGAGAACACAGGTTTGTACTGAGAGATCTCCCTAGCACAATTCATGTCACTCAACTTCAAATGAACTTGAGCCATAAATCTCAGCCCTCTTCCAAGTGTGGAGGGACAGGTTGAAAGCCTAAACAATGCTTATATATGCACCTCTTGGGACCCTTTTAGACCCTGAGCCCTGAGGGGGCAGTTGAGACTGGTTCATCCTGCTGCTTTCTTCCGGTTCCTGTCCAAGTCTGCCAGAGTCCTTAAGGGACCTTGGGAGGAGCAAATCCCTCCCCTCCTCCTCTCCCTTCTCCTCACTTAGAAAGGAGACACTGCTCCCAGTTTGTTTCTTTTCCTTCATGAAACTCCAGTATCCTGCCCTGTTTCTCTCAATAAGCAGCCTGCATCTTTGGAACCTCCATCAAACTGAAGCTTTTAATCAAGTAGATTCCCTCCTCCTTTCTGAAAGTAACTTATATACACCAAGGGCTTTTATACCTAAATACATCAGTGTATATTTTCTGTGAATAGGGATATTCTCTTACATAACCAGTGCAGTTACCAACTTCATAGACTGCCTTTTGTAAATGTAATTTTTAATTACACAAGGCATAAATAAATTCTTTTTTAAAAAGGTTATATCAGTACAGATAAAATGAAAGTTTTTAACCAGCCCCCTCTTGAACCCTGGCTCCCTCCATCCTCCCAGAGATTATCATTGTTGTAAATTGGCCACTATCTTTCCAGACCTCTATTTTATTTTTTCAGAATAGTGTTACAAACATAACAGACCAATAAAAATTTTAGGGAAAAGATTTGAACACTAAAAAGGAACCACTGATACCTGTAATAATATGGATGCATCTCACCTGCATTAAGCTAACTAAAAGCAGCCAAAGGCTTACATATAGCCTGATTTCATTCAAGTAACATACTAGAAAAGGCGAAACATCAAGGACAGAAAATATACCAGTAGTGCCCTATTGCTTCCCACCTCCAACTATATATTTTAGATCTACACCTGTTGATCTGTAGAGTTCATTCCTTTTTCACTCTTACACACTATCTATTAGAGAAATATTTCACTTTTCATTTAAATAGTCCCAAACTGAATGGCATTTAGGTTGCTTTCAATTGTTTGCTCCTATAACAAACATAGCAATGAATATCTGCATACATTTGAGCAAGTTTCTACATGGTGGATATGTGTAAGTAGAATTGTTTGGTGGTAGAGTCCACGCATTTTCAAGTTTAATATACGTTGTCAAGTTGCTCTCTACTGGCAATATACATTTGTGCTCCCACCAAAATGGTATGAGAATCTCCCCTACCCCAGAGCCTTCCAGTCTTTCACATTACCCAACTTAGAAATTGTTCACCCATCTGCTTTCACTACACTCTCTAAACTGTTTAAAATGACGATTTTTTTTTTTTTAACATTGAACTCTCCAGTCTTCTAGTTGGGGTGGGATGGGCTCAGGGGAATCCCAGTGTGTGGATGGTTGAATGGGCGTGAGTACTTTTTCCTAACCCTGCAGATGGATGAATTCACTTGGCAAGGAAAGAACAGCTTAAGAACCAGACCTTGGGAAATATCTCTCCTGGGTTCAGGAAGTGAAAATAGAAGTGGGTGAGGAGCAGAAAGGAGCAGCCAAAGACACAAGGGAAAAATTAAGAGTCAGAGAAGCCAAGAAAAGAAGGGGTGTGCTTACATCTATGGATCCATTACTTTGTGTTAGGCTCTGTACTACTTGCTTTGCATGAATATTCCATTTACTCTCCACAATTGAATTCCTGAGCTACTAACTGCTCATAACTCACAGGCAAGTGCTCTACATGGTTTCCTGGTTTCCAAGTGGAATTAAGCTCTACTTGTCTACAGTGGCAATTTGCTTGATAGCACCAGCTTTAATGGCTCCTCCCTCTGCCTGTCTTACTGCCCCATTCCCCACCAGTGCTTCCTAGGTCACCTCCCAAATAAGCTATTTGCCCTCACATATGTGTGTCTAAGTATCAGCTGAGTCAGTGCAGTAAGGGAGGGGAGACCCTGAAGTCCCAGACTCTTCGTGGGTCTTAAGCATGGAGAGCTCTGAGTTAAGAACTTCCTTGGGGCTTGCTAAGGGAGAAGTGGTGATGCCTCAGAAGAGACAATGGATGCGCAGGCCAGCAATCTGAGAGTTGAGAGGGTCTGGCAGCCAGGGAGAAGTAAGGGGAGGCTGATCAGCCAGAGGAAGATGGTTGATGATGCCTGTGTATAGAAGACAGACGGCCAGTTCCCCAGCCACAGGCTGCCTCCCTGAAGGCCAACAGGTTACCAGTAACCAAGGGGGCAAAAGCCATTGTCTCAGGGGGCTGCTCTAGGATATCATCCCCAAGGACTGTAAATCTTCTCTTCCGGCAGCCTGCTCACGTACATCCAAAAGCCAACCTGCAAAGGACTCTGGGCAAGGGCAGAAGATGGAGAAGGTCATTTAGACGATCAGATGAGCAGAACTAAAAGGTCATTTCTTTCCCTCCTCACAGGTGGGGGAAGGCTCAGGATCAAGGTCTAACAACAGAGCTTGCTCTTCTCTGCCCAGCAGAGTGTGAGTGATATGTTAAAATGTGCCATCCCACGACAGCATCCTGTGGGGCTGAGAGGCAAGGGCGGAGGATGGGACCAAGGCCCTCAGAATTCCAAAATCTTCAAGAACTAGCATACAGCACTGCTGATGGTGAGACCCAGGAAACACATTGAACAATCTCTTCAGAAACATTCTGGGATTTGAGTTGTCTGCTCAACTCGCACACACTTTCAGAGTGGCACTTTGTTTTAAAGTAGCTCTCCACCCATGAATCCAGGCCCTGACCTTCAGCCACAGGGTGTTAAACAAGGTGGCCAAGTGTTTGACAGGCCTGTGGCTCTCCTTCTGCAAGGGAATCAATGTGCAAAAAGGCATTTGTTGTCCCCTCTGCTTTGTATTCCATTGGAGTGCTCTTTGCCCACTTCACTCTGACGGGAATTGGCTACACTCAGCTCTAATGGGACTGGTTCCAGCCTGTCTCCTCCAGGTCTGCTTGGGCTGCCAGGCTCCCTGCAAGGCGAACAAACCACTGCCATTGAGAAACTGCCTGTGAGTGAAAGGGCAGTTGGTGAGCCTTAAAACGTGAGCTTTGGGTTCGACAACAACACAGATATGATTATTTGGGGGGGGGGGGGGGGGAGGGATAGGCGGGGGCAGACTGCTATAGAGAAAATAGAAAACCGCTTTAAGGAATTTACACAGCACCTTTGTGTCGGCAGCAGTTGAATTATTCATTCCCAGTCAGCCGAGGTCTCCAATGCTGGGCTCACAAAGCTTCAGGGCTTCTCTGCAGCCATCAGTGGAAGCAGTTTGAACCTTCTCGCTTGAGTAAACACACAGAGTATGGGTTCCTATATCCTGAACAATATCTGAGAACAGGGCATCCAGCCATTTCCTTTACTGGCAGAAGTGTGGCCTTTCATAAGGCTAAGCTCAAAATGTGAGGGCCAGAGGCCGTCTGCAGCTACGGAGGGGCAGGGGGATGTAGCCATGGCAGCCACAAGACAAACACTAGTATAGTAGGGATTATGCATCCAACCCTTTCCAGAAGCCAGGCTGCACTAGGCCTCCGCCCTGCACTTCCGAACAACCCTGTGCCATCATCGCCCTCCTGGTATGTGTGAGGAAGCTCGGACTGAGAGAAGGAGTTTGCCCAAGTGCTAATGCTACAGTGGTTAAGTGATTGAGCCAGGAAGGCAGAAGTGAAATCCAGGTACATGCAAACTTCTTTCTATATTCCCTCTGTATGTCTGACTCTTTCTTTCTCTTTTTCTCTCTGTATCTGTCTGTCCTTCTGTCACTCTCTGTCTTTATCAAGTTATCGTCAAAATCTTTAGTTTCACAAATCAAAACCTGAGACACATAATTGTTTTCCAAACTATGACTTTCATTAAACAGTCATAACACTCATTAAAAAATACAAGAATATTCCAAAATTAAGAACTATCCCAGAAAATGGGGAGGCACGGTTGCGCTGTTTCAGGTTTTTGTCTCCTGTCCTAGATTTGGCTTCGAGCTTCAAACAAAGTAAGCAGAGTGGGTGGGCTGCAATTTTTTCACCTTTATTTAAATAATTTTTTCAGCATTGTGCCCAGCCCTCATGTTGGCAAATAAGCATGGTGACCAGTCTTTGAAATCTCTGAGATGCTGAATCTTTCTTCACACAACTTCTCCCCTTACCTCCCTCAACACTGACTTTTGTTCCAGTTCCAGAAATACAGCTGAGAAACAAAGACAAGGGTAGGGATTATGGGGTGGAAGGTGGGGGTGGAGGGTGGGAGGGGTGGGAACTGCTGCCATCACCTGCTCTAACTCCAACCAAATAACCACGTCTTTAGAGAAGTCCAGTTGAGTGTGTTTCTTCCATTAACCTCAAAGACGATGTTAATGGATGTTAAATTGTTTCCATATAGCATTTTTAAAATAGTGAATTCAGATTATACATCAGACCCTACAAGTTGTACCTGTGGTTTGGTTTCAGTCATATCAATGTTATCGCGCATGGTAATCATATTGCAAATAACTGCACATTCCATACTAAGTATAGAAAAAAAAAGGCAGCAAGGTCACTTAGTGCAAATCTGTCTCCTTGTAGCCCACAGTTCAGTTAAGGTTGCCTTTGATGGTTTTACACATCTTATTTCTACATGCCCACCATCATTGCCCCCAAAATAGGAGACTGAGCCATTCCAGCAAAGTATGACTAAAAGTTTTTGTGTATTTTCAGAAATGGAAGCCACCTCTTGGTGGGTTTCTGCTGGATTTTCCAGTGCTCCAGGGTAAGGATACAGAGTAAAGAACTCTCAGTTACTTGTTAAAAGGTGGGCTTAATCATCTCAGCTGGGCTTTCATGAATCATGTCATGTGACGTCACATTGAAGGCTCCCTGTCCATGTCAAATGGTATCTGCACCCATCACTGCTGCCACTGCACCCAGCTCCAGGGTGGAAGCCCCTCTGATGGTGACCTAAACCCTGCAGCATTCCTCACTTTCACTCCAGGATGCTCTAGAGCAGGAGTTCTTAGCCTTTTTTGTTCCACGGACCCCTTTGCCAGCTAAGTGAAAACCACAGACCCCTTACTCAGTCTGCACTATATGATGTGTTATTTAATAAATATACCAACACGTCCCCGCAAGAATCATGATTTTTTGAATTGCAATTCAGGCTCCCAGACCCCTTGTTAAGAACTGCTGCTCCAGAGCGTCTCCTGCGTCATCCACTCTAAAGCAACTTAGCACTCCTGGCCAGCTTGCGAGGCCTCCAAGCCTGTGCTGTGAGGAGCTGTGATAACGACAGCCACAGATAATGTCTTGGAGGCATTTCTAAGGTCCTGGGTAACATACCAAGTGCCATTGGCTCCTCCTAGCTGCCCTGCATGTCACATGTCTACCCGAGCCCAGCCGGGGCCACAGGGCTCAGGTACAGGAAATTCGATGGGACATCTAGAGAGGTGAGGGCAGGGCAAAGGACCAATGTGGGACAGTGACATGTCCAGGGAGAAGCAACGCTGGGGTCCTTTCTCTCCCCTGGCCTAAACAAGCAAGGTAGGAAAAAGTCTGGTGTGGACTCACGGAGAGGAGCCATTGGCCAAGGACGTGGTGGAAAAGGAAGGAAGACCTTGTTCTCCCCTCCAGCCTTCCCACCTGGGGCCAGGGTCTCCCACACTGGCAGCTCCAATAGCAGGCAAGGACAAGGGAGCCCGGGCACAAAGCAGGGCAGAGAGGCACGGAAAGTGGATCTGGGGAAGTAAATGGAGAAAAACCAGCCTCCCAAGTTACTCCTGTTTTTATTGTCATGTAAAATGCCCAGGTAAAATAGGGGGCAACTGCAGCTCAGAGAGTTTCAGCAATTTGCACATTTCAATATGTGGCAAAGGTGGGGCTGCAGACCCGGGTGGCTGACTTGGGAGCCTCTTGTCGGCTGCACTCTGAAGTCTCTCCAAGGTCCTGCCCCTTCTTCCTGGCACACGTGCTGATCCAAGCCCTGGAGATTCCCTGCATCTATTATTTTCCCTGTGACAAGCAGTTTGGAGCCCAGAGTCTTGCTCTTGGGCCACCTCTCTGTTCTAAGAACATCATTTCAACATGTTATCACACACTCGAGATTACTCTGAAACTGTCAAGCCACCGACTTGATCTGGGTTTCATCCTTCACAGCTTAACACACTGCAATGAACTGTTGTCTTCCCAGGAGGATGTGTCACGTGTAATTCTCTCTTGCCATCCTTGTCATCTTTGCAAAGCTGGCGTTAGTGAAGGGGACACTGGGCAATGCTGGCTCCCTGGCAGGTCCCAGGCCAGTCATTTCTGAACAGCCCAAAAGCCTTGTGACC
This sequence comes from Dasypus novemcinctus, assembly GCF_030445035.2. Taxonomy (NCBI): domain Eukaryota; kingdom Metazoa; phylum Chordata; class Mammalia; order Cingulata; family Dasypodidae; genus Dasypus; species Dasypus novemcinctus. The sequence continues at coordinate 19,324,428 of NC_080696.1, read as the reverse complement.
TCCCTGGCATACAGTAGGGGCACAATAAATGTCTACTGCTTCTGTTTAAACCAATACTCTGAGTAGGTCAGAACTCCATGGTCAAAGGTAAGAGAGCTCCTATATAATTTTTGGTTTCTTCCTGCTAAATCTTGCTTTTGAGTTTGAAAGTAAATAGCTGTTCTGCCTACTAGCCTCTGCTGTCTCCACAGTCCTGGAGTCTTTTTGCTTCAACTGTGCAAAGGACTTCCTCCTTTGGGTAAACCCCAGGGATCTCAGGAAGATGTCACACAGTTTTTTGTGGCAGATATACTTTTAAAACTTGCCAATTAAGTCTGGGACAATTTGAGTGACAAAATAAACGGTGATAATAATATACTACAACCCATAGAATACAATAAGATATCCATGAACCTATACTGATATAAATAAAAACAGAGAAAGAAATAAGGGAGAAGTGAAGAGTCTGCCTTTCAATTAACAAAGTAGAAGGGATAAGGGAATGAGAAAAATCACCATTTGGCAATCACTACAGTAATGATTGTTCCAGACAAGAAACATCAGTGGATGCTCAACTTAGCGAGGGGAAGTATGAAAAACAAATTATTTGCATAACTTCAGGGTATCTTCCCACAAGATAATTATTAATTCCAGAGGGAAAGGGCTTACAGTGGAGAAATAGGGCAGACATTACCTTGACCAAATGATCAAGTTTAAAATCACCACTAATGTGCCCTGCTGGTTTCATGAACTTTTTGATACGATGTCTGGAGAAAGGAATCATCACTTTTGTACATTTCTGTCAAAATGCATGACCTGAATTCAATCATGAAGAAACATCAGACAATGCCAAATTGAAGGACAGTCTCAAAACTAATAGCCTACATAGACTGGAGGAGATAAAGGCAACCCCCAATTGTAATGTGGGGTATACTGAACCAAAAAACAAAAAGGGTGTTAGTGGATCGATTAACAAAATTAGAATAGCATAGGTAGATTAATTAATAATATTGTATTGATATTTATTTCCTGGTTTTGCTCATTAAACAATTGTTACATGAGCTGTTAAAAATAGGGAAAGCTGGGCAAAGAATATAAGAGAAATCTCTGTACTGATTTTGTAACTTTTTGTAATTATTTGGAAATTTAAAGTTTAGTTAAAAATAAACTGATACCTACTAAATATTGTCTCCTCATACATTTAAAACATGACAGACTTAAAAAGAGGATTTGCAGAGCTTAAAAATAATTCCGTTGCATTTCTTCTGCATTTCTTTTCATCCATTTTCTACATGATCTGTCTCTTCATTTCAACACGAACAGATTTCAAAACTATTCATATGGTTTTCATATCTTGAAGACTCTCCCTCTCTGCTTATCTGATAAACTAGGCCTTCCATTACTTTTTCCATTCCCATACTTCTCCTATTGTTCCCAATCAAATAGAGGGATAGATGGAGGAATAAGGCCAAGGAACTATGCTCGGCTGACCCTTGAAGACAGAATTGTGGCACAGATGGAGATAAACGTGAGGCTTGAAGAAAGAAGTTGTTTGGGAGGAAGCCTCAAGAAATCAAAAAGGAAAGGGTAAGAATCCATTGCCATTTGGAAGCAAGGCTGGGCCATCCTAATGAATTCAGAATACATAGTGTATCTACTGAAACAGGTCTCAACAGAAGCACTGGTGGTAGCTGAGCTGTGGCCTGATGTAGCAGATATGACACATCTCCTATAGGTCACCTGCAGACAGTGCCCCTCCAGTTTGCCTATCACATCTTTGTGCCCAAAAGTGTTCTCTGGCCAGGAGGATGATTAGCCAGCTCAGAGCCATCTGCAAGGACCAAAGCACAAATCCTAACCAAGGAGGGATGGGGATTAGTAGTAGATATTCCAGCCTTTTTGCCCTGTGGTAGGAAAACAATAGGCTACATTCCACGCATTTCCTCTGAGAGTATCCAGTGGAATGGAGTTCCTCTTGCCCAGAGAAATGACCTCACTTATTACATTGGTTTTCCTCCCTTAGCTGATTCCTTGTCCATTCCTTCACTGTACTTCCAGGTGTCACTTTCTAAGCCATCTGCTTGCATCCAAATTCTTGTCTCTGCCTTTCAGGGAGAATCCTAGCTAAGACTCTGGGGAAGGAGTCTTGCAGGAAGCTTTCCACCAATTGCCATTGGACTCTCTGGCTGGATAGTATGGGTCACCTCTTATTCTCTGTTTTCTTTCAGGATCATGTTTCACAGCCCTTTGAGGATCAGCTATGACACCTGATTTTACTACGTTTGAGAATCAGGAGGTGGGATTCTCCCTGTGATTCTGGCCCAGCCTAGCTAAACTGTAGCAGGTACATGCTGCTGAGATGCTAAATAGGTGGTCCTGTTACTGAACCCAGCTGAGGCGGACCTAAGGAGCCACCGGGATCCAATGAGTGATACCAGGACAGCCTTTGCGGTGGTAAACTCCTTAGCCCCTCCTACTCCTTCAAACAAAAGCAGTGAACCCGGAGCCCAAGCATAACCAGACCAGGTTAAATTATAGGAGCAGTTGCCCAGGGGTAGGAGAAGACTCTGATTACCCTGATGGAAGTTAGTCTTGACACCTCCCGTCAGTGGGAATTAATATAAATCTCTTAGTAGCCACTTAATTCCTTTATTAACTTGGTTGGAAATGTTTAGTTTTCTTTATGGACCTGTACAGGCTTGCAAAGGAAGTTATTTTAACAAGGAAGCAAAATGATCCAGGCAGAAAGTTGCCAAGATTTGCCCTTACAATTAGTTTGTTTGACTGGCATTCAAGTTCTTATCTGTTTTATTATAAAAGCAATACGTGCTCATATAAAGAAATGGAAAGGCCCAGCCCTGAAAACAAAAGCTGTGGTTGCAGAATCCACGTTAACATTTTGGGGTCTTGTGCTTTCTTTTTTTTTTTTTTCACAATTTATTTAATTTATTTATTTCCCCACACACACCTCGTTGTTTGTGCTGTCTGTTCTCTGTGTCCATTCACTGTGTGACCTCTAATTCTGCTCATCTTCTCTTTAGGATGCTCTGGGAACTAAACCTGGGACCTCCTATGTGGGAGAGAGGTGCTCAATCGCTTGAGCCACCTCCTCTCCCTGCATTGTTTTATCTCTCATTGTATTTCCCCTTTTTTGTCTCCTTGTTGCGTTATCTTGTTGTGTCAGCTCACTGCACCAACCCATCATGCTCATCTTCTCCAGGAGGCACCAGGAACCAAACCCAGGACCTCTCATGTGATAGGTGGTAGCTCAATCACTTGAGCCACATCTGCTTGCCTTGTGCTTTCTTTTTTCTGCATTATGTAGAACAGTAGAAGCATGCGTGTGTTTAGGTAGTTATAAAATCAGAATCATATTGTAAGACAATGTTCCTTTCTTCCTTTTTCACCTAACATTATAATATGCATATTTTCCATGTAATGATATATTTGTGAAATAATTTTAGTGGCTGCATTCACGACATTCCATTGAATGAATATATCAGAAGATCTTTTATTTTTCCATTGCATTCTTAAGTTAATTACAATTTTTAATATTTTTAGACAGTGCTGTGATGAGTAGGTGAATATAAATGGTGCTATGGTGGGTGTCTATATAAAAATTTCAAATTTCTTCTTTCCTTAGGATGGTTCCTAGTTGGGGAATCACAGGACAAAAGGGAACAGACTTAGTAAGGGCCAAATTTCTTAAAAGCTGCTCCAGTTTGCACTCAGACCAGCAGTGTATAAATGTGCTCTTTTAACTGTTTATTTAAAAGCCATTTTGTTAATTGAAAGGAGAAAAAAATGGCATACCAATTTTGTTTTAAATTGCAGTTCTTTGCTTGGTAATGACACTGATTTTTTTCCCCTACATTTCTTCCGTGAGTTTTTTGTTTATATCTTTACCAGTTTATTTATTGACATTTTGGTGAATTTCAGTGAATTTCTTATCAAGTAGTATTAGCTCTATATGCATGAGAAATAGAAGTATTTTCGTCTATCATATTTTGTTGCAAATATTTTCCCAGTTGGTTATCATACTTTAAATTTATCTACTGTGCTTTTTTAAAAAACTTGCCCATATGTATTTCTAATTTTCAAAAAAAAGATTTCATCTTTTACATTTAATTCCTTAGCATCTCCAGAATTTATTTTGATGCAAGTTTTAAAAATAATAGTAATTTTAGGTTTGACAGTTGTTTAGCAAAGTAATTCAGAGCTTTTCTTTCCCAAACTGGAATCTAAAGTGGTACTTGATCCAAAACCAGAAAAGAAATCCTCTGTATGACCAAAGCAATGTTCTAGAAAGCTTAAAATGTTTCTAGAAAACTCTCACTGGAAGAGTGCAAAGGCCTGTTTGTCTCTTGGGATAAGCAAAGACCACCTAATACCTTGGTCTGGGCATTTTCCGTGCATCTGCAAAAACCCTCAGGCAGGTGTTGAGGCTCATTTCCTCAGCATCCTTTCCAAGGGTCCCTAGATCCGCTGGGTCATAATCTGCCGTGACTTTAGTGACTGGAAGGAGCCTCTTTATTTGGCAGTTGTCTAAAACAAATGGATCTGCCCTTCCTGGAACGATGATAGATCTGTGTGAAAGAGGAAGCCTCAGCCCCGGTGACCTAATGTTTGCTATTCACCTCTGCCAAGTTTCAGATGTTTCAGGAAGAAAATAATATTAAAAGCATCCTCCCACCCCACCCTTCCCCACCCCCAAAAATCCCCAGCCAGCCAAATTGGAAGTGGTTAGTTGATATGAGAAAACATATTTTTGTATTCCTCTGCCCCGTGGCTTGGGTTGCCTCCCTCCTAATGGCTGTGCCCCATTGGGGTCCTCCCAGAGTTTTTCTTTTGAGCCTCCGGCCTGGGGAAACCATCCTGCCAGGGATGGAGCCTGAGCAAGGGAAATCGGAGCAGAGCTGAGAGATGGAGTAAGGCCCTGTCATGGTGGAATCCAGCAACGCCTGAAGCCAAGTCCACCCCAGGACTTCTCAGTTTGTCGAAATAATAAATCCCCTTTCCTTCCAAACACCAACTTGACCTGGGCTTCCTCAGAGTTACATCAGAAAGAAATCTTAACAGATACTGCTCTGCTGTCTCACTCCTCCTTATGATTAAAGGTTTTCTCACTATGACTTTATTTCACTTTGGGATTGTTGAGAGGGGTTTTTGTTGTTGTTATTTTGTTTTTTGGTGTTTTTTTTTAGCACTTTATATATTATATATACACACACACATACACACATATACACAATAAAATGGACAGCTCTTACATAGCGATTTCAATGAATTTTGACAAATGAATATACTTATTTTAAACAACCTCCCAAAACAAGATATAGAACTTTTCTATCACCCCAGAAAGTTCTCTAATGTCTCTTTCTGGTCAATCTCCATCCCCCACATTAGGAAACCACTTTCTGATTTCTATAAATAAGAGAATAGCTTGCATATGGGTAGTTCTTTCCTTTTTATGGCTGAGTAGTAGTCCATTGTATGGATGCAAACAGCTGATTCATCCTTTTTCCTTTTGACAGACATTTGCAAATGAGAAGTTTTTTTCATATGCATGGCACACAAAGTTCAGGGGCTCAGTTCAACCTCCATAATATCACCTTTCAAGAAACCAAATCTCACATGCCCAGATTCGGTTTCTCGAAAGGTGTTCCTCAGAGCTGCGGACGACGTACCCCAGGGGAACGTGGGCGACCGCAGAGGTGGCAGCCTTTCCCTGCCTGCCAGGGGCAGGTGGAGCCCACTGAGTGCCCACGATGCGTCCCGTGCGCTTCAAAGAAGCAAATAAGCCGGAGCTCCGGCCGCCACGGAGCTTCCACGCTAGAGGGAGACCAGTAGTTGCACCAGCTCATTTCAGATGGAGAAGAGAGCTCTGAGGGCAGTAAAGCAGGACCAAGTCAAAGGGAGCAGAAGAGCGGACGCCCCTTTCATCGGGGAATCTGGGAGCGGAGGGGCAAGAGGTTGGCCTCGGTTCCTCGGCAGCAGAAAGAAGAGGTCCTCAGATACGCAGTCCCCATGTCTCAGGGAACCCTCCCTTGGCTCGTCATTCCCCTCACAGGACTATTTAAGATCAGTAAGAGACGCCGGAAGAACTGTTTACCAAAGCCCCCAGAACATTCTCCTGATGCGTGGCTCTGCTTTGCCTACCGCTGGTGACCTTAGGGAAACTGCCGTTATCTGCTCTCTAGCAATCAGACTGAAAAAGGATGGAACTTCTGTTCTGGGCAGGCTCGGACTTGCACACCTTGAGAGTGATTCCCTCCTTGAATCCTGTGCCTTGCGAGCCTTGCCTGCCTCACCTCCTCCTGGCACTGAGGGAGGGGACCCCACTCCCCTTGGAGGACCCAAACTGGGCGCTTCTGCCCAGGATGGTCTTCTGCTATGAATCACACTGGGTCATGTCATGAGAGTGTGGTGCTTTTGCTAGGGAAAAAGCATCATTTGAATGTAGGTTCTTATAGCACCTTATTTACAGCATCCCCTCCAGGGGCTCTTTCCCACTCTTTTCTAGACTTCTTGCTCTAAAGTGGAAGAAAAGTGTTGGGTCCACTTTTTTTTTTTTTTTTTAATGGTTATGCAGTAAACATACTTTATTCTATACTTTATTTTTATTTTATTATTTCTCTCCCCTCCCCCCACCCCCACCCCCGGCCAGTCATCTGCTCTCTGTGTCCATTCGCTGTGTGTTCTTCTGTTATGGCTTCTATCCTTATCAGCGGCCCCACGAATCTGTGTTTCTTTTTGTTGCGTCATCTTGCTGCGTCAGCCTTCCATGTGTGCGGCGCCATTCCTGGGCAGGCTGCATTTTCTTTCGCGCTGGGCGGCTCTCCTTACGGGGCGCAGTCCTTGCGTGTGGGGCTCCCCTATGCAGAGGACACCCCTGCATGGCACAGGCACTCCTTGCGCGTATCAGCGCTGCGCGAGGGCCAGCTCCACACGGGTCGCGGAGGCCCGGGGTTTGAACCGTGGACCTCCCATGTGGTAGGCGGACACCCTCTCCATTGGGCTAACTCTGCTTTCCTGGACCACTTTTAACTCTAAGCCACCCAAGAACAGCTTTAATTTTGTCCATTCTTCACCTTCCTGGAGGCATAAGGACATATATATATATATATATTTTTTTTTTTTTTTTAAGATTTTTTATTTACTTCTCTCCCCTTCCCCCTCAACTTCCTCCCTGCCCCCGCAATTGTCTGCTCTCTGTGTCCATTTGCTGTGTGTTCTTCTTTGTCTGCTTGCATTGTTGTCAGTGGCACTGGGAATCTGTGTCTCTTTTAGTTGTGTCATCTTGCTGCATCAGCTATCCGTGTGTGTGGCGACACTCCCAGGCAGGGGCGTGGTCCTTGCGCTTGGGGCTCCCCTACGTGGGGGAGACCCCTGCATGGCGCTGCACTCCTTGCATACATCAGCACTGCACATGGGTCAGCTCGTCACATAGGTCAGGAGGCCCTGGGTTTGAACCCTGGACCGCCTATGTGGTAGGAGGACCCTTTATAGACATATGTGAAATCCATGCCCTTTCATTTTTATCACTTCTAACTGTTGGCTAGCACTTTTGAGGTGGCCTGGTAATTGGGAGAAATAGGATTCATGTATGAATTGCCAACAATCTAAAAAAGGACCTTGAACAAGGACATGAGACTTCAGTTTTTTCTAGTAAAGTAATAGCATCTTGAGCTTCACAAGAAAATGACCTGGGTTAAAACCTTGGCCATTTGATAGCTGTGTGACCATTTAGTTATTTAGCCTCTTTGAACCTCAGTATGATAGAGTAGCCAAGGATCTGGGGCAAAGAGCCAACCTGTCTGGGTTCACCTCCCACCTCTAGCCCCGACAAGCTGTGTAACTTTAGGCGAGTTGTTTAACTCTCTATGCCTCCATCCCCTTATCTGGACAATGGGGATAATAATAATACCTGCCTCATAAGGACAGTATGTGGAGTAGATGAGATAATGTAAGAAAGCAGTATCAGTGCCTCCCACATATTACGTTCTTTATGAATTTTAGCCATTTGTGTTTTAAAATATTTTTTCTATTAAGTATTTAAGATAAAATATTAATGCCTGATAATCACTAGCAGAGAAGTGACTTGAGGTCTCATTAATATTTTAAAACACTTTGAGATCTCTAAAACTAAGGGAAATACTAAAAAAAAAAAGAGAGAGAAAGTTTTCCTTTTTCCCGGTATCACCTCTAAATAGCAGCAGAGTCGTTGCTGCTTGATTAGGTAATAAGTGCCCACAAAACAGCTGAATCATAGCACCCAGTCCTCCTGAAGGAAATTCACAGGGTCATTGTGCTCATTTTCTATTTTTGAAATGTACCTTCAGTGGAACTTTTGGTTAGGGAGTGAGGGAAAACCAAAGCGGTCTAAGTCAGAAATCTTATGGGCAACCGCATCAATTTGGTGAAAATAATTTTTTTTCCTCCAAGTCAACTGATTGGAGGTAGGAAAAGGGATAATAGCCATTTTTTCTGATTTTTAGCAAAAATAAAGAGGTGAAAAGGAATCAAATATGCCAAATTAATGTGCTGTTGTTTTTTTTAAATCAAAGATAGAGCATGCCAAATTTTGAATCAGCTTCCTGGCCCAGACTATCTGTATTGACTTGAAATAACAAAAGTTGAGAGACTTAAATGACCCAGATCACTTCTCTCCCAGAGCTGCCGGATTTCATTGCCCAGTGGATAAAGCATGCCCTGGAATTTCCCGAGAGGTGAGGACTATTTACGTAAGTCGATATCCTGCAAATGGATTTTTTTTAAGCTTAGCAAAGAAGGAAGAACTTAAAATCAGAGAAAAACTTTGTTAGCTAACAACAATAACAGTTTCTTTTTTTATTGACAGCTTTGCTAACTTTGCACAAACTGAATCTATATTTCTTTAGTGCATGCTTCTTGGAGGCATCCTCTGCACTGAGAGGAAATTTTAACAAGCCAGAGGTGTCTGAGCTGATTCAACACCAGAATAGATTTGTGTATTTTTAAATGATGAATGCTATATTTCAGAAATACAAAACAGTATAAGAAAAATGAAACCAACTCCTGTTTAACCAACACTCCCCCTCTGCGGAGCCCATCACCATCACCACCAAAGGTAACTGCTGTTCTGGATTTGATATTTCCCACCCAGCAAGCCCAACCTTTGCCTACAACCTAGGTAGTGGGACCAGGCATCTGCAAGGATGCTTGCTACTGCATGGTCGGCAAAAGAAAAACAAGTAGAAGCAATCTAAATATCCATTTACAAGGGAATAAATAAACTGTGCTGTATTCATGCACATGAACTGCTGTGAAGCAATTAAAATTATAGTTACATATGTCAATAGGGAAAAATCTTAGAAATGTAATACTGAGCAAGCAAGCAAGTTGCAAGAGGAACCACAGAGGATGATGCTGTCTGTATAAGGTTTCATGTAGTTTCACAAAGTTAGTTGGCTAAGACTAAAGATGGTCTTTTTTTAAGTTTGCAGTTTGTGTGGCCCCCAAGACAAAGTCTAGATTGACAGGTGACCTAGATGGCTAGAGACATCCTTTCCTCAGGACCTACCTGTCACCCACCTAGAAGCCCTGGGATCTGTCTTGACTGACTCTCACCAAATTAATTCACTTTCATCCAGTTTATAATATTGGTTCCTATTTTGATGAATCCAACATTGGCAAAGAAAAAACTGTGCAAATCCTATGTGTTATTCTGCTCACAGCCTCAGTGTATTATTTTGACTGTGTCCCATTGTGCAGTTAGCAGTGGTCTTATTTTAAAACATAGATTTCAGTGCAAGTAGTTGATTTGGGAGGTGAGCCCAGGAACCATAGGTAAGGGAGTAGGGAAGTAGGGAGTGGGAAGTGATACTGGGAAGGGAAGACAACCAATATGGGGTTCATTATCCAGCAAGTAACCACTGTGGGCAATTGGAGCAGACCTCTGGGAGACTATGTGGAAAACACTTCCCAGAATTGTACCCTCCAGTGGGGAGGGAGCTGGGTTTTCTGTCCATCAACTCCTTCTACTTCTGAGAACATTAATTCTCTGGTATGTTCAGCTTGTTCTGTGCATGAACCAAGTATTCTCTCACAATGAGAAAAAACCTTTGAGTAAAGAGTTACAGATTTGCACAGCAAGGGGTCTTCTGGTATAGAGGGGAATACAGAAGGGATTGGGTAGAACACTAAGAATGTCTGTTACAGCTTCTTGAGGAAAGATTACCAAGGGAAGTTTTAAGTCTACCAGCATTTTGTTCCAACTTATCAGGTAACAGAGCAGAGCCAGTTTAAATATAGGTTGCTGTTTGCTAGGTTTTCACTTTCCAAAGCAAGACACATACAGGCCATATAAATATCACATTGAATGCCACACTTTTAATTGGGAAAATTCCTTCATGTGGGGACACATGCATGCTTGCAGGGGTCAGGCTTCTGGAAAATGGGGTCTTTATCATGAGTCAAGAGGTTTGGGGAAATATTCTGCAATTAAAGAGATGTCAATAGGGGAGAAGGACTGGTTGTTCAGGAAGTGCCTCACAAAGTGTGAGGTTATTGGTAGGATCACCACAAACCTGGAGTCTGGAGTTTGGTTATACGGGTCAAGAAACTCAGTGTTGTTATATTTTTTCAAGCTCTGGGTAACTGGCCTGTGATGAACAACTAAATTTATCAAGGACTTTATAAATCTGAATACTAACTCATTAATATAGGGTATCTTTTCAGAGATAGAATAAGGGAAATAGAATCAGTAATCAGGGGACTGCTTGTTGGGCATACTCAAGGTCATGGGACTGGGAGTTCTTGAATGAAACTTCCCACTTTCCAGTGGGAAACACTAAATAACCATTAGCATTATGGCAGGCAGGTGCATTGTTGCTCTCTCTTGAAAGTCCTTGATAAACATCAACAGTGTATTATTATGTCATTTGTCTTTTAACCAGTCACTCAAGGCACCTTTACTTTGCAGTAGGAAAAGCATAATATCATTAAGTCTGAAGCATCATTCTCATATCAGCAGTTCCTTTCTGAGAATACACTTGGGTCTCTTAACAGAGACTTAGAAGCACCAATAGGATTACAAAGAACACATTGCTTTCCAATCTCTCAGGGCAGCCTCCCTCTCCAGTGGACCCCCGAGTCCATTGTGCTCGGTGTGCCTTCAAAAGGCTGGGGAACATTGAAGGGTGGTCACAAAAGGATGGTCATGTGTATGACCAGGCAGAAATATGAATTCCTTTCATGTCGATAAAGAACTGAGGAGTGCACAGAACAGCAACGACAGCCATCCGCCTTGCTACAGGGAACAAAAATTCCCCAGAGGCTAATGACGCTGCCTAGTCACATAGATCCTGATAGAGCATTTGAGGAGCTCCCTTTGTCCATTTTCAAGGCTGACTTTAAAAAAAAATAACTTCTGTGGTAGATTGATGAGTGGGCTCAATTCTTCACCCCTCTGTACTCATTCTCTTTGCCCTTCTCTGCAGACTCTGGGCTCAGCAGGTGAGTTGCATTGGCCAATGGGATGATAGCCAATGATTGTATGATTGGGCTTGCTCACTCCTGCCCTTTGCCATTACCATGAGAAGGACATGCGCAGGCTAGCCCACTGGGTTCCAGGATGTGGATGAGAAAAATATGGACTAGAGCCAAGTTACCCCTCATCCCTCACCCTGGATCAGCCAATAGTTAGTGAATCCCTAAACATGTAAGCATCTCTGCTAAGATCAGCCTAGATCTGATCAGCCCAACCCAGATTAGGTGAACCCCATGGGTTCATGGGCTAAATAAATGTTTATTGCTGATGCCACTGAAGTTTTGTGATTGGTTGCCACACAGTTTTTTAGTGGTATGGATAATTGATAAACTTTTCTCCCAACTGTTTGGGAGACTCCATCTGTGGTCCTGTCTGCTCACCAGCAGGCGTAACTAGTATCAACCGCAAGCACATTTTTAAGTACTTTCTGTAATTTTGGACGCATAAAAGATATTCTCTCAAGTCAATTCTGCTGACTTGCCTACTTTAGGTTTGCTTGGTTCTTTTCCTATGGATATTTTGCAAATTACTCTATAAATACTCCCAGTATCCTCTGTGGAGGCACTGTGGGTTTTCTTTCCCCCCTGCCAACACCCAGACTCTTCAGGCTTCTTCTCTCTGATCCCACTAGTATTAAGACCTCTTTGTTACCTATATTTTTCCTCCTTAGTGGAAAAACCAATCCCTGCCAGTCCAGTCACCTTCTGTGAACAAAACACAAGGCTATTCAGAGGTTAGAAGGGATGAGCCAGGGAGAGAGCCACAGGCTCAAAGAATTTTCAAACCAGAAGCGTGTTAGAGATACCCCATTGGATACAGTGTCTGGTTTTATTCAGCAAAGGAGATGATTCTTCCAGATTTGTTAGTTAGTCCCAGAGGCTTGGTGCTGCAAGCAGATGCTGTTTCAGCTACTTACTGCTGTGCAGTGAGCTGTCTCCAAAGTTAGTGGCTGAATACAACCATTTTGTTCATTCACTCACAGTCCTGCAATTTGGGCAAGGCTTGATTGGGAAGTTCATCTCTCCTCTAAGTGCCTAACAGGTTTGACTGGGGCTAGAAGAAGGCCTCACTCACAGGCAGGCAAGGTGGTGTTGGCTGTTGGCTTGAAGCTCAACTGGGGACATTGGCCAAGGGCCTCAGTTTTCTTTGACATGGTCACCCCACATGACTAGATTCCACTTCTCACAGGAAGGCAGTCTCTGGATAGGTAAACATCTTACCTGCTGCCTAGCTTCCTCCAGAGTGCAAAAACTAAAGCTGCCAGGACTTTTTTACAGCTTAGAATTGGAACTGGCACTCACTTACTTCCTCCCTGTTCTATTGGTTGGAGAAGGTCATAGGGCCAGCCCAAATTCAAGGTGGAGGGAACAACACAAGGACATAAATCCTGGGAAGTGTGGTTCCTAGGGGACCACCATTGTCAGAAATTACCCCATGATCCATCCAACTTTTACTAAAAATTTAGCTTCTGCTGGTCTTTTCTGGCCAGCAAATGATATGGTTAAGTGAACACTGGCCCAGGAATCAGAACACTTTGAGTTTCTGTTTTAGCCTGACTATTAATTAGCTTTAGAGATTTGGAGAAGTCACCTGAACTCTATATGGCATAAGTTTCATGTATTGATGAATTTAAAGTATCCTCTGGCTCATAATGCAGAGTACTATGTACTAGGTCTTCGAGTCCTGGACAAGCCTTTTTTATACTCCTTCCAGTGCCTTGCTGACTCTGTCTCTGAACTGATCTGTCTTGATCTCCAGCTACCAAGGGACTAGCCAAGTCACTTATTTACTCCCTGTGCTTTGCCTTTTTAAATCCTCTCTCTGACTTGTCTTTTTGACCTACTTCTTGGGAGTTGGATGACCTTGAGCCAGCTATACAGCTTCTCTGAGTCTAGATGAAATGGCGATAAGAACCTTGACTTCATGGGCTGTGATGAGAACCAAATGGTACAAGGTACATGAAACCGCTTTGCAAAGTGGTATTCAGATGTGATAGCATTATCTACCCATCCCGATGAGGCCAAATTTATTATGCAGAGTCAGGCAAATGTTTCTGTCCTAGGTCTTGAAATCAAATAGTTACTAACCATCTTATAATCTTATTTTTCCTTTTAATAATGAGCAGGAAGGGCTACATCTGTCAACCATATTTTATTCCCTAAACATTCTATGATTCCAGAATATTCTTGCAAATACCTGTTGACAATTATCTAAAATCACTTAACATAGATTTATAGAATGCAATACGGGAAACAGGGCTGGGCTGTGCTGGGGTGGAGTTACACAAAAGAAAAGCAAATGAGGGGCCGTTATAAATATTTTCTGGAATTTAGAAGCAAAAACAACCTTGTATTTATTTTACCAAGTGGCTTCTTCAGACAGTTACCAAACCAGACAGTGAGCTCTTTGGAGTTAAGGATTTTATCTTTTTTATCTCTCTCTATTCACTGACTAAAACAAGTGCCTCGCAGAAAGGAGCTCAATAAATGCTTGTTGAAAGAGCAAATGAATGAATGAATGAATGAATGAAAGCTAGAATTGTTGTGAGGCTCAAGAAGAGAATTCTTTGTCCTGATTTTTGAAATGATCATTTGATGGAGGAAAGTGTCAATTAGCTTTTGGAGAGATTATTCACGTCTTGCCTTTTCCTTTCTGAGGTGTTACTAGCTGTTTTTTTTTTGGTATTGCAGTTTATTAATCTAACTTTGAATTATTACTTTAACTTTTGAAAGGACCCATAAACAAATCATGGATTTGGTCTGGAAACAAACTGCTGACATCCATGGTCCCCTGGTCAGGGTTCTTAATCCAGCCTTACTTTGGTCCAGAAAGAAGCACTATCTCACCTTGTATGTTTCATCAGGGAAAATACCCCCTCCTTGTCAAGGAGTGCACATAAAAAAAGTGGGGAGTAAAGAATTTGGGTGGGGGGGGGGGTTGCTTCCATCTATTTTGCTTTATCTGATGTTGTTCAAGGTGAACTGTGTAAAACCCTGGGAACCTGCAGCTGTATAAACCCTTCCCATTAAACATGTTTACAAATTATGAGAGCACAGAAATGGGATGTCTTAGCAGACAAAAACAGCCTTGTTCATATTTTCTAGGAAGGAGAGAAAAGAAAAACAATATTTATTGAAGTTTTTTATACCAGGCACTACGATCAATTCTTTTTATTCTCAATTACACTTCAGAATAAATAGCCCAGTGCAGATTGACCTCCATTTCATAAACGAGGAAAACTGAGGCACAGTGAATTCAGGCACCAATTTAAGATTATCCAGCTAATAATCTGGAAGCCCGGGGAATCAGAGCCTTTGCTTTTGCTATTGTCCCTTTCTGGCTCCCACAGAGTCAGTGGAAGTTTACCTGTCTCTTCCCATTTTAGCATCATCACCTTGTGCGATCATTTGGCCCTGGTGTCCTGCTCTTTTCACAAGGCTACAAGAACAAATTCATTTCTGCAGTCCATACCGTAGGCAGCCGTAGGCACAAGGCTGGATCGCAGCCATGCAAAACCAAACCGCTTCTGGCGCGCGGCACCTTACCTCCTTGCCCTGGTGTGGCGTGCACTCAGCTCCAGATCTCTATTCAGGTGTCACCTCTTCCAGGCAGCCTTTTCTGAGCCACTTCCCCCGCCCAGCCCATCTCCATCGCCCACGCTAGATTAGCTGTCCTTCCTGGTCTCCACCACCCCGTCCCCCCACACCAACACCCTGCATGGGTCACTATGGTTAATTGCCATTATCTAATTAGGCGTCTGTCTCCTACATTAGGCTTTGTTTTCTGAGCTCAGGGCTGAGTCTTTCTCAGCTGTTAGTCTGTGATTTCTCTGGGGAGACGGGGCTATGTCCTCATTAGCTTTGTAGCATCCTTACCAGGCGTGAAAATGGACTCATTTAGTGTACTGACTGGATGAAAAGGATTACCAAGAACACACACACACAAAACAAACAACGTGACAACTATTAGTATGGTTCATAGAGAGGTATTTCAATCCAGAGAAAAGAAGGGAAAAAAAAAAAAACAGAACACTTAAAGAAAGGTATTATAAAGAGAAAGGTTCCTGAGGGTAAGTGTTTTGAAGACATCAAGGAAGTACATAGTAATGTTATCGATGGCATTTGAATACAAAATATGATTAAATTCTTTCCAGTTAATCACTATGAAGATTTTAATAGTTGCATAATTCACACATACCCTAGCTATAAGTTACTCAGGAGTTTCCAGGTTAAAATTTGGGGAACAAAAACAAAACAAAAACAACAACTATCAAACATAATTCTTTTTTTTTTTTTTTATTGACTTTGTAATAATATTACATCAAAAATATATATGTGAGGTCCCATTCAACCCCGCTCCCCCACCCCCCCTCTCAAACATAATTCTTATAGTTTTAGCTAAAGCACTAAACTGTTTCTCTCAGTCATCTTATTAAATTATGATATCTTACTTATATGAAGTGCATACATTTCATATTTCAGGGCATTTATTAATTTATGCCAAGCAAATGGTAAATAATGATTCTGTTCACTTTATTGCTCTGTGGAAGAGGTGATTTGTTGTGGTGGTTGCTGTCATTTTAGCTGTTCAGCTTCCAGCATCCAACATCCCTTCCTAAGAGTGCTCCAGCTTTTGGGGGGAGGGGGTGTACTATCTTGTGAAGTCTCCGTAGGAGGTAGTGTCCACCGCCTACAGAGGGGGCTGGCACCTCAGATTTCCTGCCCCAAGTCAGCCAGGGTGGCGAACACATGAACTGGGCATCTGACTAAGGCTTAGCCAATTGGACATTCTCTCTTGGGACTTTGAACTGCAGGACAAGAGGGATGATTGAAGGTCCTTCATCACCATGGGAACTGCAGTCTGCTGACCTGTGTGCTCTGGCCTTGTGATCTGTCCTGGCTTCTGAGAGCTTCCTTGATTTTTAATTATTTTCCGAGCTTACTTCTCCAAACTCTCACTGATATTGTGAGTTTTGCATTCTTCTAAAGAATCACCTTTTGCTTAAGTAGCTAGTTAATTTCTGTTACTTACAACAAAGAATCCTGTCTGAAACACCAGGTTAAAATGGTCTCAGCTTAAGACATATATTTATATGTGGATTAGTACAAGAATTTATATTCTTGTATTATGTTTCCCAAGAATTACATTGAAATTCATTTCTCTAGAAAATTGCAGGAATTACATTAAGTAAAACTGCATAATGAGGGAAACGGACTTTGGCCCAGTGGTTAGGGCGTCTGTCTACCACATGGGAGGCCCGCGGTTCAAACCCCGGGCCTCCTTGACCCGTGTGGAGCTGGCCATGCGCAGTGCTGATGCGCGCAAGGAGTGCCGTGCTACGCAAGGGTGCCCCCCGCGTGGGGGAGCCCCACGCGCAAGGAGTGCGCCCGTGAGGAGAGCCGCCCAGCGTGAAAAGAAAGAGCAGCCTGCCCAGGAATGGCGCCGCCCACACTTCCCGTGCCGCTGACGACAACAGAAGCGGACAAAGAAACAAGACACAGCAAATAGACACCAAGAACAGACAACCAGGGGAGGGGGGGAAATTTAATAAATAAATAAAAATCTAAAAAAAAAAAAAAAATGCATAATGGATGTGTCCATTTCGAATAAATAATTTTTGTTGACATTCCATAATCTGCACTCATATTTAGAAGATCTAATACCCAGTTCTCACTTAAGGAGTAAAATTGACCTAATATTAATTCTAATGGTGGCACTTTGTATATTGAGGACAGATATGAGGCAACTGGTAATGAACAATTCTTTCACAGGCTTCTTACCTTATGTAACTTAATCCCTCCAGCCTTGGTGCCTCTTTTCCTATTAAAGTTTTATTTATTCTTTACATAGTTTCCATGATTCTTGGTTTTCCCAACATTATTATTCAAATACATATATTTCTACTTAAGAAGTCTCTCATGGTATTTACTTTTGGGTTTATATTTTTATATTTTTGATGTATACCCATGATTCAATACTGAAATATTAATACTATTTTGGTGATAAAAAATGAAAATGTATCTAAAACAGATGACATGGTGGTTGAAATACACAGCTGTGAAAACATCTGCTAGAATAAATTTAGAAAAGTGATTGGGCTTCTTTCCTTGCAGGCATTACTTTGTTATTAAGCATCCATCAAATACATCAAAATGGCTGGTACATTCTCAAAAACTTTTTCAACTCAGTCCTTAAGTGAAATTCTCATATAAAATGATTTATAGTCAAGTTTACAGTCAAGTATTAAATCTCTTTTCCTGACAGACATTTGGAAAGAAAAGAAATTAATAGGAAATATTTTTAGAGGAGAAAATGGTATATATTTTTGTTATATACAGTTATATATCATCTGGAAAACAGACACTGAGGTTCCTTGTTTCTTAAACCTTGGGTTTGTCATTTTGTTCTTCTGAAGGGTTGTTATCCTTTCTTACTTCGGAATTTTATGCAAATGTAGGGTTTCAGGGGTACAACATGCATGTTGAAAGGATTTTGAGTCCAACTTTTAGGGTGAAAGCTTATATAAGAAAAAATTAAATTTATTTGACTGTAGCTTTTTTTTAGAAAATAGGAATGCAAAGGGTCCCATGATGAAGACAAAATGATGGATTCTGTGTCATGTGGGTGCATCAAGGGATTGGTTCTTTGTCGCAGTAGCATCCAAATAAGGACCCATCGTGTGCCTGATATCCTAAAAGATCTGACACCTGAGGACAGATACAATGAACTTATCTGATAGGCAAATTTGGACTAAAAATATAATTTTTCCATACACTAAAATTAGCATAAGATTCATGACAATTATGATTAATGTGCAGGTACAAGCTATTTTAGTCAGTCTGAAGAAGAAAAATCCTCCCAAATTGACGCAATCTCTGATGAATGAAAAATTAAGCCAGATGTGGTAACATTTAGGTTATCTGTACACTACACTGCTGACATATCTAAGCATCTAAAATGAATCCAACTACTGAAGCTAAAATGGAAAAATAATTGTGTTTGATTGCTAGCAATGAACGAATTTTTGAGCAAAAGATGTTCTAATTTAGATAGGGAGGGCCTGCCAGGTATTTCTCCTTTGTTGCTTCAAGAGGGGGCTGGGGGAAAGGACACATTAAAGTTTCATAAATGATGAGCAATCTGTTTAAGAAGACAGGAAAGTTTGAGCTATATTTTAGAAAGATTTCGAAGAAAAGAAGGGTAGAATACTAAAATTTGGGTGCATAATATTTTAGCTAAACCAAAAACATTCCCTAATTATGCTGGTTGAGATATTAATGCATATATGAATACATGAATTCATTCATTCATTCATTCAACAAAATGAACGCTGACCCTGAATACACTGTTGCTGCATACAACCCAGCAACAGTGAATTCTAGAAGTGTTTGATGGCCTAAGTATTTAACACCAATGATGATACAATTTGCAGTTTCCACATATGTCCTTAAAAGACCAATTATCAGTATCACAGAAAAGAATTTTGGGTAAGAGAAAAACTATAATTATCATAATTTAGCTTCAGTAGTATTCTATAAATATATATATATTTATATATATAAAATCTAAAGTTCCACTACACGCATCAGCAATTGACGAGTGTTTCTACTTATTCTTCGAGGCTTCTAGGTCTCTCGTGCCATTTTGCTTATCTTGCCATAGTCACTGTCTGCCTGAACAACCAAATATGATTCGGTATCAGTAAAGAATGAAGCTTTTCTGGGAAATGATGAAGGGAAAGGATGATAAAGTCCTGAACACCCTCCTTGTTAGGCTCTTGACACATGCACCCAATACAGATCCCATTTCCCATTTGTTACTGAGAAAGGAGCTTAGCCACCTCAGGGCTCATATTCTTTAAAAAAGAGCCTGCCCAACTCATCAAAGGTGCTAGAAATGTGATTTCTGTTGTTCTCTACTTGAAACACCCACCTAGTATATTGCAAATTTTTTTTTTTAAACTTTGAATTTAAGTTGAATTCTTGATCTTTTTGTTATTCAAAGTGTTGTAATCAGTCATTACTCTTTTTGATGATCAAACTGTTCCACATTTGGCCACAAGGAGCCCTTTCAAGATGGCTCCTGTGTCTTTTAGAGACTTTCCCATTGATCTTTGGACACAGTCTTTTATTTACTTTATATTGTTTCTGCCCCAGATCCAGAATTAGCATTTCTCTGAAGAACTCTGATTCCTTTGGGTGAGAAATGGTATTTGGAAACCCAGGTCTGGGTACGAGGTATGCTCATTGTCACTAGGATGTCATTACTCCGAGGCCCTTTCAGAGAACAGAAGTGGGAAACAGCAGGATCTTTCTTTTGAAGAAATAGATTGATTCTAAAATTTATATAGAAATGCAAAGGACCTAGAATACCCAAAACAATCTTGAGTAAGGAGTACAAAATACTATCTGAAAGTAAGACGTACGATAAAGCTTCAGCACTCATGACAGTAGGGTCTTAGGTTAGGCAACTAGATCAATGGAACAGAACAGGGAGGTCAGAAATAAACACACACGTGTGGTCAATTGATAATTGACCAAGGTGCCAAGTTAATTCAATGGGAAAAGGAAAGTCTTTTTACAAATATTGCTGGAACAACTATATATCTATATGGAAAAGAGTTACCCTTGACCAATGGGTGTATTTGTAAATTATTGGTTCAAATGGATATTTACAAGTAAAATTTAACACTGTAGTTTTTATTTACTTTTAACAGTTTTGAGATATAATTCACATACAATACAATTTACCCATTTAAAATCAATTTAGTGGTTTTTAGTATATTCACAGTTACATGCAGTGCCACAGTCAATTTTACAACATTCTCATCACCTCAAAAAGAAGCCCCACACCCTTTATAACATCTTATTCGCTACTTTTTTTTCTTTTTAATGGATTTTTTTACACATCATACAATCTATCCAAAGTGTACACTCAATGGCTCTCATTACAATCATAGAGTACTTTATTTTTTTTTTATTTGGTATTTCTTTTACACTGAAAATCTTGGTTCCTAATAATGGTTAACATTCCTTTGTAGATCTTTTGCCCTTAGAATATATCCCCCTCCAGAAACATAACCAGAAAGGTGTTTTCAAAAGTCACCTGAAATAATTATTTCTCTATATAGTTATGCTATCAATTAGATATATGGATGGGTTCATTTGTTTTTCTTTATTTTCACTTTTCAGGTGTGTTTTTTCTATTTTAATTTTTGAATGTATAAAACACTTAACTGGATCAAAAGTCAAAACTCTATAAAAAGGTTTACTAGGAGAGTATCCCTCTTCTTTCCAACCCATCCTTCAGTCCACTTGGGTAGGCATTAGTGTAAGTTTTTAATTTATCCTCCCTCTGTTTCTTTTTCAAGGAAAAAAAAAAGCAAATACTTGTATATTATGTTCTGTTCCTTGCTTTCTTTGGTAAATAACTTTATTTCAAATTTAAAAAACAAAACAAAACAAGGTAGCTCAACAAGTTATGGAAGCCTTACTCCCTTGCTTCTATAGTTAACCATATATCTGGGAGATTACATCACATCAGCACATAGAAATTTTTCTCATTCTTTTTTATGACTGCATAGCAATATGCTGTGTAGATGTCCTGGATTCAGTCAGTCACTTCTAGGTGTACATTTGTTCTACATCCAGTCAGATTCTCTTAGACAATCACAGGGATTCTCTCCAGGTTGCCTTAGTTCCCTAGGGCTGCTGCAATAAATCACCACAAACTGAGTGGCTGGAAACAACAGAAGTTTATTCTCTCACAGTTCTGGATGCTAGAAGTCGGACATCAAAGTACCAGTAGGGCCATGCTCCCTCTGAAGGCTCTGAGGAAGAATTCTTCATTGCCTCTTCTAGCTTCTGGCGGCGCCTTGGCTCATGGATGCATCGCTCCAATATCTGCCTCCATCTTTGTCTTACCTCCTCTTGTCTCTTCTCTTCTGTGTCTCTATGTCTCAAATCTCCCTCTCCTTAGACTTCAGATATTTGATTTAGGGCACACCCAGATAATCAAGGATGATCTCATCTCAAGATCCTTAATTACACTTGCAAATAATCTTTGGCCAAATAAAGTCAAATTCACAGGTTCTGGGTGGTACGACATGGACATATCTTTTTGGGGGTTACTGTTCGACCCTCCATAACTCCTATTCCATATATGGTTTCATTTTTGTGATGGTATATCTTCAGGGAGGATTCCTAGAAATAGGATTGCTGGACAAAAGGCAAATAATAGGCAATTTTGCTAAATTTCCTGTTGGGGACTGAATCATGTCCCCCTTAAAAGACATTTTCAAGACTTAATGTGAGTATGAACCAATTTATAAATAGGACTTTTAAAGATGTTATTAGGTAAAATAAGGCCAAACTAAATGAAAGCGCGCCTTAATTCAACATGCCTGACATCCTTATAAGCAAAAGATTTTGGGGAAGGAAGTAGAAACCAGAGAAGACAGAGACAGATTCTGGTCATGTGACAGAGGTAGAGACTGAACCACAATCAGAAGGCTACAAACTCCAGAGAAAACATGGTCTGCTAATATCATGATGCTGGACTTCTAGCCTCTGTAAGACAATAAATTCCTATTATTTAAGCCAACTACTCTGTGGTGTTTGACAGTAGCAGCCCTGGCAAATTAAGACATTTACTTCATAGGAGCTGTACTATTTTACATTTCTACCAGCTATTATGAGAGCATCTGTTTTTTTATAGCTTTGCTATGAAAGTGAGTTGTCAAACATTGGTTTTTTTTTTGCAAATCCAAATGGTATTTTGGGTAGTTTTAATTTGCATTGCAAGTTTATTTCTTTATTTCATTATCCTTATTTGTTGATGGAAGTGGGAGGGGCCCTGGCATTGAAAATGTGACATTTATTCAATAGACGCTTACATGTCCACAACCTACTTGGCACTCTGAAATTCCAGGGACAAAGAATTGACTACAAATCAGGTTATATCCTCAAGGAGTTCACAGTCCTGCAGGAATGATTTTTAGAGAGAACAAGAGAAAGTGAGAAGAGCCACAAGAATATACGAGTGGGTGAAAAAGCATCAAAAGAATAATTTATGTTACTTGCTGTTTTAGAGAAGACTTGGATTGTTACACTTTCATCAGTAAGCAAAGGCTACAAATGAGGGTTGCACAGATGCCTGTTTTGGCTACTACCAAGTTTTGACAGTGTCACATCCTCACTGTACACTGTCATTTATCTCTTCATAAATTTGCTTCTTCTATCTCTTCCTAAGTTGCCATGCCTCCTCAACTAGAATGGAAGTTGTGGAGATCAGGAGGCTGCATCTTATACATCTTTTATCCCCAGGGTTTAGAATTATACCTTGCACACTGCAGGTGCTCAGTAAATGTTTGATGATATCTCAACTTGCTTGGTGATAGAAAAATGGAATTTCCTAAGACAAACACATTTTATTTTTTTCACTCGATGCAATGAAAGGTATCTGCTCCTACAGTGATATTGTGATTGACCCTGTGGAATATGGTACCGGCTAAACTGCTAATAAGAAAGACACCCCAAGAGCCTTGAATTAAGAGAGAAGGTTATTTCTTTTTCTTGTAACCATCTTGGGAGTGTTTGAGGCCCTGATTTATGATGTAATCTGGAGACCTAGGCTGGTAGGGCAGATCTGCCATCATTCTGAGTATAGTTCTGGATCTGTGGGATTCATCCATGTCATTGTGTTCAAGTCCATTACTTTTTATTGCCAAGTAATATTCCTTTGTATGGCTATATCCCAGTTCTATTTTGCCAATGCAGAGAATGGAGAGAGGCTTTAATAATGAATGAGACCACCTTTCTGCATGCTTGCACGAAATATGTAGGCCTATGTTAGCTTTTTCCATTTTATTTAACGAATTTTTAATTGAGTGTTCTTGGAGGCCAAATACTGTGTTCAGCGACGGGCATGCAAATCCCAGACTCCGATCCCAAGATTACAGTTCAGCGGGAGGAAAAAGACAGTTGTGTTGTCACAATTTGAATGGAAACCACAATTTTAAACAGCCACCTTAAGTACTTGCTGATAAAGCCCACAAGTCAAGGCTTCCAGTATCAACGGATCCAGATGCCAGTAATCTTCAGATTACATGAAGCCTCCAGACCATTTTCCACCTCAAAGTCTTGCTCTCACGCCTTAAAAAAGCATACTGACCTGAGAGACAGGTCGCTCAGTTCAATTTCTAGTTCTCTGACAAGATTGCTACGTGACCTTGCACAACACAGAAAATGCGCACTTCCTGGCAGGCGAGAGGTAAAGTCCTAAAGAACCGTCTGCGTCTTCTAGCAGGGTATATGGCGGGTCACCCCACGCCACAAGTGAGATTGGGTCCCAGGAGCCAAGGGGACTGGCTGTACTCTTCACCGAGAGCCTGGCGTGCCCTTTCCTGCTGCCAAAGCCATTCGTGTTAGTGTAAAATTGAAACTCCGATTTTGGCATGGTCCAAGGAGCTTCGACTGCTCCCTGCTGTGAATTCAGAAGCCAAACGTGAAAGAGTTTGCATGTTAAAAAGCCTTGAAACTTTTCTTACTGAGATATTTGTTCACACTGCACTACCCTGAAACACGTGGGGCGCGCAGACCGGAGAATAAAGCGGCGGATCCCCTAGGCTCCCAGAGCAGGGGTATTTTGCCCCGCGCCTTGGGTACTCTGGTAGCGAGGATTTCGCGCCTGGCCTTCTAGGGACCTAGAGAACTACATTACCCAGGAACGCCTGCGGCTTACGGCGAGGAGGACACGGGATCAGAGCAGGACCACTGACTCCTATTGGCCGGCTGGGTAGGAGGTCGCCTTGCCGTGCATCCTGGGACTTGTAGTTCGGCTCGTGACTGGGCGAGCTCCTTTGTGATTCGCGGCGCCGGGGCGCGTCTCCGCGGGGCCCTGGCTCTGTCAGGCGGGCGAACCTCGCGGCAAACCCGGGCCGCGCGCGTGCGTCGCGCGGGAGGAGCCGGGCGGCGCCTCCCGTGGGGCGGGGCGGCCGGTTCCGCGTCGACACCGCCTTCCTGGCCCGCCCCTTGCCGGCCGGGCCCGCCCCTCCTTCCTGGAGTCGCAGCTGAGGCGGCAGTTGCAGCGGCGGCAGCGGCGGCAGCGGCGGCCGGGCGGGGGGCGGCGAGCGGCCCGCTCGACACGCGCCGGCCCGATTCTATGCGGTGACCTGCGCGGTGCAGGCGCCTCCTGCCCCGCCGGCGGGGCCCGGGCTTCCCGGGGCGGGATGTTCTCCCGAAGGAGCCATGGGGATGTGAAGAAGTCCACCCAGAAGGTGCTGGACCCCAAGAAGGACGTGCTGACCCGTCTGAAGCACCTGCGGGCGCTGCTGGGTGAGGCGCGCGCCGGGCATTAGGGGGTCGAGAGGCCGGGGGGGGGGCGGTGTCTGGAGCTGGGGGCACCTGCCGGGAGCCGAGACCCGCGGGCGGCGAGAGGTTCGGGTGCTGAAGACACCCGGGGGGGGGGGGGGCACCAGACCCTCTTTTCCAGGCCTGGGTGGGGACCACCCCCCAGCGCCCCTGGGAGGCTTTGTTCCGCGGGGCCGCGGGCAGCCGGGCCCTCGGGCACTGCCTTCAGTCCTGGAGAGCCAACTTACCTCAGACTCTCGCTCCGCGCCGGTCTTCCCCGCCACCCTCCGGGCGGGTGCAGCTGGGACCGTGCCCTCCGCTCCGCAG
Organism: Dasypus novemcinctus; assembly: GCF_030445035.2. Classification (NCBI taxonomy): domain Eukaryota; kingdom Metazoa; phylum Chordata; class Mammalia; order Cingulata; family Dasypodidae; genus Dasypus; species Dasypus novemcinctus. The sequence goes on along the minus strand of NC_080696.1, from coordinate 19,299,243 downwards.
CCGATTGACCGAACCCCAAGTGGTCCCAGCGCAGACTTAACTGTCATCCCTCTCTCTCCCCCTTTTCAAATGTAATTTCTGTTTTTGAGCCTGAGACCCCAAATAGACGCCAAGTGCAAATTTAATTTAACATTCCCAGCACAAATTTAATGTGTCATCTCCCTTTCCATGTACCCACTTACACATTTTATTTGTGTGTTGGGTCTAGCTGCTCCCGTCTCTTTGTGTCTTTGGCAGGAAGGGGGCTCCTCGTGCCCGCTGGGAGGGAGTGAAGACTCTTCTGGGTTCAGCGAGGCTGCTTCCCTATCATTGGCTGGACGACAGGGATGGTTACATGCTTTCCTCCGTTTTTCTGAACTGCTGGGGAGAGGTTCTGTGGAACCCCCGGGCGGCAGGGCTGGAGTTGACCTGTGATGAAGTTCACTCCTTGGGGTGTGAAGTGTCCGCAAAGCTTCTTGTCACCTGCTGCACGTGATCTGGAGTTGGTTTGCAGAGCCTCTGTTTTGTTTCCTATGTTCTTAGCCTTAACTTTAGTGTAGGAGGAAAACACCTTTGCTGTCTATACACAGGCTTATTTTTTGTAGTCTTTTTATTCTTAATATGAACAAAAATCACCTGATCTAAGGTACATAGTTTTAATGTGCCTGTCATTTGAGAAAATATGACATAAAGGAATTCATTGTAAATGCGAGAATTTTAAAGATCTTGTTCATGAGATTAAAAATTGTTAATTATTTCTGTTTCTAGTCTATGAAGTACCTCTTGGGGGCCCGGGGCCGAGGACTATCCGATATTGCCAATCTCAGATACTTTGAAATTACACAATTTTGTTCAATTTGGAATGAAATGAATTGGGTTATGGTTAGAGGGGTTAGTTTTTAAGACTTTTGAAAGTGAAATGTGGTGCACTTGGTAAATTGAACTTTCTACTTCCTGTAGTAGAAAACCAGGCACACACAGGTTACATTGTGAAGGGTTCTTAGTCAGTAGTGACTGATTAACACCCTACTGCAGGGGCATTTCTGATAAAGGAGAGTTGAGCATTTCAAAGTATTTGAGACTTTGAAACTTTCTGTGGTAGAGTGCTTGGTCTTCTGTCCAAGTCTACAAGATTAAGTTGGTTACATTTTGTAAAGGCAGATTCAATTAAACCTAGATCAGTTTGATTTCTTAGAGATATGCAGTACATTGTTACCATTCTGAGAAAGTAGATAGTTTTCAAGTCTATAATTGTGGTTTCACTCTAAGTTGTGTGACTTACTTTGAGGAACTTTCTTTCATCATTTCTTTGAACTCATTATGACCTCAGTTCTATAACATCTAGAGGGTCTTTGATATTTCCTTATGTGCATTCTTTTTTTTTTTTTTTTTTGGTTGATGCGTTTGTTTGTGGAATGGCCCAGTTTCTGTTGTCTATTTCTTTGATCATCATCTGAAGGAGAGGAGATTTTTGTAACGTGTGTCTGAGTTCTAGTCATAATGTTTAATGTAAACTTTCGCTTGTAATCGTGGTTTAAAGATTTTAAAGGAAAATAGTACGACAGTGCACTGGATCCTCCCACATCACATACGGTGTTTTGTTTCTACTTTTTTTTTTTTAAGATTTATTTTTTATTTTATTTATTTCTCTCCCCTTCCTCCCTCCCCCACCCCAGTGGAAAACAAAGGCCTCTAGAACTGGAAGATAGGAATTAAGCCAGATTAGGGAAACTATTTGAAGGAAATGAATAGAAATTTCTATTGTATTTTTATGTGTATAGTATGACTCGTGCTTTTCACGTATTTTATCTTAGAGTGATAATTTTTTTTTATATTGAAAATGATGCCATTGGCCTGGATTGCAGCCTATCCCTGCCATTTGTAGTGCAACTTTCATCTAGTTACTTAGCCTGTGTTTGAGCCTCAGTTTTTTTACTCTGTATGATGGGTATGGTAATGTCTGCTTCATAGAAGTTATTGTGAATCTGATGTAAAACTCCTCCAACCTGGAATAGACATTTAACAGTTTCCCTCCCACTCTTTGGATAGGTAGTTTTGCTTCCTTCTTTTTTAGTTTTGATAATGGTGATGGATTTGTTCTCTCTTAATTATAGATATTCTGCATTTGAGACCACTGGCTGAGAAATGCATGATTAGTTCTGGATAGCAGAGTATTTCTCAGAATCATGATAATGATTCTAATTAAACTTTTCTTAGATACATTGACTTGGCCCTATTCTGTAGATTGGATTTATAAAAACTAAATTGTTTCTCAGAGGGGAAAATCGGGACACAGGTGCCAAGAATGTACCAAATGGTTGACACATTTATATTAATTAGAGGAAGAACAAAGAACTGTCAGGTTCCTTTACTTCCAGTTCTCCCTATGCTGTTGAAATCATCATTGGGAAAGCAAATGACTAAACAAAATAGAACAAACATTACCATATTGCTCCTACCCCTGCAAAGATGATGTCTAAATCAAAAGTTGAGTGCCTACTATGAGTCCCAAGGTAGAGGTATATATATTGATATAGGTATATATATTGATATATGTTGAGGAATATATTGATATAGCAAGAAGAATTTATATAAAATAAACACCTAGTGTGTTGTGTAATTTGATAGTGGATTAGATGGTAAACCCCATTATTGTATCTCAAGGGGCAAAGCAAAACAAAACAAAAAACCATTAAGAATGACAGAAAGAATAGAGGCTTTTTGAAGGGGGTTTTATCCATCTTGGCCTCCTAAGAAGAATTAAACTGGCTCTGTCCAATGAAACTAATGTGAGCCATGTGTAGTTTTAAATTTTCTAGTAGCTACATTTAAAATGGTAAAAACAGGAGAGATTAATTTTAACAATATACTTTAACCCAGTATTTCCCAAGTATGTTATCATATAATAGGTAATCAATATAAAATACTATTTTTACTTTTTTTTGGGTACTAAGTCTTTGAAGTCCAGTGTTTATTGTATACTTTAAGCACATCTCAGTTGAAACTAGCCTCTAAGTTTTCAAGTGCTCAGTAGCCATAGGTTGCTAGTGGCTATAAATTTGGACAGAGCAGGTTTAGAATTTGGGAAAATAGAGAGGGAGGAAGAGTGGGTGGTGGAAATCCACCTGGCAATGTGGTAGGAGGGTGAGGAAAACCAGCCTCTTACTGGGGTTGGGTTGGGGAATGGGGAGGGATGACATCTGGTGCTGAAGATATAGGGTGAGAGAACCCCTGCTCTTAGGGGTCCACAGTTTAAGTCAAATGATTAGCATATATAGAGGCCGTGGGTGAGGCTGGACAGTGAGTTGGACTGGAGGGTTATGGGAGGAGAGGAATGCTTGGCAGGCAGTTGAGGCAGGTTGGAGGCCAGATCAGAATGGGCTTTGTTTGCTAGAGTTATGTAGCACAGATCTTATCCTGAAGGTGAGAGAGCCCTCCTGGAGAATCATTTCCAGGTAAAATGATAAGACTTGAAGCTGCCTCTCTTGTTATCAGGGTACAGGAGAATGGGTGGGAGGGAGATTGAGGGAAGAGTGAGACTGGAGGCAGGGAGGCCCATGAGAAGGCCATGGTAATCATGGGACAGACGAGTGACAAGAGCATGAAATAAGAGGCTGTCCAGTGAATGGTGAAGAGGGGCAAGATTATAGAAGACCACTGCGTCAGGAACTAGTGATTCTCTAAGTGAAGGAATGAAAGTGAGGTTTGCAGAAGCTGGGGAAGGAAGGATTCGTTTGAAGGAGAAAAGATTTGGAATCAGAGGCGACAGTTGAGTTAAATCAAATGATATCAGAGTTTATACCAAATATTTAATAGCAGAGAGGAGAGAACATACTCCTACAAATGCTCTGTGTACTGATAGAACAAAATACATCTTGGTATATTTCCTTTCTTTCATTTGCAATTTTAAATGTTGCCTTTTTTTTATCCCCCACTTATGACTTTTTGTGTGCTGTCTATCTGTGTCCATTCGCTGTGCGTTCTTCTGTGTCTGTATTTATTTTTATTTATTCCCCCACCCATGCTGCTTGTTTTGCTGTCTGCTCTCTGTGTCTGTTCGCTGTGCGCTCATCTGCATTATTGCTTGTCTCCCTTTTTGTTGTGTCGCCTTGCTGAGTTGGCTCTCTGTCGTACTTGCGGGCTGGGCGGCACTCCGTGGCCCCTGGGCTGGCAGCTCTCTGCAGTGTGCGGGCGAGGGCGAGCCTGCCTTCACAAGGAGGCCCTGGGTTGCAAACCCGGGGCCTCCCATATGGTAGATGGAGTCCAACTGATTGAGCCACAGCCATTTCCCTAAATGTTGCTTTTTAAATTTATTTTATTGTTAGCAGTTTCCTGGGCTTTGCTCCTCTCATTTTTTATTAACTACAGAGCATTTGTTGAGACTAGGTAATGTAATTTAGCTAACCATTTCCAGAATGGTTAAGATGTTTCCTTTTATAAAATACTGATACAAATAATACCGCTGCAGACATCTTAGGAAGAAGCTTTTTGTATATTTTTATGTTATATCCTTGAAAGAAATCTCATTGACATCAGATGGCTGTATTTGAACATGTTTATGATTTGAGGAACTAGGCTGCCATTTTCCCTGCAGTCTGGGCGGCAATAAACACTTTAAAAATAATTTGCCAATTGGTGGTGGGTGTTTGGAAGAATGAGACATCATGCAAAGAGTCAGAAAAACTGGGAGGGGGTCCTGGCTAATTACAGGGGTTCTGTGTATCTAGTTTGAGAAAGCAGCAAAATTCATGTAGAAATGTCTTGGAGGCTGTTGGACAGGAGTCTAGAGCTTAAAAGAGAGGTTAGAAAGCTGTGCTGTGGTTGTCTACCATCATCACAATCTCCCCACAACCTACGAGAGACACTGGGGTTCCTACCCCTACCCTACTGATGAGGAAGCAGGCTTAGTGAGGTTGAGTACAGCTCCCTCCAGCTAATAAGTTCCAGAGCTGGGATTCCTGTAATTCTAAAGCTCATGTTGTGCTTCTGCTGGTTATCTGATACACAAGTATATTTACATATCAGAAAATACATTTACCCACCGGAATGAATGTTAACATGCAAACAAAAGCCCACCAGTTTTTGCATGTCTTCCAAAAATGTTGCTTTGACCTTTGCTGCTATCTTCTGGTCAGGTTTTTTGTTTGTTTGAATGTATATCTTTTTCTGGGGATATTCGGGGTTATCTTGCTTGGTTGGAACATGGTAAAAGATAACAAGGCTCCTTCTCTCTTTCAATGGTCAGTGGTCACTCCCTGCCCTTGGCAGGCCTAACAGGTGGTAAAATGTTGGCCTGGATGTTAATGCCATGTGAACATTCTACAATCAGCTCCAGGTTGGGAGGTGAAATTTCAGGCTCTGTCCCTCTTATGAGGGTAGCTCTCAGTTGACCTTGTTTGCAGCAAAGTGATTTTGTTAAAATGCTTCTTTTGCTAATCTTTCACAACTCACTAACATTTTTTATCTATGACTTTGGAGTAGAAAATGAACTTTGGACACATTGGTGTATCACACATATATCACCCCTGGTTCTAGGACTTGAGGTTTACTAGATTTCTGATGTGAGAAAGGTGAACACAGGATAAATGTCTGATTGAGCTCAGATGTTTTGTTTGGGAAAACTGAAAAAGGTTGGCTTCTACCTTTTCTTCTGAGAAGGGAGATCATTGCTAGGTCCAAACTATTCTGATTCAAATTTTTATGATTTGTATTTTCATTTAGTTGGTAAGGGCTTTATTTGCATATGGGCACAAGAACTTCTACTGATTATTTAGAGTACTGGTCTTTGATCTCTAAATTTAGTACTATAGATAACGCTGCAGAGACTGTAGGGAATTGTTAATTTTTTTAAAAAAAGTGTTGATTTTCAAAAGAGCACATTGATTTCATTTGAGTTTTAAAATTGTTTTTGAAACAAGGAACGTAAGTTACTCAACTATAAAATGAAGAATTATTAAAGTAAACATTTAGTAAACAACTGTCTTGTCCTTAAAGTGTTTTAAAATTCAGTTCACAAATGTTTATTTTTCAAATGGGTGCAACATCTGCTGGGCAGGGCTGTGCATTCAGATTAATAAGGTGCAGTTGCTTCTCAGACTTTTGGTCACGATCAAGTGCAGATTATAGGTACAACAAGTGCAGGACACACCATATGGGAGGAGAGACAGGCTTGTTAACAATTACATTTACAGCAGAGGCTGTACGCCAGGGTGGAGTGGGATTGGCTGGAGGAGGCCACAGGTGCAGAGGTGCAGAGTAGCAGAAGGGCCTCGTGGCTGGGATGGGAGCTCTGCCAGTGCTTCCTCAGGAGGTCAGGCCTGAGGTGGGCTCTGAATAATGAATAAGTGAGTTGGCCAGGTGGACAAGTTAGAAGTGAGGGGACTGCCGAGAGAGGAGCTTGTGCAAAGGTAGTGATGTGAGTCACCATGGGGTTAAGTGTGCACTGACTTTTGTCCTATAGTGCCAGTAGATGCTGGAATCCAGGGAAAGGTTTCACTCAAGGAGAAACCAAATCCCATGCCTTCCTAGTGCGGTGAGTCCCAGTCTCCCCTGATTTGAAAGGTGGATGCTGGGGGGCTGGGTGGGAGGGCATCCTATGGGATTGCAAACTCCCTTGAGGATATAGCCTGGGCTGCCGTTGTTCAGTTTTCCCACCAGGTGGAGAGAACCTGCCTCAAATTGAATTCCACACTGAGAGGGAAGCAGAGTGGGGAGAGGGAGAAGGAGAAGGATCCCAGTGGGCCCCCATGGGAGCCAGTGCCTTTCCAAATGAGCCCCTGAACTCATCAGTTTCAGGAGCCTGTAACATCCTGTTTTTGCTTTAGCTAGCTTGAGTCTTCTTTCTGGGTGTTGCAACTGAAAGAGTGCTGATTAATTTCAGGAAAAGAGGGAGATTCCCAATCAAGGATGTGTGTGTGTATGTGTATGGAGATTTTTGTGTTTTTTAAGAACTGGGGAAACTTGAGCTTATTTATAATTCGAAGGAACTAAAAAAAGAGTGAAATTGAAGAAAGCGTAGACAGAGAGGGGATAGTGGTGGAGAAAGGTATGGTCTGTAGTGGGCCCAAGAGTTTGGGGGCAGGGCTCAGGCTTGCAGGAGACACACCTCATTCTCTAAGACCACCACCCTGAAGGAAGCAGGAGCTGGATGCTGGAGGATCTGGGCGCTGAGAGGGCACTCAAGCCACAGCTTCTGTTTTCTCTGCTAAGGTAAGAGGTGAGGTCATCTGCTAAGTTTGCTTTCTTGCTGGTGTAGTGAGAGGAATGATCTATTGTAAAATGGAAAGCTTTTTTGTTATTTTTGAGAATGAGCTCACTTTAATAAATGCGTTTAATTCATGTGTTAAATGCTTGCCCAGAAAGTGGGGATGGGGGTGGGGTGGGGTGGGGGAGGTGAGTAGGGAGGACAGTTTAAATTGTGCAGATGTTGCCTGCCCTTCCACTCAGGGACGCATATCCCAGAGTGGGCATGAGGAAGGACTCAGGAGTGCATGGTGCCACAGTGGGTGTCTTTCCTTCATTCCTCTCATTGTGAGAGTGTCAGTTCTGCTGGGTGCCAGTCAAGTGTTTAAGCATAATTTTGATTTTCTCCATTTTTCGCAAAAATGCCCTCTCGGCGCCCAGATCCTCCATATTAATCCTAAATGGCATTTACTAAATATCTGTTCACTAATGTATTTTAGGTGGTCTACAATGCAAGTTATTTTTTTACATAGTTACTGCCTCCTGGATGGTTTAGTTCATATAGTTTTATTAAGGTGAGGGGATCCAGAATCTATGAGCAAAACCTAGAAATTGAGAATTTGATGAAGTTAGAAGAGGAATTTATAGGAATGACACCTTTTAAAGGATCTACTTATAGATTCTTAGTATATATTTGTTTCTGAGTTAGTTCTGAATGCTCAGTTCAGGGTTTTAGCTTTGAGTTTTAGAAAAGAGATGTTTTATATCCCTTTTTATGTCTTTTATATTGTTTTAGTAGCTGAAACCACAATTGGAAGATATTGAACACAATTTTAAAAGTAGTTGTAATCCATAATAGTAAATATGTTATTTGATTTAGCTATTACAATTGTGCTTTGGTAAAAAAAAAAAAATCCTTTTTGAAAAAGACAAGGAGTCCATTGATGTTGTTTTATGTTTGATTTTAACGTGATATGTATTCATTGACCTTGACCAAACTTTCAAGGATACGTAAGATACTTGTGACAGTGCTTGTGCCCTGAGATGTACCATCCAGACCTCCTGCTCCTGGAGTTTAATTGACTGACAGAACCAGCTGCTGCCCTTCTAGATCCACCCCTACTATGCAGCCAAAACCAACCTTTTCTGGGGCTGCCCCAGCCAGTGACTGAGCACAATGGGAGGACCAATACAGGCTCTTTCCTGCCAGACCTCTGAGGGGAGGCTTTGGCCTGAGGATTCTACATTGGCCTGGCTGGACCTTTCTTATAATTGTTCTACAGTCTGACTTTTCCTCCCCAACTCTCCTTCCTTCCCAGTCTCCTTGCAGGTGTCAGCCCTGCACTGTGGTCCAAAGCCTTTCCCTACCTTCTCCAACTCCTTTTCTTTATCCTCCACAGACATTTCCCCCCAATAAATCTCTAGTCTTGTCTGGCATCCCACTTCTCAGAGAACCCAAACTAACACAACATCCCTTTCCCCGGGAAGTGGTGCCCATCCTGCTAGCCATACTCTTCAGGAGGAGCCCACGCGCATTCCGTCTTCCATGTAGCCTTTCTTCATCCCTTGACCAGAAGTCAGCTTTCCTCAGAATTCCCTTAGCACTTATACCATTCTTTTAGCATCTGGACTTTTTTAGCCTTGTATTGTACCTATTTGGGTTCTGCCTGATTGCTTCCACTAGGTGATAACTATACTGAGAACATAAACAGCTTTCTTAATCATCTTGATTCCTCTTGGTAGCATCTTCCTTATTTATAATAATAATTATTATTAACATTTATTCAGCACTTACCATGTGCCAGGCACAGCCATAAGTGCTTTTATATGAGGTAACTTATTTAATCCCCCCAAGTGATATTACCAGCCAAGGTAAATCATTATCCGCATTTTAACAGATAAAGCACAGAGAGACCTTATCCAAGGTTACATAGCTTGTAAGAGGCAGAGGCAGGATTTGAACCCAGGTATCTGACTTCAGATTCTATACTACACTGCCTATTCATTCTTTCTCTTATTCATGTAACAGCTATTTATCCAACACTAAACTGGGTCAGACATTTGCGCAACATTAGGGATGTTGTACAAAGCTTGCGATCTAAATCTGGAATTTCTGATATTTGAATAACTGCAGCTAAGATTATGGGGCAGTGGCTGGCCACCATGTGGAAATTTTGAAAAATTCCCATAGGGAAGCGAACTTGGCCCAATGGATAGGGTGTCCGCCTACCACATGGGAGGTCTGCGGTTCAAATCCCGGGCCTCCTTGACCCATGTGAAGCTGGCCCATGTGCAGCGCTGATACGGCAAGGAGTGCCGTGCCACGCAGGGGTGTCCCCCGCGTAGGGGAGCCCCACAAGGAGAGCTGCCCAGCACGAAAGAAAGTGCAGCCTGCCCAAGAATGGCGCCGCACACACGGCGAGCTGACACAGCAAGATGACACAACAAAAAGAAACAGATTCCTGGGGCCATTGATAAGGACAGAAGTGGTCACAGAAGAACACGCAGCGAATGGACACAGAGAACAGACAACTGGGGGGAGGGAGAGAGAAAGAAAGAAATCTTTAAAATATATATATATATATATATATTTAAAAATAAATAAAAATTCCCATAAAGTCTTCCTGCCCCAACGATTGTTTTCACCAACCAGAAAATTCTTGATATTAAAGTAATGATTCAAGATTATGAATTAAGGATAGTGGTCCCTCCTGAAAGAGCTCTCTAATCTTTTCCTTCTGTGCATGTATTCATTATCAGACCAACCCTCCGAAATCCAAATGAAGGAGGTATGAGAAAGGATTATTTGCAGGAGGTAGGGGCAGCAGTGCCAGAAGCTGTAGGTAAGGGCAGGCTTAAGTGAGGCTTGGGCAGGTTTCCCAAATAGTCTTTTGTGGAAACAAAATTGGAGGGATGATATTGTAAAATTTTAAATTCACAAAAACCCAAACTGAGTCATTACCCCAAAAAAGGACCTGTTATAACTAGTGACAGCAGTTATTTATTTATTTTTTAAGATTTTTTTTTTTTTTTTTTTTTAATTTCTGCACCCTTGTGACTTGCTTGCTGTCTGTTCCCCGTGTCCAATTTGCTGCATGTTCTTCTGTGTCTGCTTGTCTCCCTTTGTTGCGTCATCTTGCTGTGTCAGCTCTCCGGCCCTCCACGGGCACTGGTCGTCCAGTCGTCTGCTCTCTGTGGGTGCGGGCCAGCCTGCCTTCACAAGGAGGTCCTGGGATGGGTATCCAGGGCCTCCCATATAGTAGATGGGAGCCCAATCGATTAAGCCACAGGTGGCAATTATTTTAATGAAATCCTTGATAGTATTTTCAAAGCTGCATGGAAGAGATGGGAACTGAAGACATAAATCCCTTTTTAAAACTTTTTTAGGGATTAACATATGTTTTATTTTTGCCTGGTGATATTTCTGGTCAAACAGTATAAACATTTCTATTCCATGGGCTCTATTTCAGATAAGATGAGGATGTATTTGGGCTATGTAGGCTTGATTTGGGAGGGCTTATCCTGAATTTCTAGAGTCAAAGTAAAATATCATCCAGTCTTCCTCAGCATTTCTCTGTGTGTTTTGTAAAGCAGATATTTATTTTGGAAAGAATGGTCTTCCGACTCCTAAAATAAAAACACATACTAATAGGCACATCCTCTTTAACTAAAGTTAAAAAGTAAATAATTGACTGGAAAAATATGTGAAGCTTCTTCTGGGACCAAGTTAGAGCTTCAATATGTAAAGATCTCTTATGTATTAACAAGAAAGTGACAATAAATCAGTGTTCAAAATCTATGTATACATAAGTCATAAATGAAGAATCATGTATAGAAATGTTTTAAAAATCACTCCTCACTAGTTATCTAAGATACATAAATTTAAAGATTGAAATGTAATTGCCTATTATATTAGCAAAGTTGTTTTTTTCCTAGTGATAATATACAGTATGGTATATTATCTAATGTGCTTTTTTTTTTTTGCTTTTCAACATACTGCTTTTTAAAAAATATAACTTATTGAAGTATGTCATTCATACATGAACATACATAAACAATAAGTGTATAGCAAAATTTGTGAATTTACAAAACAAACATGCATATCATCATACAGGGCTCCCGTACATCTTCACAACACCAGCACCTTGCATTGTTGTGAAACATTTGTTACACTAAAGTAAGAAAGAGCATCATCAAAATATTTCTACTTTTAGTAATATTTAGTCCATATCTTACATTTGGTATATTTTTCTCCAACCCCCCAATTATTAACACCCTATATTAGTATTATATATTTGTTATAGTTCAGGAGAAAGCATTTTCATATTTGTCCTGTTAACCACAGTTGATCTTGCACCACTGGATTCACTGTGTTATGTAGTCCCATGCTTTGTACAACCCATTCAAAGTGTACTCAGTGGCTTTCAATCTCATCACAGAGTTGTGCTGTCATCACCTCAGTCAATTTTAGAACATTTTCATTACTCCAAAAGGAAAAATCTAATGCACTTTTGATAGGACTGTAAATAGTATACTCTTTCTGGAAAGTAGTTTGTTGATATGTATCATTTCCCTTAAAAATGTACGTATTACCGTACCCCTGGTATGGGACATAATTCCCAGGGATGAACTTCCCTGGCACTGAGGGATTATTACCAAAGACCAACTAGCAATGCATCTGGAAAAAGACCTTGACCAAAGGGGGAAATGGTAAATACAACTGGGTTTTTATGGCTAAGAGATTTCAAAGTGAATTGGGAGGTCATTCCAGAAGTTACACTTACGTAAGTTTCAGCAATATCTCATTGTCTGCCATAGTAAACAGTGCCTCAGATAGCAGGGTTTTTGAGGTCTCTAGAGACATCCAGACACTATAAGCAGGGCAGACTATTTCAGGAATTCATCACCCTGTCAGTGGGCCTTACTTTGGAATTTATGCTGCCCAGTGTAACAGAGTTAGACTCATTTATAGTTTCCCTACACATGGCTCTTCTGCCCCTTTTATTTGAACCTATAATTAGCACTATACTTGTTAAACATATGTCCCAGAGATGTAAATCTTTGGTCCATCCATGTGCCAGTTGAGCCCTGGATCTCAGTAATGTTGTAACACCTACTCTCCAGTTCGTTGGACTCACCCACAAGGAACAAGGAAATGATGGACAACTAACAAGGAAATGATGGACAACACCCATCCTGAGGAACAGAGAGTGTCTGCATCTGCAAGCAAGATAGTTCCATCCATCTGCCCCATGGGATCTAAGCCTCCTCTCAATTACAAACAGAGTGGGCATCACCATCCCAAAATCCTCAAGATTGGTAAATGAACAATGACTGAACTAGACTTATTACTATTCCATTATAGACGTATTGTTATTCTAGCAATGGAAGAACTTTTATCATTGATATAAAGGCAGTGGCCATCATATGTTCTGAGGGAAGAATAGGTGTAACATGGGGGCATTTTCAGGACATTGAAATTGTCCTGCATGATATTGCAATGACAGATACAGGCCATTATACATTTTTTTTTTTAAAGATTAATTTTTATTTATTTAATTCCCCTCCCCTCCCCCGGTTGTCTGTTTTCTGTGTCTTTTTGCTGCGTCTTGTTTCTTTGTCCGCTTCTGCTGTCGTCAGCGGCATGGGAAGTGTGGGCGGCGCCGTTCCTCTGCAGGCTGCTCCCTCCTTCGCGCTGGGCGGCTCTCCTTACGGGTGCACTCCTTGCACGTGGGGCTCCCCTACGCGGGGGACACCCCTGTGTGGCACAGCACTCCTTGCGCGCATCAGCACTGCACATGGGCCAGCTCCACACGGGTCAAGGAGGCCCGGGGCTTGAACCACGGACCTCCCATGTGGTAGACGGACGCCCTAACCACTGGGCCAAAGTCCGTTTCCCCCATTATACATTTTGTCATAACCTACAAAATTGTGTGGGGCAGAGTGTAAACTATAATGTAAACTATAGTCCACAGTAGCAATGCTTCAATATGTGTTCATCAACTCTAACAAATATACCACACTAATGAAGGATATTGTTAATATGGGAAAGTGTGGGAGGGGAGAGGGTGAGCCATATGGGAAGCCCGTATATATATATTTTAAATTCAATAGATAATTGTATTTCAATTCAGTGAATTTTTAACACAGAAGAAATGCATAATAAACAAACACCCTTTATCCTCAAAATCATTTTTTTTCCCTCAACCTGGGGAAATAACTAGGTTTTTATCTCCAGTGAATCCCTTCACCACAGACCATATAGGAGGGTGCCTGACCAAGCCAACAGTGTCCCCCAAAGACAGAATGCATAGAAACATAGGGGGCTAAAGGTATGTACAATGAAAGAATCAGTCAGTGAAGCCCCTGTATTTTTTAATGTAACATTTATGTAATCTAAATCTTCTTTAAAAATAAAAATTAAAAATTATTTTAAAAATGTACATATCATTTGACCCAATTTCCTCTTCTGGGAAATTATGGTAGATTTACTAAAAAGGTATTCTATTAAATTTTATCAAATACGATTAAATTGTATTAAATTTTTTATTGAGGTGAAATTCACATAATATAAAATTAACCATTTTAAAGTGAACAATTCAGTGGCATTTAGTACATTCCCAGTATTGTACAACCACCTCTATCTAGTTATGAAACGTTTTCATCACCTGAAAAGAAAACCCTTGGGAACGGATATAGCCCAGTGATTGAGTACCTCTTCCCATGTTTGAGGTTCTGGGTTCAATCTCCGGTACTTCCTAAAAACAAACAAACAAACAAAAACCCTTGTACCCATTAAGCATTTATTCTCTATTCCCCCTCCACTCCCAGCCCCTGGCAACCACCTGTGTATGCACGTGACCAGACTGAGCTTTTCTTTCTCATCTTAATTATTCTGCCCCATCAGAATGGTAGTGTGCTTGTACTAGTCAGGACTCTTGGTTGCAAGTGGCAGAAAACCAACTCAAACTAACTTAAGCAAAAGAGGGGATGTAATGATGTACGTAATGAAATATTCTAAGGGGAAATTTGGCTTTAGGTATGGCTGTCTGCAGGAGTTTAAGTGAGGTCCAGGCTCCCACTCGTGGCTGCTCTCTCTCTCCATCTCCCCCTTAATACTCTTTTGCATTCCTAGTTCTCTATTGTTTATTTTCCGGTCCTCTGTGCCTTCTGAGGCAGACTCTGCTGGGGGCAGAGTCTAGCAGTGCTGGCTGTCATGTCCTGACAGCTAGTGACCCTGGAGAAGATGCGTTCCTCCCTGAGGGCCTGCCCCTGTACCAGAGAGCCACTTTGTTTGGTCCATGGGGGTCACGTGCTCATTCCTGTCCCACTTGCTGGGTGAGGGAACTGGGGTTCTTTGGTCAGCCGGGGTCACGGGCCTCAGTTCCTAAAGACTGAATCTCATTCTGGCTTATCTATTCCTAAGTAAATGGGCAGCGCTGTTTTTTGTGGCACCTTGCCACAGAAAACTGTGCTGCCTAGATCTCTGCGGAGGCTCGTAAATAGCTCCAAAGTGAAGTTGGTTGCCTTTTGTGTTAATGATCCTAGATCTTGGAGAAAGCCTTAAATGACTTTCTGTAAGTTCTACTTAAGATTATGGGAATAATATTATCTAATCAGAGGGATGCAAAGGGTATTGACTGCTCTCTGAGTGCCTATGTTAGACCCTGCCTGTTTTTTAAGTGAAGTTACTGAGTTTCTGCTATGTGCCAGGCTCTGTTCAGCCAAACGAAGTCCTACCCCTCATGGAATTTTCATTCTGTTGGGGTAGATGGAAAGTAAACAGATAAAAGCTAGTATGTAATATAATCTCATGTAATGATTATAGAAAAATAAAGCCTGATAGGGGAGTATGTTTACTCCTCAGGATAGTGGGGTCAGGGAAGGATACTCTGAAGAGGGGTTGTGAGCCAAGATCTGCGTACAGTCAGGGAGCTGCTGTGTGATTATTTCTGGGAGTAGTGTTCCTGGCAGAGGGAACAGCAAATGCAAAGGCTCTGAGTCATAAATAGGCCTGGATATCTCACAAAAGCCAACGGGTTGGGGGAGGAGGAGGTTAAGGGCAAGAGGAGGTGGGGTTTGTGGGTCTCAGTAAGGTAAGATAAGAGCAGGGGCATGACCTCAGCTGACCTTTAGGTCTGATCTTTAGGTTTAAAGGCTCACCCTGGGTCCCACCTGGAGGATAGACTTCCTGGGTAAGCCTACTTGAGACTTCTGACCACAAGCTTTCTGCTTGGTTTACTTTGTAAAAGACCAGATACTGTCCCCAAACTGAACAGTGCTTGGAGACAGAGAAGAAGGAAGAGGAAAAAGTGGGGCTGGAGAAGGGAGTGGCTGTGGAAGTCAAGGTAGTAGAAGTTTGAGGGAGACAGGGACACACATAGCCTGTGCCCTTTCTTACTGCCGCCGCGAGAGCTAGTGATGAGATGACAAGATAGTAGCATTCTCTGGCCAGTCGGACAGGGGAGGCAGGGGACCATGAAATGGGGTCCCCACACTGGATTGAGCTGGATGAGGCAGAAAGCTTGCTAAATAACCTCAGACTCTAGAAACAGGCGAGGGCAGTTGCATTATAAAGTGCCCCTGATGTTGACAAAACATGGCTGAAAAAGAATGAGTGCAGGAAAATGTTGATAGATCAGTACAATATTAATTTATCTGTTTAACTGATAGCAGAGGTTAGTAAAGGCAGCAACATTCTGCACATTGGCTCTGTGGCAGGTACTTGGCTAAACTAGAACCCTCATTGTGCTTCTTATTGTGGGTTTCTTATGGAAAGACCTGAGGTGTCTTTATCTTTAGTTCCATTGTTAATCAAACAGATGTGTGATTTTATGAACGGTCATTGCTGTCTTATGTCCTTTTTATTTTTTCTAAGATTTTATTTATTTATTTAATTTCCCCCCTTCCCCTGGTTGTCTGTTCTTGGTGTCTATTTGCTGCGTCTTGTTTCTTTGTCCACTTCTGTTGTCGTCAGCGGCACGGGAAGTGTGGGCGGCACCATTCCTGGGCAGGCTGCTCTTTCTTTTCACGCTGGGCGGCTTTTCCTCACGGGCGCACTCCTTGCGCGTGGGGCTCCCCCACGCGGAGGACACCCTTGCGTGGCACGGCACTGCTTGCGCGCATCAGCACTGCGCATGGCCAGCTCCACACGGGTCAAGGAGGCCCGGGGTTTGAACCGCGGACCTCCCATATGGTAGACGGACGCCCTAACCACTGGGCCAAAGTCCGTTTCCCCTTATGTCCTTTTTAGAAAGGTGACTATGGTGTTTCAAAATATGAGTGTTAGGTTAGATACAGGAGAAGGATCTTATGATATTCTTCCATAGATTATTTCTGAGTATAAACCATTTCTTTTGCCATTTCGTAGTTTGCTATTAAGAGCGTTCTGTGCTGGCAGTTGCTCATCAGTCAGAGCCAGGTTTAAGCAAAACATAAAAAGTTGACTTACATGGACTAAAGCCAATAGGTCTTACAAATGAGCCTTATCATGATTGGAAATTTCATCACCTTTCAGCATTCATCACACGATTGCTTGTTCCTATCTAGTGCAAAAAGATTTTTTGCAAATAAAAAAAAAAATGATTACATGGCTGGATGGGGACTATGTCTTCCTACCCGGTTCTATTTTTTTGTATACTTTTTAGTAAAAGAGTAATTAGAGAATCAGCATCCCTAAAGATAGCAAAACCCGTCTTTATATGAAAACGTGTGTAATTACACGAGAAGTTTAATTAAAATGTTGGACAGAGGAAGTTTAATTGCATTATTTGCTGTTTTTAGGGCACTTTAGTACTGGTAAAGGTGTTATTTTGTATATTGTTTGGGTCTTGAGTTTTCTTCAAAGTTAAAAAGACAAGTTTGGAGAAAATTATGGTCTGGTGCCATGTCTGCTGAGTTGTTCTTTTCTTTTCTTTTCCTTTTTTATGATAACAATGTTCAGGCTTTGAAAGAAAATCTCTTTCTAGAATACCCTGGCAGTTTTTTCCTAAAATGAAAAACAGCTTTATAACTTTTGCTGGTTATAAAATTCTACACACTCATTATAAAATTTTGAATAACATAAATAAGAAAAAATTTTGTGTAAAAAACTTCAAATTCTGCAATCCCCTGATAAACATTGTTAAATTTTTGGTAAACATGCTTCCAGTGCTTCTTCTTGCTTTTATGTGTTCTCTCTCTTGCTCTTCTTCTCCTTCTCCTTCTCCTCTCTCTCCTCCTTCTCTTTCTCTCCCTCTCTCTCTTTTGCACACACACACTCAAGTTTACATGAATAGTTGTTATCCATGGTCTAACACTATGTTTTTCACTTAACATGCCTTGAACATTTTTCCACATCGGTAGCTAAAGACTTACATAAAACTCAAGTGGCGATATTGTGTTCTGTTGGACTCTTTTAACAGGTTATTCATTACACATTCTTCAAGTTGTAGGTTTCAGACCTCTGCATGCTTCCAGCAGCCTGAGTGCCTGGGATGTATAGGGACCAGGAGAAGGTCCTTTGGTTTTTGTGTGATACTGCAGATGTGACAGCAGTTGAGGTTGCTGGCAAGGTGGGCAGTGGAGAGTGATGATTTTCTGGATATTAAGACAACCCCTTGGGATAGGACATTTTAGTCTTTGCTGAGTAAATTTTATAAAAGGGCCATCTTTTGAAGCTGTCCAGGAAGAAGTTCATCCCACTGGCAAGCTGGCTGTGTTCTTTTTTTAAAAAAACAACTGGGATTTTTATTGATGGCTGGCAGCTTTATACTCCTAGCTATCACTGAACTGTGTACCATCGAGATGGAGCATTAGAGAAGAGAGAGCAGAATCAAATAGTGCTGCATCTTTTTTAAGTAAACCAACTTCTAGGTCCTCTTCCGAATTTAGTAGCCATTCAGTTCTATGACTAGTGCCATATCTCTCCTGTGTTCTTTTTGTTTAGAAATAAAAAAGTATTTCCAGGTATGCTGCTCTGCACCCCTCCATCACTCTCTTCATGTTAGATCTCCTTAGGTAAGCAGGCCTGACTGCCTGGGTTCCAGTTCTAACCTAGGCTGGCCTAACCTCGCTGAGCCAGCCCTTCTTCCCACTGGCAATCAGGGTAGGGTGGGGTGGGGGTGTTAATTGAGTTCATATGTATGAAGCTCTTTTGTAACCTGTTATAATTACTCAACAATTATGTGGCATACGAAGACTCTGCCAGCCCCCGTCACCACCACTTCTTTGCTTCTTTAGTTGCTGGGACCAGAGGAGTGGCAGTTACCATTTAGTTCCTGCTGTCAAAAATGAATCAGCACTACAGAGGCACTTTTCCATTTTATTTCTATCTTTGGCTCTTTCCCCAGTGAGTGGTTTTGACTAATATAGGCTAGCCCCAATTCAGATCCAGAAAAGTAGAAACAACTGCATTAAAATGTATATAAATACATTGGATTTGAACATCATATTTCATTGGTGTAGATAGTATTTTTATTATATTGGCACTTGATATCTATTAAAAACAAAGTTCTATTTTAAACATGTTTAAAATAAAAATGTTTAAAAATAGTTCTACTTATAAAATTTTAACACTAGCTATTTGGAGTATATCTCTATATACAAAATTACTTTAATATATGGACTATCATTCTTGGATAACAGATGTGTTAACATCTTTCTAATTCCTAACAATTTTACTTTGTATGTCTGGTTTATACTTTATAGGTATAAAGAGATGAAAATAATACATCTTAGGAAATAAAGTGGGATGAATATGATTTCAATCAACACCTCAATTGACACTAGCATTTGCTTCCTGTTCTTCTGTCAGCGATTCTTTCAACTGCGTGTCTACAAGGATGTTTTTGGTTGCAGGTGACAGAAAACTCAAGTATAAACTTATTAATAGGGTTTTTTTTTTTTCTTCTTTAGAGCGAGGTCCTGAGGCAGGACGGTTCCCAAGTTAGTTAATTCAGTTAAGTGCTGTTGCTAACAGGGGAGCCCCTTTCTACCTCTCTGCTCTGCCGTCCTCAGTGCTGAAGCAGGTTAATACGACAGGGAATTAATAGATGGATCTGGAACCTGACAGGGGTCCATGTGGACATGTGGATCCCCCAAGATGGCTGCTGGAGGAACCCCACCCCAGGATTCTGCTACCTAGAACAAAAACTTCTTCCTGGGAACAAGGAAAAGCCCTGATGTTCTCTAGGAATTTTATCACTGGGTAAGGAATTGATGGGTGGGGTAGTCATTCAAAACAGCAAACAGCTGGAACCCCCTCCCCTTACATTAGCAAAGGGGTGGAATAATTAGCAATTTAAAAGCAAACCAAGAGGCTTGAGTGCTCTCACCCTGCTCTCTTGCCTTACTGTTTCGCCTGCTTTTGCCTGCGGACCTGTCTTGCCCTGTGTACGCTGCTGTCGCCATTTTTCCTTTGCCATGTGGCCACACAAGTAACCCTAGGGATTTATAATGTATAATGGAGAATTATAGCTTGTAAATTAGCCCTCTTCATCCCTTATCATCCTCTTCCTCACTACCTGGGACTCCAGCTCTGTTATTTTCTGTTATTTTCTCCCATTTCTCTTCCCTCCCTACCTGAATAAATTGCTGGCTTAACTCAACTGGTGTGCTCTTGAAATTCATTTCTCCAGCATAGCCAAGAAACTAGATAGAATCTAGTAACAGTGTGATGGGTTTGTCCCCAGGCTAGCTCATCTCTTGGTGGCCAGGCACCCACAGTGATTCCAAGCATCACCCCTGAAAGAATGACACCTGGGTAGGCTTGACCACCTTATGTGGATAAGCCCCTGGTTGTACCCCCCCCCCCCAGCCTAGCGCTGCACATACGGGAGAGACTGAAATGTGCTGGGCTGGTGACAGGAAAAGGAGTCCCCACCTTCACTCTGGTTAGCAGGGGCCACTGTTGACAAAAATTTGTATCCACGGGCAACCTTTGCTCTTTGGATCCATGTTTTCTGATTTCCTCCTTTAGTGGTAAGGTTAGGATACCTTATTCATAAGCTTGCCAACTCTTGAGACCAGTGAGGCTGCTTTGCAATGACAAGTTTTTTCTTTCCCACTAACATCTCTTCAACACTGTTGCTTAACAAACCATCTCCAATCTCAGTGGCTTACTTGACACTTACACAAATGAATAAACATCCACTTTCCTCCCTCCAGGGCTGGAGTTGGTGGGGCTGTGTGTGGCTGGTCTGCCTGACAAGCTTCTTCCTTTCCAGTGGCCGGGCAGCTGCCTAGGGCTTCCAACAACCTGTAGGTCAGAGCACATCACCAGCCTTGAATCTGTGGGGGTATGCCCGATCCCAAGGCCTGGTAGATGAAGGAAGAATTTGTGGCATTTTTACAAATTCCCACAAGAAAGGCAGTGACCTAGGTAGTTGTAGAACCATGTTGGCCTATAAGTAAATGTGCATTGCTAATGATGTTTATCCTTGTCAGGGTTTTCTGTCTTGTGTCTCAGGATTTTATTTGCACTTCATTATTTCCCTTCTTCTCACCAAGCATTTCTAAGTGACTGTCTTATTAAGTTGTCAAATTCATCTTGAATTCTTCTTTTATCCCTTTTCCCTGTCACCAGTTTGTGATCTTGATCATCACACCTTCATGGCCATCATCTAGGGAACTGGAGTGAAATAGTAAATGGCACCATTTCCAAAGACACCCAGATGTGTGGGCAGGGCTGGGAGGGTACTTAGCTCTGGGGCAGGGGTGTGTGGGGTGGGAGATGTAAGGAGGTGGGACATGAAGATGGGAAGATGGGAGGCCGTTGCCTACTGGGGATAACTGGAGCCCCTTCCTCCTCTTGACAGCATCACCCTGGACCTTTTGTGTGGGAGAAGGAATCTTTTCCAGGTCCTTTGGTGTCCTAGGGGTCTACTGAAAGCAGGGGTTTTTGAGGCTCTATTGTGGCCCTTGTAAAAAAAAAGGGGTAGAATTGCTATTGAAAAGGATTATATGTGGAAGGAAATGGAGGGATAACCCCACTGGTTTCTGGAGGTATGTTTATTGGTAGTGCTTACTGCCCTATTAGGATTAACTGCCATTTAACAAGGGATGGTCTCACTGAGTATATGGCTTTGATGATTCATTGAATTTTATGGTTTTACAGGTGGGTGAAGCTGGGTTATTCCCACCTGGTGAGATGGCCTTTGCCAGGAGCTAAGTAATTATAAAACAACTAACACTTATATAATACTTTCTGACACTCTAAAAGCATTTTGCATATGCTAATTTTATCACCTCAGCAGCCTTGCCCTGTGGGAATCATTGTTAGCCCCCTTTTTTTTTCTGGTGAGGAAATTGAGAAAGAGTTTAAGTAATTTGTCTGAGATCTTGCAGCTTCTGGACTTGAACCCAAGCATCCTGGCTCCTAAGGTTTTGCTCTCAGCCTTTGCTCTTGCCTTTCAGCTAAATATGGAGACGCCATTGTCTGCAAGAGCTGGACAATTGGCTGGACCCAGGGGGTGGGAGAGGGTAGGTTTTGGTGTGGAATATAAAAGTTTATCTTGGAGATCGTGGTGGTTTGGAGTAGCTATCCCCAAAAAACATGTTCTTAAGCTTAATTCATTGCCGTGGATGTAAACCCATTGTAAGGACAACCTTTTGATGAGGCTACTTCAAAAGGATGGGTCTTAATCCTATTACTGGAGTCCCATATAAGCAGGATGCAATCCAGACAGAAAGAAAGCCTCAGAGGCAGCAGCGAGAAGCTGAACATCAATAGAATCCCTAAGAGAAGGGACAGACCAGAAGAAACCACCATGTGCCTTGCCATGTGACAAGCTAGGGACTAAGGATCTCTGGCAGCTGGCCCCAGGATGCCACAGTGTTCAGGGAGAAAGCATCACCTTGACGGTGCCTTGATTTGGATTTCTGTCATAGCTTCAAAACTGTGAGCTAATAAATTCCCATGATGTTTGCTTGAGCGCCAAAGGAAACAAAAACAGAGATGAAATGGATAAATAATAGAAACACTTTATTGGTTGTTGGTGAAGGAGAAAGAGAAACTGAAGGTGTTTTCTTTAAAAAATCAGAAATGACCCCAGATCTACCAGGCTGTCAGTCACTTCTCTGTGTTTAATTCGAACATACCTCCCTGCGGTTGGTGATTGGAGTAAGGCAGTGGGCTGGCATCTGTGCCAAACACTAAAACTCAGATCCTCTAAGGTAGGTTCCAGCCTCAGCTTTAGGATCCAGGGCTGGGCAGCCCTCTCTCTCGCTCATTGGCTTCCTGAGGTACTGGGGAGATTTCCCATCTTAGGGAAAACAGAAGTTCCCTTCTCCAGTGTCACTCATTTCTCTCATTTCTTCCTGGGGCTGCTTTTCCTTCTGTTCTTCTTCATCTGGCTCTCCTGCTGTTGGCCTGAGGTGATGATTTATCTTTTTATACTCCTGACCTGATTTCTATTTTGATTTGTTCCCATTTGTCTCTGTGGCCTTTGGACAGTTCAAATTTGCAGTCAGAAGACCAAACAGTTGTTCTGGCCACTTCCCTGACTGGGCTACCTTGAGCCTGAGGTTTCTTTGTCTTGATCCCACCTGCGTGGTAGATTATAAAATAAATTCATGAAAGTATCTCTTAAAGCATAAAGTCTGACATAAATGTATGACATCACTGATGTACCTCACCTCCCCAAGTGGCATTGTCCACCACCTACTTTGATGCCCTGCACAAGCTTCGGTCGTGGTGCCCTCTCTGTTAACTGTTTTTTTTGCCTGTGTACCCTTGAGGACCTGGTGTCATATTCTTTCTGAATACCCTTGCACCTGGCACAATTATTGTTGGCATGGGTCGGGGCTCAACAAATGTTGGAATGAGTAAAGAGTGTCTGCTAATGGAAGTTTGTGGTCATAGTCTTTTTTTTTTTTTAAGCAAACCCTTCCTACTCTATCACCATGCCTCTTAAAGTTAGTCTTGCTCAAAATCAGTCTCTTGATACTTTCCTTTGTTCCTTTTCGCAGGATGCTGAATTCCAATGCCTTGTGTGGTTGCCTTCCCCAAAATATAGGCTTACTTTACAAATAGTGACCTGATGAGTTGTTTTTTATTATTATTTTTTAATTCAAGTAAGACAAATCAAGAAATCACCCTGGGGGGAGTGAGTATAGCTCAGTGGTTGAGTGCCTGCTTCCCATATATAAGGTACTAGGGCTCAATCCCTGGTACCTCTGTGAAAAAAAAAAAAAAGGACTCATCTTGGATTTTTACTTAGAGACATAAAATAGTTGATATTCTTTATTTCTTTATTTAACAAATCTATGTTGAACACTTTTTATGTATCAGGCAGTTTTTGGGGCTAGGGATGCAGCAGTGAACAAAATAGATGAGATGCGTGCCCTCATGAAGCCTACCTTCTGGTGTGTGTGTGAGGGTGCCAACCAATAAAGAAGTGAGTGAATAAATGAGATTATTCCAACTAGTCTTGAGTGTTGTAGGGGGTAATGATATGAAGAGGGCTCTCAGACAATGAGGAGTCCTCATGGACATAAACTGAGTATGCTCCAGGTGTTGTGCTCTTGGTTTCATTGTGTAATTATTGCATGCCTCATTGTCTTACTTGTTCTTTAAGCTCAGCACCACCCATGCCTGGTCCTCAAGAAAGATGCTATTGTATGGCTGAGGAGAAGGTGGCCATTCCCTAGACTTTTGACCTTGGAAGATCATTTCATATAGATGAGGACCCCTCACACTGGACAAGGGCCCTTTTTGTTCAGGTTGCTGATATTTGAGTGTCTCTCTGAGACCAAGGGACAGGTGGGGGAAGATAGGGAGTTGCTGCTCACCCCATTACCTCTTTGTGCCTACTTGACGATGTTACCTACATCGTCAGCACTAAGAATCCTGCTGACTTGCTTCTGGCGTTCTGTGTCTGAAGCCTCTTCACTGGTGAGCAGCCACTCATTTGTTGCAGAGCCTCTGAAGGTGAAAGGCAGGGCAATGTGAGGACACATGACGATGACATGGGGGCACCTTTAGACATCTTTGAGGAGGTAGAGTATGACCCCAGTTCTGAAGAAGGAGAAGGAACCAGCTGTATGAAGATCTGGGGATGTGGACAGCACTCCTCAGGGGCCCCCACTGGGGAACACATTTGGCAAGTATGGGGTAGAGTGTAGGGTGTGAAGGAGAAGAGAGTGGTGTAAAATGAAGTTGGTGTTGAAAGAGGGAGATCAGGCAGGGGCCTTCAGACCGTGGTAAAGACCTTGGATTTTACTTTTTGGATAACTGGAGTCTGTGAGAGAGTTTCCAGTGGGAGAGTAATCTGCTTTGATTTACATTCTTAAACTCTCACTTACCTTCATGTGGGAAGTGGACTATAGAGAGGAAGAGTAGAAGCCGGGCCCAGGCAGCAGGTGGTGGCAGCAGCCCAGGTGAGGACTGCTGACCACTTAGACTGGGGGTACTTTAAGGCGTGAGCAGTGATACAGGTGGGAACACATGTTGGAGGCAGAACTGACAGGTCAGAGCCATGTATGGGCAGTGGGCAGTGAAAGTGCCAGAAGAACCCATGATGACTTCTAGGTTTGGGCTTGAGCAGCTGGGTGGATGGTGGTGCCATCTATCTATCTGTCTGTCTCTCTGTCTATCTGTCTTATCTGTCTGCCTGTCTTTCTATCCATCTATCCATCCATCCATCCATCCATCTACCCATGCCAGTTATTGACTTCTAGATTTGGGCTTGAGCAGCTGGGTGGATGGTGGTGCCATTTACTTACTTACTCACTTATTTATTTATGCATGCCATTTATTGAACTGGAAAAGCGGAGGAAAGAACAGAGTCCGAGGTTCAGAACAATGATTCTCTTTTGCCGTGTTATATTTGAGAGGCCTTTTGGACACCCGCTGGGAGGAATCCAGTTGGCAGTAGGTGTAAGAGGGCGGCGGACTTGGCCCAGTGGTTAGGGCATCCGTCTACCACATGGGAGGTCCGCGGTTCAACCCCTGGGACTCCTTGACCCGTGTGGAGCTGGCCCATGTGCAGTGCTGATGCGTGCAAGGAGTGCCGTGCCACTCAGGGTGTCCCCGCATAGGGGAGCCCCATGCACAAGGAGTGTGCCCCGTGGGGAGAGCTGCCCAGCACGAAAGAAAGTGCAGCCTGTCCAAGAACGGCGCCGCACACACGGAGAGCTGACACAACAAGATGATGCAACAAAAAGAAACACAGATTCCCGTGCCGCTGACAACAACAGAAGCAGACAAAGAAGATGCAGCAAATAGACACAGAGAACAGACAACCGGGGTGGGGGCGGGGAAGGGGAGAGAAATAAAAAAAAAATCTAAAGAAAAAAAAGAGCAACACTTCAAGGGGAGACATCAGGTCTGCTGGTAGACTGCGGAAGTCATGGCAGAGAGTTGGATTTCTCTCTTGATGTACTAAGGATTTGAAGGAGGGTTAGACCTTCCTTTCCTGTAGGTGTGTAATCTAATGGTTTACAACTTGTTAGGATCCTATCGTTGTAAGTTGTAGATGACTTCTTTTATTCAATTCATTCAAGAAAATACTAAACTAGATGTTGTACTAGAGGCAGAGGCCGTAATGATGCATGAGCTAGACCGTGGATTCTGTGAGGGCAAGCGAGTATATCTGACGGAGGAGACAGACCATTAAGTCAGGAACTTGGTAAAGTATGCCATGTTTTGTGATGGGGATTGGAACAGGGTGGTGGGAACATAGAGCAGAGGCACTGACCTGGTCTGGGGGTGGGTCTGCTTCCAATCATCAGTGGGGGTGGGGAGGAACCTGCTGGGTGAAGCAGGCTTCAGGGAGAGGGAACAGTGTTAGTGGAGGAGGGGCTAGCCATTCATATTGGAGTTAAAATGGACAGAACTCTGCTTCAGAACTGGCAGCTTTTGTAGTAGGTACCCAGGGATCCTGTGGCAAGACAGTGTGGATTATTACAATGATGATATTCCTGTTGCATTGTTACCTGCTTTCACACAGGTCAGGTTGTCAGTTACTAGGAATTTCCACTGCTCTGTGCTCAGTTTTAATTTGGTGCAATAAATGCAATGCGAGATTGGCAGTTCATATGATTTTATGAATACCTTTATGTGCATTATTTTACAGAACGAGGGCAGGATTTTTGTATTAAAGGCCCTCATATAGTTACCACAGGAAAACAAATCTTCAGATTCATCAGTATAATTGTTAACTTTGTAGAATTTAAACATAGTAATGAATGTGTTCACATATGTAATCACAATATTACAATCTGTATTCACACTGCTACAGATTGAATAGCCATGTATTCTTTTCTTGTATAATCCTTGTAGAATTTTAAGGAGGGTTTTAAATTTTCCTCAGTTACTACTGTATCCTTCAAAAGCACCAGCACCTTGGTCAGGACCCTGTTGCACAATCTTGTTTCAGAGAAAAGGTACAAAGGCGTCTGAATCCTGGGTAACCACTTTGAGCAGCCTTGGGAAGTTTTTCCCAGGACCACCTGTGTACCTGGAAGAAGAGGCTGTGTCTGCAAAGTCCCTTACATGACCCATCAATCTACCTGTGGCCCTGGTTTTAGCAAAACCATCTGGTACAACAAGAAGAAACGCTGCTCAAGGCAACTGTAGGAACACCTGGCAGGCTCCACTATGTCCCAGCAGCAGCAGGGACAGGTCACCTAGAAGCTGGAGGGAAGGCAGTAGGCGAGGGTGCAGATGGAGAGAGTGGGGCACGTGTGTGTGTGGGGGACAGTGGCAGTTCTCCTGGGCTGTTTGCTCTTTTCACGCAGCAAGATGGCGTGGGCTTGGAGGAGGGAGAGCTTGCTGGAGGGAGGGCCTCTGCCTGGCAGTTGTTCTTCAATGGACAAACCCATCCTGCTTCATGGCATCTGCCAAAAGCCACCTCCTCCACAAACTCCCACTTCCCCACCCCTTAACAGGAAGTCCTCTGGTACCTCTCCAGACTCCATTCTCTCTGACCTCCTTTTCTAACTGGTCTTTAAGCGATGTGTACCCATTAGCAGTGATCTCCTTGCATAGGCAGTGTGCCAATTTCAGCCTCTCAGGCTTCAGCCCAGGCCTTCATGTGGGGTGGTGCCCCAGATTTTATGGGAGGACCGAACGACTTCAGCATTCAGAACTCTCTTGGTTTTTGTAGAATAAACTCATGGAAAGACTTTTTTGTTTTGTCTTATAAGGAGATAAAGCTAAATTTTACTTTCCTTCATTTCTGAAAAGGTAGTTGGTAATTCTGATAAATGTGTTAAGTGTATTGTCATAAATGGAAACTTTTTTTTTTCCAGATAATGTAGATGCAAGTGATCTTAAGCAGTTCTTTGAGACCAACTATTCTCAGATATATTTCATCTTCTATGAAAATTTTATAACACTGGAAAATAGTTTGAAATTAAAAGGTAAGCTTTCTGCAGAGTTTTTTTTTCTTTTTCTGATCAGATTAAAACAATCAGGAAGTTTTAGAAATTGTATGTATCCCTCCTTTAATAAAAGTGTATCTGTTCAAGACTGTATCAGTTAGTTTGTGTGCCTAACCACCTACCCCCAAACTGAGTGCCTTAAAAAAGACAAGCAGCTGTTTACACTTCTCAAGGTCAGTTAGGCATTTTTTCTGATTCAGACTGGCTCATGCTCTGGTCAGCTGATGGGTGGACATGTCTGGCAATTGGCAAGCTATTGATGAGGGCACCTTAGTTCTCCTCCACTTGACTTCATATTCCCTAGCAGGCTAGTTGGGGTGCTTTCACATGATGACCTCAGAGTTCAAAGTTCATCAAGGGCACATGGCTTTTCAGGCTACTGCTGGCCTTGTGCTAACCAGTCTTCCATTGGCCAAAGAAAGTCACATGGCCAAGTCCAGATATAAGAGATGGAGAACTAGACATCTCTAGATGGGAGGGGGATATTGGCCATTTTTGTAATTTGTCATAAAGAATCATAATGAAGAACCAGTAAAAGGGTGAGATTTTGAAGTTTCTTGTTTTTAGTACAATCTGAGTTTCAACTGGTGTGCAGGGAAGAAAGTATACTCCTACCCCCCAAAAAAGGAATAAAGGATAATTTTTACTAGTAATAAGAAATTAATTTGTGGTAACTTCAGCCTTCCAGTTATCTGTGATAACTTTAGCCTTCCACTTTGCTGCTGTTGACTCTATCTTCAAAATACAGTACATGCAGAATTCAGTCTCTTCTCATTACCTACACGGAGGTCCCTGTTAGCCTTTCCTGGATAATTTCAGTAGACTCAGAAATGGTCTTCTTGCTGCCATACTTGTTCCCCCTTCCACCCCCAAGTTTCTTTTCAAAAGAGCAGCTGGCCTGATGTGTTAAAATGGGAATTGTGTCTCTCTCCTGCTCCAAACCCTCAAATGGCTTTCCTTTCCCTACCTAAACTGCCTCCCTTTGCCTCAGTATTTTCTAACCTCAGCTGTTAGCACCCTTCCCTCTTACTTATCTCCAGCCATGAGGACATTCTTGTTGTTTCTTGAGCATAGCCAGTATTCTCAGCCATAGGGACTTGGCACTCCAGAACACTCTTCTCCAGATTTCTGTATGGCTTGCTTTTTATCTCTTTTAGGCCCTTCCTCAGATGTCACCTCATCAGCGAGGCCTTTCCTGACTTCTCTAGTCCAAATGGCATACCATCCCTTTTGGTCATTCCCCATCTGCCTTCCCTCTTGTTTTTCTCACTTTTAAACTTATTGTCTGCAGCCTCCTGCCAGAGTATAAGCCTCCTCAGGGCAGATTGTCTTATTTTCTTCACTCCTGTTTCCCCAGGGTCTAGAATAATCCTTGACATGGTGTGGATAGTCATGAGTATTTGTTGAATCAATGAATGAATGATGCCTACTTCATAGAGCTGCGGAAATCCAGTTAGATCACAAGTCCACAATTATATGGCTCATTGCCTATTTTTGTAAATAAAATTTTCTTGGACATGGTCATACTTCATTTGTTTATATATCACCTGTGACTGCTTTTGCACTGCACCAGCAAAGTTGAGTGGCTGCAAGACAGGTCTGCAAAGCCTAAAATATTTACTGTCTGCCCCTTACAGAAAAAGTTTCCTGGCCTCTGAGCTAGAAGACTTCTGTTCAGCCCTTAGATCAGTACCTAGCCCATGGACGGTGCGGATAAGCGGCACCTGCTACTGCTGCTGTGGTTATAATTGTTATTATCAAATGGACAGGGCCCAATTGCCTAAAGAGATATATACTTTTTATAATTTCTGTCTGCTCTAGGCCCCTTCATATTACAAAGCTAGAGCTCTTTGTTTTTGCTGTGCATGCTGCCATATTTGAGCTGACAAATGACTAATCGAGAAATCAATAAATTACCTGCCACGGGTTGGGTAACATCTTGGAGGACTTGGAAACTATGTTTTCCAACAGGTAGTTAGAGGCAGCTCTTGTGCATGAGCCAGTAGTCTGGCTTAGTTGTCCACATTGCCTCTTGGTATTTTTTGAATAAATTAATGTATGTTGAGGCTTAAATCCTTTAAGATGCCTTTAACATAATTTGTAATATCTTAAGTTTTAAATATTGGTGTAACTAATTTTTTTTATATTCCAGGGAATAATAAGTCACAAAGGGAGGAGCTGGACTCTATCCTTTTTCTTTTTGAAGTAAGTTTTTATGAATTTATTTAGCTTTTAAGATTCTTGTTGAAAATATGCTATTTTAGATCTTTAATTTCACTCAAAAACATATAAAAATAGCTATTCATAGACATGTTTCTGCCTTCCTGCTTCTCTCCTTCCTTCATTCCCTTCCTTCCTTCTTTCTGCTTTTACAGATAATGCTGCAAAGAAAGTTCTTGTGATTTTTTTGGCAAACACTTTGGAGTGTTTTTTCCTATATGGATACCTAGAAATTATTAGATGAAAGAATGTGCATATTTTAATCTTAACAGGTATCACCAGATTACTCTCCATAAAGTTCATATAAACTGATACATAAACTTATATCTAAATCTTACATAATGTTACTATGCTATAACCAATACTGGAGATGATTTATCTTTTAAAAATATATGTAAGTATGACATGCAATAACTCATTATTTTAATTTACGTTTTTCTACCTACTAGTGAGGTTGCTATCTTAATGTGTGTGCATGAGCATGTGTGTTTATCCTATATACTCTTCGAAGGAATAATTGTGGGTGTGGCTTTTGAGCTAGAAAGGTTAAAGTCTTGTCCAAATGTATTGGATAAGGAGCCTGTTTACTGGTGCCCTGAGAAATGCATTCAGAACCAGATTGTAGGTTCTGAAACGTAATTGTTGGTGATCTAGAAATTATTTCCAATTTGAAGAGACTTGTGCTTAGGTTGGTGTGAGAAGATAAATTTTGTGACTGTAAAGTACAGGCCTGATGTATACTTGCTTGGGTTGGCTCATGGCTGGCGCTCAGGAACCATGGTTCCTGTTTCTCTCCTGTGAGGGCTGTACTCCTCCGCCAGAGAAAAGACACTGATTAATTGCATTTGTTGTGTTTCCTGTGGTCACCCCCCTGTAAATGAAACCTGTGCAAGGGAAGAGTAGTTCTGAAGAGAAGCTTTAGTTAAGTCTATCATTAAAATATATACCCACTCACTGTCATTTGTTTGAACTTCTCCATTAACTTAAATTATTTTATTTATGGAATAGTTGATGCATTTACAAAAGAATCTATAACATACATGCAAGTCATGAAGAATGGTAATAAAGCCCACACTCTTGACACCATCCTTTCCCTCTTCTGGAGGGAAATGTTCTCCTTGCATTTTGATTATCATTCTCCTTCTTTGAAAAAAAAAGTTCTCTTGCATGTACCCATATGCGTAAACAATGCATTGTGTAGTTTCTTTGGTTTTGAGCTTAATAAAAATGGTATTATATGGTACATAGTTGTGTGTGATTTTATTCTGACATGATTTCTGAAATTCATTATATTTTTGAATGCAGCTCTAGTTCATTCATTCTACTGGATTAAATGAATCTATAAGATTTAATTTATTTTATTTTTTTAAAGATTTATTTATTTATTTCTCTCCCCTCCCCCCCAGGTGACTGTTCTCTGTGTCCATTTTGCTGCGTGTTGTTCTTTTTTGTCCGCTTCTGTTGTTGTCAGCGGCACGGGAATCTGTGTCTCTTTTTGTTGCATCATCTTGCTGCGTCAGTTCTCAGTGTGTGTGGTGCCATTCCTGGGCAGGCTGTACTTTCTTTTGCACTGGGTGGCTCTCCTTGCGTGTGGTGCTCCCTTAGCGGGGGACACCCCTGCATGGCAGGACACTCCTTGCGCGCATCAACACTGCGCATGGGCCAGCTCCACACGGGTCAAGGAGGCCCGGGGTTTGAACCTTGGACCTCCCTTGTGGTAGATGGATGCCCTAACCACTGGGCCAAGTCCGCTTCCCTATATGATTTAATTTAATTCCAGCATTTTGTCAGTAGGTGTTTTCAGTTTTCTTTGCAGCAGTCAGACTGTCTGTGCATAGTAACAGCTTAGCCCCCTCACTTCCAGTTGGTCTGTTTTTCTTGCCTTATTGCCCAGCACCATGGCAAATAGAGGTCATAGAGCTGAGCATCCTGTTTCTGATTCTTTAGGAGTTTTACTAATATTTCACCATTAGGAATAATGTTTGCTGTAAATTTTTGCTAGTATTCCTTATCAGATTAAGGAAGTTTGCTTCTAGTCCTAGTTTGGTGAGATTTGTAAAAGTCATAAATGGGTTTTGAGACTTTTCAGATTTCACTTTTCTGCATTGACATGACCATCTGATGAGTCTTCTTGAATATTAATGTGATGAATTACAATTCTGGGTTTTTGAGTCGCTAATATTTTGTTTGGGGTTTTGGATCTGTGTTCATGACTGAGTTCAGCCTGAATTTCCCTTCCTCATACTCTTCTTGACTGATTCTGTTATAAAGTTTCCAGGATCTGTTGTCAAGCCTTTCTTCTTTTTCTTTAGCATAGTTTATGTAAGATTGGAATGGTCTATTCCTGGAATGTTTCTGAATCTTTATTGTGAAAATAAATAAATTTTTAAATGGGAAGATTTTTAACCACTTGTTCAATCTCTTTAATAGTTTTAGGATTATTCAGGTTGTCTCTTTTCTCTTGGTGCAGGTGTGATAAATTGTACATTTTTCTAAGAATTTAGTCTTGCCACTAAAGTTTTAAAACTTATTGGCATGAATTGTGCTTCTCTTCTTTTGAAGGATAATAACCCCTTAAATTTGATCTACTTTTAGTTGCTTTTCAGTGTCTTTAAACAGTTATTTATATTAGATACATCATTATTATTAGTATTTATGTTACACTTAAAGATATTATTTTATTGACTTCTAGTTGCTGTTGTAGCAGTTTTAAACTGGTCTCAGTCTCATTTCCTTTTTTTAAATATATTTTTTATTTATTTTTAAAAGATATGTAGATTACATAAAATGTTACGTTAAAAAAATATAAGGGATTCCCATATGCTCCACTCCCCATACCTCCCACTTTCCCCATATTAACAACTTCTTTCATTAGTGTGGTACATTCACTGTAACTGATGAACATATTTTGGAACATTGCCACTAAGCATGGATGATAGCTTACATTGTAGTTTACTTTCTCTCCCACTCACTTCTGTTATGGTTATGGCCATATATATAATGGCAATATATATAATGACCTGTATCTGTCATTGCCCCCATATTATACCTCTTTTTCCCTCTCCCTGACTTCAGCACCTCCAGTGACCACTATCTCCACATTAATGATAGTTTCTTCCATTGCTAGAATCACAATAAGTCTATAGTAGAATACCAGTTAAGTCCACTCTAGTCCATATTTTATTCTGCAATCCAGAGGATTCTGGGATGGCGATGCCTACTCCATGTTGCTGATGAATGAGGACTCTCTTGCTTGCAGTTGTAGACTCTCTTGGTTCCTTAGTGTGGTGATTGTCCATCCTCATCTCCTTGTTTGTTGTCCTGGGTGAGTCCAATGAACTGGAGAGTAGGTGTTGCAACTCCACTGAGGCTTAGGGCCCAGCTGGCACATGGACAGCCCAGAGATTCAGGTCTCTTGGACGTGCACCTACCAACTCCAGCACCAACTATAGGTTCAAATAAAAGGGACAAGTCTCATTTCCTTTAAGCATCTTTTTCTCTAGCTGCTTTTCAGAACTTTTTTTAAGTCTTTGGTGTTCTACAAATTCACTACAAATGTACAATTTAAGAGTACTTATCTTGCTTGTAAATATGTTTTTCCAGTATCTCTGGATTCATATATTTATCACTTTGGGAAAATTCTCTGCCTCTGTCTTCTCAAATATTGACTCTCTTCCAGGCCATATGTTCTAGGATTCTTATTTGAGCTTCTTAATCTATCTTCCATCTCCCTTACACTTGCTTTTATCCTTCCTCTTTCTATTTTTTTGTGTTCCATTCTGGGGAAATTTATTCAGTTCTTTCTTCTAGTTCACTAATTCTCTTCATTTGGGTCCAATTTGCTGCTTAACCAATCTATTCATTTTAGATATCTGTGA
This sequence comes from Dasypus novemcinctus, assembly GCF_030445035.2. Taxonomy (NCBI): domain Eukaryota; kingdom Metazoa; phylum Chordata; class Mammalia; order Cingulata; family Dasypodidae; genus Dasypus; species Dasypus novemcinctus. The sequence goes on along the minus strand of NC_080696.1, from coordinate 19,265,620 downwards.
CTTTTTTGTTCATGTTCTAAAAATTCTTTTGCCTTGGTATTCATCTATGCCTGGTTGTTTTTGATAATATCTTGATCCTTATTACTTTTTTAGACATCTTTTATTTTCTTATGTGTTTAATATATAATATTTCATATTCTATATCTGATAATTCTTGTATCTGAAGTCTTTAATTATCTAAATCAGTTGGATATTTCTTCTGTCTCTCACTCATGGTGCCCAATTTTCTTGCATGTTTTGTGATATTGGATTGGGAGGTCAGGTTTAAATTTTTTTTTTTAAAGATTTATTTATTTATTTATTTCCGCCCCCCCACCCCGGTTGTCTGTTCTGTGTGTCTGTTTGCTGCGTCTTCTTTGTCCACTTCTTTTGTTGTCAGCGGCACGGGAATCTGTGTTTCTTTTTGTTGCGTCATCTTGTTGTGTCAGCTCTCCATGTGTGCGGCACCATTCCTGGGCAGGCTGCACTTTGTTTCACCCTGGGCGGCTCTCCTTATGGGGCACACTCCTTGCGTGTGGGGCTCCCTTATGCGAGGGACACCCCTGCGTGGCATGGCACTCCTTGCGTGCATCAGCACTGCACATGGGCCAGCCAGCTCCACATGGGTCAGTGAGGCCTGGGGTTTGAACCGCGGACTTCCCATGTGGTAGACGGATGCCCTAACCATCTGGGCCAAGTCTGCCGCCAGGTCAGGTTTAATTGAACTTCAAACAGTGTGTTAGTCCTGATTTCTTCCAGACAATTCGTCTTTACTTTTGCTGGGGGCCAGGGAGTACTCTTGATCTGGCTCCATGTGAAGGCCCTGGTTTAACAGAATCTCAGGTTTAGCTCCCCAAACTAACCATGGAGATGGAGATTAGGGCCTGGAGGAAACATATACACCTGCAGATCCTAGTGCTGGTATTGGCATTAGCCCTTTGGCAACCTGCATTCTTTTTCCTTTGCTTGACACAGATCAAGTTTTGGCTCACTTTTTTCCATCACCTTCTCTCTTCCCTCTTGCTTCCTTTCTACCATATTTTTAACAAGTTCCCTTATCTCCTCCATAGCCCAGGCATGTTTTAAGAACTACATCTGCTGACGTTGGTTTCAGGTCTAATTGTACTGCAGTAGGAAAGTCCTACAGAGACCCTAGTTCTGTTCCTTCCACAGAGGAAGTTTTCACACTTTCTCCTCAAGTCCAGACTTTCTAGACTAGGGAGGGTATTATTACTGGTACATTGCTGTATTTTTTCTCAAGGGAAAAAATACAAATATAAATATATGTATGTACAATGTAAATATTACAAGATTTATCATAGGATTTATTATTAGGAATTACTTTCATGACTCTGGGGATGGGCAAGTCCAAATCCCATAGGGCAGGCTGCATGTAAAACGCTGGGAACTCTCATGAAGGTTTTGATGCATTCCCCAGGAGAAGCTGGCTGGCTGAAGTAGAGATGAAAATTCTTCTTTCTGACTGCTGAAATCATCACTTCTCCTTCTAAGGCCTTCATCTGATTGGATGAGTCTTGTTGAAGGCAATCTCCTTGGTTAATTGTAGTTGGAATCAGCTATAGATGCCAACAACTGACTGATGATTTTGCTTGACCAAACTACTAGACACCATAGACTTAATGCAACTGGCCGTATCAACTTAACCATCACAGTTATCGTATATGGAAGTTTAGTCGTCCATAAATAGAAAAAATATTTATTATTCAAAGCTCATAAAACTTTAATATTGCGTAGTAAATATGAATGAATGCTTATGTTCTCTCTCTGACTTTGGAAGTTAAGTTGTAATTTGTATCTTTCATTCTGGGTATTAAGTAACTTCATTGCTGCTTTCTACAAGTTAGTGTTATGGTTTATGAGGCTAATACTTACCAATGTGTAAATAATTGGGAAAGACTTCCCTTAGAAGATGTGGAATTAAGACATGCTAAATCATAGATGGGCTACTGCATAATGATAGTCCCAAAATAAGAAATGATTAGAAGAAAGCAGAGTTAAAGAGAGTATGCTAGAATGCTGCCTGCCTTTGTAAGGCAATCTGGAAGGAAACCTTTGAGAAAGGAGACAGCAGTTTTTAGATGTAGCAAGCTACTGGAGACGTTACCGTGTTCTGACCGAGTGAGGGATGTGCAATTAAAGCTCCAGCCCAGTCCAGGACACAGTTTCCAGCAATGAGCAGATCTTTTCCATCTGCCGTTGTCTTCAGGGAGAGTGCTTATCACCCTCAGGAGTTGACCTTCCAGCCACCCTTGCCTGTAGCTCGGTCCTGTGTGCAACTTGGGGTTTTTGGTGTTTCTGGTCCATGCAGATGTTTGCCATATTTTTTTATTGTGGTTATAACTCCTTACATTTCTTATTATCTATCATTGCCATGTATTTCAAAGGGGTGGTGGTGGCAGTGATGGTGTGGGGCCTCCAAAACAGAATTTTGATCAGAATTTAAATGTTTTATAGGTGCCTTCCTGTTTAATCCTTTCATTCTGAAGTAGGTTCTGTCTTGCCATTTTGACAGAAGAGGTTTCAACTTCCAGACTTTGATAGCAAGGAGGCATTTCCATACCCTACCCCACCACACTTAAAATATACTTTGACAGAAGAGGTTTAATTCCAAAGCTTATGTGTATTTTGGCCTCGGAATACTTTTTCATTCAGCTGTTTTTCAAACATCAAAGAGTCAGAAATCACAGATACACAGAGCATTTGGTTTCTACATTCCTTATTCTTAAATTTATTCTAATTTCCCTGCCAGATTAAGCAGTTTTAATCCTGTCACTGTCCTTCCTAGAGATCTGAACTCATTCTTTATCATCTTACAGTATGGCCTAAATGCCCTCTGCCTTGGTCCCACGAGAGCTTTCCTTCACATTTTTGTTGTTTCTGGCATTGCTACCCTGTGGAAATGCTCTGTTACACTCATCCTGCTTTGCTTATTGCCTTCTTTACCTCTTTTCGCATAGTTTCACTTCTATCTCCTGATTCATGCAGTTCTCTTTTCAGTAACTGCCTTTTGTTCTGCTCCCCATCCGGCCCCTATCAGGCTCTGTTCAGACCCACTAATTTCTTCTTGCAACTCCAGCTAGAAGCACTTGCTCTTTCCTGTGAACTCGTATAATAACACTGTCTTCTGTTACCATTTGATACAGCTGGTTGTTCTTAGTGATCCCTTAATGTGGCTGTGTCTTAGCTTCCTAACTGGGAAGCCAGCAACCATTATTTATAATCCTTTGTCTCCTTCACAGTGATTTGCACCTGTTAATATTTATTGTTGGTTAATATTTGTTGTTAAGGTCTCTTAAATTCTCAACTTATCTAAAATCTCTGAATAAGACAGAAAAAGGGTATCCGGAGGACTGGCTTGGTTTAGAATGAGCTTTGACACTAACCAGCTGTGTGACCTTGATTGAGGTACTTCACCTGCCTTTACCTTGGCTTCCATGTCCAGAAAGTGAGGGAGTGGGCTATGCTACTGCAAACGTAGCTTTGTTTGAATTAGTGAAGTCTCCAAAACAAGTATATGGGGAAGTCTTTTTTTTTTTTTCGGTGTGGAATTTATTTATTTTAATTATGAATTTACTTTATTTTTACATTGTTATGAAGGAACAAGCAGCCATGGAATTAAGATAAAGTAATCCACTGAGGTTAAATTCACCTAACATAAAATTAACCATATTAAAATGAGCAATTCAGTGGCTTTTAGGACATTCACAATCTAGTGCAACCACCACCTCTGTCTAGTTCCCACTTCCATCATTTCAAAGTAAAACCTCTTAGCCCTTAAGCAGTTTCTCCTCATTTCCCCCCTCCCCAGCCCCTGGCAACCACCACTCTGTGTTCTGTCTTTATGGATTAATCTATTCTGGATATTTCATGAAAATGGAATCATATATGTGACTTTTTGTGTTTGGCTTCTTTCCCTTAGTATGATGTTTTGTTAGTTCATCCATATTGTGACATGTCTGAGTATTTTATTCCTTTTTATGGCCAAATAATATTTTACAATTTGTTTATCCATTCAACTGTTGATGGACATTTGGGCTATTTCCACTTTTTGGCAATTTTGCATAGGGCTGCTATGAACATGTGTGTACATATACTTGTTTTTTTATACCTGTTTTCAATTCTGAATTGCAGAGTCATATGCCAATTCTATGTTTAACTTTTTGAGGAACTGCCAAACTGTTTTCTAAAGCAGCCAAACCATTTTTCATTCCTACTAGAAATATACGAATGTTCTAATTTTTTCCACATTCTCACTAACACTTCTTAGTTTCCATTTTTCTGATTATAGCCATCCTAGTGGATGTGATGTGGTACCCTGTTGTGGCTTTAACCTGCATTACCCTGATGACTGGTGATGCTGAGCATACTTTCATGTGTTGATAATTTATCTTCTTTGAAGAAATATCTATTCAAGGCCTTCACCCATTTTTAAATGGAATTGTTTGCCTTTTTGTTGTTGAGTTATGAGTTCTTTATATAGTCTGGATATTAAATGATATATTATTTGCAACTATTTTTTCTTTTCACTCTCTTGATTATGTCCTTTTGAGGTGAATGATGTGGGCTATGGGTGGAAGGCTCTTTGTCTCTTCAGAGATAACTAAGTTATTTGACTTGTGGGTGTGGAATGGTAAGAGGCTGCAGTCCTGCCCTTAGGGACGGTGACAGCAGGCTCCAGTCCCAGGAAATGTTTAACAAAGCAAGGGCTATAAACTTTAAGTATTTAGGGGAAATGCAAAAACCAAGGCTTATCTAAAATGTCTGGAGTCCTTGCTAAAAGCTTACCTAAGATGTGAAAGAGATATATGCTAATTGAAGCCTATTGAGAACTGAAACAAAGGGACCATTTGGCCTTTCCTCTCTGTATAAAAGACGTTTGAAAATCTTGTTCCGGGCTCGGGATTCAAACAGAAAGCTCCCGAGTCCGGCCGGCCGTCAATAAACCAATTTTTCCTTCTCAAAATCATTCCTGAGTCCTGGCCTCTCTATACTCGAATAATTGAACTTCTCTTAAATTCCACAACACTTTGATGCGTGAAAGCTTATTATATTGAAGTCAAATTTATCTATTTTTTATTTGGTTGCTTTTGCTTTTGCTGTCATATCTAAGAGTCATTGTCAAATCCAAGGTGAGGAAGATTTACCCTTATGTTGTCTTTTAAGGGTGTTATGGTTTTAGCTTTTTATGTTTAGGTTATTGTTCCATTTTGAGTTAATATTTGTATATAGTGAGAGGTAGGGGTCCAACTTCATTCTCTCACAGTTGTCCTAGTATCATTTGTTGAGGAAAATATTTTCTTCGCCTTTGAATGGACTTGGTACCTTTGTCAAAAATCATTTGGCCATAGATACATGTGATTACTTCTGAATTCTCAATAATATTCCATTGATCTATGTTTATCCTTGTACCAGTACCACACTGTTTTGATTACTGTAACTTTGTAGTAAGCTTTGAGATCAGGAAGTATAAATCATCCAACTTTGTTCTTGTTTTCCAAGATTGTTTCAGGGCATCATGTGATTTCTCTATGACTCTAAGGATCGATTTATCCATTTATATAAAAGAGCCATTGGAATTTTCATAGGGATTTCACTGAATCTGTAGTTTGCCTTGGGTATTGTATTAGTCAGCCGAAGGGGTGCTGATGCAAAATACCAGAAGCCTGTTGGGTATTTATTTGGGGTAGAAGCTTACAGATACCAGGCCATAAAGCATAGGTTACTTCCCTCACCAAAGTCTATTTCCACGTGTTGGAGCAAGATGGCTGCCAACATCTGCCAGGGTTCAGGTTTCCTGGGTTCCTCTCTTCCAAGGACTTGCTTCTTTCTGACCTCAGAGTTCCTCTTTTCCCAGGGCTTGCTTCTTCCAGGCTCAGGGTTCCCTTTCTTCCTAGAGCTTCCTTTTCTTTCCTCTGTGTGCTTACTTCGGGGGCTCCAGCTTAAGACTTCAGCATCAAACTCCAACATCAAAACTCCAACATTTAAAAAGCCTCCAACTCTGTCCTTTGCCATGCCTTTTATCTGTGAGTCCCCATCCACCAAGTGGCAGGGACTCAACACCCTACTGACGTGGCCCAATCAAATTATAATCATAATTTAATCATGCTCAGGTACAGACCAGTTTACAAACATAATCCAATATCTATTTTTGGAATTCATAACTATATCAAACTATTAAAGGTAGTATTGACATCTTTTTTTCCCCACCTTATTAGAGAAGTTGTGGGTTTACAGTAACAATCTTGCATAAAATACAGGATTCTCTTATACTACCTTATTTTTAACACCTTGCATTGATGTGGGACATTTGTTACAATTGATGATAGACATTACATTTTCAATAGCTCAACTGACAACTGTCTTCCTCCGGGTTTTCATTCAAAACCAGAAAAGCAGTAGGCAACCAAAATATGGGCACAGCCCTGAGTAGTGGTCATGAGGGAATCCATTGAGTTTTAAATATTAATTCAGTTTGACTCTGATTAGTCTTTGACTATCTAAGCATCTCAGTTGCTTTTTTTTCTCTAAAAGCAGCATGAACTGAAAGAACTTTCTGTGATGATAAAACTATTCTATGTCTGTACTACCCAATTAGGTAATCACTAGCCACATGGGCTTTTTAGTATTTGAGATATGGCTAGTGTGATTGCGGGACTTGATTTTTAATTTTAAGTAATTTTTAAAATTTAAATTTAAATAGCCACATATGGCTAGTGGCTACCCTATTGGACAGCACAGCTCTAGAGTCTTCCAACAGAGCCTTGTTACCTCGTTTGAAAGACCACTCCTCTTTGTTAAACACTTGGTTAAACCTTTAGCATCTTGTACACCTGCATCCTTGTGAGGCAGTAATTGTAACTTTGGTTCTAGAGTTTTACTGAAATGATTTTTCTGAACCTCTCAGATGTTGCTACCAAAGTGCCCTTAGGAGCATATACCTCCATGATTTCCAACACTGCCTTCCATAAACATAAATTGAAAAGCCATATGCACAATTTCACTTCACTCTTTTCATCCTTTGTTTTAAAAAAGAAAATAGTATTCAAAATAATTGCCAGTCAAATTACTTAGTACTTCTTCCTCCCCATCACACCCTCCACTCTACCCTTCAAGATAAGGAAAACAATTCCAGTATCATAAAACTGTTGTGACTAGTAATAGAAGAAATTGTAGCATTGAGAAAGCTAAAGGACCAAAGTAGTTGCTGAGAGCAGGGAGAGGAAAGAAGAGATGTGATGTGGGGGCACTTTTGAGACTTTGAGTTGTCCTAAATGGTATTGCAGGGTCAGATTATGGACTTTATATATCCTGTCTTAACCTACTGAATATAGTGGGGGGAGAGTGTGAACTACAGGGTAAACTATTATCCATGCGGTGCAACAGTGCTCCAGAATGTGTTCAACGAGTGCAATGTGTGTGCCACAATGGTGGAGGAGGTTGTTGGTGTGGGAGGAGTGGGGTGGGGGGGTTGCAGGTATACAGGAACCTCTTATATTTTCTAATGTAGTGTTTTTTTTCCTGATGTATATATCTTCAAAAAAATACAGTTTACAAAAATGATGAGGTGGGGGGTAGAGAATGGGGTATAGGAGAACCTCTTATGTTTTTTGGTTTTTTAATGTAACTTTCTTTGTGATCTATTAACTTTAATTTTAAAAAGTTTAAAAAAACACACAAAATAATTGCAGTATCATTCCATGATGAGCAACCATCTCTTTGCTTTGTCCTGTCTTTGGTGGGGGATGTTCTGGTTTGGGAAGCATGGATCTAAGAAACAAACTATAATAGGAGTAGCTACAGAGTAAAGGTGACGTGGGCTTTTCAAAGGGCAAATGGAGGAAAGGAAATCATACTGTGGTCGGTAGTTTTGTTTTGTTTTTTCTCATTTACTATTAAGGATGATATTTTTGATTGTTGGATATTTACTGCCAGACTCTCTTTTCTCCCCCTACGGTGTGGAAGTAATGCTGGATCGGAAGGCAGGACTCATCTGTTTGTGGAGTCTTGCTGGGTATAGTTAGTTTGAGAGTCATAATTTGACCAGTGGTGAATCCAGGGCTGTAGTGGAATCTGGGACTTACTGTAATGGAATTCAACACTGGGTTTCTTGTTCTTTATTGCTCCAAGTGAGCTTAAATAGATAATGGGTTTAGCTTCCAATTCTTTTCCTCAGAGTAGGGAAAAGGACTTTTAATGACTTTCCTGATAATAATAACATAACTGGATCCAGTGTTAGGGTCCTGAGATGTGCAAAACAAAGTGGCCTGTGAAACACATGAGTGGTTTTTCACTCTCCATTCTATTGCTTTGTATATGCAATCCAGTCATTTGAGGGCTGGTTTTATCTCCCATACAAATGCGTTTATTTATTTTTAACTTTTCACATTTGGTAGCCCATTCTACTTCAGATATTAATAGTGAAGAATTGCCTGAAGAAAAACTGGAATTATAAATATAATAGGATTACAAATCATCCTGAGATGTTTGATTCCATTTCTCCTTCTCCTCCTCACCCCATCCTCCTTTCTTTCTCTTTTGGTAAAACTCTATGTCTTTAAAAAAATTTTTTTAATCTATTTTATGGAGGTACTGGGGATTGAATCCAGGACCTCCTGCATTCGAAGCAGGTGCTCAACCACTGAGCTACATCAGCTCAGTACTGTGTGTCTTTTATAGCTCTTTTGCAAATGAAAACAAATGAGGAGCTCCTGCAGAGATAGGGATTCAGTGAAAATGCTTGGACTGAATCATATGAGTCAACACATTCAGGGCAGGTGTCCTACAGGATTAAGTAACCATTTTTATCTTTTTTTTAGTCAATGGCTAATGCCATTTCTTACAAGCAAATAATACATAATAATATATTGTAAAACAGCATAATTGTATTTTTAAAACTAACTACTTTCCACAGCACCTGTTTTCCTTTGCTTTATTTTTTTATTATTCATTCCAGACTATCCAGTGTGCAAAATCTGCTTCCATGTTCCTCCCCTGTCCTCAGACCAAGGTGAAGGACTTCCTTCCCCAGATACCTCAGGGCTGTTCAATGCTCTTTCTTTTTCCCATAAGCACCACTTTGCTGTTGTTGAGTGCAGGAGGAACAAGAGCAAATAAAATGAACAAGAAAAATAGATCCTTTCTTCTCAAATCCTCGGAATTCAAGTTCATATTGTGGATTTCAAATATCTAGGTGCTTCAGTGGATTTTCTTGTCTTTTGAAAGAATGATTCCAATTTTGTTTGTGGCTCCTGGGTTACTGTCTTGATTCTGACTAACTGCAATTGAGAAAAAGCTGATAGCAGTTCAAATTTCCTGGAGAACATTTTGAAAAGAACTGATCTGGCAAAGACACCCATCTGTCATCTTCAAAGCCCTTCTGAATTCCAGTTGGCAAGAAAAATGAATGTCACTGTTATCAGGATCAGAATATTGGGTTACCTTTATGACTTTGAGGGTATATTTTAATGTGTATGTTATAAATATTTTACGTGATAATAGAGGTGTCCGTTTCATTTCGGTTTTCTTCATAATGTTAGCCATACTTGTTATTTTTGTTGATGTTGAGCCAATTGTTGGGAACAACCCCCAGACAATAATATTAATTTTATGGGATTATGAGATTCTTTGAGACCCAATCTGCAGGAGAGGACTGAATGTCCAGTCTGCCCTTTTCTCATTTGTGTCATGTATTCCCTGTGGAGGTGATTTTGCTCTGAAATCACTCCTTGGTGACAAGCTCATATTTGGTGCTGGGGAAGTAAACACAGGACCCAGACATTTTATTTCTACAGCATGTGGTTATTTTAGCATCTATGTTATAATCATTAAATGTGTATGATCTCTGCAAATTAGAAGATGGAAACAAAAGATAAACATCTAGTCCTTTCTGGAGATTGTTTGAATGCATTGTTAGCGGTTAAAATTTCATTATCTTATTACAGCATGTTAATCATTGACTGC